>NC_140702.1:73085457-74442957 GCF_054131305.1 Coturnix japonica | reverse complement strand
ATCCTGGGTTCAGCCAGGACTGACCTGGATTCTGGCTGCTCCCACCACATTCCTTTATCTAACACAGGGAAAGTTATGAAGGGCTTCTGGAGCAAGAAGGCTTGTCTAGACCGAGGGCTCTGTCTCTAAGGGTAGGGCTGCATGTGCCCAAACCACTACATGTGTCAGGAACAAGGGAGGTGCCAACATGGGGTCCTGGTGCTGCACACATTTCCCTGGAGATGGAAAGCACAGATCCGCCATTATACAGCATCGCTTCTTTTGGTCCTGTACGTACAAAAAACAAACAAACAAAAGCTGCATTTTCTTCCTTTTCCCCGAAACGATGAGGTTTACACCCAAACAATGAGGTTTACACCCAGACCTGGGTCCCAAAGCCCACAGGGATGGGAGGTGTTGGCAGCAGAAGGGGCTGCTGGATGCAGGGACGTGGGCACAGCAGGCAGCGAGGGGCTGTGTGCTGCGTGCTGGCTTTGCCAAGTGCCTTATCCGGCTCTTTGTGCCATTTGTGTGACTGTTTTTTGTGCTTCAAATGTTCAAAAATCCTTGGAAGAAAAATAATAATAATAATAATATATAATAATATATATTTTTTAAAATTTAATTAATTTATTTATTTTAATATTTTGCTTTGCAAGTCTTTTTGTAAAGAACCTCTCTGTTGTCTTTAGAGGGCTTTAAACCCACCTGCTTCCTCTGTACAGTGCAGATGAGGCACAGGGATAGGATTTAACTGGGAAGTGTTGGTGATGGTTGGACTGGATGATCCTCTAGGTCTTTTCCAACCTTGATAATCCTGTGATTCTGTGATGAGGATGGAGGAGCGCAGAGCCAGCCTGGCACAGACCTCAGACTGAGGAACTGACAGTGAAACCGAATGTCCCATATCTGGGGAGACTTTTAAGATGTTTTTTCACTCCCAAAGCAAAAGATTTATTTCCCTTAGGGGAGGACAGGACAGGAGGGGCACCGGGAGGAGCGATCCCCTTGGAACCCTGGAGAGGAGGAGAAAGAGCCGGGGGCAGAGGAGATGCACATCGGCATCCTCCCATCTCTGTGCTGAGGTGGGCACTGAATGCTCCTAAGGTCACTTGGATAATCGCACACTGCTCAGGATGGTATCTGCCTCAGGCAGGGACTCCTCGAACGGCTTAAACAACATCCATCTTCATTATCCCACACCCGTGTGTCGCCGTGATTGATTCCCGCTGAATTTGGTCTAATTGCTCCGCAAGTCTCAAGGACTGACATTTGGAGGAGCCGAGCGGGGTGTCTGAGCTCCCCCTGCTGCTCCTCCGCCCGCAGCGGGGACGTGGCTGGGAGGAGGGTGCGGGGGTCCATGGGTTTGAGCGACCTCTCCATCCATGTGTGCGCTGGGAGCTCCTGGGTGCCATCCTGAAGCTCAAGGAGGAGGACGGTCCATCCCTCGTGCTTTTAGACCAAGACCTCAAAGCTCCTCCATCCCATGCACACAGCTGGGGCTTGGCCACACAGTGCCATTGTGGTGCTGCCTGGCCTGGGGGTGAGGGTCTGCGTTCCCCCGATGTGCTGTGTCAATGCAGACATGAGAAAACAGAGCCTCCATCATTGTGCTGAGCCGGGCTTCAGCCCACTGCGCCAGCCGCGCTCCAACACGAGATTCCCCAGCCCAACAGGCACAACCTCAGCTTTTCTGCTCCTGCACCAAACCACATTCGCTTTTATTTTGATCCCATGCAGGCCCCACAATGGTGGCTGCTGCTGCTGCTGCTGCTGCTGCTATTCTGAACTGGCACTGCGCTTCTCTGAACAGATGTGGCGGAGATTTCTGGCAAGAATTCAGTGGATTTTAGTTTTGTTCTGTGCAGTTTGACTTTAGTTAAAACATCTGGATGTTCAGGCTGAGGACAGGGGCTGTTGTAAGGCATGAAATACCAGTAAGAAAAATAAAATATTCTTAAAATTAACCTTAATTCTAGAAAGTTTCATCAGAAATGTGAATCCCCTGAACCCGGTTCTGGATCTGGCCTCGATAAATTCACACGTGATTGACTGGACAGGTAAATCGTTACAGATTTCAAGAAAAAAGTGGTCCTGGAGCACCACTATCTCACTCCAATTTGTTCCACCACTCTGTATTAGAGGTAGTGGAGATAGGGATACTATAGATGTACACATTTAACACATACTTGTATTTACATTGTGTATATACTGGTTCCTTGTCATGATCTGTGGGTCCTGCGCTGTGCTGCACTGCACTCCTGTTATCACATGCATGTACCTATAGCCCCCACATTCTGCGGCAGAGCCACGTTACTGTGTCTGCCACAATCCGGGGGGGATTTGGGAATAATGTTATCAGGGACAGGGACTTCTCCGGTGTGTAACTGGGCATGGAGAGGGCTGCCCAGGGACGCGGCCATAGCACACAGCTGGCAGAGTCCAACAAGTGCCCGGCCAACGCTCTCAGACGAATGGTCTGAGTTTTGGGTGGTCGTGCATGGAGCCAGGTGTTGGACTCAGAGATCCTCGTAGGGCCCCTCCCAACATGGGATACTCTGATCCTGTGGCGTAGAAATGGTTGGAAATGTGCTACAACAAGGAGATGGACAGAGGGGTCTGGGAGGAGGCAGACCCCCATCACTGGAGGTGACCAGGAAACATGGAGATGGGACACTTGGGGACGTGGTTGATGGTTGGATCTGATGGTTTTAGGGGTCTTTTCCAAACTTGGTGGTTCTTCAGCAGCAGCTGCAATGGAAGGCAAAATGTCTTTTTGTTTTGTTCTGTTTTGCCTTGGGGTCTGCAACAGCACTTGATTAACTGGGGTGGAGGTGAGGGGAGAGGGAGGTGGAAATAAGGATGTGTTTGTGCCAATAGGGGCACAGATAGAGAGACCAAGAGACACGGCGCAGAGCTGCACCACAAGGCAAACACGCTGCAGGCTCCTGACATTAACCAGTCATTATTTACACGCTCAAATATCTGTGATCCGGTGCATGGACAGAAAAGCTGCAGAAAATATCTCCATTTTCAAACAGAGTTTTAATTATTTGTAAAGACTTCAATTGTTCAACAGATAATGTCATGGATTGGTCTTCACAGTGTGAAGTGCAACCGTCCAGAACCCCCACAGTATTATAAATAGGCTTCGAAGCCGGGATTGATTGATGTTTGGCATAAAATCTATTCCTCTGAGCATGTATATTCCTTCTGTTCACCAGTTTCATACAAATATACTTGGGCTGATTTTTTATTCAAATCTCCAATTTATGTAGGGTTTAAACTGTTAAATATTTAAAGCCTTTTCATCTCTCCTTTCCCCCCCCCCCCCCCCCTCTTTTCAGTTAGAGGTAACTAAATCTTTTGCCTAACGCAAACAAGACTTGGAGATTTAGCACATTCCTGTGGGGGTGAGAAAGGGTTTATTAATTATATTGAGACTCAAATAATATGCTTCCTTGACACTAATGTTCCATCAGCTCCAACCACAAGTATCCTATGGGATAGCTTTAAAGCCTTTATCAGGATCTAGATTACTGCATTTATGGCTCCATAGAAGAAAGAATTTAATGAATGGCGTTCTGAGTTTGAAAAGAGTATCTGAGAAGAAGCGATATTGAGATATAAAAACTGTAACAATGAGGAGTTATTCCAGCGGAGTCTCTGGGACTCCGTAAGGAAACATCAAATAAAAGTAAGTATGATGTACATTTTCAGCCATCTACATAAATATCTAAGATTCCTCAGACGGAGGATTCGTCCTTGCTGCACCTTGTCTGCATCTGACAACGGAGATCCCAGAGGAGCCGCATCTTTTGGAAAGCCTCTCTCCCCAAGTCTTAGTTAAGTTCTCACTTATCAAATCAATACTCCCAAACAATTTTGTTTTTTAATTTTTATGACATCGTGACTTTCGTTTCATCCGCCCTTTTCTTCCCATCCTAAGATGATATATTTACATACCGTCACCCCTGTGGTCATTATTAATTCATTTATGCGAGGCTTTGTATTCAGCAGCACCTAAGAACTGTAGTCATGAGGCAAGACCCCATTATGTCTTATTAATTCCTGGTTATTTTTTGTATCACAGGAGAACTTGGAGATCTTTCTGGAGTAATGGCCGTATCGTATAAACATTTTACCTGAGCATACAGAAACCTAACAACCCCACCTCATTTATAGGGATTCCAAGAGGAGGATGAAACAGCACGATCTGTTGGTCACTATCAAATGTGATCTTTGCTTCATGGACCAGAGTAAATGGGTTCAATAGACTTCAGGAGGGATTAGCAGAGCAATCAGAAAAGCCGACCCTGGAGAAGAGGTATCAGTATTACACCTCGCTTCTGCTGGAAGCCTGAACCACCTGAGAGACCTGATCTGATCCCACATGAACCCGGTTCTCAAAGCATGGGGAAAACAGAAATTTCAAACCAAACAGCGCTGGAGTTAGCAAGCAATCAAGCTTTTAGAACTGCCTTGCTTTAAGTCCGTTAAACAAAGCCAAACTCGACTCTAAATCAGTAAATAGAAGTCATTCAGAGCAAACAGAACATCATTGGAAATTCTAAATCCTGAGGTTTTCACAGGTTAAAAAATAACAAAAACAAACCGACACTACTTATCAGTTATTCAAGGATTATCGTTGTCCTAAATTGGCTGTTGGACACGTCTGTGACTTAAGAGAAGCCAAAGAGATTAAATCTGAATAAAAATAAAAATAAAAATAAAAAAGGTGGAGGAATGTTAGTGGGGAGCGTGGACTGCTGGCTTTAAGATTCCCACTTAAAATCAAGTGCTGGGGCCCCTGTGTTGACTTTCAGACCCTGAGCCTGGATGGTCAAATCTCTGAGAATCCAATGGAAAAGTGCCCACCTTTGGAGGGTCCCATCAGGTGCAAGGCTCCGGCACCAAGCCGCTTACCAGCAACAAACTCTGGCATTATTTAGTGCCCAAAGCACAGCTGTCATTTTAATTGCACAAGTACGAATTCCCTGGGCTTGGTTTTTCTCTGTGTGTGCAACACCTCTGCGGGGTCAGCTCACCGCTCAGGAGCCAACAACAAGGGAAAAGGGATGTTCCAGCTCTCAGCGGGAGCTCAAACTAGGAATTAATTTATATATTGTAGCATTTGACAAACCTCAGCTCCTGATGCCTCGTGCTCAGCCTTACTTTATAGTCACATCTGTTGGTTTAAAGCATTTTTAGTTTATTGAAGAAGCCTTTACAAAGAAAAAACAGACGATGAAAATCTCATCTGTCAAAACTGTTATTAAAACCGGTAACAGTGTGAGGTTTTGTTTAAATCGAAAGCGTCATTTATTTTTTATCAAACATTTTATAAACAATAACATTTGAGAAGGATTTGGGGGACCTGGAGAGCCCTCAACAAAATGCAGCTCATTATGTGGCTTTGTTTAATGTGCTGCTCAGAGATAAGCAGTGGATGCTTTCCATTGCCTCGATAGGAGGTACAGGAGCTGGTGTGACTAGAGAGGTGGAAAAATCACCTGTGCACAAATGCGCAGTTATCAATCACAAGGAGAGCGGGGAATATCAAATGGCTGAGACGTGAAAGGCAGAACAGGAAGAGGCAGCCTCTCAGACCGCTGGTTTTAAAGCTTTTTTTTGGCCCACTTTGGAGCCAAATCTGCAGTTTAATTTTCAGAGTGATGGGAGGTTGGACTCGCTGATCTCTAGAGGTCCCTTCCAACCCCTACAATTCTGTGATTCTGAGGTCACTGGAGGAACAACGTGGCATCCTTGTCCAAAGCAGGGTGGTGTGAATGTGGCAAGGAGCAGAGAGAGGCTGAGGATGCGTGGTCCATCCTTGGGCTGCCATGAAGCAGCTCATACTCCTTAGAAAGGTTGCTGAGAAGTGGTTAGAGGAAGTTTCCATTATTTGGGGCATTCTGGCATTTCCACCTGGTTATTATTTCTCTGAGTGTGGAGACACGCGATGCTTCTCACCTATAGAGTCATGGAATGGCTCAGGTTGGAGAAGACCTTAAAGGCCATCGAGTCCAACCAAGTCAGCCTAAGTCAGTTCTGAAATACAAAAGCAGGATGAACCTTTCCACAAACGTGGCACCGTGTATTTCTAAAAGCTTCAACACCTTCTTCTTCAAAAACCCTAGAAAAAAAGAAAACCACCATTTCTCTCTTAGACTCTATTGAAATAAGAGCACTGAACAGCTCCATAAAGCAGAAATGCCTCTGTCAGCCCAACCTGTGACAAGGTATCAGAGGTTCATAAGGGTAGAGGGTGTTATTTTAGGCAGAAGGGGTGGCACTAACATCACACGTACCGTCTATCCTGCAGGATTGCTAAATAGGGTTTAAATGAGTCAAAACAAGGTTCACAGAACAACTTTTACATTGCAGAAAACTAAGCAAAAGCACATTTACAAACAAAACAATTGACTTTGTTGATCATTTTAATCCCTTGGCTGCTGTTCCAAACATTTATGGTTGAATTAAACTAATGACGGGAAGATCTCAGAGGATTTGGGCTGGCAAGGGGGAACGGCGTTTTCCAAAACATTCAGCATTAACCTAACTCTGCTCCACTGAAGTCAAACTCCCATTGACTTCGATGGGAGCAGCGTTGCACCGTGGTGAACCGCCCCGGCAGGAGCAGCAGAGGTTCCCTTTGAACAGCCCCGAGCCCCCCTGCCGTGCTCGCTGTGCTCAGTGCTTTAAAAGCCCCCAGCAGCCCCCGAGCAGCAGCACGCGCCTGTCTTGGTGCAGGGATTCTGAACACAGGGATGTTTGGGATCCAGCTGTTCCTGTGTGCCTTCCTTGTATTGTTTTGCCGAGAAAAGAATGAAAGCAAAAAACCTGCCCTAAACGTTTAGATATTTATTGCAAACTATCTGTTCTTTTTCAACCCGTTCATTATTTGAGCTCGGCTCTCCCCTCCCTCTGTGGGACACGGACTTCTCGTGTTTTATCTCCATTTATGGTTATTGCATTGTAAACAGGCAGAAGTTGTCATTTGCATATCTCTGAGATCTAGCCAGAAAGATCCTCGCTCCATAAATGATTTATATTGCAACCATAACAATTGAGTGTCTGCTCTGGTCTGAAATACCCTTTCAAAATATATGCCCTGATCTCTGACCTGGAAGGCAGAGCTGATTAAGATATGCACAGAAAACATTCGGTTATGAAGGAGAGATTAGCTGGGGATCAAGGAGCGATAAAGAAGGAGCAGCAGAAAGATAAATACTGGAGGAGAACTCTATCCATTAACTAGATGTGGGTTTACATTAGAATATTTTATCTAATCCTACTCCAAACTTTGGAATTTATATTCCAAATACTTCTGGTTTTAGGTACAGCTTTGCAAAATCAAAATCTGATTCACGGCATTTGGCAAGAGCCAAGGCACTTGGTTCGCCTCCTCGTGCAACCAGAGATCTGATTTTCCACAATTTAATCATGCTCTTAACATTTTCTGTGTTCCCATCCTTTGGAGCAGTTGCAACAGCAGTTTAAACCTGAGAAGCTACACAGGATTTTGGGTAGCTTGATTTTCCCAGACCTATCTACACTTATGCTGACATGTATGTAAATGTACACACGGTTAGCTAAAATCTTGCATGCTGAAGCAATGCACCAAGAGGGTTAAGCTGCTTCTGCTGAGTACTCTGCCCCACACAGGTGTCCTGTTGTGTCCTGTTGTGTCCTGTTGTGTCCTGTTGTGTCCTGTTGTGTCCTGCTCCGACCTCCACACCGTGGGGTGAAAGAAAGTGCTGCCCTGGGACACGGTCCCCTTTGTTGAAGAATCTGGAAAACAACAGAGGCAAAGTAGGATGCCGGTGACTCACTTCAACCAGTGTTTAAGCTGGTGATTAATTTCACTCTGTTTTGGGTTGATTTTTTTATTTGTTTGTTTTTGTTTTTTTATTTTGTGAAGAAGTATGTGTGATACTAATTCATGAGAGAGGTGAATGGGAGTCCACAGGAGACTCAACGTTAATGGGGTCTTTGCTCAGCATGTGCAAAATGCTCCAGTAACCACAGCACGATGCTGGCCCTGCCCTGGGGCATCGCATACATGGAGCACACTCATGGAGTCCGGAGCAGGGCAGATCTGCCCAGGTCTCTGTGTAGCCCCATCCATTTGTTGCAGAGCGTGGCAGGTGCATCTCACACCCTGAAACGGGACCTGTGCCCTCTGCATTGTACTGAGGCTTGCCAAGGGTAATGCTGCTCGTCAGAAAGTGCTCCTTCCACAGAGTTTCCAGCTCATTAACTCGTGAATTAGCTCAGCAGTTAAGGAGAGGTGTCCTGTTTGGTTGTTCTGGAAAACGCCCAAACACCATTTGGGGTGTGAGTCGCTACAGCACTGAGCCCACGGTCCAGTTGGAGGAACTGCTCAGGTTTGATGTTTCCTACTACTCAGAATCTTCAGAAAGACCCTTAAGAGCATCACACCCAACCACCAACCCATCCCCATCACACCCACTAACCATGACCCTCGTTATTACAACATCACTCTCACCATAAGCCTGGAAAGATTAATTAAAACAACACATTCTCAAAACTCAAACAGCACTGCTAAATTTGTTATGAAAGCACCTGAGGAGAAATAGAAGTGAAGCAGAATCCTCACCCCTCACTGTGACACAGCTGGCAGTGGTTGGGATCCCACCTCCAACACCATCACGCTGCTCTCTGGAAAACGAACCTGGGCTGAGGTCACCAGTTGGTTTTTACTCCCAGCTCCTTCCCTTGAATTTTTTGTTCTCTACTCTGGTTCTTCCTTGTTTTGAAACTGCTGACCTATAACAAAGCCTAGTTGAACTATACTCAAGTTCTGGGTAAAGCTCCTTCATACGTGTGCAAAACATTTCTACAAACTACATAACTTGGCAGACGCATGTCAGCCACTCACACAAATGATGCTGATGCAAGAAGATCATTAGTGGCTCTGATTGAAGCCAGCTGCGATGGCAATCACTCTGCAGTGATAATGGCTTGGGATGATTGACTCCCACACTACTGTTTGAGAGCCCACATGATTTGTTCTGCCTGGGAAGGGTGGCACCAAGGGTTGGCTGTCATTGTTAGGCAGAGGGAAGAACCTGCTCCAGGATCTCCATTTCACTGAGGTGACTGCTCACCCTGCAGTAAGGGACTCGCTTGAAATGCATTTGTTGACACAATGCTCACATTTTTTCCTCTTTTTTTTTCCACCCGCCAGACCACTTCCTGACCCGTGCACCTGAATCTTGTGCAAACAACTCAAATTTCCTTAAAACTTTAGCTAGCAAGAACTCAGCCATAAGGTTTCCCTTACCATCTCTGAGCCTTTTCACAAACATTTAATAGGATTAATGCGTGGGTTTGCAGTTTTGTTGGAGCCCAGTGAGGAGAGGAGAGGCACTGGAGCCTGCTCTATAACCTGCGTCCCCCATTACAGACCTGTCCCATGACCTGTGGAAACACCCTACCACGAGGAAAGGCCTTCACCTCTGAAGACCTCCTGAGCTCTCCCCTTTGCCTGCAACCATTGTTCCTCTGGCTGACGGTCTCTGTACTAATCCTGGTTGCTGCAGTTCTACATTCACGCACTTCAACGGTTAAAACTGCCTCTCCCAGCCTTTACAACACAAATCCACATGTTTCTTGGCTACTTTTCAGCTGCTGCTGATTATGGCCATCCGCAGCTTGGATGAAGTTGTGCAATCTTGCCAACGCTTAATTGACCATGATCTGAAAAGCTGCTGCATTGTTCCCTTTAAGAAGAGCAGCCCAAACAGGAGAGTTCTTCGTTTGTGATAAATGCGGATTTCTGCTGAGAAGGTGCTTCCAGCGGAGGTTTGCCAGCATCCCTCAGTTGTAGGCAGTGTGCTGAGACATTTTACTTAAGATATCCAGCAAGCAGAGGCTGAGTGCAGCCCTGGCACAGGATGTTGTTCTCCTTACTCTTCCCTAATTACAGCAACAACTGTAGGCTTCTGGGCTTGCCTGCAGCCCCAGCCCCAGTCTGCCTTTGTCTCCCGTTGCCAGCTCTGCCAGGTAGGCTCTGACCTGCTGTACTGACTTCAGACTCGGATTTTTAACAGGTATTGAAAGCAGAACAAAACCTTCTGCTACCCAGGTTAGTTTCTAATAGGAACCAGGTTTTGAGCCCGTGATTCTTCACCATTCCTGTCCCTGAAATCTGGGCTGGGTTTTAAATTATTACAGACCTCTCGATACAGTGAGTGACAACTTCCCCACTGTAGTGAGCCCCAGTAGTTCCCTGGTTCTTTGTCACCTGTGATCTATGATCTCTCAGGTCACTGTGCTCGCATTTGATATCACTAGGAAGGCGTCACTGTCGTATTTAACTGGATCCAGAGGATACAGCAAACTTACAATGTTCATTCTGACTTACGATGTTCATTCCTTGCTGCTTGAAAGAGGAAGCAGGAACAGACGTTCTATCATTCAACTCTTTATTAGTTCACTGCGTACCATGTTCTTAGAGTCCAGAGGCAGATCTGTGCAGCGCAGATCGTTGTCCATGGAGGCACTGCAGTAGGGCACAGGTAGCCTGGCTTGCTGCTGTCCCTGTTTAGAGCACTGAGAGCAGGCAGGACTTTCCCTGGGAGCTACAGGAACAAGAGCTGTATTTCCTGATCTCCCAGCACTTTACGCACATAGCGTGTTCTATCAAATGATGTGCTATAATCCCTATTTTTGGAGGCAGGCTATCGGATCGGAGCAGTGTGGCTTGTCAGAACATCCCTGTCTGCCAGGCACTACCTTGCCTCCGGAGCAATAGAGGCTGAGTTCCTTGCTATAAATCTCATCCAACTTCTGTGCTCGACTTCTGATTTCTCAGCACTGGGTTTGGCTGCCTCCTACTTGGAGCTTTCTATCCTTAGCACAATTCACAGGCTTTCAGCTATCTCACACTTCTCTCTCTCTAATCTTAGCACAGCTTCTAACTTTAGAGCGGCTTCGAGCTTCAGGGTCTCTCACTTTTGTTCGGGCTCTTTCTGGTACATGGCCAAGTAGGTGAAAGACGTGAGAAGGGGGAAGGGGAGAGCTAGCGCTGCTCTTGGCTGAGCTCAGCCCCCCTTGGCTGCACTCACTGGTTGTGGCTCTCTCCTGAGCTGCGTGATAGGGTTTGGTCAGGAGATATCTCCTCCTGATCCAGCTGACGCGGTATCTATGCTAGTAGAATTCCCAGTTCTCGGGGAGTTTTCCTAGGACTGTGATGGTATCATTCTGATGAAGATCCACTTAATCTAATTCCATCTGAGTTCTGGTTCTGGCTCATGACCAGCCTGGCAGATTCCATAAGCCACAAGCTGCTCTCCGTCAACTGTCTTCCTGGTTTATCTCTATTTGTATCAAAGGGTGCCTACAGAGGCTGCATTAACTTTCCTGAGTGAGATATCTCCTAGAGATGTTCAAGACCCACCTGGACACCAACCTGCGCAGCTGCTTGGCAGGGGGCAGGGCTCAATGATCTCCAAAGGTCCCTTCCAACCCCTGCAGCTCTGTGATCCCGTCAGACAGATGTTCATCAGATGAAGACTTCCCGCGTGGCTTTGTCTTCCCCCTGCTTCATACACAGATGTGTGTTCTGCTTACTGAACAGAGATGCACCCTCTTGGTTCTTTTCTGATATTTTCCAGAGTCCAGTTCTCACATCCAAATGAAAAAGAGCAGTTCGCCATACCTCCTTCTCATCAAGCACAACCCTTAACCTCAGCTTTGTCCATAAAACACTTCTGCTATAGGCTGTGCTGCCCAGGATAAGCCATTAATTAAATTGTCTTGCAGATAGTTACAAACCATAGGATTATTTGAATCGGAAGGGACCCCTAGAGGACACCTGGTCCCACTCCCCTGCAGTGCACAGGGACACCGCAGCTCCATCAGGAGATAGGAACCCTGCCCAGCTTCATCTTGGGTATCTCCAGAGATGAGGCATCCACGAGGTTCTACCAATTATCTCATGATATATGAGATATATATGGGATGTACTGGGAGGGGCAGCCATGGCTTTCTTCAGAGGAGAGACCTGAGTTTCAGGATGAGACGACAAGGTGTGAAGCCGGAGCCTGATGGAAGGTGAAGCCATGGAAGCGGCAAAAGGATTTCTTTGCCGATTTTCCTGTTCTGAAGTGGGACAGAAACTGCACAGTGCACTCTCATAGGCAAGAAAATACTGTGTGGGATCAGCCAATGTGACATTTTTCATCTCCAAACCTGAGCTCACAGAAGCAGGGAAGTCCCAGTGAGAGGCACTGATGGGTTCCAGGATGCGTCAAGGAAGGCTGCTGTGAGAGCAGAGCAGAATCTGGCTGGTTGCAGCGACTGCAGGAGAGCTCTTGGATGTCAGAAAGTACAGATGGAGGGGTACCTTTGTTCCACAGGCACCAGGCACCTGACTTCATGTTGCTCCACCTCTCAGCACAGCTCTGTGAACTGGATGTTTTTTCCCAGATTGTAAAAAATACGTATAAAGATACGTTGTCCACAGGGAGCTTCACGTCTGAATTCTTCAGACTCTTTTGAGCACTTCTAGGAGCACAGAAGGAAGGAGCTTAGCGTAATGAATAAAATAAAGCTACTGAGAAATACTGTCTCTCAAATAACCAGAAGGACCTCAAGACATCTTTAAGTCATTAAAAATGAAATAAACATCTTCCTGGCTCAGTTGTACTTACCTGAATTGCGATCCATGAGATGAATTTGGCATGTCACAGTGAGGAGAAATGTGAATACAGTATGGATAATGCAACTCATTTTATATTTATGGGGATATTATGTGAGGTGCTCCAAAACATTGTGGCAAAGGTCTGTCTCCCATAACGTACTCATAAAAGAAACACTCGACAGTTCTACAGTGTTTGACATAAAGTATTGATCACACTTGGAGAAGAACGACAGATACTTGGTGTCTAAAATAGGACTAAAATAGGGCTAAAAGTGAAAGTCTTTGTACTATCTCATGTGATCAGATTTATGGTAGCTGTCATTGGCTACGTGGAAATCTGTTGATTTCATCTAAGAAAATCTGTGTCTCCTTTCTAATTAATAGAGAGAGATTGGGCTCTTGAGAAATGTCTCGTCTTGACCTGAGGTGATTTTTAAGAAGAGATTGACGGGTCGCCTCTTCTGGAGGTACTCACCTCTTCCACATACAGCAAGTGGAGAGGAGAAGAGTGGCTCAGACCAGATGCCTCACTCCTATATGACTCAAGTTAGGTGCAATGAATCCCATCTGCAGGCGGGTGAAACAAGCAGAATACACTGTCAGCTGTAATGAGTGGCAATGAGACTCGCTCTTGACATTACCGAAGGCCAAGTAAAGTTTCTTTGATTTGGCAGAGCCAGGTTTTTCCTCTCCTTAGCTCTGTAATACAGTTATTTGCTACTTTTATGATTTCCACAGGCATATATCCATGTTCCAATTACTGAGATGACGTTTGCATCAGCATGATTCATGCTGTCAATTCCTGCCTCAAGTTAGATCCAAGCTGAGTTTATTTTGGGAGCAGTGCATACGTACCTACCCGGAGCAAGGAGGTACTGGAGAAAAGAGCTTCACCCAACTGGAAAGACGATGGAAGTCATCAGAGAGCCAAAGCAGCGGTCAGGAGGAGAGCAGATGGAACTCTGCTCTGCTTCGAGCAGTCCTTTGCATGTTTGGGCATTTGGGTTGTTGCTGTAAAGAGGCCCGTAGGAACGAGCAGAGATGTAGAGATGTGCACACGGGGTCTTTCTGGCTGTGGTTTTAGTCTGGTTCCACACGTCACACCCAGGGCACCGTAACTAAAAGAGGTGCACAAGCATCACCACTAAGTGAAAGCAGTAAGGGAGTGGTGGCACAGCGTGAGGGCGTGGAGCTAGAAACGACCGCTTTCCTCTGCTTTGTCTTCTCCTTCCACTTCTGTTTTCACCCACACGACACTCCTTTATTTTTGCGTTGTCTTTCAGGAATTGTCATATTGTCAAGGCAGGGATATTCTCATCTCACCTAGATATAAAGCACGGAGCTCGCACAGTGATTAATCACATCACTTTGTTACCTCTTGGCAGTGCCATTCAAATGTCAGCGATCCTCAGGAGGTTCCTACAGAGCCGGCAAACAAGCATTGCCATGTTCTTCCAGATAAGAGAACAAAGACGGTGGTCACCGCTCTCCAAATGTGGTTTCTAAAGCCATGTTCTGTCATCCAGCCCTTTCATTTAAATGACTAAAACTGGTCTGACCCAAGGTGGTGGAGGCTCCTGCTGCACCAGCCACACGTGCTTCCTGCTGAATAGAAGGGCAGGCAAGTGCAGGCAATTGCCTAATCAGAGAGACCGAGCAGAAATATATAGCGTGTTATAATCACATTACAGTGAATAAATCTCAACAAACACAATACACGACTATGAAAAGCTTCCTTGTTCATTTTACTATTTCAATATGTGGTGGGAAACTGCTATTAAAATAATAATTATATTAGCTTCACTACATTTACTTAGTAGCTTGGTGCTACTATACAGCATGGCCTGAGAGGAAATGTCTTGTTCAGATTCATTTTCTGCGCAGCAATAGAGGACCCATGAAAGCTACATCCAGCCTTTATTGTAGTAAGGAAGCATTCATAATATCCTTGTAATATTTATTAATGTGAAATGTGCAGTTAAATGCTTGATGAAAGAGCTATTGTATGCTTGGGTTTACAGTAAACAGTTAAAGCTCTTACCGTGCAGTGGAAGCAAGTGGAATATTTGCTTAGATTTGGCAAGAAGAAATATTGTAAATAATTCAAAGAGTGTAATTTGATTGTAGATTTTTCTGGGCTATGTGGCATATGGCCCTTCTGTTTTTGTTTTATTTAGGTTTGCTGCCTCCGTTACGTAACCATTCTTTTTTGGCTGCAATTAAACTTCAAGGTCAACCAGGAATTAAGCAGGGAGGAACTTGGTTGGAAGTTGGCCGCAGATGAGCGCGGCCGTGTTGCACCGCCGCAGTGCTGACAGCATCGCTAACAGGGTCTGGGCAAGGCGCTGAACAGCTCTCATATGGGCTCACCTGTCCCAAAGACACGCATTTCCTCCTGCTTTCACTGATGTAAAGCTGGGCATTCCACAGCATTTCAACGCTTATCTTCAAGAGAAGTGATGCAGTTGCCCCAGGGCAATTCCTGCTGAACATGGCCCACTTGCTGCGTGCCACCCATGTCCCACTGCCCCACTTCCCACCCCATATTGCTCCACTGAGGGGCTGGGAGAGGAGGAAGAGGTGTCTGGGCATAGGGCTACCTTGTGATCTTTCAGCCAAGAGCTCTGCGTTTTTAAGAACTACCCCTCTATAATTGCAATACATATTCTAACATACAAACATGTATATTTTAAAGCTGGCCACTCATGTTCCTCCCTGTGCTCTGGGCAGAAACTCTGGCACCACTTTTCACAAGCTGAAGAACGTCCCTCGCATCCAAAGCATTTCCATTATTTTTGGATTTTTTTTTTTTTATTTTTTTCATGTAGAGCTCCTCAGGTGAATAGTGCCATGTAAGTGCTAAGTGTTATTATTTATTAGGCATACATATTCTGTAATTACTTTGCAAATACGATCATTATATTTGAAGTTACAGTGTACTTCAAACATTAATTGCCGCATAACTTGCAGATTTCAGATCTGATACACAAACCTAATCATCAGTCATTAAGTATTAAAGAAGAGAGCACTGGAAATATATTAAATTACCTCAGATCACTGATTAAACCTAATCCTTGGAAATTCCTAAAAGCCTGTTGAGGCACTGAGATTCGCTTCCGAGTGACCACTGGGAATTCAGGCCTGCAAAAACAGCTGGATGCCTTAATTCTCAGGGATATCATGATTCTGTGACCCCGCAAAATGCTCCTTTTTTGGAGTTCTGCCTCAGCCACATCTAATTCCTGCTCTGGTTTGCTTGGAGGCTGATGTGATGGCTGTGTGCTCCCCAGGCAGTGTCTTCTTCCACTGGTCCCATCACCACACAAATGCTTTGACCGAGAGCTGCCCTCCTGGGGTAAGGGGGGATGAGACCACCGGGGCATGAGCCCTCCCTGCTGCCTGCTCCCTGCTGCCTGAACTGTCCCATCCACACTCACCGCCCATCCTGTCCCACCCAGCTGTGGAAGGAGAAATGGATGAGTTCATAGAACCATAGAATCATTAAGGTTGGAAAAGACCTCCAAGATCCCCCAACCCATCCCCACCATGCACACTACGTCCCAGCTGTCATATCTCCATGGCTCTGGGACACCTCCAGAGATGGGGACTCCACCACCTCCCAATGCATCGCCGCTCTTTGGAGAAGAAATTGTTCCTAATAGTCAGCCTGGCCTTCCCCTGTCACAACTGGAGACCATCACCTCTCGTCCTGCTGCTGTTAGCTGGGAGCAGTGGCTGACCCTCACCTCACAACAGCCTCGTTTCAGGGAGTTGTAGAGAGTGACGCGGTCTCCCCTGAGCCTCCTCTTCTCCAGACTGAACAATCCCAGCTCCCTCACTCACTTCCAGCCCATCCAGAACCCGATGAAGGACCTCCCTGCCCTCAGGCAGACCAGCACTTCCCCCCAGCTTGGTATCACCTGCAAACCTGCAGAGGGTTCACTCAATCCCCTCACTCAGATCATCAATAAAGATATTAAACAGGACTGGAAATGTTAATTGTTAGAAACTACTTAAAGCCGTGCAGTTACCTCAGAGCCCTGTTCAGGCAAATGGCACTTTAACTCAGGTTTGTACTCCTTTGCCATAGGTAAAATATTTCTGCTCATGAGCTGTCGCTCCCAACAATCTACATCAAATATTATAAAAATAACAGCATATGTGTGTGCGCATACATAGATCTGAAAGCATTAAATACAGGTGTGCGTGCATGCTCGCCTGCTTCGGATGGGAGCAAGGCAGAAGGTGTGAACGTGGGGATGCTGCTGACTCCTGAGCTGTGCATGCGGTGCTGCCTGCCCTGCAGCTGAGCTGCTGCTCCCCAGGGGCCGTGAGGAAGTGGGGGATAAGAGAGCCCCAAACCTGACTTAGCGCTCCTTAAACCGAAATGCTGAAAAAGCACAAAAAAGGATTTGAAAACTCAGTCTGAAGGGTTTAACCCACCTTCTGAAGCACACCCTGGTGTGCACTGCTGCTCTGAGGCTCCAGTTGGACACAGTTCGGTCTGCAGTCTCACAGCTTGTCTTTCTGTCTGAATTTAGCTCCCTATGGGGTTGGGGTCTTTTCAACCCCTGACCCTGAAGACCCTCACTGCTTCCCTGGGGCTGATGGTCTCCTGAGGAGCCCATGGCACTGCCCAGGAGGGCATCCCTCTCTGCCTGCACAAAGGCTGAACCAGCAGATCTTTTCATTGGCACGTACTGTTGACCCGCAACTGATTTCACTCAGATTCTGAGTTCCCAACTTGTTCCCCCGTCCTTCTTGTGTCTGCTCCTTCCCCTGTGCAAGAAGGGCAGAGCAGCCTAATGCTGGAGGACAAAGCATCTCCCTGGGGCATCTCAGGCCACAGTCAGCAAACCTCCCCTGGGTGCAGGCAGCGGCCGCAGCCAGTAATGCTGTTCCTATATTCAGAAGGCAGCTTTCCTGCTCGCCAGTTCATCAGCTGCAGTGGTATTTGTTCATCTGGTGTTGGTGAGGAATGTCTTTCTAGCTTTTAACTCTGTCCTTGTTCTTCACCCGCTCTTTACTGTCATAGTTCCCAGGTTATTTGTCACCATGCGCTTTTTACCTCAAACAGGTTAAAGATATTGTTTAGTGGTGCTCGTTCCTTTTTCCCTTCTTTTTCCTTCTTCTCACTGCTCATGTTGAGCAGTCATCACTTCGCAGTCTCACCCACGCGGACTCTGACTCACTAAGGGATGGAAGTCCTTCCCTATCTGCCTGCTGCTCTCCTTGGTGTGGGCAGCGCTGTGTTCCTCTGCTGTTGTGCCATGATGCACCATTGTTAGTTATTTACCGGAGTGCCTGCATCATTCAGCCCTGCTGTGCTCCACGGTGCTTCTGCAAAGAGGAAGATGCTCCCCGGTCCAAGGTGGATGCTAGAAACACAGAAAGAACTGCTAGGGTACAGAGGGGAGGAGTTACAGTTGGAGGATAGGAGCTGTGTTCCGTGTCTCCAAATGTGGAGAGGTGTGTGGTGCTTACAAGTCCTTGCAGTGCTGGAAGTCCAGAGCAAGGCTGATTTCTGCTCGCTTTGCACACCCCAGCTAAAGGACAGATGTCACCTGCATGTCATGGTTTGCACCCAGCTCCATGGTGTAGAGTCAAGCATTTCAAGGGACTTACTGCATCCTTCCATTTGACTTCAGGCAGAGTGCAGTATTATTTTCAGTCCCAGAAACAAGGTTTTTTTTCTTTTTTATCAGGGAAAGGAAAAAACAAAGAGTTGTGATGATCATATTTCCTGCAATGAGCTGTAAGGTGTTCCATTAAGAAGCCTTGAGGCTCAGAATCATAGAACCATAGAAAGCTTGGGTTGGCCGGGACCTTAAGGATCACAGAGCAATAGAATGGCTTGAATTGGGTTGGAAGGAACCTTAAACATCACAGAACCATAGAATGGTTGGACTGGACCTTACAGCTCCCCCCCACCCCCACCCCTGCCATGGAGGAGAAAAGCAGGATTCCTAATTGCTGCAGATGGCGGCCAGTCATTACTGTAGCTGTGCTGGAGGCACCAGCAATCACTCACAAATCATCCAACCAAGGAACCTTTTTGTTACTGTGGCTGGCAGCAAAAACCCTCACTGCTTCATTGTGAAAATAACCAGGATCCATTTAAGACTTCCTTTATTTATTTATTTTAATTTTTTTTTCTGATAATCAATACTCACAGCTCCAATAAGGCAAAGAAAAAGGACATTTAGTGCCTTTTTAATTGGCTCTTTATAATTGTTTTGTGGGGCGTCTGAAATTTTTGAAGATTTATGTGCAAAATAAAATTCTTAGTGCTTTTAGTAAAATTCTTACTTCTTAGTAAATTATATCGTAGATTAATGTGGCATGTAAAAATCTGTCATAAAGGAAGTAAATTTCACACATGCAGGGGAAAATTACTGTAAAAATGCCAAACCAGTCCTAGAATCTTTTATTCATCTTTTGGTAGGTAAGTTTTACCGATTTAAGCATTATTCTGAATACGTCTTTTACCAAGAACGTATTTCCAGGTGTGTTTTTCAATAAGGAATACTATTCTTTCCCTGTAAATAACAGCACTCCTAGTGTTTGGGGTGTCGCTCCTTACCATTTTTCCCTGGTAACTCAGCTGATACACAACATTTGGAAGGTAAATGGGAAACTCTGGTGTTGTCTTCTGCTAGCAGCCTTCAGCCACCCATTCTGCCCCCACAGCAAAGGCCGAGCTCTGAGTTACAGATGGGTTTGAATCTCCCTGCTCCCTAGCAAACTTCAGACAAGTCTCCCTCACGGCTCCCCCTGATGCATTTCCATGATGAATTCCTCCTCCTGCAGGCACGGAGCAGGTTTCATTGCCATGGGAAATGCCAAACAGGGAGACAAGCTGACACCCAAAGGCCACCAAAGAAAGAATTTGGCATCTGGGTGCTGCAGCTGCCAAGCGCTCCCCACGAGCGGCCGCAGCAATCAGCTCTGGGGATGCAGCAAAGCGAGGAGGAGGAGGAGGCAGCAAAGAGCATGTGGTGCACAATCAATGCCGCAATCAGAGGCAGGAGGAAGTGCCAGCTGGTTCCTGCAGCTTCATCCACGTGCCAGGAGCACAGAATAGTATTTAAATAAAGCACTGACAGAGCAGGGCAGCTTATACAGCCCCAGCAGCGAGGGCAGGGTGAGGGGTGCCCACACGAAGGCGACTGGAGCTCCAGGCCTTCTTGCTCCCTGCCAGCTCGAATCGGGCTTTGGGGCAGCTCAGAAAACTGCTGCTCCTTATGAAAGTACAGGTGGTGCCAGGGAAAAGTGGGATCTGTGTGTCTGCATGGCTGAGAGCGCGGATATTACACAGCGGTGAATAGCATAAGGCTGGCTATATAGTGCAGATGTCAGGAGACACTGGCTGCTTTTAATGGGCAGGCCAATGCAGAGCAAACATTGGAATGTGACAAAATGGGGGGAAAAGTCCTGTCATTCACCATATGAATTGTTTTACTGCGTTGACCATTCTCTTTAGCTCTTTTGAAAATGCACATTTTGATGGGGAAATGCAAAAGTGAGACAGACAGAAGGAAAAGTTGTGCATTCTATGATTGCATAGAAGTGCAAAGCAATCTATCCTGACAGTCTGCAATGACCTCTGCAGACCCTTCCCCTGCCAAACTTTCTGTCGGCCTTGCCAAACTTCAGATCTGCATAAAAAGGCAACGAGAAAGGCACCGTAAGGGTCGATCAAGAATGCATTTGATCACTCATCCTAGAATAAGGGCAGTTGACACATAGATTTGTCACGTATAAGGAAACAGCACATGAATTTGTCCTGCCTTAATGGCAGTTCCAGCCATATAGCTCTGTGATATACTAAAAGCACAGCCCACGAGTGTAATATAGGTTGGTATTTTATGGAAAGTGTTTGTTTAAAAATGAAACTGTCTCGTTAACTTTTGAGGATATTGATGAATAGATGACAAAAATTGATGGCAGTGCCAGTTAAGTATGAGGTGTACCCAGGAGAATCGTGTCACAGCAGGCCCTAACTGCAAAGTCAGGTTTTATTCTTTGCTTGCTCATTGTCTCTGCAGCCTGCTGCAATCAACGCGTGGCTGGGAGGTTCCTGCTTTCTTCATCAGCAGCAGCCGTGGCTCGGGTGCTAGCATCAGGCAGTGCGGAGTTCTGCACGGCTTGCACGTGTGTGTGCACAGCCCAGAGCGGCAGCCTCGCAGCGCTGGTCCTAGAGGAGCAGTTCATTTGAAGGACTGCTGCAGTGTTATTAGGCATTAGCAATAGGAATGGATTAAAATCTGGCTGGCCCTGCAGATTGCTTCGCTATTGCTTTTATACCACTGCACAGAGTACACCAAACCCTGTATTACAGCTCTGGAGTCATGAAACGGTTATTTATGCGCTTGGATGGTGCCAAATGCAAAGTTGCCCAGCTGATTGTACAAAAAAAAGAGGACTTTTTGCACAAACCAAATATAAACGCTGTTCTTCCTGTTTGTAATGAAATGAGGAAAATGAGAACCATTTCAGGCAGAGCTTCGTTATGGGCTTGTAGGTGCTCCAGCAAAGCCAGTGGCTGCCTTACTGCTGATTGACATGGAGCAGAATAGAAACCCCGTCAGAGCCAGCAGCAGAAATGAGCTTTAGTTTTAAGAAAGACTGCAAACAAACAGCCCAGCTTTCAGCTGACGCCGTGCTGCGTGCTAATGCACCGCCAGTGGCCACACTGAGTGAACACACAACATAAAGGGGAAACTTTGTTATAGTTACGCCTAAATCCACCCTTTTTCTAACGAGTTCCTTTTGCAAAGAGTCGCGTTGGTCAAAAGCATTATTTCTAGAAGCAAGAGAAAAAAGAAAAACCAGCTTGCTTTTCTGAACTCACTGCTAAAAGCTTGTCTGCACATACAGGGCAGGTGCAACAGATTGGTATCGTTTTCTGTTCTAACATTCTTCGCATATTTCTAATATTTACTTAAAGATTCAACTTGCTTTTCTGGATTTCCACTCTTGAATTTTTTCTACTTTCTTCTTTTTATCTACTCCTTTTAATTTTTTTTCTTTAATTGGGAACATGTTTTAGGTATAAAGCCATAATTTCCCAGAGCAGTGCACATGAAATTACACGTTACCGCTCTTATTAATAAAGTTCTGCATCACGTTCCCTTCTCCTGCCTCCTCTTCCCAAACACAAAACCAACACGATGGGTACGTTCCTAAACATTCAAAATGGCTCAATAAGACCCTACATTTTCCCTGGGAGCTACAGGACTATCTGTAACAGCCTGTAATTCTGAAGTCCAGCCGTCTAGCATGTGTTAGCCTACTGGGGAGGAAAATCTGTTTACACCTTACTTGATATCTCAGAGTTCTCTCTTCCTCTCGCACAATTATTTGCTTTGCTACCACTTTTACTTGAGGACTGCCAATCTTCTAGAAGGTGCTGATCCACTCTGCCAACACTTACACTTCCTCGTCGTATCACCAGCAGAGTGTCTGCTCTTCGCATTCGGGAAGCCCAGTGCTCCTCCTATGGCCAGCTGGAAGGTGATTGTGAAAGCGCCACTGGTTGCGCTGTCTGCTTATCATCAGCATTCTAAGTCTTCTGTATCAGCTGGAACCACTGATTTTTACCTGTGCTCTGAAGGCTGTTATAAACTTTGACGTTTAAGACAATGCCTCAACTTCTTGCACCACTTCACTAGAGATAACTCATATAGAATCACAGAATCATAGAATCACTCAGGCTGGAAAAGACCTTAAAGATCATCAAGTCCAACCACAACCAAACCAAGCTACCCTGACCAATAACCCTCCACCAGAGGGTTATAATAATGACCAGAGCGCCACATCCAAACGGTTTTTAGACACAGGGAGGGATGCTGACTCAATCATCACCCTGGGGAGCCCATTCCAGTTCTAACAACCCTTTCTGTAACAAAATTTTTCTTGATATCCAACCTAAACCTCCCCTGGCGCACCTTGAGGCCATCTTCTGTCTGAGTTCTCAACCTTTTGAAGCGAATGTGTTAATTTTGTTTGGGGATGACTATCCTTAGCAGCACCTCAGGCCACTGTTTGCTATTTTTGCCAAGGCCCCTCTTTTTCTGCCTCTCATTTGTATCTTCTGTGCTGGTAGCACACACAGCTCACGGATCCGTACTGCTGGTACATCTCGTATTTCTGAGCTTTTGTGTCTGACTAGTACTGACTGTTCTCTCCTACAAGACATTCTGTTTCTCCTCTTCTGGCCCTGGCAGGCTTTCAGATTCCATGACTCCGAGCACCTCCCTCTTCTAACAACCACCCCTATACTTTTGGATGCCACTTCATCCACCTTTCCATGAAAGCACAGAGACATCCCCTTTCCTGGTTGAGCATCTCTTGGTCTTTTTTCCATCCTGAGTGATCTCCTGGGTGCTTCAGCTCTTTGAGACAAGGCTTTGTTCTCCACTTTCCTCCGCTGCCTTCTTTGCAGGCTTTGTTATGTCTGGACATAGTTATGCAATAACCTCTCCTTGTCCTTTCCTTTGTGCTTCTCACTCTCTCAGAGGAGGGTATTTGCTAGTGTCTAGGATTCTTACACCTCTTCTTCTCTCATACATCTTGATTAACTCACCTCAGATCTCCGTCATTTGGGGCCATTCCTCATCTGCCAGCAGGGCCTGGAGCCCCGTGAACCACATTCCTTTCATGCTTTTTACCCCCAGCTTGCACAGAGACCTGTGGCTGCATCGGCCTGGATTTCACAGCTCATTCTTCTCCCCGAGTTGTTTGACACTGAAGATGACAAATTTCTGGAATTAAAAGATATTTTCTTCAGGGAAACTCCTTCAAAGAGATATTGCACATGCCCGTCATTCAGTTATCGGTACTAAATCAATCACGCTGCTCCCGCTGCCGTTTGCAGTTCCTCTGACTTCGTTTGCTCCTGGACCCACCCTTGTTCATTTCAGTGGTCAGTGAAATTTTGCAAAACCCAGGTGCCATTTACTGCATTTGCTCCCGACTCTGAATTCACCCATTGATACTTTCCAAGCCAATTTGGTCAGCACCAGTCTGCACGCTCCCTTTGCTCATCCCTACAGAACACCCTCCTGGAAGGGGCTGTGCCCACATTCCTGCTGCAGCCGTAACATCACTCACTTTCCTGCCACTGACCCACAGTGAGGTTAAAGCGCTGACCTTTGCAGGAGATGCTGCTGCTACAGCCCAGCTCGGGCCCTGTGCTCTTTGCTGGGGCCTCCCAAAGGCTGTGTGTTGTGTCTTTGGGCTATGGAAAATCTTTGTGGGATAATTCCTATCTTCATTCACCCCAGACTGTTTTCTACTGGTAGGCAGAAGGTGAAAAACTGCAGTCACCTGACAATTCTTTAATCATGGGTAATCATCAGCCCCACATTAGTAGCTCTCTGCATTCACTTTTGACATTTTCTGGGTAATTCTTGCATATTTATCAGCAGTTTGTGAGTACGATTTTTGAAGGCCTGATTTTTAGGCAGCACAGCCCTTCGTTATGGCTGTTAGTGGTCATGGTGCTTCTCAAGGTAATTTGGAGTAGCAGGGTTAGTACAAAAGATGAATGTAGTTATAAAGCCAGGCTCCAAAATCTTTGAAACTGATAAGTATCATTTGACAAATAATGAAGAAAGAAAAAAAAAATCCTTATCGCAATAGAATGGAAAAAATTACATCCTCTAGCTATGAGTTTTAGCAATACTTAATATTGGACTAATGCTGAAGTCTGTAGCTTGTACTTACCTCATGTCTGTGCCCCCGAGACTGCATCCTTAATGTGGAAATAAGGGCAGCAAAGACAGCAGAGCTGCACACTTGGCAGTCACGTTTTGGATTTGACTTTGGGTTTTGGTTTGATCCATGCCATTTTGTTTTCAGAAAATGTGGGTGTTTTCAGGTGATGTCTTCTGAATAAGTAACTCCAGCTGCTTCGGCTGATGCTCTGGAAGCTGCTGCCTCATTGCTGCTCTGTTGTTTCAAGCTCTGACAAACTGCCTAAACTAGCTGTGGGTTTTATGTGCTTCCCGTTCGATATTTTCAATGTCGCTTTTAACAGTGACATTGGCCCATGACAAACAACTGCAAACAGCGTGCCAGCCATAATGCAGACACTCTGTAGGCATACTACCCTTATCTTTTATAGCATAAACTATATTTGCTCCATTGCCTGAGATGGGAACACAAAGCCAATGCTAAGAGAGAGCTAATCCACCTGTCACATTGTTCTGCAGCTCTTCCAGGGAGTTTACAGCAGCCTGGCCGCTCTGGAGCCTGGTGGCAGACGGCTGCACTCGCTTAAATGTGTGTTCAGCAGGGGAGGAGCAGCATCTACCTCAGCCATCAGCCTCTCTTATGGCAGGATACAGCGGCAGCACTGTCTGGAAGAAGACATCTTCCCTATCCTATGCGCCCACTATGAAGCATAGAAAATTTTCCATACTCAGATCTGTGTATCATGGATGAGAAACCATTACTTTTCTGCAAGAAACTCATTTTGAGAAAGCATTTTACTGTGAGTTTATCTTTTCACAGGACTAGTGAATTGGCTCATTTCATCCTGGGTAAAATCATAGGATCACTGAGGTTGAAAAAGACCTCTGAGATCCCCAAGCCCAACCGAAACCCATATCACCATTCCCCCTAACCATGTCCCCAAGCACCTACATCTCCATGTTTCCTCTACTGAGCAAAAGATTCACCATATTTTTTTCCTGCTAAAATGAGCAGTTTCCTTCTCAGTTCCTGCTCCAGCACACAGAAGCTCACAGCCCTACATCATCAGTCCCAGGTCAGCATCCCCAGCTAAACTTTCTGCGGTGACCCACCACTCCTGGGTCCTTTCTATAAGCACCCAGCCCTCCCAGTGCCTTTTTGGGCAGCCCCCACAACTTGGCAGTCTGTGAACCAAAACTCATGGCCAGGAGGAACTGGGATGCTCATGGTGGGAATGGTTGGGATGCTCTACTGCAAAACAGTCTCAGTGGAGCGGGATCCCACTGACACGGTGCTGGGAGCAAAGGCTGCCATCTCCTCCTGCTTGTCCCCGGAGCAGAGCAAGCAGCACGCAGCTTCACAGCCAACATAAGCAGAGAGTGAGCCCCAGACTGTGCCACAAACCACAAGGACACGGAGAGAGCTGAGGCCCCACAGCCCCCTTGGCTCTTCAATATTGCATGGGCTGTACCAGCCGCTCCAAGCATGGCGCTTCAGAACGCTCCGTTTTCTGCAGCTCCTTCCCAAAGGCTGCTATCTACTCCCACCAACGCTGCTTTTTATTTGTCAGGAATGATTACCCTTCCCTTTTGTTAATAACAGAGCCAAAATGCCCAGACCAGTGCTTGGGTTTATAAGCATCCTCAGCAACATCGTCAATGATGTCAGCTCAGAGCATGCTAATTAATCTATAGTCCCTCTTCTGGCTGTTTCTGCAGTAACAGAGCAAAAATAATTTTAGGTGATGTAGCAAGACTGCTTGTTGTTTATTTTTTTATTTGCTTTCTCTCTGTATGGTACAATTAAAGAACCAACCTGGGCTTTGCATGCAGGGTAGGGACCACATTCAGGCGGTGCACAGAGGATACCTGTGGCTTTTCTTCCCTCCCAGCCCTCCTGCGCATTCTCTTTTTTCCTGCCTGTCCCCCAAGTTTTTCCGTTCTTGTTGTACTCTTTAACGTTCACAGTGCTCACGCCCAGTCCTTCTTTCTTTATTTTTCCTTCTTGAAGGAGCCCAGTTCCCAGCACACTGTCCCCACGCAGAAATCCCAATCCACGAGCATTTGGAATTGCTGGGATGTGCAAACTCGGTAAGCCTCGAAGTCATCGGCGAGCTGTCCACAAGCCCATGCCTTAGAACTGGAAATCTGTACTAATATTTGCAATACAAACAGCATTTCACTGAGATTAGCAAACTTCACAGCGGTTTATTTGCAGATTTTGAATTTATAAATGAGAGAAAGGGCTGGGAAGAGGAGAGTGGGGATGATATACAGGGAAATCTAGAGATGAGGATTTATCCTCCTCATTAAAAGCCACTAAGATCTTCATCTCTGGCATTTAATGTACCAAATTCAATATTCTGAACATAGTTTCCATGTAAAAATAGCAATATCATATTTTTAAAAATAGAAGGGGAAGTTTTAACTAAGGCATGCACTTTAATGGCTATTTTCCCCATAAATCCAAGCTTCAGCAAAATTTTTTAGAAATAGAATAAACTCTTTATAATAACTGAAGGTTTCTCTCTCATTTTTCTTCTTGCGAAAGTTCTATTTTCCTTGTACACTAAGCAAGGTGGCCTGAAGAGAAAAAATATGTGTCTTTAGGAAGAAGAAAAGATCTGCTGCCCTTGGTAAAATCAGGGAAAATCAGCCTTGAAAACCTGGGGCTTATAAATGAAGAAAATGCAAGAATAATAAAAAACACATGACCTGAAATTTAATTAATTTGAGTGAGTCGATAAGTTTCTGTTTCTGGACGCGGGTAAAATAGAGGAAGGTTAAAAAGAAAAAATAGGGACGCAGGGCATCCTATTTACCTCCTTCTCATTTCACTATTAAAAACAAAACAGAACAAAAACAAAAACAAACAAACAACAAAAAAAAAAAACACCAAAAAACAAAACAAAAAAAAAAAAAACACAAAAAAACACCCACCCCTAGAAAAATATTTATACAGCGCACAACAAAGAGAAAGACGCGCTCTATTTATTGTGCCTGCTGCACCTCTTCATCTCGTTATGCACATCCACGTATCTGCCTGGCAGGGAGCTGTGTGTGCTGCGCTATCCCTGCGCTGTGCCATGGCCGTGCCATGCTGTGCCCGTGCCCACAGCCAGGACGTTGCACCCCACTCATCTTTGTGCTGCCGCAGCTCTCCCGGGATGGTTCCTGCCGTGGGGAAGTGGCGATACACACGGAGATGCTCACACGGCCAGACCTGAGCAGTGCTCCCACCCCTTCCATCTCACAAAGCTCCTGGCACAGCAGCGCCTTTCAACCCAGCTAAATCCCTCTGATGAAGTCACATTTTCCCCCGGATTTACAGGGCCAGAGCATGGTCTGGCCAGTTGAAAGCTACTCATTTTTCATTTATTTATTTGCATTTCACTCCTAAATGTGGCACAATGGCTTACCAGCACGTAACGGAGAGCCTAACCCCACGCCAGACCTGTGCTATCAACATAAACACAAGATTTCAAAAACGTTCCGAGGAAAGTAATTTTCACATCACCCAATTACCGGGAATTTCTCGTTAAACTCCTTCGCTGCGTTGCAGGTTGCTGTCTGAGCTCAGGAGCCGGGCTGGGAGCAGCACGGTGCAGCGTGGAATAGCACGGCGCGGTGTGTGCAGCACAGCACGGTGTGTGCAGCATGGCACAGCTCAGCAGAGCACAGCACGGCTGCACTCGCTCCCTCCCCACACCTCACCCAGCCCCAACACCTGGCCCAGCGAGCTGCAGCCCCACGCCTCGGCAGCGGCACCGGCAGAGGAGCGGGATGCTAAACAAGATATATACATGATGTCAAATATTGGCTGCACACATCTAAGCCAATCACTTCTAAATAAATTAACCATGGCACTGCCTAATACGATCCACCTGCTTTCTTCCTCGTGTTGTTCCAGACCCTACCTGAACCCCCCTTTGATTAAATGTCAAAAGCTTGCCTTGTGCCTGCAGATTTCACTGAAGGCGGATAACAGAAAGGTTCCTCCTGTGACTCCATAAAACTGAAATAAATTCCACTGGCATCTTGTAAATTTTTATTTTCTACAATGACTGCAGGCCCCATCTGCGACCCAGCTGTTATTAGAAGGGAAAGCGTTGGCCCTTCTGCATTACAAAACAGCATAGAACAGTAATTGCCAGTGGAAGAGATTAAGTGTAGACACTAAAAATGTTTACTCGCAATGAATATGCATAACGATGGGTAGGAAACAGCACTGGAAGATTAAAAAGAGAGAAGGGTTTGTTTACAAGGCTGGGAAAAAAAAAAAAAGAGGGGAATGTCAGTTGGCCCCAAGCCTGAAATAGGAACGAAAAACCTTTGGGCAAGGCATTAGGGAGAAAAACAGATGGTTTGTGAACCTTTTATTAGATAGAAAAATCATTAATCAAGCCCAGGCTGGAAATGGCAGGGTTTTTGGTAGTTCATATTTTAGTTTATTTTTTCTTAAAGTGACAGTGTGCTGCTTTGTTGACAGTCGGCGGCACGGAGCCCCTTCCACGGGAGGTGCAGCCGCTTTAGCATGCAGCACTGGGAGCATGTCTAACTTTAGGTCCGTGCTAGCACCAAGCTGTTGTGCAGAGGAAATCCCTCAGTAGGGTTTCACATTTCAGCACCTGTTTTGCCCATATAACAAAGCAATTAAAAGAAAGAAAGAAAGAAAGAAAGAAAGAAAGAAAGAAAGAAAGAAAGAAAGAAAGAAAGAAAGAAAGAAAGAAAGAGAGAAAAAAAAGAAGAAGGGCGGGAAATCACAGCTTTGTTTATTTTATTTTAATTTTATTTAATTTTATTTTATTTTATTTTATTTTATTTTATTTTATTTTATTTTATTTTATTTTATTTTATTTTATTAAATTTTATTTTATTTTTATTTTATTTTATTTTATTTTACTTTACTTTCTTTTATTTATTTTATTTTATTTTATTTTATTTTATTTTATTTTATTTTATTTTATTTTATTTTATTTTATTTTATTTTATTTTATGTCCGCTTCATTCCAGACTGGGGAGAGAAATGTAGGGCATCAAAACTTCCACAGACAGAGACAGCCTCATGAACGGGAAGCCATTTAGCAGAGCCTGTCAATACACGCACCCTCGATCATGTCGCCTGTTTCCCTTTATTCTGTTGTTATAAGCCTAAAAATAATTTAGTTTGCAGCATTCAAGCAAAGGTAAGCCAAACGGAAAGGCAGAAAGTGGTCTGGAAACCTGGTTACTCCCTGTCCTAGCTGGGGGCATCCTGTCTGTGCCAAATGATGTCACCATGCGGCGCATGAATGCGGGGCTTTGTTCCTTCCTTCTCCCCTTCTCCATTTTGCCAGCGCCAGCCTCAAAGCAGGGCACTTCTTGGCAGCACAGCAGCCTCCCTTTCTCCCTGTCTCTCAATAATATTTAGTGACTGTGTACAAGTGCATGCATGTGCGTGCATGCAAGTGTGCATGTGTGTGCCCGCGCGTGCCTCTGTTTGTAATATGCATACACATGTGTGCATGTGGGTGTGCCCGCATGTGCTGGCAGCAGAGCTTTCCTGAGAAGCTGGCACAGGGCGCTGAGACAAATAAAACAAAAAGCCCAGCCTGTGAATCAAGACGCGATCTTTCTGTGTATTTATTCTGAATTTAGTCCGAAAATTACAAACCATCCTTCAGGATTCCTGGTTTCCAGACGTGATTCTGTCAATAGATACGGGCACACACGCACACACTGACAAAAGCCATCCTCGTTGTATCCCAAATAAATTTGTTTTCTCAGCCTTGCCGTAGGGGGGGTGCACACTCAGAACCCCGGTTTGCAATTCCTGCTCCCCTTTTGCTGTCATCATCTCAGGGCAAGTCCCCAGTATCTAATGGAGTTACCTGGCCTTTGCATTTTTATCGCCGAGACTGCCATTTGATTTGTTATCATTTAAGAAATTAAAAATACAATAAGACAGAAACCTCAGCCTTCTCAAAACATCGGGTGACAAAGGATGACATCGGGAATGAACTGTGAAATATTTAGCAGTAAAGTCAGGACCAAAAATAAAGCCAATATCCGTCTTTGGGGAATAAAGGGAATGGTTTCTTTTTCCAGTTTTTTTTTTTTATACCACAGAGGAGCTGCCCACACATTTCCTAATTCTTAGACTAATAACTCTGAGATGAACTTCCTAAAACATATGAGCTTCATCAGAGAAGGGGGGGGAAGTAAGGGGGGGGAGGGGGAGAGGGGGAAGTACAAAATGATCTTTGTAAGAAATAGTAGCTGGGATTGCTAGCGTTGCATATGTTACAGCACATCATTAATAACAGTGATCAAAAGAAAAAGAACATCTTAGCAGCTGCATCAAATTATTATAGAAATTGGAATTTTCAAATGAGCTCCGAGTGAAAAAAAAAAAAAAAAAAAAAAAAGGAAAAGAAAAAGAAAAAAAAAAAAAGAAGAAAAAATAAGAAAAAAAAAAAAAGAAGAAGAAGGAAAAAGGGCACTGTGTACTGGAGGTCAGGTCACTTTGCAGAGCCACAGGATAATCCCAAAAGGTATTGAAAGAGCTGGGATGAAAAAAAGAAATTGTTTCTATTTTGGTCTTTTCAATATTTGTAGACAAATGTAGGGAAGAAAAATTCAAATCTTAGCAACAGTGCTTGCCTTCGGCAGGGCTGGGGTCGAGTGACCCCGCAGCCTTCATGCACACACCTGCAGCAGGGGCTGCTCTGGGTTTTGATGTAAATTGGTATAATTACATGCGTTTCATTATGAGAATACACAGAATTTCAGACTGAGCGGCTGGGAGCTGGAGCTGAGGCAGCGGGGATGGGCTGCCGGTCTCCACAAGGATGGATGTCCCTTCCTCTGATAGCACTTGGTGCACATCCACGGGTTTCATATCCTCCACGGAAAAGAAGTGGGTGGGATGTGATGGCTCACTCGCAGGAGACACCCTCACCCCATCTTCGAGCACAATGCGTGTTTTATAACAGCCTTGCGCAAACGTGGGATCCTGGCCAGGCTCAGCCCTCCCACCTCTCGCAGGCGGACTAAGGAATTTAATTCATGGACAGACGGGGCCTTTCTGGGAAGTTGCCCTGGGGAATTGTCCCAGCTCATCCCAGTGCACCCAGCATGTTCATCCCAAGCCCAGTGTTCGCAGCAGGACCACTGCACCAACCAGGCACTGGGTGTACCATATGGCCCAGTATACCCACCAGGACCACCAGGCCCAGTACACCCAGCCAGCCCAGTTCACCCAGGAGACCCAGAGGACCCAACAGGCCCAGTTCACCCACCCAACCCAGCGCACCCAACAGGCCCAGTTCACCCACCCAACCCAGTGCTCCACACGGCGCATCCCCAGCAGCTCCCGGTGGCTGCAGAGGACCCCAGCAGCGTGCCTGCAGTGTGTGCACAGCACTCCCCTCTCAGTCAGAACGTTTCACCCAAACCACGCTTGAAAACAATGTGTTTTACGCTTGTCCAGATGGGGGAGGATTCAGGGTCCGTCCCCCCCCCACATCCTGACACTGCCCACTCGGGAGAAATAAATGTAGTGTGGCCATCGAGGAACTGATGGCTGTGTGACCCCACGGAGCCTGATCCCTTTGCTCCCAGCAGCTCCTGGGGTTATCCTGTCAGATTATTAATCCTGTCGGATTAACTGACAGATCTCCCCGCTCAGCAGCACCCGCTGCAGAGCGAAGCGGCGCTCAGCAGGAGCAAAAGGTGACACGAAGAAACTCTTTAAGGTTCAGATTTGATCTCAAAATAAAAGCCTTTCTTAAAAACGCATTCCCAAGCCCCCTCCTTTTCTCTTAAAGCAATGTTTCTATAATTCGAACCAGCTCTCAAGGCTCTGGTTACACATCTGCCTTCTGCATGTGACGCTGCAGTCCATCTTAGCAAGCAGTAAAAGTACAGGTGTTTTGGTTTTAAAGTAACCATTTTAAAAATAAACTCAGAATGGGGCCTCAGATGATTATTTTTTACAGCTGGCCCAGTTCCCGCTGCAGCCTGTCAGCTCAAGGGTTAAGCAGCAGAGAAGAACCGCTCGTGACTTCACTGCTCTTCCATCTGGTGGGAACCCTGAAAACCATTTGTAAATTAATTTTTTACTTTGAATGCATGCTGCCGCATACAGTCATCGCTGGATCCTGCACAGACAGCTTGCACTGCTGCTTCAACATGTCTCCAGCGACAGGCTCGGCTTCTTCTGATTTTGAATGCAGGAGAATAAAATCATTAAGTATGTATGTCCATTCTGCCTGCATGCTTTCTCCCCATACTTTCTGCCATAATTATCATCACATTAGTTTAGTAAATAATGTTGACACATGGTTCCATAACAGCTGTAGAGTGTCCATCTGACACCCATGCAATCAGAAGTTCGGCTCTTCGAGAAAGAGGACAGACTGAGCCTCGAATTTCTCCGTCTACACTTCTCCGTGCCTCCCTTCAGGAGGCTCGCGCAGAAGACACAGAATCCCTGCTAGCCCTGTCACAGATAAGAAAATCTATTATTTCCTATTAAATCCCTTCAAATAATCCATTCATCTGATCTTTGAGAAATGCAAAGTGCTCATTAATCATACAACTGGTGAGCACTGATTTACAGATTAATCTAATTAGACCTCATTTGTTTCAGGTGAAAGCAGCTATATTAACAAACGCTGCCCAGTGCACAAAGCCTCACACATGTGGCCTGATGTAGAAGTCAGGATCAATTACAAGATTGACTTTGCGGAGCTTGCACTGTTATAGTTGAGGGTCTGTCAACATTTCCATTACAAATTCAAACACCGCTTTTAAGGGATTTATTACTCAGCCATAACATTGGGTTGACTCTTGGCATCCAAGATCTAAGCCCAAAATCGCTGGGTATTTAGCAAAACCACTCAACCTGCTTCAAGCCCCCTAGAGGGGCAGGGGCAGGGTGAGTCAGCAGGGCTGCTTCTCCTGGCACGGAGCTCTGAAGGAAGGCTTTGTTTCAGGAACGCAGATTTTGTTGAAATAATTTCTGGAATTCAGATCCACTGAGGCGGGCTGGGGATGCCCAGGCACCGTGTCCTCCGGCAGAGCAGCGGCAGCTCGGCACTATGCGCGGTGCTGGGTGCTGAGCAGTGGGTAAATGGAGCTCAGCCCCAGCTGTGTGGGTTTGCTGGGGTGCTGTGCCTTCAGGTCATGCCGGGCAGTGTTGCCAGGTGAGCAGAGCTGGTCCTGAGTAAGTCCCATTGTTACGGCTTTTGTTATCTGGCCCAAACAAAAGAGGGTACCAATGGTCCTTCCAAATGAGCAATTTGTATTTTCAGCCAGAAACTGCCCTTTTAGCTTAACAGATGTGTGCTTTGGACTAGTCGATAGATTAGAGTGGAAACCTGAGTGTTTAACTGACAAGGCAAAAAATGCTAAGCCTGCTCGTGGGATGCGGAGAAAAATCCTACTAGGGAAAAAAAATACACACCAGAAATGCTTCCTATTTATTTTCATCAGCATCTAGGTAAATATATTGTAATGGGAATATTTAAAGACCTGTAATCTTATTTACATTCCAAGCATGAATGCAGTTCCCAGTACATTGCAGACATCTGTCAGACAAACAGACAAGACTCTGCAAAGATATTTAAAATGCTTTTCTTTTAAACTGAAAGGAAGTAGTTTGGGGATTTTGGCAGGATAGCTGGGATATGACATGTCTTTTTTTATTCTTTCCCCCTCCGTAGCAAATGATTTCTTCAGCTTCTTACAAGTAGGCTTAAGAAATTCTATTTGATAGGGTATTTACTATGAAAACTGAAGTGATAACTTACAAATGGATCTAATTTGTCAGGTGCTTTCACTTCGAGGGTTCTGCTCTGCTCATGCCTTCCTCCAGTATTTCTTAAAGACGTTTCTACCCCCTCTCATCTCAATAGCGTTGTGCGGGTCCCCCATGTCAAATAACATAAAACAAAGTTAAGTGTTTCTATTTCATCCTGAAGGGCAAATAGGGAGGATTATCAAGCATGGAATAGGATCACCTTTCCACAGCCTCCTTGCAGCGCTCGGCCAAGCAGTGGGGTGGGCTGGCGGCTGCGTGGGCACTGCTATGGCAGAGGAGTGATGCTCTCAGCACACCCGAGGAGCACGCCAGGTGCCTGGGGTGGGCAGGGGCAGGCAGGGCTGTGCCGGTGTCGATTTCACCACCCCCCAAAATCTCTTCAGCGCCTGTTTTCAGCTGCTCTCCACAATCTTGCTGCATAATTTGGAGTGTCTCCTCTTGGTTTTTTGGATGCGAGACTTAGCAACAGAGAAAGGTGCTAAAGAGAGACAAAACTTGTGTGGGTAGCTGGAGATTAGCCATTTGGAATTCCACCCTTCTCCTTGTACCACAAGCTGTTTCCTGACTTCCACTCCAAATCACTACGCTTGGGTGCAACCGCCGGGACCCGAGGTGCTCTGCAGGGTGCAAGGCTGTGGACCCCACTGCATTTTGAGGTTCCCCACCGCATTGCAGCAGCAGGGTGCCCATCGCTGCCCCGCTGCCCTGTGCCAGAGCAAGGGCTGCTGCTCGCTCTGCGTGCCCTGCTCTCACTGCGTCGTTGGTATGAAACCCGCTGCTCCTCTCGTTAAACACCGCTGAGCATCCCCTTCATTTCCAAAGACAAATATGAACAGAAACACAACCAAACATGTACTGTATTAAAATCATTGATTCACAATATTTAAATTTCCAGCTAGCCTCCAATTAGCCGGCTTTCCAATATTTGAACAGAAGACCATTTTAATGCAATTACAAACACATTTTAGGCATCTAAATTTTTTGCATAATTAGTTTCCTATTAAACTATTTATGTAGCCCTTTTTCCATCAGAAACAGAGAAAGCAGAACAATTTTATTCCTTACTGTTACAATAATTAACTATGCAAGTAGAACAGCATATTAATAGAGTATAATTTGTTTACATTTAAAAGAAAATTGTGTTAGATTAGCATAGCAAAAGACTATTTCCATATCCAGGCAGTAATATGCAGGCCTAATAGCAATTTACAGTGTAGTTAAAGAATATTATTAATAAAGTAATACAGTGTAATTCTGTTTGCCCCCACCATATTTCACAATGTCCTTAATTACAGCTAATTCCATCAAGACTAATTCGGGTGTTATTAAGCGGTAGACACAGGAATCTTAAGCGCAACCTTTGGGAACTGCGGAGCTGCAGAGTGTCCCGGGAGCCCGCTGCCAGCACCAGCACTACTCTGTCAGGGCTCTTATTTATGCCACAAACTCATCTCGGTGCGTGCAGCGTATTCTTGTGCTGTGAGTCAGCTCTTCATCATGATTCATCGTTCATAAAGTCCCCGTGTGTGGCCATGCAGCCTTCCTGTCCCTCCTGCTTGTTCCCAGTATCTCCTCCGAGGGGTGAGCTGGGCTACAGCAGCACCTTTGCTAAGCTCTGGCTGCATACGGGATCAGGCATAGAGCTCTGCAATGCCCTCCCCGTTGTATAAAATTGCTGTGTGCCCCTGCACAAAGAGAGGGAATAGAGGTGGCTTTCTGCACGGCTCCAAGCTTCGCGTTTTCCCTGGTTTAGGTGGGAGCCATGGGGACTTATATGATATTTATTTATATGATATTTACTTATTTGATATGATAATATGATTTAGCTGGGAAGTATTGGTAATGGTTGGACTAGATGATCTTCTAGGTCTTTTCCAACCTTGATAATTCTGTGATTCTGTGACTTGCTGCTTATCCTTCACTGTGCAGGAGATGAATGTGCCTGCTGCTCTCACACCAGTGCGGGCCGCAGCTGCACAGAAAGCACTCTGTGTACCAAAGTGTGCAGTGTGATCCACGTTTTAATAGCCTCAAGTTGTGCTAGGAGAGGTTCAGCTTGGATATTAGGAACAATTTCTTCTCAGAGAGCATTGATGCGTTGGCACAGGCTGCCCAGGGAAGCGGTGCAGTTCCCATCCCTGGAGGTGTTAAAGAACTGCGGAGATGTGCTGCATGGGGACATGGTCAGTGGGCACAGTTGGGCTTGGGCTGGGAATCTTGGGGTCTTCTCCAACCCTAATGATCGTGTGATTCTGTGGATGGTGTTTCCATTCCTGTGGGCAGTATGCAAGCTCTCTGTCTGCAGTGATAACTTCCTAAGCAGAGCTGATGAGCCCCTCAGAAGCACATAGAGGAGCTGCAGGCAGTTCGGTGGTCACCCCAGAGCACCGCAGCCACTGGCCTGCAGCCGCATGTAGTCAGTGAAATTACAGGGAGAAATGTTCCATCTGAGCATGGATTTTGCCCAGAGAAGGTTATTCCTTCTATAAGCAATCAAGATGTTTTCTATTCCCATATTTAGATGCACATCAATGCACTGGATTAAATTTCTCCACATGCCAGTATGCCCCAGCATATGTTTTCAAGGCACAGAATACACATGCCATCACGCTGAAATTATTTGTGGCAGAACTGAACAAAGCCCAAGTAAGTGATTTTTTAATTGTGCTCCTGAACTCAGTTATACTCCTCTGCTGATGCTGCTGCTACGAGCCAGCCTGCACCTTTGGCTGATGGGAGCTCCTGTCCTGGCTTAGGATGGTTTGGGTCCCCATGGCTGGTGGACTATTTAGTAACCTCAAAGCAAACGAATAATGCCTGCAAGTTAGGCTTATTTATGCAGTCAGCCCAACTATCCAGATAAATGACCCTTGTTTCAGCACAAGAGCCAAATTCCTGTTCAAGCGCTGGATAATCCAAAGCTCAGATAAACTCTTTATATCAGGGCTGCAGTTGTCTGCAGCCCATTTCTCTCAACATAACTTTTAAACAGTTTTATCTTTTTTTTTTTCTTTCTTTTCTTTTTTTTTTTTTTTTTTCATTTATAGAAAGTAGAATATGTATATACACACAAATATATATACATGTATGTATATGGATATATATATTTTATTCTCAGGAGAATTTGCCAAACATTGCTCAGAAGTTTTTATCTGAATGCATGACCAAACAGACTGCTGGTGAATATGGCTCAGCAATTTGTCCACCAAAAATGGGGAAAAAAAATAAAAATAAATAAAAAATAAATAAAAAACAAATTAAAAAAAAAACAACAAAACAAACAAACAAACAAAAAACCAAAACAAGCCCCCCTACCCCCCCACCCCCACTCCTCCCCCCCCAAAAAAAAAGGAGATGATAGAGATCATACTTGATCATACTTGTGTCTTCATACCCTGCAGATGGCTAATATTCATATGCGACTGTCAGGCATTCCACAATGCCAAGCTCAAAAGCAGAGTGCATCAGCTTGTTCTTGCATCTGAGCCATTAAAGCCAACGGTCCCGTGCAGACGGATCGCAGGCTGTACCCAGCACTGGCAGCCCCACTGCCTCTTCAGCAGCTCACGGGCTCTGGGAAGTGGAGAAGCCCGAGGCAGCCTTCAGAGCCACCAGGAGAGCCGGCTCTGGGCATTGGGAGCACCAGGGAGGAGTGGGGATCTGCTCCAGCCTCACCTCTCCCCAGATGCTGCTGCAATATATTGGCACAGACCGGGCACGGCCATCCCGCTGCTCTGCATTGCCATTGGGCCTTTCTCTGGCTCTGTGCCGTGCAACCATAGCACTGCGTGGCTCAGTAGGATGAAATGCTTGGGACACAGGTGGAGAATGCTGGGGATTTCCCCCCCCCTTCCTTGTGGCCTCCCCACCACCGTCAAGAACCAGCTCACACACCTTTTCGGGGCTGGCGGTGTCTGCTTGCAGTCTCTCTCCTCCCTCCATGGCTGCCAGCTTTTACAGGACCCCAACACCATCTTTTCCCAATAAACTCTCCAAGCAACGCAATTTTAATAGCGCTCTCAAACAATAGGTGCAGTTTTCCTTTTTGCTTTTCACCATGCCCTGCATTGCGCATATCAAGCACAAAAGCCGCCTTTGTGCAAACACTGGCAGCAGCTCCGAGACCTCCTGATATCCCCTCCCCACCCTGCCAGGCAGGCAGACAGACAGATGGACAGACGGACAGACAGCTGCCCCCCGGCCCCATGCACCCTGTGCTACCCTCTGCCCGCGGCCCCAGGACCTGATGCCAGCCCCCTCTGCTCGGCGCAATCATCTGTTTGGCCTCGGTGTGATTTATCTCCACTCACAAGTTCATTCTTTTTGTTTTTAATTTTAATTATTTCTAGGTTGTGACGCTCAAGGCTTGCAGACATCACAGCTGCAGAAGGGCAGAAGAAACAGTGAGCGAAAGGAAGAGCTAGCGTCTGTAGTTTGTCTCTCAATAATTTGATATTCATCACCGGACTTTGAAAGAAACTTACATAGATTGAAAAAACAGAACCAACTAAAACAATCTCAGGAAACCCAGCTCAGCTTGTTTTCCTTCGAGCGCTGTCAGATTCCTGGGCTATTTTAAGCTTTTTCTTCCTGGGTATGTAGACACTTGGAATATGTCTCGAAAATGGCAGAGTTCTTGGTTATTCTTGTTGGGCCAATATCCCACAGCTTTCACAGTCAGCAACTGTTTCCCCACTAGAGCCCTTTTTTCTTTTCACTGCCATTTTGAAATGTTCCCTATTTATCTAAAGGCAGAAGGTGTTCCTTGCCTGCAGTTTTTTGGGAATAGCTTTGTGAGTGCCCCTCATCATGATGTGGCAGGAGCCAGCTGTGGTGAGCCTGGGGTGGGCACAGCCCTGCTGGTCTCTGCACACTGGGCTCCCATGCACCCACATTATTTAGGACTTTCAATGGAAGAAGCAAGTGTTTCTGTCCTGGAATAATATATTACTTCTTTATATTACTTTTTCATTAGTCAAAATGATTTCTATGGTTTGAGATTTCTTTTGGCAGAGAGAGAACTGTTGGGAAGACTGGGTTAAGTGCTGCTTTTTTACATTCAAATTACATTACTAAGACATTTCTAAATAATGTATGCCAATTGAGATGGTACTTCAGCATGTATTTTGCCACTGTCTTGTGGGCTGAAAAACTGAATTACCTTTCAGTAATTTGATACATCTTTAGTTAGCATCGCTCTTTAATCCAACTGCACACTAATACGACAGCGCCTTATCTCTGTCGGGAGTAGATCTAAAGATGCGTTTAGTCCACATCTTCCTCAATTTTTTTTTCTTGATGAATCACATTTATTTATTTTTTTTCTTTATTAATATATGGGTGATATTCAAACCACAATAATGAGAACTACTGCAAACAGCCTGTGCTCTAGCAGGTGCTAAGGCATATTATGGAAACCACTGTGTCATGAAGGAGGAATTTGACATAGGCTTAGGAGTCCTAAAGACCTTTCTGATGGCCACAGATAAAAAATCTGACACAAGTAACATCAGCGAGAGCTTAAAGCCACAGACCTGCAAGGAGCAGGTGCCCACAGATAATGATGCTGCCCGGAGGGGCTGCGCTGCGACATGCACCTCACCAAGATGTGGGGTCACGGATGCCTCCCCCCCTACCTGCTACTCACAGCTGTGATGCTTTCCTCTCTGCTGCCTCAGAAGTACCAACAAATCCAATCCGGGATGTAAGGGTAAAAAATGTGTCAAGTAGTCACAGAAATAAAGAAATGTAGGGATGTAGCACTCAAGGACATGGTCAGTGGGTACGGTGTGGATGGGGTGAGGCTGGGCTTGGGGATCTTTGATTATTTCGCAGCCTTAACGATTCTGTGATTCTATAAAGAGTAGCAGAGGGGCAGTGTGGGGCTGTGAGCACTCGGTGCCAAGTTTCCTTCATGCTGTATGGCAGCCAGAAAAGCAGGTGATTCCCCCGGCACCAGGTTGCTAGGAAGAAAATTAATAGTTAATTCAGTAGAATAATTAATGCTGGGGTAGTTCAAAGCCTTGCTGCTGCGTGTGGCACTGCTGCTACCAGGGATGCAGCATCACAGCGCCAGTCTGTGAGTGGCAGGTCTGGATGAAGGAGGCGATGCTCCCCTCCTCTCCTCTTCCTTCCACGCTTTGTCTGTTTTTTCAGTGTTTTGGTGCCCATGATTTGCCATTTCCCTGCAGCTGGAGCCCCAGCACTGTGTGCTTCCCTGTGCAAATGGGAAATCTATGTGGGATGCATATGGTCGCATGGCTGAGGCGAACACTGTGGTGGCTGCAAAGTGAATGTCTGCTCTGGGAGCTGAAAGCTGGCATGTGGCACCTGCCCCTCTGGGTCTGCCATGAAGCCACCAAGAAAGAAAGAAAAGAGGCTGCTGCCACTCCAGTGCCATCTCAGTCAGTCCCTTGGATGTCCAGCAGTGACACGCAGCATCCCTGCTCTGCATCACACACAGAATCCCACAGAGCATCCCTGCCCAGACAGCACGGTCACCTGCAGCGGGGGGGGGGGGGGGGGGAAGTTTCTGAGAGCATGGGCAGGGTCTCTCTCTAAATAAGCACACATCATATTCGCATTGTTACCCTTGGAATTACTTCTAACAATTTAACTCCTTTCTTCACTGCCTGGAGAAGGCTTTGGTGGCTGCCAGCATTGCAAGTCTCGCATTTCTCTTTTTACTTATTTATATATATTTTTTTCCAAGAGATGCTTTGAGATACGCTTGATTCCTCCCAGTGCCAGTTACAATGTGCTTCTGGCAGCAGCGCTTCCCCAGTGACATTTTCAACTGCCTGGAGAAGAGTAACCACACCGACTGTCAGCGTTCTGCGAGTGGACGACGCCGGCGGTACAACAGAACAGCTTTTATTCCCAATAAAGATGTGCAAAATCATCCAGCCTGAGTTAATGTGTGGGTTGGAAATACTTGTCCCAAATAACAGGATAGTTTACAACCCGTCTCTACTTTTGACATGCTGATATCCTCAAATAGCAACAATAAAGCTTCTGTCTTCTTTCAAGATATTTGTCATCTTTTGATCTTAAGCCAGAAAAAATTGAATTCTGGGAGATCAAACCTACAAAACTGATAGCTTATATCCTCAGCAAGTGCTTATCAAGTGTAATCCAGAAAGATGGCACATTTCAGAAGTGACAATGAATAAAGTTCAGCTCACTGGAAAAAAAAAGTAAACAAACTTCAAACAGAGGTAGCCAGAGCAGCCCATGAATTTCCTTCTAATACTATCCTGAATGACGGCCCTATTCTATTAGTCTGACTGGCAGGAATTGTAAATGAAACTAAAGACACGATGGCCACACGATGTCTGATTTCAAAGACAAAGTACGTGGTGGCACCTTGCAGTGTGGGACCAGGAGCCACCCACATGGGCTGTCAGCCAGTGCTCCAGGCTAAGAGCTGTGTTTGCAGTGATTCACAGCATCTTCTGCTGTTGGGTATTGCATTTATGTTTGTTTAGGACAAAATCAGCAGCCTGTCCATGCCTACATGCTGTGAACACAGGTGGACATGATGGGACCACTGAGGGGTTTCACTTCTCCCTGCAGCCAACACCAACATCTCTATCCAGGTGTGCTCTGGAAGGCAAATGATCATGCATGAACATACATGAACACACCCATATGTGCATTCATGCACCCACACACGCATGCACACACGCATGCAAACACATACACACGCACTCACATTTGCACACACCCATGCACGCGTGGAGCTCAGAGCTGCTGTGCCCTGAGCACTTCTGTGCTGTGTGCAGGACAAGGCACTGGGGGCACCCCTATGAGGGGACCAGGAATCAACACCCAGCATCTCACGATGGTTTATAGGGGACCCCAAGGCTGCAGGGCGATGTGCCGTCCAGGAGCCATCCCACATCTCTGGTTATTTTGCTTGTGCCAACCCTGCTGTCTGAGCATGGATCACCCCCTGAAAAAACAAACAGACAAACAAAAAAACAACCTTGGAAAGTGGCCTTAAAAACCAAAGATTTCTTGAAAACCTTTTTATCAGTGCTAGGGCTACGAGGCAGACAGAGGAAAACAAAGTCAGCAGTGGTTGTAAATCGTCTGGAAACCATAAATTAAAATTAAAGAGTTCAAATATGATATAAAATCATTTAATCTGGATGATTTATGCTTGTTCTCAGATGCAATTATTTACTAACGCTTCTGTTTATTGCTCTTTTGACTTTTTTAATTACTGTATTCCAAAAATTCAATTACCGAGTGTAGTATATATTTCAAGCAATAGTATTGTAAATAAAAAGAGAACCAATTAATAATGTGCTTAGTCTAGCAAAGCTAAATCAAGTGTAATACAAGGCAGCCAGAAACTTGATCAAGGGCTGAGGATGGACAGAGAAACCCCCATCCCAATCATGGGGTCATGGTGTGATGTGGGGCCATAGAGAGGCCGAGCAGGTGATGGGGTTTTGGTGCCAAGGGGTGACACATGTGGGTGTTCTGGTGTCGGCCACCAGCCCCAGGTGCATGGGATGGCTTGGGGCAGGGCTGGGTGTAACATGTTTTGGTAATAAACTGTTTGTCCTTTTATCTCGTTCTGTCAACAGACTTTGACATTCCTGGAGAAATCAATTTCTAGTCACCTCAGGAAGATTGTTCAACAAACATCTCGTCTGAGACCTTTGCTTGTAAACGATATTTGCTTTCTCTCTCTCTAAATATACACACGTGCTGGTACAAGAGAGACAAAGGCAAGGGTCTGCGCTGCACACAGCGCGATAGGTGGCCCAAGCTGTCTGATGGAACACTATTCTGAAAGGAAAGCCTGACACACTATTTAAAAATAAGAGGAATGCATTTTTATGTAGCTGTGCTCTCAGAAATGGCTGAAATGGGGGAGAAAAAACGTCATCTGGAGACTAACACTCAGTAGGAAAATTTGGCAGACCTCGAAGCATCCAAGGACACAGTTTTCTGAGAGGCAGCAGTAAGGATGAGGAGAGCTCTCCCCCAGTGCAGGGTCTGCTGGTTAAATGCTCTGTTCCAGCTGTAGCCTTTGTTTCCAGACCCTGCTGTGTGTAAATACAGCTATACTTATTCAAGTTGGACTCAATGGTCCTCATGGGCCCCTTCCAGCCAGAAACATTCTCTGATTGCCCCAGGGGAGGGTCAGGTTGGATGCTGGGAACAGTTCCTTCTCCCAGGTGTGGTGACGCAGTGGCACAGCTGCACGGGGGTGTGGAGGGGTGCCCAGCCCCAGAGGGGTTCCAGAGCCATGGAGATGTGGCACATGGGGATGCAGCTAAAGGATACGCTGGGGATGAGATGGGGACGGGACCTGGGGATCTTAGAGGTCTTTTCCAACCTTGATTCTTCTCTGCTTCTCTGATTTTATTATTTTACGATTCTGTAATACGAACAAGAGATAAACCCGTACAGACTGCTGGGCCTGAGGTCTCTTTGAGAGGAGTTTTTCCACCCTTGGTGCACGTGTGAGCACAGGGATAGGGCTGCGATGACTGTCATCAGTACCTTGAACCTGAAAAAACACAACAAAAGTAAAATGTTTACTGCGACTCGTGGAGCTTATTTTTCTTTCTGCATCGCCTGCCCTGTAAATCTTTCAGCCCGCAGCCAAGCAGCTCCAGTATTTCACATGTAACGCAGTACAAGAAGAAGTGATTTGTGAAATGTGATAGCAGCACTGTCTGCAAAGGCTGCAGCTCACATAAAGCCGTGGAGTTTTAAAAGCAGTAAGTAAAACTTCAACTAGAACAGAAGAAAGTGCCCTCCCCGTTTTCTTCTGTCGTCGGGTAAAAAAAAAAAAAAAAAAGAGAGAGAAAAAAGAGGGACAAAAAAATCACCTTATAAACTGGAATTGATTCTTGTAAAACCTTCATAAAAAATAAATCCAAACATTTAGGAACATCTGTTGTGAAGCACAGGATTTCTTCGAATGAGTCCAGCTTCAGAGAAGCGTGGCTGGCTGCATCCTACAAGAAATATGAGGATCTGAGGTGCTGGCTGAGCACCCTTAGGGCAGGCTGTGAGCAGACCAGATGGATGTTCTCTTCCCAGGTCACGTCCCCATGTACCCACATCCCCATCACTTCGTGTCCCTGTGCCCCCATATTCCCATGTCCTCATATCCCCATGTCCTCATATTCCCATGTCCCTGCATCTCCATGTCCTAATATCCCCATATCCCCATGTCCCCGTGTCCGCACATCCCTGTGCCCCATCCTGTTCCCACAGGGCCGTCTGTGCCGTCATATTCGTGTTGCTTAATCTCTCAGGTTTTGGCCTTTTGGGGGGTCTTCAAGGCATCAGGCCATGGAAACAAACAGTTTTCCTGTACCTCCTATTTATTAATGGGAGTCATATGGCTAAATCCCATTGTGCCTTGCTGAACACTTCCCCCTGCACATCCATATGGTCCGAGGACTCGGGTACACTGTGTGTCTGAAGGTACTGAGTGGCTTAATTAGAATATTAAACTGATTTATAGTTCCTAAATAATAGGTATCATTAAGCTAACTCTGCTCAAAAAGGGTTCTGACACATGTACACTTCCAGCTATAACATATGGAGCAAAATCCTGAGCAGTCAGCACAGAGGCGCGGTGGCAGCGCAGAGCTGGACATCAGCACCCTGTAAGATGATGGATGCAGGAGAGCAGCGCGAGCCAAGGTGAAGGGATCTCACAGCACGAGGAACATCAGGCACGTGCTGTAAGGTTGAGGAAGGTCAGCAGGTCCCAGTGCTGGGAGGAGGGCAGGGTGGGCGAGGTGGATATGGGGCAGGTGGGTTCCATCAGTGGGCCACTGCCTGCACCGATTTCAATGGTGTTTAGTGATTGTTCCCTGCTTGGTCCTACGGGCAGATATGGTACAGGACAGCAAAGTGCACCCCAGGGGCTGCCAGGGGAGAAATGCCATCAGCAGGATTTCCCCTCCCCATTTCTCACCAGATTTCCTTGCTCTCCTTTGGAGCTCCATCATGATGCAGAAATATATTCCATTTTTTTTGTCATGTATTACTTAACTTTGCAATGGAAGATGACAAAACCAATTTTTTGAGAGTTTTACATGAACATTTATTCTTCCAAGTTAAACGTGAAAAGTTGAACTCCTCATGCAATGTGAGCCCCTAAGGGATGTTTGTCCTAAAGGATAATGTTGGAAAAGCTGTGTTCCCCTTCTGGACTTAGAGCAGAAACCTGGAAGGGGTCAGAATAGAGAAGTGTTAGACCTTGGTGCAGAAAGGTGAGAATGGGGGATCTCATCTTTAATCAGAAATGTAGCACTGAGGCTCTGCAATTAAAAAAAAAAAAAAAAAAGGGAAAAAGTGAGTTTTAGCCAGACGTCCGGGAGGTGTAAGGGTGGAGGGGGGATGTGGAGCTTCCTTTGTGTTTACACGAAACCATTTCCATATGGGGGTCTGGAGGAACTCACACCCAGACCAGACGCAGGCTGGTGCGTCCAGACTTGTTTCTGCTGCTGGAGGAACCCAGAATTCACATAAGGAAAGTCCCCAACATAGAAATGTTACTAAAACTTCACATCAGCTGAGTTCTGAACGTGCTACCTGACCAGAAGAAAGTATTAAAATATATTTACACTTGAAAATAGGTAATTAGTAGTAGTTCAATTGCTATAGAAAGTGCCAGGCCAGGACAGAGAAATGAGTGTAAATAGAGACAAGAGAGATTTATTATTAAAATAAAGTCACTTAATTACTGCAAATGTTAAATATGCAGTTTTCTGACATTTAAATGATATTTTTCACCAAAATGAAAATGAATTGTCCACTCTGAATTCCCACTTCTTAGACAGCATGTAAATGTCAGTCCTAAATTAAAGTTAACCAGGATCAGTGTCTGCTATCCATTACAAAAAAGAAAAAAAATTAATTAGAATCAATAAAGCACTTTTTATTGAAGTTCTGTTTTGGGTGCATGGGAAGCAGCCGCTGAGGCAGCTTTGGGTCAGAGGCAAAGCCCCATCACCAGTGCAAGAAGCAGGATGGGGAGTGGGACAAGATGGGGATGGGGATGGAAGGGAGATGGGTTGAGGTGGGATGGGATGGGGATTGGAATTGGGATGCAGATTGGAGTTGGAATGGGGTGGAGATGGGCCTGTAATTGAGGTGGGATGGCAATGGAGATGGGAAGGGAACAGGGTTGGAAATGGAGATGGGAACAGGGATGGAGATGGGATGGATACAGGGGGTCAGACGGGTGGGAGCTGAGCTGTGTCAGGACGCAGCCAACTGCACCGTGTAGATTTACATCAGGATCCTCTGCTGTGCCTTTATTCTTGCTGGGTGTTTTTGGATGGGCTCCATTCAAGCTGTGAGGTAGCATGCTGCCTTTTAACTCGTAATTAAAACCACTATTTTTCACTTAAATACATCCTCTAAACTCCTCCAAGTGTATTCATAAAAAGAAATCAAAACATATCTAGCCATGCTTTCAGTTAAAAATAATGAAAAAACCCCTTAACCCACAAATGTGTGTCAACCATTAGGCCTCTGATCAAACCATCTTTCCCTGTGCTGAAAACCACCCTTCCCAATAATTTTTCCCAAATTCTGCTGACAAAACAGTGAGAGGAGCAGAGCCCTGTCCTCAGCAGCTCCCTTACGGTCGTGGGCTCACCTGTGCTGACACCTCCACATGACAGCTTTATCCTGTTGCCAGTTGAATTTATTTTTCAGAAACTGTTTCTATGAGCCGCACGACTACCGCACTCATAATCACTGCTGCGTGGAAGTGATTATATTAAAGGCCTTTTTACAGTGCGTGCACTCAGATCAAGATATAATACGCATTTTATATCCCCTGACTCCCTGTCCTAAAACAGAGACAAAACATTCTGTAATGTCAGATTGCTTTGAATTAGTTTTAATTTGATTAGAAATATCCCACAAGGCTACCCTCGTACATAGAGATTATGTATAATTAATGCTGTGATCAATTAGATCTGAATTGTTAGTCCATCAAGAAGCAATAACATGGGCTCTGATTTTCAAAGAGTTTTCCCCTAATCCTCTTGTTCCAGTGCTCTTTATGATGAGATACAAAAGCTCCTAAATTAGGACATGATACCGCACACAGTTGGAAAATGCATCACTCTGCTTATCATTAGGAGATATGTGAGGGATGGGGTGGTCCAGCCTCAGCCCCTCAAGGAGAAAGACAAGAGCATCTTGCAAGGGCAATGCGCCCTCATAAATCTGCCCTGCAGTTAACTGGGGACTCCACTGCAAGGTGGGTGATGAGCACAGCCCCTTGCTCTGCAGTGCGGGCAGTTCTCTGGTCCCAGTATGTAACCAGTGATGCTGATGGTGGCTTGGCCATGCACAGGCTCCTGATCTTGGAAGAAGATGCCTCTGTTGCACCAGCCTGTGCAATATCCTGGTGAACTTTGCTGTGTTTGCAAATGTTTGTGTGAACCAGTCTGTGTGGAAGTGTTCCTTCGTCCAGGATGTGTGTGCTGACCTTCAGAGGCCTCCCAGACCTTGCCATGACATGCTGGCTGGTGGCTGGCCATTGGCCATAGGGCTGATCTGCCCAAAGCTGTGCCAAGTATGGAGCCAGGGCAACTCAATGGCTGCCAGCAGCACTCACAAATGGTGTAGAATTGTATCAAATAATCATATCATGGAATGGCAAAGGTTAAAAGGGTCCTTAAAAATCTCAAAACCATAGAGCGGCTGAGTTGGACGGGTCCTTAAAGGTCACAGAAACATAGAATGGTTGAGTTTGAAGAGTTCTTAAAAATCATAGAACTACAGAATGGTTGGGTTGGAAAAGACCTTAAAGCCTCCATCCCCACTCCTGCCATGGGCTGACTGCCTCCCCCACCAGCTCAGGTCTCCCAGGGCCCATCCGTGGCCATGCGCATCTCCAGGGATGGGGCTCCCACAGCTCTCTGAGCAACGTGGAAGACACCGGTGATTTATGACTTGGAGAAGGTGATCAGTTTGAATCAAACATTACACGTGGCTAATTCAACAAACTTCTTTCCCAAGGCTTTGTAAAATGATCGCAGTTTAGATACATGCTGTTCCCCTCCATGGTGAGGTGCTAACTCTTGGCCACTGCCTGCAAGAGCAACTCGAGGTCAGGGCCAGAAGCAGGAGGAACCAGCGTTTTTATAAGCACAGCAGAAATCCTTCATCCTGCATCCGCAGATGGTGGAGGAAGCCTACACCTGGTCTCCGCTGGGATTTAAACCTGTGACCTGAGAGATGTGTGAGAAGAAGATGTCAGCACTCTTCCACCACGCTGATAGCGAATAATGCGGTGAGCTGCCGCAGCGGGCAAGGTGCACGATCGCCCTTCTGAAGATGTAATAAAGTCGTGTACTTTAACACATGTATCAAGGTGGGAATTGTATTCCAGCATGTTACATGAAAAAAAAATCTCTAAATAATTCATAGAAATTTATTATTCAATGAGTAATTCCCTCAAAAGCTAAAATCGGGCACTTGAAGCCCTCAGGAATGTTTTCCTCCTAACAGCCGCACGTGTCCGTCAGTGAGCCGAGGTATGAATATTTTAAATACGACTTTTTTTTTTTTTTTATTTCCTTTTTTAACAGACTCTTTGTGTCCCTGTGGGCCACAGCCAGGACTGACCCAAACTCTTCCCTGGCATTCTGTGAGATACGATGATGATCTCCTGCTCACTCAAGTAAGGGAAAAAAGCAAACAAACAAAAGAAGATTTTTAAATTCCTCAGGAAAATTGATGTCTTCACTACCTCCTATTTTTTTGGACTGTTTTTCAGCATTTCTTCTCGGATGCTGTTTTAGTTCCTGTGTGCAGAAGGCATGTATTGCTTACACCGCATCCCTGCTCTCAATGGCAGGACTGTGTCAGCACTTCCCGTGCTGGAGTTCCCTCTGTGGCTGTGTGTATGGGGAGGAATGGCCTTTGGGAAGAGCACAGCAGACCACGGGGTCATGAAATGAGTTGTGGATCCTCTGATGAAAAGTGTGTTTCAGTTGACACCTCACTGCCTTTTTCCTTAATGATGAATAAACAGAACAGAAACCAAAACAAAATCATCAGTGTTGTACTTTATCCAGTTCTGATCAAATAAGTGCAAGTATGTCATGCCACCGTGATAGCAGGAAGGCGAAAGAAAACCACTAGGAAAAAAGTTTTAAAAACCAAATGAAGACTTTTAATGCACTGTTTTTCTTGCTGTTTCAAAGCATGTTTTCCATAGAATTTCTTTTTCCTTTTTTTTTTTTTTTTTTTTTGCCAAGAGTGATGCCGTCTCTTGACCACGGGGTGGGCACTGTTATGCCTCAGCTCTGCTTTTGCCTCCAAGGAGATTCTATCCCTTTTTCTTGTTGGTTTGCTTTGCTTTGCTCCAGTGACTGACAAGCAGTGGACAAGAATTTCCTTACTGTATTCCCCCCCTCCCCCCTTACATTTTACTCTTTACTTCACACTTGATAAGAAAGGCACTGCCCCGTGCATGTTTCTCATTATTCTGTAAGGAGGAGAACCTGCCTGGGAGAAGGTGGTCCTGGCCCAAACTCTCTGCAACAGCAACTCCAGTACCACTGCTGATGTGAAGGGGAGGCTCAGGGGAGGCCTCATCGCTCCCTGCAGCTCCTCAAAGCTGTGGTGAGATGGGGGTTGGCATCTGCTCACAGGTAACAGCAATAGGGTGAGAGAGAATGGCTTCACATTGTGCCAAGGGAGGTTCAGGTTGGGTGTGAGGAAACATTTCTTCTCCAAAGTGTTGTCAGGCTTTGGCACAGGCTGCCCAGGGAAGTGGTGGAATCCCCATCCCGGGAGGTTCCAAAACCCTGGAGATGGACATGGTGGAGATGGGTTGGGGTTGCACTGGGGATCGTGGAGGTCTTCTTCAACCCTAATGATTCTATGGCTGGGCATGACTCTGTGACATGGTGGAGTGGGTTGAATTTGGGGATATTAGAGGATCTTCTCCAACCTTAGTAATTCTATTATTCTATTTTGCGACATGGTTAGTAGACAAGGTATGATAGGTTGGGGTTGGACTTGTTGATCCTGGAGATTTTTTCCAACCTTAATGTTTCTGTGATCTCATGATTCTCTGTGTAAACATGTCAATTTGTATGGAGAAAATGGAGTTTCCATACACTAGAGGTGGAGGAGCTGCCACCCTTTGGGCTGAGCCATGGTCCGAGCCCACACGCGGGATCTCTGTCACTTCCCTGAGTAATTCCCTTCTGGGGCAGAAGAAATCACTGCACACACATGCAGACACACAGAGCCACTTTTCATTATTTTGTGTCACTCATTTCTCATTTGTTGCTATGCATATTGTGCCATTATAACAGGAAATTACACTTGCATCTTGTGTGGCACAAGCATGTTGTGAATATCATAAAAACACATATGGTCATAAATGGTTTAAAAAAAAGGCGATAAAACTGACATTTAGAAAACAGCTTTTGAAAAGAGAAAACATGTTCATAGAGCTTTTGTACATTTCTTCCATGTGAAGAATTCTCCAGTCCCATTTTAGAAGCTTTTAGGCAAACTTAATCTTTTCCTTCATATTAATTTCAATGAATTAGTAATTTTACTTTGTGTTTTGAGCTTGGTTGTGCTCAAATCTCACAGAAGAAATCAAAACAAGTCCATTGAGTCCTAATTTTGTGCTGCAAGTAGACTTTCTGTTTTCTGCGTGTCTGCCTAGCATATGTCTGATTCTTTTCAGGGGTACATAGATTTGAACGCAGTTTTAAGCACAACTCTGTAATATCTAGTAATTGCAGAGGGCGGTGGAATGAATCTGCAGCGTGTCTGCATTCTTGGAAATGGGTTTCCAGATTTTTTGGTGTGGGTATGTTGACCAAGAATGAGGCTGACTGATTCCAGTTGGTATCAGTCAGTTCACAGCAGCATCACTTTGTCCAAGACTTCTGGAACCGAAGCCTGGGTACAAAGTAAAATTGTAACTTTAAAATAAATAAATAAATAAAATTACAAAGAGGAAAAGAAAAAAAAAAAGTAAAAAAAAGTGCATTTCGTAGGCTTGGATTAACAACTATGTCCTCTCCAAGGATATTCCCCCATTTTTCAGCCCTGTCCTGTACTGCTGGCTGTTGTCAGGGTGAACCTTGTGCTGTCTGAGTGCACAACCAACTCCTCCGAGCGGCTTTTGCCATCAGTCAGCAGCGGCTCTTGGTCCAACTCAGTGTTTGAGGGAAGATTTCTGCTAGTCATTTTGCTGTGCTCACAGCAGGGAATTCATTCTAATTTTCCAGGGCTGTAAACTGCAAACCTTTTATCTGTAGCCTTTAACACGATCTGTGACAAGCAGATCCGATGTTAGCATGCTATGCTATAAATCCTCCTGAAATGTTCCTTTACACAGAAATTATGGTACTGATTCATGATCCAAATACAGACTTTCAGCGCGGGCCTTGCCAAGCCTCCAGCGCTACCTTCTGCTTCAAGCGCTCATGAGGACTGCACCGAGCAAACAAGCTTTGCACCAGAGAAGGAGAAGGAGCTCTTAAAACCTGTCCCAAATCTTCTGGTGTTTCAAGCCAACCCCTGGAGAGGGCTTTGCTACCATGCAGCTGTGTGCTTTTCTGGTGCACCTTGTGCACAACTACTGGAAGGAGCGGGGATTGCACGCTGCCTAGTGCGAGGAAGCTCTATTTGCCTGCTGCGTATAGGCTTTGTGCAAACAAGACGAGAGGTAATAACCTCGAGTTGCTCTGGGGAAGGTTTGCATTGCGTATTAAGAACAGTTTATTCTCCCAAAGAGTGTTGCTGCAGTGGCACAGGAAGGTGGTGGAGTCACTGTCCACGGATGTGTTCCAAATGTTGTTGGGGATGGGGGCAGTGAACATGATGGGGGTGGGCCTGGGGATCTTGGTGCTCTTTTCCAACCTTAATGATTCTGTGATTCTGAATTGGGAGTGGGCAGCTGCCTTCTGTGGACTGGCTGTGGTGGTCTGTGCAGCCCTGGGCATCCCAACTGCCCAACCAGCCCTGCCACCGCCTCCACCTGTGGAAATGGCCAGGAAAAAGGATAGCGTAATGGCTAGGGCTACGGTTAGGGTTATGGTTGGGTTATAGTTAGGGCTACGGTTACGGTTATGGTTAGGGTTATGGTTAGGGTTATAGTTAGGGTTATAGTTGGGGCTATGGTTAGGGTTATGGTTAGTGTTATAGTTAGGGCTACGGTTACGGTTATGGTTAGGGTTATGGTTAGAGTTATGGTTAGGGCTATGGTTAGGGTTATAGTTAGGGTTATGGTTAGGGTTAGGGTTATAGTTAGGGTTATAGTTAGGGCTATGGTTAGGGTTATAGTTAGGGCTACGGTTACAGTTATGGTTAGGGTTATGGTTAGGGTTATAGTTAGGGTTATGGTTAGGGTTATAGTTAGGGCTACGGTTATGGTTATGGTTAGGGTTATGGTTAGAGTTATGGTTAGGGCTATGGTTAGGATTATGGTTAGGATTATAGTTAGGGTTATAGTTAGGGCTATGTTTAGGGTTATGGTTAGCGTTATCGTTAGGGTTATGGTTAGGATTATATTTAGGCTTATGGTTAGGGCTATGATTAGGGCTATGGTTAGGGTTATGGTTAGGGTTATGGTTATGGTTACGGTTAGGGCTATGGTTAGGGTTATGGTTACAGTTGTTTTTTGGCTATGATTATAGTTATTTCTATGGGCCCTCACCTGTGCCTCTCCTCACTGCTACAGGCGCTGAATTCACTCCTTGGCTGCAGCCCCCACTTCCCTGGAAGCGCACCAGGCTTGGAGCTGAGCATCTGGCCTCCTGTCTGAGACGGAAATAGACATGGGAAAGGATGGGAGCCTACACTTGGGTTTCTGCATCCACAGTTAGGCACACACTGACAAAGTTGTGACTTGCAGAAGCGCAAGGTAGGGGAAGGAAGAAATTTCCTTCCATTGCCAGCTGCCTGTTTATCTGCTGCTCCCAGCCCGGTGTAATTCTTCCCCCTAGTTTTCAATAATGGAATAGTTGATGTTAAAGTGAATCCTTTCAGCTTTAGAAACTGCAGCTGCAGAGACACTCTCACCCCCATCCCAGAAACAACCTGGCTCTGAAGCACTCTCACCATGGAGCATATAGGGCTGAAAAGAGGCTGGTGAGGGAGAAATGAGAGAGGAGGAGGGGTGGTCATGAGGCAGTACCAGCCCTTGGAAAGGCAGGGCTTGCCTTATGCAACACAGATGTCCCAGGTGAACCAGTGGCTTCCCCATGACTCACTTCTTCATCTGCTTAATGGTCACGTTTGTTGCATTTCCACAAAGCAAATAAAACCATCATACAGCCCCAAATCTGGGTGTGCCTTCTTCCCATCTCACACATTGCTCCTCAGCCTTTGGCACAGTGTGGTGGAACCTCCACAACACTCCTGGAGCTGTGATGAGGAGGAGGAGGAAGAGGAAGAAGAGGAGGAAGTAGAGAAGGAAGAGCAAAAGGAACAGGATGAGGAAGAGGAAGAGGAGGAGGAAGAGGAGAAGGAAGAGGAGGCGGAAGAGGAGGTCAAGACTCAATCGGGATTCTCAAGGAGAGAATAAGGTCACCGCTGCTCAGACACAGAAAGAAGCTGCAATGTGTCAGTGGGACACGAGGAAGCATTTCACCCCACTGAGGATTTACAGTCCAACACTGCAGGAGGAGCTGCTGGAGCTGCTCGGTCATCTGTGCCTCACCCGCGTCTGATGTGGTCTTTGCATCTACATTGGTTCTCAGCCTGCTTTCTTACTGCACACTCTCTTTTAATATGAATATGAACATTTTGTGCTTTCTGAATTTAGATAGGTGTCATATTTGTTGCTGAGCACCCATAATTTTTGGAAGAGTGTTTGTACCAAAAATGGAAACCTGTCATTTCTCTGCAACTCCCTTCTACATTTAATTACATCAGCTATTGTATCTGAATGTTTCACATCTCCTCTGTTAAATTATGATAATGTTACTCAGATTAAAACCAACGTGTATATAAAAAATTCTATAACCGTATACAATTTTCTCCATTCTTTTTAAAATTTCTGCAGTCACTGATCTCTCAATGGAGTTGTACCTCGGATCATAATAAACCATCAAAAATAGGTGGCTGATACAGAAACTTGAATATTAAGTCCCCATTTAAGCAAATCACTTTTATTCATCCTTTGTCGAGAAACCAGGGAGCTGGAATCTCTGATGTTTTGGAGCCAAGCTTTCAGTGTCTGATAGCGGGCATCAGCTGGGTGGGTGGGAGTAGGAGAGGGGCCTGTGGTGGGGACAGACCAGTGGTAGGTACTGCTGTCCATGCCAGAGGCTGTGCCATACGTATTCCAAATTGAAACATTTTGGAGTCTCCCATGGGGGAGTTTATATCAGACCGTTTATCAATTTACCAGTGTGCTGCTGTGGTTTTGCTGTTTGGTTTTTTCCATGCTTTATTAGGGACATGGTGGTTGAGTGATGGTCTCAGTAGGTCAGGTTGGGGTTGGACTCAGTGGTCCTGAAGGTCTTTTCCAACACAGGTGATTCTTTGAAGACTGAATAATTCTCACTCACACATTATAAATGGCATTAAAAAGAAGTCCCAATCTTAATCATGCGTTATCTCCAGTAAACACGCCATCTGTATTTCCAGAGAGCCAAGGGTTATTGAAAATCATTTAAAGGTTCACAGAGAGCTTGTTCTTCTTGTTATTGATTATTCGTCTTTCAATCGCCCCCAATTAAAAAATGGCTTTCCTGTGCAAAGTAGTGTTTGTTCCCACATCAGAAAGTTCCTGTGCACTACAGCTTATTGTTTGCTGTGAAAAGAAGCACTTTGCCCTCAGCCTTGGCCCAGCAACCATGGTGGGGCTGAAGCTGCAGGTAAGAGCCTGGAAGCTGTGGCACCACAAGGTGCTCCTGCAGTGAGGTGAGGGTGATGCCCGACGGCAGAGGCATCCCTCTTTGCATGCATCTCCCCTTGGTGGGCATGGGGCAGATCCAGCTCCTATCACCACTGGGCATGTGCTGCAGAAAGCAGCTGGTTCCCTCTGGGCTTATTGCCCTTGTCCAGAGGCACTGAGGAGGATGTTTGGGAGCACATCTGCAGATCTGATAAGGGGCAAAAGTGAGTGGGTTTGGGGTTGGGCTGCATCCCCTGGAAGGAGCAGAAGCGGGTGTTCTGTTGTGCATTAATAGAAGCATTCTGGTTTACATAACAAAGACAGTAATCAACTTAGGTAACATAATGGATTCTGTTTTGTTTTCCAAGCGCCCTGGAGACTGGATCGAAAGCAAAGGTCCAGATGAATCATCTGATCAACAAGTGTCCTTGGACGTGCGTACCCAAGGCTTGTGCTCATCACCAGCCCCAGCCATGAGAAATCACTGCAGAGGGATCACAGAATCGACTGAGGTGGAAAGGACTTCTAAAGCTCATCTGATCCAAACCCCTGCAATGAACAGGGGCATCTACAGCTCAATTGGGATGTTCAGGTCTTGGTTCAGCCTGTCTTTAGAGCTGGAGCACCCACCCAGGGCCAGGGCTTGGAACCAGGACCAATTTAGATGAATTTTTTTTTTGGCCCTGAATTTCTGTTAGCAGCACAGTGCAGCAACTTACAACCTAATAATAGCAGCATACATGTTCTTGACAGTTTAACAGTGATGGAACAGACAAACACCATGCTTTAAAACAAAAGCAGTAGCCACACCAGGCAGCAGCTGGGTGGGAGGTGTGGGAGCAAATGGAGGGGTCCCAGCTCAGGAAGAAATGAGCACAGGCACTGCTGGGACATCACAGCACTCCCTGCCCAAGGCGAGGCCTGGGGCTTGTCCCCTTCTTGTTGGGTTATTTCTGTTGTGTGTCATTAGTGTGGAGTCCTGTGGGTGCCGCTGTGTCTTCCAATGGTGGCATCACTCAGGGAACAGTCCCTTGCAAGGAGCCGAGTGTGCAGGTAGGGAGACGTATTTAATGGAAGCCTCTCTGTACTCTCCCTTTTTCATCTGTGTCTCTCCAAACCAAGCAAAAGATGTTCTCGTCTGAGTGGGACTGAAAAACAAAGTATGGTAGAAGTATTCTGGCAGGCAAGGCGGCATTTTTCTAAAATGGTCTGCCACAGGCACAGCTGAAATGAAGATAGGCTGTAATGGCAAACAAAAACGGAAAATGGATCTGAAAAAGGAAAACCCAACCACCCTGAACCCCATCATTTTCCCGCTGTTGCAAATCGACCGAACGACCAGCGGGTCCCTGTGGCACGCAGCCAGCGCCGTGCAGCCATGTGGGGAGGAAGAGGAGGAAGAGGAACAGGGAGAGGCTTCTGGCATGGGCAGAAAGGTGCAGGGTCTGCTGCACAGAGGCTGCTGTCTGACTGCCAGCGCTGTCTGCCCGTCCACTTACTGGTGGCTTCTGCTGCTGCTCATCAGCTAAAAGCTCTCAATGGCTATTCCAGAATTTGAAATTGGAATCAGAGAAACAGAAATGGAATGAAAATGAGATGAGGGAAAAAAAGAGAGAGAGAGAGAGAGAGAGAGAGAGAGAGAGAGAGAGAGTGATGGTGATTTGGAAGCCTGTTCAAGCCTATAATCTCCTGTGCTGTTTGTACCGAGGACAAAGCCCTGCTCTGCTCCAGGCATGGGGTGGTGGGAAGGGACATGATGCTGCAGTGTGCCCCGTGTGGGACCCTGCAGTGCTGGAGAGGTGACATCCTCTGCAGCTCAAAAGTCTGCAGCTGCACATCCCAGCTCTGCCGTGCTGCACAGGCTGAGGGCAGGGCAGGATGGGGAAGAGCTGAGGGTGCGCAGGGAAGCAATGCCCATGAGCCCCAAGGAAGGGTTCATCCAATTCTCGTGCTATCTGTGGAGCTCTGTAATGTTTTCATTGAGGGGATGTGATTTCCTGTTGTGGTTTGTTTTGCTCCTTTCCAGAGAAATGTTGTTTTTACATGGTGTCTCAGGAACTTCTTTTGGACATCTGCAGCGTTGCTCTTTTCCAGTCAACAGCCAAAGCACTTCTTATTTTTTGAGCACAGTAAGACACTGCTTAATCAGGCACATGCTGACAGACAGCTTTGCTTTATCTTCGTTGGGAAAACCCAGTGGAAGCAGCGTTACCGGCAATGGAAGAGATTTGGAGAGGGGACGGAAGCAGAGTGGGAGGATGCTCCGTCCCGGGCTGATGCTAACAATGCTCCTTCAGAGGCTCATAATGAACCCATTGAGAACACGGAGTTATTTGGAAAAATCCCGAACTGTGAGAAATATGCGCATGTTGCAGTTGAGTCACAAGTTGGCACCAGTGACAACAGAACATATTTTTTTTTAAGTGTACTTTCCTTCTACAGATTCAGAGACAAGGAACCGTTATCATCATTTAATTCAATCAAAGCCCCAGAATAGCTGCATCCAGCACAGTCCTGCTGCTGAGCTAGGACAGCCTTCCATGAGGATATCTGTCTTGCTTTTAAGACTCAAAGGGACAGACTTTCCATTGCAGCCCTCGCTCGTTGCTTCCAATGGCTGAATTTTCATCCCTGTTGAAAATTTGTACCAAAACCTGCTTATCTCTAGCCTGAAAGTATTTGGCTGCAACTTCCGCCATGGATCTCAGCAGCTTCCTGTCTGCAGGATTAAGAGACCCGTTCAAATCTATTCCTTGGCAGATACGTCAAAGCCTCTGGTTTCTTGTACCCTTTCCACTCCTCTTTGTTAAATTAACAGATTTTCATCATGAAATTAGCTGTGAATATGCAGGATCTGAAGGAAGGTTTGCGTGCCTCAGAGCTGGTTTGATTTTGTCAGGTGGAGAAGGCACTGGCTCTGCCTTGGACTTTGTCTTGGCTATGCTATGCTCAGTGCCGTGGGTAAATCATGTTTTTAGTAGGAAAAAAAAGAGTTTTATTAAAAAGGATGTGAAACCACACCTTTTGTTTTGAGTGGCGACCATAAAAATAAGCAAAAATAAATAAAGAAATAAAATAAAATAGAAATTAAGGAAAAAAAAAAAAAAAAAAGAATATGGCTTTGTAACTTTCCAATGTAAGAATCTCACGCTGTTTTTATCTTTAGCCTTTTTGGCCAAATCTAACCCAGCGCCAACGGAGGAGTTCCTATTTACAGTTTGCTACCCCTGTAAGGAATGCTGGCTGTGCTGACATGGGCAGTGCCCCCTCGCCAGCCCCCACTCCCCACAGGCATCCGAATTTGCCGCATTTCGGCTGCAGAGAAGCGTGGGGGGAGCGCACCATGGTGACCTGCCAATGTATTGTTGTGGAAGTGCTGATCAGATCAGGCACAGATGGGCGACACAGAGCTGTCATAATCAGCCTGGATTTGAAAATGTTATAATTGGGATGGTAAACAAGTTCACAAGGACCCCATTGAGGCAACGGATTGCCATGGTAACCAACCAGAAAAGTCTGGGAGCAAGGAAGGTATCGATAAGGCACTGGGGGACATCTCCCAGCACAGAGCGGCTGTGGGTCCGGCATCCCAGGGCGAGGAGCTGGGTCTGGAGGTGCAAGGAGGGAATTCAATGATCCCTAAAACCACCATTTTCAGCACTACATTCCAAAATAATAATTTTTGATTTTTTTTTTTTTTTTTTTGGTTAATCAGCTATTTATTCGAAGGGCGGTATTTTTCATTCCGAGACAAACACAGCCGTTTTCCCCACTACGGTAGGACAATAAAAAGATTTTATAGGCAAAAAGAAATGCTAAGGGTTCAGTGGCACTGAAATCTCATTAACAAATCTTTTTTAAGTGGCAGGTTTGTGGCTTGGGTCAGCGTACAGACGAAGCAGCCGCGCATCTTCAGATAATCGGGAATTGGATCTGGTGATCAGTCTATTGAGCTGGAGTGGGCTTCCGTGAACACTCGGCCGTGTTGCTTGAGAAAACAAAGGTGGGGTCCGGAAGCAAATCTGTATTTTGAAAATGACATGCAGTATAACAGTAATGAGGAAAAAATGTTCTTTTGGGGTAAGCAACCCTAATTGGGAGGCTATGAGAAATATTTGAGCTGCGACTCGCCGCCGCAGACGTGGGGGCTGTGCTGGATCTGCTCTATTTGCAGAGTTCGTGGGTGTAAGCAGCAGCCTGGGCCGGAGGAAGGAGCCTTCTTATTGTTCTCATCAAGGGAAATAAATAAGTCAGCAAGGCAGCTATCAGACTGACAATAAAGTTCTTTTCTGTAGAGAGTGGTGGTGACAAGGAGTTCCATAATTTATCAGAACCGCAATATATTGTATGGCTACTTAACGCGGTGAAGCTCATGGAATTGGAGCAGGAGGGAAAAACAACCTTTTACTAGTGCTTGGTACTTAAATACCTCCTCAGTGGCGCTTCCACTACCCAGTGGAACATTATTCCATGGTCTGACATTCTCATCTGATTTTTTGTAATTATTATTATTTTTATATATATATATTTTTGAGCAAATCTAACCATAATTACACGCACACACACAAAATGTGTAATTATAACAATAACAAGTACAAATGTGGAGGAGGAGGATGTGAATCCGAGCACATTTCCAACCAGAAAAAGTTTTAGGAACTCCTCGATCCTTCAAGGACGAGCTAATGCTGAATTTACCTGGTTGCAGCAAGTGAAGGGAAGGGGAGCCCGACCAAGGCATGCTCTGCTGCTGCTCGCTGGGACAGCTGTGGGGGGTAAGGAGCGCTCCCAGACTTCGTACCCACTGTCAAAAGGCATCTCCCGGGAGCTGCAGAGCTTCTTTGGGAAAAGGCCCTTGAAGTGCATCTGCATTCATTCTGGGAATAAATAAATTTGAATTCAGAGCGGGTAGTCTTTTCCAAAAGTGGAGAGCGAACACATGTGGGCACACTGTTACTTAGCAAAAGACTGCGAGCCCAGATTTTTCCATCACTATCATGACCATACAACAGCACTATTTATCATTTTTCCAGTTGCTGCATTCTGTTCCAATCACAATGAATTGCCGTGAAAGATCTTTGATAATAACTAGCCGCTAAGACCTATGAGACTTCATTTATTATGGCATAATATACACATTACCTAACTTGTGTTGGACCATATGGAGAGCTCTCGGTTGAATTTGGCGTATTTACTGGGGTGAAACAAGGATGAATTTTGTTCCTCATCCTCTTCAATTATGCCATAGATTGGATCATGCAGCAAACTCCAACAGATCATCTGGGCATAGCAATCAGCCCCGAGGACCACATCGCTGATTTAGTCTGTGCCAATAAACACAGAGCTGTGTGCAAAAGCACTGACGGGAGTGCGAGTGGCACCGAACAGCACTGATCCCTGGAGCAAATCAATAGGGCTTAGCACTTACCTAAAGTGAAGGTCTTCTCTGCAAATGGGAACAGCCTTTTCAGTTTGTCACTCGGAGGCAGAAAAAAGGCTTTGGGGATATCATGCTTGTCTCTGAGCTTCTGGGGAAGATAGGTGATAAGATCAGAACTTATGTAAACCAAGGTCAGTTCAATCACTGCGTTTGAAGCTGTGGGGAATTGAGCCGCAAAGCTCAACACTGCAGGGATAAACCCTTTGATGGCGTAATGTGCAGTGTAAATAAGCTATAAGATTACCCCATCCCTGCCTCAATGCATTCACGTGCACACGCTCTCACCTACATATTCTTTCATTTCTCTATAGATATGTGTGTACGTGTGGATACGCACAGAGCTGCATACATGTACACACATAGGGGATTGATGGGGTGTAGGGAACAAAATCAAGTAATGCAGGCTTGCACGGGACCTTACTGTTTGCCATTACCAATGCAGAATGTTAAGAATCCCACTGCAGCCCGGTGCCCAAAATTCCCTCAGAACTGACTTTTTAAAATGGAGTTGAGATGCCCAGCAGTGCTCAGAAGTGCTCAGCAGTCACCAGGATTGAGCCGCGGTGGTGCCAGTGCCTGGATATTGCCTGCCACGCTTACTTCATAACTGCTGTGCTGTGTTTAACTCTACCCAAAAATCTCCCTGATAAATAGAGTCCATTTAACTAAAATCCCCTTTTTGGCATATAAGGACTGATAGAACATGACATTTATTATTCAAAAGAGGTGGCAAACGAATCAAGATGCTGATTCAATGTGAATAGGCAGAGTACGATCCCCTACTCCTGCTCTGTGCCTTTCTTTCTCAGACATAAATAATAGAATGGTTCCCATTCCCATTCCATTATCACTAATAATGAGTTATGGGTAAAGCGCACCGTGTCCCTCGAAAAAGGCAAGATATAGCTATGCTTATGGTTGATTATTAGAGGATAAAATAAAAAGATTGATGCCCAAAAAAAAAGTCTAATTAGTGTTAGTCTATTGGAGAGGAAGCTGAGCATGCTGCTCTAGCACTGCCAAATGAAATTAAGGCCCAATTATTGATAAATGAAGAGTGGTTTGTGCTGGAGTCTGGCCTGGAGTCGAGGAAATACATCTGTCATTTGGCCTGCACAGAAGTCATTCATGTGTGACATAGCATCCTGTGCATTTATCATGCATCTGTAGATTTTTGTTTTAATTCAGTTAGCTGTCTAACTAGATTCGGGGCTGGATGCCTCGTGCGGAGTCAGAATTTGGACTGACAGATGCAATTCGAGTCTGAAATGGTGTGTGACACGACTAGCTATCCTGCATATTAATTATTATTGAAACCATTGTGGCCAAAGCCTGTACACTAATGGGCTATTTTGTTATCTGGGCTTGTGGCTTTTGTGTTTAACAGTCGCCCGGTGGCTGCGGGGCAGGTAAGAGACAAAGCAGATCAATGGAGCGTTGTTGTCGAGCGCCCTCGGTGTTCCCACGAAAATTGGAAACGGGGGCGTTTGAAACGACGCAAAGAAAACGCCTAGTTTTGCCATTATGAAAACTGCAAACTCTATAAATGAGATAAGTGGGGTCAGGAACCGAGCGGTGGGATGCACTTTTCATTAAGCTTAAATTGGTAAAACAGTTTATTAATTCCATTGTCAAATGCAAATGGAAAACAAACATTTGTTAAGATGATAAAATTGTGGTACTGCGTGATTGTTCCGACGCCAACTCATTGCAGTCAGCTGTGAGACTTATTTACCCTGTTGCACTGAAGTTTGATTTAAAGTTCACCTCATTTCATCACTGTATTGTGGGGAGAATTGAAAATAAATGTCACCTTCAGATGGAGGGGTCTAACAGAGCTTTTACAAGGGCTCAGCAGAGCTGGCGCCCTGGCTCTTGGTGCGTGGGTCTGGGCTGCACCAACACCTGTGCTCAACACTGTTGGCTTCAGGAAGGCCAGAAAGTCCTCCCTAGGATTTGAGCTTGGGTACTTGTCTGCTTGGCACTTCAACACATGGGATCACTCTCTTAAAATTGCATTTCTGAGACAGTCACCTGATATATCTTTCCAAACTAGGCTTTTCACTGTCACAGGTGTCAGTGCTTTGCTGCTTTTGAAGGACTCAATAGGAACGACGACGTACTTTTAATACCCAAACGTTTTGGGAAATCTGCCCCAATTCTAAGTAGGGCAGAAAATGTCTCGTCATTTCAAAAAGCTGCAAACCACTTTTCAAGATGGGAAGAGAAGTTTCCAGAGGCACCATATGATCTCTCTTCCTGAGCCCTATTTAACCACCCCTGCTGCCAGGTCCTGGTTGCTCACAGAAGCTCTCCAAAAGCCAGGGTGTGTGGTCTGGGAATGGCTCTGGAAATCAGTGCTGAGGTGAGGAAGTGCCTACATCCTTTGTGTTGTATAATATGGCCCTCAGAAAGCCCATGAGCTTCAGTGACTTCTAAATGAACCCCCACTCTAGGCCTAAGCCTGGTTGGATATTGGATAGGGGTGGCACCTGTGTATGTATTTGTATGGGGTGCACTACTCCTGGATTTCCCCCCTTTGACGTACAAACCCTTCATTTCCCATCACAGCAATGCAATTTTTTCTTCACTCTTAAGACTGTTTCAAATGCCATACTAGTAGAATTTTCCACCTTGGGTTTCACAGCATTTCAATCAATAATATAGCAACTGAAAACTCAAAAAAATATCTTTCCTTTCTGGAAGGAGCTTCTCTGTGTGACGCTTCCCCAGGTTCCTCTGGAATGGGGATTATGCCACTAACTGCTATTTTGCATCTATTTCACAAACTGAGCCCTGCCACTGACCCTTTCAGCAAAAAGAAATGTTTGCTGCCAAAACAAGTATTGTGTTACAAAAGAGTGCTCAAAGTAGCACAAAGTAGAGAATGACTCTTTTCTCCCTCAGAAAGAGGCCGATTTCCTCTTGTTCACTGCCCACATAACCCCATCCCTGTGGCTCACACAGCTCCAGTGGCACCACCAGCCCCAGCCTTGTGACACAGGTGGGCTGGCGCTGATCTGCGGAAGGACAGGGAATGGTTAAATAGGGAACAGCTTAAACAGAGGAAGAAATGAATGAACAAACAAAGGAAAGAGCACTTCTGGAAGATGCCCTTTTAGAAGCCCAAAGTTACACATTGTTCTGCACTCAGAAATCCATACAGTGGAGAATTGCCTGACATCAGCTCTCAATACAGAGCTGGCAACACAGCCCACAGCTTGTGGAAGGGGAGGTTCATAATGGACATTAGGAACAATTTTTGCTCAGAAAGAGCAGTGATGCAGCTGTTCAGGGGGTTGGGGAGTCCCCGCAGGAGCTCCAGAACCATGGGGTGTGACACCTGGGGATGTGGTCAGTGGGCACAGTGGGGTGGGCTGGGTTTGAGTCTGAGGATCTTAGAAGTTTTTTCCAGCTTTGACAGTTCCATGGTTCTACGCTTCTATGATCTACATTTTTTATGGTCTTTTTCAACTGTAATGGTTCTGTGATTCTACCACAGAATACCAGTGTTGAATATTTCCAGAGGCAAAGATTGGGAATCCTATTCCTCTAAATCCCAGACCCAGTGCCACTGGGGAAACTCAGCCTTTTCCATCACAGCTTCTGCTGTTCCCATTTCAGAGGGCCCAGGAGGCACTTGGTGCTGATGGGCAGGTGACGTGTCTGCTCACCTGGACTTGTTCTCACTTGGGATGTGAATACTGTGCCAAGAGCCCAGCTGTCGCAGTGAGGCTGCAGAGTGGATGCCTCTTCCTAGGTTTGGGAGGCATCTTGTCTTTATCCTGCAGGGTCTGGATCTATTTGAGACTTTCCCTGCTTGCAGAGATCCGCAGTTCAGTGCAGTGCTCAGGCCTCTGCAGGGAGGTTTTTACAAACACTGCCATGGGATGGAGAGCTCTGCTGGAGGACAGTGCGGGCATGCACCCATCTACACAGCACTTATAAAGCCAGGGATTGTATTTACATTTGTATTTACAGTTTATGTTTGGGCTAGTCTGGTGAAAATGCAACACTGTGCTATGCACGTGGCTGCCCTGGTACTGCTGAGCTGTTGTGTGAACCAACGGCATAGTATGGGAAAAGAGAGGAAAAAGCTTTTTTTGTAAGAAAGGAATATCAATAAAATTATTATGAAAAGGGAAGGGGGAGGGGAAGGAGAGAAGGGGAGGGAAAGAGAAGGGGAGAAGGAGAGGGAAGGGGAGAAGGGAAGGGAAGGGAAGGGAAGGGAAGGGAAGGGAAGGGAAGGGAAGGGAAGGGAAGGGAAGGGAAGGGAAGGGAAGGGAAGGGAAGGGAAGGGAAGGGAAGGGAAGGGAAGGGAAGGGAAGGGAAGGGAAGGGAAGGGAAGGGAAGGGAAGGGAAGGGAAGGGAAGGGAAGGGAAGGGAAGGGAAGGGAAGGGAAGGGAAGGGAAGGGAAGGGAAGGGAAGGGAAGGGAAGGGAAGGGAAGGGAAGGGAAGGGAAGGGAAGGGAAGGGAAGGGAAGGGAAGGGAAGGGAAGGGAAGGGAAGGGAAGGGAAGGGAAGGGAAGGGAAGGGAAGGGAAGGGAAGGGAAGGGAAGGGAAGGGAAGGGAAGGGAAGGGAAGGGAAGGGAAGGGAAGGGAAGGGAAGGGAAGGGAAGGGAAGGGAAGGGAAGGGAAGGGAAGGGAAGGGAAGGGAAGGGAAGGGAAGGGAAGGGAAGGGAAGGGAAGGGAAGAAAGGAGGGTGGAAGTTGGGAAAGAGGGAAGGGAAGAATGGAGGAAAACAACATCCTGCTTATGGAAAACAAACCCAGGAGAGCAGAACTGCACAGACACAACAATAGCTGCAGGGCTGAGACCTTGTAAAGAAAGCTCATGCCTGGAGTAAGGTTTTACAGTGGGTTTTAAACCACTTTAAAATGTCAAGTTTGGTTTTTGACGTGGTTACGTTTACCCCATAAAAATAAAATGATTTGAAGACCCTTTGGGGCCTTGGAACAGCTCCCACTATAGACTTTGCTTCACGTGTTGGCTTAAGCTGCTTATTGCCTTTCGCGATGCTCTGGTTATTAGGTTAGATCAGCAGCACTTCCATTAAAAATCTCTATTGATCATATGCAATACAGGAACGGTCGGTAGCTTTTATGTGAAGAGAATAAATGATATATTTGTTTCTAACTATTAGGCTATAGGGTTACCGAGGGACTGAATAACCAGCCTTAATACGGCAATTATTTTTGCAGGTACAGTACTTGGTAACGTCGGAGCGTAATTACCCAGTAATCTGGTATTTACTACGTAACTGCAAAGCGTAATATTTGCACCTTGTAAAATAAAACGGGCATTTAAAAATATTTAATACTTGCTGTCTTCCCTTTGTGACTGCCTGAGTGTCCCCCGTGGAGCAGAGGGTTCCTGGGAGCACACGGGGACACAACCGGGGGAACCATCCCTTGCTGGATGCTGAGCTGTTGCACGGCCACATCTCATCCCATCACCCCCAGAACTGCAGCAGCAGCCCCAAAAGGACCATTTTGCTGTTCCCATCCCCAAACAGGGCTGCTGCGGCCCCCTCCCACCCCGGGGAGCTCAGCAGCGGGATTGCTAAAGTGCCGAGCCCTGTAATGTGTTATGACATAGATCAGCTGTTGTTTTCCAGTCTCAAAGGAAACCTTGTGGAATCTCATTCCTTTGACTGTATTAAATTATCTGCAAATGTTGTTCTTTAAACACAAACTCAAGGCCCTTTCGCTGGAACATTAAACGTGGATTGTGTGAAGGGTAAAATCTCTTTAAAGCTATTGTTTCTTTAGATATTCGGTTTACCTTTAGTTTTACAACAAAGTAAATTAATAAATGAAGGGTTTGGAGAATCGTTACTATAGCAATCCCCATGGTAACATAAAAAACGCCACAAACACTTGTCCTCCAACTGCAGCTCCAGAGAGCGCGGCTCTGGGCACAGCACAGGACGGCTCCTCACAATGCTCAACAGAGCCAAATTCCCATTAACTTCAGGTGGGAAAAGTTTGTGCTCTCAGAGAGAGGAGGGTCTGAATTCCTGAGGAGAAAAAAATAATAATTAGAAACACTGTTTTCTTAAATAAACCCTCGGGAGCTTTCGAAAATATTTCTGACCTGAAATCAGCTTTGCAACTGGGACGTCTCTCTTCCTGCCGAGGAATCAGCACCATCTCCAGGCTCCCCAGGAGCCCGTAATGACTTTCTACAGGGTTTGCATAACTCCTCTGTTGTGAAACAGCTTAGCAAAGAGCAGCACAAGGTATTGCATTCAGATTGGCACCGCGCTCACATTTTTCCTCAATCTCCTCATGTCTCTGTAACATGGGATGACATTGGAGTGGTTCAACTCTTACCAGAGGTCACACCAGCACTGCTCAGTCAGTGAAAACGGGGTGAAGTTTTCCCTCAGAGACACCTGCTGAAGTAGCACTTGGATGATAAAAATAATAATAATAATAAAAATAGTTATTCTGAGCTAAATGCTGAATTCTGCTCTCTGCATACAGCGCAATTCCTTATTGTCCTGGTATCCTTGTAGCCCTTTGCAGTAAGTAGGAAAATGCTGACATGTTTCTCCACGACCTTTGAGGAGCAGAGTTTTACCATTTTGTACCATTAGGAACAATTTCTGCTCAGAAAGAGCAGTGATGCAGTGGCACAGCTGCTCAGGGAGTGGTGGGTTCATCATTCCCGGGGGGGTTCGAAAAACATGGGGATGTGGCACATGGGGACGTGGTCAGTGGGAATGGTGGGGTGGGTTGGCTTTGGAATGGGGAATCTTGGGGGTCTTTTACAACCTGAATGATTCTGTGATTTTGTGACTTTCCTGCTCATAAATGTCAGTATGGTTCTACTTCCATCTTCAGTAAACATTTACTGAACAGTGCTTGCAAGTGGAGAGTTTGTGAAAACAAAGACCCGAAGCCCAGCAGCTCCAGGCATTTTTCTGGGTGAAGCTCCCTGAGAACCACAGGGAAATGTTCTTTTCACACAGCACCTCGCGGTGCCTTCCAATTGGAGCCAAACTTCCAGATCTGGGCCATCAAAATGCAATTTTGAGCCTCCACACGGAGAGAAAACACAGTGCTCCAACTTGTCTTTAGGCTGACAAGTTCATGAAACATCGCTGCTGGAGAGATGCTGGTTCACCCCTAGTGAAGCGATATGGGGATTGAACTACAAATGTTAATTACAAGAGGGTACAAGTGGCAAATTAGAGAATAAAGCAAGTGCAGGTGACTCCAGCAGGGCTATGCACACAGAAACAAAGAGAAGTGTGATGGGGCTGAGGGCAAAAGCTTTCTTCTCAGCTCCACAGCTGAAGCATTCAAAGAGCAAAATACAGAATGGGCTGCAAGGGTCAGGTCTGGAGAAAAGCCATGTTCTGTGCCTCAGCATCCGTTTGGGGATAAATCTGGCTCCTCATCAGGGCTGACAATTAGGCCGTACAGTTAATATTTTTACAGCTGTTTTATTAATAACACATACAGAGCATCCAGCCAGGATTTGTTGGAGACACCTCAGGAAAATGAATGATGTAAATAACAGATGGATGCAGAATATTCTTACAAACAGGCACAAAGATATTCCCATCTTGTTTAGAAGGAATTTAAATAGACAGATTGTAGATAAACAGGCACACCAAAAAGAGGGGAGAGTGGGAACGAGAGTGGGTGGTTTGCAGGGGAAGCCATGTGCTGGGCAAAGTGGGACACCGTGCCCCCTGCTCCTGTCAGCCCACGTGATGGTGGTCCTTGGGATTCCTCGCAGAGCACCTTGCCTGGTGGTAGGGCTCACTTGCTGCTCCCTGGCCTCAAAACGTGGATAATTCCAACATCCGTGCAATGTTTTGACCTTTACATCTTGACTCCATTGCTCCATCTACGAATCCCTTTGACTTTTTGTACACGTCAGTAATAAGAGAAGGGAGTGGTGGTTACAGTGCAGGGAACTCCTGGAGGTTTGTAGTGTTCCATTACAGGTGATTCTGGGCAACAGTGCTGTAACACCCAGCTATAGGGACAACTAAAACCAATCTATAGACAAAACAGATGCCTCAGAAGCCCCCTTTAAAATGGTCACAAATTCTGAAGCTTTGGGAGGTGAGAAATACCACTAAAAGATCAGTCATTAAGGAAAAAAAAGAAAAAAATGTAAAAGATGATCCTCCCAGTGGCCTTGATTAGGGCAAAGAGCTGACCAAGTGTATGGGTACAATAGGACACAATAACCATCAGTGGAGTGTGATACACTAATACTTTGTGCATAAGTGGTACCATAAAGTCATTTGGCACCAGCAGACAGTGAATCATAGGGATTTGCAGTTGGATTTGTACATTGGGATTTTCTTTGGAGCTCTGCAAGATCCGATGGTTAACAGCTGTAATTGCTCGCAGTTGCTGAAGCCTGAGCTATCCGGTGCACGATGCACACCAAGGAGCACAACACATAGGAAATGGCAAGAGGTGGACACCAGTGTCACGTTGGTCTGGCCACCAAGGAGACCAACCTCATGCACCAGGGCTGGCTGTGGGGAAGGTGGAGTCTGTCTTCAAAGAATCAGGGATAGAAAATGCTGCCGAAATATCTTGAGAAGGAAAGCAAATGAAGCTGGGATATATAGTTTGACCACACCGCTCCTTCCTCGGCACAGCCACTCTCATCTTTCTCTTGGGATTTTCTGCCCATACACCCCAGTTGTACATTCCTGCCTGTTCCCCTCTTCCTTCGCCATTTCTGAGCACTGGGAGCAGTCTGTGACCAGAAGCAGAAGAGGTTTCACGTACAGGGACACCAGTGTGCTCTCACCCACTGCAACGCCTGCCAATTTCCATAGGTTTTCCCACAGATCACTACAAATTGGAGCATGCTGTCAGCATCACAGTGACTGGAGCCCTGGGATTAGATGAGAATTCCTGCTCTTATCTCCTGATAAAAAAAAGTTTCCAGGACCTGGATGCAGGGAGGGGTTGGGAAGAGCACCCAGCTGTCCTCAGCTGCAGGTGAACATGGTGCTGTGCTGGGAACTTTGCACTGAGAGCAGGCAGAACCCCAAGCATGGGGTGCAGAGTAGCTTCTAAGAGAGGGGCAGAGGCAGGATGAAGGCTGGGGGGCAGCTCTGACGAGCCAACAGGGAGCAAGTATCCCCCAGTTTTCCATCTGTCCCTGCAGAGCTTGTAAGGGAACTGGGGGAGCTGTGAATTTGGGGTTGCACACATGGGTGTACCGCAGCTGGTGGGAAACCTGGGGGCTGATTGAGTGAAGGAATTACTGGCAACCCACCTGATTATTCTGACCTCCAGCTGCTTTACAGTCTTTTGAGTTCAAATCGAAGTTGTTACCACCCACTGTGCTCTGATTATCAATATTGATCATTTAAATTAAAAGTGGGGATACGCCTCTTGTTTCATGTTCTTCCTGGTGCCAGCATTGCCATAAAACCACAGTAATAACCACAAGTTCCAAACAGAAAGAAAGAGAGAACAGTGCACACCTGTGGAGGGGCACCCAGTGTGCTAACAGCCACACACTGCTCCTGTAGCTCTGGTGGCCCACGGCTCAATACGGCGTGATGCTGAATGAGGATAGAAGTACTGGGAGGCCCTCAATAGCACGGCCACTTTCTGGTGCCCTAGGCAACCTGGATTCTATGTTAGTGACAGGTAAAGTAATGCTGGCAGACTTGGTGATAATTGGACCAAATATGTAATTAAATGCAATCTCATAAATGTGTCTGTAGTTGTATGCATACATGGGCAATTAGGACAAGAGTTGTGCTAGGGAAGGTTCAGCTTGGATATGAGGAACAATTCCTTCTCCCAAAGAGTGCTCAGGCACTGGGACAGGCTGCCCACAGAGGTGGTAGAGTCACTGTCCCTGGACATGTTAGAATCAGACTCATAGAACCGTTAGAGTTGGAAGGAACCTTTACAGGTCATCGAGTCCAACTCCCCTGCAATGAAAAGGGGCATTGACAGCTTCACTAGGTTGCTCAGAGACTGAGCCTCACCTTTAAAGCCTATTGGGATGGGGTACCCACCACATCTCTGGGTTGCCTGTGCCAGTGCCTCACCGCCCTCACTACAGAAGACTTTTTCCTTATATACAATCTAAATCTACTCTCTTTAAGCCTGAAACCAAGACAAGAACTGTGAAGACGCGGCACTTGGGACACGGTCAGTGAGCATGATGGGTGTGGGTATGGGTTGGGCTTGGGGATCCTGGGGGTCTTTTCCAACATTAACGATTCCTTCACTCTATGATTCTATGATCCAGGTGAGATTGCCCCTCATGACTTAGTGAGTTCACAGTTAATTAGTCTTTGGGGCCAAGGTGGCTCTCAGCCAGTCCTGCACCATGGTTCTGATTTGAGCTGATTTGAGCATCATGAAATTTGTAGGTTTGCACACGTGATATACCCAGCCAAGCATGCATTCTGCAGAGAAACATCGCTCTAAATAGCTGTGAAGTCATCAGAATATGGAAAAAAAACATGAAAAGCAAACATATTCAGGAGTTCTAAAAATCAAACTGTGATAAATATCAGCATAACAAGCCTCATTTGGGAACACACCGTTCTCCCAGAGGAGGCTGTCTGACTATCAGTGCCTTTGGAAACACACTTTCTCCAGGGCTGTGTACTGAGCTCAGGGTAAGATAAACACGAGTGCCTTTTCCCAGCCTGCTCATCTACAGGCATCTAAATTAAGATATTGTGTTATCAGTGATAAAAGTTCATGGAGGGTTCATTTCAGTTGGTTTGAAGGTTTTTAAGGAGAAGAATAAACAAACAGCAATTAGCACCATATTTAACATCACTGACATTTTGAGGAGCCTATTTCTATTGCTGGGAGAGGAAGATCTGCTCCAGTGACTCGCTGCATGATGCTGAGCATCTGCCTGCAGGACCTGGCCAGGCAGGGACATGCAAAGGGGCAGTGGAAGGGTCAGGATGTGGACAGTGCTGGCATGGCGTGCTTATGGGGCTGAGGTTGTACCTGGGTTGAGAGCATCTCTGGGGCTGTGAGTAGCTCTGAGGCTGGGAGCAGCTCTGGGTTGGGAGCATCTTGGAGGCTGGGAGAAGCTCTGGGATGGGAGCAGCTCTGATGTTGGCCACGTAACTCCACAGTTCAGCTTTATGCTCTATTCTGAGTTTCATCAAAGCCCCTTTGCAGGTTCAGCACAACTGAGCACGACTGAGCGCACACCACCCGTCCCTCCGCTCGCTGTTGGGATCATCCAGCATTTAGGGAAGATAAAAGGATAAAAAGTAGGAGCAGACAGTCTATTGTGCTTAGCTACTGATGTGCAGAGCTCTACAGTACAGACGTCTTAACACATAAATTTAACAATTATTATTGTGTTGCCCTTTTCCAAGAAAGGGTAAGGGAGATTTGTAGGAGCACTTAACACATGTAAATCCCCACCTCTTTAAACCAAAGTAGTGTGTTAAATGGGTCCATAAATATCATAAGTATTCTGTCCTTTTAGAAATCATACCTTTTCTTTCTCCTTTCAATGCAATTAAACGAGCGCCTTATTATAACACAACTCTTGGGAACCAGACATTTAAAAAACTCTAAACGGGTATTTATTGAGAAAGACAATGATCTTCGTTGGGTTAAACGTGTGTAGAAGTCAAAGACAAGAGGCAGTTGGTATAACGCGTGGTCCCAAATCACAATCCAGCAGCTGTTCTGCCAAAAACAAGTTCAGATCTCAGCCACATCTCTCAGCCACGTGCGAGAGCTGAAATGTTCGGCTGGGGCTTCTCTCTCTGCTCTCACACTCTATGAGAGTATGGATGAGATCTCCCCGTGTGGTGAGTGCCCATCCTGCATGCTCATCAGCAGCGCCCACAGTCTTTGCGGACCTGTCTTTGGGAGTACCACTAAGTACTTGTCCCTGATTGCCTTTGCTATTTTCTGACATACTAACGGACAACACCAATGCCTCCCCAGTAGGAAAACATGAGTTTTCCACAAGCTGGTGCCTGATGAACACTCAGCTTGCAGTCTGGTCACCCACATTCCGTGGCAAAGAATCTCATTCCCCATCCTGCCCAAAGCAGAGTCTGGCCCTGCTGGGGTTAGCGAGGCCCCCGAGCCCCAAGGCCCCACCACTGCAGAAGGAGCCCCATGGGCACCACAGTTGTTGCTCTAGCTGGTCCTTGCAGAACGCCTTCAACACATTTATCGTGATTGAAAGGTGCCTAATGTATAATTTATGTGTTATGATTACCGCACAAAGCCCTCATTGTAAATGAAGGAGGTTGGACAGCACTTAAATCTTGTATTCTGGAGTTAAAATTCACTCTCTGGCCTGCTTCTTTTATGATTCCTGTCATAACTCTGTGGTGTTGCATCACTGCCAATTTAACTACACTTTTACCAGTACAATGAATAAGGAAAAATGAAAATTGCATTTGGCACTTTTAATCAGATAATTATTTTTAAGAAACTAGCAGGAATGTTAAATACATTTTCCAGTTTTTTCCATCTGTTCCGGCTGACGCGCAAGACTGGTGCACTAATAACAAGGCAGATCTCATGAGCACGCCTCATAATGAATATTTCAGGATTATTCGTGTACAAAGATATATATGTGGTATCTGTTTGTAGGACATCTGGCTGCAACATGTGCCTCGTTAAGTTACACCTGTAAATCTGAGGTCAGTGCCTAAACCTGTGAGTGTACAATAATGAGCCCAGTGAATGGGGCCATTAACAGTGCCAGGTGCTGGCAATGCACAGCAAGCAGGGTGCTGGTAATGGCACGGCCCCACGGGCTGTGGTGTGTCAGGAAGCTGGAGCAGAGCTAAGGCAGCTCTGTACGCGCTCCTTGCAGCCTTGGGATTGCTTTCTCCAGCTTGGGTGAAATAACGAACTTCATGTAATTCTAGAATATTTAAGTTTGTTCACACAAGCAAAATAAAGTGTGTGTTGTGTGAACCAGCTTGAATGTTTGGTTAAGAGTCAAAGCCAGCCCAAATACTTTTATTCTGGAAGGAAAATTCACTTGCTTTTCTTCCCCTTGGCATGTTCCACTCTTGGACAAACTGAGCAAACGCAAAATGCAACCAAGCAAAGAGTGAGTGCTGATGTGGGGCTCGTCCAGCCTCCAGCCCCGGAGCAGAGGGAAATTTCCTCTCTTCGAGGGCCTTTCTCACAGCTTTTCCAATGCAAGCTGTGAAGCAGTGTGGTACAGACAGCCAGGAGAAAGATGAAGGGGAAAGGTCAAATGTTAGGAAAATATTATTCTCTGAAAGACTGGTGATGCGTTGGCACAGGCTGCCCAGGGAGGTGGTGGAGTCTCCATCCCTGGAGGTGTTCCAGAACCATGGAGATACAACAGCTGGGGATGTGGCCAGCGGGTATGGTGGGGATGGGCTGGAGTTGGGTCCTTTTCAACCTTAACGAGGGGCTGGGGACAGGGTGTAAAAGGCCCCTGCCTCTTGATCCTGCCTTCAGTGGGATGGGAAAGCGTGCTGGGGTAGGCTTCTCTAAAGGCTGGGTTTCAGGAACTCTCCAGGTTTGTTTTTCCATTAGCAAAAGAAGTAGATACACCAAAGTGGACTTGGAAGGGGGAACATCTCCTGTTTAATTTTGCAGTTGCTATAGTGATCTGATTAAATTACAGGGGAAAAAAAAAAAAAAAAAAAAAAAAAAGGAAAAAAAAAAAAGAAGCAACTTGTAAATTCAAAATCCTAATTGTACTGACAACAATCTAAATGTGGTTAGAACAGTGAGTCACACTCCAGATTATGTGTCTCAAATAAGGTTTTAATTTAAATTTAACAAGGCAATTATTGTACAGTATGTTAATTCAGTATCGTTTGATTAACAAAAAACGTGTTGCTTGTGCTTTTACACCTATGGTATTTAGTTTGATCTGTATCTATTCTATAGTTAAACCTCTCGGGCATATGTGGTGCTAATAATTAGTATACAATAAGCATGCACTGAAATGCACCTTTCTGGATTGCTGGATATTTATACTGTGTCAGCTGATCTTTAGAGGCAAAGGCTGTATACAGAGACCCAGAGACGATACTGCAAATAAGTATTTATACATAGAGTGTATGTTATATATAAACTGCTGTCCATATTAGTTTAGGATGTAATGAAAGTACTAAACATCTCCAGTGCACCTGAAGTTAATGTGCTTTGTCCAAGACATGAGCAGTTTACTCAAAGCTGAGAAACAGACTGGCAACTTTTTTGGTCTTTGACCACCTACATACAAACAACTCTTTGTTTGCCCTCATTTCCTCCTGCTTTTTGAACTTCATGCCCTTCTTTTATATCGGTTTCCTTCTTACCTTCTCATTTCTTATTTTTGATTCCAGGAGATCTCTGATGACAATGTCTTGTGCTTTATGAGACTGCATGTGTGCATTTCTCTGTGGACTTCCCTCTGGATGGGCACAAGAGATGGTGAGTGGAGAGAGCAGAAGAGAAGCTGCCAAGGTGGAACAGGTACATGAAACTGATTCGGGGTTCAAGGATCTGCATGTTGTGCTGAATGCATAAGGTGCAAAGGCTGCAGTGTCCATGGGAGCTCTCTCACTCATCATGTCCAAGGTACCTGTTCAGAAGCTGTCCTGAACTGCTTTGCACCCAGCTGAAAACCAACAAAAATAATGTAGAGACTAAGTGAAAATATTGAATTTAGTACTGAGTTCAGTACTACAAAGATGACTGCACAGTGTCGTTTTATTCATTTTCACATCTAATCCCATAAAAGCTTCTGTTTCTTAGTATCAGACGTTGCCAAGGAATGCGAGGCCTTCTTCCAGGAGTTAGGTCAATACACAAAGTCCTGATAATGAGTTGTTGGTGACTCAACTCAGAGACTTGGCAGGGCTGGAGGAAGTTTTCTGTGCTGGCTCCAATCCCTCCTCCCTGTGAGATCCCAGAGGGTCAGCATGACCAGCTGCACCACAGCCCCAACCCAGGGCCCACAGGTTATCTGCAAGCCTCCATCTTCTCCCACAGACTGTGCAACACATATGGAAAGATGCATGGGACAATCTGAGGCCATCAAGGAGCAAGTGCCATCAGGTCACAGGCGACACCCACATCTCTGCCTTCTGATAGCTCTACCTCAAAGCTTTTGGGGGCAGAATGGGTGAAGAATGGGGCCATTCCCTCCTCAAACACCACCAGCAATGTGTGACTTCACAGCCAGCAGCGCTGTGGAGAATGGAGCAGCACCATCACACAGCATCAGGTTGCGTTGCCCCTACGGGGTAGCGCTGTCTGCTTTGGGTGCTCAGCGGATCCAGGAGGCCCAGGTGGATTTTCCTGCTGCAGGCTGCAGGTGCTGGAGGAACAGCTGCAGCCCTAACAAATGATGATGCTTTTTAAGCGTGAGCTACTGTTACGCTGCTAATTGATTTTAGGACATTTCTGGTAGATATTTATTTATAAATAAGACACGCTTCCTTTTAAATCCATCCTCACCACAAATATGGCTGATCTCTAAATTGAGGCTTCCACCCTTATAAAACAAGTTTCAAAACTGGTGGACTTTGGGTTTTTACACGGAACTGCTCTCCTTCTAGAAAAAGGGAAGATAGCTAAAAATGTCTTAGTGGTAATGGCTTACAGCACCAATGTTGAGTGCTAAAGTTGTTTTCCTATGAATATAGATTACATTTTTTTACATGGCAAGTAAACAGATGCATAAAGATGCATTATTTCATAAGCATAAAAAACCTGCTGCAAGTATAGTGCTTTTAATTTGTTTTTATGATTACTTGTAATTAATTAGCATCAAAAGTAAATTATCAACATAGCTAAAAACTGAAATTGTACCAGCAAATGCAGGAATGATTTCACTGGTTTATCTTTATACTAAGGTGGAAAAAAGAAATTATCCTTTTTTTTTTTTTTTCTTTTTCTTTTTTTTTTTAACTATGCTTAAATTAAAGTGTCAAAAGCTCGTGGCGGCACAGCCTAAAATTGTACAAAAAGAGAAATAATATTCTATAATTACAAGCTGTGCAGAGAGCATGCCATGCACATAAATATTTAAGGCAGTTCTAACAAATCCGGCTTGTTATTAAAGTTGGGTTTCAAACAGAATTTTTAGAAATCATGTTTAAACTTTATAGAGCAATTTATGAGGTCACTGTTCATGCACCTCATCAAAAACTTCAGCCTTCAACTGAAAGCCATAAAACGGAGGCATTTTGACAGGATCTGGAGACTTTTAACAAGTTCTTGCTCCTCGGCTCCGCAGGCCCCTCTCCCCAAGACAAACGGCAGAGCTGTTTGTGCTGTGGTCAACCTCAACCAAATCAACAGGTTCAAAAAACCCGATCCTCCTGACCCCCATCCATTCCTCTTGACATTTACTGCCACGTCTCGCTTTGCTGTCAAATAGTTTACACACAATCTGTTGGAGAAAGGACATGGAAAGGAGGAGAGCCAAGGGGGCTGCTTTGGAGGATGGGTGTCCTGGAGCAGGAATGCATCTGATCTTAGAGGCAAAATCAGCCGTGACGGGAGAGAAAAAATAAACATGGATCACAGGAATGTTTTGCTCACTCAGCAACGTGCAGCGCTGGTGCTCCCGCTCCATGCTGATGGAGTGAAAATAAGAGGGATTTTGGTAAACTTGCTAGAAACGGCAGGATCCACCTTTTGTCAAAGACAGAAAGCAGCGATACCAGGAAAACTCAAAATAAACCATCTTCTTACTGCTCCTCTTCTACTTCATCAGAGGAATAGAGGAGGTACTGTGTAGGGAAACACTGAAGTCAGATTTTTGAATAAAAGAAAATCAGTGTAATCCCTCACAAAGCAAACAAAGCTGGAACAAGACGCTCAAGCATAGTGTGACCTGGGAGGTATTTGTAATTATATTTTCCCCTTCTACTGTGGCCTGTAATGAAACTGAATTTATGCTACCTGTGCTGGGTGCTACCAGGCCTTCTGATGCCTGTGGGTGCTTTGGAGGAGGGTCTGGGTGGTGGTAACTTGGCGTTATGTGGAGACCTTTGCCCACTGCCAAGCAGCATTGCCATGGTCCATTTGTTGCTTTGGTATATGTTAAGAATTTCACATGTTCTTAATATACCCCAAGTGGCAATTTAAGTTAATTGCCAACACCCAGCACCAACTGCTGCAAAGGTGACTGATGAATGAAACCTGCTGGAAACCTCCACGGAACCACAGACTCATGAAGGTTGGAAAAGATCTCCAAGACCCCCAAGCATAAACCCCAACCCCCTCCCACCACAGCCACTGCCCACGTCCCCTGGTGCCAGATTTTCACTGCTCTTGAACACCCCTAAGGACTGTGACCCCACCATTCCCATGGGCAGCCTGTGCCACTGCCTGATCAGTTCCCGAGCAGAAATGTTTCTTAAAATCCTACCTGAACCTCCCCTGGCACAACCTGAGGCCATCAGCTGTCATCCTACCACTCCATATCATCACTGTAGCCCCTTCAAATTCCTTCCACAACCCATCCTACATGCTCCCCATTTCACATTCAGGACTTTCCATGAATTCTCAAGACTCGGACTCGTGCTCTGCAGATGAAGAGCAGCCCTCCTGGTGGTGCTGGAGGCCGTGGACACTTTGAGCATGACTTGCTGGCTGGGTTGTCTGAAGCAGCACAGACAAGCTCCTCATGGAATGGCTGTGGTTGCAGGGATGGCATCACATAGCAGGTCCTACCAAAGGCTTGCTGACATTCCAGCTGGGTTCTTTACACAAATCCAAGGACAGAAGCCATATTTTGCAAAGACATGCAGACCACTGAGGCTCTGAAGTGACAAATTTCTTAGTTTTCCAAAACCAGCGAAGACTTGGGAAAAAGAAAGAGCTCTTGGAGGCGTATCCATAACTCCGTCTGCATGAACGCATCTCTGATACTTCTCACCCTGGAACCTTCCCGTAAGCCACAGAGGCTGCAGACTCTTTCAAATGAGTGTGATGACTGATAAGCTCTTTTTAAACACCAATTTTACTATTAAATGCCAAATCTAGAGCTCCGCACCCTGCCTCATTAGTTATTAATGAAGCAACATATTTGTTCAAAATTTATGATTGTTGATTTGCTCCCATCATTGTATGAAATATTAACACCGCATTTGTACTTGCAACCATTTTGCAGACATTAGATTGTGAATTTGCATATTCATGAACGCTCATAAATGTTTAAGGAGACAGCACAGAAAGCATGTGAGCTGTCAGTGAGCCAGTAAAAAGGCATATTTACAGTGTTAATAAGTAGTTGAGTTTATAGGACAAAACAGCAAGTAACAAATTAAATGAATTTCTGTTTGCCTGTTGCAACAAACTACAGTAGCTTTTCCTCCCCTTCCTTTTGCTAAGCTGAGTAAACTTCAAACCTGGCTGTGAAATCCTCTATTGAGCAGCTCGCTGTGCAGCCCAGGCATCGTGCTGCTATTGCAAGGACCTCAGCTCCTCACAACCTTGCCTTTTCCTACAGCAGCCTGCACAGGGTAGTCACTATTCACAAGTGCTGTATTTATAATAAAATGGTAAATTAGTTTTATTAAATTATAATTTCGTGTTTATTAACATCTTTTAAAGCAGAACAGTGATTCACTGGCGAGACAGAAAATCTTCCTTTTCTGCCCGCTGAATTTTCCCCCCTGTAAAAAGCATAAATCACATTTTGTGTGAAGTGTACATCCTTGCTTTGAGCTGCCCGTGTTTTAATAGCACAGCCAAGTCAGTTATTTTAATCTCTGGTACTTTATAATAAATGCTTTTTATTGATTTTTGTTGTACGCTGCCATGAATTGAATAAACTACATACACAAGCAGCTGAGAGAAAAAGGCTGAAGGAAAAAATGCGATCAGCATGTTTTCAAAGTTAAAGGTGAAAACATGATGGTTAGCACTTTCTTTGGTCAGCAGCTCCCTGGGAGTGCCATGAAAAGGAGCGAGCATGATGTGCGTGTTATTTTTACTCTTAAAGACCCAGAACTGAATAATTCTTCGTGAGGGCCAAATGTGATATATTTATTGCGGAACCACTTCAAAATCCAATTTAAAACTTAAGAAAAGGTGACCCGTGGCGCAACCATCACTTTGTGCACACTGTTCAGCATCCAAAGGGTTGGGTGGGATGTGAGAGCCACGTCTGAGCTCAGCACTGGGGGGTCCTAAGAACAAAACTCAGGGTGTAGCCCACTGGGACGCAGGCATACATCCATGTGCCGTCTGTATGGTTAGTGGGAACCTGGTTCAAATAGGTGATATCATGGGACCTTATTCCCTACCATGACCCAGAAAGAAGGGAATAGCACAGCCTGCAACTGTTATGCAGTGGCAAGTTCATCCACAACCCTGCAGGGTCCTGCTGATGCAGCAGGTACCCAGGGCATGCTGTGAACACCCAACTGATGCACTGGGTATACAGCAGCCCAGGTGATGCAATGGGTGCTCAGGTGATGCCACGGGTACTCATGTGGTGCTATGGGCACACAGGTAAAGCACTTGGAGCACAGGTGATGCCAGGAGCACACAGGTGTTGCTGTGGGCACTCAGGTGATGCTATGAGCATCCAGGTGCTCTGACAGCAGAAGCAGTGAACTTTCTTCTGTCAGTGTCAACTTACTTTGCAAACCCTTCTTCCCTCTGTCCAGAAGAGGGGAAGCTGCAAAACCAGAGCCTGATGATTTGCCAAGAACTGAATAACTTGCAAATAACTGTTTCTTTTGCCATATTGCTTTTCCCAACCTAAAAACACCTACTCCTTCCCCTGGGGGACAAGTCTGAAGCACCAGCAGAAGAGTGACACTGGTTTATTATTTCCCTGAGTCCCCTCTCTGCAGATGACCTATAGAAGTGATTTAATGCAGAGCTGCTGGAGTTCCAACACTTTCTCTGTGCTCCTCAGGCTGAGACGAGCTGATTTCTTTGGGGTGTTATAACTATGACCTGCTCCATTAAGTAGCAAACAAAGTACAGCTGGATATAGCAAGCTCAGCTTGACTCTCAGCTTTCACATAACCTGCTTGATTAGGAAAAATGCTGTGCCCTTGTCACACAGCTCCTACTGTCGTCTGAAAAGACGGGTATCCATTGATTTCCGCATAATACGGATTCACACTGCCTTTCCAGAGCAGCATGTTTCACACCCTAAAATAACCTGGCAAAAAACATTATTTTTCCTGCTGGTTTAGCTGTAAAATGTGTTACTACTTTAGGTAATGTGCTGCTTATTACACAATTACCTGAAGTGCTTTACAATGCATTAATTGCTCTTTGATTTAAACATCTCCCATTTAGTAACCGAGCTATATCATTGTGACAAATTACAAGTCAATAATCTGGTTACTAAGAAGAGGAAATGAAGAAGCTGGAGACTGCTTCATTAAGGGAAGCAGACCATTGCTAAGTAAAATACCAAGCTGATGCTATTATCAATATTGTGATGCATGCACACTGATTCACATTGCAGAGGCAAGTGGGAAAGCAGAAAGTAACTGCGGTCCTCCTGTAGGGATGCATTTGGCAATCCAAATGATAACTGTGAAGCCTTCACTGTGGATGAACTCGGACTTGTTTCCTCATCAGGGCTTGTTCTGCCCTCAGCTGGGAACCCAGGCTGAACTGCTAACTGTCCCTTGGCTGAACCCCCACGTTGTTCTCCTAAAACTGAAAGTTACAGGTTGGGTATGTCCCACTTAAGGAACTTCTCTGCTCTTCGCGTTGCTGTGGGTCTGCTGGAGGCGGTAGAAGGGAAGAGGACCAGCTCTTCACAGCCACCTGCACCCAGAAGCACAGGGGAAAATCAGCACCTTGTACAGCCAAGAACTTTGGCTGGGATTTTGGCACTGCCAAAAACTTAAGGATGCTACTGCAACTTACTGAACTCAGGTAGGACTATGTTGCATCATTTCAATTCTCTTTCTCTCTCAGCCTCCCTGGAGGTCATATTTGGAAGTTATACCCTGCTATGATTAAAATCTACTATGCTTTTATCATCAGGCTGGGACTGAACAGCGCAGCACAAAACCTCGTGGTATCACTTTTTTTGTCAGAAGTGCTCTGCATTAGCCTAGCCCTGCCTCATCGATTTTAGAAGGAGCAGAATGAGATCAATGCCGAGAAAATCCTCTCATTAACGTTCTGACTTAAGCTTTGCACTGCTCCTTACAAGGGCATACACAGTGATGCCATATATTAAATGCACCAATGGGGGAAAAATTAACAGAAGTGACTTTTAGCAGAGGACCAATAAATAAAAGCAAACTCAAGTGTAGAAATAAATAAAATTACCACATAAAAAGCAATCCTGAGTGGAGAAGACAAGAAAAGAGACAGAAAACCATAGAATAAATATGAGTTACGAGAGTTGGTGTAGCAGGAGATGATATATGGGATGTGTGCTTACAAGCAGAGGGAAAACTGACTGATTCCTTTGGAGAAGAGGAAGTGTGGGGAGACTTCATTACTCTCTGTAAGTCCCTGAAAGGCTGCAGTGAGGTAAGGTTGGTCTTTTCCCCCAGGTAAAAGGGATTGAATGAGACATAATGGCTTTAAGTTGTGCCAGTGGTTCAGGCTGAATATTAGGAACAATTTCTTCCCCAAAGAAGCGGTCAGGCACTGGCAGAGGGAAGCTGTGGAGTCATTGTGTTCAAGAACCATGGAGATGTGTCACTTCAGGACATGGTTAGTGGACATGGTGGGGATGGGTTGGAGTTGGTCTGGGGGTCTTGGAGGTCTTTTCCAACCTTAATGATTCTATGATGAAGCTACTGACTGGAAATTTCCTCCTCGTGTGTGACCTAAATTTCTCCTTTTTTAGTTTAAAGCCATTTCCCCTTATCAGTCTAATCTGCCTTTGTTGCATCTTTCTCCTCAGTGCAGAGGGAGGGGATCTGCTGCTTCATGGGGCCATTTCAGGAGCACATTTACTCCTTAGAAAGGAGTTCAAGATCCACAGGAAGAGACGAAGAGGCAAAGCATTACTATATTTTACAGCAAAATGAAAGCATTAAATTGAGTAAGGAAGGCCCAAGACCTTCTCAAGGAATTGCTCTCATCTCATCTATTCACAAACAACTGCAAAATAATTTAAAAGAGTCCTGGCATATATGTGCTGCATACTTTTGGCCTTGCTGAACAACAGTCAGCTGCTGGATCACCTTACAGGAAGACAAGAGCATTTTGAGGGCCGCCATCATCGTTGGCCTGCCCCAGTTCAGCGCCGATGGCCTGCCCCTCTGTGGTATCATCTCTGGCAGACCTCTGGTAAACTGCCACGTCTGCTGATTTTGTAACATAGATTAAGACTGACGAAGGACCTTGGGCACAACCATTAAAGCATTCATTTGTGAAACCCGACTGGATTAAAAATAAAGTTTACCCTGGAGAAAAAAATTTCACCGTCAAACAACAGAGCAACTGGGAAAACTGCAGACCTCTGGCTCTTCTCTCTCTTTTGTGTTTCTGACCCATTTGCATCCATGCCCAAAGCCCTGGCCCCGCTAACCTCTGTGAGCTGTCCCAAGGTGCCCCGTTGTGCAGCAGCACTCCCACCCCATGCCACTGCTATGCAACACCCAGACAAAATTCCGTCAGTTTTGAGGTCAGCCACCAATATTCCATTTAGTTCAGAAGGGACAGGATTTAGCCCGAGGTGGCTGCAGATGTTCAGAGAGATGCCCCAAGGCCCTGCAGATCACCATGGCATCACTCTCTACCTTTTGCATTCCGTTCTGCCTCACTGCCCATGGCATCAGCCTTTGTGACTCCCAATCCCACCTGCCTCCAAGAAATAGTTCAGGGGTGGTCAGCTCCTGGATCTTCAGCCACGGTTGTGCTGCAAGGAATTTGAAGGCTGCTTTTGTACCAAATCTAGAGTAAGGTTGTTTGTACACAGAAGCTGCTGAGGAGTCCTAACTTCCAGCTGTGGGGGAAACGAGCCAGCAAGAACCCACAGCAGACATCTGTGGTCTCCCGGATGCAGCTGCACATCAAGCCATACACAGTGCTTGATCTCTCCTGCACACCCCCAGCATTCTTTATCCATGCCAGGAGGGCCTCAGCTCTTTGTGTCCTGAAGGACTGCAGTGCATGTCCTGTAGCTCAGCTCCATGTGAGTCTCTTGGCCTGGAGGCAAAAGTGAAAGGTTGGTGCCCTTGGACCAGTGGACATCTGCAGGGCATGCTGGAGACCTGGCAGGGCTTCCCACTTCCAGCTCCTGCTCTTTGGTTTTAACCAATCATAAAGTTTTACTGAACCAAAGACGACTTTGTGAATATTTGAGAATTTAAAGGATTTGTAATTCTACATTGGCCAGGTTCACAGGTGAGGAAGGGACCCTTTGAACTACATTTCATCCACCCACCAGAGTATGTTTAATACCCACACAATTTAAGAGCTCAAATCCCATTTGCAAAAGCACTGAGGAAATCATCCTAATCCGATGACAAATATATTGATTTCCTTTTTCTTTTGGAAAAGAAATCAGAGTGAAACAGGTAAGAATTTAAGATTCTCTAAAAAGGCTGAAATGCATGGACAGGATTTCCGAATTAAAGAGGTTTTATTTTCTATACTGCACAGATCTCTGAGAGAATCCTTCAGAGTTTTTATGCACTGCAGAACCACAATTCCCCAGGATTTATTTTATTTTTTTTTTTGTTAGGATTTTCTTCCAGAGAGGTCCAAGAGCTCATTCAGAAGAACGTGGTCCTATGTGGAGCCAGGAGTTGGACTTAATGACCCTTATTCAGACTCAAACAAGTTGGACTAGATGACCTCTAAAGGTTCCAAGTGAAATGATTCTGTGATTCTATGAACTTGGGTTATTCCATGATTCTATTCTGTGGATGGTTCTTCCAGAAACCACAGAATCACTTCTCCAAAGCTTCATGCATCAAGATAAACCTGGCTTCCTCTCTCCTATCTTCCTCCCTCCTTCCTCTATGCTCAGGCACAGGGGACTGTTCTCTGCTTCCTCTCCCTTGAGGAAGAGCGTGGCCTGACGTGGCAAGCTGCAGGGCCCGCGTTGCCTCATGCTGCTCTGCAGGAGTTATCTCCTCCAGCAGCTCTCCTGGCAGCCACAGCCCATCAGTCCTGCTCTAATGGCACGCTGTTACTCAGTGCATGTATCTGCACTCCTCCCTTTGGTGGGAGGAAAATCTTTGTAAATAAAACTGTTTTCAGTGAAATGTGAACCAAAGGGTTTAAAAAAAAAAAAAATGGAGGGGAAGGGAGGAAGTGTTCTTGTGTTTCAATCAGAAGCTGATAAAATGGCTGTTTAAGAGATGTCTACAATGTGATGGAGCCTGAAATTACTGAAGTCATTGCTGATGAGGCTGCTACGCATGTAAATAAATTGTCATAGAGAACCACTCGCAAAAAATTCTTCCTGTCCAGACAGTAACTTTATAAAGCCAGAACCACCAGTAGGTATTAATCGGTATCCGAGGTCTGCAAATATTTGCTTGTTTCCATAGCAATTGGTAAGCCTACGTACAAAAAAAAATACCTTTTCTCACATACGTTATCATCACTTCCTAATAATATAATCACGAAACCATTTCTCAGGCCAGGCTGAGTCTAGAATAAACACCATTAATTAACAAATTCATAAACTAGTGGAGGAGGAGGTGGCAAATGAGGAATTGAGTGTAACATGCAAACGATGATGGCTCGGGCCTATTTCATTTCTCGAGGAAACTTCGCAAACTCTTAATTATCTCACTAAATATTATCTGTCTTTTCCCAAAAATAAAACTTGTAACAACTGTTCAAACCACGCCGCACTCTCACCCACAAAGCACACATTTAAGCAAAAATATAAAGCCATGGCTGTGAAGTGTCAGAGTAATTTATTTGAAGTAGAAAAGTGAGACTTTTGGCATTGCTCTTGAAATCAACTGAGAAGTTCTCTGCCAAAGAGGGATGCTGCGGAGCGCTTGTCGGGAGCTACGGGGAATGTGGCACATTACAAAAGAGTAACATTTGGCCAGCTAGTAAATTAGTAATGTAATTTGCACAGCGCATACAGGATTCCACACAGGAACAACAGTTGTCTTAAATAATCAGTCCTGTGAACAACAGGCTCCTGCTTACACCCGAGCTTATGTTTCCCAGCGCAGCCAGCCATATGACTGCACCATCATATTAAGGTTTTTTTTTTCATTTTTCTGACAGGGTTGGATAATTTATGCACACACACACACACACTCACGCTCTCATGCATGCACATAAATCTATATGCGCATGTGTTTGTGTGTGTGCAAATGCTGAAGATAGGAAACAATTGAAAATAGTAAGGAAGAGGACATCTCACCCGATGTGCTCCTGATGGGAGATAACAGTGTGCACTGCAAAGCAAACCCAACCTGTGGCGGTACCAGGGCATGGCAATGGGTGGAACCTGCTCAGTAGCCTGGAACAAAAGCTGTGTGCAAGGCAGTATGCCTTGCAAAGGAGGAGCCTCCATCCACTGTTGATGGGACCCAAAGAAAGGAAACTCTTTTAGTCTGTGCCTCCGTAACACCCAACCCGCTGTGTCTTCAAAACAGACCAGGAGCTGGGGTGACCTCGGCTGCTCCAGGTGTCCCAACTGCAAATGGAGCATCCAGACCAGAACTGATTTTGGGAATGCGTCCGATTCAATAACTCTTAGGAGGCCTCTGAGGCACATTTCTCACCAGGCATGGAAACAAGTTACCAACTCACACAGACAGCAGTACAGAACCAAGGAGTCTGTCTCAGCTGAAGCAGTTATCTTTTATCTTCTTCTTAATACTGTTGACATTCCTAAAGAAGATCTGACAAAGAACACAAGTTCCTACTGATGGAAGTTCAAATCAGATAGTGTTGACTTATTTTCCAGTTTCTACTCGTGTCTCATTTCATATGCTGGGGGAAGAAGCGTGTTTTCTAGATGCAGAACAAGAGTTAAGCAGCATTATTTAGATAGCAAAGGCCCAAACCAGGTGTATTTTGAAAACTGAAGGCTGTATCTGAACAACAGTTTGCACAGCTGAATCCCACCCATTGTGCCCTCATGCTGGGAGATGTCACCCAGCATCCGGGGGACCCGATGGGGATCGGGAATGCTTGGGAATAAATGTGTGGTTGTCAGCAAGAGTATGACCCTGGAATGTATATGGAAATGAGAAATGGTGGAGGCCTGGTATGTTGTTCAGAAACATCTTCATCACTGAAAACAATAAAACAATTGCCACAAGATGAGAAGAGCAGGGAATCCAAAAGGAAGCGTAAAATGAAAATAAAGCTATTTTACTGCAAATTGAGAAAGGTTCCTTGCAGTGTGCGAGTCGCTTCTCCAGGAAGGAACTGCAGCTGCTTACAAAACATGAGAGCAGAGAGAAATGTGGCGAGTTGCCCTTCCATGACTCCCACTGAGCACTGGGCACAAATCCTCTTTTCCTCATCTACTAACTGCAAAGGGCCAAGGTCTGCCTCTTACTGCAACCTCGTAACTGGATTTGAATCCAAAACACAGTAATAAATATCACTAGACCATTTACTGTGTGCTGCCTCCGACTTCGTGTAAGCAGAGAGCCTGTATCTAAAACGAATCAGGTCTTCAAAGAATAAAGGCATGGAAATTATTTTAAAAAATAAGTCACCCGTTTTTTCTGAAAGTACTGTAAGATAAAAGTACAGCTTCAAAAGTACATGTTCAAGCTGCTGAATAAAAATATTCAGCAGGAAACACTGTTTGGGGTGAGGTTCCTGACTTGATACATACTGTATTTTAGAGGGTTTGCTATATCAAATAAAACTCCTTACATTTAGCATTTTTTTCTCTGAGGAAGACATAAGGAACATGCATCCAAAGATATTCCAAGCTTCCAAAGACTTTCCAAGCCTGCCCACCGCAGCCCAGCAGCACAGGGGTTTCCAAAGAACACCAGCCTTGCAGCCAGACACAGGCATGGCGGGGATGCTGAGGGCGACCCTGGTGATCTTAAAGAGATCTTTTCCAACCTTCATAACTCTATGATTCTATGATCCAAACCATTGGCTCACTGAGGGGAAAGAAGGAAAGGAGTTGATGCTGCAGGTAGATGGGAGAGGGGAAATTATCAGCAGGATAAGCACATGGATATAGTAGCTTTAGCTGTGAATATTCAAGATAGTAAGAGGATGGCATAGCCAGGTGTCCTGCAGAAACCTCTGCGTGTTCCCAGTTTACTACAACTCCTGGAAGCTCCAACCAAAATCAACGTGCCATTGTGCTGGGCACAGTAGGAAGATAAAGGAATACATCATAACTTCAATTAAACCTCTTGATTTCAATAGCCAAGAAGTGACAGAAGCTCACACGGAACACCCCCAACCTGATACCACTCCTCAGCCATTGATTCCCAAGGTCTGAAGCATCCTGGTCACCTGTGTGGGACAAACCCCACAGCATGGGATGAAGGATCCATCTATTCCCACCAGCCAACAGGAAGCCAGAAAATCACCATGTGCCACTTGTGGATGTGTGAAAGAAGGGAGCAGAAGTTTGTCCTCAGGCTGCATTGCTGTACCCTTCACCTGAAAGCAGTGAGCAAGGAACAGCACAGGAGAAAAATAAAACAAACACGGCTTGAATGCTAAGTCTCTGGTTTGTCTGAGGTCTCTTATCTTCTTGTGAAAGTACCTGATTTCAGTGCTGACAGCTGGGACACACTTATGTTTCCTCTCACCAGCTTTTGGAAGAGGAGAAATACGGAAACCCTTCTCATTTCTCTACTAAATACTCAGGATTAGGGTCTTTAGAATAAGTCTGAGAACTTCTGCCACTCTGGCTGCTCCCTATTTTGCAGTTTGAGATGAGGAGAGGTGCGTGGCTGGCCCCTTGTGCTGAGCGCTCACGGCAGCTGGATAGCTAGCAGCAGCCCCTGTTGATTAATACCATATTGCCATCTGTAAAAAGAACTGAACATATATATGTATGGGCTGCAACATTTAGCAATCTGAAATGACATCTGAGTAATGTTGATTTTGTTTAGATGACAACCTCATTATAGTGCATAATTGCTAAGCAATCTCCTAGTAAACACTGGGTTAAAAACTACTGGAAGATGCTTGTTCCTCTCATTATTAATTAGCATGTGTCCACTCCGCCAGATCCAGAGCCCAAACTTCATTTGTTATGTTCAGCCAAATGCATGAATAGCTTTTGAGTAATTATTTTCCAACATCATCTAATACCTCTCTGCACATCAATTAAAAATCCTCTTAACAAGGAACTGCATTTTGTTTGAGATCAAATGCCTAGTCCAAAGCTGTATCAATCATGTAGAGCTAATTAGTGGGTCTGCTTTATATCATTTGTTTTACTTTATTATTCTATTATACACTTCCTAATGAAACCAATTGAACAATTTTAAAATCTTTGTTCAATTAATTGAAGGCTTAAAGGCCAGCTACCTAGGCAGGCTTTTTCTGCTTTAAAAAGCATACGTGGAAAGAAAAATAAATCTGTACATGTTTTATATCTATTTGTTTTATGTGGTAAATGCTCTACAGCTGTTTTTAAAGGTTTATCACTACTTTTATACAGCTTGCAAATAACTTACTTACAGCTCACCAGACCCTTGAAGCCCTTTGTTCACAGTCACATGGTTCTGAAGAAAAGAGCTGAAAAGGGGGAGAAAGATTCGCAGGAGCTGGTCTTGAGAGCGGGGCTGCCAGGTCCTGCATTAATAACAGCCAGAGCTGGCTTTTTCTAAGCCTGTTGCGCACTGTTCTTCCTCACTGCAAAGAGAAGCTGTGGAAGTACAGGCAGGGGAAATATTTGCCGTCAGACAGTAATGTTTTAATTCATTTATGTTAAAAGAACAGGGGATCAAAAGTTACGTGACGCTCTAAATGGTTGATACTATCTAATGAGATGAGGCTGGAGGGCTCTTGAGCAGCACTCTGCCTGTGTCACTGCACAAACCCAAGCTCCCTGTGCCATGTTTATTGGGTGTTTCTCTCAGCCTTGCTTGGTGGATCTGGAAACCAGCGCGTGTCCCAATCTCCAGCCAGCAGGTCCGAGAGCTGAGCACTGTTAACTCTCCTATCGTGACATTCCAAGCTATATTGGTCTGTGTGCCACTGTATTTTCTGTAAGATGCCATAAGAAAGGGGAAAACAGTTGGCATATTGTGGCTGCTTTGGTAATGCATGATTCAGAATAAGTAGTTCTTGAGCATCCCAAAAGTACTGTCCTCAAGATGTTACAAGAGCAAGGGAGAGCTGGGCAGGTAATTAAAAGAAGGGCTGGGAAAGGTGGGAATACAGTCTTAAACTCATCTGCTGTGCTCAAGTGAGAAAGGAGGCAAAGGCTGAGCCTTCCTGAGCACACATCCTCACTGCTCCTTTCCTCTGCCCTGGCAGCAGCTGTGCTCTGGTTTAAACCATTCACCAACACACTCCAACGGTGAATATTCCCAGATTAGAGAACTGACAAATTGTTGGAGGGAAGAAGGACTGGATATAAGGACTAAGTTCTTTGCAGTAAAGGTAAGGCGGCACTGGCACAGGTTGCCCTGAGATGTGGTGGATACCATGTCACTGGAGACACCCAAGGTCAGTCTGTGGATGGAGCACTGAGAGCCTGATGGAGATGTGGGCGTCCCCGTGCTTTGCAGAGTGAGACCAGATGGCCTTTGAAGGTCCCTTCCAACTCAAACCATTCTAGGGCTTTATTTTCAGCCCTGTTTGGAAGGATTTGAAAGGGCAGTGTGGGTTACAATGGTGTAACACTGAGAAAACCTCAAACACTGGCTCACGCACAGAGCACACGCAGCACCAACACACTCAAGGTGCCAGCCAACTGTGTTTTAGTCCTTCCCAACTAATTTTAAATTGTCAGAGTGCCTAATTCCCAAAATATTTCTGCTAGGACTTATCGTAAGTCACAAAGCATATCTTAATTAATGTACAATCAGGGTAGTTAATGTTGGTAAAGTAGAACTAATTTTCTCCAGCTAGCTTGTCTAAATGGTCCCCTATGCAGCAAAAGTGAATCCGTTTTAACTAAATAAAACTGACAAATCAGCAGATGCTTAGGGGCCTACAGCAAATGGACAGCGTTGCCTTTTTCATATGGGTAAGAAGGGTAAAAATAAGAATAACTTTTGCATGCCGTCAGATTGCTTTGGAGAGATCAAGTAATATTATAGAGGCGTTTGAACAGAGGGAATTCAGATTTAGACCTCTAGAAATCTGGCTTAGAGAGCCGAATTTCTACTTCTTTTTAACATCAAAAATAAAACCCTGCGTTTGTGGCAGACTGAATTTAAAGGCACACACTTCCCAGAGAAGCACTGCTCTTCTTTCTGCCTTTACACACAGCAGTTCCCTCTTTCTCCTCTGGCATTCCCCCGGGGGTGTCTGGCTGAGGTGGGCAGGACCCTTGGGACCCTCTGGCCTCTCTGACCCAGCAGAAACCCAGAGCTGGCACCCAGCCCCACGTCCTCCTTCCCAGGCCCCAAATCAGGCTGCAGCCTGCTCCCTGCAGTGCCAGCAGCGGGTGCAAGGAGCACACACTAGTGGTAAAGGAAGCCCCAAGGAGCAACAGGGAGCCGAACGGTTTTGAGTCCTTACAGAAAAATGGGAGAAACTGTAACATAAAGTAATCCCAAAAGGCATGGCAGAAGATTATTGTGGATAATATGCGAAGGAAAGCTCGATTTTTTCTTGCACACGCAGGCTTGGCGTACTTAAATCTGTAGCAGATGTCACACAACTGTGCTTGGTGGCAGCCCCCGGGGAAGGCCGCTGGGGTGGGGGCACTGGGGAGCACCGAGGGTCCTCCCTCACACAGCCTGTTTTCTGTCCCTCCTTGTTCGTGAGGGGAAGCATCCTCTTCGGATTATCCCAGCATCCTGTTTAGAAAGTTTCTGCCAGAAAGAGCAGCTTCATTTCACATCCAGCTTAGTAACAGAACCAGACATACACACACAAAAATTCCAGGCCTATTGGTGCCAAAAGAGAAACGGGCTCCCTTCTACTTGGGGGCTCAGTCCTTTTTAAGCTCTAGGAAAATCACTATACATCTGGCTATAATTAATCAAGTGCTAATTTGGTGTAAGCGGGAGAAAAAGCAGGAAAAAATAATGGTGAGAACTATTTTGAAGCTCTGCACCGTTCGCTTTAATTATCTTCTCTGGGCAACAAAGACAGCCCTTTTGATGGTGTAAATCATTTCACCCACTAACAGGCACCGTTTTGTGTGTCTCTGATTGCCATGCTCCAACCGTGCAGCTCTGCAGCCCATGTTAGCTGCCAAGAACCTGTACAAAGCTGTGCTACGCAGACACTGCACCTGTGCTTGTATGGTTGTTTTTCCATAAGGATTTGGAGCTGCATTCCTGTCTCTGAAGACAGGGATGGGGTTTGAGCCTGAGACGGTAATTCCCCATGTGAGTGTCCTGTTAAGAAAGTAGTGCAGTACTTTTCAGCTGTGCGTTAAAGGAAGTCGTCCTCCCACCTAATTAACACAAAGACAAGTTCTGGGCTGTGTGTGCAGAGCAGCAGTTCACATTTTCCTCCCTGGCCGTATAAGCCTGATTTCACTGTCTTGAATCTTTCTCTACTATTAAGGACAAACCGCAAGAACATCAGCTTGTCTCCCCATCTGACCCTTAATCAGTTGTGACTTGTGAAGATAGATAAAATCCACTGGGTGCTGCTATCGTAGAGTTCTGGTGGGAACTCCATAATGTGATTAGTTTCAGCAGCCTACTCACACACTTGGAGTTACACATGCCCTTATACTTTCACATATGTTTAAAGTTCACTGGCAACCAAAGTGCAATGTGTCTTTGCTTACATAAACATCCCTAAGATTAAAATCCTAAATCAAGGTTACTGCACATGTGTGCACATTTGTTGGATGAAAGATTTTACAAGCTCTGATGGCCAGGTTACAAATCAAGCATGCAAGACCAACACGATGGATTTGCAAACAGCTACGGAAAAAAGGAAATTGCAAGCTTCACTGGCAAAGCCAATAGCGCTTCTTGGGTGCATCAGGTGAGTAAGGGGGGAATTACGGTGCCTGTGGATGCAGAAGCTATGGGAACTCCAAGGTGAGGAAAGCTATCTTGAAAAAAGAGCAAATGCACAATGAATGCGTGCAGCGGCTTAAACAGGAAGGATAAAAACGAAAAACAAAACAGATAAAACATGCCTAAAGGCCTGGTTGAAGCTCACCTTCATGCTGAGGACTGTTATTCATCCTGCAGAACACTTAAGTCACATTTATGGTCTCAAAATAGGGTTTAAGTAGGACATAAGTGTTCATAACCTTGTACCGGCCACAGCACAGAGATGTTTTCAGCTCAAGTGAACATCAAATTCTTGCTTCAGCTAGATGAATGCTCTTGGCATTGAGCCTTGATCAAGGTTTGGCAAGTGTGTGCTACTTACAGACAGCACTCAGGAGCCTGAGACTGCCTGCGCTGAGACGAAACACAGAGCACAAGTGCCCTCTCCCAATCAAGAGCATCCTTTCTGGATCTCAGGCACAAACGCAGATTGGACGTGCAATTCTGACCCTGTTTTCTCCTGCTTCCTTCCTCTCTCTGTAAGTGCTGCAAATTTAGAATATTCAAACCAAATACTCCCCCATCCTCACATTGTTCTCAATGGACATCAGCTTGCAGTGCCGTCACAATTAGTGCACACAAAGATGAAGTGACGGTGCCCCTCCAGCCGGGACCGAAACCTTCCCCTTCCCCTTCTCATGGGCCAAGGCACACGAGAATGGCCATCTGGATATTAATTTTGAACAAAGTGTAAAGAGGGAATATTTTTGTGATCTAATTCTTTAGGTGGAATTATTTAATTTATTTGTACAAAGAAATGACTATGGAGACAGATGCAAAACAGAACTTGAGAGGCAGAGAGCACATTGTTCTGTTCTTCTTCAGTAAAGAGCCAATTATTCTTCTTTAAGTCCTTTAGTTTCAGGGGCTGACTGAGTAGTTTAAGGGATAAAAGTATTAGCCTTTCATCTGTGGGATTCGAGTGCCAGTCCTCAAGGCAGCCCAAAGCAAAATGAAGTGGGTAGTCTTATTTTTCTTCTTAATGTATTATTATTATATAATGGCATTATTAAACATTAGTGAATAGAGAATTAAAATTTCCGGCACTGACAGCTGATTAATTTTTTAAAGTAAAAAATTTCACTCATCATCAAAAATATAAATTAAATCTTTTAAAGCAACTTTCAAGGAAAGCACTTGCTTTCCTTGGTTGCTGTTTTCTGTAACTATAATACTCCTTTTGGTGATACTGTAATCAGAGCGCGTTTCCTTTTAGCTGTGGATTGAAATAGAGATCTCAGACTCTGAAACCCTAAAGAAACAGTCAGCAGGAGGGAGGGGGAAGGTCTGCGCCATCATCCTTAGCAGTGGAGGGGTCCCAAGTATTTACAGCATGTGCTATTTTCTCTCTTGTTTCTAAGCCAGTGCGAGTGATTTGGGGCCAAATAACCCATTTCCAGAAGTTTGCTAAGTTGCTGCTCTCGTTTTCTTTGTCACCTCTCGTCTGTGCATGCAATGAACAGCACAACATTTACCTTCTTCCCGCAAGCATCACCTAGTTAATACTTCAATTTATGCTCATTTAAATCAACTTTAGCTTTAAGTACTTGAACCTACGGCAGAGAAAGGGACCTTAAACTTGTAGCAGTCACATAAATTCCCCTAATTCTCTTAGGCTGTCACAACTGGGCGAAGGATAAATGCTGCAGCTGTGCTAACACGCACCCACAGTAATAAGCGGTGCAGGCAGATACTGCGCAATACTCATAGTGAGGGCCTTGTCCCAGGGCAGCTGCTGGGAGGGTGCTGGAAGTTAAGGGGCTCTGCTGAGCTGAGCCCTAATGGAGAAGGATGGCTGCATGAATCCAAACAGAAGGATCCCCGAAACTTTCCATCATGTCAGCAGTTTTCTGTCATGTCCTAATAGGTTCATTTGAGTAATTTTGTTTTCACTAATAGGATACAATGAATAATATAATCATAGCAGGAAGTTTTTAAATTATATTAGGAAAAATGAATATTGGAATGACAGAATAGAAATATGAGGCTCAAAAAATGCAGGTAAAAAAGAGATATTTGGGGACCTGATTCTATTAGATATTCCTGTGGCATTAGTCATGGGAATGGTATTACTGTCCGTGGCACTGTGTTTGATGCACAGCCTGTAGTTATCGGGGAATGGCAGACACCTTCATCATTCTGGGATGCCTATACGTTGGGAAAAGAATGTGTCTTCCTGACTCATATGTGTTTTTCCCAATAATGCCCTTCTTAGCCTTCCGTCTGCTCACCCTGCGGTAACGGAATGACTACAGCTATATGTTTTCATTAAGACCCCCAAGCAAAACATGCAGCAGACACCTCACTGCCCTAATGCACAGCACCCATGGCACTCTGCTGGTCTGGGAACTCTACAGGGGCAATCCATGCACCCCTGGATGGACCTGACCTCAAAAGCGTTCATATTTCTTTCTTGGCTTCACTGTTCCCATATGTTCCCCTTCATATTCCCCTCTATTTGATTCTGAATTCCAGATCCACCCCATGGCACTAACTGCTCTGAAAACAAACATTTAAAATGGTGAAAATTTCATTTTCCTCGCTAGCTTGATTTCAAAACAGAGACACATTTATTAGCACCGCAGAATAAATCCCCTGACTCCCAGCCAGTCGGTCAAGGCAGAGGAGCAGTAGATCCTGGGGTGCACTGAATATTAGTGAACATTTCATTCTCCATTTTGATGAAAAATCCATCCAAGCCAGAGCACATCATGCTGGGAGTCCACCTGAGCTCCACCAGGGATAGGGGCACACATTACATCACACCTTCCCAGATCATAGTAATAAACAATATTAATAGCTTAACAATATTTATTAATAATCCATAATAGTTATTAATCATATTAAGGCCTTTAGGGAAACGTGCATGTGGTAAAAAGCATTTGCATCACAAGGCTTGGCAGAGTCCAAGGAAGGAGTTAGGGAGTGAAATCCTATGGAATGTGTTTTTATGAAGTAGTAATATCTCAAACCACAGCAGTTGTAAGAGTGAATGTCTGACCACATCCCTACTTAGAATTAAAATTGCCTTAGCACAGTTAAGCATCACTTTGCAGAAAATTAAGCCATATCAGATTGAGGTCACTTGAGTTCCAAATGCACTTTTCTACAATGCCTTAATTTAACCAATTCATTATAAATTCACATCTCCTACTGATTCCAGTTAGCTTTGCGACGTGTCCTGGTGTAGGAAAACTCAAAGGTCATCATCAAATATAAAAATCTGCAGCCACCTACCCCCGTCTATATCTAATAGGTTTGTAAAGCAGCACCCTTGTCATTCCACAAAGTTTCTAATTTCCACCTGCAGAGCATACAAACATGCGACATCAGCACTATGCTGCTGACTTCACAGATGTGTAATGATTTTCATCAGTCTCAGGAAGGCCTGAACAAGCCACGGAAGCACCCTGGAACAATACACCTGTCTGTGGGACAGGTACTGCAAAGCAATTACTGAGCCTCCCTGCTCCATTTCCAGATGCTGTACCACAGCTTCTAATAAAGATGCATGGCTTCAACGCCACCCCTCTGTGTTCTCCGAGCAGGTAAACAGGAGTTAGGCACCAGTTATACCCTTGTCTGCAACCTTTCCCTCCTTGCACACTTTCCTGCACATAGTTACACATCTGTGGTTACCACATAGGCCCAGTCATTTAGGAGTTTATACAGAAAGCTTAATGATTCTGCAATCACCACTTTCTGCTTCATTTCCCAGCCAAGCAATATTGGCAACATTCCTCTTTCCGTTGAATCTCAATAGCAAGACAAAAGGACTGTGATTTTGTTATAGAATCCCTGAGGTTGGAAAAGACCTTTAGGACCATCAAGCCCAACCCCAGCCCCTCCCACCCTCCTTCCAAGCCCACCGACCATGTCCCCACGTAAGTGCCATATCACCACCATTGTGAGCAGGCCAGGGCTGTGGGCAGGCACATGAGCAGGGAATACAGCATCCAAAGTGAAGCAGAGACAGCACATATAGAAAATTTCTTCACATTCAAACCCTGTATCTCTGCAGCAAAAAGGGAAGAGATCAGTAGTATCTTCCAGCTCTTTGCATGGATTTGGGCATCTCAGAGATTAGGATGGCTTTAGCCAGATACAGCACTTCAGACTCCTAATTTCACAAAATCCCTGTATTACCCTGAAGTTCAAGATCTTTGAGTGACAAACAGACTTCCCTAGATTGTTGCCTAAAGCTGTTAATCCAGATTTCATCTTTTCCTAGCTGATTTTTTTAAGATGTTGAGAAATGTAATCCTAATTTAATCTTGACTCTCAAAACCAGTGGAAATCGTTGCCAGGCAGGGTTCCAATAGGCGGATCAGAGACGCAAATTCTCTACCTAGTGCCAGTTCTAAAGCGGACGAGGAGGTTCAAACAGCTGGGCAGGGCCATGCTGCAGCTGAGAGGTGCTGCCCACACCACGCTGGGGAAGAATGGGTATGTGAAGCTCCTTTGTTTACCTGCCAGGCTGGAGCACCCAGCACGAATCACAGAATCACAGAGCCATGGAATGGCTTGGGTTGAAAGGGACCTCAAAGATCGTCCATTTCCAACCTCTCTGCTATGGTCTGGCTGCCCCCCAGCAGCTCAGGTTGCCCAGGTCCCCATTGAAACTGTCCTGGGGTACTTCCAGGGATGGGGTATTCACAGCTTCGCTGGGCAGCCTGCTCTACACATACAGGATAACATTCACAAATTTCAGTTGGGTGCACTCATGTTAGCGCGTCTTACGTTCCTTGGAAGAAGTACAGTCTGAATAATGAGGGTCTCTAGTTGAAAGCAGCATAAAGAAGTCACTGAAATATCTAAAGTGACATTCAGGCCTCACTTATGTAATTGCACCTTTTCATTATTTCAGCAGTGATTTAAAACCAGAACGTCATACTTACCTCTGAATTTCTGTGCTTTATTGGATTAATTTTGCATGTAAGATACTTAAGGTTACTGTAAAGACAGTCAGTTGAGTGGTTTAAGTCTTACTGATTCATTTATTTTTTAAGTTTTGAATGAGGGAATGAGAGGGAGAATTTATAAGAGATATTTAAGATAAATCATGACTGCTGTTCTTCTTCTGTCCTGATACTGGTTTTAGAGGAGTGGCAGAGCAGCTATGGAAAGCCCCCAGCCTGCTCTTCTCATTATCTAGAGCAAGTTTCGAATTTTCTTAATTCTCCTTAGAAGTCATAGAATTAAAGAATCTTAAAATCCTTTGAGTTGGAAGGGACTTTTAAAGGTCATGCAGTTCAACTCGCCTGCAATGAAAGGGGACACCCACAGCTCCATCAGGTTGCCCAGAGCCAGGTCCAACCTGTCCTTGAAAGTCCCCAGGGATGGGGAATCCACAGCATCACTGGGCAACCTGTGCCAGTGCCTCACCACCCTCACTGTGTTCCATAACCTCATCCAAGCCCCAACACAGACAAACTTCCTTCCTCTGTCACATAAAGACTGTCTATAACCAGCACAAGCTTCTTCTTCCCCCATGCCTTTGCAGCAGCACCCACCATTGGAAGGACAGTACAGCTCCAGCGACAAAACTTTGCTTGTCACCTGGCACTATTCAGCCTCCTGAATGGACATAGGTCCTGCTGACAGATGTCAAGGAATGACTGAGTAGGCAATGTGGATAACCTTATCACATTCAACCTGTGAGACAGTGCTCAAGTTACCTAATCACTGATATGAACTGATGTCAGAGGAAATATTATCAGCTCCCTCTGGGTTTGAGACATTCTCTGTCAAACTCCCTCTATTTCAATAACTTTTCCTTTCCTTGTAATCCACCCCATCTGCCTTTTTCATCAAAGAGCACATGTTTTTCAGGAAAGAGACACCAACAAATACATCAAGACAGAGAGAGTGTCTATGGAAAACAGAATAATTCTTCACTCATTCAGTTTAAAAATCCGCCTTTAGCAGCAGTTACGTTCACGCAAATCGTACTGCCTGGCTGTTTACAGGGACGTATCTGGTCACTGCTTTGTACCCAAGTAACCCCACTAACTCCACGTCCACTTGCACTTCCTCTTCTTGCTCTGCCAGTACATATCCTGCATGTACTTGGCCCCATCGTGTTTCACTTGAAGCAGATGAACCAGAGCACAGACTCATTGTCATTTGCTCTCCAGCTGCAGTCTGCCGAGATAATACACTGCTGGCTCCGTTTCTTGTACAAAATATTTTTCATGTTTATTTTTATGATCTTTTTAAAAAAAATAAAAATGAAACTTTTCAGTACTTATTTAGACTGCAAATTATTAATGTTTGTCTGTTACTGATTCAAAATCAGTCTTATGTGTTGATATGAGACTCTGTTTCTTCTCTCTCTTTTTTACCATTTCCCTTTTTGTTGAGGGAAAAAGAAAGTAACGTGCATAAGAAATGGAAATCTGAGTTCCCAAAAGCACACAGGTTCAAAAGCTAGACAGAGGAACCCTAAGGTCCCAGCCTTCAACCCACTTATGAGAACCAGGATTTACTGTGACTTTGTGCAGCAGAGGATTAATGGAATGAATCACCTTACTTCCCCTTAAGATTTGCCTAGGCATGTGATTTGTGTCTGCTAAGCTGGTATAATGATGAACAATCCTTTTTATTAATGTGGCTAAAAATAGAAACTGCAGTAAGACCTTACATAAACTGGAAGTAACACGTGCCAACTCATGCCCAAATCTCCCAGTGAGCTCTTTAGGTCTATGAGATGTTGGCATCAAACAAATAAGTTGACTATTTTAGAAAATATGAAAACACGGTCTAAAGCTACTCTTGTGCTCTGCTCTAAATGCCGTAAGCACAAGGTCACGCCTTTGCTTTGCACAGTTTTCCCACAAAATAATATAATGTTTTGGGTGTAGAGCATGGCATGCACATGGACATCTGGGCATACTTACACAGAGCCATGTGTGCACATGTATGCACACACACACAGACACTCGCGCTGTGTTTCACTGCCCTGTTGCAGGTAATGCCCTGAGCAGCACTGTGCAGGACTGCAGTGCATGCCACCCCTCAGTGCCCTGTGGGGGCTCCAGTCCACCCTTCTGTTCCTGTGCAGGAATGCCATCCTGATTTTCTGTCCCCCCCTTGAGTCGAATGAAGACAACTCAAACACTGAAGTCACTGCTGCCTCTCAGATTTTCCCTGGTTACTACTGTAGCTGTAGGATGTGCTGGAGCACACCTCATGACTGTAAGGCTCTTGAATTGATTTCTTCAGAAGCTAAATGACAGTTTTCAGTGTGTACATGCTGTGGATGCCCCCCTGAACTGTGGTGAATGCCAACTCCCACATCCAATCCAGGATGGGATGGGGACCTGTAAGGAATTGCTTAGGAGCTGGACTCAATGATCCTTAGAGATCCCTTCCAAGTTGGGATATACTGTGATTCTAAGGGCTAGGGAGCATGGCAGGGATGGCTTCAGTCTGAGAGCAATACCCAAATCACTGTGCTGGAGGAGTCGCACTGGAGTGTGCTGTCCTGTGTGGCACTTGGGATGAAACAAAAGAAGGGCTTACATCATGAGTAAAAGAAAGCACTCACTAACTCACCTAGCTTAAGGTCATGGACATTGCCCATTGCTGGTGAAACGCTTCTTCAAATGCTTTCTGAAGGAGCCATGTAAAGCAGCTCACAAGCTATGACTGACAGAACCAACTTAGAGAAGCTTCTCCTTACGGAAATTATTTTAGAAAACATGACAGCTTTTCTTTAGGTCTCGCCTGTTCTCAGTAAGTTTAAAGACCAAATTAGCAACGCAATCATGAGAAAGAGAATTGGAGACTTCTCCAAGCTGTCAAGTGCATTTTACTGGATGATTAATTGGCAATGCTCTGGCCAACCCTTGGGTCCTGCTAAAGGCCATGCCCCTTGACTTGCACCTGCCACTGTACGACTGATTGCAGAAAATGGATGTCTTCACTTTTTTTTCTTTCTCTTTTTTTTTTTTTTTTTTTTTTTTCGGTTGCAGCTGTTAAACTGCTTTAAGAAAATCTTATTTATCTAGAACAGAAACTTGAACTTCTTCTCTAATCTCAGGGGAATAAAATGAATGCAGTTCTCTGTCTCAGACTGACTTATGGAAGCAATAATTTAGAATCTTGAGGAAAGCTGTGATAATTGGACATGATCTTGCGTTCCTTCTGTGTGAGCTTGAATGTCTCTTTGCTTTCATGCCTTCTTCTCATAGACACAACGAGATGCCCTGTGACAGCTCACAGGGGCATCTGCCCCGGTTGCAGCCGCCAGCCCCATGGCCAGGTCTCGTGGTGGGAGGGTGGGAAGGAGCAGTGAGCAATTACCTACTGCCTGACTATACCCTGCCTGCCAGGGTAGGTATGGGAGGAGAAATTTTGCTTTTACTGTTCAATTTCTAAATACAGAACAAAGCCAAACGGGCAAAATCAAAGACAGTTAACTCCAAGATACAAGGTGTTATGCGGAGTGATTCACTCATATGGAAAAACTGGAAGGAAAATGATAGTACAGAGAAAGAGCGAGCACTCTGGAGATCCCCAGGGAAATGCAAAGCATCATTTGGCCAGTGAATATTTAAAGAAATATTTGGGGTGTGTAAGTGCTGTGTCCAGACATGCTGTCTTCAATAACAAAAGAATCTCCTTTTCCCTTTGTTGTTGCTGGACGTGGTTTCTCACACATGGAAGTACCACACTACATCCTGATCTCTAAGGTCAAGTATATCACCAGATACTTAAAACAATGAGCCAGACAAAAGCGAAAAGGACTCATGCAAACCAAATATCCCAAGTATCCCTGATGCTTTAGATGAAGCCAGATGTTTCTATGCAAAGCAAGCCGATGAATCATCAATTGACTGTTGTATCCTCATAACAACAGCCACATGCAAGATGAGATGGTACCTACCCTCAAACTTAACTCCAGGGTGAATTAAGCCTGTATAAGTTTGTATGCAAAAACTCTGCACTCCGTGGGGCTATCTGTACACCAAAAAAGCAGCCATAGAGCTGGCTGTCAGGTGCAGAAGTTCCACACCAGTCAGACACCTTTGGAGGTGCTGCAGTGATCTTTTTCCTTAAGACTGATTTCATGTTTTAAGTCTTCTTCATCTTTTTGTCTTTATTCTTTTTCCTTTTTTTTTTTTTTTACCCTCTATAATGAATGTTAATTCTCTCTATTTTAGGTATAGTCGTTTGCCAAGACATATTTTAACATTTGAAAACACTTTCTGAAGACCTTGTCGGAAATGGAAGATCTTTAAGGGCCCTTCCAACCCAAGTCATTCCATGCTTCTACCTTGGTGTTTAGAAACAAAGCAGGAGTTATGGTGATGAATGGGAAATAACGGGACAATAAAATAAGAGATGGCAAACCAGCGGTCAGAATCGGCTCTCAGGATATCTTCTGTAATAAAAAAAACATGTAGTATTAGTGATATTAATGTACTAGAAGAGGTAAGTCTTTATTGCAGTCTTTTCAGTGCTAATTCTAAAAAGCTATTCCTCCTGAAAATGAAGAAACTGTAGTTTGAAATCTAACATATGGCCCATAGAACATGACACTAGCGTTTCTCATACGTGCTGTCATCATGGACTGGAGTTTTCATGACTTCAACAGGTGAAAACCCGCAGCATGATAGAACCATAGAACAACAGAATCACAAGGGTTGGAAAAGACTCCAAGATCCCCAACATGCCTCCACCATGTCTGCTGACCACATCCCCAGGTGCCAGGAAATGCCCCTTTGGTCAGCAGTTCTCTGTTTCTCATCTGTGTCGGAGGAAGTAAGGGAGGGCTCCTTATTTCAAGGAAATGTGCTGTAGTATTTGCTGACTCCCATGAGAATTTGGGGCTTCTCATTTACCTGCTGGAATCTGAGATCCTCAGGAGAGACCGTAAGGGTAGGAGCTGGGACTGAAAGCACTGTTAATACTGTAACCCTTACAGACATCTTGGGAGAGCTAGAAACACAGCTCCATAAATAAACCCTCCGTAGAACCCGTAAGCTGCTATGGTATTTTAAACCTTAGGAGGCACCAAGAAGGCATTCCTGGAAGTGTGATCTGCTTGTTACCATGATAGGCAGCAAGGAATGATGATTTCTGTCCTCCCCTCCCTGTGGTCAGCACCCACCCGGCTGCCTGCTCCCAACCAGGTCCTGCCACATGAGTCGGGGCTGGTCCAACAGGCAGTTCCAATGGGAACTTCCCAAATGAAGAGCATTGCAGAAATGCAGCACCTACTTCCTGCTGGGTGTGGTCAATGTGAAGAAAGCGCTCCAAAATGCTGCGCAAATCCTACAGAGAAGGGTAGGATCCTTTGATCATCCTGTAGATAAATCATCCCTTGTCCTTATTTGTCCTTAGTGGAATTTTTTTTTATGAGTGTGTAATGGTTTGGTGTTTTTTTTACTTTTTTGTTTTGGTTTTTTTTTTTTTCCTGTGAAATAGCAGTAACTGAATTGCATAACAAAGATGTGAACAGATGATTGACCAGCAGCGTATTTGGCTCCCTGAGGGTCAGTGCATAAATAACTGTCCCTGGAGCTGAAGCAGAGCTGGCTTCAAGGCAGACATCCCTTGGTGGGCAAAGCATGAGGAGATGCTACACAAAGCCTGCATTGTGCTTTGTGTCTGCTTATGGCGGGGGTAGCATCATTCCTGCAGTGCCTCAAAAACTTCTTAGGTGCATTTTGAAGGTTGCTTTGGGATTTTGGAGGTGAGATTCCACTAGGGATAGGTGACCACAGAGGCAAAGCCCAGGCCAAAAAGGCAGGCTGAGATGAACCATCAATTACCATTAGCAAAGAGCAGGGATTCTCACTTCTTTTCTCATTCCTGTTCATAATGCAGCCCAGCAAACAGAGAAACAAATAATAGAGAACTTATCACTGGTCCTTTGGAAGTCAATTTCTCTGTGCATTTAACCATAAAAGCAACATCTGCTCTGCTAAATACAGGTGTTTTATATCCTTGTCATTAATTGGAGGGGACATTATGCCATCATACATCAACAGTTAAAGTTGGTTGAAGTGCCACTTATCTCAGGTGCTGTCATTAATCAGATCCCTTTCATCTGGGTGCCCACACTGCCTCTCTCAGCAGCTACCTTACACCCCTTGAATGTTTTCCTGCTTATTCTCCCTGGTTTTGAATTAACAGCTGGGAAATCCGATGCACACCTCCACATGAGGGCAGAAGCCACAGAGCACAGTGTGTGCCGGGAGGACCGCATCCCCCTATCTGCAGCATCTTCATGGTCTGGAGGGCTGCACGTGGAAAGGAGCCCATTAATGAGCCCAAACTGCAGGAGAGTTGTAAGTGAAACAAATTGAGTGTGACAGAAAAAAGTAAAGTATTGAATGGATTTTCTTTCTGAGAATTGCATGAAGTCAAGTATCTTATTAAGTTCAAGAGAATTACATTTTACATGCTTCAGCAAGAGACATGTACCCTTTAGAAAATAATAATGAACAGCTTTTTTTTTTTCTTCTTTTTTTTTCTTTTTTTTTTTTTTTCCATTCATTTACATACCTTTGATAAATTACTGTAACCAGATTAGGGAGATAAAATAACTAGTCTATTAATTACAATGATTATTATTTAATAGAAAATGGGATTCTGGGCAACGTTTATGGTAAAAGGAGAGCTTAGCAATGCATTATATGGATGTGGTATTTTATCTTGGAGAGTAAGATAAGTGTCCGGCTCCTTCTGCAATCTAAAGAATATGTTCATTACTTGGGCAAGATTTATAAGTATAATTGAGTGTAATATTTTAGAACTATTTGCCTTATTTCACAGTACACACAAGGCAGAGCTGCTTCTTTAATCAGGCCATGTAAATCCCTTCATGAAGTCATCTAACGAGAGCGGTAATTGTAGGGAAATCACCATTTAATTTTAAATTTTGCAAGATGATTTAATTGCAGTCCATCCTAAACTTCAGAGGGCGTGCATGGGTAGTTTTCTGGGTGTGTCTTCTCATTTTACATATGCCATAAGTAAACCCTATAACATCTAAATGCGTACCTATGTATATATATATATATTAAATACTTGAACACGTGCTTCTGTGCACACATAAACTGGCCCTCTCAGGGAAAGCAGTTTGAACTGTGTCCAAAAACAGGAGACTGCAGTATGTCACAACCTAAACACAGAAGAGGGAGGAATGGGAGTTACCTAAATGTTCCTAAATAGAGTGTTTTATGGCTCTGGACTCCAGGCTTTGTGCCTGGTCCTCAGTTCTCTTTGCACAGATTTTGAGAGCAGGCTCTGAAGGTTTTTGTACTGGATGTCAATCTTACAGTAAAAAGAGTGCACCCTGATCCCAAGGATGCTCTCCTTGCAGATTTTTCCCACAGCTTTGCCAACACGAGGGCTCAGCTTTAGAATCATGGAGTCATTAAGGCTGGAAAAGACCTCACAGATCACAAAGTCCAACCCCAGACTACCCTCATGATGCCCTCTGACCATGTTTATCAGTGCAATGAACAGCATGGACTTCTCGTGGTAGTTGCCACCAACAACCTGAGTCAAATCCAGCCAGACTTTGGCACAGCTTTGCATCAGCCTGAGAGCATCCCCAGCAGCCATTGGAAAGTTGTGAGGAAAAAGGTGTAGTCTGAGAAGTATTTGCAATAGGGAATGTGACTACTCTAGATGCCACCAGTTCGTTTTATGAAATGTATTTAGGTAAACGACTCCTGTCCCTTCAAACCACGGCACAGGACCCAGATTTACTGGTTGGATAATAGAGCTGAAGCTCGTCTATACACTAAAAGTGTGAATGGGAATTATTGATTGAATCACTTCGAACAGGAGGGTCTCATCCCCAGACAGGAGCACAGAATCCCCCTGCGTCTCTCAGCCATGAATGCACACCCTGAACAGGACACACTCATTTCAGTGAACTTTTCCCAATAGTCTTAATCTCCTGCAGCAAAAGGAAGAACCAAAGTTAGGAGCAGGAGAACCACTCCCAGGCAGGGGGGCTCCATGGGATGGGGGCACAGAATCCCACCCCCAGATCCAGACCAGGCCTCCTGCATCTTCCTCTCTCTGCCCTCCACAGCTCATCATCTCAGGAGCCATTGCTACCCTTCCTGCACTGGTCTTGTGCCTCAGATCATCTGTTCACACTCACAGCATCCATCATCTGCAGCCATACTGGGTAACATTCATTTTGGGATACACCAGCTCACTGCTTATTCCCACGTTTTATTTTTTCCATGGACCATCCCATGTGCTGCAGTCAGTACTGATTTACAGACCCCTGCAGCCCCTCCACAGATACTTTTCCAAGCATGTCAGACAGCCGTGCTGGGCTGACCCTTCCTCCCAGAGCTGAGCCTTCCCCAGCCCTGCACTGAGCTGACAAGCAGTTGTTCTTCGCAGATCTGTCACATCTGGTTTTATTCACACATCTGGCAAAAAGACAGCGATTACATCTATTTTCCAGCTCTCCTAAGTGTTCCTGCTTCACATCCAGACAGAGGAAGGGTGAGGTCAGGCAGGAACAGTGCTCTCTGACAGCCCCGTGATGGCTCTATGCACCTCTTCGGGGTGCTCCTGCACTCAGGTTATAAATCATGACTGCAGCTCATTAGCTTGCAGGCATCCCAGCGCCCTGCAGCCAGGCACAAGCCCCCACCTCCTGGTGGCAGAGCCCCTCTGCCCCAAGGAGGAACCCACCAGGGGCTCCCCACGTGCTGCTGGAGATACTCAGGTTGGAAGAATAATGACAGCCACCTGCCGGCTCTTATTGCTTGGATATTTCACACCAGAGATTTGTTGTATTAAAGGGCACTGAAATTACTTATGTCAGGTAACTGAATTATAATTAAATGCTATGTAAATTATGAAAATACTCTTATGGCAATGGGGAAACATAAATGATAACATAAGACAGCCCCTTTATGGAATTAGCTTACCAGCAGTGTTTAGCTGTGATTTGCCACTGACTATTCCCACTCTCGCTGGCTATGGCAGCTCTGAGCTTGTCCCTCCTGCTGTCCCCTCTCTACCACCACCCAACAAACCTGCCATACATTAAACAGAATTATAATCATAATTCTGCAGTAATCATCCTAAAGCCTGATAGTACGATACTGTTGGCATCCTGAAGCCCAACAGTATGACACCCAACAGTATGGTTGTTCCATCATGGACTGGAGCCTGGCCACATGTGGGGCCTCCCCAGCATCAGCCTGTGGATTCCTGTCCTGCTTCCTCTCCCTTCTCCCTCCACTCTTGTCCAGAAGCTCAGTTTCCTTAGGAGGGAGGTTAACAGCCCCACCACCAATACAACCTTCACCTTCTCCAGCCTGCAAAGCCACCAAGCACGAGCCATGTTCCTCCCAGCCAACACACACATTCTTGGAGGCCTCTGCACCAGGGTGGGCACTGGTGGAGAAACCAGCTGTGCGGAGCTGAGTGGGTTTGCACCAGGAGTTTGTAGGCATTTGCCAGACCCAGCAGCCTCTTGGGGGAAGTGCTAATCAGCAAGGAGCGGTGAAATAAAAAGGAGCTGTGGTTAATAATAAACTAAACACAGTGGGTGAACAGATTGCACTAACTATTGCTGTCTCTTTCTGGGTTTGGGGTTTTGGTGGGGTTTTTTTGGGTTTGTTGGGGTTGTTCTTAGCTGATGGTTTCCAGCTGGGACTATAAACTGATCTGTGTGTGGAGCTATTTCCTTACTCGCCTGTGCACCCATTGGGATGTTTTATCTCAAAGCAGCAATGCTTATACAGTAAAGTGCATGCACAAACACACACATATACATAAAGGCCTGGGAATAAAAAGTGTTGATATCCTGCATACACATCAGCGTAGTTTCTCAGAAGATTTACTCTGGGACGTTTCTTTGGAAGCCGATGTTTCTTTCTTAGCTAGGCTGGACCAGTTGCGTAAAGACTTGGATCAGAGAATTTACTTCTCTGAAAGACTGCTGAGGTACTGGCACAGTTGCTCAGGGAAGTGGTGGAGTTCCCTTCCCTCGAGGTGTTCCAGAACCATGGAGATGTGGCACTTGGGATGTGGTCAGTGAGCATGGCGGGGATGGGCTGGGAGACCTTAGAGGTCTTTTCCAACCTTAATGACTCACTGATTCCATTCAGGAACATGATATAGGGCTTGGGGGGAGTAGTTGAGGTTAGGCTTGGTGATCTTGGAGGTCTTTGTCATCTTTAATCATTCTGGAGAGGATGTTTCCAGCAGCTTCATCCATCAGTAACTTCTGCTTCAGGTGGTGTACCTTGTGGGACACCTTCTGCCATCTCCAAACACTGCCAGTTTTCATTGCAGCAGGGGGACACTGTGCTCCTACAGAGACCTCTGCAGTCCTGGTGTGCCTAGGTCTCTCTCATAGGGGTTTAACATGAAATGGGTAGGACATTCTATACTGTGCCCTCTGTAGGGAACTGGGGGGAAATGAAGGAGCATGCATATGAGTGTGCCTGTGTTAGTTTATATAACACTTTAACTAACAAGCTATGATCTTCTCCAGAACAGTAGATAAAATGGAAAATGAAATATAGGGCAATAATTCTGACACTAAGGCGAAGTTGCTGGTTTTAATATACGCCTCTTTGCAAGCAGATAGGCCATAACATGACAATAATGAAATATAAATGACCTACATAAAAAAAAAAGAGAGAGAGAGAGAGATAAAATCGGGTAATTACTGGAGCGTCAGTTCTTTACAAAATAATTGGTAATGACCTTTGATAAAGAAATCACTTTTGTGATATTGCTGACAGTACGACTTTCAGCTCTCAGAAAGCCAAGCAGCTGGCTCCAACGCAGGGCCAGCCCCGCTGGGACCCGCAGCGGCGGGGAGCCGTGAGCTGTTGGGGCAGCGGCCGCAGGCATTGCCCCGCAGAGGGACCACGGCCCCGCAGGGCTTCCTGACAGCTGCCCACCAGGTGTGTGAGATGGGATCAGCAGATTTCACAAAAAAGCAAAGACATAACAATAATAGCCCAGACTCCTACTGAAACCATGCTGGCAGCCACCGAATCTCACGGTTTCACGTGGCAAACCTTGCAGCACACCCACTCCCCTTCCCTTCTCTGACCTGGAGGAGAATAAAAAAAAAAGATCTTCACACTTCTTCTAATACCAGCTGGTTCATTTATATTGCAGAAGTTTCACAAAGCGAGTACTGACAGCGATATCCTAAACACAGGTTAAGCTCATCACACTCACCGCCTCGGTGTGTGCAGTAGGAAATTGTAGCACTTGCATAGATTGATGAGAGTGGTGTGAACTGTGATGGTGGAAGTGCCCTCCCCAGCCAGAAGCTTGGTACATAGAATCATGGAATCAGATAATGGTGTGGAGCTGGAAGAAGTCTTAAAGATCATAGAACCATAGAATGGTTGGATTGGAAGGGGCCCTATAGATCATAGAATCACAGGACAGTAGGGCAGGAAGGAACTTTAAAGATCTTAGAGCCATGGAATGGTTGGGTTGGATGGGATCTCTGAAGATCCTTGAAGATCCAGCCATATGGTTGAGTCCCACCCTGCGTTGCCCACTTGCCATGGGATGATAATTCCCCCCACTGGATCAAGGCTGCCCAGCGTCCCAACCAGCCTGGCCTTGGACACGTCCAGGGACTTGAGCCCAGTGAGTTCACATTCATGTCAGTGTTCAGGATGCTGATAGATAAAGGTTGCATTTCTAGAGGATATTTCACAATTTTCTTCTTCTTAGACTGAAAGCTATTCGGAAAACTCAGAAAAAGTGGACAACAGGGCAAAAGGTGGTAATGCAGGGGCACAGGCTGCCCAGGGAGATGGTGGAGTCCCCATCCCTGGCGGTGTTCAGGACCCATGGAGGTGTGGTACATGGAGACACAATTAGTGGGCATAGTAGGGGTGGTTTGGGCATGGGCTTGGAGATGTCTTTTCCAGCTGTAATGATTCTATGATTCTATGCTTTGATTAAATTAACCTGTAATAATAAGGCAAGCAATAGTAACAGCACCCAAGTATAAACCCACTCCATGGACAATCACAACTCCTTTATGACTTTACAGATCCAACATTTTGGAGTGTTTACTCCATTTGGAGAGAAAGAGGCTGGCAGATGCCTATGTATGCGTCACTGGCAGCAGGAGGAGCTGGGGACAGCCATGGACATTTGAGCACCTCATCCCCAGGCTTTCAGATCATACCAATAATGCCCACAGATTTTGCCATCTCCTGAGGCTGATGGAGGAAATTAATTCCCCCCAACCTCAGCATCCTTCCTTGGACGTTTTCATTCCCAGGTGGATTTTCACCTCTCACATCCAAGCAACTCCACAGATTCCTACAGAAGAGTGGGTGTAAGGGAAATGCAGCTCAGAGATGGATCTGCAGAACAGGGAGATGAGGGACACAGCCCACATGAGCCACCTTGGCCAAGACAGAATGGTTTAGCCAATAATCTTGTTGCTAAAATAAAGTAAAATAAAATAAAATAAAATAAAATAAAATAAAATAAAATAAAATAAAATAAAATAAAATAAAATAAAATAAAATAAAATAAACAGTGGGAAAAATAATCATGTTCTTCCAGGGGAGGGAGGAACAACAGGCAGCCATGGGAGCAGGAAGCCCTGTGAGCATGGAGCATGCATCTGCAGCCGACAGCTTCCAGCTCGGACACTGAAAAAGCTCCTGGAAAATCAGATCTGCAGATGTGAGCTTTTTTATTTGTACTTAGAGGTGCTCCCAGTTTTCCTCTTACGTGCTGTCTACAGGTTAAAGAGAGGGAGCTCTTCGCTGTTCCAGCAAGTTGGTTTTTTTTAATGATGTGTTTATTAATTTACAAGCTTTACATACAGACCCGCCCCAAAATGCTGCAATTTGCATGTTACTACAGAAGTTTGCACAGTTTCTGAGCTGCTGCAGCTGGAACAGCGGTTCCAAGCCCCAGAATGACACTCTGCAATACATTGGTGCCCCCTGCACAAACAGCTCAGGCTTTTTTGCAGAGCTGGAATCCACTGCATGGTCAGATCAGCAAAGAGATCAGCTGGGAGAGCCTGGCAAAGTGTCACCAACAGGACCCATATGTTACCCCAGTGCTGACCCCAAGGGTGAGCCCAGGACCGACCCCAAGGCTGTCCCCAGGGCTCGCCAGGGCTGATGGCTGTGCTAGAGCTCAGTGCTGCCTGTCCCCACCTCTGCTGCCTCCTCCTGCCAGGAAAAGGAGATGGAAAGCTCAGTGTGAAGGGAAGACGAATACGGCATCAGCAATAGTCAGATTAAAACAGACCAGTGAGAGAAACCCCAGAATTTTTACTGACAAAATGCCCTTTTTCTGTGACAGTCTCAGGATTTGGTGGGATTTGGCAGTAATTTTGGAACAGTATTTGCACAACCTAATTCTAGAGTTGGTGGCAATAGAATGGCGTGAGCTGGAAGGGATCTTTAAAGATCATCTAGTTCTAGTCCCTAATCTAACAGACTTACTGTCCATTTCCACTATCTCCAAGATCAGCCTGTAATACTGTTCTAATTCAATAAAAAAATTAAGTACAAGATGCTGGGATTCCAGTTCCTGCTCCCAGCTCTCTCTGGAAACCTGGAGCTCACAAGCTCTGTGATCCTCCCGTTGGAGCACAGCAGCCCCATTTCTTGTGCAGGGAAGGGGAGGAAAGGTTCACCACATTTCCGTTTCAGAGAAGGAAATATTAAAAAAATAATAATAAAGATAGAAAGAAACAAAAACAGAAACAGGTGCTTTAAAATTTTCAAGGTGTAAACTAAATTACAAGATGCCCAGGAGTGTGCAATAGCATTTCATTGTTTGAGTTTGGAATAAAAGACAGATAATTAGGAAATTGGGAGTCTATTAATTTTCCAAATTTGCTCATGCAAGAAGCACTGAGCTATGGTGATATTTGCTTACCTCGTCATTATGCAAAAATATATTAGCTAATTATTTTGACTAATGCAATTAAGATATGCATATTTAGCATAAACTATACAATAGAAATGTTACAGTCAGCAATTGCCAGGTTGCACTCATGGGCAGCAGAGAGGCAAAAATCTCAGCACAGTCTCTGATGGTAAACCATAATATTGCTCCTATTCTGCCTGAACTGTTATTATTAGTTCTGTAGCAGTAATTAATTTGCTTTACAGCACGACTAGGTGGCACAGTTAGCAGCAGTATTAATTTTTGTTATGAGCCACCTGAAGATGTCAGCTTTTGAGCAGTAGTGACTGTGCCTTTAATTGCCTAAATCAGTGGAAATGCAGTAACTCTTGCAGGGATCCAATTAGGACACTCAGTATCTCCTCTTTTTGCTCTTTACAAGTCCATCACAGAGCTCAGTGCCTCTGTGGTCACTGTTTCATTCCCCTCTTCTGGGGGAGTGATGAAAAGCCCAAGTCCAGTGCACTGCTGGGTACCAGTGGGTTCAATGGGTCCCAGAGTTTTTAGGTAGCCAGCTTAGCTTTTCGCTGGTTCAAGAGCACCCCAGCTCCTCACTGCACTGCTATTTCAGGTTGGATGTCAGGGACAATTTGTTATCCCAGAGAGCAGTGATGCACTGGTACAGGCTGCCCAGGGAGGTGGTGGGGTCCCCATCCCTGGAGGTGTTCCTGAACAATGGAGATGTGGCACTGGGGGACACGGTCAGTGGGCGTGATGGGGTGGGTTGGGCTTGGGGATCTTGGAGGTCTTTTCTAGCCTTAACATTTCCAATAGTCCTATGGAGGATCCCTGGGTAGAAAAGAGGAGCGATGAAATAACTGGAGGCTTGAATTCCTTCACTCAGCTGCACCTCCAGGTTTGCTTAGCGCTGGCTGTGCTTCCAGCAGAGTCATTCTGGCTAATTCCTACACTAACCATGTGGACTGTCAAATGGCTTCTGCTGTATTTTGTTGCCCTTTCAAATATTTCTCAAAGAGTGGGCTGTACCATCTGGTGGACAATCTGCCCGTGCGTGCAGCAGCGATCCACCTAGCGCTGCACTGCTGGGCCCAGGCAGCCACCAGCACCACGGAGGAGCCTGTGGGGCTGTGACAAGCATAAGCAGCAGGGCTGCCCAGCTGCATGTAGCCCCTGCCCTGAGCAGGGCTGGCTGCCTACACCCCATGTTTTCCATGGACCTTCTAATTGAGTGGCATTGCCCTTTGCAGCAGAGCCATGTGCGGGGAAGGTGGACGGCGTATCTCTTCGATGGGAGCTGTTCTCCTGGAGCCACACCACCAAGTTTCGGACCTGTCTGCTTTCCCTTTTATTGATTTATTTTTGCATATTGCACATTCACAGTTCCTGCTGACTCCACTCACTTCTCCCTCTTCACAGCACGCTCTGATAGAAGTTGCCAGACAGGTTAGAGAAGGCAGATTATACACTGCTGACGGTAAGTATAAATCCTCATTTATATCTTACCTTGTAAGGAACAGAATGGTCTTAGGAATATTACTCAAATAATTCCTTATGGATCAGTCTACATTTTGTTATCAAAAGCAAAAGCCTTCAAGATCATAAGAGGAAACCATTAATATTGCCATTCATCTCAAAATACACATATCAGCCAGGTGTGAGAAGATCACAACGTTGAAATAATCGCCTTAATCACAGCAGAGCCCTCTCCCCCTCTGCATGCATGTGCAAAACTGCTCACGTCTGTATGCTAGATGTGTAATATATCCACTATATATATCCAATCTATACATATCCATCCAATATATCCAACCTCAAGAAATTACAAAATTGAGCATGGTAAGACTGAGCCCCTCTGTTGCACTGCTCCCAAACCCTGTTGCCCTCTGAAAGCTCTCCCATTTTCATGCTACAGAATCTGCCCTTTGACCCTGGCAGACACAAACACATCAGCATTACAATACTTTGGCCCACAGCTGGGCAATGCAGGTCATGTCTTAATCATAGAATCAGAGAATTGCTCAGGTTGGAAAAGGCCTTAAAGATCATCAGGTCCAACCTCATATGCCCAGGTGTGAGCTGAAAATGGATAATGATTCTGTAAAAACCTTCTGCTGATCCACCTATTTCTCTTGCACATTCCAGAAGTTTTCAAAAACTACTTATTTACCATCTTTATTTGCTTGTTTTGGGAGCATGCAGTAGTGTGACAGCCTTTCTACCTTTCTAAGCCAGGGTCTGGAGAAACAGGGAACAGTCTTGCAAATAGGGTTTCCTCCAAGGCAGCAGAGAGATCAGCTCCAAAAGTCAAGGGCACAAAAATTAAGATAATTCTGATACTTGTGAAGCTGAGGTCCCCTGCCTGGTCACCCCATGGTTCCTGCCCCACATAGGCATTACGTGCTGAAGAGTACACAGATAGATCACCTCTTCCAGACTAATACAGGAAATACTGTACCATAGGATCATGGATTATGGTTTGAGTTGAAAGGGTTGAAATTTGAAAGCCCTCAGAGGACAGCTGGTCCCACTCCCCTGCCATGAACAAGGACAACCACAGCTCCATCAGGTGCTCAGAGACCCATCCAGTCTGAACTTCTCCAGCAACAGGGCACCCACCACCTCTCTGGGCAAACCTTGCCAGTGCTTTATGGCCTTTCGCACACAAAAAGAACCCAAAAACTTGGTGATATAAATCCCTCAAAACATGACGAGTGCAGAGACATTGTATAATGCGCCAAGGACCACCAAGCTCCTCTGTCCCTGTGCACGAGGCACTAAGCCTCATTCATGGTCGAAGCCTCTTTTGGAGCCCCACCCCCATGTTATTCCATTCAGACATCCGCAAATTCTCCTGCTGCCAGCAGCCCTCCTGGTGCCAAGGCAAGGCACTCCTCCCACCCCAGCAATTTGTCCTACTAGAGAGCTCCTCTCCCCTCGAAGCGAAGGGAATTACACAATGTGAACACACACCAAGGAGAGCCTGGACTCCTGAAACCGTGCTGGCATCCAAGAGATGTTAATCTTCTTAGGTAATGATGAAAAATGCAGCGGAGATGATGATGTAACTCACCGAGGGGGAATAGGAAGCTGTGGTGAATGGATGGCTTGAGTTCTTCTGTTTATCCCATTCTCAACTTAATGACTGCTCCCAAATATTTTTTAAAGGGCTGCAAAAACACGCCCCTGTAAGTAGCCTTTTCAGTGCTGAGAAAAGGAACTCACACCAGCAGGGACAGATTGCCTTTTTCTTCTCTTTTTTTTTCCCCTATTTAATTAATTCCATGAGGAGAACAGAAGAAGCCCTGGGTGCACTGACACGGGACCACAGGTGCACTGTGTGTAATAACGCACACCTATAAAAAAGGTGTGCGAGAGCCTGGCAGAGCGCGCTGCCACTCCATGTGCGTGTTGTACTGAAATATAAGGGAAAGGCGGTAAGATTAAAAAGTACCTCCTGGCTTCATCCCATAAGTGACTCAGGGACACAGCTGTGTCGAGGCCAGCAGCTCTGCCTGTCCGCACGCACTGGGAAGCACCCACAGGGCTGTCGCCGGGGGTGCCTGTGACACGGGCAGAGCATCACAGAACCACAGAACCATAGAATCGTTGTGGTTGGAGAAGACCTCTGTGATCCCCAAGGCCAACATCAACCCATGGGACATGCCCACTCCCCACAGTTGTGGAACACCTCCAGGTATGGCAATCACACCCCCTCCCCAAAACCCATCCCTGGGCAGCCCATGCCAGCACATCACCTCTCTCTGAAGGATAAATTTTCCCTGCTATCCAAGCTGAATGTCTTTCCTAGTATCCACCCAGGGTTGTATGGGGGCAGGGGAGGAGCTCGTTCCCAAGCAGCTCCATTTCTGTCCTCAGGGATGTGGCTGGAAGAGGACAGTGGGGCCAGGGAGTCCCATGGGATCAGACTACACAAGGCAACCTTTCCCATTGCCCCAGCACTGCTTATGCATGCAGCAGGAGGACAGGGGTGAGCAGACACCCAAAGCCTTTACCAGACGTTGTATCTCCTGCCCACACTCCAACAGAAAAATGCCACGCAGACCTCACCTGCAGCTCTGTCTGAGCCCCAGTGCTTGCACGCTGCAAGTCAAACTGAGAACTATTTATTGTGTGGGGAATGCGCTCCATAATTAAAACTTTCTGCTATTAGGGAGTTTATGATGCTATAGGAAGCAGAGTTTATGGTCACTGAACCAGTACTTGATTCTGAGGCTGCAATTAAGAAATCACAGAAAGAGTGCATCAAAGTGCATCGTTAGAGCCAGAGTTGCCCTCCTTTAATGAAATGCTAGCTTTAGTAGTATAATTATTAAGATCACCATTTCACTATTATAGTAATAACTGTAGATAATTGCACAATATTATCTTTCACAGAATCATCTTCTCTGCATAAATTAAAAGGTTCAAAATATAATTCTCAGGGCAAAACCCTCCCAGGAAATCCATGGGGAAGATCAGAAATAAACAGCAGAAGTGATGACTTGCCTTGATTGCAGCAAAGACATGTGGCTTCATCATGTGTTTCTTTCATAAGGTGGTATCTCTGCCTAATTGGCCTACAGGGACAGAGCAGCACTAGAGAAGAATAAATTGTTTGGCTGTGTGACCGGAGGTGCAGGGAGTCCAATAGAGTTAAATCGTGGTTACAAACAAAAGTAATGGTTACATGACATCGTTGGCTCTATTTTTAATTAACTGCCAATAAAGCTCTACAGCAATTACCAGTTGCCCCAGTCCCCACCACCCATGATATATAGCTGTTGCTATTAGTTCTGTTGTTGCTGTTGTTACTCCATCTTCTGGTGAGGACTGAGAGAAGAGCACAGCCTGCTCGCTTGGATCCCAGAGAATCACAGTCAGAGAATCCTGAAGGTTGGCAGAGACCTCCCAGCTCCCCAGACCTGATCCCAACCCACACCCACCATACCTAAGTGCCACATCTCCACCGTTCTGGAACACCTCCCAGGGACGTGTTACCCAGAGAGGAGGAGGATGCCCCATCCCTGGAAACACCCAAGGTCGGGATGGTCAGGGTTCTGTGCACCCTGACTGAGATGTGGGTGTCCCCATTCAGGGAACTGGGACCAGATGGCCTGTAAAGGTCCCTTCCAACTCAAATGATTCTATGATTCTGTGACTCTTTCTGGCTCAGGAGCAAGAGCGCTGGCCAGTGACAAGCTGACATGAAGGAAAGGCTTTGGGGCTCAGCCCCTGCTGCGAGGCGTGTTTACAAACCCATCATCTGGCTGTGTTATAAACAGGTCTGAAAGCAGCAGAGACGCGCTCTTCCCTCTTCTGTTTGTATACCTTAAGCTCTGGATTGGAAGCTCGCCCTTTTTTTCATCCGCTGGCTGAAGGAGCACATTTCTGCTGGCAGGATTTTAACCAAAAGGGTTGAAACTGTCCCCTTCACCGAACGCCTGCAACAAGGTTGTGTGTGACACCTCAGCAGGACTCTACCGTGTTCTGCACAAACCGCAGCAAGGAAAGAAAGGAGCCAAACACAAAAGACTCATCTTGGCAGGGCGGGGGGACACCCCTGGGTGCTGATTTCAGTGCATCTGCCCCCAGGGGCACCAGGAGTAGAGGAGCTCCCATTCTGGGGATCCCAAGGTGACTAAGGTGCAAAAGCAGCGCTGAGATGTTTGACCCTACCAGGATGAGTTTCTCTGCACGTGCACAAAATACCATTTTTATGAACTTTCAGAACTTTCCTGGAGAAACCTGAGCTGGCAGCAGACTTCAGGGATGGGATTTAGCAGCCTGTAGCATCCCAGCTGATCTCTTCCTAAAGTAGACATCAAACCACAGCACATAAAACGCGCTTCAGAAGCACTTATTTCTTCTCCACTGATTAGAAATCAAGCTTAGATGCCCAGCACATCTGTGGATACTGAAAATACATGAAATGTTCCTTCTCTGAGGTACCTAAAGGATTAAGCGAGCACCTCGGTGCTGCGATGCTGTCTGCAGCCAAAGCCATGTCAAGCTTTCTTGTGGGCCTGGGCACAAACCCCGTTATAACTCAGATGAGGATTTCTTCCCCTGAAAGTACTGCTTTCTGGACTCACTTCCTCAGGACTCCCAGGAATGCAGTAGCAGAGCATTTGTTCTATTTACATCCTATGAAAAGACAATAAGGACATTAATTCTGGCTGTGCCAAAATCTGATCCTTAAGAAGCCCATCCCATCGACTGTTCTCTATGTGATATCTAAAGAAAACAGCTTCCATGTCTTCTGCCCTATGGAGCAGTGCAGGCCGCTCACAGGGGAGAAAGGAGCTCAGGATCTTCAGCAGATGTATTACAGAGCTGTTCGTTACACTCCTGTCACTTCCTTCTCTTAAAACAATATTTTCGGTGAGGTCACCACCTGACCTGCAGGTACCTGGGGCTGTGCACCACGGAGCAGTGTGTGAGCAGCCAGAGGCGCTGCATCCCTCACAGCGCCGGCGTCCTTCATGCTAGCGGTTACGCTACGGGCAGATGGAGCTGCACCCATTTTACAAACAGGAAAACTGAAATGGAGCCACATCTGCTTGGCAGCTGTTCCAGCCTAACGCACAAAATCCAGTTTGCACATCTATTTCTTGCCAGATGATACGGAACTGATGAAAAAGACCGGTGAAATAAATACTAAAAAACGGCATCACTCTGTCAGCAAGGAACCTGAAGAGCATTGTGCTGAAGGCCTTCTCTGTGCTGTACTGCAATCACAAATGGCAGGGAGAAACATTAAGAACTATATTAAAAAAAAAAAAAAAGAAAAGAAAATAGGAAAAAGAAAGGTTCAGATCTGCCTTGCTGGGAAACCAGAAAGGACACAGCTTCAAGTAATGATTATTTTTATTTAGAAAAACATTTTACAAGGGACTCTGTCCAAGAAAAGCAATCTGGGTTGTGTCTGGGCTGAGTACACTGTCATCCTGTTGCAAAAAAAGCAAACATCATACCAGGATGTATAAACAGCAGTGTCATGTGTAAGACACATGAAGCCATCCTCTGCTGGAGGTCTCTGGCCTGGGCACAGCACAGCAGGGGTGCTGAGGACCGTCTGAGGACCAACGGGGGAGCCTGCAAGAGAGACTGGGACCAGGAACAAAGGTCCTAAAGGGGAAAGGTCAGGGCAGACAGGCTGGTTTGGTGTGGAAAGAGATGGGTGAAGGGAGACATGAGTGGAGCTGCTGCAGGGAGATGGGCAATCAGCTCCTCCCAGAGCCCACAAACACAGGCTGAGGTGCCACCAGTTCATGTCTGTACCAGAAAACAGGGAGCACCTCTGGATCTGCAAGTGGGGAGTTTTATTGTCGCCGTACCCCACAGCACACTGCCAACCACATGGCCTTCCCCCTCCTTCCAATTCCTAACTCCTGTAAGAATCCCCATGGGGAACATTGACTCATGCCATCACCACATTGTCTTAGGGAGCAAGTGTCATCATCACATTGTCTTAGGGGGCACGTAGAGTGGTGTGAGTTGGAATGGGATCTTAAAGGCTGTTGAGTCCCATTGCCCTGCAGTGATTAGGGACACCCACAGCTCCATCAGTGCTCAGAACCCATCCAGCCTGACTTTGGGTGTCTGCAAGAACGGGGCACCACCACCCCTCTGGGCAGCCTGTGCCAGTCCTTCACTATGCTTATTGTAGAAAGCCTTTTTTTATATATCCAGTCTAAGGCAATGTCACCATCACATTATCGTAAGGGGCTCATGTCAGCAGCACATTGTCTTAGGGGCTCGCTGCAGCAATAGTTCAGTGCTTTGATAGGAAAATGTGGTGCTGGGTTGGACATTGTCCCTTTTTTTTTGTCTCAGGTGAAGAGAGGAACTGCTGCAGCAAAATGAACTTTTCTCTTTTACTGCCCTTGTGTTGTCTGCATCGATCTCTGGAAACTGAAGAGGCCTTGAGATCCTTTGATGCATTCATTCCAATACCAAGCTAAAAGAAGAGATACTGCAAATTACTCAAAACTGATCAATTGGCCAAAAAAACAACAACAAAAAAAGCCACTAACATCTTTTTTCTTTCCCCCTTTTTTTATCCCCATCTCAGAGGAAGGGACTTAGCAGAACATATTGAGCCAAAGCTCATCGTGGAGGTGGCTAATCTCTCCTTCGTGCCCCTGTACCTGTAAAAAACTGTACGAGTGAGCAGAAATCCGCCGTATTTCAGACATCCTGTGAAAGGTTGGATCCCAGGACAGCCGCCCCTTGGGGAGGAGGAGATGTGTGACCTTGTTTCGCTGAGCAAGCAGATCAGCGGCTGCGGTAAGGATGCTGTAAGCACTTGCAGCTCAGCGAGGGAGGAGGTCACGTTGCAGACGGGCTGCCTGCCATGTGGGGCTCAGGGGGTTCACACAGCAGGATGAGGCACAGGGAATGGAAGCAGTCACAGGAAACCACAAAAGCGGGAGGAAAGGTGTGCACAGCCCCTCGCAAAGCTGGCAAATGACTTACACTGCCACTGCACCTGCTTCCTTTAAACAAAGCAACCTGCAAACAGTCCCATCCAGCTACAAGGGCACAGCCAGGAGAGGTGGGATTCTGTAAGATCGGTTTTCATTGCAATTTTGCCTAATTAGTCTCTGATAATTAATGCTATGAGTGTAACTGAGATGTAATCAGGCAAAATGTTGGGAAGTAAACCCCATGGATGCCATACATCTTTTGATAGTAATGATTATGTTCTTTTTTATTATTAAAGATCCCATTAGAAAGAATTTATGATTTTCCTCTTTGTGAGAGAAATAATAAACACTACATTGGATGCTCTTATTTTTTGTATTGAGCAACCGAGTATACATAATTAGCTACAGTTAAAAAGAAATTTTTCCTGAATGGCTTCTGGGGAACATTACATACAAATTACAACCCTGTAGATTTTTCTGTGTGAAAATACACTCTCAATAAATAACTCAAATACAGTTTGTCTGAAAAAACATTTATGCCCTGAGGAAAGCACAGGGGAAAGGAACCCGGGGGAGCTGTGGGCTTCAGTGCCCACCAGAGAGAGCGCTGTGCCATGGCTGCGGCCTCCTGATGGATTTTCCAGGGCACAGCTTTGCTTCCTGGGGATGTCCCAGTGCAGACAGCAGCCTCAAGTCCAGCCCTCACACAGGGAATGCTACCTACACACTTTGGTTTCTGAGGCTGAGCTCTGATCTCAGTGAATTAGCAATAGGACAAGAGGCAATAACCCCAAGTTGTGATAGGGAAAGTTCAGGTTGGATATTAGGAACAATTTATTCTCAGAAAGAGTGGATATTCATAGGAGCTGCTGAGGGAGGTGGTGGAGTCCCCATCCCCAGAGGTGTTGTTGAACACCAACAGAGAATGGAATCCACCTCCTCTCCAGACACTCTGTGCCAATGCCTGACTGCTCTTCAAGAAAAGAAATCCAATATGAACCTCTCTTGAGTGTCACTTGGCTCCTTTTACGAAAACCAGAAACATCATGCCAGGACCCACTGCAAACCCACCCAAACATGCATGGCACAACCCTGAGCAGTGTAGAGCTGATAGCATTCTGCCACAGTGCAGTAACACCTGTGAGTTGTGTGCTTCCATCACTCATTCCACAGCTTAGAAGAGACATGGCAGCTTACAGAAAAAGTCCCCGTGGGAATACAAACAAGATAAAAAATAACCACCAGGACCAAAGGATGCTTCTACTGCTGGAGAGACTGCAGTCAGATGGGGAGGAGAGATGGGATGGGTGAAGAGGGCCCACAAGGATGAGAAAGATGCTGGGAGGTCTTCTGAGCACAGAGATCTCTGGAGCTTGGTCCCTTTGCTGCAACAAACCCAAGAGCAAAGGATGTGATTGGTCCCCAGCAATATACCAGAACTGCTTACCAGCAAGAAAGAAGAACACTAAACAAGAAGAGAATGTTTGATGGAAAGACAAATGGATTTCACACATGGTCTTTGTAATAAACAACCTGGAAATTTAGTACTTCACTGTTAGAGCAATAATATTTTGCCTTTAAAAAGGGAAAGCAACAAAGAAGTGTTTGTCATCAGGAGTCTCAATAACAGAGAATGTAGGATGATGCCCCAGGGTCCTAACCTAAGCACCACAGAGGTCCTGGGCTGGGACATGGGCTCTAGGCTTACCCTTGGCAGAGCTCCTCAGGCCACAGGCATGAACAGTATGGGCAGGAAGGCTGGAGGGAGGTCTGCCTGTCTGGGCACTTTATATAGCAGAACCAAGACTGCTCCATGGCTTCTCTAGGCATTCAAGGCCAGATTGGATGGGATTCTGGGCAGCCTGGTCTTCTGGTTGGCAACCCTGCCCATGGCAGGTGGGGCTGGAACTTAAAATCTTATTATAATCTTTAAGGTCCCCTCCAACCTAAACCATTCTATGATTCCATTTGCATTTCTCAGTGGGACACAATAAATGGTGAGGAGCAATGCATTTGTTCATGTATGCACTGCTTACAGGAACTGAGGCTGCTTCTGACAGCCATATACGCCAGCAGGATCAACACGAGAAAGGCTGTGCTCCTACTTACCTCTGGGGAGAGGTTCCGCCTGAATGAGACTGAGAGCTCAAGCAAATCACAGTCGTGAAATGGGGATGATTGCCATGCTCATCGTAATAGCAGCAGCTTCAAAATTGCCCCTTCCTTCACAAGGGCATTACACAAACCTATTTGAAATGAAAAAACTTACCACAAGGCCCTGAAGAAAGGAAGAGAGACAGGGAGACAATTAGGGATGCAAGGATGATCAGAGCTGAGGTGTACAGGTGAGCATCATGGCTTTGTGGCAGTGTGAGCAGAGATGGGAGGCAGCCCTTCATCTAACACAATAAAACTGCGGTCAACTGAGAAGCTCAAAGATGGTTTTAGGGAGCTTCAAGTCATGATTTGATCCGACCTTACACCGCTGTGGGTTGTGCAGCTCAGCATTCGGTCCAGACTCGGAGGTCAGTGGTCTGCTTGGCAGGAATGAGGAATCGTGTGGCTATGTGAGGATTCGCAGATCTCTCAAGCCAGCCAAGCCAATTTGCTCTCATCTCCTGGACAAGCTCCAAGACGGGAGAAGACATCATCTGCTCCATCACAAGCCTTTTGTCTCAATGAACTGGCAATCATGACAAAAATAGACGCATCGAAGAATTTTCCATGAAAAAGAAAAAAAATAGAAGTGTCTCAAAATTCACGTCCTGCCAGTAATGGGAAACAGGAAGAAGGAGCAAATTCATGATAAAGATGACCTCTCTTAGAGCACAATCTGTGTTCCCAGGGCTGAGATGGCCTGCTTCCACACATGGCAAAGCCAGTGCCCTCCGAGCATCTCCAAGGTCAGATTGTCAGCCCTTCATCCACGGTGATAGACATGGCAAAGCTGCAACAGAACCAGCACCGGGGGAGGCTCAGGTTGGATGGAACAATTTCTTCTCTAAAGAGCAGTCAGGTGCTGGCACAGCTGCCCAGGGAAATGGGGAAATCCCCATCTCTGGAGATGCTCCAAAACCATGGAGATGGGATCATTGGGGACATGGCCAGTTGACTTGTCCCATGGGCTGGAGTTGGGCTTGGGGGTCTTAGAGTTCTGTTCCAACACTAATGATTCAGTGGTTCTATGATTCTATGATCTGGAAATCTGTCCTACCATTATCAGCTCACAGTTGGTGAGCAGTTTCTCTGCACATGGGAGTATTATCTGGAAAATATGGAGCTGCAGTGTTTTTCAGCAGTAAGGTGGGCTTTGCAATGAAGATTACACCCCAGACTAAACTCGTAGTACGCTGCCTGACTTGAACCTCAGTCTGCAATGTTCACTGTGAGCAAATCAGGCAGAGAAGGATTGCCAGGACTACCAAGCCAGTGCCCTTTCCACCAGACAGTATCTGAGACGTCACTGCGGTATTTCACAAGTACGTTTTCAACGGCTCCAGGTTTGTCCCAATATAAATTGCAAATTTTAATCAGGTAAAACCTATTTTACATCCCGTGCTTCAGCAACTCAAGGTGCACGTTCATACCTTCCATGGGTGCCATTTCAGCAGCTGCGCTTGGAAGTGTTTTTAATGGAAAGCCATTACAGGAGGAAGTCATTTGAAGATCATTCACACACTAGGAAATTTTGTTTCAGCAGACATTTAATGCAAATTTCAGTCTGTATCCAGGCTGAAGTCTTTGCTTGTTGAGAGTTGATAAATTTAAATGGCGCTTGCCTCGAGTGAAAAGATCTGAGTTTTACACTATAGAGTTTGCTGCGGATCTTAAAAACAATGCATGCATAACTCACATTTAATGTATGAACTCATTTTTGTATTTCAAAAACACAGGCGCTTTCTAAGGAGATGCGCAGTGGTGAATTTGGCGGACTGCTTAATTCTGTATACAGTAAGGATGTAGCAGGGAGCCTTTTCCATTTTGAATCAAATGGAATTTGCGATTTGCATGCACCTTTTGAGTCAAAATCAAACATTTGCCCTGGATTGGCCCTAGTTTAATTAAAATGATGAGAGTGTGCGATATGCTTTTGGTCTAAGGCAAAAAGGATGCACAGCACTGAAATTTGGAACAAACATAAAAAAAATTGAGAAATGCATGGTTGGAAGTGATAAGAAATGCCAAGACTATGTATTACATGGGATCACGGGATGAAAATAGAAAATATCCTAAAAAAATTCTGGCGTACTGTGAAACCGTTGTCGGGAGGTTTGGATAGGATTACATGCTTTATGGATAATGTGCCCATAACTAGCACTGTCAAGGTTTGTAATCCTTTCTGTGGTCCTTCTGTAGAGCTGGTGGGGCTGCTCATCAGTGAGAGAAGATTTTCCCCTTTCGATTTGGTGTAAGGGAGAGGGATGGAAATTCTGTCTTGGACTTGGAGTGGGTGGGTATCTTAAACAGTGGTACAGATAGACTTGTATATGAATATTTGTATATTTATATAGCAGGGGTATATATCTCATAAATAACTACTGCTCATTTCTACTGAACATTGTTCACTTAGGTCACCATTAATTCAGGTAACCAACGGTTCTCACTCCTTTGTTCCTACAACTCTTATCTTTGTACAGTGCAGCATTCACCAGTTTTGGGCATTAGATTTCAAGCCACTGGTCTTCCAGCTCCTGAAAGCCCTCAAGCATGTGCGCTCCTTTTGCCTTTTAGATCGTGCTGTCTGGAATTGAGAAATATGGGCACATTTGTCCTGCAGGCAAGGAAATGTATGGGCTGAATTGCTTGGAAGAGCTCTCTTTCAGCACAAGTATCAATGGGTGGAGGACCTAAGCTCCCTTTCTGATCATCTCATGCGTAGCTGCTTCCTGCAGCCTGTCTGCAACTCTTTCCCACCTTCCTATCATTCCTTTGAGTCACTGTTTTGCCATGAGTGGAGGTTATCAAAAGTAAGGAAGGGAGTCTGCTCTAGAGGTTGGCAACCCTGCACGTAGCAGGGGCGTTGAAACTAAACGATCATTGTGGTCCTTTTCAGTCCAGGCCATTCTGTGACTTTATGAGCCTGTTTAAGAAAATATCCCTCCCCCACTCACACACACACAAAAAAGTGTTTAAAAAGATGTCATTTCAGAAGTTTTTTAAAAAGAAATGATTGATAAGAGTCGCGTGCTGCCTGATGCCATAGCATGAGCTGCCCGAAAGAACTGAAGTCACTCCTCAGCTCTTCAGCTGCTCCCATAAGCAAGTAAGAAAGTGAGGATACTGTAAAACTGATGCTGATTTAAAGGGTCATTTTTCTATCTACCGTTGAAATTCAGCATTGGGTCCATATGGCAATTTCCGATGATAAAATCTCTTTCTGTATTAATTTTCTCCTTTTATGAAGAGGCCCACACTGGGTCCCCATCAGCCCATTTCCAAAAGCACCACGATAGATGACTTTATTTTAATTTGTAAAAACTTTGATGTTTGCGAACTTGGCTCCTGTACAGTCCTAAACTACCAGCAGGAGGTAATAGCTTCCAGGACTAAACTTTACTTGATTTCCCACTGTTCTTCGTGCTCGCTGATTTGTGTTTTAAGGGGGAACTATTCATTTTCAAGCTGAATTTCCCTCTGTACAGAGCTCGCTGTTATTCTAGGAACCATTCAATATTCATATTCAAGGCCCCATTCTTGAAAATCAATGCCAACATAAGGCCTGAGAAGAGTGGGTAGAAAAGTGAATAGAGGGAGCTGAGTCATGAAAACCTGGATGATTTGGGAAAGGGAGAGGAGGAAACAGACACAAAATGCCCAGGAGCTGGATTAGCAAGGACTGATGACAAAGGGATGCCTCTGCCCACTAAGGGCATTCTCAACAGAGGCAGGAGAGAAGCTGGGCAAAACATCTCTGCAGGCTTCAAAAAGGTAAGTCTAACCCTGACCCTTCCACCACTCCCAAACACTCTTTAAAAACCCTTGATGGCAGCATCCATAAAAATGTCAGGCAGTATTGCCATGACCCTGCTGTGCCCCCATCCCCTGTGGAAAGCTTGACCAGGCATCCTCGGATGCCCAGCACAGGAGCAGCCTTAATGCAGGTACAGCTTTTAGCCAGGGGTCAAATGCAGACAGGGATGCATCAAGAGCCCATGCTGGAGCAAGATGCCTTCTGCAGCCTCCAGGCTATGCAGCCTACCCCGAAGGACTGAGCTCTTTTCGCAGAGAAAAGACAATCCTGAAACTTAATGCACTTTTACAAGAGACATCATGCTCCCCCACCCTCAAATGGCTTTGGTTTGGTGCCCGGAACATCTGGTCACCCTATAGCCTTTTTTTTATCCAGTAGATTCATTTTCTCAGCACACTGCCGACTGCCAACAGATGAGCTGCAACTGCTGGCACCGGGGAGCCAGCGAGACATCAGCATGCAAGGTCGGAGTTCTGTGCTATTTTGAGGCTTGGGGCTTGGGGGCTGTTTTTTGGGAAGGAAAAGCAATGAAGCTGTTGGTCTGTGTACCCAGGATGCAGCCCTGTGCTGCTGGTATGGGGATGGGGATGGGGATGGGGATGGGGATGGGAATAGGGATGGGGATGGGGATGGGGATGGGGATGGGGATGGGGACGGGGCGGGAACAGGGATGGAGATGAGGATGGGGATGAGGATGAGTATGGGGATGGGAACGGGGACGGGGATGGGGATGGGGTTGGGGACGGGGATGGAGATGGAGATGAGGATGGGGATAGGGATGGGGTTGGGGATGGGGATGGGGATGGGGATGGGGATGGGGATGGGGATGGGGATGGGGATGGGGATGGGGATGGGGATGAGGATGGGGGTGGGGGTGGGAATGGGGGTGGGAATGGGGGTAGGGGTGGGGGTGGGAATGGGGGTGGGAATGGAGTTGGGGAGGCAGGATCCGGAGCAGGGGCTGAGAAGCTCAAATTGACATTATTGCATTTCTTCCTCAAACAGAAGTATTGTCAAGTCTTTTATCATCACCAGTTTGTAGAAACAAGGAGCTGTCTTCCTTTAAAAGAAAACAGACAGACCACCCCAGTGTCAGCCCAGGTGGGTACAGTGCTGAAGGTGTCCATGATGAAACTTGTCACATGTAATGACCTTTGTCACACATAATGACATTTGTCATACATCACAACCAGTGCCTCTGCCTTCAGCCTTCAGAAGGGCCTTTTTGCTGGAGGAAACCAAGGACAGGTCCAGCCTGAGCCACCCCTACACTGCGGACAAGTCCCCATTGCACTGGCTGTGTGACCTGCACCCATCAGGATGCTCTCAGGGCAGGACAGTGCCATGCTAGGATGCTGCTGCTTAGATATAACGTGGTAGCTGCCAGCACCTCAAGGTGAGTTACCAGCAGGTGAAAGCCCACAGCTCACCTGCTCAGTAGCACCTGCCCCCATAAAGCCCCACTGCATTTGCTATGGGCAAAGCAACTTTTTCTCCCTCTTGTGTATCCTCCTATAAATTTGTTTCAAATGTTATTATAATGTTGACAGTGACCCTTGGGCTTATCAGACTTCAGAGGTTTTGATTAAAAAATAAAAGAAAAGCCTGAAGATTTTAGCATAACTATCCAAGGAAATGTGCAAGAGCTCAGGACTATGCTAAATCTCTGTTTCTGCACAGGGATGAGAGGTGCTCACCCAGCAGCACGGCCAAAACACAACACAGCACAGCACTGTTTGGGTTAGCAATGCTCTGATACCAGTAGAAATCGTAACACTTGAAAAAGTGTAACAAAACAAGTGAATTCTGTGAAATGTTGCTTTTTTTTTTTTTTTCAAACCTTACCTCCGTCATGACATAAGTATTTCAAGATGTTCACCAAAGTATTACAAATCGCAGTGTGGGCTATCAATCTGTCAATGAGTAGCACAAGCTTTGGTATTTTTGAGTGATATTTGAGATCCTAACCCCCCTAAGAAAATGAAGTCAGGCAACAACATCCTGTTTTCCGCGGAGAGCGCTCAGCTTCCCCAGCAGTGGGAAAAGGAGCCGCGCTCCTCATTCCTCAGCAGAGCATGTAATGCAAAGCGCTGAGCATTAAGCCCTTCTGTTTTACACTGCACACTGATTTGGAAGCAAATATTTTTCCAACAACATCACCAAATTGAAAGCGTTTTTGCAAATCTGAAACTTTCTCACAGTGTTGTTTTGGAAAAACCCGACGGAGCTGTTGCTGACAGAAGCCACTGCTGACAATCTCAAAGGGAAGTGCTAACCCAGTGCAGCAAACCCAGCTGGGAGCCAGGCTGGGCCAGGCCGCAGTGACCCCACCAGCTTCAACCCCTCCAGCACTACCTTCACCTGTGTGCTGCTGTGGGGTGAAAACTGGAAAAGGGCAAATCCCACGAGGTGTCCCTGTTTTGTCTCTTTTTTCCCCCAGAATCTGGCACTGCTGCATTAAAGCATGGTAAAATGCTTCTCCCGTTTGCCTCCCAACAGAAGAGGTTCTCCATTATGAAAACAGTGGCTGAGAGTCACACATCATTATTCTATTATTTTGTTCAATTTATTTTTTTTAGTGAAAGAGAAAAGAGAATTAAAAGTGCAAACACAGACACACACAAAAACCCCAACAATCAGGGGCAAAGCTGTTGCAGATGGTAAAGAAGGTCTGCGGAAAAAAACAGAAGCACAACCCCACTGTGACTGCAATGTCATTGCATTAGTCCAGACTGCATGGGTGCACTCCCAGCAGCTCACAAAATCTTCCATGGGTGGATGTGGGTGACCATCAGGGACTGTGGGTGGCCATGGATGGCTGTGATAGGTGGCCTTGGGTTGCCATGAGTGGCTGTGAGTGGCCTGGCGTGGCCATGGATAGTGAAAGAGCAAACTTGGGTGGCCATGAATGTCTGTGGGTGGCTGTGGATGATTGTGGGAGGATACTGGTAGACGTATGTGGTCATGAGTGGACACCAGTGGCCACAGGCAGCTGTGGGTGAATGTGGAAAGATGTGGACAGACATCAGTGGGCATCAGTAGCCATGAGTGGCTGTAGATGGTTGTGGGTAGCTATGGGGGGGCTATTGGAGGCTGTGAGTCACCATGGGTGGCCATTGGTGTCTGTGAGTGGTTGTGAGTCACCACGGGTGGTCATGAGTGGCCACTGGGGGCCATGGGTGTCTGAGCATCACCACGGATGACCACAGGTGGTCACGGCATCCCGTGTGTGTGCGCCACCACTGATCACAACACAGCCAGGCAGTGTGGCCGAAGGACTTGTCCTCAAGCTGCTCTCCAACCTGCTGTAGGAATTGCTGCAGCTCTCTGCTCTTCACTAAGGCTAAATATAGACTGAGACGGTGTCTGCCATGGGCATAGGGAGAGATGGGCTTTCAACAAATGTAGAGAAGGGAAGAGAAATGCAGGGGGGGGGAAAGCAAAAACAGTTACTTCTTGCCAAAGCAGTGAGGCAGGCCGGTTCTAGTGCTTTTTTTAGCTGCTTTGTGACTGAAGGAACTTCCAAGAAAAGAAAGAAGAAAAAAAAAAAAAAGGCAACATTCTGGTTGAGATTATCAGAAAGAGAAAATACTCTGAGGGCCAAGGATGTAGCCTCAAAGGATTTTGAAAGGTTGTGGGGCAAGTTTTAAATATAAATGTAGATGAGGAGAGATAAACAATAGAAAATCTGCAAAGGAAAGAAATAAGCATAACATTACAGAAATCTGAGCAAGGTACCCCCACCGGCAGCAGCTGCACCCAACCGTGTGCCCAGGCTGTGATTTGCACCCAGGTGTGGGGTGAGCATTTAGTCCCAGAGCCCTACCTGGGGTGAGGCAGGAGGTGAACAGAGAAGGGAGCATTGGCCCTGTGAGACTGGAATGAAATATATGACAGATGGTTCAAGGGAAAAAAAAAAAAAAAAAAAAAAAAAAAAAAAAAGGGAAAGAAAAAAGAAAAAAAGAAAAGAAATAAAGAAAGAAAAGGAAAGGGGAAAAAAAAGAAAAGAAAGAAAGAAGGAAAAAAAATGAAAGGGGAAAAAAAGCAATTATCAAAGGGGAAGATTTTGGAACATATCCTTTGAAATAAAAATTTGTTTAGCATTTTTAGCAGCTGAAATAATTTTCAGAACATCTGATGAGAGATTTAAGTGCTTCATTTCCTCCTCTCACTCGCCAAGCCATCCGTTTGAAGACTGTCTGTAGCACGTCTCGTTCTCTGTTTTACTGCTATTGGTATTTTTCATTGGATAATGGCAGAATTTGAGATCAATGGAGGAGAGGTATGAGCCTCAATATTCCCGGACGTGTGGCTGTGTGGATGCTTTTGAAATGCTCCTTAACTTTGCAGAAGATGGAAGGAATGTATTCTGTGATTCTTAAAAACAACTACATGAAAGTGTGTCTTATTGCCTCTTTCCCCCCCCTCTTTTCATTGTTCTTCTGTTCTTCTGAAAAAGAAAAAGAAAAAAGAAAAAGAAAAAGAAAAAGAAAAAGAAAAAGAAAAAGAAAAAGAAAAAGAAAAAGAAAAAGAAAAAGAAAAAGAAAAAGAAAAAGAAAAAGAAAAAGAAAAAGGAAAAGAAAAAAAGAAAAGGAAAAGGAAAAAGAAAAAGAAAAAGAAAAAGAAAAAGAAAAAGAAAAAGAAAAAGAAAAAGAAAAAGAAAAAGAAAAAAAAAGAAAAAGAAAAAGAAAAAGAAAAAGAAAAAGAAAAAGAAAAAGAAAAAGAAAAAGAAAAAGAAAAAGAAAAAGAAAAAGAAAAAGAAAAAGAAAAAGAAAAAGAAAAGGAAAAAGAAAAAGGAAAAGGAAAAGAAAAAGAAAAAGAAAAAGAAAAAGAAAAAGAAAAAGAAAAAGAAAAAGAAAAAGAAAAAGAAAAAGAAAAAGAAAAAGAAAAAGAAAAAGAAAAAGAAAAAGAAAAAGAAAAAGAAAAGGAAAAAGAAAAAGGAAAAGGAAAAGGAAAAGAAAAAAAAAGAAAAAGGAAAAGAAAAAAAGAAAAAGAAAAAGAAAAAGAAAAAGAAAAAGAAAAAGAAAAAGAAAAAGAAAAAGAAAAAGAAAAAGAAAAAGAAAAAGAAAAAGAAAAAGAGAAAAGGAAAAAGAAAAAGAAAAAGAAAAAGAAAAAGAAAAAGAAAAAGAAAAAGAAAAAGAAAAAGAAAAAGAAAAAAGTCATAAAAGGGAACTAGCCATCTACCTTGCCCATTATCCTCTGTAAGTGCTGAATCACTAAAAAAATAAAAAATTAATAAGTCTCATACCTGAAGAAGAGGGAGCCGTCGTGCCACAGGCTGCCCTGTAATTCAGTTCCACTTCTCTTTGAGCTCTGCAATGTGATCTTCATTTAAGGACCCCAGAAGAAAAACTGCATCATGTAAATATTAAGGACAGAGCAGTCAAAAATTGAGCCATTTCTCTCTGTCTCGAATGTGTTTCTCTTCCAGCCTCTCCAGCCGTGCTGATGCTGCTGTCCGGCAGCCCCAGCACTCGCACTGAAGTACGGCTGGCGGTCTGTGTAAAGAGCATCGTCTTTATGCTCACAGGATGGCTATTAAGAAGGGGGGAAATTTCACACTGCTCTCAAGGAATAACACGAAAGGACACGGGGCCATTTTCTGCGTGTTGCACTGATTTACAGAATTATTTTCTGCAGTCGGGAATAATTGCAGAACTGTTTCGGTGTTAGGAAAAACGCACAAAAACGTTCGAAACTGCGCAGGGAGGCCGCGCGGAGCGGCGAGGAGCAGACCCTGCATCGCCCCCAGCGTCCAGCAGAGGGGGCGACAAAGGACAGAGACAAAACCTCCGCTCCTGGACCCAGTTTGATGGTCAGGACGAGGCCCTGGTTCGGGCTGTGCAGGTAGCGGTGCTCTGCAGCCGTGGAAATGCGGCACCTGGGGACGTGGGTTGTGCTTGTTGCTCTGAAAGCTCTTCTCCAGCCCAAAGGATTGGAGGAGTCGTGTTCTATGATCTGCTCAGCGCAGAAGACAGCAATGCGCTTGAAGCCTGCGCTGTCCTGCACTGAGGGACGTGCTTCAGTGCAAACGTCCACTCTGCAAACTGTCCTTGCCAAGGGAGCACGTTAAATGCTCGGGACCCAGCGCCAGCCCTGGGGGAGCTGCCCCATCCCATCGTGCGGCTTCCCACATGGAGAACACTTCATCCCGCTAGGACTCCGATGTAGGCAAAGCTGCAGCTTCCTAAGGCTGAGATCAACTAAAATAAACATGATTAAATCAAGGAGACTCAGTCATGGAAGATGAGAGTGTGTGTGTTTGGGGGGGAGGCCGTGTTCGGAAGTACACTAAATCTGCATGGCTTTCACTGTGCAGATACAAGGGGACCGAAACACGCAGAGATGTGAATCACTCCAGAGGCATGAGGTTCTCATTTAAAGTTTTCATGCCTGTCATCTTTCCTTTTTAATTTTTCATTTTGTTCCTTTATTTTATTTTTTTTTTTCTCCCCATCCCTGCAATAAAGACTGGAGTGACTGTCTTCATCTATTTCAATCATAGATTTTTCTGATTAGACCCCCAAGGAAAATGAAAAATACATTGGGCATCTAAGTGTGACTCCTGTCTCCCTAACCAGCGCGCTGCAGATGTGTGTGTTCAGCAGACGCTGTGCAAGAACCCAGGGTAGATCAGAGAAGTGCAGCTGCCATCTGGGCTGAGGCTGCCATCCTTTGCAGGGTTGTCCTGGGAAGCTCCAAGGTTCTGAATTGAGATTCTTTTCAACTCAACACTGCTGGTAAATGTTGAGGTGTCCAAGAAATGTGGCATTTTAGTACATGGCTTAGTGAGTGGTTGGACTTGAAGATCCCTGAGGATCCCTTCCAACTCAGGGTACTCTGTGATCTATGGTTCTAAGCTTGGAACCCGCATGGCAGTAGAATGAGGATATTAATACCTTACTGTTTTAGAAAAAGTTCTTCTCTGTTGTCAGTGGAGTGCTGTGTCCCAGAATCTGTGCTGGCTGCGCTGTACATAGTGTGGGTGGCACAGACCTGGCTGTGTCCCTGCAGCCCCAGCCATGACTGTGAGCAAGCTGCCCTGTTCCACCCAGACCCACTGTCTGCCTTACCTGTGCCCAGAAACACAAACTCAGACTTCAACATGGAAAGGTGAAAGTAGTTGTAGATTGGTTTGATGCCAGCCCTGGCCCCCACGGTCCCATTGGGAGCAGCCAGCATCCCCAGGCAGCCATTTCCAGAACACAGACGTGCATGAAGCAATTGTCCTACCCATGTGAGAGGAAAGGGTCTGCTGAAACGTAGGGAGGCCCAGTGTGGAAGCTGAAAGCTACTGCCCGATGGGGGTGTGCTAAAAATTAGAACGTTCTATGAAGAAAACCCACTGAGTTGAGCCAATATCAGTGATTTGGGATACGTGGATCCAAGGAGATGAAGCATGTTTAATGTAATTACACATCCACTTCTTGTGATGTACAACCATGTGAAGCATTACTAATCCCCAAACAGATACCTGCAGGGAGGACGATCAGGAACAGCTGTTTGGACAACAAGAAGAGAGACACGTGATCTCCGGTTCCGCGGGCTTTCGGCAGCGCTGCTCTGGAGTCAGAGCCTGCCCGGGAAGTGTGAGATTTACAAGGAATTAAACAGTGCTCTGTAAGAAAGTGCATTCGTTTCTTATATAAATCGCACTGCCAGCTCATTTATTATTGTAATAACCTTCAGCATTTCCATTATGGGAGAGGACTTCTCCTGAAATGAAAAATGACTTTCCTAACTGAGTGCGGGGAGCGTGCCGTCACCCTCGTTTTGGCTTCCGATTTCAGATGGCAAGAGAGAAGGACACAAACCCTTACACCCAAAGGGTGCTATTGATTGCAAACTAATGCATTGTTTGAGTTTACTGTGTGTTTGGGAGTTGTTAATATATAAGAGAGATAATAACACGAGCAGTATCTCTCCTCTTGGCTTACTCAAGAAATCTCCTACTTGCTGGCTGCTGAGGATGGCTGAACTACCAGCGTGGTTGTTTCCATGCACATCATTTGATTACTAGAACCTACAAACTCTACACCATCATACTGCGCTACTTTAGCAACTTAGTTAATTAACAACATTACTTAGCAGAGGGTTCTTAGTTAGGGTAGTTTGGTTGGGCTGTGGTTGGACTCGATGATCTTTAAGGTCTTTTTCAATCTGAGCAATACTATGATTCTATGCTTTTGTGATTCTATGTATCATTTATACCCAGCTTCCAAGCTTATTACACATATTATCAAATATTCACTTATGTGAGTAGTAAGAATTGCTTCTGTGAAGTTTTTAGGCTTTCAGGACTAAAATGGCTGAATTATGTGCAGCCGTTTCCCGCATGCTAACAGGTGCAGGGGGGTTTGACGGGGCTGCTGGAGACACTCCTGCCAGGCACTTGTCAAAGCACAGAGTGAAACCTCTCCATCATTATCGGCTGGCAACAAACGAGTGGGTTTGCCCAAACAGCACATCCGTGCACACACACCTGAGCGCTCAGATTGAGGTATTGTCCTGTTCCTGAGGGTCTGACCCATGATAGGGCTGCTGCTGTTCCTTATGAGAGACATAAAAGAGAGAAATGTGTGCATGTATATTACATACATATGTATAGAGAGAGATGTGTGAAGATGTGGCCCTTGGGACATGGTTAATGGGCATGGTGGGGGTGAGTTGGTGTTGGACTTGATGATCTCAGAGGTCTTTTCCGGTCTTAACAATACTGTGATTCTGTGACTCCAAATGCCAATAGACATACTGGGGCCACTAATAACATCACACACATTTTGACCAATGTACCATGGGTTATTTCATGGCTATACATAAAGAACCATTCAAGGGTTCACTCTTAACCACACAGAAGGTCACAGACACCCATAGCACCACGAGCAGAGGGATGTGGCTCAACCCCTTGCCATTCTGAAGTCATTCTGCTGCTTCTGGTCCTGTGCACTGGACTTTCTTTGCATTCACAGTTGGCAAAAAATAAGTCTTGCTGCTGGACTGGAGTCCCCAGTGGGTGAAAGCAGAGCCTTTTGATTATCACTAGCATTATTTAAATGATTTTGGAGCACATGAACCAAAAGGACTCACAGATCTATCAAATCACAGAATGGATTGTGTTGGAAAGGACCTTAAAAGCCACAGAACCATAGAAAGGTTGGGTTGGAAGTGTGCTTAAAGCCCCCGCAGCCCCCCCCTTGTAATGTGCTGATTGCCCCACACCAGCCCAGGTTACCCAGGACTGTGTCCATGGCCATGGGCACCTGCAGGGATGGGGCACCCACAGTTCTCTGGGCACCTCCCAGAGCACAGAGCCCCACCATTGCCACCATACCCACCTGAGCTCCATCACTGCCGGCAGTCATGGAAATATTGAGGCTGTGCTCTGCCCTGGGCCTGTACGGAACAACAGTGCCTCTTGTCGTGCTGCCATCGCACGTACATGCTATGAGCTCCGGATATAGGTCAGGGAGCCATTAGAGCAGATAGCAATCAGAACTGAGATTGGTTTTTGGGACAGTCTGACTAGTTCAGATAAAACCAAAATCTAGCCACATTTGTATAAACAACTCAGACATAATTATTTTTAAACTATTGGCCAACGTTATGCTGCCATGTGTGTCCTGCTTTCAGGAATTAATGTCTTTCACTCATAAGCCACCTACTGCTGTTTACTGTATTAATGACATTCTGGTCATCTCTCCTGAGGGCAAAAAATGAAAGCTAAATTTGGCTCGCCATCTTCATTCCAATCATTTACTCTATCCAGTCCTGACTGTTGATAAAGCCGCACTAAACGCGGACAAATACAAAGGGAATTAATGTTCATGGCTAATGAGCAATCACGTGGCTGTCGCTCTGCTTTGCTGCAGCAATGAAGGGAATTTTCCATTCTCCCTCCCCAAAGCAGCGCTGGCAGTGGCTCCGGGAGCTGGGTGGTTCCTGGGAGCAGGATGGAGTGGGTCCCTAAGAGGAAACACATTGTCACCATCACACAGATCACCGCGGAGCCCACGCGGTAATGGGTTTCTGAAGCTGAGCATTTTCTCCGGTCCTTCAGATGTTTGATAGCGCACGGACCACCCAAGTTAATCTAACACAAATGGAATTTAACAGATTCCTTGTGTACGGCTTCTGAGCCTCTCAAGTTTCTTGTGGCGCACACATATAGAAGTGCACAAGGTTTTGTGCTAGGCAGCGCTGAAATGCACAGCAAAGGCGGGGGGGGGGGGGGGGGGGGTTGGCTGCACCCCATTGGTTTTAGCCTGCAGAGCTGCTCTGTGTGCCTGGAGCAGGGGAAGCATCCAGAAAGCACAGCAGCAGGAAGCAGCAGGCAAATGGCAGCCACATTTTTGCTTTGCACGATGGAAACAAACTTGACGCACCAGACCAAACATTTCAGCTCAAATAATGATTCCCATTAAAGAAATGACAACCCTCCCTTATAATGCATGGTGTAGAAAGAAAGGCATTTAGAGTATGGAAAACTAATTGGTTTAGGAATCAAATTTGAAAAATGCAACATCTTCATACGGCAGTGGGAGAGCAAACACTCCTATTTTAATGAGCTCCCTCTAAAGGAGGCTAATGTGTAATATTTCTCTGTATGAGTTTGCATTAGAAATCTGCTGGGATGGGAATACTCATTACCTGCTACTATCTGAGCTTTGCACAAAAATATTGGCTTCTCCTGAGTAACCTGACGTGATTATCAATGGTTTGGGGAAGGCGTCACGTGGCCGAGGCCAGAGACAGCCATTGCAGTTTGCAGGTGTGCAGTGAAATCTTTACAGAGATGCAATGACTTCCTAGAAGATATGCACAGTGAATATTAAATGAATCTGGGAAACTCGGTCTTGATGTCTCAGATCAGATCAGCCCCATCTTTTTTAATGACTCTCATTTATCCAATTGCAAGCCTGCTCTCATTATTTCTGGAGTACATGCAGCCTGGTGGGGCTGAGACCCTTGGCAGCCTGAAAAACAGGCACTGTGTAGCAGCACAGGAACCACGCAGCCATATGGGTTGGGTGTTGTGCAGCAGGATGGACAGCACGCAGCAAAATGGGCACTGTGAAGCAGAATGGGCGCCATGCAGCAGGAGGCGTGAGCATTGTGCAGCAGGATGGGCACTGTGTGTCTGAGGGCAGCTGTGCCACATCCAGCCTGGGTGAGAGCCAGGATGGAGACTGAATTTGCATGTGGGAATAGATTTCATTAGGGATCGTGCCTACAGGTGATTTGCTCACGTCTTTCCTTGTACAAAACCCCATGAAGCCAATTTAGACAGCGCTGTGCCGACCTTTGTAAGGCAGAACAGCAGTGCGCGGTGATTTGATCTGTGCAGCTGTACTCTGTTCTCACCAGCTGTGGTTCACATAAAGACGGTGGGATCCAGAAGTGCAGCATCTTCACCTCTCATGCCCACGGTTCCCCGCACAGTGCAGTCCCCTCTGCCTGCCACCTGGGCTCAGGGTAATCCCAGAGAAGGGCTTTTCCCCATTGCTGTGCTATACTTCTGTGGGGCTGATCGACCACTGAGCGATTCAGACTGATCCGCAGGGTCGGGCACCCTGCTGAGAAATGATCAAATGATTCCTATGCCCAACGGCTCTCTGCAAGTTGATGAATTTTTGAACATCATGTCAGAAGGCAAACTTTTCCACAAGAAAATGCACCGACCAGGTGCATGCAAATGGAACAGTTAAACAGTCCTGCTCTAATTTAGACATTCGTTGCATACAGAAAACAAACAGAAACCAGGGATATTTTTGGCGGCCACTTCAGTGCCATTTGCTGGCAAACGGTGAAGCAAAGAGCACTGCTCTCACCTGCATTGCCAGCAATGGCCCGGCAGTGCCCAGCTCACACCTTGCTGCTGGAAATTAAAATCCCATTGCCAGTCCCCCATCTGAAATGAAAGAACTCTTTCCTCACCTAATCTTCAAAAGCTGGAGCCAGAGCTGCTAATGAATATTTTCCTCTGCTTATGAGAGTTGTTGTTTGTTTGCATTTAGCTAAAATAAATCTGAAGCACAGCTTGCCAGATGCTTTTTAAAGACAGTGGTAGGAAAAAAAAGAAAAAGAAAAAAAAAAGAAAAAAACAACCAACAAGTCAGCATGGGTGTTTTGGAAAGAATTTTATTTGCATACCTTTGTTTACTTGTGTTTCCAGATTGCCTTTGCAAATTTTTCAAAGCATGAAGCAATTGGGCTTCGCGAGGGCAGAGCCACGCATTGCTGGGGTGTGCGTGTGTGCTGCTCTCCAACCCCACAGGAGCTCTGGGTGGGTCATAGGAGCAGCACACAGCAAAGTACATTGAGCACCCAGCTACAATGGTGCAGCGGTTGCAGGATTTCGGGGAGGGCAGGATGTGTCTGGTAGCTGGAGCAGATGAACCCTATGCCTGCAGACTCCTGAACAAGGGACAGAAATCAGGGCTGATAACAAGCCTAGCGCCACCAGAAATTAGAGCTGTTCACAATACTTGTGCCTTCAGTAAAATGCAATGCAAGGTAGTTGCTATTGCGCTGAAGTGTTTGTTTCACAAGGACAATGCAAACAAACTGCAGTGTCCCCCAGCTCTCCCCACACCGCAGTGTGGTCAGTAAGCGTGCAGCAGGCAGTGAGTGCACACAGCTCGGCCCCGCCAGCTCCACGTGTCGGCATTCCTTCTGCTTAATATCTCTGTAATCTCTCTGGCATCGTACACCAGCCATTTTTCTCCTCCTACTTCACACTTCTGATAAGCCGTCTGGTCCCACAGCAGATGCATTGTGAATCTTCTCCTTCTAAGTATCTTGCATATGTTTCATTAAAAGTGTTTCTTTCTTTGATCAGCTTGAAGTTCTGATGGGGGAAAAAAAAAAAAAAGAAAAAAAAAAAAAAAGAAAGAAAGAAAAGAAAGAAAAGAGAAGAAAAGAAAATAAAAAAAGAAAAATCCCATCTTTTGGGGCTTGGTGAAGGGTTAGGCCCTGGGGTGGATGGCGGCATTCTGGCACTCCTCAGGGCCCATGGCCACCCGCGCTCTCCATGCCAGCTCATCACCATCCTCCAGCACCCAAAGATAGCAGCCGGCCGTTGGGTGTGCAGCAGAGCTGAATGGGAGAGAACAGGGTGGGAGGTGCAGAGTGGGAGCGGCACAACCGCGCCGTTGCTTGGAGATGGGAGTGTGGGGGAGATGCCTCCCACTTGGGGTGATATTTCCCACAAGAAGGTAGCATTTCCCATAGGGACAGCAGCCCGCCCGCTGTGTCCAGGGGATAGGGCTGAAGGGGACTCAGCCTGCGCTGGGGCGGCCCTGCTCCTGTGATATCTGCTGATGCCAACTATGTTGTCACCTGGGCACAGGTGGATGGTACTATGTCAGGATGGGAGGGGTTGGTGGATGTGGAGGGATGGAGGGGGAGGGATAGGGAGGGGTGGATGGGAGATGAGTGGGGATGAGTGGGTGGAAAGGGGTGGGTGGGAATGTGTTGGGATGAATGGATGGGATGGATGGATGGATGGGGTGAGGTGGATGGGGAGGGATGAGGGCGGATGGGATTTGGATGGGGATGGATGGAGGGGGATGGATGGAGGGGGATGGATGGACAGGGAGAGGTGGATGGGTGCTGGGTGGGGGTCAGTGGATGGGGATGGAAAGACAAGGAATGTTGGACAGGGATGGATGGGGATGGATAGAGATAGATGGGGATGGGTGGATGGGAATTGATGAATGGGTGCAGGATGGGGATGGATCAATGGGGATGGGTGGATGGGTGGATGGGTACTGGGTGGGGCTTGATGCATGGGAACTGGGTGCCACTGGGTCCCTGCTTCCCAGCCCCATCACTACTCAGTGCTCTCCAGTATCTCTCAGCAGTGTTGTAGAATTATCCCTAAACAGGTGCAATTTAAGGCAGAGAAGGGGTCAGTGCTTTGTTGTCACTGACCCAGTAGGTTCTTGCTGCTCAGACCTGCCAGGGTTAATCCTACAGCACATGTATTTTATTGAATCACTCCTAACACAGCTGCCATTCATAAAACACCTAAGCCTGTACTTTTCTTCCTGGTAGAAAACATATTTAGTTACTATTCCTACAAATGTGTGGCTCTTAAATATGATATAGTGTTCTGCAAGCCTTAACACTTGCAGTATTTTCACTTTTGCTAAATCAAGGGTCTCCTAAATGATCTAATCCCAACTCCTTCCATGAAAGAAGCTTTCACCTGCCAGGATGCAGGGAGCAATGATGACTCTGTGCCCCACCTGTGTCCCCTTGTTGCCCTGAACCTGCTGTTGGGGTGCGGTGTGGAGGAATTTGTGATTTCTCACTGCTTTAATTAATTTTGCATGGCCTATGTGGCACTGCAGAACAGAATGTGGGAATGGAGACAAGCAGCAGTTCACATCATTCACCTTCCTTTCTGACACCCCCTAGCTTGGGGCACGGAGTGGGTTTCCAGTGCCAGCCCATGGGCTGGGAGTATAGCAGCATTTTCCTGCTTTGGGGGTCATCTCCCACCCATGGGGAGGTGGTGCAGAAACCTGAGGTAAGCAGGTCTGGAAGTAAGTTAATATTAATTAATATTTATGACTGGCAGCCATGCCAGGACATCAGACTTGCACACCAGGACATCAGGTCACCTGGATACACGGACACAGGGATCCCAGGCCACCAATGGAGACGAAGTGCAAATCAGACATTAAAATCATAGAATCACAGAATCATTAAGGTTGGAAGAGAGCACTAAGGTTGGGGACCATGTCCAACCCCAGCCCACCCTCACCATGCCCACTGAACAGGTCCCAAGTGCCTCATATCTGCCACATCTCTACACTTCTTGTTTATTTCTTCTGATTTTTTTCACTGGAATCACAATTAGCTTAGATCAGGGCTGGGTTTTTAGTTTTTTGGTTTTTTGTTGTTTTTTTTTTTTGGTGGTGGTGGTGGGTTTTTTTAATCACTAACATATCTATCTGCTTTACTTACATTATTAGGATCCAACACTTAAATTTAGTGATTTAATTGCAAACAGTTCCACTGCTGTGGGGCAGAAACCCCAGACAGCCCAGGGTAAGCCTTGCTGCCTGGCAGCTGGCTCAGAGAGTCCTTGTCATTGAAAGTCATCTTGCCCCCAACTGTTCACAAGTTTCACGTTCAATTTTTCTGATGGCTTTCATGAAAAATGATGTTTCCTTACCCATCACGGAAGATATTTTCCCCGGCAGGTATGCTGTCGAACATGTTGCACTCGCAACATGACACGAAGTCTAAAAATCACAGAGAGACTAATTACTGGAGGAAAATTACACCAAAAGACCAATTTCCTCGTGATGGAAGTGACAGCCCTGAGCTCAACTCCCCGGCCGCTCTGGGCAGCTGGCCCACAGGATCTATTACACCCTGCTGCACAACACAGCACGGCACGGCACTGCGCAGCACCACACAGCGTGGTACAGCACAGCATGGCATGGCATGGCATGGCATGGCAGAAAAAAGCTTGGAGTGGCACACTGTGACACAGCACAGCATGGCACAGCACGGCATGGCATGGCACAGTATGGTATGGTACAGCACAGCACGGTACAGTACAGTATGGTGTGGCATATCACAGTGTGGCACCATATGGCACAGCATGACTTAGTATGGCATGGCATGGTGTGACATAGCATGACAGAGTGCAGCACAGAATGGCATGGCACAGTACAGCCTCTCAGATCTCACAGTGCAGCACAGCTATGCATGGCATGGCACAGCATGGCACAGCATGGCACAGCATGGCACAGCATGGCATGGACACAGCATGACACAGCATGGCATGGCACAGCATGGCATAGCACAGCATGGCATGGCACAGCATGGCACAGCATGGCATAGCATGGCATGGACACAGCATGACACAGCATGGCATGGCACAGCATGGCATGGCACAGCATTGCATGGCACAGCATGACACAGCATGGCATGCCACAGCATGGCATGGCACAGTATGGCATGGCACAGCATGGCACGGCACGGCATGACACAGCATGGCATGGCACAGCATGGCATGGCATGGCACAGCATGGCATTGCATGGCACAGCATGGCATGGCACAGCATGGCATGGCATGGCACAGCATGGCATGGCACAGCATGGCATGGCACAGCATGGCATGGCATGGCACAGCATGGCATGGCACAGCATGGCATGGCATGGCACAGCATGGCATGGCACAGCATGGCATGGCACAGCATGGCACAGCATGGCACAGCATGGCATGGCATGGCACAGCATGGCATGGCACAGCATGGCATGGCACAGCATGGCACAGCATGGCATGGCACAGCATGGCATGGCACAGCATGGCACAGCATGGCATGGCACAGCATGCCACAGCATTGCATGGCACAGCATGACACAGCATGGCACGGCACAGCATGGCATGGCATGGCACAGCATGGCATGGCACAGCATGACACAGCATGGCACGGCACAGCATGGCATGGCATGGCACAGCATGGCATGGCACAGCATGACACAGCATGGCACGGCACAGCATGGCATGGCATGGCACAGCATTGCATGGCACAGCATGACACAGCATGGCATGGCACAGCACGGCATGGCACAGCATGGCATGGCACAGCATGGCATGGCACAGCATTGCATGGCACAGCATGGCATGGCACAGCATGACACAGCATGGCATGGCACAGCATTGCATGGCACAGCATGGCATGGCACAGCATGACACAGCATGGCACGGCACAGCATGGCATGGCATGGCACAGCATGGCATGGCACAGCATGACACAGCATGGCACGGCACTGCATGGCATGGCATGGCACAGTATGGCATGGCACAGCATGGCACAGCATGGCACAGCATGGCATGGCATGGCACAGCATTGCATGGCACAGCATGACACAGCATGGCATGGCACAGCATGACACAGCATGGCATGGCACAGCATGGCACAGCATGGCATGGCTCAGCACAGCATGCAACAGTATTGCACAGCGTGGCACAACGCAGCAAGTCATAACACGGCATGACATGGTGTGACACAGCATGACAGAGTGCAAGACAAAATGGCATGGCACAGTAAAGCCTTGAATGGCACAGGGCGGCACAGCACACTATGGCACAGCACGGCATGGAACAGCATGACATGGCATGGCACAACTATCACAACTATGGAACAACTCCCCACTTTTTGCATTTCTTAACAGGAAGTAATGTTAATTCTTCTGTAGAAATGGAATTAAATTAATGCTGTAATAGTTTCAAATACAGCCAAATAATCCTTCAACTGTAAGAGTTTGTATACAGAGCAGAATGCCCCAAAGATCATTTGTATGAAAGCTGAGATACGGTTGATGAATTAGTTCATAATATTTACCTAGATTATGTACAATAAATGTAATGTAAATCATTTATATCCATATACTGCTAATTTAGTTGCAATCAGAAAATAATGCAGTATGAATTCACATAAAAAACAATTCTGTACAAGAAAATTAAAACGGTTGAGCATATTGTTTTATATGAAATATCGAGCTATGCAATCATATTTCTTATATATTTTAAGCTTCAGTAGGAAAAATATATTTGTTCCCTTTGGAGCTTCTTTATATGTGTATAAAAGCTTTAATTTCAATGGCTATAAAGGGGTAGATCTTCACAAAAATGCTGTCAACATTTTTCTTTTCCATCAGCATTAAAATGTGATGAGCAGATATTCAGGAGAACATGGCACCTCAAAGTTTGCTTCCTGTGTGTTATTCAGAGAGCTGCTCTCACTTGTTTATTAGAAGTAATTACTAGACTATTTTTTAATTGACGATTTTTGATAACTATTGACGATTCTTTTATGATTCAATCCAGTGGGAAAAGTAAAAAAAATATATTATTTTTTCCTACCCTTCTGCCTCACCCTACATCCAGAACCTGGGCTGTACCACAAGGCACAGGGCTGCTGGCCACCTCCGGCTGCCATGTGCCGTGCAGATGGACTCAGATGTCCTGAGACCTTACAAAGTCTATTAAGAGCTCCTGGTACGCTGAGATGCAAAGAACTGAGGTAGGGAGTAATTGTGCTGTTCTTGTGCAAAATAAGCAGGCTTACTTTCAAAGAATGATGCGTGAACTTACAATGACGTCTCCATTTCTTTCCATTCTGGAGGGCATTGGGGTTGTCTCACTCCTTGGGCTCTTTGGGGCTCGAGCTGGCTGCTGCCACAGCCAGAACCAGTGCCAGTAGGGCTCCTTGGAGGGAAAGGAATGAACATTCCTGGGGAGATGAAATGCATTCCTGAGCAACACGTGCCTGTGTGATGTGCATACAGCAGATCCAAAACACGTGCATGTGCACATGCACACACACATAAGAAAGATGAACTTGAAAAGGAGTGTTTCTATATTAAGAAAGAAAGGAGGAAGAGCATTATTACTGAAGAAGTGTGAAATGATGGAGCAGTACAGAGCTCAGAATCGCCATGACCAATACACCAGGCTGCTGAAGAGCAAACACAGCATTGCACATTGTTGGTTAATTTCGTTAATTATGGAGACAGCAACGTGGCAGGACTTGGTCTCTCATGGTGTGAGGCCAATGGAAATGCGCTCCAAGAGATCTCTGCTGCCACAAGTGGACTTTTCCCTGAGGCCAACATTTGTTTCTGTCCCAGAGGCCACCAGTGTGGGATCGTTGGTATGGCCAAAGAATGGCCAAGGAGGAAGAATGGTCATCAGGTAAAGGAATGGCCATCATGTCAGGAGAGGGACATCAGGCCAAGGAATGGCCAAGGTCAAGGTCAAGGAACTGCCATCAGCCAAAGGAATGGCTGAAGGTGGGGAGTGGTCATCAGGCCCAGGAAGGTCCATCAGGCCAAGGAATGGCCATCAGGTCAAGGAGCCACTCCAGCCCCTACGAGTTCCCATGGACCCATGTTTGGGAAGGACAAGAATTCAAACCCAGGTGATTTGTAAGCTGACCTAGCACTGCCTGGATGCTAGAAAATCCATCCTAAGAGCTCATCTCAATCTAATTATTTGGAAAGTTGAATGTATTTCAGCTTTTCTGTGCACAGATAAATGCACAGCAAAATAAAGCCATGAATGCAATGGGTTTCACAGGGATTGTAAAGCAGATTACTTACAGGTGCAAGCAAGGTCTGACTCCTCAGAAAAATGAACTGATAAAACACACTTTTTAGATTTCCAGATACATCTTTCCAGCTCTCAATATAGCCCACAAATGAATTCCACAATTACAAATCCCCATTTTTCTTTGATTTAGCACCATTCCCTCCAGGAAAAAAACATTCCTCAGGTTAAAGCACTTTAGAAAGTATTCCACATATGTGTCCGCACCATTATTTTTCCCCTCTCTGGTCCCTCCTTGTTCATCTGCTCAGCTTTCCTCGCCTCACAAGGGTCAGAGCTTTCCTCTTCCAAGTATCCCTTTGAAACCCAGTTCACCTGAAAAGCCAAAAGCGTTTCACTGCAGCAGGTGCTCCTGCCCCCAGGTCAGCCCCATTGCACTGCACAGTGAACCCACTGTGGGGAGAGATGCAACTAGAAGTGCTGCCGAGCCCTGTGGCTCAAACAAGAGAAGAGGTATAATAATAGTTCAAACTGTGATCTTTCATTTAAGCATCTCTCTTCTGATTACAGAGAAATACTCTCATTAAAATTCCCATTTTTCTGTTGTAAAGCGTGCTTTTCCCAAACCAACCTTTTTGTTTTTCCTCACAGATCCCTTTTCACTTCTTGGTTCCCTTCTTGGGGGATCTGGAGGACAGGCAGTGCTGTGCCCAATCCACACCCCACAGCTGGGCTTAGTGATACTCGTGTCTCCATGTGGAGCTTTGGATTTATGGAGATGTAAATCAAGAAAAAAGAAATAGCAGAAGCTCAAAAATGAGAATGAATAAATTAATGTTTCATGAAAGTTTGCTTTGGGAAAAAGAAAAAGAAAAAGAAAGAAAAAGAAAAAGAAAAAGAAAAAGAAAAAGAAAAAGAAAAAGAAAAAGAAAAAGAAAAAGAAAAAGAAAAAGAAAAAGAAAAAGAAAAAGAAAAAGAAAAAGAAAAAGAAAAAGAAAAAGAAAAAGAAAAAGAAAAAGAAAAAGAAAAAGAAAAAGAAAAGGAAAAATGAAAAGAAAAAGAAAAAGAAAAGGAAAAATGAAAAGAAAAAGAAAAAGAAAAATGAAAAGAAAAAGAAAAAGAAAAAGAAAAAGAAAAAGAAAAAGAAAAAGAAAAAGAAAAAGAAAAAGAAAAAGAAAAAGAAAAAGAAAAAGAAAAAGAAAAAGAAAAAGAAAAAGAAAAAGGCATTTTCCCCAGTGAATGGCATGCTTATTATCTCTCTGTTACATTGCCTGAGAACACGGGGAGGAGAGTCAGTGGTCTTGGTGAGTAAAATACATGTTTCAAAGGTTAGAAAAAGCCACCAAGCAATTGTTGTTGCCTTTTCTCTTTTGTCACAACTCTGAAAGTTGGAAGTTTCACCTAGTGTTAATAATATAGCATTAGCTGCACATGGCTGCTTTGCTGGAGTTAAACCAACACGGCTCCTGCTCATCCAAAGCAAAGCTATGCAAGAAAACAACAGCCTTCATAACACACAATATAGGTCAGCAATAAGCGTGACAGCAGCCTTAATGCAAACCAGGTTCTATTCTGAACTCTTGCAAAACTTGCCACAGGAATATCTACAGTGAGTCGAAAAGTGACACAGGAAATCCTGGGACTGTGCAATGCAGAGGGAAGCCCCGAACTGTTCCTGCTCAGAAATGGGGAGATGTGGCACTCGGGAGCATGGCCAGCAGGAAACATGGGGATGGGTTGGCAGCTGGATTTGATGATCCTTGAGGTGTTTTCCAATCTTCATCATTCTGAATATTTCCCATCTCCTGTACTCAGCTCTGTTATCTCGATACCAGTGTAACTGAATGGAAAATTAGGCCCAGCAGATTTAATAACAAAAGAAATCAGAAACATTTCTGGCAGAAATTAGTTTTAATTTGAGCATTTAGTAGATTTGACAATACTGTCTTTATGAGCACCAACAAATTCAGCAGCTGATGATAGAGGAGATCCCGGGAAATTAGATGATGTTTTAGAATGAAAGGTATTTCAAGAGGATTTGGGAAACGTCTGCAGGCATCTACATACAGGTTTGCCTCTCAGGCACTCGGTGCAGCTGGAGAAAGGAAAAGAAGCTGAAGGAGCCATTGAGTGTTGGGATGTTCCATTGGCACACGAGCAGGTTGTCTGTAGATGAGGTGCTCTACAGCATCCAGCCACCACGGCCAGTCTGCAGCCCTTTGTTGCAGTTTAAAACCACATCAGCTCCTCGATAGCCCTGCTATTCTGTGTGGGGTCTCATGAGCTGGGTGTGGGAAATTAATGATCTTTAAGATCCCTTCCACCCTGCGCCGTTCTGTGATCCTACACTTACAGCTGCTGCTCTATAATGGACATATACAGGAAAATCCCTCACAAAGCTTCTATCCGTTTCATCTGGAAGTTCTGGAGAGTTGATTAGTTAAGTGCATAATTATGAGATAGCCTTGAAGGCAAAAGCAGTAAGTAGTGGGTTTTGCTAAGGATTCTCCTGTTGGTGTTACCGTACAAAATGTGAAACACTAAGTAGAAACAAGAAGTTTGTCTTCAGGAAAGAAGTTAAAAGATGCAGCAGGTAGGACTTCCTCAGGACGATTCTTCACAGGTTAGATAATAATTAAGCACAAATTACGTTTTCTCACAAAGCACATCGTTTGGGCAGATGCACGCATTGTTTTTGTTTGTTTGTTTTGAGGGATGTTAGCACCTTGTTCATTAATTACACACCTCGAGCTCCAAGTTCAGCCCTCACGAGCTTCCTTGGGAAATGCTGGGACTGCTCCATTGGTCTCCACTGTTAATCCGAGCTCCTCAGCTTGTTGAGAACCACTCTGATCTTACTGGGAGCCAGTTTTACCACCCCAGGTAAATTGATCGTGCTAAATGATTGGCTTTTTAAATTGATTTCTTTTATACCAGCAAGACAATTCTATTCATTCTTTCAACAGTGCCCAGAGAATGGGGTCCAAGAGCCACACAGTGGTGGCCCACCCCGTGCTTGGCTTCATAGCATTGATCCAAGGCGTGCAGCACAATGGCAAGAGGTAAGCAACATGGCCACATCACAATTAGGAGCATCCTGAACTCCAAACTTCTGCCTTTAGAGAGATTCCTCCTTTCCAACACTTTGCTTCATGGAACAATGAAACATTCACACAAAGCAGACTCCAAAATGCTTCAGTTTGAAAATGACCCTATGGAAATGAAGCACTTGGCCATCTATGCATTATTGTAAATACTGCAAACAAAACACAACCTCAAAACCAACCGTGATGTTAATCTTCCACCATTTCTGAATCTTTTCCAGAATTTATCGACTGATTTTTATTTTATTTATTTATTTGTTTGGTTGTTGTTTTTTTTTTAACCGGGGCGTTCCCATAAACTGTCAGTTTCAACAAAAGGGTATTTTCTAATGAGAACTCATTCAAGCGACCTCCTTTCTGCTGGCGTTAGCTGTGCTGGATTGTTGAGGCAGGGGCTGGGGATTTCTGGTGGATAATTGTTTTAAGCACGCAGCCTCACAGCTCGTTATCAGGAGTTCTTCATCTGGAGGAAAATCTCTGCTAACATGAGGAATTGCTGGGAGCTCTCAGGTTGAAAACAAGTCTTCTGATTGAATATCTGCATACAGCTTTCTTTTTTTTTTTTCCTCTGCCTCCTACACTGGAAGCAGAATTATGTAAAATTATATCATATGATAATTCATTGTTTATGAATCGAATGAAATTGGAAGCGCTAACTGAATGACTAAAGCACGACATTGGAGATCACGCCTTTATTTCATTCCAAAGTAATGAAAGATTGCTGCACCCTGACATGTTTACAGCACTGAATGCAGGAGTCAGACACGTGTTTCTCTCCCACCTGCAGTGCCCTGAACTGTGACAGGAGAACTCCGTAGGAATGAGTGGAGAATCCCATAGGAACGAGTGGAGATCCCCATAGGAATGAGTAGAGATGCCCATAGGAATGAGTGGAGAGCCCCGTAAGAATGAGTGGAGAGCCCCATAAGAATGAGTGGAGAATCTCTTAGGAATGAGTGGAGATCCCCCTAGGAATGAATGTAGATCCCCATAGGAATGAAAGGGGAGCACGGCTGCGTGGCTGCGAGCGGATATGAAGAATTTGGTGAAGTGCTAGATTAGGGCTTTTAAAATAATTGTGATAAATGATAACATCTGCACACAGTAATTTCCCTCAAGATGTGTTAGATTAATTTTATGAAATTAACATCCAGAATAGCAAACATTAGCCATTTGTGTGACCGAGGCTTGGAATCAGCTGGAGCTTTCACAGCTTCTGAGCACTTTGAATGCAGAGAACTACGCAGCTCTGGGGGGGACGAGCAAGGGAGCACAGCCCTGAACCAGCATGGCCATGGGGCAGAACTTATGGAGTCTCCCAGGGGCCTTGAGAGGCTGCAGAGCTCAGGGCTCTCTGCTCCCCAGAGCCTGCCAGAGGGAGAGAAAATACGTTCTTGTGGTTTTTCTTTTTTAATGAAGAATGCAATGCATAAACTTTATTTCTTTTTTTTTAATCCTTTGAAGTGCCTTTGCACCTGTGTACATCTGCACTGCTAAACCCAGGTGCCCTGGGCAGCAGCTCACCTGCAGTCTGTGCAGGCTGCTTAAGCACTGCCTGTTGCCATGCACTGAGGCTCTTCATCACCATTCCCTTTGCCACTAATTTATACAGCACCTCCAGATCCAAGCATTCAAGAAGAATTACAAGCTTGTGCAATGGACTCAACTGTATTTCCTCCTCTAAGGGAGACATCCTCTCACTGGCACAGGCTGCCTAGGGAGGTGAGGAGTCCCCATCCTTGGGGGTGTTCCAGAGCCAAGGAGATGTGACACCTGGGGACGTGGTCAGTGGGCATGGTGTGGTGGGTTGGGGTTGGGTTGGATGATCCTGGGGGCATTTTCCAACCTTAATCATTCTGTGGTTCTATTTAGGGTCATGGAGGAGATGGCTTGGGATTGGGAATCTCAGGGGTCTTCTGCAGCCTTACTGTTTCTGTGATTCAAGGGCAATTAAATAGGAATTGCTTTGACACTGGTCCCTAAAGCAAGGAAGGGAAAAAAAAAGAAAAAACAAAACAAACAAACAACAGCAACAACAAACAGATATGCAGACATCGTGAAAATAACTAAAACACAGTTACAGTTAGACAGAGAGGAAATAGTCACTTCCAGTACGTGGAAATACCTCCTCACCAGTACATGGGTGAACTGAACAGTGAACAGGCGAGCTCTGCGAGGTTCCAGTTCTGTTTGGAGAAGAGGTCTGTGCTAACAGGGTGCTGATGGTTCAGCACTCCCTGCATGAAGGAAGCTCCACAACATCTGCTGTCTCTGCCACTCCAGCCCAGCTGGGTGGCTCGGGAAGTCACAGTTACCAGAATAACAAATTGAACCTTGGCAAAAGTCATGGGCTTTATTTACAAATACACGTAGCGAGGATTACAACAGAAACACTACCGAAACTCTGTCTCAAAAACAATGATTTATTGGTAATGGCATAAAATGGAACAGACCGACAGTCTCTGGCTATGGTCAAGCAATTATCCAGGAGCTGTAGAGAGAAGTGAAGATCTCAGCTGGCTGCAGTAAGGCCTTCCAGTGTCTCGCACGTCCTTAGTGGCTCTCTCCTTTCTTGCCAACTACCTGATATGGGAAAAGACAGACAGGAACAGTGAGTGGTGAACCTACAAGTGAACTGAGCTTCCTTTTTTAATTAGCGTCAAAAATCAACAACCACAACATTTCTCAACTCCATTAGAACAGCTGAGCATGCACTGCTGCACGTGAAGGAGCTGTGAATCCCTCTGAGGTGCTAAGAGGGCTGCAAGACACCAGAAACTCTTATCTTCAGTATTAATAAAAGCAGCAAAGTATCAGTCTCACTCGAGGAGAGTTAGAAGGAACTGCAACACAACATACCACACTTAGACGTGTTATTCACCAAGCATTCAACCTCAGAATGCTCCACGAAGTAACACAGCAGGAAGGGAACCACTGGGGGCTCCAGTAACAACCTTTGTTCCTTTCCCTTGGAGGCCCTACTGTGTAAGGGCCTGAGAACATCTACCTTACCATGCAGCTCAACCCTGCAGAGACCTGGAAGTTGTAGGATTTTCAGTTATTCTTGGTCAAAATGATACCTGGCAATGATTCCAGTTTGGTGACAGCTAGCCCAAGGAACTGCATGCTAATACAGGAACAACCAGAGTGAGTTCCAGTCTTGGCTATTTTTGAGGCCCACCAGGGACCAAGCCATCGGAGGTTCAAGTCCCACGAGTGGGTTTGAGTCCTGCAAGAGATCGAGGTTGTCAGTCTGTGTCCCACCAAATTTATTGGCAACAGGGGAGTGAACAGCCCTCTGAAGGGGAGATCCCGAGGTGTCCTCCTTTGGGGTGTATATCAAGACACTGGAAAATGTTTGGGGGTGATCCATTGAAGTGAAAGAAACTGATGGAATTTTGTAACCACTGGTGGCCAGTTGTAGCCCCTTGAGAACCAAGGAAAATGGCCTGTTAATGGATCTGTTAGTTATAATTCCATCTTGCAATTAATGTGGTTTTGTAGAAGGGGGTGAAAATGGGATGAAGTGCCTTTTTTTTTTTAATTGCTCTTTGAATTGCTGATACAGAAATTAGAAAAGATTGTGGACTTACGCCCAAAGGCCACATGATGGCGATCTTAGACAAGGAATGTCAGTGAGCCCTTAGGCGGTGTTGTTGGGCGATAGGGCCAGACTTGAGCAAATGGGAGGAAGAGGAGAAGAAATACAGAGAAATGAAGCGTGTTCAAGTTTGGGACGGAGGAAACCAAGCTGAGATTAAATGCATTTTGAAATAAATGTGAGTCTGGGGAGAAATAAATGAGGCAAGAGGGAACGAGAGCTGCTAAGTCCCGTAGCAGGATGAACACGGAGGAAGGCTCCAAGGGCTGCACAGGAGCCTCTGGGGGAGGCAGTAGGACCAAATGGAGCAAGTAATGATTAAAGTGTCGTTTTCAGTGACTGATTTGCTAGGAAATACCCTGATTTGGATCTGGACAATGAAGGGGTTCCTCCCTCTGCCTGCCATATACAAGATGCTTTGGGGAAAGGTAGAGACTGCCTCAAAGGAAATAAGCTCACATCTTCCAGGGTCAGTGCAGTACGGGTTGGGGGGGGGGAGGTTACATTCCGAATTTAGGCACCCAAAGCCGAACAGGAGCTGAGCGCATTCCTGGGCATGGCCGGATGGTGCCGCTGGCGGACCGTAAATGGAGCACACTGCGAGGCAGTGCAGAGGGGAGGAAACCTCCCCGGAGGACTCTCGGAGCACTCGGGAGCGTGGAGATGCCTTTACAAAGTTAAATCAAACCCTGATGGTGCTCCAGCACAAGTACTTCCTTTGGTAAAAGCTTCGGTGGGAGCTCTGCTTCTACCTTCAGAATATTATCTCCGTAACACTGGGGGAATTCAGGTTTTCATTCCGTGTTTCTATTTCTCCAATGGCCTTCTTTATCATTTCCAAGCCGTGGAGGACTCATTAACAACTCAGACTTCCAAAATTGGAATGAATTTTGCTAATCTGCAACCAAGGGTGTTGGACACTTGATCTTTGACTTGGAACACATCAGCTGCTGCAGCATCACCCATGTGGGTACAACTCGCTGGCTGCTGCTCACTGTTTGCTTGCTGGTGCTGGGCCGCAAACATGCAGTAGGGGAGAAGTTTTATCCATCCTGCAAAGATGAGAGTGAAAGTGCTGAAAGCTGCTCCTTCTTTGATCAAAAGCATGATCTAAAATGTGAAACTTCCACCTCTTGCCAGCCTAAGCTCCTACTCGTTCTTTGAACAAAGCTGATAGAGCGAGCACCAGCAGCCATGAGGATCATAGAATCACCAAGGTTGGAAAAGACCTAAAAGATCATCCAGTCCAAGAGGATGCCTCTGAGAACTTCAGGTTGCAGAATCTCCAAAGAGCTCTGTGGTTTTTATTAACCGTGTAAGAGAACTGAAAGGTGAAATTATGGGTCTGACCTTAAACCAACCCAGCAACCCAATGAAAAGATACTTTATGTGCCATCAACACAGATTTTGGTGAGGTTCTGCCCCGTTTTTACACAGACTGCCCGTTCCCTCTCCATCTCACTCCCTTCCTCATCTCTCCTGCCCATCTGCATTTCTCCTGCTCTACTCCCACGTTTCTCTCTCCCACGTTATCCCTACCTCCCTAACTTCTACATCTCCATCGTATTCTACACCTTGACAGAAACACTGCTAAGGCATGAGGCCAACAATAGGCATACTCCCCAAACTGAATATTTTCATGCTTCTTCTGATGAAATTTATAATGAAAGAGTATATTTCTAAGCCACTGTGTTTAAACAAATTAACGGAGAGAAGAAATAGAACGTGCATGCCTGTGTGTGCACACATAAATGTATTACTGGGCATTTTTGCAGCTGAGTAACAGCACTTTTGGAGAAGCTGTGGAGACTTAGTGCAGATCTGTCTGCATTAAAACTGCTGACACCTCCATGAGAGCAGCAGACCCAGAGCACACATCACGCCCAGCAGCACCCCGGTGTGTGAGCCCATCTGCTCTGCTCACAGCATTCAGCTGCACAAAGGATACCAAGATTGCAAGTTACTCATTTCCAGTAACGGGATCTTAAAGAGGTGTGAGGGAGAAAGTTTCTGACCAGTGCATGTTTCTCTGCGTGTTCATTTTACGTCTAGGTTTTACTCCAAATCCCTGTCAATAAACTTCTCAGTAGAGAAGTGGTGCACTGAAAGAGACCAAACCGATTTATTTCCAGCCCAGCAGGGGGGGCTGCAGAGACCACACTCAGGTCCCTGGGTTTACCCTGCTAGAAATTACCTCCTGGAGCTGCTTTGGAACTACTGGATGTTTGTACACCACTTCGCATTTATGAGGGATGCTTTTACTGCAGAACATTTTTCTGCCCTGAGCGATCTTGTTGTGGCACTGGATTTCTGTAGAATTACTGCAGGCAATGCCCAACAGAGCCAGCTTCACACCAGCAGCACTGAGGAAGTGAGAAAGCAGCAAACTGCTCCAAATGTGCACGGCTGTGTGTCCAACAAGGCAGGTCACCAGATCAAAAATGTGCAAAAGTAATTGCTCAGAGCTGAATGGTGAAATGCATTAAGTGTATGCTAAGCAAGAATAATGCTTCCTTAAGGAAGGCACATGAAAATGGCAAATGACAGCTTGCTGTACAGATTGCAGGGGAGAAATGTGACAGTCAGAAAATACGGGATTTTGATTGGTGAGAACTCCAGCTCGTAGGAAAAAGAAAGGAAAAAGAGGAAGGAGAGGGAAGGGAAGGAGGGAAGGAAGGGAGGGGAAAGAAAAGGAGGGAGAGGGAGTGAAGAAGGGAAGGGAGGGAGGGAGGGGGGAGGAGGGAGGAATCCACTTTGACAGGAAAAACAAAGGCAGACTCCATAAGAGTCTATATATGTATTCTCAGGAGTGACCTCCATTGAAGATGCTGCCAGGCAGCGGCTAATGCAGCGTCACAACAAAGCCACAACAGCCTTGGTTTTGTCTGAGACTCTTCCACTGCTAGATATCCACATGAGGAGGTGTACTGTAAGATTCTGACTGAACACTGAACACAACGTGCTGGTAATTTCACAGTCAGCCTCTGCTCCCAGGTAACAGTGACAGGATGAGAGGTGATGGCCTCAGCTGGTGCCAGGGGAGGGTCAGGGTGGGTGTCAGGAACAATTTCTTCTCCAAAAGAGCCATCAGGCACTGGAACATGCTGCACAGGGAGTGGTGGAGGCCTCGTCCCAGGATACAGCTGCTTTTGGAAAAGAAGTTGCTCTCCTCTTGTGAACCATCATGAGCTTGCTTGATTCTGAAGATGTTTTACATAGGAACAGGGACTTCTGTAACATCTAAGTGTATATATTTGAAGGATCATGGTCAGGAAAGGGAATGTGTAGGAAACAACTTCTGTATTAGTTGGAATTCTCTGCAGAGGATATGGTTACAGACTGAGCCCACTGTTATTTTGAGCTCTCTCACAAAGGTGTTGCTCTATGGTTATGCTACAGTCTTGTATCACTAAGTCTTCACATTCGCAGTGAACACAGAAATGTGAGCTGAAATTGCTAACAGCAGCACCATGAAATTACACAATGCTAGAGTGATAGAGCAAGACATCGAGACATTCTTGGGCACCAGAGGCATGAGAAAGGAGAGAAGGGTAGGCAGAATTCCTGGAGCAATTAGGAAACATCAGTCTATGAAGAATACATGACAAGATCAGCAGTATAGGCTGGCCCTTAAAAAGGGTCCTCAAGATGCGTGCTACCATCATGCTATGCAGACCCGGGATGCACAAACAGGACTGTCTGTCAGGTTATTCACCTTCAGGTCAATCCACATCAAGCTCTTAGGATATGGAGAAAATCACTTCTCTGTGCTATGTCAGTTAAAATCAGGACGGCACAACTTACTTACCTACCAAGTGGGGTTTTTCAGGGGGAAATTTGTTTAATCCTGCAATGCACCTGCGTACTGTAGTGATTTACAGGAGTGTAAAAATGAAACATATTTAGTCTTGCAAATGTGAAAGCTACTACCAGCATTTTGAACCAGGCAGCACGAAACTGGAACACAGCTGCAAGAATAAGGGAAGGAAAGGAATTATACAGGAGAAACATTCAGAAACAGAGTAGGAAATAGAGAAATGGACGCATGTGCTGGGACCAATTTAGACCAGGGTCTGCAGGTGGCAGCAGTGGGAGCTTCTGATCTGTGGTGTGGTCACTGTGCTTTCCTCAAGTACGGGTAGTATTTGGCTGCACCAAAATCTGTTGTGTGTTGGTGGGTTTTTTGCTTTGTTTATTTCATGTGTCTAATAATCTTCTTCCACACGGGGTACCAAACAAACCCAACTGGGCATACAGATACCTGCCACAAACTGATACAGAAGCCATCCAGCCCCAGGCATGAAGCAGCGTCCTGGACAGAAATGGAATCCTCGAAGGCGTGAGCAAACCTTTGTTTTTTTGTTAACCCGAAACAATACTGATTTTAATTAACTTGATTTCCTGACTGTGAGAGGAGTGTGATGCAGGTAGTCTAAGGGAAAGGAGCTAGAAGACAGAACTCTGGAATTTATCCTTAGGTTTTAAATCCGAGGTGGGGGGGAAGGTCCATTTGAATGAGCCTTTTTTAGGCAAAAAACAAGCCAAGCAATCACTTACATCTCTGCCAGACTGCAACAATGATCGCTTTCATTACCGAGCAGCATCCACATGCTGCAGGTTTCATTTCTGCAACAGTTGCTCGTAAGTGAATGGCTAAACCGTGCTAACCTTACTCTCCCATACTGTCCGAGCATACTTTTGTTAGCTAAGCCTGCAATGAGGGAACAGAAAATCTGATGGTTTGATGATTCATTGATTAGAAACAGCAAGAAATCAAGCACATTCTCTTTTTATCATTTTTTTTTCTTCCTGCTTGTGTATATGATCAACAACAAGACTTGTGTTGAGCCAAACAAAGAAAATAAGCTAAAATGTAGATTGCTCATTTCAAGAGTGCTGCTGCTGGTAGCCCTGCAGCTGGCTGCGACACTGAACCTCACCACAGTAACACACCTCCAAAGGGACTGACCAGAACACCTCCACCTCCCAGGGAGCTACGATTTCCCCCTCCTGTCCAAAAGAAAAGGAGGTTTTGCATTCCTACAGTGCTTTGCTGTGTGAAGAACCTTTTCATTCTGCTCAGGTCTGGCCACTGTGGAAAGATCCATCCGCAGGCAGGTGACAGTGTTAAGGGTCAGCCCCACTGCAGCGTGCGGAGTGGCAGCTCGGCTGCTGACCTCTGGGCGCAAGAAGTGGAGCTGGGGAACAGCAGCAGGAGTTAATAGGAGCCACACAAACAGTGAAGATGTCAAAGCTGTTCCCAGTTTGCACTGGAGCAGTTCTTGTTGGCCAGGTGTCTGCCCTTCCCAACTGAGTGCTTTCCCCTTCTGCTTTCCCCAGGCACTGGACAACTGCTCATGGATCCTGGGGATGCTGCTCAGCTCCTGCCTGCGCCCTTCCACTACTCCCAGAACACAGCCATCTGTAACACAGCCAACAGCCAGACCTGCCCACAGCAAGAACGGATCAACACAGGCAATGCAACACCAGAAAATGCATTTTTCCCCTGTCCAGAGGCAGGTACCATGATGTGGGTGCAAGTGGGTGAGTCACAATCTGCCTGAGGGCATATGGCTTCAGAAGTGGAGCCGCAGGACAGGGTTAGCCAAGCAGAAAGCAGAGCAGAATGTAGCAGAGCAACTTTCAGTGAAGTTATTGAGGTTTCACGTGTAGAAATAAGGTCAAACAAAAAATAAGAAGTTTCATTTAGGTAAATAAATTAAAAAAATAAAAATAAAAAAAGAAGCTGTGCTGGTTTGGGGAGAAACTATGACAAAAGCACATATTTACCTTGCTGTGGTCGGCACCAGAGTCAAAAATAGAAAGCATTATTGAAGAAAGAGCATGTTAAACACTGAAGTGCTTGACTGATGTTACGCTTCCCATCATCACTTTGAGAGCTACTATTTTCCATTCCTTCTGTTTGATCCGATGTTGTGGTTTAACCCGGCAGGTAGCCAATCGCCACACAGTCATTTGCTCACTCCCCCTCTGCTTCTCATTGGTATGGGGAAGAGATTTGGGAAAACAAAGTAGAACTTGCGGGTTGAGTTAGAACAATTTACTAAGATAAAGGATAACAGCGATGACCATATATATATATATGAATGTATATAACAAGTGATGCACAGTTACTCACCACCCCCCATCCGATGCCCAGCTGGCCCCCAAGCAGCAGAAGGGAGTGAGATGAACTCTCACCCCCTTCAAAACTCCTTCCAGGTGATGCCATCTGATATGGAACATCCCACTGTCCAGTTTAAGTCAGCTGCCCTGATTCTGTTCCCTTGCAGCAACTTGGGACCTTTGCTGTGAATGGCCACAGCTTAGCAGGCAACTGTAAGCACTGGTGTGTTACCAACAGTGTTTTTCTTCTAGAACCAAAGCATCGCATCGTACCAGACACTATGAGGAAAACATTACAGTCCCAGCTGAAACTAAGACATCAGATCTGCAAGCACATCTGCATTTCCCCTGCCATAAAAGGCATTATCTGTGAATGAAATTGCATGCAGAAGTCTTGTGCTCAGTTGTTTTTAAGTATTTCTTTATTCCTTAGGAGTATTTAGTGACCATTCTGCTACATAATACATCTGAAAAATCTTTTTTAATGGCACTACATTTCACACTCCTTGTCTCTCATCAGCACCATCCTTTTTCTTCACAACACCGAATGCAGTGAATACTTGGAAGAGGCACTAAAACTCCCTGGGTGCCTCTCAGAGGGCTCTGTGTGTTCCCACAGCTCCAGCTTCACGTTCAATGGACAACCAATGCTTCTTATTTATCCATACTAAATCCATGCAGGGATTTTTAAGGCTCTGATTACCCTGCATCCCCCTGCTTAGGTGTAACCATCACCCCATCATTTTGCCATCCACATACATCAAGACATTTTGCATTTGCCATCATCGCAGAGCTGCCAGTTTGCCCTGTGCACACCACGGCTCTCACCATACAGGTTAAGTCGGAACAATCATAGAATCATAGAACGGTTTGGGTTGGAAGGGACCATCTTAGTGGCCTCCTCTGGTCCTGCTCCAAGAGCTCCACACAACCCTGTGCCTTAAAGCCACCTAAGGGGTCACCCCACTTCACCCAGCCCTCAGCACCCAACCCAGGCCTCGCTGCCAGGTCCCCCATCACTGCAGTGTGGCTGCAGAGCTGCTCCCTCCCGATCCGACGTGTGGCCGCTCTCGCCGTGATCCCGGAGCTGCAGCTCTGCCCTCGGGGTGCCACGCTCCCCAGCTCTGCACTCCCGTCTCTCGTCACCTTCTCCAGGTGTAAAGCCGCTGCACAGCGCAGGGCTGCGGACCTTTACGAGACACGCTCTCGGGGCCCGACTTCCATCCTGGAGGAGGCGGCCCCGAGGCCGTGCTGCCGGCGATGGGGCAGAGCCGAGCCTTGGGGCTGGGGCTGGGGCTGGGGCTGCCGCCGACACGGCGCCTCCCCCCGCACGGAACCCGTCCGTCCGGTCTGGCAGCGGGAGGGCGGCGGGCGGAGCAGCGGCCGTCGGGGACGAGCGGGGCTGAGCGGGCGGGGGGGACCGAGAGCCGGGCGCAGGTTGCTGCGGGCTGTGCCGAAACTCGGGGCCGGGGTCGGGGTCGGTTTGGGGCTGTGGGTCGTGGCGTCGCGCCCCGCGAGGCGTTGGGTGCTTCGCTCGTCGGGGGAGGGGTGCGGGACCGCGGCCGGGCCCGAGCTGGGGGCAGCACGGAGCGGAGGTGAAGCTCGGGAGTTGCACCGCGAGGCTTGGGAAAACGTTTCGTTGTGTTTGTTTGTTTGTTTTTCCTTCAGAACACCGTCCCCAGAGCCTGAAGGCTGCGTGTTTGTTGTTCTGCCGTTTAAAAACGTGAATGTCTGCAGTTACTCGCTCAGGAACGACGTGTGGGGCGATGCGGAGCTGTGTCCCGAAGGCGGAGGTCGACCTCGCTGCGGTGCCCACGATCTGAGGCTGTGGGAACGAAGAGTGTGTGCTGCGGGGCCCCGCTGCCTGCACCGCACCTGTGAGTTGGCTTCTTTCCTCGTGTGTGTTCTTGAGGGAGATAGCCTTAGTGGTTGTGGGGTAATTACTTGTTAGTTCATGTTTGTTTAGCCTTTAGAGCAGTTACAGGAGTCCATGTTAAGAAACTGTCACAGTTCTGTAGCAGGGAGCGCTGGAGGTTACTTGTGAGGCTCGTCAGACTGCTGGAAGATGGAAAAGATAAATCTACATTGCAGCCCTACTGCCCGCTGCTTTGTTTCCATAGCATCCCTCCTCTGAAGGCCTAAGGACAGCGGTGTTAAAAGGACGGGCAAAGAAAGTGTCCCTCCGCTGAGCGAATGTCAGCAGAGAGACTCTGAAACTGAATCCAGTGTGCGGTGCTGCTGGCGGTGACCTGTGCGGTGCTGCTGGCGGTGACCTGTGCGGTGCTGCTGGCGGTGACCTGTGCGGTGCTGTTGGCGATAACCTGTGCGGTGCTGTTGGCGATAACCTGTGCGGTGCTGCTGGCAGTGACCTGTGCGGTGCTGTTGGCGATAACCTGTGCGGTGCTGCTGGTAGTGACCTGTGCGGTGCTGCTGGTAGTGACCTGTGCGGTGCTGCTGGTAGTGACCTGTGCGGTGCTGCTGGCGGTAACCTGTGCGGTGCTGCTGGTAGTGACCTGTGCGGTGCTGCTGGCGGTAACCTGTGCGGTGCTGCTGGTAGTGACCTGTGCGGTGCTGCTGGTAGTGACCTGTGCGGTGCTGCTGGCAGTGACCTGTGCGGTGCTGCTGGTAGTGACCTGTGCGGTGCTGCTGGTAGTGACCTGTGCGGTGCTGCTGGTAGTGACCTGTGCGGTGCTGCTGGCGGTGACCTGTGCGGTGCTGCTGGCGGTGACCTGTGCGGTGCTGCTGGCGGTAACCTGTGCGGTGCTGCTGGTAGTGACCTGTGCGGTGCTGCTGGCATTAACCTGTGCGGTGCTGCTGGTAGTGACCTGTGCGGTGCTGCTGGCGGTAACCTGTGCGGTGCTGCTGGTAGTGACCTGTGCAGTGCTGCTGGTAGTGACCTGTGTGGTGCTGCTGGTAGTGACCTGTGTGGTGCTGCTGGTAGTGACCTGTGTGGTGCTGCTGGTAGTAACCTGTGCGGTGCTGCTGGTAGTGACCTGTGCGGTGCTGCTGGTAGTGACCTGTGCGGTGCTGCTGGCGGTGACCTGTGTGGTGCTGCTGGTAGTGACCTGTGTGGTGCTGCTGGTAGTGACCTGTGCGGTGCTGCTGGCGGTAACCTGTGCGGTGCTGCTGGTAGTGACCTGTGCGGTGCTGCTGGTAGTGACCTGTGCGGTGCTGCTGGCAGTGACCTGTGCGGTGCTGCTGGCAGTGACCTGTGCGGTGCTGCTGGTAGTGACCTGTGCGGTGCTGCTGGTAGTGACCTGTGCGGTGCTGCTGGCGGTGACCTGTGCGGTGCTGCTGGCGGTGACCTGTGCGGTGCTGCTGGCGGTAACCTGTGCGGTGCTGCTGGTAGTGACCTGTGCGGTGCTGCTGGCGGTAACCTGTGCGGTGCTGCTGGTAGTGACCTGTGCAGTGCTGCTGGTAGTGACCTGTGTGGTGCTGCTGGTAGTGACCTGTGTGGTGCTGCTGGTAGTGACCTGTGTGGTGCTGCTGGTAGTAACCTGTGCGGTGCTGCTGGTAGTGACCTGTGCGGTGCTGCTGGTAGTGACCTGTGCGGTGCTGCTGGCGGTGACCTGTGTGGTGCTGCTGGTAGTGACCTGTGTGGTGCTGCTGGTAGTGACCTGTGCGGTGCTGCTGGCGGTGACCTGTGCGGTGCTGTTGGCAGTGACCCGGCAGCCTTGGCTCAGTGCGTGGCAGGCAGCGGGTGCAGCAGCTGCAGGGAGCCCAAGGGCTGGGCATGTTGGTGGGGCTGCTAACAAACCTCATTGCCCGTGTGTTCCCCGACTCTATAAAACTCTGGTTTAATTCCGTGCTTAAGGTGTCCGCAAAAGCTTGGATTTGCTCGCAGTTTTCTGCTTGGATCTGTTTGATTTTTATTATTATTATTATTTTTAATTTGGCTTCCTTTTCTGAGTCTGATTCAAATGTCAAGGGTGTTTGGTCTGTGTTTTTCTCTGTAACATCTGCACCGATGTTACTGAAGCTCACCTCTCTGTTTGGCTGCTTTTGCATCTGTCCCAAAACAGTATTTGTCCCCTTGTTAATCTGTAGGTGATGCAAAGCAGTGCCTTGAAACTTGTTCTCTCCATTCACAGCCTGTGAATATTCCAGTCCCTTGGCTTGCAATTTGTGATGCTGAATTCAGCAAGCCGCTTGCTTGCTTTGCATTGAAGTCCTCTATTTAAATTAGCTAGCATTAATTTTCCATCTTCTTTTGTTGTTGTGGCTTTTATTTTGATGGCGCTGGTGATCGTACTGGACTTGAGTGTAATGCGTTACCTGCATTTAGATATTGGCAGAGGTTTGATTGATTTTGTTTTCATTATGAGGGGTTTTGATGTTCTTCCCTGGCTGTTTCCTTTACCTGGCCTGCGCTAAATGAGGTGCTTTGTTTAGATGTAATTGAATGCAGGATATTAGCCAGGAGCTTCTGAAACCCAACCCTGGCTCTGTCTGTGACTTACCATGTGGCCCTGGGCAAATCTCTTACCCTCTGTGACCTGTGCTTGTTGGGGTAAAGGATGTGGTTCCTGCCTTGTCCGCTGGAGACCGATGGCTCAAGAGCTCTCAGCCCCATTTGCAGACACTCAGTGACAGTGCACTGCTTCTGCATCTCTACTTTTGACAAGCTCACAAAGTTATTCTGTGGCTTCCAGTGATCTGCTTAGTGCTGTGCTGTTGGTTTGCTTTTTTTCTTTTTTCTCGTATGTTCTGAGATGAGATATAAGGAATACATGTTTTAATCTCACCAGCAGAGCCAGACAGCTTGGGCAAATAAATTTGTGGATGCCATTGTCTATAGGCTGGTGTAGAGTGATGCACAGGAAGGTACAAGGAAGAGGTGTGAAAAGATGGCACTGCAGAGAAACCAGTGGAAGCAAATCCAAGGGCAGTACCAGGACAGTTGCTGGAGTGTCTTTCTGAGGGCAAGAAGAGGAGATAACACAGAGGGCTTGGAGGTCTGATCAGAAATGGTGCTTTTTTGTCCATCTTCTCCCTCAGGTCGTGCTGTCTGCTGGGTAAGAGCAGCCCAGGAGAGTCTCAAGCTTCAGTGCTGATGGGAAAGGTGCAGTAGCTGCAACCTGCAACCATGCAGCAGGAAGTAACCTTTACAGCTTCAAATAGCTGGTAGTTTTGATGGTGACGTGGAACACCTGGGAAAATATCTGTTTAAGGTTCCAAAATGTCTTACAATACTGTTCATGTATGCACAAAAATAACTATTTCTTCCTTTGTTAATCTAAAGCAAGTGGTTTTATACCATGAGCCATGGGAGGAAGTTTAATAATCTCTGTAAAATGCAGGTGGAAACCCCTGCAAAGTACTCTTAAGGCTACAGCTTGAACAAAGGTTGCCTCCTTTATTATAATTAGCAAAGATAACTTGGCTTGACTTGGACTTTAGGAGAAGGAAAGTCTATATCTGTTAATGAAAAATCCTAGTGCAGATAATGGGTGAAATTAGTGTTTTGTTTCTATAAGTGCCTCATCTTCAACCATCACTGCTTGGCCTCGGACAACTGGGACTGCAGGCTGTGGATCTGTCTGCTGTCAGCTTCCAGTTTTCAGTAAGTGGCAAATTAATCTCTTCCTTCTATAGAGTCCTGATGGCTCATAATGATAATTTATTTATACTAGAATATACTGGAATATATTCTAGTATATATATATTAGAATATATGTTCGTTTTCACACGTTCAGTAAGTCCTTGACCCTCGCAGATGAAAAAGTTTGGTGAAATACATTTTTGGAAACACCTGTTTTAATGAGTGACTTTACTTTATCCTGGAGCTAAAATTTCAGGAGTGGAAGAGAAGGCAGGTGAGGAGAAATTAGTTATTCACTGGATTTAAACCATCTTAAAGTTGTCTTCTTGTGGTGGATGTCAGTGCTGATGTTAGTGCTCGCTGTCAGAGTACCCATTGTGCCTCCATTTGTGATAATGTTTGAGGGAAAAGGAAATAATCTGCTATTCGGACAAAGTTCTCATTATCTTCTGCACAAGTTGTGGCCACAAATTGCCCAAAATGACTTTTTTTAGAAATACTTCCTGTGAGATTAGATAGCATTGTGACTCAGAGCATACATAATTTACGTATAAAAGCAGTGTACACATGTCTGTTTATACTTGTGTGTGGGTAAAATCTGGGTTTGGGTGAGTGACAAAAGTAGGTGACGTAACCAAGCTGACTCAAATGAGACACTGCTCACAAAACAGGTTTCCCAAGGTTTTCTCATGTTGCAGTGATCGCCTGATTCTCTGAAAGGACTGCCTTAAAGGACTGCCTTAAAGGACTGCCTTAACCTTTTCAGTTCTGCTGTGCCACCCAGGTGGCCTCAGAATGGTCAGATGTGACGTGCGTTCTGGTGAGCTGGGATCTGTGATGTGGAGGTTTTTCTGCACCGCAGGTATTTATTCCCTTAGCCACTTTTAATCGCTTGAATTATGATGGGAAGTCTGAGTCACCTCCTGTTAAGCCTGTGCTGGCACTGCCCAACTCCAGCAGGTTTCAAGGTGGCAACTTTTTTCAGGATCACCACGTGTAGAAGGAAGGTGGGAGCTCTGGAAGACCAGCAAGTCTCTTGTTTGTTTTCTGCACTCTGAGCTTGAAAGTAAGTTCAGCTACTTTCCCAGCATAGATACTCAGCAGTTTTGTTTCCTGAAGCTGTGCTGAGATCTTGTGTGCGCCTGCTAGGTCAGGTGCTGAGGAGCTGATTGCCCGTGATGTCTGGGCAGAGTCTGCTTCTCTACCGTGCCAGGCACCAAGCCCCAGCATTTATGGTAGTCACAGAGAACTCCTAGGCTGACATCAAGGTCGTATACCGTATATGATGTGTTCTGAATTGTAAACCATGTTTGTTTTTTTCTTAATGCAACATTTATTTGATTAACCTTGAGGAGTTGAGGCTTCAGGATTCTAAGTGCATTTGAGAATCTCCAGGTAAACTGAGTGCTAGATAACATTTCTAGGTGTGGAACTTTAAGCTTTTAATGATCTCCTCACATCCTCCTCAATCTTGTATTTGTCGTAACATACGCAGTTAAGATAAATATTGTTAAGATATAGGAAATCAAAGAGAGAAACTTGTCTGCTGAGCCTTCTACTTCCAAACAAGGAAGAAATGATTAGGGTTTGAAGGGTGGGACAGTCTCGCATGCTGCAGCCATTGGATGATGGAATTTGGAATCCTGACAGGGGGAAGCAAGGCAAGGTTGGAAAAGACCTCAGAGATCCCCAGGTCTGACCGTCATCCCCTCCCCACCGTGCCCACTGACCGTGTCCCCAGGTGCCATGTCTCCAGGGTTCTTGAGCACCTCCAAGGACAGTGGCTCGGTGACTTCCCTAAGCAGCCCTTACCAGTTCCTCACCACTCAAGTCCACAGCGCTGGACTTCAGGAGAACAAGGTTTTGTTTGTAAGTGTTCCATGGGGCACAGTCCTGGAGAGGAGGTTTGTTGTCTGGTTTCCAGGGATCTCCTCCTCCCAGAGCAGGAGCAGTCTGTCTTGGTGAGCATTAAGTCAAGTTAGTGTGGTTGGGATGCTCATAGATGAACAAGGAACTGCTGCCAAAATTCAGACACAAAAAGGACACACACAGAAGATGAAAACGGAGACAGATGACATGGGGAGAATAATAGAGATACTGTTATTTGAGCATTCTCATAGAGGAAGGCCAAGTGGAGACTGCCTCAGATGAAAAGAACCGTGCCTCCAGTCACAGGTGAATTAAAATAGTTATGTAAACTATTGAGGCTGCCTTTCTCCAAAGCATTTCGAAACAGAACTCTACCAACATTCCAGTATTCCATGAGGATACATAAGGACGTTGCTGCATTTCAGAACAATGACTGATTGTTAGTTCTGATTGGGAAACACCATTCTCTCCGTATGTGTCATTTTGAGGTTGTTCAATTATTTTGATTTAGTCATTCCCTGAAGTAAGTCCAGCTGTTCTGTATGGAGTACATACACAGATAGGTGACCTTGTGGCTGGAGGCCTTGAGCTTAGAAGAGCTTGGAGTGGTGGTTGTGTCCTTGTCCCATTTGTGCTGTTCCATACTCCTTTAAGTAAATACTTTTCCTTACAATGTCATTAAGGAAGTTACTTTCTGAGCGTTCAAAAACTTGTTAAGTCTAAAATTTCCTTATTATTTCGAGCAATATGTCATCCGTCTCACCTTTTGGAAGCAAATCTAGTTTTGTTATTAGCCTGTTACCTTGCAGAAGCTCTTCTTACAGGTAGATTAGTTCATCAATATATTTTTAATGAAGGATGATACTCTATTAAAGCATTTGGCTGGAATCCCTGAAGTGAGGATAGAAATGCAATATCCTGCCATTGAAAGACTGCAGCTCTCACTGCTGCTTTGTGAGAGCTAAATAGTAGGCTGTCGGAGGATTACCCAGACCCATGCTATCCCTTAGCAGAGTCACAGAATTCTCAACACTGTAAAAGATCTCTAAGATCACATAGTCCAACCCCATCCCACTTCCCCCATGTCCGCTAAACCATGTACCCAATTGCCATACTATGCTACACATACGTGCTGTGATGGACCTTTCTCTGCTGGCAGGGAGCCCCTGGCAGGTCAGTTCAAAGATGCAAAAGGAAGGCAATTCATTTCAATTTTCATCAGACAGACCATCGTGCTGGTAGCATCATGGGCTATTGTAGGTGTTTCCATTCAGCTGTGCGTCTATAAAAGAAAAGTAAAGAAATGCAGTGTGGTGATTTGGGTTTACTTTTGACATCTCTTTTCATGGTGGAGATGGGCTTGCACTTGCGTTTGATGATCACAGAGGTTTTTTCCAACACTAGTGATTCTGTAGTTCTGTGATTCCTGTAGCTGTGTATGGTTGTTATGTTTATTTATGTTTGTTATGTTTATTTCAAGGAGGAAATTGGGTTGAGCACTGTGTTGATCTAGAAACCCAGGGCATGCATGCACCTGAACAAGGTGTAGCACCATGCAGAGTGCTGGTGCTACACCTTGTTCAGATGGAACGTTGTTATATTACACCATCTCGCTGCTCCATGCAGGTGCTGCTTCATCCTCAACCACTGGATTTCTTTTCACACTGTTTTAGTTCACTGTTCAGAGATAGGCTTTGCTAACTGGGGCAGCTGATGGAAAAGGGTTAAAAAGGGGAGGGGGGTGGGGGGGAGCTGAAGAGAAATGGATAAAAAGCGGAGAAATAAACCAGGATATACCAATGAGGTAGTGAAGTGCCTGAATTTGAGCTTGAATCTCCTGCATCTCTCACGAGTTCTGTAACTGAGAGTATTTAGAAGAAACAATAAAGGTTTCAGGTTGCATGTCCCACGTGTTGGTGACCAGCTGTGTTGGTGACCCGGCTAATGGCATTGGTGAGTGGTCCCTAACAGCCCGAGTGGATTTTTAAGAAGCTATTTCAAACTGTACATTCTGATCTGATGCCTGTGGGTTTAGTTTTAGTTTTAAGCTGGCTGTTCTGAAGCATTCACTTGTGTGCTGCTGCTCAGAAGTGGATCTTGCTTTGGGCTGCCAGCCCACGGTCATGTCATTTGAGCAGCATATTAAGTGCTCATTTAATATTTATGTCACTCATAAGAGATATTAAGGGAGGGAGGCAGTTCTGCTCTGCAAAAATGGAAACCAGAGGGGTTACCAGCAGGGTCTGGTGTCAGCCCCAGTGATTGCTGTTGGCTGGCTCTGCTGACAGCGGTGTGGAGATAGATAGGGTGACACAGCCTTGCGTGTGCTGAGTTAACGCTGAGCTGCAGGGACTCAGGTGAGGCTGACAGGGGCTGGCAGGCTTTCTGGGCTCCAGGAGGCAGCCCCTTCTTCTCCTTAGAGTTTTAAATCAGATCAGAGCCTTTTCAGAACCATTGATCTTCCAAAACAAGGAACTGAAGTTTCAGTTCAGCAAATTTGGAAATCACGTGGCTAGAAATGAGTAACACTTACTCATCAGGGCAATCTGAACTGTTGTACCAGGTCAATCATTAGAATGCCAGGACACAAAGTGAAGCAATAAATGGGCCAGCTGTCAGTGTAGACCTCCTAGGAACTGTGCAGGTGGCTGTTTGTGGGGGGATGCGTGGTGGAGTTACAAATGAGGGATGGTTGCTGGGTTCAGTTACAGCCAATTTGTTGGATGCTGTCAGCTGCAGCAAGAAGCTGAAGGTGTAGTCGTGGTGTCAGTGACCAAAAAATGCTGAAGGAGGCCAGGGCCCAGATCCTGCAGCCCCTATGGTCCTGATGCTGCTGCAGGTGTGGGTGACATGGCTACCGAGAGATGGATGTTCCCAGGCTTACTTGTTTCTACATCCCATTAAAGATGTCCTGCATCATGACTGTAGGGTCTTCCTTGGTCTGCTGTGTGTGTGCAATCAAATATGGCACAGTTCTGTGCTCTCAGCTGCTCCAGGGGAACTAGTTTCAGATTTGTTTTCTCTAGACGTTATTGACAAACTTTTGGAATTGTGGTTTCCAGTACCTGCTCTGTTAGCTCTGCTTCTAAACCTTTGCTAAATGCCTGCAGGGCACCAGCAGCATGAGTTCGGAACGGGACTCGGAGACCACCTTTGATGAGGATTCCCAACCTAATGACGAGGTGGTGCCATACAGTGATGATGACACAGAGGATGAGCTAGACAGCCAGCAGCCTGCTGTTGAACCAGAGCAAAACCGAGTCAACAAGGGCACTGAGGAGAACCAAGAGCCACTGAAAAAAGGTACTACTCTGATGCCTTGGGTAGCTAAAGGTCCCGAAGCCGGAGGCTAAGCCACGTGTGGATCCATTCTCTCTTTGTAATTTGTGTTAGATAGGATTTGGACTGGCTTAGAATCACAGAATGGCTTGGGCTGGAAGGGACCTTAAAGGTCTTATAGTTCCAAAGATCATCTAGCTTATCCAAATGTGTAGAGGAGGGATTGGTGGCAATTCAGTCTAATGAATACCTGTATGAAAATTAACTTAATTCCAGTCTGCATCTGGAATTCTGTGCCACTACCTGGTGCATAATGGTAATGATCTGCTTTGTAACCTCATGTTAATTAAGGCAGATCCTAGAAGTACGTAGCCTGTGAGCCAAGAACTGCTTGAACAGAGCTTTGCTTACTTGCCCTTTCCATTACCTGAAAATTGGAACCAGAATAACACAGCTATTTTCTGTTTGGTTGTTTTTTTCATAGCTTTCTAAACAACTTCAAAGTGGAAACTGATATTTTGCTAGGAAATGCTTTTGAAACATTTTCCCTGGGGAGGCTGTATATCAATTCCAGCTTTAAATGCCAAATACTGAAGATAACAGATCCAAGCAAGGTTGCTGGGTACCTTTGTGAGTGATTCCGTAAGACTGTTGTCCAAAACCTCGGAAGGCTGATGCTGACATCTCTTGTTTAGTTTTATTAAATTTGCTGCATGCTGTTATTTATATTCCTGAGTTTTCAAGCAAGCCATGAAAATTTATGACGGGGCAACACATCAGGCTTTTATTTATGATTGTTAATGAAAACACACAATGTTTATATTAATGCATTAAAAAAAAAAAAAAAAAAAAAAAAAGTGTGCATCTTCCAATTTTTAAAAAGGCTGAGAAACCCTGTTTTGAGTGCACAGCGCCTCACAGTCGTTAGCAAAAGCAAACTGGAAGAGATGAAAGAAGGGAATTCAGTCAAGGGTGCTTGACTGAACGTTTCTCTGTGCTTTTAGTTTCCCTAGAACTTCCAAATTGTTATTTGTCTTCTTCCTACTTAGTATTATTTTTTATTTAATTTATTTATGTGTTAGTAAAGACCAGTAATCTGGAATTATCTTGAACCTTTTATTAGACAGTACATTATGAAAAGCCAGTTCCAGTCTTGTTTCAATTGAAAGTACCTTAAAAAGATGGCATTTGAAAGAGCCTGCCACTGGTAGAATCGCTTCTTTGTGTTTGTAGCAGTCAAATATTGACCCATATTTACGTTTTTCCTCCAGACTGCAGCTGGCAAGTTAAAGCAAATGATCATCACTTCCACGAACAGCCCCAGTTTAAGAGAAAAATATTTCTGTGCTTCAAAAAAAGCAAATATGCTGTAAGTTTTCTGTGTCTCAATTGCATGATTGTAGGACTTGTCAGGGTGAATGCTTTCTTGATTTCATTAAGATCTTTTCAAACATTTTTGACTGGTGTAAAAGCCACGATTAACGCTCTGTCATGATTTCCAGTAAAGGCAGGGAAATTTAATTGGTTTGAGCTTGTGAATAGAAAATTTAAGTACCAAGAGACTTGCCTGAGATGAAGTAAAGAATTAAAAGCAAGATATCTTCACTCCAGATTCTGAGTTCTATCTGCTGAACTGCAGCTGTTGCAAACATCCAGAAAGGCGTCTTCTTTCATCAAAGAAGGCTGTGTGTAGGATTAAGACTGGAGCAGTCTTAAAAGTAGACAGTAGGGAATATCTATTATTTAAACAGTTTTATTGCAAATACGCCTAATTAGGATTGAGGATTCTTTTTAATTCAGAGTATTAAGTTTGCGGTGCTGGTTGCGAGTGACACAAAATTGGACTTTGAGGTTAACATGTCAACTGTATGGCATTATTGGCCTGTGTGATTTCCTTGTGTCTGCTGAGATACCTGCCTTGCAGACTACATGTTGTTTAATACATGATTATGAATATTTAACACTAAAACTTCTGCAACTGTAGCCATTATTCAAATAGAAGTCTTTTATGCCTGACTTGGTAGGGACCACTGGTGGAGGTTAACCTGAGCAAGTCTCACATAGTCCTTCCTGAAGTCTGATTCAAAGTCTTGTGTCTGTATGTATTCTTTGTAGATAGACATCTGACACCAATTGTGTCCCTAATAGTCATGCTGCATATAGAATCATAGAATCATCAAATTACCTGGGATGGAAAAGACCTTGAAGATCATCAAGTCCAACCGCAGCCTAACCATAGTACCCTAACTCTAACAACCCTCTGCTAAATCATATATAGCAAATAATGCTTATATGCCTTACAGAGAAATTAGATCAGGATAAGGAGAGCGCTGAAGTTCCCTCCCTGCACCGTGATCCTGTGGGAGCTACCTGGGTTGGCTGTGTCCTTCTGTACCGTGTGGCCATGTGATGTTCTGTAGCCCCTGGTGATACGAAGCTAGATATGAAGTCTGTGATGCTTTTTGGCTGTGTTAATGTCAGTGAAATAGACTATTCTTTTGTGTTTCATTATGATGGTGACCCGTGTGAAACTGCTGAAGAAAGCTGCAGCTCTAACAGAGTTTATAGGAAAGATTTCACTAGTAAAATGGTTTACTTAAAATATGATCTGCACATTTGTAAAGTAAGAACAATCTTAAGTTTTGAATGACGTTTGATTTATTCAACAGGGAAACGCAATTAAGACATACAAGTACAACCTTGTTACTTTTTTACCACTGAATCTGTTTGAACAGTTTAAAAGAGCAGCCAACTCCTATTTCCTGGTTCTCCTCATTTTGCAGGTAAGTCATGGTTTATAAACAGAGAACACGAATTGCAAAGTAAGTTTGAGTTGCTGATCTACCAAGCTGAATAACTTTTGACACAATTCATTTTTTTGAATGAAAATTTGGATGAAAATATTGGAAATTGCATGATACACCACGAGGGATCATATCTGAACAATGATAGATACTAAGAGTATCTTAACAGAAATCCAGGTTACTCTACCCTTGTTTTGTATTACCTTAGGCTAGCTAGTTGCAGAGTTAATTTTGTGAGGAAAAGCTGTTTCTTTGGTCTGTTACTTTGTAAAACGTGATGACTTCCCCGTCCCATTCATAAACCAGAAGCTCCAAGGGAAAATATGAGCAATTACAGTCATTAAAGAGAAGCCAAAGCACGGCCAAGATCTTCTAGCAGAGGTTTTTTTTTTTCATCTTCATAACCTGATTTAAAATTCTCTCTCTGATGCGTTGGTTTTCCTTCTGATGTTATAACTTGCCTGCTACTTAATGTCTCTGAACGGAGCCTGATGATTATCCTGCACTGAGCTGATTCTGTTTGTCTCTGATAGGCGATTCCCCAGATAAGCACTCTATCATGGTACACAACGCTGGTGCCCTTACTCTTGGTGCTGGGAATAACGGCAGTCAAAGATCTGGTGGATGACATAGTAAGAAACACGTTCTGTATGTACTGGAAGCAAAAGAAAAGTTGTTTCGTGCAGTTGGGAGTACATTCTCTCCTCCTGCTTTTCAGGTTCGCCACAGGATGGACAATGAGGTTAATAATAGAACATGTGAAGTCATCAGGGAAGGAAGGTTTGTGGTTTTCTTCTTAAGTCAGTAACTGATGTTTGTTGCTTTGTTACGTAAACTGCACATGACAGAGAAGGTTCAGCTTTTTGTTCTCTACTGTTCCATATGTCTGTGTGAAAACCTAATTGGAAACGAAGGGAATTGCCGAAAGAAGTCATTCAAACTTAGTTCTATGTCACGCAATCTGTGCTAAGAACAGCTTCCTCGGAGAGGTGGACAGAAACTCGTACATGAGTGAACAGGGAGGAAAGGAGATGAGCTTTCTTCTAAGTTTTAGACCCCCATCTAAATTACCATTTCCAAAAACAAGAGACATCTTAACCAAGATGTGATGTTGTGTACTACAGACAGTTTAATATTTCATGATTTGTAGAGTGGATACTGATGAAACAGTAATAATCACTGAACTATTTTTGGTACTAGGTTCAAAAACACAAAATGGAAAGATATTAAAGTTGGTGATATAATTCGCCTGAAGAAGAATGCTTTCGTTCCTGTAAGTGCTTTAGATACATTTGTTTTGTATTCCTACGGAATTCTGTACAGATCTTGACTTGGATTTATTTGCTGCTTATTTATTTGTTTTACTAGGCTGATATTTTGCTGCTATCCAGCTCAGAACCAAACAGTCTCTGCTACGTAGAGACAGCTGAACTAGATGGGTAAGAATAAAAAACATAAAGGTTTTATAAACTTATTTTTGGCTGACTGGTAAAAAAGCAATAAGTGTATATTTCAGAAATAAGGTAATTAAATTAATACAATTATTTTTGAGGTGAGGTTGCAATTAATTGCTTTGTCTTTGTGGATAATGTCATTTCCTAAGTTCCTGTGCCAATAAGCAATGATAAACCAAATGGCAAACTACTGATAATAGAGGATGGTCCAGTCAGGGACCACCTGTACAAGGTATCCCTGACAAGCCCCCCATCTGGGGGGTGGTAAGAGTTGTCTGGTATCATTGCTAAGCCACTGTCAGCCTTCTTCAAAAGGTCACAGAGACAAGGGAAATTCCCAAGGTGTGTAATACAGCAAGGATCACACCCTCCTACCAGAAAGAGCCAAAAGGACATGAAGGAAACCATGGACCAGTCTGCCTCACCTCATTTCCTGGAAAATCTGTGGAACGGGAGAGCTCACGGGAGCTATTTACAGGCATGTGAAAGGCAAGAATTTGAGAGGAGAAAGCCAAGGGTTAACACTGTGCTTGACCAGCCTGATTATTGCTTACGTCTCTAAATATCTTCTGCATTGGATATGGGGGCCGTTTCATAGCAGATGTCATTCACCTTGATTTTATGAGAGCATTTGATAAGATATGCTTATTGACAAGCTGCTAACGTGAGAACTGGACAGACAGACAAGGAGTCCAGGGGACAGGAATAGGGAAACCAGCTGAACTGTTGAGAGCAAAGGTGGCTATCAAGTCCTACAGGTGTACTATTGAGAGCAAAGGTGCCTATGCAGTTCTACAGGTGAACTGTTGAGAGCAAAGGTGGCTACGAAGTCCTGCACCTGGACTGGGGTAATCCCAGGCAGCAGCACAAACCAGGATCTTACTGGCAGGGGTGCAGCTCAGTGAAACAGAACCTGGAGGTTCTTGTGGACAGCAAGCCATTAGTGCATCCTTGGAGCAACAGGCTCTGCCAGGCCCAGTATAACCAACCAACTGAGAGATGAAATGATTCCATGGTACCTGACACTTATTAGCCACACCAGGAAGAATGTTCTGTGCTTGATTCAAACAGCTGGGGAGCATGAAAAAGTGGTGAGGGTCCATTGGAGTGCCACTAGGTTGGCTGAAAGATTGATGAGCACGGTATGCTGAGAAAAGGTGCAGGAGGAGAGAAGTGTGATTTAATAACCATCTTCTAGTATCTCACAGTTGCAGTGAAGGTACTGCGTTCCCAAGGATGCATGCTGACAGCACAAGGAGCAATGAATGCAAGAGACTTCAGGGGAAATTCTGCCTGGATTTAAATAAGAATTGGTTATTCTCATGATGAAGACTTTTCACCATCAGAGTAATTAAGATTTGGGTTGATGGGATCTTGGATAACTTTATCTGAGGTCTGGCTGCTGGCAGGAGCCTGGACTGTCTATTGCCAGAGATCTCCTGCAGCCTGCTCACTTCTATTTTTTTAATCACGTCTTATTGCCTGTCAGTTACAGTGAGAAAATTAAATTAACCAACAACAAGAGTCCAAATAAGCAAACAATTTTCTGTGGAAGTTTATTCATTGAAGCTGCTTAAACAGTGTAAACCTTTCTGTTTCTCTCACGTTGCTTTGCAAATGTTGCTTATTCTATGTTGTCAGAAAAGCTACTATTGATTTTTTGTTTTTTGAGAAAAGTCTGTGATGGTAGAGGCTTCACCTAATGAGTTGATGTTAATTTTGCTTTCTCAGTCAACTTCTAGTGATCTCGTAAGCAGTAATTTATAACATCATGCAAAATGTTTTCTCTCAATTGGAGGTTTTAAGTTATAGTGTCTGATCTTGTAGGTGAGGAAAATCAGCCAGTGTAAGAACTGGTCGAGTTGCTCATGAGTGTTTCATGTCCATGGAAACACACAGCATTGCTTGTTCCTTCCAAGTGGGAGGCTGGTGTCTGTTGTGCTCTGATTCACTTAATTCGATTTTGACCAAATGTTCTTCCTTAACACAATGTGCTTTTTATCCTTTATTTTCAGTGAGACAAACTTAAAATTTAAAATGGCCCTGGAGGTAACAGACAAGTATCTTCAAGAGGAGAATGCGATGGCCGACTTCAATGGTTTGTACAGTTTGATTTTTATTATTACAGCTATTCAGATGTTGATCAAATAGTTTACAGTCCATGCAAATACAGCGGGGGTGTGGACTGAACCATTAGTACTGGTGCTTGTGACTCTGGAGTTAGCACTGGCAAATTGCACAAGGAAGTTGTGAGGCTGAGCAAAATACATTCTATCTGAAGATAAGACCCGGGGCTTGAATGAGCTATGACACATTGACCTTTTACTAGCATTTGCATTTGTTTCTCTGTGGGGAAAAAAAAAAAAAAAAAACACCAAAAAAAACCCGATTTTGCTATTGGAGTTGTATCTGGAAAGGTTTCTGTTCATTTAATTATGTCTTGGTAAGTCTGTTGTTTATTTATTTCCTTATATTTTGCTGATAGTAAGCACAAAATGAACCAAAATTCTGGGGTGAGCTTAATGTGGGAGTGGTCAATCAGGTGATCAATCAGTGACAGTGGGAACAGGGCAGGTTCTAATAGTGAAGTAAAATGTCACTGTTTGTAGCCAAAACATTTGCAGGTATCTGAACAAGTAGCAGAAGCTTGTCTTACCCTGCAGGATCATTGCTGGGAAGTCTTCAGTAGCAAAAGGAGACGAGTGCTGTGTTCCTCCTAGAGTTTAAGATGCAGAGAGGGCTTCACTCTTGCAGTCAGGCCATTGTTAAAATCTGAGAAATATTAAGAGAGAACGTGGATGAGAGGTTTTGGTGGTAAATGCAGTGTATTAAACACATTCTCAAAAATTAGGTCTGATTGAATGTGAAGAACCTAATAACCGACTGGATAAGTTCACAGGAACATTATTCTGGAGAAACAGGAGCTATGCATTGGATGCTGATAAGATCTTGTTACGTGGCTGTAAAGTTAGGAATACAGATTTCTGCCATGGAGTTGTCATATTTGCAGGTATGTGTGAAATTAATATGTCTAACATTTGGTCCTCAAAGGAGTGCTCCCAGGAGGAAAACTGTGCCTTTCTCTTATAAACTTGGACTATTCCCACTCTTTAAGAATTGTGCTTGTTGTGTTAAATCCCTTTTTTCTTTTTGTTTAGGTGCTGATACAAAAATAATGAAAAACAGTGGAAAGACAAAATTTAAAAGGACAAAAATTGACTCCCTTATGAATTACATGGTTTATACTGTAAGACTTTTTCTTTAAAATTCAGAAGTTTGAGTTTGTTTTTAAGTAAACAGAGTGAATGCAGAATTAGGAAGCTATTTATTTATTTTTTCCTTCTGATATGAAAAGTATGCATCTACTTTGTTTTGAGTTGGGATGAAGTAGGGGGAGGACTCTAGCAATGTATCTAACTGTTGCTGGTATCCTTGGCCCTAAAATGGAGATAGAAGGTTGCTTGCACATTTTTTGTTTGGACATGGAGGTATGGGAATTAATTCTAGCAAATATTATTGAGGTGTCACACGCCTGTCTGTATACACTGCAGATTTTTGTTGTCCTCATCCTGCTTTCGGCTGGCCTCGCCATCGGGCACACCTACTGGGAGCAGCAGATCGGCAACTCATCTTGGTACCTCTACGACGCACAGGACTACAGTCCTCCATACCGCGGCTTCCTTAACTTCTGGGGATATATCATTGTTCTGAACACTATGGTTCCCATTTCTCTCTATGTAAGGTAGGTCAACACCTCTCCATAGCTGGACTGTTGATAGGATTCAGTTACTAAACTTCAGAATTATGGTAGAAAGGGGATGGTGATGCACTGGCACAGGTTACCCAGAGAAGTTGTGGATGCCCCTTTCCTGGAGGCATTCAGGGCTGAGCTGGATGGGGCCCTGGGCAGCCTGGTCTAGTGGCTGGCAACCAACCCATATTATTGGGGCTGGAACTAGATGATTTTCTATTAATGCTTGAACTATCAGCAAACAAGGTTGATTTTCCATGGTGGTGACAGATGGAGTTTCACATTGGTTGGGAATACATGCTGATCTTACTGAAAAGATGATATGGTCTGTTCACTGGGATTCTAGAAGAAGGTGTTTTGTTCTGTAACATTTTCATGTGAAATCATCACCCAAATCCCTCTGACACAGAATTCAAAGATCTTGAGCTTTTCGTATGTTGTTAAGCTTAAATGTTCTTTACAATTTGACTAAGGAAAAAACTTTCTCCAGCAGTGATCTGTGACAGTATAGGAGACTTACCTTTCTACTATTTAAATTCTTAATCTGATCCTACAGTCTTACAGTGCATGATGGAAGCTACTTTATAATCAAATGAAAAAAGCATATATTTATTCTTCAAAAGAAGGCCTTAATGCTCATAATCATAGAATCATGGAATGGTTTGGGTTGGATGGGACATTAAAGATCACCCATGGCAGGGGGTTGGAACACCTTCCACTAGGCCAGGCTGTTCAAAGCCCCATCCAGCCTGGCCTTTAAAACTGTGCAAAACTGGCCTATTTCTGATTCAACATCTGTGATCCCATTAGCATCAGAATTTTCACTGGGTTAACAAAAAGTTGAAAACTGATTTTAAGACTATCAAAGCAATTTCAGTTTACAGTGGCTTTCACATCAGCCTCAAAGCTCCTCAGTTTCACAGCTTAAATCCTTCATAACATAAGGTAGGTCTGAAAAAAAAACATTATGGTACCACAGTGAACATGAATACAACAGAAAGGAGGTGCTTTTTAATAATAGTAATAAAAATCAAATTCTATCTATTAATCGGGAATTCTATAATGATTTCGTGTTAGTTGCTTCTAACAAATAGCGTGTTAGTATTTGTATTAATTCAGAATCACTAGAATTTAGGTATGCAATGCTTTGATATCAGAGTTTAAATGCATTAATAATTTTACCCTTAACAAGCATATCTAGAACATACTTAAAGTCCTTCAGCTTCCTACCTCCACTTCTCCGAATGGTACTTAAAACGCTATTCCTCTGTGGGATTTCTGTTAGCAGTAGGAACAGCAGCATTGATATTTTTTGGCTTGATCAGGCCATTGGGGCTTTTCTGCAGTCACTGCAGTGTTGAAGTTGAGCTGTGTGGTCTGGCGTTGGTTTGAGTGCCCTGTCTGGGGGTAATGGCACTCTGTAATGAACTGTAAAAACGGGACTGTTTTGGCTTAAGCTCCTGTGTTAAACAGGCAATCCTGAGTCCCTGAATGTACAGACAGAGCCCTCCGGATCTGATAAAATGTCATTATTTGGAATATAAGTTGCAATGGGCAGTAACAACTTCTGGTTTATTTCATTTAGTGTCGAAGTGATTCGTTTGGGCCAAAGTTATTTTATAAACTGGGATCTGCAAATGTATTACCCTGAGAAGGACACAGCTGCAAAGGCCAGAACCACTACTCTGAACGAGCAGCTGGGGCAGATCCATTATATCTTCTCCGACAAGACAGGAACTCTCACGCAGAACATCATGACATTTAAAAAATGCTGCATAAATGGCCAAAGATACGGTAAGTCTGTGCCATGACGTTGCAGCCCCACAGGGAAAACCAGGTTTTGATTTCCATAGCAAGTGCCAAAGTGTTGCAGTACCAAAGGCAGGGCTTGCTGCTGGCAGTAGCACTGGGGACTTCTGTAAGTGTGAGAATGAGTAGGAACTTGAATGCTGGTTTGAAATCAGGTGCATGGTAGTCTTCTAGTTTCAAATGAACTTCCACAGCATAGCCCTGTAAAGCTCCAACTGTAGTTTTCCCCTTGTTTTCATATTTTCAAAGGGAAAACAGTGGAGTGCAGTCTTCCAGTAGAAAAGTCAGAAATGAGCAATTTACAGACTTATTTCGTTTGTTAGAAATGCTCTGGCACAGAGTTAATCCAAGGAACAACTAAGAAAGTGTGGTAAGGGCAGTAGCTGTTCATTTTAATGTTAGTTCCTCCTGTATACAATCTGGTCTGGATTTCAGTGTTTGGAATAACACAGTGATGTTCTCCCTAATGGAACCACTGTTTGTCAATGCAAACAACAGTGTGCTTCTTAAACATCTGACCTCTGGGTTAAAAACAAGGATTTCTGACAATGAAAGCTCTGTTAAAACTACCTGGATTTTTTAATGACAATTCCACCAGATGCCTTTTTTCTAATTTTTTTTGTATCACTGGCATAGGCAGGTACACCCACCAGGATAAAAGGTACTGAGGTTGTGAATGAATCCAACTTTTTTTCTTTAATTGGAGATATTCTAGTACAATAGACGTAGCTACTCGATACTTCTGACCTTGTGAATGAGATGTAACAACCTTTTTTTTTTCCTGTCCTGTGTCTTGGAACGGATGGTGCTTTGCATTGCAGGAGACTGCCGCGATGGAGCAGGCCAGCTCCCAAGCCACCCAGAGGTAGGTTGGTGTGAGCCAGCATCACAGTCCCTGCAGTTTGCAGGAGCACTGCCATGCTAAGGTATGGGGAGAGGCAGGTAGGCTCAAAAATTTGCACGTGGGATAACACTTATTCTTCTTTTTCTAATAGCAAGTGGATTTCAGCTGGAACGTGTATGCAGATGGAAAGTTCTTGTTCTATGATCACTATCTCATAGAGCAAGTAAAGTCTAAAAAAGATCCAGAAATCCAGGAGTTCTTTCTTCTGCTCGCAATTTGCCATACAGTCATGGTGGATGTTTCTGATGGTGAGTATCTTTTTCTCTTGTGCTTCTGGATACAGAAATTGAAGTCCAGTTGCACAAGAGAACAATCCAAAAGTAGTGTAGATCTCAAAAGCAAGGAGAAATAGACTGTTCTTTTAAGTTAAACAGAAGCAAAACCCAGTTATTCTTCAAGACCCAGACCCTGAGCTGGATAAGATCTATCTCTTTGTGGAAGGAAAGCTGTCTTTAGTGATGGTTGCAATTTTGGCAGATGTGCACCTTAAATAACAGCAGATTGAGAAAGGTACTGGAACAGTTTGTATAAACACCTTGTAGTTCCTGTGAACAGTCTTCTTTGTACTCTTTAAATCTCAAAAATATGAGCCTTAAATAAAATGGAGATGACACTAGCACAATCTATGGTTCCCCATACGCATGTGAAAGTGCAGGCATTTGGAAACTTGTTTTCAGTGTGGAAAGCTGAGTATTTTCCACATGAAGATTTAATTCATATACTCCTTGAAGTGCAGGCCTGTATGTGAACCCAAATGATGTATATTTGTTCTAAGAATATCAGCAGCAAGTAACAAAAATGAGTAACAGAAAGACTGACAGAAACTAAATATGAATGGAGGTGTGATGAAGAAAATAAGGTTGAACATTTATGAGATGCTCAATATAAGAGGAGAGTAATATTGCTTTACTCCAATCTTAGAGATCTCTCTTTGAAACCATGAGTTTCCCATACATTCCTGGTCTTCCTACTGACCTTTTGAGGGTTGTTTCCATTGTACTGTGTGGGTACCTGTGGACTTATGTTTTGCTTTGGTTTTTGGCACTTCTGTGGAAGTGCTCAAATGACAATACCTGAGAAATTAAGTTATATTTGTTTTGAGATGGAGAAGTTTGTTCTTGCTTTACTACACGGGTGGAAGAGGAACCGTGACTCATCCTGTTTGGGAAGTACCCATTGTAAAAAGAATAGTCCCAGTCCCCCTCCTCTGGTGGCACTGTCAGCTGCTGCAGCATTGTGTCAGATGCCACTTCAGAAGGGGAAGGAGCACAACACTGAGTGTTTGTCTTTCACTCGCTTTGAAGAATGGGTGTGAGGTTTTCAGCTCTGTGATCCAAGTGCCCCTGTAATGCTCAGGTGTGCCCTGGCTTTCTTTCCTTCCTACTCGTCAATGATGCAGGTCAGATCAACTACCAGGCAGCCTCCCCAGATGAAGGGGCCTTGGTTACAGCAGCCAGAAACTTTGGCTATGTTTTCCTTTCACGAACACAAAATACCATCACAATAAGTGAAATGGGGACTGAAAGAACTTATGATGTCCTTGCAATCTTGGATTTCAACAGCGACAGAAAACGAATGTCTGTCATTGGTAAGTTGACTACAGCCAGCCTCTAATTTGCAAGATCTTTTATGGGGAGAGTTAGTTGTATATCTTAGGTGAAATGGCTCGGAGACACAAAGTTTTATGATAGATTTTAATCCACGTTAATTTCAGTCACAAAATAAAGGCATTGTAAGTAGGTGCAAATGCAATCCACCCAGCAATCATGGTACTCAGATGAGGCCTCCACTAAGGTGATCCTATATTCCTTTAGTAGAAGCTTGAAGAAATGTGACAAAGATCATTAATTCCCCATTTTCCCAGAACCAAGTTGGTTGTGTGTGCTTTGTAGGAATGAGGTATGCAGGCTGAGGTTATAAATAGCTCTTTATTTTTTATTCTAATTACCTTCAATTTGTTTGCAGACCTATTGATTTTGAGTCAATGATTATGATGCATCATAGTGTGTGTGTCTGCTCTGCTCATGTGTGCAAATGAGATGTTAATGTTGTATGAAACATCACCAAAAACGTATTTCTGGGGGATGATCTAAATGTCCTGTTCTGTCATGAAGAAGAAATGCATTTGTCAACCTAGGTGCTTAGCTGAACATTATGAGGGCTGATGTACTGAGGAGAAACATACTGTGTGTACTTAGGGGTAGAATGAATAATCTAATCTGAAATATTCCTTTATTTAATGTCCTCCAACATTTTGTCCCAACACTCCTATTTTACTCAACAGTAAGAGAATCCAATGGGAATATCAGGCTGTATTGTAAAGGAGCTGATACAGTAATTTTTGAACGGTTGCACCCAAGGAATTTAAAGAGAGAAGCGACGGAAGAAGCACTAGATGTATGTTTGCTTTTTATATGCTATTCTATTAAATTCAATTTCATATTAAATTTGACCATAGTCTGATCTAATTGACATCCTTGTGCTGAGCTGTTATAACAAATGCAGACATGTAATTGGTTCTATTCTTAATCTCAAACCCTGAAATAATTAGGTTATCTTGAGTATTTATAAAAACAAAAAGATAGCATTAATTATGTTTTCATGAGAAGTGAACTCAAATTTTGTCTATTTCTTTATATTTCTGTCATTAATTCCTTACCACTAAGCTCTGTTCTGTTTATCACCTTCTCAGGCTGCCTTTTAACTCAGGCTGCCTTGTCAGCTATAATTTAATCTTTGACATTTACGAGATGTTCAAGATTAATTGTGCAGACAGACTTGTTTTAACAGAGTTATGTTTACGACCGTAACTTTGAAGTCTCTTTTTCAAACAGAGGGGATTTTTTTTTGTGAATGTGTTTTTTTTTTCATTATTTTTCAGGTTTTTGCAAGTGAAACTCTAAGAACACTCTGTCTCTGCTATAGAGACATTAGTCATGATGAATTTGAAGCATGGAATAAAAAGTTCATGGAGGCCAGTATAGCTACAAGCAATCGTGATGAAGCTCTGGACAAAGTATATGAGGAAATAGAAAAAGACTTGATTGTAAGTCAGACGTTAAATATTTAATGTGTTCTCATTCCTATGTAGGAAGAAACAGATCTCTTAGAAAATAATTTGTCCTTGTTTATAGGACCTTTAGATTTAAATCTTTCCAACATTTTATTGGCTTTAGGACTGATAAAAATTCCAGGGAATGCTTAAATTATGAGGGGGATGTATTTTTGTCAACTAATTTTCTTCACGTTTTGTCGCCTCAATCATCCACTTCTCCAGTTTCTAACAATTTATCTTCCTGTACTTTTGTACATATGTTCCAGTGTGGTGACTTTTACTTACAGGGGTTTGTCTTTGCCTCTTACCTTGAGCTTTACCTTGGCTTGAAGACATAGCCAAAGTAGTTCCATTCTTCACTGTAAATGAATCTATTTTCTACAGATGATTATCCTACTGAATGCCTGTGTTTCAATGTCTTCTAGCTTCTTGGTGCAACAGCTATTGAAGACAAACTACAGGATGGAGTTCCAGAAACTATTTCAAAACTTTCAAAAGCAGATATTAAAATCTGGGTGCTTACTGGAGACAAAAAAGGTGAGTTTGTTAACAACCAAAGAGCTAGCAAGGATGGGATAACACTGAGAGGAGCAAAAGGGACAAATGCAGGCTTGTAATAAGGCACATTTACTAAAAGAGCAGTACTAAATCAAAACTGTGCAGAAGTTCATGCCAGCTACTCCCAATCCAGATTTAATGGATGGGCTTCTGTGCAACTTCTGTTCCTCCAACAGACTAGTTTTCATGACAGACTGTGTTGTTGTCTTCTATAGAGAAATACCCAGTGACTGCTTTTCTCAGTGCAAAGCAAAGGAAGGACAGTTTGCTTCTAACAGAGAGCATCTTCGTTGCCACCAAGTTTGCCTGTCTCTGAGGGTAGAACACTTGCCTGCCAAATTAATCTTTCTACAGTGAAAAATGTACTTTTCAAAGAAATCACAAATGCTGCTGACTGAGATTAATTTACTTTTCTTTTGGTAGTTAACATTCTGCTGTCCAGGGACACATTTAATCAAAAAATGGCATTAAGTTTGCAAGTAAGAGTGGCTGTACTACAGCCTGGTGCAGTCAGACCAGCATCACTCGTGAATCAGGATTAAGGATGGGGCAGGATAGTGTGGCATTCTTGCAGTGGCTGATTCTTGTGCTGGCTTTGGTGTAATGACTCTCTGATACAGAGACAGCATGTCCACTGTCAAGATAAATAAGTCTTGGTAGAACTTTCTTCCATGAGTTGGCTGATAGACTCTTCAGGTCACTAACAGTGATTGCACTCAAAGCATCATGTAACAATGCATTCTATCACAGTAGTGTACGATTTGTTGTAAACATGGCATAGGAAACATTAAGTGGTTGACTTTAGACACCTCATTCACTTTGTCTTCATTGCTAGAATTCCTATTTCTATAGGAAATAAATAACAAGTATTCCCCTGCTTCTCCATACTAATATATTTTCCTCCTGTTCCTTGCACTGTGTGGTAGAAACACTTCATGCTGAAACGTGATTTCAGACATTACTTTTGGCATCCCCCCAGCAGTTACTCAAGACTCAACTTTGCTAAGTGGACACTTTCCTCTCTTATATGTTCATGTATTTATTTTTATTGTAGAAACTGCTGAAAATATTGGATTTTCTTGTGAACTCTTAACAGATGAAACAACAATCTGCTATGGAGAAGATATCAGGCAAGTGAAAAAACATGAAGGATTTCTTGTGTCGGAGTTAGAAATGTTCACTTTGTGTAATTAGCAGTAACGTTGGTTTGTGCCACAGTGGTCATTCAGTGACTGAACAACATTTGCTGGCTGTTGTTTAACTATATGCTGTTTCTTGGTGGGTTTTTTTCTGGAATTTTAATTAAAAGCTGACGTCTTTGTTGTGGGTAAAGGTGGTGGTAATTCTGTCTGCAGGAGGTTTTGAGTTCTAGGTCAACTGCTGTTGCCGTTAAGCTTATGGTATAATTCAGTTCTGTGTCCTTGGTAGTGCAGTTGGTTAAAAACCTGCAGCCTCAACTGGGAAGATGCTGATGTTGAGGGAGACAGACTTTTTAATTGGCTCTTAAGGATTTATTTTTAAGCTTAGCATTTTCCAAGCTCTATGTAAAAACAGGTGTTGCTTGTTGATCTTTTGTTGTTGTTGTGGCTGTTGTTTGTAGTTAGTGATTGGCTCTGCTCACTTCTGGGCTTCTGCAGGAGATGGTCATGCTGGGGGCTTCTCACTGTGTGGCCATCTCTGGGGTGGTCTCTATAGAGTGCTAATAAACAGTCAAATAAATTGCTGCCATGGCCTGAAAACAAATATGAAGAACGTTCACACTTCACTGATTTGGAGGCATTTTGAGGCACTTGATGTGGCTGGCTCATCTCTGACAATTTATGATCATTTAGGAGAGAGCATTATGCCATCAGTTTGGATGGCTTCCTGTTTTGATTGATGGTCCCATTCCTCTGATAATGATGAGATTTCATAAAGAGTGCTTATGAGAGTGCATCTGGATTGGGCTAAGCAGGTCTTCTGTATTCCAAATCTGGAGTATTTGCCAGCTTTTGCTCTTGGTACCTATCCTTGAACTCCAGCTGCTATTTCATCCTGTCCTGAGCTCTCACACAGCACAGACCTAAGCTATAAAAATATACACATGATGGATTGCAAGGTATTGCAAGGTATTCTGAGCTTGGCCAAAGTGGACAGACCCAAGGAAAAGCTGTGTGGGGCTAGGAGAAAAACTAGGGTTGTGTAACAGTTTTGCAACCATTCCTGACTCAATTTTAGGAGAGTCAAGCAAAGAGAAATGTCCTTGCAGCAGGTCACGCATTTCTTTCCTGCAGATTTTTGGAACTGATTATAGAATCATTGAAGCATAGGATCACTTAGATTGGAAAAAGTTGTCAGGTCCAACCATGAGCCCAACACAGCTAAGTCCACCAGTAAATAATTACTGTTTAGTTCTAGGTATAGTCTTAATTCTTTTCCTTAATAGTGTCCATTTCTCTTCCCAGTGCTCTTCTTCAGACTAGGTTAGAGAACCAGAGGAATAGAGCTGGATCCAGTACACATTCATCTCTGAGAATGAATGAACCCTTCTTTCAGGGTAGTAGAAATCGTGCATTAATCATCACTGGCTCCTGGTTGGTATGTACAAAGAAGGATGTCCTCTGTATCTGAGGTGTGGGGATGCTGCTATGTCACAATGTCTTTCCTTGGGGATTGTTCATTTGTCTCTTTGCTAAACCAATTAATGAAAATTCTTTGGCCTTTCTGCCACCTGTTGACCATCTCTGTTTGCTATTTATATTCGGAAGTATTTTTAGTTTTAAAGGTTGAAAATAGTAGTCAGTGAAGGGTTGCCTTGGGATTTTCACATCTCCCTGGTAGCTGCCATCAAAGTAAAGCTAAGCTTCTACAAAAGCACAGTATGAGTTTTAGAGTGTTTGTTCTTCGTGGGGATCCCAGTCTAATGGAACAAAATGAGAAAGGGAAGGAGATCCCTGCCAGCTGCAGAGGATGCGGGGCTGTACAAGCACAGAAATTGTGCTTGAAATGAAACCTGGGAGTGAAAGCATAGAAACAAAAGGCAGGTTTTCTGATCAGCCCTGCAATACAGTGCTCTTACATGAGCTTAGAAAGCAGAGAAGAGCTTTTAGCAGAGGTGACTAGCAGTAATTCAGTGATTACCTGCCCTGTCAGCAGGCTGCTTTTACAGACACCTGCCGAGGAGAAAGTCCAGCAGAGAGCTAAGGACCGTCTGCTGCACTTCAGCATTACAGCCCTGAGCCTTTATTCTGTATAAAGAAATGTACATGTGTGTGTAAGATGCTGGAAGCAGGCTGGGAATTTTCTTCATCCCACCTGGTATATTTTTTCTGTTATCTCCATGGCTTTTTATTTGCTTCTCTGCACAAACATTTTAATGAGTATTTTATTTAAATGGTGTAAATGGGACACAATGAAGTTAAGTGTGTTGTGCATATAGGCAGCCCTTGGAGTGCTGTGTTAAATGTTGTAGAAGGGAACATAACATTTTTGTTAAACAGAATGAAATCCTGCTAGAGAAGAAAAAGAAGAAGAAGAAGAAACTTAGACTGAAATTCCCCAGAACAGCAGAAGAGAAACAAAAGCAAATTGAGAAGAAAAGAAGGGCTGACGCTTACAAAGAGCAGCAGCAGAAGAATTTTGTTGATTTGGCTTGTGAATGCAAGGCTGTGATCTGCTGTCGAGTGACTCCGAAGCAGAAAGCCATGGTGGTTGATCTTGTGAAGAAATACAAGAAAGCTATCACTCTGGCTATTGGGGACGGTGCCAATGATGTGAACATGATTAAAAGTAAGGCAGCTGTAAGACTTCTCTTGGTAGGGAATATCTCTTATGAGAGTTCTTCCACAGTCTCTTCGCTATTTCTGTTTGTTCAGAAGACTCTGCCATCTGTTTCATTACCCACCTTAACATTCCTTGAGTCCTTGTTAGCTTCTGTGACCATGCTTTCCCTTTTTGAGAAGACCCTCTGTGAAATGGTTCATGGTTTTTGGTGATATGTTTTAGCTTTTTATGTAGACAGTCTGTGAGAAGGGGTTTGATTTACATCTGTTACCATGTGGAGGATTGCAGAAGTGTAACATTACCAAGACAAAAGGATAGCTTACATGCACCTTGCTCAATGGAATTAGCCTCCTGTGTTGCAGCTGGCACCCTCTGAAACACTTCCTGAGGAATTCCATTGAGAAACAAACATCAGGGATATGGTTCATGTTAGGAAGTCTGTGACTGCCTGGCCAGTCGGCTCAGGGGTTTATTTGCTCTGTCTCATCATTTGGTTATCGCCTCAGTCAAATTTCCCTGTATCCACAGGGACAGAACAAACATGGACAGAGGATCCAAATAACAGTGGCAATGTGAGCACTAAATAACAGGGCAAGGAAGAACATACACACTGTTGTGTTAATCTTTAATGAAGCCTTTGTGCTTTATTCAGAAATAAAATGAGGCAGGAGCATGTGAAGCAGAGAATCAGAACTGGTAAAAGATTTGCCCTTGGTCATGTTGTTTCTCTCCCTTTGTTTAGCAATGTATGTTGTATTTGTTTCCTTAACTTAGCTGCCCACATTGGAGTTGGAATCAGTGGCCAAGAAGGGATGCAAGCTGTCATGTCCAGCGACTACTCTTTTGGGCAGTTCCGCTACCTCCAGAGGCTGCTGCTGGTCCACGGGCGATGGTCTTACATTAGGATGTGCAAGTTTCTGAGATATTTTTTCTACAAAAACTTTGCTTTCACGCTAGTCCACATCTGGTATTCATTCTTTAATGGCTTTTCTGCCCAGGTAAGAAGCATGCTCATTCCAGTATTAACAGGCAGGTCTTGCTTTTGTGTTAGTGCAGAATAGCAAACGTTTAGCGTGGGAAGTGGTGAGAGATGAGATGCATCTCCATGGGCTCAAGCAAAATGGTAAACAGAGATGTGTGATATAGTGGTATAATGGGGCTGATCCGTTTTCTAAGGTGTCATTAAGAAAATAATAGAAAAGGTGAATTAAAAACAAGTAATCATTATGTGTTTAAATTCCTCCTTTTCAGACAGCATATGAGGACTGGTTCATCACGCTGTATAACGTGCTGTATTCGAGTCTCCCAGTTCTGTTAGTCGGCTTGTTTGACCAGGTATTCTCCACACTGTTAACAACAGATGAATCCAAAGACACTCAGCATCAAGTTTTAAGTCGCTTTGGGCTACGCAGAAGGAATTTTTTTTAACATGTATTGCTTTACAGCTTGTGAGGTAGCAAAAGACAATAGGGAGAGTGTTAATGAAGTAGCTAAAGTCAATTAATTCTGAGGCCTTCAGAGCCAGTGCTGTCTGTTAAAAATATGTTGTGACTTCATGCGGCCTTTGGCGCCTGTTTGTTAAAAGTACGTTCTTTGACTTCATGTATACAACACAGCAAGAACTTTTATTAATGGAAAAGATATGCCTTGTGCAGCTTGTTTCAGTGCAATAGAATAAGCGGTGTTGGCCTTCTTCGCCCTTTTTTCTGATATGAGGCTTACCTGCTGACCAAACAAATGAATGTTTGTGTTCACACTTACTATAAAAGATAAGGAGTAAATTTAGTACCAAATAAACCTCTCATTTGAGAATGTGTTAGAGGCTAGAAGCTAGGATATGCAATGGTAGTCTTCTGCTTTTCACAGCGTAGGGGAAAAACTCCAACACAGTTTGTAGCTGAAAAGCCCCACACAAACGTGAATGTTCTTGTCCTTGCCAATAATGGGTTGAAAACTGAGAAGCATGGACTCATAGAATCACTTATGTGGAAGAAGATCATTAAAATCATCAAGGCCTTAAAATGGGATATGCAATAGCTTTGCTGGAAACTCTAGTCTTGTTGCTTCCTAGTTGCACGCAAGACTCCATGGAAAGTTTGGCCACCTGCAGAGATGTTTAAAAAGATAAATAAATCTGCCATTTGAAGGGGGGCATTATGTAGTTGAATTTCTTACTCTCTGAAGTTCACACTTAGAACAAGAAATTGCTGCAACTTTTCTTCTTTTTGTTCCATTATTAAGGATGTGAGCGACAAGTTGAGTCTTCGGTTCCCGAGGCTGTATGTTTTGGGACAAAAAGATTTACTTTTCAATTACAAGAAATTCTTTAAAAGTTTGCTGCACGGAGCTATAACTTCACTGGTAATCTTCTTCATACCATATGGAGCGTACCTTCAAACTATGGGGCAGGATGGAGAAGCACCTTCAGATTATCAATCGTTTGCTGTCACAGCAGCAACTTCTCTTGTGTTTGTTGTCAACCTTCAGGCAAGTAAGCTTAGCTTCCTGACCTCTCTTGCTCTGAAAACACATTGTGGTCATGTTTCTATTTTGTCTGTTTAAAGCATAACAATTTGCAAAAGTTTTCATTTGCTTGCCTTCTTGTTTCTCTGTTGACACTATGTCTCTTAGGCTGAAGTGTAACTGAATGGGAGGAAACTTAACCTTGTTTGTCACCTGTCATTGCTTTTTGAATTAATAAACTCATTTGGAGTTTTTGTTTACTTTCAGATTGGTTTGGATACATCTTACTGGACTTTTGTTAATGCTTTCTCAGTATTTGGGAGTATTGCAATTTACTTTGGTATCACATTTGACTTCCACAGTGCAGGAATCCACGTTCTCTTTCCTTCTGCATTCCAGTTCACAGGTGAGGGTTTTGTGCGTCTTCTTCTTTGTTTGGAATTCTTTTAGTTTTTAGGAAAACTAAGTTTTGTAGTTTTCCAAAACCTTCCATATTTTGCCTCAGATCTAAATATCCTCAAAAGAGATAACATACCCCCTCAATTTTGTGTTCTCCTGCTAAGCTGAATTCAATTGAAGAAAGGTCGTTGCCTTTTCTTTGACCATTAGTAATGTTTTAGACTTCTATGATTACCTCCTACCTGGATATGTTATGCACGTATACAGATGCAGATGTAGTTTGACAACATTCTGTGAGATTGGGTGTTCATCATTTGTACTAAAATATCACTTGCTGTCCAGACCACATCTGTAGCAGCGACACCAGGAGAACTTCTTGCTTTATAGCCTTTAAAGCAGGACAAAACCCTTGCCTCTCAGCCAGACATTTGTCTTGCAGCATCCTGTATCTCTTAGAGGAATTTTGACGTGGATATGGATAAACTGTAATAGAAGTGCTACAGTAACTCTGTATTATTTTACTTATTTATTTTGGAACCTGTGAATAAAAGCTGTGGGTTACGTTGCACAGTTCAGTGCCTGGGTGCTAGCTTCTCAGGAAAGAAGCTGTGGCATTCATTATCTTATTTGTGTTGTGTAGCTACTTGCCATGATTGCATCATACACTAAACTCTGCTCTTTTTATTCCTAGGAACTGCTCCAAATGCTCTGAGACAGCTGTACCTCTGGCTGACCATGGCTTTAACAATTGCTGTGTGCTTACTCCCTGTGGTGGCACAGCGTTTCTTATCCATGACAATTTGTCCTTCAGAAAGTGATCGAGTGAGTAAAGCCTTATCTTTGGCACATGTTTACTTACAGGCATCAGCACTGATGCTAATATTAGAGACAAGCCAGGGTCTGTGCCCTAGGCTGGAGGGCAGAAGGCTACTGGGCTCCCCAGGGACTGACTCCAGCTGTGAGACATACACTGCCTTACTTCGACATGTTGTTACCTCCTAGGGGCTCCCTCATGTGCCTCTCTGTAATGCAGATGTACACACAGCATCCCAGCAAACAGATCAGTGAAACTAATCAGTGGGCTAACCCATCCTTTGGCTTGGCTTAGCACTTCTCTTCGTAAAACCACAAAAACCTGCTTCCAGGCTACTGATGGCACAGCTTTCCTTCTTATTTGCACTGTTTTGGACTGTCAATTATGTGTCATGGTATAGTGGCCAATTTTTGTTTGCTTTTATTCTGCCTTGAGCTGGCAAATTGCGTGTGGATTTGGAAATAGTTAATGCTGTGATCATGTTTAAGGAGATATTGTTACTTTGGGGAATCAACTCTTTGAAAGGGTAGATAACAGCAGGACAAGGGGAAACAGTTTTAGGTTGAAAGAGAGAAGGATGTCAGGGGGAAGTTCTTTACTATGAGAGTGGTGAGGTGCTGAACAGCTGCCCAGAAAGAGGCTGTGGATGCCCCGTCCATCCCTGGAGGTGTGCAGTGGGTTGGATGGGGCCCTGGGCAGCCTGGGCTGGTATTAAATGTGGAGGTTGGTGGCCCTGCATGCAGCAAGGGGGTTGGAGCTTTGTGGTCCTTGAGCTCCCTTCCAACTGGGGCCATTCTTTGTGGGAACACAGGAATAGTTTTTAATCAATGCATTTTCAGTTTACTTTAATGAAAGCCATTGCAAAGATAAATGAACATAACGAAGTGCAAAATGATGCAGTGAGTCATTCTGAAGCCTTCGTGTGTTTCTGCATATATTCTCATTTCTAACTTCTAATTTAAACAAGAAAACGACCCTGCTAAGCAGTTTCTGCTAAAAGGTTGTTTTTCCCCTTAAATATATATATATATAAATGCAAAACAAGTCTTTTTCCTTACAACCCACGAACCACTTTCTCTTTGCATGCACGCAGATCCAGAAGAACCGTAAGAAGTACCAGTCCGAGGAGGAGCAGTGGCAGCGGAGGCAGAGCGCGTTCCGCCGCGGTGTGTCTGCTCGGCGCTCTGCCTACGCCTTCTCCCACCAAAGGGGCTACGCCGACCTCATCGCCTCCGGGCGCAGCATCCGCAAGAAGAGAGCTCCACTGGATGCAGTGCTGGGCAGCATGGCGGGGGGCACGGGAGCTGCTGGAACAGGCTGAGTCACTACAGCTCTGCACTGCACACACATATACAGAATATTAAACTCAGGATGTTTTTTTTAACCAAATGGCATAAGGAAATCTGATTTTGATAAAGCACTGCTTTGTCACCGAACTTCTTCAGTTTGCTGGAAGCCAGTGATGTCCTACAGAGCTCCTAATCCTTTTGCAGCTGTGTAATGTGAAGCTGAAGGATGGGGGTGCTGCAGTGTGAAAAGGGCAACGTAGCAACACCTGGAATAAAAAACTTTTTTCCCACATTTTTCAACATTACATTGGTATAAAATTTGCAGCTACATTTCATATCGACTCTGGAAACAAATGGCTAAGCAGCAGTGACTCTGTGTGCACCATTTTGTTACGTTTTATGGGGATAAAGACTCAGGGGATGTTTGCTCCTGAGGAGGGCATGGATGCTCTCACCTGAGCTGTGACAAACCTATAGTCAATGTCAGACTGAGTGTGCTGACACCTGCAGGCGTTTCTGTTTGTTGTTATTCCTTCAGTGTCTGACTGCAGCTCATTGCACAGCACGGAGCAGCTCTCATTGCACCTTGTAGAAGAGCTGTGCCACGGTGCCTTGCACAGCCCATTCCTTGGATTTCCCTGCAATGAAGAAATCCCAAATCCATCACTGTGGGTCCGTTTCTCATTGCAGTCTGTCTGCTCAGCTGTGTAGAACATGTCTTGTTTCTCATGCAGTGTGTTTGTTCATGGATGGCTGTCCCAGCAGCACTGCCCTGAGCTGGCAGCTTGCTCCTAGGTACAGCAGTCACATTTAGAACCAGAGAACAGCTGCTCATGTATGAAACGTATCACACATTATTCTTACACCATGCACAGCATTCTGTGCTCTCTGCTTTGCAGCTGTGTTCCCTGGTTCGTGTCGATGTGCTGCTGTTACCTCCTGCTGCCTCCAGTGCTTCTACAGTGAAAATCGTGGTACGCAGTTCATTGTCCAATGGAATGTACATTTCAAACGTGTGATGCAAATAAACACAGTGAAGTTTTGCAGCTTCTCTTCAATGAGCGATACGGGGGTCCAAGGGTGTGAGCAACGCAGCTCTCCCCTGTCCCCCTTATCCCCCCATCTCCCCTATCTCCCCTATGCCCCCTATCTCCCCTATCCCCTTTATCCACCCTATCTCCCCTATCCCCTTTATCCCCCCTACCTCCCCTATCCCCTTTATCCCCCCTATCTCCCCTACCTCCCCTATCTCCCCTACCTCCCCTATCCCCCTTACCTCCCCTATCCCCCCTATCTTCCCTATCCCCTCTATCTCCCCTATTCCCCCTATCCCCCCCATCTCCCCTATCCCCCTTATCTCCCCTATTCCTCCTATCCCCCCTATCTCCCCTATTCCCCCTATTCCTCCTATCCCCCAATCTCCCCTATGTCCCCTATCCCCCTTATCTCCTCTATCCCCCCTTTCTCCCCTATTCCCCTATCTCCCCTATCTCCTCTATCTCCCCTATGCCCCCTATCTCCCCTATCCCCTTTATCCACCCTATCTCCCCTATCCCCTTTATCCCCCCTACCTCCCCTATCCCCTTTATCCCCCCTATCTCCCCTACCTCCCCTATCTCCCCTACCTCCCCTATCCCCCTTACCTCCCCTATCCCCCCTATCTTCCCTATCCCCTCTATCTCCCCTATTCCCCCTATCCCCCCCATCTCCCCTATCCCCCTTATCTCCCCTATTCCTCCTATCCCCCCTATCTCCCCTATTCCCCCTATTCCTCCTATCCCCCCTATCTCCCCTATGTCCCCTATCCCCCTTATCTCCTCTATCCTCCCTTTCTCCCCTATTCCCCTATCTCCCCTATCTCCTCTATCTCCCCTATCCCCCCTATCTCTCCCATCTCCCCTACCCCCCTATCTCCCCTATCCCCCTTATCTCCCCTATCCCCCCCCATCTCCCCTATCTCCTCTATTCCCCCTGAGACCACGCGGCCTGTGGGCGTGTCTCACCTTGTGGGCGTGGTTTATTAGTAGCCGTGTGTTCCCTCCCGAGTCTCTCCTCGTCTCTGTGTCGCAGAGCGCCGGAAGCGCGGTGCGGCCACTTCCGTTGTGCGGCCATGGCGGGGGAGGTGATCGGTCGGACGGCGGCTGTGGCGCTGGGTGAGGGGGGGCGGCTGGGCCGGGCGGGGATGGGCGCCGGGTTGGGGATGGGCGCTGTGTTGGGGATGGGCGCTGTGTTGGGGATGGGCGCTGTGTTGTCGGCCGCCTGGGGCCGGGGCTGCGGCCTCGGTGCTCCCCGGGGCTTTAGGCCTCGGTCCCGTGCAGGCCGGCCCTGAGCGATGTGGTGTCACGGCGGCGCTGTGCGCGGCCTGGTGCTGCCGGCGGTATTTGTATTGAATTCGGCTCTTGGAAGGGAAACCCGGCCCAGCTGCGCCGTGTGCGGTGACTGAACACGACATGGTGCCCTGTGGGGCGCTGCCGGTGGCGGTGTCATGGCAGCTCAGGGTTTTAAGCCCTGCACGCGGTGGGATTGTGCTGTTCTTACTTATAAGTAAGAACAAAATGTAGAAGAGTTGAGCAAATAATCGTGTCTGTCCGATTCTGGACTTATAGCACAGATTTTGGCAGCTCACGAGGAACAAAGAACGAAGCATATGTCTGTGGGTGATTGTGCACGTTCACCTGTCTGTCCCTATATATACACACACAGGTACATCTATAGCTGTATGTATAAATGTAGGTGTTTGTAAGGGGTCTGTGTGCTCTGATCCCTGCAAATCGAAACCAAACCACACTGCAGCAGTCGGCACGTGGGCAGGGAGCAGGGCTGTGCTGCAGGGCTGCGCTGGCCTCACCCTCTGGTGTTTGCTGGCAGAAGGAAGGAAGGAGGTTTCTCCATGTCTTTGGTTGGTAGCTGTATGTCAGCCAAGTGCTGGCCTGAGCTGCCTCCTCCGCTTGTTCCTACCTGCCTGGATGTTAGGCATAAGGAAGGCAGCTCCCTCAGTCCTGATGTGCATCCCTGGGCGTGTCTCTTGTGCTTTACCGTTGCTGCTTTCTTGTTCTTCCCTTGAGTAATTGCCTGATATTTATGATGTGTTATAGAGGAGTTGTATGTTTCTGAACGAGAGGGCAACGATTCCACCGGTGATGGGACGCAGAAGAAACCATTCAAAACTGTCTTAAAGGTAAATGTAACAAGTGTGTTCTTTTATGTGAGCTTCATGAGCTTTTGCAGCTCTGACCAAAAGGGCCAGAGCTGGGTTGTCTGCTCAGTCTCTAACAGAATTACTTCAGTTCACCTGCAGCACCACTGATTTTTTATTTATTTCTTACCGCTCACATTTTTTAGGCCTTGATGACAGCAGGAAAGGAACCATTTCCTACTATTTATGTGGATTCACAGAAGGAAAATGAGGTACTGTAACATTTGAGCTTCCTAATATAAATTGTTTTCAAGCTTCTTTGTGTGAAGGGCCACAATTGTAACCTTCTGTCTTATGTTCTGTGCTTGGATTGATTTAGAGATGGGCCATTATTTCAAAGTCACAGATGAAAAATGTCAAAAAACTGTGGCACAGGGAACAAATGAAGAATGAGGCAAAGGAGAAGAAAGAGGTAAGTTGTGAGCGGTGCCAAGTTGGAGGAAGCATGCTGCCTTTCATTTATGAAAACACTAGGTGTCATTAACGCTGTTCTTCCCATCCCATAAACATGTAGTTTGTTCTGCACCTCAGTCACTGCTAAACGTATGTTATTTACAGCTTGTCCATGTTTAGATGGTGTAAGCAAATGGGTGAAACTAAGTGAGTTTTGGGTTATCACCATCTACTGTGTTTAGGCTTTCTGGGAAAAATGAGAAATGTTGCTGTGCAATGTTTGTCATTCTAGCCTTGAATTAGGGTCAGGCCTATGCACCAGCATTTTATGACATCAGTATTTGTAAGTGTATGTTACAGTCCCTACTTACAAAGCCTGGTCACAGTTATTTCATACTTTCTTTTTCATCTCAACAAGGCAGAAGATCTCTTGAGAAGAGAGAAGAACCTGGAGGAAGCCAAGAAAGTTATTATCAAGAATGATCCTAGTCTTCCAGAGCCAAAATGTGTGAGTAAGGTTTGGGGTTCTTGATACATGGCCCTGTTTCAGCATGCTTGCACAAAGGTTGTTCTCTGTACTGGAAGTAATTATGTAGAAAACTCCACCTAAATGGTGAGTTGTGTTCCTCAGTTTGATTGTTTCCATTCCTTGCTTTACAGGTAAAGATTGGTGCTCTGGAGGCTTACAGAGGCCAGAGAGTGAAGATTTTTGGCTGGATTCACAGATTACGTAGGCAAGGTAAGCTGCAAGCTCTTGTAAGATGCTGAACCTTTGTAGAGAGGTGGAACAAATTCAGTAGCCATCAGTACTCACACTGAATAAAACAATGCTTACTCTTAAGTTTTCAGACCATCGCTTATGTGACCTTGTTGGTCACACCAGTTAGTTCAGTGTTGACAGATTCTGCACATGAGGATGGAGACATTTATTAGTCAAAGATTTTTGAGATACTGGATTTTGAGCTCTGTCTTAAAACATTTCTTAAAAGACTTCTTTTGTTTTTCAATCTGATCCTACAGACTGAGGAGCTAACTGGCACTTGCTCAGTGGGATTAACAAAAGAGTTTTCTTCAAAGCTTTAAAACACTTTTAAAAGTATAGCAAGAAAAATTTGTTTTCAGAATGACTGATGTCTTTGTTTGCAAGGAGGCATTTGCTGAGGAGTGACAGACTTGTGCAAAATTTTCTAATACAAATCCTATTTATTTTTTTTTCCTTTTTTTAACCAGGAAAGAATTTGATGTTCATTGTTTTGAGAGATGGCACAGGCTTTCTTCAGTGTGTCCTTTCAGATGCATTGGTAAGTTCAATCACAGAATCACAGAATGGCCTGGGTTGGAAGGGACCGTAAGGATCATGAAGCTCCAACCTCCCCATTTAATACCAGCCCAGGCTGCCCAGGGCCCCATCCAACCCGGCCTTGAACACCTCCAGGGATGGACAGGGCATCCACAGCCTCTCTGGGCAGCTGTTCCAGCACCTCACCACTGTCACAGTAAAGAACTTCCCCCTGACATCCAACCTAAATCTTCCCTTCTTCAAACTAAAACCATTTCCCCTTGTCCTGCTGTTATCTACCCTTGCAGAGTTGGCTCCCCTCCTGTTTATGATTGAATTCTGTTAATAAATAATAGAAGTGTTTGTACCTCATATGTCTTTTATTGGTACTATAGGAAGTTCCTCTAAACCTACTGATTAATTTATATTATTGTTAAGTGATGTCTCCTGGCACAAGGGGGTTTTTTGGACAGTGACGTTAGCTATCTTGTCTGTGACTTCAGTAGATCTTATGGAAAGACTGGAAATTAGGAATTACTTTAACTGTGTCTGTTTCTTTCTCTCCATAGTGTCAGTGCTACAACGGGCTCCTTCTCTCTACAGAGAGCAGTGTTGCAGTGTATGGTACACTGAACCTTGTTCCTGAAGGCAAGCAGGTAGGGAAGCTGGATGGGGCTCCTGTTCTGGTTCTTCTGCCTTAACAGTTTCTCATTTTTTCTGATGTGAGAAAAATCAAAGGTGGAAACACTGAATAATTGTAGGAGAAATTTGGCTTAGGAATTTGGCTTAGTAGCTTGCTAAAGCTACTGCTGTGTTTGCCTGTCAGAATTTAGTTCAATCTCCTTTCCTTCATGGCTTTTGCAACTGTGATGTCTTAAATTAAATACAGGCAAAAAAGGATCAAATACACTTTTAACAGTTTTCAAGCATTTGGCAATTTTAGGTTACTTGTTTCTTGTTACTGCTTGTGGTGCTACATACACTGAAAGCATTTTGGTTTTGTGTCTCGTCACAGCGGCTTAGTGCTTTTAGTGCAGAGACCCACCAGACTTTACAAATGTTCATTGATTTTAGTGCTTGGAATGTAAAAAGATGCCATTTTGTCAGGAGAGGTCTGCTCCCACACGGGGGAGCTGCTGAGAACAGCACTGAGCCCTGGCCCTCAGGTCTGCTGGATGCCAGCAAACAGCACAGGGGAAAGTGGCCAGCTCTTTATGTTGTGGTGAAGTGCTGACTTCTGAAAGCCATCTGGGCCAGTGCAAAAAATGCACTTCTGAAAGTTTTGTTTCTCTTTCAAATTGTCAGGCTCCAGGAGGCCATGAGCTGAACTGTGACTACTGGGAGCTTATTGGTCTGGCCCCAGCAGGTGGGGCTGACAATCTCCTCAATGAGGATTCAGAGGTTGATGTGCAACTTAACAACAGGCATATGATGATTCGAGGCGAGAATATGTCTAAAATCTTCAAGGTGCGCTCCATGGTGGTGCAGGCCTTCAGGGACCATTTCTTTGCCAATGGATATTATGAAGTAAGTATATTTGCCCTTCTTGGCAAGTGACTGCTTTAAGCTCCTTACTTTAAGGCAATCTCTTTTCTGGAAAACCTTTATGGACTTCCGTGTTAACCTGAAATGGGGAGAAAAAAGTTGTTTCACAGGGAGCCGTGATGTGATTGCTCTCATAGACATTGATCTCAGAGGTTTATGGACACTTGTGAGGCATAGTAATGTTACAGCATGATTCACAAACAGCCTGAATACCTCTTTCTTGGCTGCTGAAGGATATTGGAATGAAGTGCTTGTGTTCATACATACCAAACTTCTGTAGATGGTATTATGGAAGGGTGTGCCTTATGTAGCTGCTGTAATGCACTGTCATCATTGTCCTTAATTCTTGCTCTTATACAGGTCACACCACCAACATTAGTCCAGACGCAGGTGGAAGGAGGTTCAACCCTATTCAAGCTGGATTATTTTGGTGAAGAGGCATACTTAACACAGTCATCTCAGCTCTACCTGGAGACCTGCATTCCAGCACTAGGAGATGTTTTCTGTATTGCTCAGTCATACAGAGCTGAGCAGTCCAGGACACGCAGACACTTGGCTGAGTATGGAGAGAGTTATATTTCTTTGTTACTTATGCATAAGTGAATTTCTAAGTTGGGGAGTAGCAGGTGGCTGGATGACAGAATGCACAGTGAGAAGACAGCCCAGTGCAAATGTGTAACAGCTGAGCAAAAGTATATTTGGGATAACTCCGGCTATCCATGAACGTCCAGCTGGTCATTGATATTCAGTGTTTAAGGATTTGGTCAAAGCAGAGCTGATGCATTTGTAGGAAACTTTGCCTTTTTAGAAATCGCAGTTCCTACTGTTGAGGTTTTTTTGTTTGATTTCCTTCACAGAGTAGAAGTGGGAGAGCTGAAAAGGGGGACTAAAGTGGTTTTTGTTTATTGTCTTCCATGATGCTTTTTCATAGCTAAAAATCTGTTGCATATGTATGGTTATGTAACATCATGACTTGATGTTTCAGATACACTCATATTGAAGCTGAATGCCCTTTTATAAGTTTTGAAGACTTGCTGAACCGTTTGGAGAGCTTAGTTTGTGATGTAGTTGACAGAGTCTTGGCATCACCTGCATCAGGCTTACTGCGTGACCTCAACCCGGTAAGCGAGCAGTGGTGTGGGAGCCATGAGCAGGCACAGTCTGGTCCTTACCCTTCCTGGTCACTGTGTTCACCTGGGAGAGACAAGGCATGGCAGCGGGCTCTGCTTACATAAGAGGAGTTTGAAATAACATCAAAGACTGAAAATGCTGCAAGTCTGGCTATGGCTCTTGCAGGAGCTGGGGACTGAGGGAGAAGAATTTACATGGCTAATACAGTCCAGGAACCAGCAGTGTGCAGGCATTTAATGTGTACGGTACCAGTGGAATAAAAACCTCTGTCCTAGAGCTCATAATAATGATCAGCTGGTACTCACAGGTCGCACACAGGCAAGCAGTGAATGTGCTGTTCTACTTTTATCCTGGAAGATGAAGCTATGCAAAGCTGTTTTCATTTGTTAGAGAGCCTTTGTCTCCTGCTGCCTTTGCAAGGAAAGTTGGCAGTCTCTTAAAGCCATCTTATCTCTTGTCACCAGCTTTCCTCTCAGAGCGCATACACTCTCGTCCCTGACATTTTGACCCGTTTTCCTGATAAACACTGGGAGGTTCCATTTTAAATTTGATCACAGATGAGCAGAAGGTATGAAGAATAACCCACCCTATGGACTTCTCACAAGAGAAAATTCTGTACCAGTTTGAGGCACAGGGAAGTGAAGGTGCTTTTTTTTGTGGCCCTAGTTTTGGAAGCCCTGCAAACTGCTCTGTTTTCAACATCAGAGTGTGTGATGAATTCATACAGAAAGAAAAAAGCTTTGAAAATGCTTCCTGCCCTTCCTCTCCTGCTGACTTTTTCAGCATCTGTTCTGTGAGTGGCACTGGACTTGGACAGTGTTTTTATTTCATGTTAGCTTTTCAGTACTTCCAAGCTTTTAAGTAATAATTTTTTGATGCATGAGTATTGTGTATGCTCTGACTGAGGAAGTGGACTTGCTGATCAACTGGTAAGATAAATCTTAGAATGCTAATCTATGTGTTGGGATCTCTGCTGTTGTTTACAGAACTTCAAGCCCCCAAAGCGTCCTTTCCGACGAATGAACTATTCTGAAGCAATTGAGTGGCTAAGGGAACATGATGTGAAGAAGGATGATGGTACTTACTATGAGTTTGGGGAAGTAAGTCTTTCTGAGGCTCTTCGGAAATTGAAAACAAAATACCTCAGCTGTACACTGAGGGTGTATGAATCCCTTGGAGAGCAGTGTTTGGACTGTGGTGCCATTGGGTTTATTGTTGCTGTGTGAATCTGTTGTGTTTTGCTTGGAATGAAGTTCCTATCCTGTTTATAATGAGTCTTGCTGTAAATCATCAAGAGGCCTGGATTTTATCTGGACTGTTCTGTTGCATTGCAGTTGCACTGGGGAATGTAAATTTGGAGGGGGAGTTAGGGTTCCATGTAATGCCTTTGAAACCTAGAATCAAAATGTGAGTTTTCTTTCCAAAGCCTGTGGATGTGGAATTGGCCACAGCACTGGATGGGGTACCCCAGTCAGGCTGAGGTTCTTAAGGCCCATGGATAAAAGGGAGGAAAGAAATTAAGCTGTTCAGTGTTTGTTAGTTGTACCCATTTTTCTGTGTGGATTATTGGGTAGACTTGAGTGCTACTGAATTGATTTACAGATTTTTCTTTTAGGTCTGTATGTTTTTAGCTATATATACACGCACAGTATCTTGAAGTGTTACTAAGATACTGGATAAAAATACGTACACCAGGATGAATGCTTCAATGTATGTGGTCTCGAAGTGTCTTTTTCCACTTCCTCCCTGATACATTGTGGGTCTTGAGGTTTCAGAGTGTTTTTTGTTTAAAATATTAATAGAGCCTTTTTTAACCTTAGGATATTCCTGAAGCTCCTGAGAGGTTCATGACAGACACCATCAATGAGCCGATCTTGCTGTGCCGATTTCCTGCAGAGATCAAGTCCTTCTACATGCAGCGCTGTCACGATGATTCCCGGCTTACCGAGTCTGTAAGTTCATGTTTTACATACATAGTGTTACCTTCTAAATAGAGTGGGGATATCTGCTTGAATGAGTACTACAGGAAAACTTTGCTGAGTTCATACTGGAATTTGTTCTGAGCATCTCCTGGCGTGACTTTGTTGGTGCTACAGACATAAATGAAGCAACACTGAAGTGCTTAAGAAGTTGCCAGGAGATCACCATGAGCTTACTTTTCATTGCCATCTGGTTGGTGACTCGTTAGAGGTTGTATTGTGTGAAAACCAGCTGTCTGGCAGCCAGGAGGAGTGGTGGCTGTTAGGAGAGCTGCTGCTTTTGTGGCTCAGCGGTTCAGTGGCACCAAGAGTATAAAAGATTAAATCAGGGAACACAGTGAGTTGATTCCTGCCATCAGTAAATTGAGTCTGGAAAGAATTGCCTTTCTTTCTCCTGGAAACTTAGAATTACATAGTGAAATGTGTTGTCTTCTAAGTTGGAGCTGTCTTTCCTGTGTGTTCTAAAGTTGTAACAGCGTGATCTCGTGTTGTATGTTGTAGGTTGATGTGTTGATGCCCAATGTTGGTGAAATTGTTGGAGGCTCTATGCGTATCTGGGACAGTGAGGAGCTGCTGGAGGGCTACAAGCGAGAAGGGATTGATCCCACGCCATATTACTGGTACACTGATCAGGTACGTGAAACAGGTTCACTGTGCTGCTTGTCATTTCCATAAACCACTTCTAAGACAATCCAACTTAAATTGGAAAGACTTTTTTTGTGGCCAAAACCAGGTAGTCTCTTAACCTGTGTCAAAATGCAATGGATAGTAATTTGCATTCTGTTAAAATTGCTTTTTTTTTACTGAAGCGGCTGCTGCTCGTGCCAGGTTGCCTTCATTGAACTGCTCTTTGCGGGTACATTGCTTGTATAGTGTATTCCATACTGTGCTGCCTTTCTGAAGCCCTTGTGTTTGCATGAAGGCACCACTGATGTTTTCAGACTCAAATAGCTCTACCTTATGTAAGCAGAGGAGAAAAAGATGAGGTTGGAAAAATGTTATTACGACTTCCTACTTCCATTTTCCTCTTTTAGTCATTACTTTGCCCCAGGAAATTCAGGAACTGAACACAGGTATCTTGCCTGAGAAGAACGCTGCCTGTATTCCTCCTCATTGGTGGAGAAGGTGGTGCTGGAAGGGTTTTTGCTTCCATGTTGTTTTTTTTTTCCTTCGTTGGTATCACTGCAATTGTGGCATAAATAACAAGCGCAAATGTTTAATCCCTATGATTTTTATTGCACAGAGAAAATATGGTACATGTCCTCATGGCGGATATGGTTTGGGATTGGAGCGGTTCCTGACCTGGATTCTGGATAGGCACCACATCCGAGATGTCTGTCTGTACCCTCGCTTTGTCCAGCGCTGCAAACCTTAGCCATCCTGGTGGTAAACTAAGAAATCCAGGAACTGATGCTTGGGAACGAATGATACGCTCTGCTTCACCTGTCTGAGGACAAGACTTTTGGCACCCTGTTGTTCATACATTCACTAAATTGGCATGTGAAAAGTAAAATTAAAAAAGTTCTTTTTTTTTTTTGAAGTAAAATGCTACTAATTAACTGGAAATAGGCCTGTGAGGGGGAAAAAACAAAGTTAGGTGCATTTGTCAACATACAAACAAATCCTGGTAAGCTGGCATTTAAAAAAACAAGATACGCTTCTGCTTTTAGTATCTGTGATGTATTTCTACAAGAATGCACAGGGCATCTAATTGTCCTCAGACTTGGTTTTTCTCTTTTTGTTTCTTATTGGAGAAACTGGGGATTCAAGCTTTTCAGATTCCTAAATCCTGACCTCTGAGTGATTTGAAGAAGCATTTAAATAGGTCAATGAAGTGTAAAAAGAAAAAAAGGAAAAAAAAAAATAAGGGGATAATTAAGTGGTGTATTTGTTTTATTCTCTCTTACTGCTCTTAATGGAAGTTCTGTTTGACGTTGTTCAGTTGCAAGGTACGCTGTACTGAGCACTGAATTCCGCTGCAAGAAGCTTCTGTTTTTCCCAGATTATTTATTGGTTAGAAATGATAAGGCTCGCTGTGAGGTGTGCTACCCTACCCCTGCTGATCCCTGCGGGAGGAGTGCTGCGCTGGGACCACACGCACCCAACGTGGGCTGAGTTACAGGAGGAGAGGGCGTGTTCTTGGAGATCTGTCCATGCAGTGCCTTTGAAATTAAGGTTATTTCATCCATCAAACGGTAAAAACCAGGAACTGATGGCTTTGAAATGTAATTGGATTTCAGCATCGTGCACTGCTCCTGTCCTCTCCTGATCAGCTGTAATTCAAGCACTGCTTTCCCACTTGATGCTAAAGGATGTTTTCATGGTAGAACAGTTCTGTGTTTCCTTGCTAGCTCAGTTTACTCTTGTGCTACTGCATCTTAGCAGATTCTAGCTGTAACCAAGCTACCAAATAGACTTAATTACGCATTTAATGTGTTGAGTCACCTGTATGCTTTTTAGCCATAAAAGTGAGTCCTTTTACCAGAGAGAAAAACCAGTAGGTGCATCATCAGCTGACTGCACCAAGACTTGATCTGGGTTTGCCATTCATGTTGAGCTACGCGATACCCATATTTTTGTAATAAAAGGCTTTTTTCTTCATCTTGCATGCTACTATATAATCCGGTTTAAATCAGCAACCAATAAATTATGGCAGCTCAAGTTGGTGTGCAGGAGAGCAGTTCTTGATCTGTGACGTCTGCTTCTTTCCCTTTGCTTGGCCTTTACAGCGTACCTGCTTAATGTGTTCTCCCCCCACACAGACAATATCCCCATTAGGAAGAACAGAATTAAACCTTCAAAATATGGAACCATAGAATGTTTTTGAGTTGTACGGGGCTCTAAAAGTCACCTAGTCCCATCCCCTGCAGTGCACAGGGACACCACAGCTCCATCAGGTTGTTCACAACCCCATCCAGCCTGGCCTTAAAAGTCTCCATGGATGGGGCATCCACCACATCCCTCAGCAACCTGTGCCAGCGCCTCACTGTAAGACTTTCCTTGTATCTAATCTATATGACCCCTCTCCAAGCTTGAAGCCACTTCCCCTTGTTCTGTTACCACAGACCCCGCTAATGAGTCCGTCCCCCTCTTTCCTGCAGCTCCCCTTTAGATACTGGCAGGCTGCTCTCCCTGGAGCCTTCTCCATGCTGCACAGCCCCAGCTCTCAGCCTGTCCTCATAGGAGAGCTGTTCCATCCCTGCGATCATTGCTGTGTCCCTCCTGTATAAACTACAGGAAGAAGGGGACAGTGAACAAGCTTGATTGCAACAGGACAGGCCCAGGTATGGGAGAGAGCACAGGATTCAGCAGAATCCCATTGAAGGATCCTGCAGGAGGGTCGGGCAGCAGTTCTGGTTCCCCTTGGAGCACAGCCTTGGGGACACGGCAGCGCCTCGGAACAAGTCCTGCCCCAGTTAATGCTGGCTCATTGTTCCTGGCTCGTCATCCAGGTGTCATTCAGGTCTCGGTTGGTTTCATATTGATGACAACATTGGGTGTTTCTAGCAGCTCTCCAGGCTGCCAGCTTCCAGGCTCTCCTGCAGGAAGTCTTTGTTTTTAAACTCGTAATCGGGGCTGATTTAATCATGTTTGCACTTCTGTTGTCATTCAGGCTGGTGGCACACCCAGCTCCTTCCCATCTGACTTCATTTGTTGGTAACACAAGCCCTCGTGTTGTTTGTACTCGTGGGTAACATCAATCACACAGCGGCTTCACCCGGGCTCCAAGTCCCACCAGGTTCACATCCCTCGCAGCACTGTGGCCATTACTGAGAGCACACCGGGTGCTGGGAATGCAATAGCGCTTAATGTAGTATTACCAGGATGAGTAAGCAATGCAATCAGCGCTGTTCCACCCTCATCCCGGCTCCCATTTCCCGTCGAGGTGCTCCCGCACAGTGTGATGCTGCCATGGAGGAACCAGCCCGGCCCCCCCACCCTGGTGCTGTGTCAGCTCGGAGCTCAGCGCGCCGTCCCTGTGTTCACATTGCGGCCCTACGATCTGCCGGGGCTCTGCGACAGAACCGGCTCCGTGTTCCGGGCCTGCAGCTCCGGGGGATCCCGGTCCGTCCCGGGGCCGGTGATGCGGGACTGGGCTCGCACCGCGCACCCATCCCGGTGCCCGGCCGGCACAGCGGAGCCCGGGGCGGCTCCGGGGGCGGCCCCCGCTGCGGGCGTGCGCCGTGCCCGCGGGTGGGCGGGCGGGGCTGGGCGGAGCGGAGCGGGCGGCAGCGGCCGGCGGGGCCGAGTGAGGGAATGCACGCGGCCAACATGGCTGCGGCCGGACGGGCCGCCAGACCCCGTGAGTGCGGGGCGGGGGGAGCGGGGGGAGCGGGAGGGAGCGCGGCCGAGCCATCCCCGCTGCGGTACGGAACGGAGCGGGGCCGGGAGGCGGCGGGGCGGCGCGTTACACAACGAGGAGCCTTTGCGTAACGGCGGCAGCCGCGGCCACGGGCCGCTGCGATACGAGCCCCGAGAGCACCGCGCTGTGACCGGGCCGGGTCCGCGGGACGATCCGACGGGCGGAGCGGGGCCACGCGGGTCCGGAGCGGCGTGTGAGCGCGGCCGCATCGCCGCCCCGTGCCCTGAGCGGGGCTTTGTGCTTTGTCATCCCTGCGAGGAACTGCACGCGCTGCCCCGGGCGGACAGAGCGGATCCAGGTTGCGGGGTCGGAACGGAACGTTCACACGGGGCGGAACGTCGGACCCGCACAGCGCGGACAGCGCCGCACTGCGGGGCCGGGCACCGAGCCGGGCACGGAGCGGGACACGGAGCGGGGCCGTCGGGGCTGTCAGCGCTCAGCGCTGCGGGGGGTCACGGGGGGCAGCTCAGGGGTCAGCTCAGCTCAGGGGCAGCTCAGGGTCATCCCGGTCCGGGGCGCCGTTCCCGCTGCACGGAGCCCTTCATACCACGCGCTGTGCGCACCGCGACCCCCGGGTAACACAAGGCGCCGTGAGCCCCGCGCCGTGAGCCGCGCTGTCAATGAGGGGCACAGCCCGTGCTGGGCTCCCACGTGCGGGGCTGCGCTGCGGGTCAGCCCGGCCTGCTCCGTCCCGCTGCTCCGGGCCTCCCGTGCTGCCTTCCCCGCATCCCCGTGTCCTGACCCAGCTCCTGCGTTGTGCCATGAGCGCTGAGCTCCTGATGCCGTTGTCTCTTTGCAGTGGTGGCGGGCAGCACGCAGCTGAGGGTCCCGCTGCGCTGGAGGGGGCAGGTGGCTGCGGCAGCGCCCAGCACAAAGCCACAGGCAGAGCCAGAAACACGGTGAGTCTGCGGTGGGTGGGCACAGCCACCACCCTGTGCCATAGCGGGGTGAGCGGCACAGCCTGCGTGCTGCAGCGGGTTGTGTCACACTGACAGGCAGGGTGACTGTTCTGCAGGTAAAATAAAGAACTACACGTCACTGGGATCTGAAATCTCTCTTCCTTCCATAGGAAACCTAAAACGGGGATCTTGATGTTAAACATGGGAGGTCCAGAAAGGCTGGATGATGTACATGACTTCTTACTGCGCCTCTTCCTGGACCGCGACCTCATGACGCTTCCAGCACAAAAGTAAGGAATGCTGTGAACCTCTATTGCAGTCAGTGCTCAGTGCCTGGCTCTGACGTTAAACTGGAGTTGGATTTGTGTTCACATTCATTAGGGCTGCTCAGTTTTGGTGCAGGAAACGATGTTGTAATTCTCAGGGAAAGTGTTCCAAGATCAATGGCTTTAGGCTGCAATTGTGGTTTGCTGTCACCTAGTAGGTTTGGAAGGGTGATGGGATAGAACACTAAACGTGCAGTGTTGTTTTGTGTATAAGCTGGAGACATTGCCCGCTCTAGCAGATGTGTCTGGGGAAGGGTCTGGGGGGATGCAATGGGTTCTGACATTAACATGGATACCTTCTGAATGCTGCAGTAAATTGGCACCGTTCATCGCTAAGCGCCGCACACCACGAATCCAGGAGCAGTACAGCAGGATTGGAGGCGGGTCGCCCATCAAGAAGTGGACGGCAGTGCAGGGAGAAGGCATGGTGAAACTGCTGGACAGCATGTCTCCTCAGACCGGTACTTGTACACCCCTCTGCTTTCTGACAGCTGCTTTGGCCTGATGTGTTCTAGTTCATGAAGCAACTTCTGGTTCTCAGCTTTAATTGTGAGTGCGAAGCGTTCTCAGTCCTGCTAGGAAATCGCAGTGCAGACATTCTTATTCTCAGTATACACAAAAACATGGGGTCCACCGGCATGGAGGTGTAATTTTGTGCTCTAGTCACTACTTCGACTGCCAGTGGATGGCTTTGGTTTCAGAGAGCAGCCTGTTGTCAGTATGGGTCCATCCCACTGTAATGCATGTGCCAGATGTGCAGCTGCCTTCTCCAGCTGGATCCAGTGTGTGCTGTGGTTCAGCTGCCACCTCTCTGCCCAGAGTAACAAGTTTCAAAGCTGCCCTGGTTATAGCCACCCATGGGTACCTCTAACACATTTCATCTTGCCAGCTGGAGTGACATTCTCACTCATAAAGGAGGTGGAGGTTTGTGGCCACTGGAAAAAGCAGAATAACCTCGTATAACTAAAGCTGTAATGAATTTTCTTACTATTTATGAAGACACACTGTGAGAATGATGGTCATTTGGGACATTTGTTTACACCCACTGCATAAAACTGACTGTCTGCCCATCCTGGCTGTTGATGTTGTGTCAGCCTGAGCTGAAGGAACAGGGAGCTGCACGGGTGGGGGTCAGGAGTCCAAAGCCGTTCTGCAAAGGTGTGGGTCTGTCTTGTGTTCCTCTGAAATGTCTCTGAAGTCGTGGGTTGCTTCAGTGCTCTCGAAATTTGAATCTGTAACTGCTAATAATGGCTGGGACACCCAACAGCAGTTAGGCCCCATTTCAGGAGGAGGAAGAAGAAAAGATAAGGTTTTGTGGTTGAGAGCTGAAGGGCTTGGCAGCAGGATAGTGGAGAGCCCCACCTGAGGAGCAGGAGATAAGGCCTAATGGCTTGATATGGATAGAAGCAGATAGTAGCCAGCAATTCTGGCTGCCCCCACCAGATCACGCTGCCTAGGGCCCCTCCAGCCTGGCCTTGGGCACCTCCAGGGTTGGAGCATGCACAGCTTCTCTGGGCAGTGGTGTTCAGTTGCTCTCCCCTAAAACTCCCAATAAAATTGGGAGTTGTTTTTAACTCATTTGTGGTGGAGTTTGTACAAGTTTAGCTAAATTTCAGCATCTGTGTTGCAGGACAAGCTCAGTGGCTGTACTGTGTATTGCGTCTGACCTCTTGTGGGACAGACAGACAGAGTTAACCACTGCTGCTTTGACAAGCCAGAGAGGCAGAGCCATAATGGTTGGGCTGCCTGAAATGAGCCAATGATCTGGGGATCACCCCTGTTCATGAAGGCCTTTGCAGCATGCATTTTGTTGAAGCAGCAAACAGGCTTTGAGAGCAGAAGGAATTAACGAGATCACTAAGCTACCCACTGTGCTCCTCACCAATGTGTCAGCTGCAGACAATACTTCTCATCCTGCCACTCCAATAGGAGCACTGAACGTCTGTATTGGAAAAACTGCTGGAGGATGAGGAGACAAAGAGGAGAGCTCTTCATTGTCTTCAGCTCAGCAGCCGTACAGCATTGCTGCTGCAGGCTGCCGTCTGCTTGCAGTTCCCAAAGTGTTTGTAAGCGTGATGCTGGTGTGTCAGCGAGTCACCCGCTGTGACTGGCCACGTACATTCCCAGATTCTCAGCTGCTTAGTGGAGCCTTCCTTCTTCGGGTTTGGATAGGAGAGGACTAGAAGTAGGAGACTGGGGTTGGTTTGTTTGTTCATTTTAATTGTGTCTGGAGGGTGAAAAGCAATACTCTTGAGAGGCCAGGACAGAATTCCCCTATTCATTCAGCATGCAGCATGTCACTGATGCCTCTATTCAGACTGGGTTTGGTTTGTTTTTCCCCTCAGGTGCTATTCTCTCACTTACTTCCAACTGTATTCCCTGCTAGTGCAGTCAAAGCCTGAAGCCAGGCGTGCCCCCTTCTGTGGCATGGAGGGCAGCAGTGTTGGAGCAGCTGCAGCCCCTGGGGGGTCAGGCTTACAACAGGTTCTGGAGATAAAGCTCACAACGTTTATCTGCTGTTCTCAGTGTACCGCTCCCACTTTTGTTTGGTGATGGTTTTTGCACAGTCATGCCTGACTCTCTGCAGCCCTTTGGAAATTCATTCAGAGACTTCAGTTTTTGCCCAGTTGTAGCTGCAGTTTTAAGTACGGAACGTGCCAGCCTTTCCTTTCAGCATTTTGGGTTGTGATACCAACACTGTGCTGCTTCAGAGCAGCTTGAGCCAGGTGTGCATCCAAGCTGAGCTGTGTGTGTTAGTGCTGTGTCAGGGCACTGCTTACAGCCCTGAGCCCTGTTAATGAGTAACTTGTGGCTTGTGACTGTGTGACCTGAAATTCGCAGCAAAAAACTAGTGCTCTGCATGCTGTTGTTGCCTTGATCTGGCCTTCTGGTGGGGCTGGAGCTTGCAGTAAATTGTGTACTTGCAGCTGGTGAAGAGCTCAAGCTAGACAGGATCGGTAAAGTTTCCTTCTATACATATAAATCAGTTTACTGACTCATGGGATACGTTTGACATGTTACACTTTGGCAATGGGACTAAGATCAAGTAATAAATAAACAGCCTCACCAATGTCATCTGGGAACAATATAATTTTAAAACGCAGCTTTATTGTTACAGGCAGCAGCCTGAAAATAAGCAGGAGTTGTTCTGCTCTGAGTGAACAGGGCTGGGTAGGCTCAGTGGTCTGTAGGAATAAATCATACATATATGATGACAGGAAAATCCATGTCTGTTTGTCTAGTGCCAGTATCAAATAGGCCAACGTCTTGCGATGGTAATTAGACTTCAAGAAGATGCATTTTGCCTTTTTCACTGTTTTCAGTTCTAAGGGTTCCTGTCATTTCTTTCAAGCTGTGTTTTAGCTGAGGTTCCCTTGTCAGCAGAAGGGAAGCTCCCAAGATGAGGGAGCCACGATGCTCCTCAGACAGGCAGCTCTTTGCTGAAGGAGCTGCCTTGTGATCCTAATTCTGACTGTAACAACAAATTGAACGTGTGTACACGTGTGTAACCCTGCCCTTCGCCACCTGTGATCCAGGACAGAACTCAGCAACATGAGAGTATTGCAACAAGTTCCCACGTTGGTCATTTTTTCCCAACATCTCCTTTCTTGTGTTAAGCTCCTAGTATCATTGCTCTGGTTTGTCAGAGCTTTGATTTTAATAATGCTTAGGTAAGCTCAAGGTTACCCTGCAGGTGACCTGAAGGCGGCTCGGGACTTGCTGCTTCTCCCAGCTGGGAGCTCTCTTGCCTCCTGCAAAGAGCTGGGGCCGGCTAAACCTGCTTTCTGAATCCTGCCTGAACCTACGGAGTGCAGAACAAGCACAGGACGTCTGCTTCCTTCAGAAACCTGCTGCAGGTTCCTTCAGAGCTAGTGACCTGGAAACTGTGAAAAAGAGACTTTGGGTTTGTTCTAGAAGCCTCTGTCTTTCTTTCACTTAAAACAAAACAAACAAAGAAAAAGCCCCGAAGCTGACAGCCTAAAGATTAGAGTTGGAAAATGGTAAAACCTGAAATGTCTTTGGAGAGGACAGGATTGCCTCAAAAATGAAGTGTTTAAAGGCACAAATATCTCTGTGAAAAACAAACCAGAAATGGAAGAAGCTGTGCCCCTGCTGGGCACCCTGATCTCAGTCTGAGGCAGCCCCTGCCCTGTGGGCTGGCAGGCAGAGCAGGCTCACCAGCGCGGCAGCCGATGCAGCTGCATCAAGTGGCAGTTCTACATCATTGTTTTAATTCTGCTTTTTAATAGGGTTAACTAGAGGCAAGGTAATAGAGTTCTGTCTCATTTTTTTTTGCATTTACGTATGTCTGCCTGTTTCTGTACACCGTACTTGTTAGCTAGCAGTTATTTACTGGGAGTTATTGGCAGATGCTTTTCCTGCAGTTTCTCTTCCTGTTTTGTCTGGCAGCACCACACAAGTACTACATTGGCTTCCGATACGTGCACCCTCTGACAGAGGAAGCGATTGAGGAGATGGAGGATGACGGCATCGAGAGGGCCATCGCCTTCACGCAGTACCCGCAGTACAGCTGCTCCACCACAGGTGAGAGCTTGTGCGAGACCTCCATAGACTTCAAGGTCTTCTGTGTTTAATGTCATTCTGAATTTCATGTAGGAACTTCTTAGCTCAAGGTAGCCTTATGTTTGTTGTAGGATAATATAAACTGAAGCCCAGGAGCACCTCTGAGTAAGCTTTCTCCATGGAAACTCCAGCAGTTCTTTGGTTAAGGAATGCTTTAGCAAGTCAGTCTTGGCTATAAGATGTTCATTCCCCTCTGATGCTCTTAGATGTGATTTAAAACATGAATAGCATGTTAAAATATAGCAGTGTTTTCCTACAAGGCTGTTATCATCTGACAGTTTGCTGATTCCGTGGACAAACTTCTGTTCCTAATTCTCTGTATTTCAGGAAGCAGCTTAAATGCTATTTATCGCTACTACAATAAAAAGGGGAAGAAGCCAAAGATGAAGTGGAGCATCATTGACCGATGGCCCACACACCCCCTGCTCATACAGGTACGGATCTGTGCACTGCTAGATGGATATTTCATGCAAGGTGTTCTGCTGTGACAACTTGAGAAAGTGACCTGAAGTATTGGTGTTATCACAGCACAGTTGGCAGGAAGGGACCTCTAGAGGCCATCAGCCCGAATGCCTGCTTAGCCCATAGCTAATACAGACACAGATCCGTCTGTTTGTCAGATGCTCCTGGGAATGAGGACATCTGTAAGGCAGCCTGTTGTGTGGAAGCTGCTGTCTTGTTTGTGAGCACGTGTTACCTTTTAGTGATTCCTGATCCAGGCCTTTGCCTTTTTGTCTCCTGACCAGTGCTTTGCTGATCACATACAGAAGGAACTGGACCTGTTTCCACCTGACAAAAGGAAAGACGTCGTCATCCTTTTCTCAGCCCACTCGCTCCCCATGTCTGTGAGTTACATCAGGCTGCTCTGTGACCATTAGGCCAGAATCTGAGAACCATAGAATCAGTAAGGTCGGAAAAGCTCTAAGATCTAGTCGAACTGCTGCCCTATCTCCACCATGCCCACTAACTGTGTCCTCAAATATCACATCCATACGTTTCTTGCTGTCTGAGTTGAGTTGGGGGGTGTGTACAGTGAAACCACCCTTGCAGAAGTGCCAGGCAGTTCCTTTGTCAGGGCAGGGGGGGTTATGGGGACACTGGTAGCCATGTCCTGGTGTCCCTGCCCGTGTCCTTATTAGCATCCCACACACTCAGTGAGGCAGGGTTGACATAAACGCATTCCTTGGAAGTAAAAGCTCTGCTGTTGATGTGTTGAAGGTGGTGAACCGTGGTGATCCTTATCCACAAGAAGTGGGAGCTACTGTCCAGAGGGTCATGGAGAAGCTGAACCACTCCAACCCCTACCGACTTGTCTGGCAGTCCAAGGTGGGTGCTGGGGGCAGCAGTGCTGCCAGCTGTGCAACTCACACCTCTCCACTTCCAGGTGTTATTTCTGCAAGGACAATCACAGCCCTGCATTCCAAATCAGTTTTTCCAAGTACTCTTGATCCATTGTTTCTTGCCTCTTTGTTACACTGCATAATCTGATGTAGATCTTTGATATGTCCCATGATTTCATAACACAGTTTGATGGTTTTGTTTTTATTTTTTTCCTCTGTTGGAATGAAAAATTGAGCACTCGCTGGGTTGTTTTTGTTACTTTTAGATGATTTTTGAGCAATTTTTCAGATATTGTCCCCGTGAAATAAACATTCTTAATAATGGTGGCACATAATCCAAACAAGCTTAATAATTCTCAATGAACACTTATTATTACTGCTGCAAATCAGAAGGAACTGAAGTTTTACCACAGTCCTTTACTACAAGTAATTGTATGTCTCATGGGCGTTGCACTCCCAGTGCCAGCGTTGTTTTGTTCTTTAAGCTGCATCTTGCAGCACATCAGCACCAAATACTTCACTGAACTAATTGAGTGGATTTGGTGCATCCTGAATGTTCACATCTTCCAAAGCCAGGGAAGCAAGTGCAGGAGAGTTCTCCTGAGAGACCAACCCAGGCTCTCTTCTGGGGGGGTTCAAATGGAAGGTCAGTGGGATGGTCTGTCTTCCTAAAAACCTCACAGGTAAAGTGAGGGAGTCAAAAGAAAAGCAGAGAAATAGCGATAATTGACTCATTAAAAATCTGAGTTGTTCTGCTAAAGAAAAATGTGGGGGCTTTTCTAGGAGGGATTTATTGAGGTTTTTTCCCCTCTTATTCTTCACAGGTTGGGCCAATGCCTTGGCTCGGTCCACAAACAGATGAGACAATTAAAGGACTGTGCCAAAGAGGGAAGAAGAACATGTTGTTGGTCCCCATAGCATTTACAAGTGACCACATTGAAACACTGTATGAACTGGATATTGAGTATGCCCAGGTTTTAGCAAACGAGGTAAATGGTTGACAGTTACTGTAACTGTTTGGATAGTGGTAATCCCAACTTGTTTTTCCTATTTCAAAATTTTCTCTTCTGCTTTTGCTCTTTGCAATATGATTAGGGGGATATTTTATTTTATTTTATTTTGTTTTGTTTTGTTTTGTTTTGTTTTATTTATTTATTTATTTATTTATTTATTTTCTATAAATTGAAATTGAGTCTGAACTCGAAGGAATTTTTCTAGCAGCACGAAACAGATGAGAATTTGTCTTTCTAGGTTTTACTCTAAACTTGCTAAAAAAGAATCAGCAGATTTTTTCAGCAAATTGAAATTGTTCATCTGAGTTATTGTATTCAAAATATAGTGGTATTTCATTTTATTGTTTTGGAGCAGCTTCTGGGTAAAGAAGAAAGGATTTTAGAGGCTCACATAGTGAAGGACCTACCAGAATTAACTTCTCTCTCCTTGTTTTTCCTTCAGTGTGGTGTTGAAAACATCAGAAGAGCGGAGTCCCTTAATGGAAACCCACTGTTCTCTAAGGTATCTTTTTCAGTGCAGTAGTTACTAAAGCTTGCAGTTGTGTATTTCCTGCCACATTGTGGATTTCTTCTTGTAGGTTTTGAGTTTAAGCACAAGAAATAGAAATCCCCAGACTTAATCTGTGTATCACAAAGTGCTTTGATTTGCCACATGCTTTTAAAAAATACAGTTCCAGAAGTTTTGCTTTGACAAAGAACAGTTTTGCCTTCTCTAGTAGTTCTTTTTTAGTGGAATATTTATTGTAGGCTACCATGTCAGCACAGTTTTAAAACAGGATTTTCTCCTGCAACAATCTGGGGATGGTTCAAGGGCATTAAAAAATAACCAAGACTGACAGATGTGACAGGCAGCCTCACCAGTCTGGGTGACACACGTTCCAGCGTTTCCTGGTTTTGTGCATGGAGGTTTGCTCACCGCTGTGTTTTTAATTAACTCTCTTTCAGGCCCTGGCAGACTTGGTCTGCTCACACATCCAGTCCAATGAAATCTGCTCCAAGCAGCTGACGCTCTGCTGCCCGCTCTGCGTGAATCCTGTCTGCAGAGAGACCAAAGCCTTCTTCAGCAACCAGCAGCTGTGATGGGCAGACTGTCCTGTGCAGGAACTGTCCTGGTGAAGCAGGGCTTGGCCAAGCTCTCCTGTGCTACATCCTTATTCTGGTAGTCCCAGCAATGGTAACCTCATAGAGCAATGAGGAGAATTTTATTTAGTTGGTTTTTTTAGTTTTTTTTTTCTTATGTATCCTTTGTTTTAAGAAGTGTTTGTAGCAAGTGGTTTTATCCTGGGAGATGTAGAAAGGTCTCATCTCATCTGATTCTGATTGGACTTAGCATGAGTATGCACTGAAAAACTTTAAAAAACAAACAAACAAAAAAAAACCCAACAGGGCTTTTATACAGGTTGGCTTATATTTCCTATGCAGGGATTTACTTGTATGCAATTTTGTCATGAGTGCATTAATTTCAGTTTTCCAGATCAAGCGTACGATTGTTTTTGTTTATACTTAAGGCATAGCATTATTAGCGTAGCCACCAGTTGCTTCTTCTGACTTCAGCTGGGTTGGAAGATCAAGTGACCTCTAATGCTTTTTAAATAACTTGTCTGTTTTTTTAAGAACATAAAGATAAGGTTTGGTTTTGTTTTCTCCTGCTAGAAACTTCCCGTGAAAGCTTAGAACTCATAAGGTTTGTTTACATTTTCTAGAAAAGAAAACCACTCATCACCTGCAGGAAAACCCCTGCATCTGCAAAGCATAAAGAAATAATTCTGGTTGCTGATGCTGCAGAATGTGCACAGCGCGTGCTTCAAATCCAGCACACACTGAAACATCTTGGTTCATCTTCTAAGCAAAATGGCTTTTTTATCATTATTAAAAAGGGCTTTCTCTGGTTAAGTAAGTGTAGGAAGTTGGGCTTGTTCTCCAGCAGGTTTATAGATCTGCTCTGTGCATTCTGCTGTGTCACAGCCCTGTGGTTTTTGTGGATGCTATGGAATTACATAGGTACAATTGATCTAGCTTAATTGATGATGCTATTTAAAAGTGAGATGATAAATCAAGAGTCATTTACATTGCAGATGTCCAAGCACGCAGTGAGAGGAGAGCAGGCTGCCCCTCACGCTGACGGCTGTGTTCTTAGCATACCTCTGTCAGGAGCTGAATTCCATCTGTTCAATTTCTGGCACCAGTGGTGAGCCTGCAGCTGCACTCGTAGCTCACCTGTGCTTACTGCTCCTTGGGCAGGAGTCTGGGTGCACCGGAGCTCCTGCATCCACTCCTAAGCAGCAGCAGTTCCATGGGGTGAGAAAGCTTTTAGGGCTTAATCAGCACTGACATGCCAGTCCTGTGGCAATGCAGGGTGTTCTGTAGAGTGGTGATAGCAGCTCACTGTGAGGTTTGGGAAGCAGGTAGCTTGCTGCTCTTGCAATAATTTTTGCTTATGTAACCAAGGCAGGAGCAGTTTGAATCCCTGATCTTTCAAGGATGGGATTGTTTAAAAAACTAATAGACCCGTGTTGGTATAACAGGGACTTATCTTGTTCTGTTTTATGCTAGAAGAGTTAACTAGGGGATATTAATAAAGTAAATGGCCACTGTGTTGGCCAGCCAGCAGCCTGGGCATTGCCATGGAGCAACACAAATCTTGCCCCATGAGCATCCACGGCCTCATATGCCTCAAGGGTTGACTGAAACCCCTCCACTGCCAGCTTGCAGCTCCCAGCGTGGCTTTGGTGAGACAGGTTTAGTCCTCAGCACCAGAGCCTCCTGTGTTGCTGCTGTAGCACAGAAATCTTCCTCTGCCTGCAGTATGTGTGCCTCCTCTTGGGGCAGGAGAAGCAGGGACAGGCCTGCAGGTGCCCGGGTGGCAGCATGCTCTGCCCAGGGCTGTGGCTTCCAGAACCTTGCTGTGCTTTCAGTGCTCTCTGATTAGCAGAAGTGTGTTGTTTTCAAATAGCATGAGAGTCTGTAGGGCAGTTTTTCCCTGTCAGCGGACACAAGTAGAGAGCAGGCTCTTGAGTAGGACCAGTGGCATGGCAGCTGGGTGCTGTCAGCCAAAGCTGTCTCTCTCCTTGTTTGCCTTCATACTTTTCAGCTCTCTTGGCACAAAGGGCACCTGAATGCCTGCAATGCTGCTGGGAGGTTGGCTCCCTCCTGCCTTCTGCTCAGCCCCTGGGCTCTGCTTGGTGTTGCAGCAGGAAGAGGGAGCAGGAAGCTGATCCCTGCCCAGGTGCAGTCTGCAGGGTCATTGCATCATGTAGGGCTGAAACTTCCATGGAAAGACTTCAAATCAATGCCAAAAGAATGATGAAGTCAGCAGCGAGTGTGGACAGTGAACTCTGGCCTTATGTCTCTCGTTGGAGGAATCATAGAATCACCAAGGTTGGAAAAGACCCACAGGATCACCCAGCCCAGCCATAAGACTCCTCTCAATCCCCACTTCCCTGTGTGATGCTTGTGGGTGGGTGGCAGAGGGTTTAGTCAACCCTTTCTGCTCATGCCCCTTTCCTACCACCTGATGGCTGCAGCCACCTCTGTAGCTGGGAACCGAAGGTTAACTTTACATGATTGTTGCAGTGCAATAAATACAGATTGGCTTTTTATTTCCATACTGGAGAGAGTACTGAAAATACTAGCTGGCACTAATTATGAGGCATTACATAAAAGGTATTTAAAATGCACTTTTTAGTGAGCTAACCGCAAGTGAGATAATTACTAAGCGTCTTTAGCCATTGTTGCTATCAGACCATAATGCAGAAATCACTTAATTTTCCAGCTTTTAGCAGATGGATCACGTCACATACAGCCGGTGGGTTGTTTCATTTTCCTGAATAGTTCGTTGTGATATCACCCTGTCCTGTTATTTAGCGCACGTTATTTCATCGTAGAGCAGCACCAAAGGCCTGTCAAAAAGCTTTCTGAGCAAGTTCTGCTCCTATTTTTTCATAGGAATCAGTTTCTTCCCCTTGCACTTAGAAATAAATCTGGAAAATGAAACCGAAGAGACTGACAACAGTGGGAATTTATCTGCCATTGAGATCTCCTGGCTCCCTCATCTGGGGGCATTTCCCACTGTGTCTTTCAGCAGTGGAATGCACTTGACCTTCCTTTGGATGCTTCCAAGCTGGCTGTCCATGTCCAAGCCGCTGCCCCAGGTCCTGTTTGTGGTCAGGGGATGTTTTGGGGCATTTTCCCCTCCATTCTTGTGCCTTCCTGCCATCCACACTCTGCGGTGCTTCGTAGCTGCTGCATTTCACAGAATCACAGAATTATCAAGGTTGGAAAAGACCTAGAAGATCATCTAGTCCAACCATTTGGGAGGCTGTACTCTGAGCTGTGCTGCTGCGCATTCCGTTTGCCCCCTCTGACAGATTTTCAGCATTTGGTGCTATTAACTCAGGACCCGTTCTTGTCAGATCCTGAGCACTTTGCTCTGATTGAATTGATCCAAGCGCATGGAATTGTCAGCACTGGGGAGACCGCCATCCTCTGGCAGTAATCTAGCTTGACTTTTCATTATCAATTATATTCCTCGTGCAGAACTTCTGCGAGTGTTTGTCATTTCCATCTGCCTTGGCAACGCGCAGCAGGGTGGGAGTGTGGGTGACGTTTTACCCCTTCAGAGTTCCATGAAATCTGGCTGCATTTTAGCAAACAGGACAGCTTCCAGGAGCAGTGCTGTAACACTGAACAGCGTGGGGATAATTGCAGTGAGCTGGGGTCAGAGGGGTTTTCTTTGGAATATTTTGGAGCTCATGTTGTGTTCCTCTTCTGCCACACCAAGAGAGAGATGGGAATCAGCACAGGGTTTGAGGTGCAGAGGAGAAAGGTGTTTTCTTTGGTTGTTTCATGCCAGATGTGCACAAATACTTGCGTTTAGTCTACCATGTTTATTTCGGATTCAACGAGGACTTCCATGTAATGTAACAATTTGTATAACTTTGCTGTGTGTCATGTACCGTAACAATGGAATTTCAATTAAAGACTTTTGGAGGAAAATGGCTGAGCTGTGTATCTCAATGAGAGCTCTTTTGGTGCCTTATTGGTGTGTGAAGCTTCACATTGGTTCCAAAGCCCACCTGCAAATCTTTGATCTATTCAGTTATCTGTTAATGGTCTCCAGGCGTCTTATTTCTTATGTTAAAAATTAAGTGCTTGATTGATTATTTTTTAGGACAGTGATGAGAGTAGTTGTATCCTTAAGCAGATCCATTAGTGAGCTCTCATTACTGGATGTGATGGGTGGGAGGGAGGGAAGAGTGGCTGGGGCAATCAGCTGCCATTGGGTTTGGCTGGGGTAAGAGTTTCATTCCAAGTCCACATGCCCACTTGAGTAATTGCATCTGCATGTTTTGTAGTGGAAAACAGCTTGTTAAATTAAACTGCAGCACTCTGCTTCCATTGTCAGAGCTAGGAAGAAACTGAAGCTACTCAGTGTGACTTTGGGGTTAGTGTGAGCAGTGTAGCAGAACAGGAGCCTGGGTGGAGAAAGGAGACCTGGAGTGATTTCCTGAGCTCTTGGGCTGCCTAGAGGGAGAATGAAGCTTCCCAGGCATTGCAGTACCATAAATCTTAGAATCATTTGAGTTAGAGAGGATCTTTAAAGATCATCTGGTCCAACTCCTCTGCAGTGAACAGGAGCATCTACAGCTTAATCCAGGTTGCTCAGAATCTTCAAGAAGCACCCAAGAGAATCACAGCCCAGATCCAGGCATTGTTTGAGCACAGAGCCTGGATCTGCTGAGCAGAAAGCTGCAGCAGCACCAGGGGGAGTGGATTTCTGTTTGTGTTCTGCACTGAGCCGATGGCATGGCATGCTGCGACATCTGGATTGGGACCCTGCTTGGTTCATGCTGCCTTTTGTGAGTGAAGTGCTGGAAGATGTGAGGAGTGCTTTGAAAAAGGTTGGTGACTTAAAACTATAAAGATCTTCATTGGGAATTTGTGACCTGGTCTTAGACCAAATAGGATCCATGCAGAGATCATGGGGTGTGTTATTTTAAATTCCTTTGTGTGCTTTGATGTCCAGTATCACAGCAGGCATGGCATTTGTTGGTGCCATAGAGAATGACTCCAGTCTTTCTACCCTGCATCATCACAGTGTTGGTCAGGGTTCTAGGAGCTCACTTGTCCAGCCAGTATCTTCCTTCCCTTCCTTCCCTTCCTTCCCTTCCTTCCCTTCCTTCCCTTCCTTCTGGATCTCAGGACTTGGAAGCTGGTCAGCTCTGACCCCATGGCAGCACTCCAGCACTTCACAGCTGTCTTCCTGCTATGCACTCAGGTAAGTCATCTACACGACTTAAAAGCTTTAAAGATGTCAAAGCTATTAAGACAAAGACAGTCTGATCTGTGTGCTATCCATTCTGTTACTGTGTCATATTGTATGCATACTATGTGATCACGTATGCATACAGTCAGTTAAGGATAAGATTTGTACACCTACTGTGTACAGAAGAGGTACTTATGTTTTGTATGCTTTATATATATTATTACCTATATATTATATATTACCTATATTATATATTACCTATATTATTATTGTATAGGTCACATGGCAAGCTTTGCTGGCTGAGGAAATGCCATCTTCTCTGGCATAAAGACTTGTGGAAATGTGTGTAATGCTAATGCTCAAACAAAGCTGGAAGAGCATTCCAGAGCCATTGTTTTCTTGTAAATTCTCATATGAGCAGTTCACGCCATGGCCCTGTCGCTTTTAAGGATGATCCATGACGTGTGAACATTGCCCACAACTGAGGCCTAATGGCATTTCTCAAGCAAGTACGTTGCATTTCCAAGGCAGTTCTAAATGAGCACTCAGTGCAATGCTCCTGGGTGCCGGGAGCAGCACTCCCACAGCACTTTTATGGCCGAACTATCAGACCGTTATGGTCTCCGATTGTCTTTTACTGCCTTTCATTTCTTCTGCTGTCAGACGTGAGGAAAGCAGTGTGTAATCTGATCCAAAATGCCCTTGTTTGTTTTAATCTTCTGGTTTAATATATTATGGCTTCCTGCCATTACGCTGTTTTCAGATGTGCCCTTGAGTCACTCTCTGAGGTTTTATCCGCGTGTGGCATCATCCCAGCAGGTTCCTCCTGCAGCACAGCCCTCCCTTCCCTTTACTGCATGCACCAACCTGGCTGTTTCCAGCTGGGCACCAACCTTCCTGGGCTGCTCACGGTGTCCCCATGTTGCCTGCTGTGGACATTATCAGGTACTTTGAAGTGTTCCCGAGCCTTGTAGTCCCACAGAGAAATGGGAATGACCTGCTGCAGGGTGCCTTAGTTTCACTGCAGTCACTATATTTTATTTATTTGCTCTCAGTGTTCTCGCCCCCACCCAGTCCCTCTGCAGCCCTAATTGTGGGCATGACATCACTGTCACTGAAAGCATCATCTGAGCCTGCTAGCCACAGAGCATCAGGACAAGGAGAAGTAAGTTTGAGCTAAAAGAGGTGAGATTTAGGTCAGATGCGAGAAGGAAACTCTTTACCCAGAGGGCAGTAAGGCCTTGGCACTGCTGCCCAGAACTGTGGGTGCCCCATCCATGGGCACCCAGAGCCCTGTGCAGCCTGAGCTGGGGAGGCAGCCAGCCCACAGCAGGAGTGGGGCTGGGGGGCTCTGGGGTCCCACCCAGCCCAACCATGTCATGATTCTGTGCTCATTAAGAACCCTTCCAACCCAACTTGTTCTGTCACTCTGTGGTTCTTTGATCTTAAGGGACACCTCCAACCCAAGCCAAGCCATTCAGTGTCTCAGTTATTTTATGAGCTGTATTTATTGTCAACTTTGGGTAGGAGGGATTGAAGTACCTTCTGAGAAAGTCGGTGCTTATCTTGGCATAGGGGACAGCAGAACTGTGATCCACCACAGGTGAATTAATGCAGTTATTTGACGTTAATTACAAACTGTGTAGAGCTGATTTGTAACGATGGTGATGCAAATAGAATTAATCCAGCCAAAAGAGTAAGGGAGGAAGTGCCATCTTTATGCTGCGTTAGTTTTGTTTTGTTTGTGTGTTTGCTTTTTAAGAAATAAACATAGGGGAGTGCTTTTTAAATTATTATTATTTCTGTTTTGTGGTTCTTCTTAAATTTTCTGCACTTATTATGAGGAAGAAAGATTTGTCCATAGCTGGAGGAAAAATGAATGTTCCACTGCAAAAAAAAAAAACCTTCTCAAGAGCTACGGGGCTACCATGTATAAACACTGTGCTGTTTCATTTTCAGCTCTGCATAATTAGGGGAGTTATGCCTTATATTTTTCCTTTACAGGAGACCCTAACACTTATGCCTTATATTTTTCCCTTACAGGAGACCTTTACACTTATGCCTTATATTTTTCCTTTACAGGAGACCCTAACACTTATGCCTTATATTTTTCCCTTACAACAGACCTTAACAGTTATGCCTTATATTTTTCCCTTACAAAAGACCTGAACTACCAGCTCCAGCTCTCTGTCCTTCAAGGACCCAAGTGCTGTGGGCAGTGTGGGTACACCGTGCTACATGTGATGAGCAGAAGGAGTACAGGTGAATGCACTGGGGAATCTTTGTGGGATGCAGCCTGGGAGAGAAGGTTTCCTAATGGTCCATTCTTCATACTGTGCTTTGTTTCCTTACTCCATTACAATTCACATCTGGCAACAGTCAGGCTTGCGGTAGCAACACAAGCTGCATTCCCAGATGAACGTGGCAGCTTTTTCCCATGCACGTTTGGCCTGTCTTTGCCCTGCCCCTGGCTCAGCACAGTGATCACAACGTGTTCAGGACAGGGTCCCTTCATGCTCTGACCTGCACCTGCAGGAGGACCCCCATTGCTCACCATGAGAGTGCATGGAACAAACAGGGACAGCTCAGTGCACAAGAAAGCACAAGGGTTGTTTTCCTCTTTTATTGAACTTTGGCAAATAATATGGGTGTGTGGGTTTTACATCAATAGCTATAAATAAAAACTTTAAAACAATGTAGTACTTGTCATTAGGATAAAGGACATCTATTGGCACAAATCATTGAGTAAAAACCCTTTAATGATAAAATAACATTCACTCTTTAGCTACTTTATTTGTCTGAAAAACTCAGCTTACACTCAGTTCAACATATCACCTTCCACAAAGTTAAAAAAGGACATAAAATGGCATAATAAAATATACCTTGGATTTCATAATACGAGTACCTTGGAAAGTTTTGGTAAGCCGGACCGCATACTGCTGAGCACAGCAGCGCCCACTGCCATTGTCTCACACAGCCCCCGTTCCTCCGGACTGAACAATGCACAAGAATTAACGTGGAGCAGTGCAAATACTGTGCTGCGTGTGAGTCTATGGGGTCTGGTAGCGTGGGGTGCGTTTACTGAAACTAACACTGATTCTGCTTATTGCGGAAGAACGTATAAAGCTTTCTGGAAGATTAAACGCAATTACAATCATTAACTGTCTTACGGAAAGAAAAGAAACATCCTGTTTTAAGATTCTTGTATCTATTACTGTCTTTGGCAGGTAAACAAGAAAGAAAAATAAACAGACTGTATTACAAAGCTTTCATTGTCACAATCTACTTTATAAGGCCAAATAAAAATATGATTCTTTGCACTAATGAAAGCACATCTCTAATATACCCTTAATGACAGACAATATAAACACCCTACAGACGTTAACTCCAGATGTCTCATTAGAAGACTGCGACTTTCGTACTTCCTATTCCCTAAGTTGCACTCTTCTATGCAAAGTAAAGTGTACTCAGTAGTTGGTTTGGCTTTATGCTTAGTGCCATTGGTGACTTTGGTTCACGTGACAGTCTGGACCAGGATGTAATGGACAATAAATCTGTTAAAGCAGAAGCTCTCAAGAGCAACACTCACCAATGGCAGGAACGGTGGCTTGAGTGGGCACAGAGCACTGTGACCAATGCTGACCAAGGGAGGGTGGCAGTGGGGACACAACGGGAGCAGCAGTGCCCACAGGGAGCCCACAGCCAGCCTTGGCTTGGCCATAAAGCCAAAGGAACTGCTTTTTGTTTTTTCCAGAGAAGAAGCACAGCTAGCTCCGCTGTCAGTGCAATGTGTTTTCTAATGACTGCCTTATAAATTGGCTGGGCAAAACTGCCGGGTGGTCAGATTCTCCTCAAATAACAATTGAATTTTAACTGGGGTTCAATTTGATTTGGTTGCAATCCAAACACAAGTAGCTCGGATCTAAATATTGGTATTTATCGGTACTTCATTGTACGAGGCAAAACTGTGCACATTTTCGCAGTTTAAATGTATACACGACTGCTCCACGACTGCTAACAGATAACAGGCTCCCATGCATAAATAAATACCATTAAACCAAAAGATCTACTTTCAAATTTAAGAAAAGAAGTTGCCATTAAGAACCACGATGCATCACATTGCTAAGAAGTTTTTTTTTTGTCTCATGCATAAAAATGATAGCACTGATTGGCAGTTGCTAATTATAAAACTACACGGTAACACAGAACAATTTGCTGTTCAGACCAAGTAGCACAAATGTAGAAAATAATTATTTTTTTTTCTTTTTTCTTCTTTTTTTTTTTTTCAACAGAGCAAATTAACACAGATTGTTTCTTCAGCAAAATATGAAAACTGTAAACTTTGGGCTCATTCTGCAACTTTTCCTCAATCCATAATTAACAAACAAAGAAAAAAAATCCAACGTGAAGAAAGACTGACATACATTTTTAAGCGCACCTTTTTGTCTATTACAAAAGCACAACCTAAAACGTATAAAGCTTTTTTTTTTTCGTGGTTTTCTTTTTTTTTTTTTTTTTAGATCACAGTTACCTAAAAGAAACAGTGAATAATTTATTACATACGCTATAATAACATTACTCTAAACAACTATTATCTATGAGGTATATCTGAGAAAATTCGGTAAGGGATTGCACGGTCTGCGTTGCCAACATGCCCAGGTTTATATTAAAGCTTTGGAACCATGAAGAAATAGAGGAGAGTGGAAGAGGAAGGAGAAAGAGAAGGGAAGGGGGTGTGGAAGGAGAAGGGACAAGGGAAGTGGAAATGGAGAATAAGAAGGGAAGGGGGAGGAAAGGAGAAGGAAGGAGAGGTGAGGGAAGGGGAGGGGAGGAGAGAGGGAGGGAAGGGAGTAATGGGGAGGAGGGGAGCGTGGAGGGGAGGGCAGGGGAAGGGAGGGGAAAAGCCTTTGGTATTATTACAAGTTGTTCTTTGCAGAGTTGCATTGCAAAGCACCACAGTACAAAAAGCCCACCAGGTACGATATGGCGGCCCAGTTGAAGCTGAGGTATTCACAGGAAGAATAAAAAAAAAGCACAGAGAGGTCTAGACTGGCAAAATCGTTGCTTTGGTTCAAGCAAGGCACTCGTCCCGTGGTAATGTTACACTTTCCAAGTAAAGCATGTGTCTGGTAAGAAACGCAGTTACTGTTAAGAGGAACCTGCCAACTCTGAGCATCTTCTATGTCCATCCGATCCCCAACCCTTCTGTACAGGGCATGGCAAGAGGGCACGGCGTGGAGGGGTCACCTCGCACAGCACCAGTGGCTCCTCTGCACTGGGAAGGCATCCTGAGAACTGTTATAGCTTTCTACTGAAGGAATACACAGAGATATAAAAAGCACACTTGACAAGTCCCTCTATTTTTCCCATAAACTTGAAGGTGAAGTACAAAATAAAAGGCAACATTTAATGAAAGTGGAGCTTGTGTTGAGCCATTGGCACCTTGTTGCTGTGGTTCCACAGTGGGAGGCCAGATCCCCTGCGGCCTAGTGCGGCCTAGTGCGGCCTAGCGCGGCCTACTGCAACCCACTGCGGCCTAGCATGTCCTAGTGCGGCCTACTGCAGCCCACTGCGGCCTAGTGCACGCACCTCAGGGCAGGGCCCAGCCTGAGAGCTGGGCAAGGGGTTCCTTCCCCCACCTTATCTGCCAGCCCACACAGCCCTTCCTCTGGCTCTCCATGGGGTATGAGCTCTGCTAGCATCAGGAAATGGTGGGGGCTGCATGAGTGTACAAGTGATGGATGAGGTGGGCCTGGCTCCCCAGAGCGCTGCATGCAGTCCTATGAACAGGATACAAGGAACAAAAAAGGAATGGGCAACAATTATTCCCCAAGCAGCCAACCTTAAGTAATCACCTAGGAACAGGATATGAATAGAAGCTTCATGGGATTTGTTTCGTAGCTAAATTGAGAAAAATAATTACTTGGTTTTCATATAGAAATTGTAAACAACAACAAAGAAATATTAGGGTTGAGCTGCTGCTGCCTTGTCCCTTGCCTGCTGGGCTCCTAGAAGCACCCATCCTGGGGTGCAGCTGCCCTGGTGTGGAACGAGAGCGGTCCATACCTGGCACACATTATTCTCCCGGTGGCCAGGCAGAGTGACAAAGGATGACATGGGGCGACATGGGGCGACATGGGGTGACATGGGGTGACATGGAGTGACATGGGGTGACATGGGGTGACATGGGGCGACATGGGGTGACATGGGGTGACATGGGGTGACACAGAGACGTATCATCTTGATAGCTTCTTGAAAGGTGAGGAAATTAATTAGTCCTGTTGAAACTGGGAAAACACAGAGAGCAAACTGCACTTACGTGTTAGTTTCTTTGAAATATCAGTTCAGACTGGCAAAGAAACACACTGCATTCTGTGAAAAACAATGGTTTAAGCATGGCAAAAATGTGTTCCAGGTTGAGTGAAGGACATATGAAATGCTCGCTAGAAGAGCAGACACAACAAGTTGGGTGATTCTGCATCTCCTTACACAACCTGTTCCAGCAAAAGACTTCAACAAATATTTAATCTTACTGGCTTTAGCATAATTTAAGCCTTTCTTTACAAGCTTGATTCTCAGATCTCAAGAGGGAGCATGGACATATAAGAAACGTGTCAAGAAAAGAGGGCTCGTGAGGTTCACCCTCCATCTCCATGATGGATTCCAATATGACAAGGAGTGACATGGGGATACACGGGGTGACACAGGGTGATACAAGGTGACATGGAGTGATGCAGGGTGATGGGTCCTGCCTCACCACAGCTGCATGAACCCTTTCCTTCATCAGGCTCCTTGCCTGCTGCTGGCATCTACAGACTGTCAAAGAATGGACAAGACTTTTTCTTCCCTGTGCCCAGGGCTTTGTTTGTGCTGGGACTTGATGCTTATTTTCTCTGTCTGGAACTCAGTAGAGGGAATCCCACCCCTTTATCCACGCAGCAGCCTGCAGCCTTTCACCAAGGGCTGGGCTGGAAACGCAGCCCAGATCTACCCCTGGCTCAACACAAGTGCTCCAGCCACTGGGCTCTGGTGGGGTGCAGGGGGTGACAGTCTTGGACTTTTTTGCCTGTCAGAAGGGCATAAGGAAAACAAAGAAAATGCTGTCTTCAGAATTAGCAGCTTCCACCAGAAGTATTTCTTTGGGGTATCTAAGTTGCAGCTGTACATTACTGTAAGTAGGAGAGAAAAGTTAAAACTATAAAAGAGCACAAGCAAAATGCAGACCGCACAGAGAAAGAAATCTTTGGTATCTTTGGTATCATCAACACGATTAAAATTACAAATGGAAAAAGTCAGTGAGGTAGCCTCTTTGGTTCTCACTAGAAATAGAAAGGTTTTTTCTTTTTTTTCTTTTTTTCCTTTTTTTTCTTTTTTCTCTTTTTTACACACACAGAAGTTCATTCTTGGAAGCAGCTAGGTTAAGGGTTTCTCTCTTTTTGCTTGGCATGGATTATTTTTCCCCCAGCTTAAGTTTTAAGAAGCCACAAAGTTCAGGCAAAGTATCTCAGTGTCTCTTTTTCCTGTTGTTTCTGAATGCACGGTTTTAGGTTGAATATTCATTGCTTGTCCTCAAAATTTGCTCTGTTTTTGGACAGGAAATAATCCGTAGTGCTTTAAAATTAATTCAAGATAAAAAATTAAAAAAACAAAATTAAAAAAACAAAACTATACAAGGGCATCCTGGGATGATGATGAATAAGTTAAATAAATAAATTATATTATGAAGGCTTTGTGTGCCACAATAAAGGTACAACACGCTTTCTAATCAGATGAGATTAACTTAAATAATTTAAATTTTGATATTTAATGATTAAAATCAATTAAAAGAAGAATCTAAAAATAGACTCATGTTTTATGTAACTCATTATTTTCCTCCTGCCTGTAACAGAACTTGGCTGCTTTAGGAAACTACGCTAACTTTTAAGTGTATCTACTAATACAGGCTGGCATCTCTGATGCACTACAACAATAAAATGAATAAATAAGAACAATTAACCCAAATTCACAAATGGCTGAATTAAATAGTTACAAACAACTAACACGTGACCCTGATCCTGTTTTCAGGCAAAACTCCCACTGAACTTCAAAGATAAAATTAAAATAGGTACTGAATTTGGACTGAACAGATATTTCTATCTACTCTAAGACTTAATTAAATAAATTACATAATTGATGTAATATAATATAATATATTAGGTAAAACCTACAACTGTCAGGAAAAAAAATAAAACCATTTTAAGTTTTCCATTTAAAAAAATGAAAAAAAATCCCCTTAATAAATGTAAAGGAGGCCAAGTATAAACTTTCCCCATGTCTTAAAAATCCGTAGGTATCATGACAAGCAAGAAAAGCATTGTTTGTTTGTTTGTTTTTCCAAAGCTAGCACCCTCTTTCCAATACCATGGCAATGCCACGTCTTGTTTTGGAAGAGGCGGTCCCTATTCCCTTATGCAGGATTGAGAGTAGTTTGCTGGTTGAGTCCTTCACAGGTCTTTGGATTTAGCTTTAGTTAAGAGAGATCCAGAATAAAGCTATTCAACCGAAGTAATCAAGCACATTCTTTGTTCCTTCACAGGTGATTTAACAGTATCCAAGGTTTCTTGAAAGTTGAATTCATCTTGGATGTGCCCATGATAGTAACTCCAAGCGCACGGCAAGGAAGATGCTGGGATACTGTCCGTAGATAATAGTCTCTCATATTAGAATAAATAAAAGGAACGAGTTACATTACACAGCTATACAGATTTATAAATATATGGTATATAAACATAACATATCTATTTGAGGTTTGTGTTTTTTTAGTATGAACAGAATATAGTATATATTACGGTATATATATCAGTATACACGTATATATAGTAAATATATACTCTATATTTTGTTCATGTGTGTACATACAAATGTATCTACCCACAGTATATGCTATCGATACTCCTATTCTGAGTCAGCTGCTACATAGAAGCCTGCAGTAGTTGAAGGTGAAATGGAAGACGTAACATAGGGCCATGAAAGAAGCAGGGATAAAAAATGCAGCAGTATTTTCAGATGAAAGTGAATTTTGACAAGTATGAAGGAAACATGGGCACTGTTATATTTGCAGTCACCAAGACAGAGAAGGCTCACATGCTCTGCTAACCAAATACTGTCGAATGGACAGTGATGTCATCCTCAGTGCCACTCCATCACCTTAACTAAGTCATTTCCAGTATCAACATCTAAAGGATAAAGAATTTAAGCCATAAAATTGCATAACAAGGACTTCTGCAATTTGGGGAAAATTAATTATTTCATTGAAGATACATTCTTTTATGAGAGCAATTAGATCTGCACTTTATCAGAGCTGTTGGATGAACTCTGAACAGACATAAAAAGACTTTTGCTCACAAACACCTGAGGTATGCTCCTCTTTGCCTCTGCAGTGTGTGGGATGCAGGAGGCAAAGCTGACAGCCTGTGCGTGCACCTCACGGGAGGTGACCAACAGGTTCTTTTGTCTGTGGCAGGGACACCAATTGCACTCTCCTCTCTGGTGGGAAACACACTTTTCTGCCTTGTGATTGCAGTGAGGTAAGGGAAGGTAGGAAATGATGTTCTGTCTTTTTACCTATGGTGTGTCCATTCTTTGTGGAGTTACAAAGGCATTATGGAATGGAATGAGAAAAGTAACCCCCAAAGACAGCACTGTGTAACACTGCTATGAAATGCAGTAGAACACTTTCACAATGAGAAGTTTCCCTTGAGGTCAGTGCCAGGCTCAGAATGTGTATGTAGAACCCCTTAGATGTGAGTAAAGGTGAACGTGGAATACAACCACAGCATCTCAGCACCCAGCGGTGCACAGCACCCAAACCTGAACTGTTTGTTTCAGCTTCACACCACGGCTGATTAGGAGGCTCCTTGGATCAGTTTGTAACCATGTCTGATCAGCCTGGGAAATCCACCTTTGAAGTAGTTTTGATTTCCAGAGCTGGGATGTGTTACCAGCCTGGTTGCTGTGAGGATCCTGAACTGACTTTTCAGAAAACCCTCCTGTCCTGGGCGCACAAGGCTTTTAAATTTTGAATTAATTTATTTATATATTTTTAAATGTAAACTGCGGACAATTGCTGTTGTAGCTTTGCACAGAAGTTAAAAAGAAACTTTCATTTAAAGGCTGGGATGGAGCAGAATGATACACGGGGCATTGCTCTGCACCAAAATTTGGATCTAGGACTGCATGTCCCGATTTGGATCACTGTGCCTTTAACCAAGGAACAGAACGCATCTGAACAAATTACCAAATTGCCATGTGAACTGCTGAAACCTCAGTTACAGATCAAATTCTGATCATAGTGAGCCGGGCTGTAATGGTGCTCAGTACTTAAAAGCAAATTATTTGGTACATACACTGCAAGTTTTATCCCTGGGTGTGAGAAAGAGAGTATAGGCTATTCAACTGGTTTCACATACAGAAGATCTAAACAAACAAGAGACCTGATAGAACAAGCAATATCCAACTGAAACATCATTCATACATCCCAGTTTAGTATCCCAACATCTTACACTTGGAGTCCGTGCAACTCCCGGAGAGATTCCACGTGGGGTAGACACAGGAAAAACATAAATGAACTCACCCATTTTGTTGCTCAAAGAAACAGAATTGATTACCTTTCCACAGATCAATGGTGCTATACGCATCTTAGTCGTGCAAGAAGAGATAATGAACTGAAATAACAGTTGTGAGAATCCTCATCTTTGGTATTGTAGCTGTTGAGGTTTTGGTTGCCCTGTTCCTTGTTCTTTTGGAAAAAAACTGCATAGGCACAAATTAAAGACAATCTTCAACTTTAAGATGACTGAGTTGTCAAATGAAGCAGCAATCATACCGGCTTTACTTTGTTCTTGTTCTTGTCAACCCTTTCTTTGAAAACTGCTTCCTAAAATGTCCCACATATCTGTCAAAACACAGTGTGTCACTTGTTTGCTTCCTGACGTGCTTCCTTGGTTGTTGTTGTTCTTTTTTGGGTTGGTTTTTTTTTTTTGGGGGGGGGGGGGGGTTGGTTTTTTTTTTTGGTTTTTTTTTTTTCTTCTTTTATTCATTAAATGGAACAGTTTGTTGCAGAAGAAGTAGGTGCAGAAAACGTTTCTTTGGTTTCGATTAAGTAGTACATAAAAAAAGTCTCAAGTGTCTCTAACGAAGCATTACAGCGTTTGGCTTGCTTTCACAGGGGCCATTCACTGGTAAGGACGCACTCGGAGTGGCCGCGCCGCTCGGGACTTTGCGCACGTGTTTTGGTCAGCGTTGGCTTTTCTGGTGCAGCAAATGACCATGAGAGATTTCGTTTGTGAGGCTTTCTGATCTCAAAAACAACGACCACGCTAACGATGGTAAAAAGAAAAAGGCGAGTTACAAATATCTTTGGCTTGCAGTAATCCTGTCTCTTTGGTGTGCTGCGTACTCATCAGGTTTGACAAAATGGTGGACGGAAAAAACTTAAAGCGTGATGGATTTCGATGGCATTTTTAAGTTGTATGCGGCACATCTAAAACGGTCAATGACATCTGAAGGGCTTGTTTGTGGGTTTAGGTTTGTTGTTGTTTTTTCCTGCTTGAAAGTACCATAAAAATTCCCATCAGGATTTTGAAAAAGAAAAAGAACAAAAAAGCGTCGAGTGCTAAATATGCTTCAATAACAACGAGACTACAAAGGAGAAAACAGATTCCTGGTAACTGAAAAGGAATTCTTCATAATGACCTAAAAAAACCTAGATCTTTCAAAATTTTGTGTTTGCATGTACTGTAGCAGTTAAATTGATCTCCTGAGTGTGCATCTGCATCATGTACAAACACAGAATTTGTGACAAACTGCAAACTGTGCTTGAGACTTGTGTCGTCATGTACTTTTTCACTATCAACTTTGTAAATTAGAATGCCTTTCAAAATAACGGCTGTAGTGAGTCCAGAATCATATCTATTTCTATAGCTATTGTCTTTGTGCTTGACACTTTGAGCTCAAGTGAACTGATTTTTTTTCTGGTCCAAGATCAAGCTATACTCACTGATTGAACAAAAGAAATAAAAAAGAAAAAAAAAAAAAAGAAGGAAAAAAAAAAAAGAAGAACATAAATTTGATCTTTTGTTCCCCTAGAACACTCAACAAAACCATGCCTGAGATTCAAAAACAGGTTCTCGGCCTCCTTGGCGTCTCGGTGTCAGCCTTGTGCTCCGTTCCGGCGCGGAACTTGCCTCACCAACGGCTCTTCCTTCAGACCTGCTTCGCCTGTCCTGAGCGTAGTGTTACAGAAAAAGAGGTTACTTCTTCACTTGCGCCTTCTCAACTGACTAAAAGCCGTACAGTGTCCTCTCCTTGCAGCCAGGCCAGGACGATCCAGGAGGATTGTGCTTTCAAGTCACCAGTGAAGGGCCCCACCGCGCCCGCGCCGCTTGGCGGCTCGCGTGGTCATGCTTTGGTACAGGTGCTGGGGGCTGAGGAGGAGCCCCCAGTGCTCAGGTCATCCTGCCACTTCTCCAGGCTGCGCCGCCGGGCGTTCATGAAGAAGTTGCTGACGGTGGTGAGCTCCAGGCCCAGCTGCTGGGAGATGGTGATCTGCATTTCTTTGGACGGGCGCTTGTTCTCCTTGAAGATGGCAAAAAGCGTTCGGCGCTGGAGGTCAGTGAAAACCAGCCGGGATTTCTTCTGGGAGTTGTTCCTTTCTTTGTTCGGTTCCTGCTCTTTACGTTTGCATGCTTGGGAAAAAAAGGGGTGGGAGACAGAGAGAAAGAGAAGGTCAGCATGCAGCCACCAGAGCAGCCCTAACCCACACCGAGGGAACTGGGCGCATCCCACAGCCCTCCAGCACCACACGAAGGGAAGGATCAGCTCTGCAGTGCTTCCCATGTGCCACAGCACGTAACACCTCCCAGCTGCTATTCCTTAAGGAACCTGCACGGCCACCATTCCATAATGCATACCGCCAGGGTAATTGCTATGACACACCCACGTGCAGAGAGTACTACTGGAAGCTGTTGTCAGTGCATTCAGAATGAATATTTTGCCCACATTTGGGGACTGTTGGTGCTTTCTTGGCTCTGCCTTTTCAATGCCTACTCACATAAAATAGCACCAAAGGTAGAACCTCAGGTCCATGCAGAAGCAGGAGCCACCCCACTCCTGGGGGGGCTGCCCTCTCCTGGGAATCACACACTGCCACTGTGGGACCACGATGAGCATGATCATGCACCCCATTCCATTGCTGCTAAACAGTGGAGCCTCAAACAGAGATTATTCCATTTTACACAGAGCTTGGAAGCATTGCTGAAACCAGCACTATGTACCTGTGCCTCACTAGTAACACCTTGTTCTGTTTCCCCACCTTCCTAAGGCTTTAGCTCCAGCCTTGCCCACATCCTTTGCATTTCTTTGGACGTGCTCTTGTTCCCTGTTTCTCCCTGTCCACAGTCTCCTCCTGGTGGTCCCCAGCAGAGCCCATCCTGAGGGCACCAGTCCTGAGGTGCTCATCTGAGGGTCCCCATTTTGGGATGCCCATTCCCAGGTGCCCATCCTGGGGTATCTGTCCTGGCTTTCTCATTCCTTTGTTCCCCAGGTGCCCATCTTGGGGTGCCCATTCTGGGGTGCCCATTCCCAGTTGCCTGTCTTGAGATGCCCATCCCTGGACAAAAGCTGCAGCCAGCCAGGAGCAGCCACACCATCCCCCATTCAACAGACAGGCACTCACTGTGCCAAGCAATGCTAATGGGTCTCAGAAAAAATCGGTATTAATAGCTGATCCGTATTTATTAGCACAGGGAGAACATCAAGTGCTGAAACCAATACCACTGCCACGGCACATCCAGATTTAAAAATAGACTGATAAGGCTGTCTACGCAAAGCAGCAAGATAAAAAAAAATCCATATGTTGACATGATTAGGTAATGTGCTGGGACACAACGAGGAGAGCGAGTTGGGAAGTGGGCAGACTTTTAAGCAGCCATATTAAATAAATTTGCAGCTCCAACGTGTGAAATGAGAAGAGTAATGTTCAGACTCCGAAAACATCTGCAATTAACCTGAAATAAGGACTGCACCCATCGCCGTGTGCCTGGGCATTGTGCTGCAGTGAGCCTGGCTGCACTGGACACTTACGGGCTATGCTGACCACAGAACCAGAGAATCACAATGAGGTGGGAAAAGACCTCAAGGATCATCAAGTCCAAACCCCAACCCATCCCTACCACAGCTTCTGCTTCTCCTGCCCCTATGTTCCTCTGCACCCCTATGCTCCCAAATAACACTGATAATGTTTTACTGAGCTGAAAAAGCAGCCTGTAGCGAGGACGGCTGCAAACCTCCATGCTCATTTCACCAAGCCTTTGTCTGGAGCTCTGTGTGCAGGGGGGTGGTGAGTGCCCACCCTTGTGCTTCAGACCCTAAGCTGTTCCGGGACACAAGGAGGATCCCAGTGTTTCCTAACATCACTAATTTATGTCCAGAGATACTCTGCATATTACAGTTATTGGTATCTCATAATAAATAATGCAAGGGATGTGCTTTTCAATGCATTCTGTAAATACTTTCCTTGAACTGTTAAGTTTGCTCTTGAAAAGGAACCATAAAGGCAAATGTTTTTCCTTGACATGCATTTATCAGAAGAGAAAAACGGAGTGAGCACTCTAATAAAATAAAGTTATCAGCCAGGAAACCTGCCTGCAGAAAGAGAAACATTTTAATCATGGAAGGAAGGGAAGCAGCCATCTTGATTCTAAGAGCAATTTGATTTATTAATTGTAGTTCATACTGAATATATTTCATGGAAGAGTGTAGATAATTAACAGTAATTGCAAGCCATAGCTGTGAAAAAAGGAGACTCATCACGTTTGTGCACATGAGGCTAACAATGCTTTATACAGAAACAATATGAGAAGAGCCCTGAAACAGACTCTTTAATGTCTTATTTAATTTTTACTTAAGGGAAAATCTCCTGATTCCAAAGGCATTAACAAAGGCACAGTGACACGAGATCCCACAGCTGCACTGGACTGCACAGAGGGACACCCCATCCTCGATCAGTGAAGTATTGCCCTGCAGTGAAACAAAGGGAGTGTTAAAAAAATGCTGCTTCAGAACAGTGAGGTGGGGACACTCACATAGCAGGGCATTGCTTAGAAACCCAAAATCCAAGCAACCAGAGCAGTGTGCTGGCTGTGTAGCCAGGGGACGCACCAGGAGATAACTGAAATGCACATGAGATCCCTCAGGTCTCAGTGCTAAGTAAGATTCCCTGAAGACAAATTTTTATATGTTAAACTTTAAATACACAGGGTATTTTGCTGGCTTTTGATCAGGTATGTTTGCAAGCCTGAGATCAAGCACGTGCAGGAATATTTTGTTAGATCCAAGAGATAAGGAGAGCAGAGCAGTCAGCCATGGCTCTTTGTTAGCAGCCACAGCAGCAATGTCACCCACCTCTGTCCTGCTCCCAGCCTGCTGGGGTGCCCTGTTTCTCTGCTGAGATACCCAACTCCTCTCCTGGATTCTGAACTGAGCAATATATGCTACATATTTTGTCTTTAAGCTTCTTTATTTTTCTTTTCAGTAGGTGGGTCCTGGGATTTACTTTGGAGCTGCATTCTGCATTTGATACGTAATGCAAGACGAACATTCTGCTTATTAGCCAGAGAAGCAACAACCTTGTTGCAATGGCTGGCACTCCTTTTACAATAATACCCCAGGACCTGTGCTCACAGCTCAGAAACGTTTGTGATGATGATGAACCAACAGCAAGAACTTTTATAGCCCGTTTGGAATTCTTTGCTGCGTTATTTTTCACAATAACCCCTTGGCTTTTAGAGGTCATTTGCACAGTAGAAGAGCAGAACAGTGCTGTGAGGCTCACACATCAAAAGCCCACAGGCACAGCTCGTGCTCTGATAGCTGCTCTGTGGCTGCACACAGCAGGATTCATAGAAGCATCACTGCTGGTTATTCCCACACCTCCATTGGCCAGAAATTGGGACATAGCTTACCATTCTGGCAAATATAAATAAAAAAAAATTGTTATGGCAACCAATCATACTTGGTAGAGGGAACTGCAAAATGACACTTGTTCAGCAGTAGTCTCCTTCTGGTTTTGCTGTGCCCCAGTAGCAATGCTCCTACCCACAGCCATGCCTGGGAGCCACAGGCCCACAGCACCAGTGCAGAGCACCACAGAGGCCAAAGCCATTGCCAGAAGGCACTGATGGTTCCCTATGCAAATAGTCTCATGAGTGAGGGATGACAGACCCATGCAAGCAGAGAAATGCCACCCGACCATGGCAGGAAGGCAGAACATGCAAACCCATCTGCATGAAAACAAGTAGGGATTTTTTCACTTAGATTAATGAGCATTGTGCTTCTTGGGAGCATTGCACTTTCCAGATTAAGCTCAATTTTCTTCTGAGTATTGTTACTCTGATTCTACTGATAGTTCCCCTGTAACAATATTCCTACGTTCTGCAACAATAACTCTTATTTTCCATTTTTGCCCCCAGAAGAAAGGAACCCAGCCAGCCTATGCATTATGAATAGCAATAAATCCTGGCAAATACTTGGAAGCACTGCAGTTGAGAAGCCTTTTCTTTAAAACTTCAGTTTATAAAGACTGAAGTATTGTGAAATTTAACTCTAGTCATTAAAAATGAATATATAGCAACTGCTAGCAAATGGCAGCGGCTTCTCCAGTGCCATTACCACTGCTGAGTAAAGCTGCCAGAAAAGTGAGATTTATGTGTCCATCCCCTCCACCCGAGAGCTGCAGCTGAGAGCAGGCACCAAGGGGCCAGATCCTCCTGGGGCTTCAAACTTGGGGCACCACGTTCCTGGGGACACGGGAAGCAGGGCAGGGAAATGCCAGGGGATTTTGTGTCCTATGGAATGTGCAGCGCAAGTCCTGCTTCTGCCCCTGACAAAATCCCAACTAAAACCTGGCCATGTGCTCGGGGATCTCTGGATTTAGAATCACAGAACCATGAAGGCTGGAAAAGACCTCCAAGATCCCCAACACACCTCACCATGCCCACCGACCTTGTCCCTAAGTGCCACAACCCCACAATTCTGGAACACCCCTAGGGACAGCGACCACACCATCTCCATGGGCAGAAGTGCTACTGCAGCACTGCTCTTAGGAGAAGGAGTTGTTCCTAACATACAACCTGATCCTCCCCTGGCATAACTTAAGGCAATTTCCTCTCATCTTATAAACCAAGCAGGCAAGAAGGTTTGAACCAAAAATGCTGGAGGACAATGCAGAATATGATATTTTTTCAGGGCTGTATTTTATGGCCTACAATCATTGAAAAGAGACACGCTTTGTCTTCAACAGCCCCAAATCTGGTTCCTTGTAGTTTCTGAAGGTAACCCACGCCCTCAGATATTCCCCATCTTTATGATGCCTTTACATCATTATAGCAGCAACAGTGACGTAGGAGCTGTGAAACCAATCAGCAAATGTTAAGAAGGACCCAAGTAAAGAGCAATATTATCTAAATCCACAGCAAGTCATTTCTCTCTATTGCCTGCAAAGACAAGCCACGGTTATTGATCTCACGTATGCTGTTTCAGATGGGTGTAGCACCAAGTCAACCAAACCAAGTTATCTGTATGGTGGAACTAAAAATGTTTCTCAATTTGATTTCAGAGAGAACTCGATGTGAAGGAAATTTAATTATGCTAGTTAAGCTGAACACAATGAAATGACCATCAAAACATTTTCAAAAGGTTTAAAATGTTTTCTTTCAATACGATTCACTTAAAGCAACCTCTTCTATATCTGCGTTACTATGATCTCTTAAAAACTAGGCCTCAAAAATCAATTTGATTACCTCTCTGAATTAAGTATGCACAAATGAAAGCAATTGAGATCAATACAAATTAGGTTAAGTACTCCACTGTGTACAAAATCATTATGTAACAAGAAACAATTTGAATGAAGATGCAAATAATCACATTGTGAGGGTGTGCAGCCAGCGCTCCTTTATCTGCTCCTTCCCATCTGCCACATACACGTGCTAAACCCGCCTGATTTCTTTCATCTGTGAGCACCCTCTGAAGGCACGCATCGGCACGAGCAGGCGATGCACACAAACAGCAGCACAGCACAAGGCGTTAATCCTGTTCTTCCAGATGAGAGCAGCCTCTTTTTGCTCACCAAACAGCTTCCTGAAAGGGCAAGGTGCTCACCTGGCACAGATGCAGGGATTCCTGCAGCGCCCTCAGAGCAGCTCCACTGCCATCTATTTCCTGCTGGGACTGTTTTTCTGGCTCTCACCCTAATCCTTCTCTCTTAGCTCTTCCACTGGATGAACACCTTCCTATATCTAAGCCTTGGATCCTTCAGCTCTTTGGGAAGAAAGGATGGATGGATTTGGAGACTTTGTTCTTTTATGTTCCTTTCTGGCATGTAGCAGGTCTTGAGCTATTTGTGTCAGATCTGCTGGATAGCTGAAATTGGGCCGTAAATCCCACAGGGCAGGGACTGTTTCCTCTGTGCAACACTGCAACACCAGTCTTAGCGTGGGATCTCTGACAAGGGCCTCTAAGTACTATTGTAATATACTTCCATCATTAATACAGAATAATAAATAATTGATGGGATAGACCAATTTATTGCACTCTGGGGCAAGAAGGAGTGGAGCTCAGAGAGCATGCAGCACACTTTAAATGCACGGTGTGTCAGCAGGTGGCTGTGAGCTGCAGTTGAGCAGCTGTGGGCTGCCTGTTTGGGGCTGGGGCACCGGGATTCCAAAATCAGATTTTCTATGGACACAAATCTCCATGGGCTTCTTTGAAGTCGAACTGACCTCTGGTGGTCTGGTCTGCTGCTTCAGAGATGACTGTGAGCCCTCCTCAGGCCAGGAATTTACACACCCTCATGCCCCATGAGACACTGACCCAGCCCAGTCTGTGGCTTCATCTCAGCACTGGAGCCTTTGGGATCTTCCCTGATCCCACAGGCTCTTGCTTTCCCATCAGGGGTACAAGTGTTCTGCTAAACTCCAAGACGTGTGGCTGAGAGGCTCCAACAGAGCAAGGGCTTGAATCACAGAATCATAAAATCAAGGAATCATAGAATCATTAAGATTGGAAAAGACATCTAAGGCACATCCAGCCACAGCCCATCCCTACCATGCCCACTGACCATGTCCCCAGGTGCTACATCTCCATGGTTCTGGAACACCCCTAGGGACGGTGACTGCACCATCTCCCTGGGCAGCCTATGCCAGTGCAATGCTTCTCTTTTGGAGAAGAAATTGTTCCTAATATCCACTCTGAGCCTCTCCTGATGCAACGTAAGGTCATCACCTCTCACCCTATCACCTGGGAGAAGAGGCTGACTCCCACCTTGCTACAATATTTCAGGGAGTTGCAGAGTGATGAGGTTTCCCTGAGCCTCCTCTTCTCCAGAATGGACAATCCCAGTTCCCACAGCCACTTTGAATAATATGTGTGTTCCAGATCCTTCACAGCTTCATAGCCCTTCTCTGGACACGCTCCAGAGTCTCAATATCTTTCTTTCAGCGAGAACACAGAACTCAAAAGTGTGGCCTCACCAGGGCCAAGTGCAGAAGGACAGCCCCAAAGGCAGCCCCTTCCTTTCCTCACAGAATCACAAAATGGTTTGGGTGAAAGGGACCTCAAAGACCATCTAGTTCCAACCCCCTGCTGCAGGCAGGGACACCTCTCACCGGATGGGGTTGCTCAAAGCCCCATCCAGCCTGGCCTTGAATGTTTGCAGGAAGGAGGCATCCACAGCCTTACTGGGCAACCTGTTGCAGTGTGTTACCACTCTCACCGTAAATAATTTCTTCTTAATAGAATCATAGAATTACTCAGGTTGGAAAAGACCTTGAAGACCATCAAATCCAACCACAGCATAACCATAGTACCCTATATTTATATAATATCTGCTCTAAATCTACAGTCTTCCAGTTTAAAGCCATTTGTCCTTTGTCCCCTTGTCCTGTCACTACATGCCCTTATAAAAGGTCCCTCCCCAGATTTTCTGCAGGTCTCCTTCACTGTGCCTTTTGCACCTCACTAGACACAAGAGAAGCACTGCTGCACTGCGTCCACATGCATTGGTGGCAATCAGAGCACCAAATGCACAGCAAGATACTTGAAGCAAGGAAAAAAATAAAACAACAACTAATCTGGGCCTGCTTTTCCCAGTGTGCTTCACCAAGAACTCTATAATTAACAGCAAAGCAAGTGTGAAAAAGAAGCGGTGAGGCACCTTGAGCAGAAAACAGCAGGAATCTGCACTGTAAGGAAGTGAGTGGGTCTGAAAACTTAGAGGGTTGAACTATGTCATCTTCATTCTTTCCTTTGTATTATTTCAGATGGTTCCCACTGAGGTATGTGGCATGATGCACATCTACTATTTGAGCTCAGTGGGTTCCGTTGTGAGGGAATGGATGGATCTGAGCTCTTGCTCTGTGATTCCTAACCAGTTTGTTTGCAAATTGGCTCATGACAGAAAACAGGTAGTAACAGATCTTAATTGTTACAAATGGCTGTGCAACAGGGTGCAGTGATGAAGAACCCAAAAGGAAAGGAGCAAAACTCCACAGATTTCTCTGGCATAGCAAGGTCTGAGTTGCCCTCCTGGCTATCTGAGTTTTTCTTGCGTTCTAGAAAATGACTGCTTAATACAAAATGAAAGAGCAGGCCTTGGAGGTACAGGGTTCATCTGCATGAAGCTTGGGTTCCAGAGGTTCACTAAGCCACAGCTCCCCAGGAGCAGTGTGCCCTGGATAGCATCACAAAGCCACGAGGTAATGTCCAGCATGGGGCCAAGGGACATGGGAGACAGCACCCAGAAGGTCTGGCATGGTGGAGGGAAAACCTGGCACTACAGTGCCCGGACAAATGGGGAAGCTTTGGGAGCTCACACCGAATCCACAGGGCTGCCCAGTACCAGTATCACATATGTTGTAAGGGACAGAAGAGGAAGGCTGTCCATGGGGTGAAAACAGCATGGGGAGGGCAGCAGGGCTGTCTCTGGACACAAGAGCAAGTAGGCACTAAAGAAACAGAGGAGAGCTGCATGTCGAGGAGGGGTATCACTCCCAGGGAGCTTCTTCATGCTCCTCCTTTCCCTCTTTGGATGTGCGCTGCCTGCCAAAGCTTAATGCCTCGGCACAGACCTGTGTTTCTAAATGGCCATTACTACAAGATGAGATCTGCTGGAAAATCACCGCTACTCATAAATATGTTCCCTGCTTACTTAGAGATATTTTGGTCCCAGAGACAATTTGCGTTTTGGGAAACTGCCAGCCTCTCTTGCTTGTCTAATAATTCCTCTGTGAAGCATTTAGCAGTGGTTTGATCCCCTCTTCCTCACAATGGAGCAGTTTGAGTGTATAGTTCAGCAAACGCAAACAACCCCAAAACACCCCAACTTCTTTCTGATTGAGTTTCTGTCTACAATCAGTGAGTTGTCCTGCTGATCTGATCACCAAACCCACTTGAGATTAGTCTGTTTTGTATGATTTCTGTGTACAAATGTTCTCTATAAATCAAAAAGCATTTTATGCAAAAGTCTGCAAGATTGATAGGACTGGATACAAAATCCTGTACTCTGGAAAAAAAAAAAGATGTCTTATCGGTCCCGTTGGACATTATGTTTTCTCTGCATATCCACCTTTAAAAAGTATGGTGGGGCTTTTTGTAGAGGAGTCAGGAGCCATGACAGCAATCTTAAATGCAAACAGATCGCTACCAAAAGAAAGGAAGTTTTTTTTTTCCTTCTTTCTTTCTTTCCTTTTTTTTTTTTTTTTTTTTTTTCCCCTCTGTCTAGTGGGGATAAGATGAGAAGTAAAGGATTTAAAAGACAAAAAGGGAGATTAAGGCTAGTCATTAAGGATTTTTGTACCTGCAAGCTCTGGGAGAGATTGCCTAGGTAGCCAGAAAATCCCCATCACTGACAATTCCTGAGGAATGGGGCAGACTGGTGGCACTGCAAGACCTTTTCCTGCTTTCCCTGTCAGATTAATGCTCCACAATCCTGCAGAGCTCGGCTTCCAATCCAAAGATTGCTTTGTAAGGGATGAGAAAGCCCCTTGCAATGGATAGATGGCAGGAACATTCCGTGCAGAAATTCCGTGCAGAAAAAAAGAAGTGCAAGGTTTGAGTAAAAATGCCACTACAAAGAGCAAGGAAAGAACGAATATTAGGGGGAAAAAAAGAAGTAATGCTGAAAAAAATTAAAAAATAGTGAAGAACAGAAATTAGAAGATCTCAGAGTAACATATCTTCACAGACAAATAGTTTCTTACTAGAATAGTAGAGTGAAAAAGAGATAGAAACGTACTTAATGACGAAAGTGGTCAGATTTTTCTTTGTCAGCTGACCAAGAGGATGACAAAAACTTCCTGGTTAACAAAAACAGCATTCAAATGTCTGCAGAGCATTTAGTGTCTGCTGAAATAACGAGGAACAAAAAGACACGGCGGGATGTTATTTCACAAAGTTGGTACTTGAGAGATATGACTTACCACTCAGCTTCACGATTTACTGAGCAGATTGCTCAGACACTACTGAACAGCACAAGAAACTGAAGAAACTACTAACATTTCAAGTCATTGAACACCTTTCAAATGGTCTTTACAAGCCTGTATGTTCATTTCAATGCTAAGAAACAGCAGTACGTATACAAAACAGGTTTGATACAGGTGCTATTACGTGTTAGTTGTAGTTACATCTACAGACTACCAAATTAGTCTCAAAATTCAGTGGATGGAAATCCATGTGTAGAACGGAGGGCAGACGGGCAGCAGCGCTCACTCTGCCTGCAGGCAGCGCGCCCCGCTTGCAGCACCACGGACAGCGCCCGCGAGCGCCGTGTCTGTCCTGCCGCTGTCCGTGGTGCTGAAGGAGCGTTGCGGCCGCTGCGCACACGGGGACACGGAAAGGGACACGGAGACACGCGCGGGGACACTCAGGGAGATGTGGGACCCGAGTCGGCTGATATCGCTTCCAGAACCTCCTGCCGCCACGTAACCGAGGGAACATGAGCACGGCAAGGTCAGCTGATGAATCACCCATGGTGTTTCGGTACAAAACCATGCAATCATCAATAACGTGATTCAGCAAGCAGATGTAAACAAGTGGAGAACGCGCTCTGCTGATCGGGCCGGCAGCACGATGAGCACAGTTCAGTGAGAAGTGGCCGACAGGGGCTCCTTACCCAGCATTCAGAGCCTGCATGAGCGTGATAACACGCAGAATGATATGGCACGAGAGTTATTTTAATCACATTCTTCCTGTGTTTACCTACCATGGATTTGGTGATAATATGGCACAGTTGAGCACTTTGTAGGCAACGCAAGCATGAGGACGTGGCTCCGCATCCAATTAACCTGAACCATAGTTGAACTCTGCCCTTCGAACCCCCTGTGCTGATAAATGCATTGACTCACCTGGTGATCATTGATATTTTTTATCCTGGCAGAAATGCAGAGACTGCCCTACCCAGGACGGAGCAAACAGAGATTTCATGGGGACATTTCCGTGTGGGCAAGCAGTTCAGAGAGAAGGCTGGGGACCATGGGGGCCTCCATGGGGCCGCAGGAGAACTGTGGGGCAGTGGGACACATCCTTCCCATGCCCTCTTCTCCTCAAGGTTCCCAGCCTTGGTGCTCACTCAGATCACGGGTGAAAGCCACTGGCTGCCTTGGCTGCAGCCATGTAAGCAAGCATATAGCAGGCAGGAAGGTGAACCTATAAAGAGGGGCTTTCATGATGTGGCTTCTGTGGAGGGAGTGGGGGATGGGGGTCAGATCAATGGGACTTATGTGAAAGATTTTGCCACCCTGTATAGGTTCTCCTTTTCTCCTGGCAGCCCTGCCTCCTGTTGGGTCAAGGGCCAGGGGCGAAGCCGCAGCCTCAGCAGAAGGCTTGTCCAAATTGATGGCAGTCCCCAGAAACGCTCTCCCTATTTCACCTCCCAGGACTCGGCAAAGGCACATGGTGCTCCCTGGGTTTCCGAGTGGGGTCTCAGTTCCAATGTCTCTTCACCAAAACCAGCTCTGCTCTGCCTTGGGCACAGCTTCCACTGACCCCCTCTCCAGGCTTGGGAGCCCTATAAAAATAATCTCCCCTGGGAGAGGGGTTTCCTCTCGTAGGATGGAACATTTGGGTCCATTACGAGAAAAACTTACAGGAAGAGCACGGAGCGGGTGGGTTGCTGCCTCTGCCTCCCCTCCAGCTAGTAGGGGTTTCAGCAAGCAAGGAAAGGGAAAGGAAATACTGAGGTAACGAGGCTGCATATTCACACGCGGTAATAAAAATCGATTTTCCAAAGGGGCCGGTAATTTACACAGGTCTTTCCCACCCTTCCCTTTCTCCTACCCGAGGCCGTGAAGGCTCCCGCTGGCCGGGCAGCCGCTGGTCGCGCGTCGGCCGCACGGAGCGGAGGCCGGGAGCGGTGTTAGAAGGAGCCAGGAGCAGAGCAAGCAGCTTTTTTCAGCACCCGCGTTTCAAAGCGAAACGGAGCAATCTGAAACGCAGTCTGACGGAGCCGAAGTCCCGGCGGTGGTAACGGAACCAGAACCGGACACGGCTGCATCTGGTCGACACAGCCCGAAGCAAAAACGGGTTCAGGGGTATTTTACCGCCCTTCCTAAACACGAGCAGGCTCAAATCTCGAGCCCCAGCCCCAAGGAGCGCAGAGGCGGCGGTGCGGGGGAGCCTTGTTAACCCGACAGGACAAGGCAATGCCGGCCGCTCCCCGCGCACAACGGGCTCCTGGTGCTCACAGTTACCGCTCCGTGCCGGGCCCGGGGCAGCCCCGGAACGGCAGGACGGAGTTAGACGGTGTCGAAGGCAAGCGGGGTGCGGGGAAAGCCGAACAGCAGTAGTGTTCTTGGAAGCAAGCCGGCTCAGGTTCCAGATCAATGAACGCTGGGTCCACGCGTTTATGTTGCCAGCGTGAATGCTCTTTTAATCTTCTAAACATCATCTGCATCGATTTCCCTCCTCGTACGCGTTTGTTTGGGAAGGCGACGCGGCCGCGTGCGCCGGGCCCCGCGCCGAAGGGCCCCCCCGTGCTGCGGCGGGGGCGGCCGGGGCCTCGCGGTGCGGGCTCAGGGCTCGGAGTGCTCCGAAGCCCCGAGCTGCATTCACCCGCCGCCCATGAACGGGCCAAGATTCGTCTCCCGTCGCTTCGGGACCGATTGAAATGAAAGAGCGGCGGAGTCACCGCAACAAACAGCTCCGCAGCCTCCCCGCAGCTGCCCCGGCCCCGCAGAACAATGGAGCGCTGCGGCGCGGACAGCCCGCGCCAGGGGGCGCCCGGCCGCGGGACAATGCGGGGCGAGCGCGGAACAATGCGGAGCCTCCGCGCCCGGCTGCGGGACAATGCGGGGACGGCAGCGTCCGGAGCCGCCGGCCGCTCTGCAGGGCCCGAACCGGGGGGCGGCATCGGGAACGGCCGGCGGGGGAGGCGAGGGAGGGAGAGAGGGAGGGAGCGGGGCTGCCCCCCGAACGCTTCGGAGAAGCGCCCCGAGCCGGGGCAGCGCCGCGGGGGTCCGGGGTTGGGAGCCTACCTGCGAGCCTTAAGGCTGACATCCTCTGGAACTCCGGCTCCTGCAGCCACTTCCACATCCTCCGGAAGGTCTCCCTGCCGGATTTCAGTTTACTCCAAGGCTTAGGGTTCCGTAGCAAGTCCGAGAGGGTGCCCTGAGAGCGGCACAGCACCCGCTGGGCGAAGATGGCCTGGGGGATGCTGTAGCGCTTCAGCTCCGCCGTGATCCTCTGGGCCACCTCCTTCGTGTTGATCTCCTCCAGCTGCTGCGCGGGGGCGGCGGCGGGCGGGCGGTCGCGGGCGGCGGGCAGAGCATGGGGCGGCGGGGCAGGGGGGTGCTGCCCGTTGAGGTGCGGCAGCGGGGCCGGGGCCGCCGGCAGCCCCCGCGGCAGGTGCGGCACGGCCTCGAAGCCGGCCCCCAGCATCTTGTCGTGGGCCGGGGGCGGGGGCGGCCCGTAGCCGTGCAGGCCCTGCTGAGCGCCGTGCAGGGGGGCCAGCCCCGCGCCCAGCGGGGACAGGCTCTGCCCCACGGCCGGCACCTCCTTGTACGGCCCGTAGAGGTTGTTGACGGCCGGCAGCCCGCGCTCGTCCCGCATCAGCGCGAAGCCGCCGCCGACGTTGCCCGGCAGGCGCTGGTGGTGGTGGTGGTGGTGGTGGTGGTGCGGGTGCGGGTGGTGGAACTTGTCGGACACGGCGGAGATGGGCGGCAGCGGCTGCAGCGGCGTCAGCGTGGTGTAGGTGCCGCTCATGCCCATGCCGGGCGGCGAGGGCTCGCAGGGCACGCTCATGGCGTGGTGCAGCGGCACCGACAGCTCGGCTCGGAACTCGGCGCCGTCCAGCAGCGGGGCCATGCCCGGCACCATGGCCGCCCGGCCCCCCCCGCCGCCTCCGCCGCCTCCCGCTCCGCCGGGCAGCTCCTGTGTCGGCGGCACCCGCAGCGCCGCCCCGCCTCGGCCGCCGTGGTGCGGGCCGGGGCTGCCCAGCAGCTCGGGCTCATGCAGGCTGCCCAGAGGCTCCAGCGCCAGCTCGGGGTTCATGGCGCACGCTGCGGGCTCGGCGCCGAGGCATCGGTAGGCGCCGCGGCCGCTCCTCATTCGTGCCGCTGCTCATCCGGACGGCGCCGCGCTGCGCTGCCAGCCCCGGCCGCAGGGCCCCGGGCAGCGCCCGCTCAGCCGGGCCCCATCCGGCCCCGCGCCATGTCCGCCCCGCGCCGCGCCGCAACGACCCGTCTGACCAACGGCAGCGCGCCGCACCGCGACCAACAGCGCCATGGCCGCGCCCGCGGGGCGGGGACGGCGCGACTGACGGGCGGCTCCGCCAATGGGACGCGGGGACGGGGGAGGGCGGGCGCGGGCGGCCAATGGCGGAGAAGGAGGCGGGGATTCGGTGCTGCCCTTAAAGGAGCCGCCGGGCCTTTGTAGCGCCCCGCCGACGGACACGCCTCCGCCGCCGGGTGCGGAGCTCGGAGCAGCTCTGGGTTCGGAGCAGCTCTGGGGTTCGGAGCAGCTCTGGGGTTCGGGGCAGCTCTGGGGTTCGGGGCAGCTCTGGGTTCGGGGCAGCTCTGGGTTCGGGGCAGCTCTGGGTTCGGGGCAGCTCTGGGTTCGGAGCAGCTCTGGGTTCGGAGCAGCTCTGGGTTCGGAGCAGCTCTGGGTTCGGGGCAGCTCGGGGTTCGGAGCAGCTCGGGGTTCGGAGCTCTGGGGTTCGGAGCAGCTCGGGGTTCGGAGCAGCTCAGGGTTCGGAGCTCTGGGTTCGGAGCTCTGGGTTCGGAGCAGCTCGGGCAGCGCTGCAGCTCCGGACCCTCGGACACAGCCACAAGGGCGGTCAGCGCGGAGCTGCTTTATCAGCGCGGTGTGAGCCGTCTCAAGCGTGCTGCTCGCACCGGGACGGAGCCGGGGGTCCCTCTGGCAAAGCCCTTGGCCATGGTGTCCCCGTGCGATGCTCGGGGCAGGGCGGCACAGCCGGGCGCTGTTGCAGCTATCCGCTCCAGGCAGCGTTAATTCTGCCTTTGCCTGAACCATCGATCCATGTGCCAGCCCCCCATGCACGCCCGCAGGTCCCGCATGGCCCCGCTGCCCCTGCCCGGCTCTGCAGAGCTGCGGGGCGGTCACAGCACACAGCTCAGTGCTGGGGGAGCTGTGGGGATGGGGGCATACACTGCACAAACCTTTGCAGCGCTTGGATGGCTCCGTGCCCTCCTCTCTGCTGTCCCTGCAACCACTGACCCCACAACACAGATGTCCCTGTGCACCTCAGACAGCCCTGCTGGGGCTGGCAAGGAGCAGCAAGGCTGAGGCAGGTGGGCAGCGGGTGTCAGGACCTCAATGGCAGCAGGAGCCCCGGGGATGAGAGCCCATGGCATGGACTGGCAGCAGGAGCCACCTGCTACAGCCAGACCTCGGGATATCTGCACACACACTGGGCCAAGCTGAGCCATGCTGGGCTTCACCGTGCTGGTCTGAGCCGTGCCAGGCTGAGGTTTGCTGTGCCTTGCCATGCTGAGCTGTGCCATGCTGTGCCAGGACACACAGCTGCTCCCAGTGCTGCGGTCCCTTCAGCTGCCCCTGCCCCCCTCGCTTCACTTTAATCAGTAACGTGGGAGATGGCAGCGCTGAGAGCCGCGTCCTTGCGTTTTATGTCAGCCTTATCTAGGGCTTTGATAACTGTCGCTGCTCTTGTGAAGGTCGCAGCCCCGCTTTTTCTGTTGGGCACCGTGAGAAGGTGCTGTCTCTTTGTAGGGATCGCTGAGTGCTGTGGAGAGCAGCACTGATGGGTAGAGGAAGGGAGGGGTCCGGGCATCCCTCTGCCTCGGGGGCACGCGGATACACTGTGTGAAATGCAGGAACACAGAAATGCAGGAAATCAGAAGTGCAGCTGGGGAATAAAATGGCTGAGTCCAGTCTAAAAGTGACTGCTTTGTGCTCTTCTGAGATAAGGCACTGCTCATTCCACACCTCCCTCCGGAGCTCTCAGAGTCTCTTTACAAGCTGGCTGCAAGTTGTAGTGCCTGCATTTCCTATAGATTTCCTCCATGGTTGCCAGCGGCCACTGATCTCCCACGCTGCCCTCCCACGTGTCTCTGGAGCTCACAGTGTTTTCCAAGCTGCTTTTCAGCACTGAGTTGGTATAACATCAACCTCCCTCCACAGCAGCCACCCCTGCTGCTGTTGGCCTATGGCGGAAAACAAAAAAGAAAGAAGAGAAAGAAAGCCCTGGCGTGAGGTGCCTTTGTTTGGGTCAAGTTATGCGTGAAATCTTTTTGTCCTTTCAGGGGAAGACAAAAGTTATGGTTGATTTTGGGAAGAGAGCAAGGGCAGCCCCCAGAGGAGGAGGTGCTGTGGTGAATGAGCAGAGGGGGGAGAGGGGGGCAGTGGCTTGGGAGCCAGCACCATGGATGTGCTGATGTCCTTTTCCTTTTCCTTCTCTTTCTCCTACTCCTCATTCTCCTTCTCCTTTCCCTTTCCCTTTTTTTCCTTTTTTTCCTTCTCCTTTTCCTTTTTCCCTTTCCTTTCCCTCTCACTCTCTCTTCTCCTTCCCCTTCCCTTTCCTCTTCCTCTTGTTTTTCCCTTTTCCCTTTCCCTCTCACAGAAGGGCTGATGCTGAAAACATGCACTCCAGACCCTGCCCAAGCTGTTTGTCACCAGCACAGTAAAAAAGCCATTCTCTTCTCAAGTGGAGTTTGACGTGTTTCAGTCAGTGCTCACTGTCTCTTCCTCTGCCAGTGTGCACAGCAGTGTGGAGAGGGATGCACAGAGTGTGTTCTGCATTCTCAGCTGTACTGTATATGTATGTATATACAGTATATGTAGTACATACAGTGGCAAGTGTGGTGCCACTGTTCTAGCTCCCCAGGTTTACAAAAGTCTAGTATGCTTCCTAACATACATGAAACAAAAAAACAAAAACAAAAAGGACAAAATTGGACAAAAAAATGAATGCCACTGTTTTACCTGGCTGTGTATTGATCCTCTTTACTTTCAGAAGAGCCATTTTCATTCAGAAGCCACCATACTACACTGGTATTGATTTGGGCATTCTCAGCCTCTAGTGGGATCTGTGCATGTGGGCATAGACATGTAACACCTCTGATCCAGTGGGAATCTTGAGGCTGGGGGGCTGCATATTGCTGTGTCACAGTTACAGGTGGGCATGTGTCACTGGATCCTGGGGGCTGCCCCAACAGTTGACTGAGCCCAAGGCTCCCACGTCCTTAAAATGAGGGTAACAGAACCAAACTAGTTGGTTCAGCATCTTGAGCTGATCTGAGTGTCTGCTTGTTGTGAGAACCGGTTGCTGTTACTCTAGTTATTATTTGCTTGATTTGCTCGTGCATTTTGACTGGCTTTAGCATAATTTATTTGCTTCAAGTGCTGCAAATTTTAAAACAAACAAACAAACAAAAAACATATGGACAGCACTGCTCTGTTTACCAAGGGGGTCAAGGATGTCCCCACCCAAGCACTGCATGTGGCATGGTGGTGGGCTTAAAGCAGTGAGAGCAGGCCAAGGGTGGCACCCATAATTGTCACCTGCTTTTAAGCACATATTACAAGTGTTTTCTTTTGGCATTTTGAAATTGCTCTCATAAGCCCTTCCTGCTTTGCAGAGGGCAGGGGGACGGCTCCAGTGACGCCAGCAGCTGTACAGTCAGTGATGCCAGCACAGTTGGACACTGCTCCAGGGGGGGACACCAAACAGGAGCTTGCCTTGCTGCATACACTGCCCAGGAACTGAGTTTTGCTCTTAAGAAGCAGAACCAACCTTCTTTGTGGTTCTCCCAGAGAGGATTCCAGCCATCTAGCAGTGAAAAGCAAGCCTGATAATACAGAACTGGATTCACATAGAGTATTTCAGGGGGTTGTTTGGGAGGAATAAATGGATTTGAGGAAGCTGAGTCCCATGCAAGCAAATACGAAAATGGTTCAGGTCTGTGTCAGTTGATGAGTCCCACCAATAAAGCTCATGACCCCCAGGGAGCCTTCCTTGGACCTGAGGATACGGAGAGAGGGATTTCTATCATCACTACACCAGGAACTGAGTAATGGAGAAGGACATCCCATGAGTGAGCCACCCTTGGAAGGGTTCCCTAATGCCAATCCACATCTGGAAAAATGCAGGAAGACAAGAGGGAATGAAGTGAGGTGGGGTCAGAGTTGGGCTGTTTGGATTCCTGCTGTGGAAGGGGTTGGAGATGGGGCACACAGGGGGGCAGCAGGGCTGGCTGCAGTGCAGCTGATGGCACACTTGGCTGCCAGGGCGGTGGTTAAAGATTAAAGCTGGCTCCAGTCTGCAATATTTATCTTGGGAGGAGGGGGGCACCCCACACTGTTTGGTTTGTGGGAAGTGTTGGGAAACGGTGACGCCGGTGCAATGAGAGCAGGCATGGCTGGCTGCCTGGGGTCAGCGAGGGTGGGAACACAACGGAAAGGGATGCTGCAGGGAGAAACCCAGCAGAGGGCTCCAGGCACAGCCCCTGCGAGCAAGGTGTGGGAACCAGCCTCCTCCATGAGCGCCTCGGGGACAAATGCACTGAGAAACTTGTGTGTTCAGAAGTCAGCCACAGGGAGCGTGTCAGCAGCGTGGACAGGAGATGATTTTCTGGTTAAATCACACCGAGCATTATAACCCGCAATATTTTCTTAAAGATTAGGAACAGACTCCTAACCTTGATCTGGAAACAACCACACAGAGCTCCCAGGACAATGAACCCTCCAGGACTGAAGTATGGTTAAGTGCTGCAGGAGGAAATACCTGAGTGAGGATCTGCATTGTATTTGCACTCTGTGGAAAGCTCTCAAGAACAATTTCTACATCAGAGCAAATAAAAAAGAACTGTCCCGAGCAAAGAGGTCACGAGGTGGGCAGTGCCTGTCAAGCCCAGTGTGGGTCGTGGCATCAATGGTGAGAAAAACTGTGGATTCAGTGGTTTGTATAGGTGGCATGAGTCGTGAGCAAATGTGTTTGAAACCAGACTGAACAAAGCAATGCAAAATGTGTTGTGGGACAGACACTGAGTTAGTTGTGATTAAGCAGATTACTAGTTTCTGTAGTTACACTTTTATGGAAAATTGCTGGGAACCAGATTGGAATTTTTTGGTATGCAGAGGAGCAATGAATTATCACTTTTTATAGGCAAGTTCTGAGTTTGGTAAGCCAAAAAATATCCCCTAGCAAATATTGCCAGACAATAAATGCTGACAATGTGGCTCGATTTGGTAGCTGTTCGGGTTCCAGTAGTGGTTAGAGGGAGAAGAATCCTGAACAGGAGGTGGTGGGGATGCTTCCAGCTGGGGCTGTGTGGTGCTGAGCATTGAAAAGCCCACAGTAGAGCTCTGCGGAGCCAATATGGGACATGCACAAGGCTGAAGCAAACAGTGCATCCTCTCTTGGCCTGCAAACTGTCCAACATGCAGAAAGAGAGTAGAAATGATCAGTTGGTTCTGACACAGCAAAATGATACCTCTAAGGGCTGCCACGGAATCAAAGAACCATGGGGGTTCACAGAATAATGGAGACAAACACCCCTTAGAGCAGGTTCCCTACAGAAGGCTGCACAAGAAAGCATCCAGAAAGGTCTGAATATCTCCAGAGAAGGAGTCTCTGTGCTCCCTGCCAGGGTGCTGCAGGTTACAGGAATGGCTGTCAGATGTGGTTGGGTGTGCATCACTTTAATAAACAGCTGCCCCAAGCCAAGCTCTGTGCTGATCTACATGCTGTGCGGCTCCCAATATTTTACAGCTGTGCAGAATTTGATCCATCAGATCAAACTTACTGCAGGGTATAATGAAATACAGGGAGCAGCAAACAACACCTTCAGCAACTCTTTGGAAGGTGTTTTCCATTAAGCCTTTATTTAATCGTAGAATCATTAAGGTTGGAAAAGATCTCCAAGATCCCCAAGTCCAGCCCCAGATCCCCACTGCCCACAGGCTGACCCATTGTGCACAGGAGCACCAGGGCTTTGCGGAGCCGGGGCCAAATCCTGCTGGCGCTGAGTGTTCGTGGCACACTGCCATACAGTTTGTCTGAGCGTGTTTCCAGCTCCAATATACCCTGTGCAATATGGAGCATTTCTTGATTAAAATGACAATCTGCTGCTCTGCAGAGTGTGCCTACAGCATGGAAAAACCTTCCAGTTCAGGCCATTAATTACTATTGACAGCAGGCGGTTAAGAAAACGCGAAAGGAAGAAGTGGATGCAGTTGAGTTTTACAGACTTTCAATGCACAATAAAATATTTTATTTAAAAACAATGCATTCAATATCGTGTTTTGGCACATGAGTCAATGTTGCAGGCACATTCACACCAAACAATAACATTGCTGAAAGATTCAGAATGAATCATCGCGTTTATTTCTCCACAAATGATGGTCACGACGCGGCACTCCGTTACAACAAGAACCAGGCTCCTTGCTCACAAATGTGACGACGTATTTACATGCACCACGCACTGTGCAGCCCACATCCACCCCTCTGGGACAAAGCTAACCCCATCCTGGTTGCCCTGAGGCCAACAGGGACCCAAGGGGAGCAGGGCCAAGCAGTGGTTCTGCTTGGGACACATTGCACAGCGTGTGCAGCCTTGCATGCCGTTCACCTGAGACACTACTCTGGCCCTTTATCAACACCAGCTGTTTAAAAATAAATAACGCCTTCAGTATGGCCATTAAATAACGAACCCTTTATTACAATTATGGCATTTTAATTTAATTTTTTTTTTTTTGTATTTATCTTTTTATTGAAAACAACTCCATCAGGCATTGAACTGTATAGCCATTAGAATAAAGAAACATTCATTTACAGAAAACCTGCTTTCTAAACGGTTTGTTTTTGCAGCCTCCATTCAGTTAGTTATATTTCACGAATACTTTTTGGTATACTCCACAATTCAAACTGGAAGCCAAAAACATCTGTGTTTTTCTTAGTGTATCCTACTACCACTCACTGAAAAGATGCAAGCAAATAAAATACCAAACAAGGATGTAAAGAGAAGGAAAGGTAGCACACCTATCCCCATGCTATGTACACCTTCTCCTTCCATTCTCTGCTTGGTGGCCCCATCACAGCAGCACCACCACCATATCCCCATATCCCCGCAGTGCCATCACCCCATGGCTGCCACCAGGAGCCCTTTGCCCTGAGCTCCTCCTGACTTTGTAAACTGAAAGGTTCTGTACTTGCAAGTATTGATCACGCTGCATTACGTGTGCTTTCATTTAGCTATATTTGTTCGTCTAGACATTCAGCAATAATAGCAAGTATTTTCCCTGAACCATCAGGAATTCATTTAGATAGACAGCGACGGGAAGGTTTTGGACCAAGCAAAAGGGAAGGAAGAGTCTAGCCAACATACTAGCAAATGCAGGGAGGATTTGCTGTCCTAAACACAAGGTCTACATTTGGCAGCTCCCGCAGCACAGAGCCAGGTTTGCTGGGCAGGAGCATGCTTTCTTTTCTAACAAAAGCACTATTTCCCACCCTGAAAAGACACTGATTCAAAAAGCTTCTGTTTCTCTTTCCTTTTCTTGTTTGCACCTTTGGGCTGTCACCTCTCTGAGATGCAACCCAAACCCCCTCTGCTCCTGGATGCAGGTGCCAGCACCTCACCTCCAGCAGCACAACCTGGATGGCTTCTAGGGGCTGAGGGACACCAGGCAAAGCACCAAGACCCCAACCCAAGGATTTGCAAAGAGCCCAGCCTGGAAGTGGGGCTTGGGAATGGAGCCCAGTCAGCACAACTGCCCTTCCCTTCCTGATTCCAAAGAAAAGCAGAATTCAGAGAGATCTAAGAAAACAGGCAGAAACAAAGGATGCACATTTTAAAGATGGTTTTCTACAATGCAACAGCTCCGACAAAAAATATTGATACTAAGAAGCAATTTACTTTGGGTTGTATTGTGCCATTGATTTCGGGGCAGAACTCCCCATTAAAATCAATGATTCTGAAATGTTCAATGTGGTTCTGAAAAATCAATGGGGAGTTTTGCTTAAAAATCAATGATATAATATGGCCCTTTGTCAATAATTTTTCAGTGTTCCCATTTCCAAATATTTGCAGCCGTTTCCATGCTTCCTTCTTCACACCCTGTGCTTCTACACAGCTCAGTGGTGATGGCCACGTCTTGGGACTGGCACTGATCCCCCTGCCCTGGGAGCAGAGCCCAAAGGCTGCCCCACGATCCTCTACCTTGGGCCTTGCACTACAACAGAGAGCAATCTTCAGGGGTGCTCCATTTGCCCAACTAAAGGAGGTGGAGCAAAGCCTATGCTTGTAAGGGCTTCCTATACTGGTGTTCTCAACATCTAGGTGCACTCAGTGGTGTGGCCATGTGTGCTGGAGTCCATGCAACTTCACTGATCTCAACAGAGAATCACAGAATCACAGGGGTTGGAAGGCGATCATAGCATCACAGAAGCGCAGAATGGTTTGGGTTGGAAGGGACACTTAAGATCATGTAGTTCCAATCCCTTGCTGTAGGCAGGGATGCTTCCAACCACACCAGGTTGCTTACAGCCCCATCCAGCCTGGCCTTGATTGCTTCCAGGGAGGGAGCATACACAGCCTCACTGGGCAACCAGCTCCAGTGTCTCACCACTCTCACAGTAAAGATTTTCTTCCTAATATCTAGGCTACATCTGCACTTTTAAAGCCATTTCCCCTTGTCCTGTCACTACATGCCTTTGTAAGTCCCTCCCCAGCTTTCCTGTATGCCCCTCAACCCAGTTCAATCCCCAAGAAAAGATGGCTGGGGACAGCATCACCAGGAGAACACAGATCAACCAGTGGACAGCCTTCCCAGCTTTACTGAGATAAGGGAAGACATTTACTTTAAAAATAAAAATAAATAAATGAAAAATCGAAGAAAAATCTTGGGGCAATTTTTGGTTTCAGCATGTAGTTTTTACTGATTATCTTCCAACATGGGTGCACTAGAGCAGTCATTTTGAATGGACAGAAGTGCTGTCAGGACAGACGGAAGGACGGACACCTTTACATCTACGTTAAAGTTGTTGTGCCATGTAAACAACACACAGCAGCCAAGTGCCACTTAGAGCCAGAAATCTGTACAGAGTGCATCAGCATCCACATTCAAGCAAATATAATGATAATTGCCCATATTTCTTTAATTTGCTAATAGAAATCATCACTCCCTACATAAAATTGATAGCCTGCCTCTTAATTAAAACACCTGACACTAAGCAGGGGGCTGTGCTGTATCCCAAAGCACAGCCCCTTTATCCCCAAGGCGGTCTGCACACCGCCATGAACTGCAAAGCGATCCGGGGCTTAGCCAGCATGCATCTATAGTACAGCTCAAAGGCAAATTGCACTGGCAATGATTAATCACTGTGCATCAATAACAACCGGCACAGAAACCTCCCTTCCCCATGCAGTTTCTGCTTTCGGGTGTGTTCTGGCACCCAAGGGACAGTGCCTGGCAGGGATGGGTGCTCCCTGGCCCTTCTCTCCTGCTGTTAGAATACAGGTAATGAACAGCTATATTAGTAATAAACCACATGGCACCGCATGGCACAGCACTAGCATTGCTACACAGCGATGTCCCCATGAAGACGTTTGCTACCAGTCATGCTCTGCTGTATGAGCAGTGACGAGCGCAGGCAGCGGGGCAAGCCAGCCGTGCCTGAGGTCTCATGTGGGACTGTGCACTGGGAACTTTGCAGCCATCAGCATCCTGCACAGCGTGCCTGAAGGCGTGGGCGCCAGGCTGGCGGTGCCGGGGAGCATCCGAGCCCCTTTGCAGCTCCAAATGCCCATTGCCAAAGTAAAAGCCAGAAAATAAATAAGACAAGGAAGTACAGGGCATCGTCAAAGTGGCTTTAAAAATCTCATATTTACAGGCAGTGCAGAGGGGTGAGGTTTCCCTCCCTGCTGGAATATGCCCAGTTTGGTCACATGCCAGGTGCAGTCACTTTTCCCCCAGGGCATGGGAGCTGTGCACTAAAATGCACACTGTTAAGGTATGGTTTCGAGTTGCCTTTTGCATCATCTTTCCATGTATAGTCAGATCTCAGCATCACGCAGAATAATATAAAAATGTTAAAGTACTTTTGAAGCATACTCATTTTAATAAGAAAAAAAAAAAAACAGTTGCTTTACAGACTCCTTTATCCTGAGACATCATGGCCAAGATTCTCAAATACAAGAAACCCTACGATTTGTCCTTTTTCCAACCAGACTGGCCTTCAAAGGTACCTAGAAAGCTCCATCTCCCAGACATCTGCTTTTCACCAGAACATGAGACCACTAATGCAGCTGTCTGACCATGGACTTGGTGACGTAAACCAGGCCACTGGGAGTCACATCTCCTGCTCTCCACATTCCCACTGTGCTTACTTCCCTCTCAAGGCCATTTCTCAGAAACTGGACTGCCCCAACCTCACTCCATCTCCCCCTCGAACTGGTTTGGTGGGGGGAGAACACTGTCCTGTACAGTTAACTGGGCTGGGAATCCTCCAACCCCCCTAGAATTCAGCACTGCCACAAACAGAGAGATGGGGAAGCCAGATACAAGCCATATTTTGACCTTCTCCATTATTGTTCTTAAAAAAAAAATGTAAAATTCAGTAAATATGAAAATATGCAAGCAGTGGAAATGGAGTTCCACACTGAGGAACTTGTAAATGACAATGAGCTGGGGTTGGGGGTGGCTCTTCCAATGGGCCAAGGCAAATCAATGTATGCTGAACTACCCACAGCAACATGTACGAGAAAAGCAATGCCTTATAAAATCAGAGTTTCTAATCCTAATCTGAAAGGAACAATCGAAATAAGACGTTTACAGGCAGGTAGTGGGATGCTGAAATATGAAAAGATTTTGAAACATATTTCATAGCATATATATATAAAAGCAAAATATTTCAACTTTGCTGTGCTGCTGCACGAATAGCATCCACAGAATCTGGTAAGTGCTTCTGCACTGCTCAATGTCTAAATGTGCTGAGACCCTCTGATGAACGGTGACAAGGGTGATTAAAAAGCATCTGCGTATTATGTGTAATATTTTAGGGTGGATTTTTTTTTTTTTTTTTTTTTTTTAGAATTGTATCTGAAGAGCATTTAACTCAGATTTGGGCACTTTTTTAGACAATCATTTGGCACTTCAAGATTCAGGTTCTTAGGCACAATGCGACAAGGTCAGTTTGGCCAGTCCTTCACCGTGCATCCTGTAGAGCAGCTGGAACTCTGCAGGCAGCTGGTGGGACTCTTGCCACTTGGTGGTGAACTTGGTTCCTTTCTTGTCATAGTAGTGGTACGGGAGGTCCTCCCTCGTGTTGGGATCAAACCCGAATGGCCAGAATCCATACAAGTGAATCTCTTCACATATGGCAGAAGCAAGGGTGTACATGAGAATACCTGTGCTCAGCCGCTTGGGTGACAAGTGTTTGTTTTTCCAGTATCTGTGAAAAACAAAAGGCACATTAGTATAGGATACAAGTAACATCACAGGCCTGTTGTAAGAAAAAATATGATTACTGTATTAAAAAAAAAAAAGCTACAGTATGGTGAACATCAGTGTTCACAGCTGATAATTGGAGTAAGGTAAGGATTGCTGTTTAGGTCAGTCTGTAACGAAGAGAAATGCATCAACATTTTCTTTCAAGGTCTCCTTCTGCATGTGCTTTTCGTTTTTCACCTGGAAAAACAGTGCCTTATCCAGGAAAGCAAACCCCTGACTCCTGCTGAAGTGTATTTTCTAAAGAGGTGGCCACATTATCCGTACATGAATTGCAATAGATCTGCCTAGATCACTCTGCAGATGTCTGCTGGCACCCTATTTGCTAGCTGAGAGCAAGTTCTTCCGTAAGAGCTTCTTTTCTTATGCAGAATCTCACTCAACTCCTCCACACTCCTTCTGCCTCTGCGGAAGCTGCTGTGGGAACAGTTGAACAGTCCCATGATGGCACAGACCCTGGAGAGCTTACTGAAGCAATGACAGAACTGCATGTGCTCTGAAAGCAAACAGTGTCAGGTTCTGACTGTCCAGGGAGTACCTTTCAGTTAAGGCAAGGCTACGAAAATAAAAACAATTGTATTCACATAGGGAGAAATACATATTTTGACAAGTTAAATGTGAGAGAAAAATACACACCTGTTAACATGCTGCATTATATTTCCTGGCCAAGCCAACTGGACCTTTAGTTGGCCTCGATGCTCAACAAAGAAGTCAACCAGTGTTCTTGTGACCGTTGCTGACGTGTGGAAGAAGAAAGCAGGGATCCAAAGAATTGCCCCATCAAGCTTTTTTAAGCTCAGAAAGAAGTTGTTGCGATCCTGAATGGTCAAAAGATTGTTGTAATACTTCTCCAGGATGCTGGGGTTGAAGGTTGTGAGATTGGTTTTTCTCCCAACATCTTTTTGGAATGCCTCAGTTGGAGCAAAATTGCAGCGAAAAACAAAATCAGACTTATCTATTTCTTGCCCACACTGACTCCCAGTCAGGATTCCACTGTTTCCAACCACGGCACAAACATTGTAATGTTTATTCAAGATTGGTGACACATCTGGAAGCAGTGATCTGAAGTTATTGCTTATGGAAAAAACATACTTATGGCTGGAATAATCATAATGCATCAGCTGTCCAATCCGAACACTACTCTTGGTCAAAGAAAAATTTTTTATGACATCAACATGCTGAAGGATTTCTTGTCTAAAATAAAATAGAAAAAGAAAAGAAAAAAAGAAAAAAGAAAACATTGAGTTGTATTTCCCCATTGTCTGTGTTAGAGAGATTTGTTTCCTGATGGACTTAATCTTTCCTTTCTAAAATGTCATATAGCAGTTTACTGAGCAATGCGGTGTAATAGAATCAAAATCAATACAAACAGATAGCAATGAGGGAGCTCAGAACTGGACCATGGATCTATTGTAATGATGGACTTTGTGTTTGCCATGAGGTATCTGGAGCAAAACCAAGAAGTCCAGAATATCTCATTGCATTAACAGTAATGTAGATGGTTTTTAAAATGCAAATATTCCTTGTTCATCAGGAAGCCTTGAGTCACAAAACAAGTGACAGACAGTCACTGTCTCCCGTTATGTAAACATAAGTACTTAAGGTCTTACTAGAGCAAACATGCCAACATTTTTTCAAGGGTTATCTGGAATATTCAAAATTAAGAAATAATAAAAAAGAAAAGAAAAAAAAAAAAGCAGAACCAACCTTGCTCAGGAATTTCCCCAGCAGAGCATAAAATTAGAAAACCAATACCACTTTATTTGCTCATGTTTATGGAAAACAACCTTTCTTCCAGCTCACATCCTCCAGTGTCTAAGCATTAATGGAGTCCCATTGGGTCCCCTAATTATGGGTTATGGATGACAGACAAATGCAGCAGCAGATCCTGAGGCATTAGCTCATATCAACAGCAGGGTGACACTTAGTTATTTATTAAGGATGAGGTGGTGGTGCCAGGAATGAGGCCATACTGATGGGTGGCTATTGTTGCACCAGCCAGGGAGATCCCTAGGAAAGGATGGAGCAGGCAAGATGCCATCTCATCTTGATGGCCTCAGCTGCTGATGGGCTCCTCAGGTGGGATATATGGGCAGAGTCACAACGTGTCCTCTAAAATGGCAAACATTCATCAGTTCAAAATCAGAGCCCAAGATGGTTGTAGTCATCTTAAATGGATGTAAGATTTCTGTTTCTTTTACAACTTTACTGCTGTGTATAAACATACTGCACTAAAGCCATTAAATAAAAGAGGCTGGGCAGACGTCCCTGTGTTCACATCAATGTGAAGAAAATAAAAATCCATCTTGTTTCACATTAAGCACTGAGGAAGCTTAAGGAAACAAGGAAGACTTTGCACTGCCACAATGCAATGGGGCCACGAACCTGAGAAACAGAAAGCAGAAGGCAATATACAATGAAGACATCTCAGGGGGGTCTGGGCTTGGTGGCCCCTCTGAATTGCCCTCAGCTCCTCCCATAGCCAGAGTGGAGCTGGGCTGTGGAGCCACAGTGTACTCGGTCAGAATTGCTGGACACATTTTGCCCTCCATACACATAGAGCATTTCATGGCTGCTACAGTCTGATTCGTTTTTGAGTTTTAAGCAACCAGCTATTTATCTTGAAGAAATGACAATTTCTCTTGCACTCTGAGAAACTGGGTCATGTTCCGTTTGGTAAAAGGATGTGTGCTGCAGCTTGTGTCCTGCTCTGAATTAATCAATTCTTCCAAGATAGCTGTAACCATCTTGGGAAATGCTCTGATTCAGTCTTTGTCTCTCACTGTTGGCAAATTACTAAAAATCCACAGTATTTAGCAGTCCCTGATTGTATTTTCTCAAATATTAAGGAGGAGAGGACAGCTCTAGGGAAGATGGGAGGGGGACAAGTGAGACGAGCTGCACGCTCACCTCTGCTGTGCGAACGCTGTCCGGTTGAACAACCACTTGGAGGGCTTCTCCTGCAGCTCTTGGCCCAGCGAATTCGTAATGGGGACGAACGAGGGGTCCAGGAACTTCAGCGCGAACTGGGACCTAAATGTGTGCGCACATGGACACATGGACACAGAGACACACAGACACGCACGCACACACAGGCCGCACGCCGCCTCCAGCGGAGTCCGACCGGCGTCAGCACCACGGACAGCGCCGGCAGAGCCGCGCCGCTCCCCGCGGAGTCGGGCTGAGCCGAACCGGGCTGTGCTGAACCGAACCGGGCTGTGCTGAACAGAACCGGGCTGTGCTGAGCCGAACCGAACCGGGCCGTGCTGAGCCGAACCGAACCGGGCCGTGCTGAGCCCTGCGGGGCCGTGCTGAGCCGAATCGGGCCGTGCTCAGCCGAACCGGGCCGTGCTGAGCCGAATCGGGCCGTGCTGAGCCGAACCGGGCCGTGCTGAGCCGAGCTGGGCTGTGCTGAGCCGAGCCGGGCCGTGCTCAGCCGAACCGGGCCGTGCTCAGCCGAGCCGAACCCGGCTGTGCTGAGCCATGCAGGGCTGTGCCAAGCCGTGCCGAGCCCACTCTACAGCAGCCCCCAGGCGCCGAGGTTCGCACGCCCGGTCCGAGGGTCCCGCGGTCCCGTCAGCTTCCCGCAGGCCCCGGACTGGGGGCAGCGCGGTGCGGGAGGAGCCGTGTCCGGGTCCGAGGGGCCTTCCGAGCGCCTTCCCACTGAGCGCTCCTGGGTTTCCCCAGTGCCAGTCGAGAAGCGGGTGGGGGCGGCCCCCTGCCCCCTCGCCATGCCGGGCCGTGGCGGCCATCCGGAGCCGCGCCCTCACCTGAATCCCGCGTGGAACATGTACATGCGGGGCCCGCCCGGGCCGGCGGCGCGGGGCGCGCCGAAGATGTTGTCCTTCTTGAGCGAGACGTAGCTGATGAGGGAGAGGATGAGCAGCGCGATGCTGAGCATCACCAGCCCCAGCACGCTGGCTACACGCACCATCTTGCAGCTCCTCATGCCGGGAGGCGGCCCCGCGGCTGGGCGTGTGCGGCGGGGCTGCCGCGGGGCTGCATGCGGGGGCGGCGGGCGCGGAGGCGGCGGGGACGGGGACGGGGATGGGGACGGGCCGGCACCGCCGGCAGCCGGCAAGAAAATGGAGGGAGCGGGCGGCGGCGCGCTGAAATGGCAGCCGGCAGCAGCCCCCCCCCCCCTCCCCGAGTCCCGTCCCCGGCGGCCCCGGCAGCGCCGACCAGCTCCCCCTCGGCGGGCACGGCGCACGCCCCGCAGCACCGGGGACGGCCCTGGGTGCGCCCTCCCCGGTTCCAGCTTCCTTCCCAACAGCCTCGGGTTGCACCCCCAGCACTGTCCTGGTGCCTCGCAGGGTCCTCAGACAGCCCCAGGGTCCCCTCAGTGGGTCAGCACGAAGGTGCAGGCGGGGCTCAGCACCCCATTTATCTCTGCACCCCAGTATGATTGATGGGCAGACCTCATCTGGGCTCCCACTCCTCGCTATGGGCAATTAGTGATCAGTGGGTGACCGGCAATGGGTGACGGGCAATGGCACCGGGGGCATTATGGTATCCTGAGCTCCTTGGCATTGCCATGTCAGAGGGTCTGAGCGCTGCCATGGGGCTTTTTCCTTTATCACAACCTGCCAAACCCAGCCAGAGAACCCTTGTTGTGTAAAAACACGGTGCTGAGGCCACGATGCTACCCGAAGAGCCCTAGCTGCAATTAAACTGCCTCATAAATCTCACAGTGACTTTCATGTGAACTCCAAGAGAGTCTGACTTCCGTAATCTGAGCAATGCCTCTTACGGACACGGCTTCTGCATGATCTGGTACTTTCACTGTTTCTTCAAACTCCTTTTTTTTTTTTTTTTTTCCTTATAAAGTGCACCACCACAGACAGCTCTGCCTCTGAGCCCCGAGTTCATAGAAGTGCCTTATAAATAATAAATGCTGTCTTTGTAGCACCATCCTTGCTCTGGGCTATATCCTACAAGCTCTCCATGCATGAGGCTCCCTTTGAAGAGGAGGAACGCAAGGAGCTTGCAGGGTCGGGTATAATGTCGCAGCGTGGTTCTTCATCTTTCAGTGGGAATTTGGCCTGAGTAAGGCCTGCAGGTCTGTATCCCATTCCTATGGAATACATGCAGCTTGGGTGGAGAGAGAAAAGGACTGAAAATGCAGGAGATAATGCTGCTTTGATATAGGAGATGATAGGTTTGTTACTTGGCTCTTCACATGGCTTCCAGACAACGTTTCTGCTGTTGTCTCCACAGGGCACAGTGCTCCCAGCCTCAGACTGCCCAGGTCCTATTATACACTTCTTTTAACTTTTGGATATTTGGAAATCCACTCTGTAGCACTTTATGTTAGGGTTGATGTGGTTCCTGGCCATGTGTGCTGGGGATGGGCATGGATCCCTAGGAGCAAGGTTACACAGCCCTCGTATACCTTGCATACCTTTCCAGCTTCCATGCTAAAGAAAGATGACCACCATGGGCTGTAGAAACCTGCAGCTATCTACAAGAGGGCAAATGAGTGAGAGCAAGCACAGCATTTGAACAGATCAGAGTCTTCTTGTCATGAAGCAGCAGGAGAAGGTGACCCATGGTACAGCAGCTTTGCATCATGCTGCACGGCCTGGTGTGATATTGCGGAGTGACGCAGAGACATTGGTGGGACTTGCACTGATTTTTCACCTTGATCCTACCCAGACTCTGGGTAGGAGCTGAGAGGTGGGTTGGCAAGAAATGTTTTAAAATCCTATTTTAAAAGTGCTTCATTTTGACCCGGTTTCTCTGGTCTCAGCCCTGGTCCCAGGCACAGTGCATGCAAACAAGTTGCAGTAGAAACAAAGGCAGTTTTTGCTTCAGATTCTTCAGAGATAGCAATATGTCAGGAGCCCCTAGAGAGGCTGAAAGTAAATGAATCAGTGCTAGAAAGTGAAGGATATCATCCGCACTGAATGGTGAAGAGGAGTCCTGAACAGTATCTTCATTGATTTTCCTGTAATTGACACAGAATCCCGGCTTGCCTGAGGGCTGCAGCGCAAGGAGCAGGGAGGCCCAGGTACAAGGAGCTGCCTTCCCCAAGCAGCCAGAATTTCTCCTCAATTAGGTGGCTGTTTTTTGTAAGAACCTTTGAAAGAGGCAGTGGGTTGGCAAGCTGGTATTTCCATTATTCACAGGGTGTTTTGCAAGCTGCCTTGAGGAAAAAGGGGCAGAGGAGGATGCATCTCACCCCTGCGCATTGCCACTGCTTTGTGCCAGCCTTGCAGAGCTGGGGGCTGAGCCGGGTCGTTGGCTGCTGATAAATACCTGTTCTTAAGTGAGTGTGCTCCATGGGAAGCACAACAGTAGCACACAATAGGAAATGTGTAGGAATTACTGCTTTGATTAGATTTGAAGCTCTCCGAGGGGGAATAAGCCTTCCCCATAAAACCTCTTCTGTTCATGTCTGCAGTACCTTGGTTCGAGGGGTGGGACAGACAGCTTCCAGGTGGTTGGACAGACAGACACCCTCTGGACAGACAGACATCCTTAAATAGGCAGATACCCCTGGACAGACCCCCCTGAACAGACACCTCCAGACACACAGACACCCTCTGGACAGACAGACATCCATAGACAGGCAGATATCTTTGGGAAGACAGACACCCTTGGACACACCAGAACCCCAGGACAGACCGACCCAGTGCAGTGGGAAGCTGCATTTTTTGCTGGGGCAAAAGACACGTTCCATCTGCCCACCAGTATGTGCAACAAACACAGAGCCGAACTACAGTCAAGGTATGCTGTGGTTTGAACACATGCAGGTTGATTGTGACTAATACCAGGCTGGGCCCTCCCTCCATAAACTTAACCTACTGATTAGTGCTAAGTTTGTTTATTTACCTTCTGCTCTATGTGCAATGTTAGAAGGTGCTTCAGCTAACACCCACTTTCATGGTGGCTGCTCCTGACAGTGGAAAAGGACACCCTTTCTGCAAATTGTAGGGTGAAGCAGCCTCTTCGTTTTCAGTGTTCAGGTACAGGAAAGTGATGTAATTAATGCTGTGAAAGGCACACAGTGACATCTCAATTGCAGCAACGTGCAGAGGAAGATCTCTTCCTTACAGTGCTCGGTGGTAACATGTTCATCTGCCACTGTCAGTGCAGATTTTCATGCCTTCCTCCCAACCTGCAGCTGGTTATAAAGAAGCTCCACTTTCTGTAAAAACAGTGAGGCTCCATAGGAAATTCCCAGGAACCTTTTGCCTCACTTGGTTTCCTTCTCAGTGTTGGGCTACAGTTCTCTGTGGACCACAGCTCAGAAAGAAGAACCTGATTTTAGAATCTGCTCTGCCAAAAGGCACTGGTGATAAGATGGGAGGTGATGGCCTCAGGGTGGCTATCAGGAACAGTTTCTTCTCAGAGCATTCAGGCATTGAATAGGCTGCCAGGTAGGTGGTGGGGTCACTGCTCCTGGAGGTGTTCAAGAAGCACAGGGATGTAGCACTCAGGGACATGGGGACATTCCATGTGCTGTGACCTGGTGCAGGAGTGCAGAGCTGCAGGGTGTGCCCCAAGAGCTCCAGGTGGGATATTCCTCCAGAGCAGTTTTCAATAATGAAACGAACAAAACTGCTGCAGCAAAACAGCATCAATACTTGCCTGGTTGCCAGCAAAGAAACAACATCCAGCAGAGGCACATGTCAGGAATTTTCCTCATGCTAGAAAAGGTGTGGAAGAGAAGAAATGCATTTGAAATAGGGGAAAGAATTCAAGCAGTCAGGGAATGAAGGAGCAGGAATGCAGATACACTACATAAAAGAAATCAGGGCATTGTTCTGCTCTTGGGTCCGGCAGAGGAAACACCCAGCGGGTCAAGCACGTGCTTAGGAATGGTTCCCGTTTTTTTTACTTATTCATACGAATAGGACATGCTCCTTTTAACTCTACAGGAAAGTCATGCTTTGAAGATTTGCACACTCTGAAAGGAACCTTTCCAGAGCTGGCTCTTCCTCTTTCTTTGCTTTGCCTATGTGTGGGTTCTCCAAGCAGTGAGGGTGTCCCGGTCTGACTGACTGCACCCCAGATAGTTTTAAAATCTCTTTAAAAACAAGCGTTTGTAGCCTGCTGGTGTGTGAAGCTCTATGAATTTATTATCAGAACCGTCTCCTTCCTTCCCCACACTCAGCTTTCACTGCTGGACTGCAGCATCTCCGCTCATTCTGAAAAACCATTCCCCAGGGAAAGAGGGAAAGAGAGAGCCACCTGCGACTCTAATCACGGTGCTGCATCAGTAAGCATCCCCTCCTGAAGGCCCTCAGCCCTGTGCTGCTTGCAGCAGCCAACAAAGGTGAATCCAGCTGCAAATAGGGCTGTGAAGGAGTTGGTACTGGTGGTCAGTGTGTAGGGCTTGAGGGATGTGGATATCCCAGCATTCTGGTATGCAGGAGATAAAGTCAGAGATGCCTGAGGTGTGATGGGCATCTCACAGGCTTTGCCATCTTGGTGTGGACATGGTGTTGGTCTTGGAGCGTGGCAGGAGCAGAGGACTTGAAGACAAAGAGCCATGTAGTAGCCATAAAAAGTACTGAGATACTGTGGCAGGGAAAGCAAGAGTGGGCATGGGTGCCATGTGGTCTTCAGGTGGTCACATGGACTTGGATGGACTTGGGTGGACATGGATAGAGCCAGGTTGGAGCCAGACTGCAACGAGACTGATAGGAGCAGAGGTAATGGCTTCAGTCTGAGCCATGGAAGACTCAAATTGGATGTTAGGAACAATTTCTGCTTAGAAAGAGTGGACAGATGCTGGCACAGGCAGCCCCAGGAGGTTGTGGATTCCCCTGAAGGTGTTCAAGAGCCATGGAGATGTGGCATCTGGGCATATGGTCCATGGGCATGGTGGGATGGGACGGGATTGGACTTGAGGATCTTAGAGGTCTTCTCCAGCCTTAATGACTCTGTGGTTTTACTTAGGAACATTACTTGGGTGGGGTTGGGATGAGACTTGGGGGTCTTGTAGGTCTTTTCCAACCCTAATAATTTTATGATTGTACGAGCCAGGTTGGAGCTAGGTTGAACCCAGCTGTGCCAGTCTACATCCAGAAGTTCGGAACAAGTACAGAGCCAGCCTGGAGCCAGCTGTACCTGGCTGCACCAGGCTGTCTCAGCATCAGAGCATCTCCAGTTTCCCTGAGTCACTCTCTTGAATAAAAGCCCCAAATTTTCTGCTGATACAGTGCATCTAAATGCTTTATTGAATGTCTGCCCAAGTGTATGTAAGTGCTTTCATGTTAGAAGGCTGCTGAACTGGGTTTACTGGGACAATTATTTTGAACGTAAGTACCAAGACTCCTGCTCGAGTCTCCTTTTTAAGTGCTTGAGTTGTTTTGCTTTAAAAATCTGGTGCTGCATCATTATACCTGTGGTCAGAGAAGTTCCAGTTATAAATTTCTTTTAATCACATGTGCAGAAACACTTGCTAGACTCTACTGCACTCAGTGTTATCTCCCCATGCATGGAGCTGCCCCGGTATACTGCCCCAACATCCCCAAGGGCAAACAACTCTATTGGAGAAAATACTAATGATAGGGCTAAAGCTGGGAAGAGTAGGGGAGCGATTAGTGGTGTGCACGCAGCTGAGCTTCCTGCAGATTACTTGTATTTAGACCTAATCCCCTGCATTGAGAAAAAAAAAATCCCCAATCTCTTCATTTTTTTAATGGAGTGATTATCACGGACTCCAGAACGATTGTGTAAAAATTAATCCCAGGGGATGAGGTCAGGTTTGGAGCTGTGCTGTGGCACTGGTAAACAAACCTGTCCCCTTGGGCTCACAGCGCCGGTCCAAGAGGGTTCTGCTGTGATGGATCCATGGCTGTCCCAAAAGGGCTGTGAACATTGCATGCTGCAGGGATGCCTTGCTCTACTCTGAAGCAGCCTCCAGGACATGCAGGCAGGGAAAGGACAGCTTGGGGTCAGTCCCTCCATGCCCAGATGTGGGGCTGCTTATAAGGCAGCAGGACCAGGGGGAGCGCAGTGCCATGTGGTCACCTTTCCCTTCCCATTTACACCTGTGTGGCTCCACTGATTTCATTATGATCTGCCAGGCAGAGATGAGAGCGGAACTTGGCCCCTTAATTAAGATGGAACGATGGGAAATGATTAACCCTGTACAAAAGCACAGTGCAGCAAAGGAGCAGTGCATCGTTCAGGGATCAGGGCCTCTCTGCAGTGCCGACACACAGAGGGACACCCAGCAGGGGGACAGATGTGCTGCCTCCCCCTGCCAATTTCATTAATTACAGTTCTAATTGTGCTAAGAGAGCTCTGACCTCCTAGGAAGACCCTTGCCCTTCTTTTAGAAGAAAATTGGATTATTCCTACCACTGCTGATTGTTGGTGCCTTCTTCACTGCTATAATATTCTCTCTCTTTCCCAATCAAATGACTTCAAAAGGCTGAATGTGGAACTTTCTACCATGATAATGGATACTCCTATTTACTTATACAGGCATAGAAAAACAGTCATTCAATAGGCAAATTCTAGAGAGGGCTATAAATGAATGCAGCAGAGGTTCCACTTGTCTCTGATGATGTTTTAAGGGCTTAAGATGGTTTAAATGCTCCTTTGGCATCTTCTTTTTAACACAAAGACCTTGTGATAACTGGGATTTTTCAGTATGGAGAAGAGGAAGCTCAGGGGAGACCTCATTGCTCCCTGCAGCTCCTGGAAGTTGGGAGTGGGGGAGGGGGAGGGTCAGCTTCTGCTCCCAGGTAACAGAGACAGGATGAGAGGTGATGGCAACACATGGTGCCAGGGGAGGGTCAGGGGGGATATGAGGAACAGTTTATCCTCTGAAGATGGCACAAGCTGCCCAGGAAGTGGGAAAGTCCCCATACCTGGAGATGTACCAGAGTCATGGAGATGTGGCACGTGGGCACATGGTCAGTGGGCATGGTGGGATGGGATCTTGGAGGTCCTTTCCAGCCTTAATGGTTCTGTGATTCTGTCATTCCATGGTTCCTTGATTGTAATCTATAGGAGCAAAGCACTTCACCACCGCTGTCTCACGTGGTCTGGGATCTAACATACTGCAGTGGGGCTTCTTTATTGTGGGAGATGGAGAGGTCAGCTTGGCCTGGTTGAGTGTCAACTCTGATAATGAGGCTCTAGAAAGGAGACAGAAGGTCTGAATAAACAGTGGTATTTCATACCTAAGCATAAGATGAGCTCTCTGCTCATTGTGGAACTTGCTTGTTTTCTAGCCAATGGATTGTCAGTGGAAGAGTACTGATGCACATGTTAGAATGTAAAAGACTTGCTTAGAAGAATAAGCACAGACACACAGGATGACTGGGATACAGAATGTGATGCAGATACACATCATGATCACCACGGCAATAAGAAAATCTTCCTGGCATGAGAACCCTGTGTCGTGACCCCTTGTGACAACTGGCACCCGAGCAGGCAATGCACACAGGGACCACAAACTGGGACTCAAGCAAAGACTTGGCCTAACTTGAAGACTGACCAGACCAGAACGTGTTGAGATGAACACAGCAGGTGCTGAAATAAACGTGGGACACTCTGAGTGCATTGAGAAAAATGTGGCAGATGTTGAGAAAAACCTGGAAATCCTATACAGGGAAGCACTGAGATAAATGCAGCAGGCCAAGGATTCATCATCCCTAACTGCTTTGATTGCCTCTTGCTGGACAAAGTGTGTGCTCACTATGGGGAACAAAATGATCTCAGAACAGAAAAATGTCCTAGTTACCTTTCTGTCCATCTTTAAATGATGGGGAGCTTCAGCATCCTCCCTTAGTCTACAGCAAATGGTTGCATGGGCCAGCAGGAAGGATCCCTCCGTTACCAGTCAGATAGTTTACTACCCAGAGACTTGGGAAGGGATCGAAGTGAAACTGTAGGAAGCATCCACTAAAGGTGATAAGGTGGCATCTGAGTTGCATGAAACCTGGAGAAGAATTTTTGAAGCTTTAAAAAGTCATGAAGGCTCCGTTGGCCATCCATGGTCTGCCCGAGAACGAAGGAGCTGCAGGCTCCTCCTCAGATTCACCCACTGTGCCAGCAACCCCCTTGTTACCACCGCCATGAGGGGGGCTCACCACCTCCCCTCCTGAGGGCCCCAACAATCCCTTTGATGCTGGGGGTGGACAGTGGCCCCTATCCTGAGAAAAATGGCTGCAGTTGAATATCCTTGTTAAAGAGCAACTCGCAGCCGGACCTGCAGTGCCAACTACAAGCCTGTGTGATTCCCCTGTGTCTGTGATCAAAAAATGATTGGGGAGATGGAGGCTGTTACACGATCTCAGAAAGATTAATGCTGTAATTGAAGATATGGGCTCTTTGCAGGCAGGGCTGCCTTCTCTCACTATGCTTCCACAGTCATGGCCACTTATGGTAACAGACTTAAAAGACTGTTTTCTCTGCATCCCACTGTGCTCTGATGATGCACCATGTTTTGCATTTTCGGTTCCCAGCAATAACAACTGGGAACCCTGTTGTCAGTACCATTGGACAGTGCTACCGCGGGGCATGAAGAACAGCCCAGCCATGTGCCAACAATTTGATGCTGGTGTTTTATCTCCTGTATGCAAAACCCCCTCTTCAGATTGCTGGAAGGAATCCGGACTTATCATCACCACCACGTTGGACAACAGCAGCGATGGAGCTCAATGCTGCCATCCAGATGACCCAGCCAGCGTTGTGGGACTGTTGGGTTCAGTTCAAACGGATTGTTGTTTGTACTTTAACTATGGAGGAAAGAATCGGTCATTAGCTCAGTGTGTTAATTCTTGTTTATCTGCTTACAGAAATCACTCTGCTTGGTGTAAAATTAAGCCCAGGAGTGCGGATACAGAATGTGTTAAAAATAGGGGTAGTTTGTCCTGTTACTTTTCTTTGTGTTTCCATTTGCATTCCTTGCTTGTTACAGTGTGTTCAGAAGTGATACGAGATTCTTTAAATCACGTTTTCATTAGTGAAGAAGGGGGAGATGTGGGAGATGGAGAGGTCAGCCTGGCCTGGTTGAATGTCAGCTCTGATAATGAGGCTCTAGAAAGGAGACAGAAGGTCTGAATAAACATGTTTCGTACCTAGACATAAGATGAGCTCTCTGCTTGTTGTGGAAGTTGCTTGCTTTCTAGCCAATGGATTGTCAGTGGAAGTGTACTGAATGCACGTGTTAGAATGTAAAAGGCTTGCTCAGAAGAATAAGCTCGGATACACGGGATGATTGGGATACAGAAGATGATGCAGATACACATCGTGGTCATGACCATCACGGCAATAAGGAAATTTGAGTTGGGTTTGTTCAGCCTGGAGAAGAGAAGGTTGCGGGGTGACCTCATTGCAGCCTTTCAATACCTGAAGGGAACTTACTCCCAGGAAGGGAGTAAACTCTTCGAAAGGGCTGATAATAGCAGGACTAGGGGAAATGGTTTTAAGTTGAAGGAGGGAAGATTTAGGTTGGATGTTAGGGGAAAGTTCTTTACTAGAAGAGTGGTCAGGCCCTGGAACAGGCTGCCCAGTGAGGTTGTGGATGCCCCGTCCTTGGAGGTGTTCAAGGCCAGGTTGGACGGGGCCATGGGCAACCTGATCTAGTAAAGGTGTATGTTTGGTGGCCCTGCTAGGCAGGGGGGTTGGAACTACATGATCCTTGAGGTCCCTTCCAACCCGGGTAATTCTGTGTGATTCTTTGATTCTGTGTGAAATCTTCCTGGCATGAGAACCCTGTGTCGTGTTGCTAACTCGTGACAGTTTATCCCATTGTCTCCAATTTGTCACACTCAAAGGCAGCTCTGTAATTGTTGTGGGAGTGAAAGATCCCGGTGAAAAAATCAATTAACACTCATTTCCTGTTTCACTGTCACTAAGGGCAGAACTGCTAAGAGCCATCCTTTCGTCTAATTGCTGGCGGGTAGAAGTTATGCACGGAGGAGGGGAGTTAGAGGCTGCAGGGACATGGTGATGGCTGGGACTGTGCCCTGAGCTGCTGGGATGCAGATGATGCCTAGAGCTGCAGGGATGCAGGTATTGCCCCAAACTAAGGGGGTGTAAATGGTGCCCTGAACTGCAGGGGTACAGATTGCTCCACAGTCCATGCCAGGCTGACTGTGTCCTGTTGCAGGGTGACTGTTGGCAGCATTGCAGAACCAGGTGTTTGGCATCGTGCAGTCATGTTAAAAAGAAGCTAGGAGTCATCAGTGATAACGTGAAATAACACGATTACGAAATGCCTTCTGAGAAAACAATTTATCTTGGAGCTTTCTTGTGCCAAGTCCTCCTGTTGGTGGCTGCCTGCAGCCTCCAGCACCCGCTGACCACAACTGTGGCAGGGACCCCACAGGGACAGGCAGCAGCAGCACTGCCATGGGGCGATAGGCATTTTGGGGCTGCCCCACACCTTTTTGTTGGTGTCTATGAACAGCAGCCAAACTTCTGCAGATTGAAGTCTGTGCAATTAAAGCATTACCTATTCATTATCATCCACAGCTTTTAAAGAGTGGTTGGCGGCGGTTTTACAGCACAGGGAAGTGCAAAGGTGGAAGAAAGTGGATGCTTCAGGGTTTAGTGGCAGTGAGTCACTGCCTGCCCCATGGGTAGGGGGACTTTGAATCCCCACGGCCCCATAGGCAGCCCCCAACCTCCAGCACAGGGTCTCCAGGCAGATGCCCCGTGCCCATCACGTGGTCTCACTTTCTTAAATACTAAATCAAGGGATTATTCCTTAAATGACTCTAATTTTATTTTCTGGTCCTGGCTAATGAGCTATTTGTGTAATGAATCATAAATTACTTAGAGCAAAATCTTTCTTTTACTTAGAATGGGTAAAAAAATATGTGGCTGTGCCTGCAGCCCCTACCCGTGCCTGCGGCAGTGGATCGCTCCAGCTGAACCCTCCGATATGCACAGCCCTAATTTTGCAGATGAACAGCTTCTATTTCATTAAACGAGCTCTGAGCAGAATGTTTGTCTTAGTTATATCCAGAAAATTAATTCATAGAACTTAATCTGTTTAGCATCTGATTAATGGGATTTTTAATCACCCATAATAATGATAATAAAAGGCTTAAAGCAATAACAGAGGAAAAGGTGTGTATTCGTCTTGGCTGCTGCCATTGTCCTGACCGTTGATGGTGCCACGCCATAACTCACAGCATTTGGCATTGTTTCGTTCAGATCTATTGATCAGGAGAAGAAACAGCCCTCGTTTGAATCTGATTCATTTAACCATTTTTGTAACGTTACCTCTGATCAGGAGGGGCCACTGGGAAGCAGGCAGCACAGCCTCCTCGAGCTGAGATACATCTGTGCATCGCTCCCGTGACACAAACACCATTAAGCCCGTGTCTCTGATAATTAAACGCCCGCTGCGTGACACCTAAAATCATATTTGTTGTCAGATGTGGCACAGGGCACCGTTGTGATGCACTCAGTGTAAGAGCAACGGTGCTACAGCGGAGTTCTTTACCTCTGGAATGTGACTCCTGTGGATATCTGACTTTTGTTAAAACGTCTGCTATGCAAAATGCCAAAACCATCAATGCCCACATTGTTCAGGGCAGGGAAAATCAGCACTATGTGCAGTGAGGGCTGGGCTGGAGCACTGCCCCATGTACCTGCAGATGTCCCCAAGGTGTCTCCATGGCCATATGTGGGGCTCTGAGCTCACAGCATCCCCCACCTGAAATTGGAATGGAGCGAATCGATGCGGTACTCTTTTCGGGGTGAAGGGAAATTGCAGACTGAAGATGACTTGAAAGAATGAGATGGATGGGAGTAACCAAAGCTCATCCTCCGCAGGGGGAGAAAAAAATGCAGCAAAAAGGATCGTGGCAGCAATCCGCCCTCGGTCGGTGCTTTGTATGGAGAGTCAGAGCAGGAGCACAGGGTGGGAGCTGTGCTCATGGAGGTGGCTCTGCGGTGTACACAATTCAGGGCAGCAAGCAGCCACAATGGAGAGAAAATCTGATGCACACAGAGCTGTCACGGGCAGTGGGACACTGGGTCCAGATTTGGAGTGGAGCTGTGTGACATCCTGCACCAGGAGCCTGGTGCCCTGTGCCCTGCGCTTTGTGCTGTGCACCAGGAGACCCCCCCACAGGGTCTTTACCCATTCCCAGCACAGCAGCTTTCAGGCTGATTGCCTTTCCTCCTGGTGCCTCTCTGTAAATGAGGCTGTTCACAGATGACAGATAGTGCTGCTCCCCCCGAGCATCCATCCTCAACAAGGCACTGACACAAAACATGGGGCTTCTTTGCTTCTTGCCAGCCCCAGGTTCAGCTCTGGGAGTGACAAGGGTGGTCAGGGGACAGTTCTCCCTCAGTTGGCCAAATCTCCACAGCTGGCATCTCCATGGCTGTGAGGTCATTATGCTGTGGGGGCACTGTGGGGAGTGTTGGAGCTTTATGGGTGTTGGGGGGGCTATGGGCACATGGGGTCTGCAGAGCAGCCCCACACTGCCCACTCCATAGACGGTGGGTGCTGGAGTGTGGGTGCTCAGGTGCAGGACATTTGGCAGCATGGACAGGAGAAGACCAACGTCCCAAATCCACAGGCAAAGTTAATTTGTGTAATTTACCTGCCATTGATAATGCTTTGCTGATTGACACCCGTGAGCAGGCTGCCAGGTGCCTTTAGGCAGAAGGCATGTCCCACATCTCCTAAAAGCAGTGCTGAGCCCCATGACTGAGAGCAGTGAGCAGCCTACAGCAAAAGCCAAATGTTTTGGGAGCAGTTGGTGTTTTGAAAGAGCTGTGGGTCTCAGCTTCTCCAAGGGTGTGCTCACATTGCCGCCAAGCCAGAGCACGGCCGCTGTTCATTACCCTGCTCCCAGATGAACAGTAAGTCTCTGGAACAGTACTTACAGCCTGTAATAATATTACTGCTCGGCCTGCTACATGGTCCCTCCGTCATTTTTTCAATTAAAAAAGGACCGATGCTCTATTAACCTTTTGGCTGCTACTCCATTCTTCATACAGCCGCTGGACTGAGATTGCAAGCCATGTATTAAAAAAGGCATATATTACTGTAAACCGTCTCCAAGTTTTCTGTCATTGGAAAGATGAAGTATCATTTTTTTCATTGAAAAATATGAGACAGTTTATCAAATGGCTGACCTCTGAACCGGCGGCGAATCCCTTTGTTACCTCGAAGAGCACGGCAACGTGCGCAGCACACCGCTGCCACTCTGCCCCAGTGCCAGCCCCGCTGGGCTGTGACGCATGCGGGTTTTCATTGCTCTTCCCTTTGATTTGTTGCATTTCTCTCTTCTCAAGGCATTGGCTGCTGGTTGTAAGTACAGGGAGCTGCCAGACAGCCCCTCGTATACAACAGCCCCAAGCACAGCGCTTGTGGATATATCATCATCCCCTCCAATTGGTGTAATGCACATATGCTGTTCCATAGAACCTGGTTGGTGTCCTGCTGGGATAGCACTGTCCCATAGAGTCTGATTGGTATCCTGTTAGGGCAGCACTGTCCCACAGAGCCTGGTTCACAGCACAGAGATCACTGCCTGCTGCTTTGCTTAGCAATTTATAAACACTTTACACACTTACCATGAGGTTGTGCTCGGCTGTTTTATTCTTCCCACAGCACCCGCGGTAAAGTACACAAATTAACTGTAAAACTTTAGAGCCTTCTTCCTCTATTGACACAGGGGATGTAAATCGGTGTGGACCCCTGATTTGTGCCTTCTCTTTCTGCTGATGCCACAATACCTGGGTTTTCACGCCGTGTTTTATCACCTACCCTTCTTGTTGCTGTAAATTCGTGCTGGTCTCCTCCACGCCAACCTGCACTGGGAAGAAATACACTAGTTTCAAACATCTGCACTTGGCCCTATGGTGTTTTCTCCTGTAACAACACATGCTTAATTTTTGGACACATGTATGTGCACACGTGTGCCACCAGCCCCACCAGGACCTCGGGGGCTGTCAGTTTGGCCAGGTACACATCTGTGCAGCACCTTCCTTCCTTCCAACCATAACCCGGATCTTCTTTCACTCTGCTGACCAAGATGGCCCTACATGAAAGCTGAGGAGGTGCCAGCAATCAGTGTGCAGCAAACCATACAGTGGTTTGAGCTGCAGAGCCAGAGCAGCATCCTCTGTGCCCTGCTGGCTTCCAGCACATCCACAAGCGAGCGCAGGGTGGGGCTCAGCACAAACCCACTGACATACATCAGCTGGCTCTTCTGGCAATTGCTGCAAACTGGATCAGCTGCAATTGACCCAGGGAACTTGCTGGATGCGTTCAGAGAATATTGCAGGGGATAAAGCGTAATATATTGCAGCTCTGCTCTCCAAACTTAGACAGGCTGAGATCCATCAGGAGGAGCACGGAGTTGGCCACAGCCAGAGCACAGCTCGGTGTGGGGCAGGAGGAGGCTCCTGTGGGGCAGTGGGTGGCTCTGGGGAATTGTTTGGCTCTGCATTACACCCAATTGCAAAGCAACATGCTCGGTGATACTGGGCTCCCTCCTACCAGAGCCTTCTCTGAAGCACGCGCACATGGGAGAGACCTGGGCGCGCTGGTTCGATTTTCAGGATCCACAAATAATGGTGCACAATACATTGTTTGCTAGAAATTACCCGAAGCTCAGCTCTTCTGAGATCACTCTGCTGCACAGAAAAGAGACCCTGTTGCAATCAATAGGTTCGCCATGGTCTCTGACTGTCCACTGGCTATTATTTTACTGGGTTTATTTTGCTTGCGGTCCCAGCTGCATCAATATAAACATTCAAACAGTTCCTGGGTTTAATCACTGTAGCAGTGATCAGCATGCATGCTTTCTTTTTATTATTGTTTTCTTTTTTTTTCAGAGGTAGCTCCAGTCCTCAGTCTAGAGAGGGGGTGAGGTGTCTGCTGCAATGTTTTGCTTCAGTTCATGCCCATGGCTGGCAGCTCCTTCCAGCCCTGCCATGGAGAAAACAGAAATGGTGAACAAATACTCATGCAGCATAGCTTCGGGTCTGGGCAGCCCCTACGTGTGTGTGAGAACATATGAAATGACTCAGAGAAAATGAGAGTAAAAGCAGTCAATCTTATGCCCCATAAATTGGGAGATAACTCAATATGAATATTGCTATCGAACTTTCATCCTGCCGTGCCATGTCGAAGTCCATGGATTGTTCATTAGGATAAGACTTTGAATTTCACTCATTATCCCCCAGTGCTGGGTCCGTCTGGAAGGTCTGCTCCAGAGGGCAGTCAGTCCTGTGGGACACTGCTGAGGGAACAGCAGAGCCACCAGCACAGGGCACATCCCCACATCTGCAGCTCAGAGCCCTCGTGCCTCGTGCATCCAGCAGGGTACAGACATCACATTATTGCATTGGTTTTCCTGCAGAAGTTCTCATGCCCTGCAATCAGGGCATCTCTCATTCTCTCTTTACAAGCTCCACACATCAGGCTCTTTTAGCCTGGTTCTGCGCAGTGTATTTTTGGCTTGCAAGTAATCTTTATGACTATTTTCTGTTCCTTCCCCGATTTCTCAGCATCCTTTTGAGCTGTAAGTACCACAACAGCCTGTAGCATTGCAATATCTGTCTACAAGTGCCACATACTGAGCTAGTAGCAGCTCACCTCCTTCTCACCCACAGCTTTCACATTTAGGCAGGGCTTCCATTAGCCCATTTTCCCACAGTAGCATTTTGGGTATCATGTTCCATTATGTATTGGAGGATAAACACCTGAGAGCCAAGCAGCTCCTTGGCTCAGCACTGTGGCACCCAGCAGGCTGGAAGCAGCCCCAGAGCCCAGCCCCACTGCAAGCCCTGCCAAGCTTCGACTCATCCTCGGGGTGATCCCATCCCAGCAGCCATGTGCTGATTTTTAGTGGATGCCATTCTCCATTCCTTCTTGTCCTGATGCTGCCCTGCACTGATGTTTCAGCTGATGTTACATGGGCTGAGCACAGTGTCTGTGAAAGGCTTGAGCCTTGAGTGCTTGACCAATGTGCCCAAAGGAAACTGTATTTGCTTTCTCCCCTGTGCAGGGAGATGCTGTAGCCAGTATCCCCAGCAAATAAATAAAAAAATAAAAAAATGTACTCATATCTGAGTTTGCCCAGTCCCAAGTGCAGCACCTTGGATGTGGACTTGTTGAATCTTATTTAGTTCATGAGTGTCCAGATCTGAGACCTGTCTGGGTCCCTCTAGATAGCATCCCTTCCTTCTGCTGTGTCTCCTGCACCCACTGCTTGGTGCCATCGGCAATCTGCTGAGGGTGCACTCGATCGCACTGCCTGTATCACTGATAAAGATGTTCAGAAGCACCGATCACAAGAAGGTCCCCTGGCGGGCACCATTGGCAACTGCCTCCACCTGAGCACAGAGCCATTGACAGCAACACACCTGGCTAAGACCTTCACGCCGATCCCCTTTCCACCAAGTATTACACTCCTTGAATCCATATTTCTCCAACTTAGAGATAATGATGTGGTGTGGGACCAAGTCAGTTGCCTTTCCTTTGTCCACTGATGCTGTTACTCTATTGGAGAGAGCCACCAGATGTGTCAGACAAGATCTGCCCTTGGTGAAAGGGTAGGTGCTTGTGGGGATGAACACTGGGGGAACTGTGTAATGGGGGAACCATTAGCAGCCTCTGCCTGTCCCATTGCACTCTCCAAGTTGAGTTCTTTCCTAGTGCCACCTCTTGAGCTCCGATTCATTGCAAACCCTGCATCACACCATTTCCCTCAGCCCCAGAGCTACCTGGCCCAGGTCCTCATCACCTCCTCTCTCCAGGGGATTGCTGGGATCAGCAGAACCCACCACATTATCAACCTCCCTGAGCCCTCAGCAGTTCCCCTAACAGGATAGAGCCCACCTTTTGCAGTCTGGCCCTGTACCTTCAGTACACCAGCCACCAGGATGGGGATGGGGACAGGGCAAGGCTGGGATCCAGAGCTCATCATCCTCCTCACTCCTGCCGCCTGCATATGCCCCATGATACCCCTCCTGTGCCTTCGCCCCGAGATTTATTATTCTACAGTGATTGTGTTGAATTGCATTTGAAATCAATTAGCACAGGTACTCAAAGATGAATGTTCATGCTCGGAAAAAAGGTGATGAAAACATACCATTTAAATAGAAATCAATTTCCCTTTCATGTATTTCTTCCTAGCTGCTGCCCCGAAATTAATAGTTTTTAGATATTTGTGCAGAAGAGGTGCCTGCTCTCATAAAACACTTCCCTCTCCTCCTCCTGCCCACTCACGCTCCCTGGGAGCATCGCACCGCAGTGGCACTGCACAGCCGAGAGTGTTTTGTTTGAGCAAGCACAGCAGCTGGGTCGGAGCAGGTGGGATTGCCTCCTCCTTCCTCATATTTCAGTGACATCATTAGCCAGTTCTCCATGGGAAACTGCTTAATTTGAGCAATAATAAGCACAGGCACCGCACTGAGAGACCCAGGCAGTGCTCGCTGTTACCTGGTAGGCTTCCTTATTGGACACCCCATGGGCCAATTATGCCGGCAGCTGTGGGGACTGTGCAGCCATGGGACCCCCCCTTTTAGCACACTGTTGTGTGCTTGGAACACCAGGGGTCACCTGCAGCCCAGTGGGGAGGCACATGCAGATCCTCCTGCTCTCATGGCCAGGTGAACTTATTCTCCACCTGTCATAGAATGGCCTGGGTTGAAAAGGACCACAGAGAGCATCTCATTTCAACTCCCCTGCTGTGTGATGGGTCACCAGCCACCACATCCAGCCTGGCCTTGAATGGCTCCAGGGATGGGGTATCCACAGCCTCCTTGTGCAACCTGTTCCAGCCATTCCCCCTCCTATAGAAGGGCACTGCACTGCAGATGGGGCCTCACAAGTGCTAATCAGAGAGGAACAATCACCTCCCTCTCCCTGCTGGCCACCCCTTTTTTAGTGCAGCCCAGCACACAGCTTGCCTCCTGGGCTGCAAGCACACACTGCTGGCTCACATCCAGCTTCTTGTCCACCCGGACCCCCAAGTCCTTCTCTACAGGGCTGCTCTCTGACCTTTGGGTCACTCCATACCTTCCTGTGTCCACCCTGCAGTCCTGAATCAGCATGTACCAAACTCTGAACAGTGCCCTGACTTTGTACATGGACAGATGGGGATGGGATGAGGGGGAATGGCTTTAAACTAAAATAAGGGAGATTTAGGTCAGATGGGAGGGGGAAATTCTTGGCCAGGGAGGTGAGGTCCCAGCACTGCTTCTCAGAGCTGTGGGTGCCCCATCCCTGGAGGTTCCTGAGGCCATGGTTGGAAACGGAGCAGACCTGAGTTGGGGAGGTGGGGGCAGCCAGCACATGGCAGGGGTGGGTCTGGAAAGGCTGTGAGGTCCCTTCTAACCATTCTACGGTTGTATGATTTTTAAGGACCATTCCAGCCCAAGCTATGGATCTTTGATCTTTACGTTCCCTTCCAACCCGACTCAAGCCATCCTCCAGTTCTTTGATCTTTAAGTTCCCTTCCAACCCAGGACATGAAAAGAAAGAAAAGGCTCCATGCTACAAATGGTGGCAGCAGAACTGTGACTGTTTCCCAGGGACCCTCTGGGAGGAGGCTGCTGGTGGGGCTGTGCTGATGACCCCAGGGCAGTGCCCAGCCCTGCCACTGGGATCCACCCTTCATCCCATCTGTGGGGCGACCATCCCTCCGGCCGCTGCTCTGCTGGATGACAACATTTTAATGCTGTAATCATTTCATTTATTATCGTCTTTAGTCGTGGAAATCTAATCCCCAAATTCAAGCAAGCATCTGTCCTCTTCATTTACTATAGAGACATCAAATTATTGCTTGTCCCCTTTGTGGCTGCCTGATCCCTTCGATCTGGTTCTCTACCAGTATTATTATTAATCTCCACCCATCATTTCTCCCTGCCATCTGCTTGACAGCAGGAGCCCCACACTCGGACCAGGGCAGGGCTCCTGGTGAAGCCGTGGGGGGCTGTTGCAGGAGGGCTGCACTCTGAGCACAGTCCTGGTGGCCGCCCGCTCCATCTTTTGGCTATTGCTTCACTTTCTCTAGGAGAAAATAGGTTTGCAGTTCAGGCCCCTTGTTGCACAGACCAGGAATAAAAATTGTTCACGGTTCTCTCTTTGTCTCTTGTCTTCAGGTATTGATCAGCTTCTCCATTTTCCCCTTTCTCTGCTTTCCTCCTGCCGCGGCGTGGTTTTGGCTGGAGCTCCTGCCAGCAGCCCCTCCAGAAGCTGTTCCCAAGATATGGATATTTGCAAAAAGTATGGATTTTTACAGGGACATCTGCAAGAGCCAGTAATCACTGCTGGTTTGGGGAGGATGGCAAAACCTGAGTTATTAAAGCTTTCTATAACACAGTCCCATGTTGAAGGAAGCCACCTGGGTGATGTTTGTTTATAGGAGTTTTCCTCGTAACATTGGCTGTAATCACATAACCAGACCGGGAGCAGTTTGTTATGTATGAGGCATTAATAGCTCTTCCAGGTGCCATGTGTTTCTCCTGGCAAGCACTCTCTGTTAGCAGCACACGGCATGCAGTGCCCAGTGCCTGCTCACCCTCTGTCTCACACACTGCCCGTGACCGATGCATTTGTTTTCCTCTGACTCTAATCCCCTTTCTGGTTTCCTAATTTTTCCTTCTCTCCTCTGCGTTATTCGTTACTATCTCCAGCCTAGCGCAGACCAGTGAACTCAGAAATCAATTCAGTGCTGGAGTTTCAGTCTCAGAAGAGCTATATGGGAAAGGCCTGCTACTTTCCCGGGATGGCCTCTGACAGAGCATAAATCACAGCAGATATTTTGCCAACATACCATATTTCAAACTCATAATCAGTCTGCTATCACCCTCAGGTTTCCTTCAGCACGGTGCTATCTCCCTCCAGCTGCACGTGATTTATTATGTTGGGGTACTGACACCAATTGTACATCTCTAATCCTCTCTTGTATAATTTCTCTCTGCTGCATTTCCTTAATTACCCTCTTTCTGACCTTCCTTCTCCTTTCCTGCTCCTCCTCAGGGCTTGCTCTCAGGCTCCCTTGCCCTCCCTTGGCTCCTTTGCTCCATTTATGGTGCTGTCACAGTTTGCACACCCCAGACAGCACCCGCCACATGGTCTGGAGCCATGCTGGGTGCTGACCCAGCTCATGGCCAGGACCCCATGGCCAGGAGGAGCCTCAGTGCTGCACATAGACCTGGAGCTGCCAAAGACCCACAGCAGAGGAGGTGGAGAAATGCTCACTTGGGGCATTTAGAGGCTACAGCATCCCTTCCCTGTGTGCAAATGACTTCCTGACCCCCGCGCGGGATTTGTCATCTCTGATGTCAATAACCCCCAGCAATAAAAGTGATGGAGACATCCCATTTGTTCAGCACGCAGATGTGCCTGGGCTCTGCAGTCCTGGGATGCAGCTTCTGGTGCACGTTAACGGGTTCCGCTGGTGACAACGGGGGAGCATCACCATGGCCCTGAAAAGCGTCCTGTTGCCATGGAGATGTGCATCCCTGCATCCCTGGGAGGGGAATGGGGGTTGTTCGGGAAAGAGCAGGCATTCAGTGAAACAGCAAGCTTTATCTTTGCTTTTTTTCCTTTTTTGATAAAAGCTTTTCACCGAGTATCGAGCAGTGCGCTGTATTTCAGTGCCTCGTGCCTGCTCTCTCCTGCCCCACTGGTCTGAGAGATGCCCACAGAGATGCCACCTCTGAGGCCATGGGGGGCTTTGAGCTGACCAGCCCAAGGCACAGAGCCAGCACTGTCCCTTCCAGAGCAGTTCTTCAGGTTGGGAAAGAGAAATGTCTGGTTGCCTAAACAAAACGAGATTTCTGAGGAGAATTAAGAGATGAATTGCAAAATACCGCAGACCTTTGCCAAGGAAGCTGAATGTCAAACGGATGAACAACTTTGGAAAAATCCTCACCTGAACACGAGTGTGCCTGAAAGCGTGAGGGCTTTCTGCTGGGGGTGCTGCTGCAGCCCAGCTCTGCAGCACAAAGGTTTGGAGGAGCAAAAACCCACCTGCAAGAGGAGCATGAAGCGGTCGGTGTGACCTCAGGAGGATGATGATGAGAGGGGGAACATCACAATAGTTAAGTTTAAGGAAGTGCTGGAACATCTTCTTCATAATTAATAAATGAAAAATGTTCCTGCAGCTAATCAATACAGTTGTTAGAGGGAATTGATCAGACGGGGAATTCTTTTTGTGGGTACAATTTTTCACCTATTCAGAACAAAAGACTCCCTGGGGGGCTATCAGACAGATCGACGCTTAGGAGCCTGACCCAAGCATTGAGTTCTCCCCATGCGGGGCTGAGCTGCCCCAGGGCAGCCCCTGCCCTCTCAGTTAAGTCCTTGGGAACAGTGGCAGGCATGCTCTGTGCTGTCACACAGATGACATGTGGCAGGTCCCCAGGATCAGAGCTCTGGGATGGGCTCCCAAGGTTGGCTCAGCTCTTCCCCACCCAGATAGCCGTGATGAGAAACAAGTTCTGCTTTGGAGAGCTCATAATGCGATAGTGGGCATCAAAACGTACCAGGGACTGGTAGAGACCTCATTGTGGCCTTCCAGCATGAGGGTGGACAGTGATAGGACAAGAGGGAATGGATTTAAACTGAGACAGGGGAGGTTTAGGTTAGATATTAGGAGGAAGTTTTTCACCCAGAGGGTGGTGACGCACTGGCACAGGTTGCCCAAGGAGGCTGTGGATGCCCCATCCCTGCAGGCATTCAAGGCCAGGCTGGATGTGGCTCTGGGCAGCCTGGGCTGCTGGTTGGTGACCCTGCACACAGCAGGGGGTTGGAACTGGATGAGAGTTCTGGCCCTCTTCAACCCAGGCCATTCTACAATTCTATGATATTTTTAAGATCTTTGATCAGTTTTCTTCTTGTAAGAACTGTGTTTGGGCTATGACAAAATTCACAGCTCATTTCAGGGTCAGCACATGTGTGCCAGCCCTGGCCTTTCCATCCTGCCTGATTGACCCATTTGTCACATGCTTTTTACTTTCCGTAGTTCTAATAGGGAATGAAGGAAGAGCAGAGGAATGGGGAACACAGCAGCACGCCGGGCAGTGCAGAGCCCACATAGGGTCAGCAACTGTGAGTGTCCCCAGGGTGGCTTCATGCAGGCAAGGCCCAGCCTGTGGGGATCAATGAACAATTAATTACTGTCATCAAGCGGCACTCTGCGCAGGGAAGACAGCGCACTTATATTTATCAATTCCTAATTAGTAGCTCTTGCCTCACTGACAGTTGTCTGTTAGCCAGAAGGGGAGCCACACACACGGCTTGTGAGGGGTCCGTTTCATAGCGGCAATTAAAGAAGGATGAACTTGTTTGAAAGCCTGGATTGCCGCTGTGATTTAGAGGAAAATCCTGTCAGGTAAGACCAGGACCTTCCAAGGAGCATTCAGATGTCTCCCATTCAGGTGTCTCAGCCACCAGTGTCCCACTTGGGCTCAGCAAGGTCTGTCAGTGGTGTTTCACCAACCTCTGAGTGCTCCCGTGGGTGAATCGTTCCTATAAGGGTGCTGCAACCTCATGGACATTTCTCCCTTTTGCACCATCATGAATAAGTCTGCATTTAACCCACTCTGCTGTCTGAAAATTAGCGTCTTGATCATACTCATCCTATGGAAACTGCACATTAAATCCTCTGTCCCAAGTCGGGTTAGTTTCTGATGGTGACTGCTGTTGTCTTGGATGCAGGTGAATGACCCACGCCCATGATGAGCAGACACACGCAATGCTGTGTTTTCAGACCTTCCCATGCTGCAGCACACAGCAAGCTGCCGCTGGTAATTAACTTGATCAAGCAAAACTCCCATAAATCAATCACAGCCTGGCTAATAAATAAATCTTTGATCAATTGCTGCCTGCAGAATGCACAGACAAGTGTTGGTATCTCTGGTTTACCACCGAACTGTAAGATCAAAGATGAATGCCACGAGGGACAGTGGTGATCCAAAGGCAATGCATTATTAAAACTTCAGCAGTCATAACAATTTTTAGGAGACCAGCCCATTAGCTCAGCTTTTCCATTGGCTGCTCTTCCTCTATAGTAGGAGTTACAATCTCACACCCAACATCCCCTCACTCATTCTCCTCTGTCCACGCCTCCAGTCCCCATGCAGAGGGCCTGGCTTCAATGTAAGAAGGGAAATGTGTTCAGGGGGTGCCCCATCCTCAGTGCTGTGAGGTTTGGGATGCTCAGGGCACTGCTGATATCTCACCTTTGGCAGTGCACCCCCAGTGCGTGTGTTTTCATTCCAGCTGAGGGTACAGTGTCAGCAGATGACCTTTGTCACACCCCAGCTCTTTCTGGGATGTAAATTAGGGGCTTTCCTCCCCCACCCCCCCATCTTGACAGATAAGATGAACTCTTACTTGTACATCTCAAAAGCAGATATTTATTGTAAGCCCACCGCTATTCGCAGCAGGTGGACGGAGATAATACCGTCATTATGTGCTCAGAAAATGCTTTGTAAAATTTGGTAAAGTATGCGGCGGACTCTGAAGCAGATAACATCTGCCTTAAAAGACCATACAGCTGTAAACAGGGTTTAGAAAAATAGCACCCACTGCTTCTCCATGGGAGTATTGATTTTTAGTGTTGGAAAGGGTCAAATTCAAATCGCCGGCACAAAGCGCGGCCGCAGCTCCGGTAACAAAGAGCGGAGCCGTGCGCTGGGAGCAGCAGTGCAGGGGCAGCAGCATTCCCATGGGAGCAGCCAGCTGCACTGCTGGGACACAACGCCCGCACCAGACCCCCACCCATGGCAGATCTGCTCCAGTGCATCCAGGGCAGAGGGAAGATCCACAAGGGCGGCTGCATGGCACCTTGCTGGTGATGCAGATGTTTTGTTACCTGACCCTGAGGAAGGGAAACTTTTCCTTTTCTTGCAGGTCAGAGACTGCGGAGAGGTGGCTGCCGCAGTGCCAGAGCTCCCAGGTGTGCTGCTCTGGAGATGAAGGAGGAAAGCAGAGCAGAGCTGTGTCCCCTGGTGCCATAGAAAGGGCTTAGGCTGCATACTGAGGACTGAGAGCAGCCTGAGCCACCCTGTGCCAAGATATGTTACCATATGTCATCCCATGCCACCATATGCCGGCCCATGTCATCATACACAACTCAGGCTGAATATTAGGAACTATTTATGCTTGGAAAGAGTGCTGATGAAGTGGCACAGCTGCCCAGGGAACAGGGGATGTACCCACCCTGGAGAACAGTGGGGATGTGGCACTTGGAGATGTGGTCAGTGGGCATGGTGGGTGGAGTGGTGTTGGGCTTCGGGATCTCATAGGTCTTCTCCATCCTTAATGATCCCGTGGGTTTGTGATTCATCTGTGGCTTCAGGATGACAGGAGGGCACTTGGTGGTGGAATGGTGATGGGAGCCCATTTGAGCAGAGCCCTTTTTGTTCAGCGCGTTGATCAACTTTCAGCACGTGAGTAATTACTCCAAGCTGACATTTTTCTAAAGCAGAGCTCTCTGGAAGATGCCTGTGCCCCGAAATCCCACACGCTGCCACAGCTGCGCAGGGCGGCTCGAAGCCCTTTAAAAATCACTCTCTCACCTCATTATTATGCAGAGCAATTTTTCATTCATCGGGAATCTACAGCAGCATTTTAATGTGAGAAGCTCCCTACTCTGTTTCTCTTCCCCTGAAGAAAAATAGCTTAATTTCTCCAGTTTGATAGATTTTCCTGATCCTTCAAACAGTAGAAAAAGACTCTTGAAAATCGGTCGTTGGACTATCCACAGGCATTTTATAATGGCAGTAAATAGGTCTATACTGAATAGCTCTCCAGGCATCAACTTGAATGGTGTCCTTGACACTGTTATTATTATCCTTGCTGGATAAAAAAAAAAAAGAAAAAAAAAAAAGGAAAAAAAAAAGAAAAAGAAAAAAAAAGAGAGAAAAAAAGAAAGAAAAAAAAGGGAAGAAAAGAAAAAAGAAAAAAAAAGAAAAGAAAGTCTGTGAGCCTCTGCATGCTGCAGTTTGCATGCGCTGAGTTGGGTGCAGGCTGCAAATCCCCCTTGCCATGTATAAGCTGCAGAGATCAGAGCGGTGCTGCTTTTTGCCCACATTTCACAGGGTTTCATGCAGAAAAGGAAGTCAGTGTGCATGAGCAGCTCTGCGTACTCTGGAGGTGCAGGAATTGGAAGTTTGGGGTTGTTCATTTTTTGCCCCGTTGCTCCTTTTCCATTCTCTGCTGACCTCCCTGCTCAGAAGCCACTGCAGAACATCTTCCACAGGTCCTTGTGCCATCGTGTCAAGCTGCTCTTTGCCAGGAGGCAACTGCAGAACGTCCCTGCTGGGGCGGTTGTTCTTTATGGCCTTCACAGCATTGCAGCACAACTCCACGCTCAGAGGCTGCACAACAAACCCTGGCGCTCATCCACACCACCTCCAGACTTTTCCCTAACGCCATCCTTTTAACCTCAGACCTCACGGGATTAAGTCTCATGTCAAGAGAGCCACGGTGGGAAAGCTGGAGGTTAATCAGGGAGAGCTGTTTTCTCAGAATAAATAAGGTGCTTTCATTTCTTGAAAGCCACTCTGATTTTTTTCCAGCCCACTCATAAGGCAAAAATAGTGTGCCCTAAAAATGTCACCGTGCTTTCACAGTGCTTTCACAGATTTATCTCTGTCGAGACCCAGCACAGCACCGCCTGCCTCCCGGTGCAGCCCGCAGCCTGGGTGCTGTGCTGTGCTCTATGGAGCATCGCTGCCTGCAGGAGAGAGCAGGTTGTGGGTGGGAAATGCTGGCTGCAGTGGGGCTGTGGGTATCAGCATTGTCTGGTGCACTGTTCAGAGCACAGTTAATACTAGTTAATACACATGAGGACAAACCAGCACACACTGATATTTACATATTTACCATGTTCTTGCCACCACTAACAGCATCTGCACCTCCAGTGCCACCACCACCACTGTCAGTGCCACCAACACCAGTGTCAGCGCCACCATCCCATTGCCACTTGCCTGCTGTGGCTCAGTGATGTCCCCACACACCTTAGCTGGACATTGAGATCCTCAGGGCTGCAGTGTGACGCTGTGCCTAATGAGGGTCCTTTCGATTTTCTCCACAGGAGGGGCTGTAAGGACAGGCAGGGGGCACATCCCACAGTTTAATGAAGCACCAGACAGCCCGGAGTCCAACTCCTGCCCTCAGCACTCCTCCATGCTGCCTCCCTGCAGGGACTTCAGGTTGAGGAGTTTCTCCCCAGAACTCAGGAACCACCATGACTGCCCAGTGAATGGTCCTAGGAGGAATACAGGACTGACTGCATGCTCCCAGGGTCCCCTCCCTGCTCTGTTTTGCAATACCGAGGAGCTACAAATTACTTATTCTATGGAGAACCACAAGCAAGGCAAGTCTCTGGGTTAACTCTGTACACCCATTTTCCCCTCTCTCTATCCCCGTTCACAGCACTGAGCACCAGCCCTTCTGGGGATGCTGCCTTTGCAACCCAACATCTGCTGCAGAGTTTCTGCATCCTCGTATTTTTCCATGCAAACCACTTAGAAACAAAACAAGATAGCAAACACAAATCAATTCAATTGTCCTAGAATATGACAGGTTGACTTGCGACCTGTCTCATCTGGTACATGACAACGTTGTTTGCATCCTATTAAAGTGGATGACTTGTGCACTATTCATACAGAGCAGAGGTTCCTTCTGATGACAGCTTTTGAATCATAGCTCCTTCTTCATCATACAATTCACCACAAAGCCCCTCCACCAATTGACATTGCAACACAAGTGTCACTACACAAAGCAGTTTATCCTCCAACACCACCGATGCCCCTGTAATTCTCCCATAGCCTTTCACAGCTCTCACATGCTCTGCTGCTTCATGAGCAGCGTTTTGCAGCCATGGACGATCCATTGCTCTCCTGCCAGTGGCTGCCGGGCTCTAGCAGATACCTCTGTGAAGTTCATGGGAGCTCTGCAGAAGATGCCAGCTTTAATCCATTACTTTGACCATGGTTGTCCCACTCACTGTGGCTTGCCTTGGCCACAATGAGTCTTGGACTGTGTACAGAGTTGATCTATGTAAGTACAGTTAATCTATATAAGTGACAAATCTTGGTTTTAATTTTTATTTATTTATTTTAATTAAAACACACACACACACACACAAAAAAGGGCAATTGAAACATAAAATCAGTGGGAAATTCAGTCTGGATATCAGGAACAGCATCTTCTCTGGAGGGTGGTTGGGCACAGAAAGGTCTGCCCAGGGATGTGGTCATGGCACTGAGCTGCCAGAGCTCAAGGATTACATTTGGACACAAATACAAAAAAAATTAAAGACTATTTCAGGAATCTTGAAGCTTATTCTCAAACCCGTTTGTCAGAGCAGAAAGCACGGCTGCATATTTTTTGCTACGTTTACCCAGGGTATCAAACTGCATAAAATTATTTGCCATGACTTGATCCTACCATAATTTAAATTTCACTTTTCCTTTCAGTGACAATCCATTTTGCCTGCTGCTGCAGTGCTGGCTAATGGCAGTTTAACTGCTGTAACATCATTTTCTCTCCTGCAAGATGCTCACCGACCTTTGCAAAGCCCTCCTTTGCACTGTCCCTCTGGTGCTATGCTCTCTTGAATCACCCTCTGTCACCATGGACTCGTGATTGTTAAAGCAATTCTGCATCTGCTCCCTGCTCCAGCTGCAAGCTCTTCAGTAAGGGGACAAGTCCGGCTCCAGGTTTGTGAGCCCCAGGTTGCATGCTGGTCTCAGAACTTCCCAAGCAGTTACCAACCAACAAACACCAAGACCAACCCAGAACCATCTGCAGAACAAACATACACAGTCATTGAAGCACTGCACTGGAAAACCAATCACACACTCCTAATTTCAGGAAGAGGATCTCAGCATGGATGGAAACGACAGGTGAAAAATCTGTTGCTGACACCTGAAAGTTCAGCTCTGAGCGTGACCTCAGCAGCTGCAGGGCCACGAGTGGGCACCTGAGCTCTGGGTTTGGTGCTGTGTCTCCTCTGCAGAGTCTGCTGCTACAGCAGTGCCTGCAGCTCCCAGCACCCCACACAACCTGTTTTCCCCCCACCCACAGCCACTGCCTGTCTCCATCTCTCGCCTTGCAGGTCAGCCTTTTCTTTGCTGCTTTCTCTGCATTTCTTTTGTTGCCTTTTGCTCTCTGCAGGACGCTGGGCCTCCTGCTCTGTCTCATGCCACATCCGACATCTCCCCAGCACTTAGCAACACGAGGATCCTCCAGCTGTGTGTTCCATCCCTCTGCCCTCTGACACTCCATCAGCTGAAGGACTACCACTCCTCCCGGGTACACAGAGCACCTGATTCAAATGAACTGTAAGTCAGCCTTGTGGCTGTTCCACCACCACCGACTGCAGCTTTCCTATGGGTGAGGTCTGAAGTGCTGCCTGGCAGTGCCGAGACAAGACAGGGCAGCCTGGTCCCCTTCACAGCCCCACGCCACCCCACGTTGCCCCTTGTACCCTGCCAGTCACCACAGTCATCCTCTGCGCTTCCAAATTTCAGTATTTCAGGCTGGATACAGGGAAAAGGTTCTTCACAGAGCTCAGGGAGCATTTGGACACTGTTCTTCATCAGTTTGGGTGGTGGTGCATGGGGATAAGGGTTGGACTCAGCACTGTTGTTCTTCCCCACCCCCACCTCCCTATTGCATCCACCTCCCTGCAGTTTTGCTAATTACAGCCAACACCATGCCAGCTTGGCACCACTGCCACCCTTCCCGTAAGTGGCAGAGGCTAATCATTCCCTGCTTCGTTAGGAAGTGAGACTCTCCTTCCCCATGGGCCTCGTGCATGGTTTACTGGAAGATTTTTCTCCCCTTGCCCTGACCCTGTGCATCAGTGTGAAACCAGTGCCAGGCTCTGTGGTGCTGGGGCTGAATGTGTGTGCTGTGGGTCAGGGTGTGAGCTTTGCTGCACCACATTGTCCTCATTTGCCATTGTTTGGCTTCCTTTCACCTCCAGAGCAAGGTGTGACTTCCAAGGTGACTTCTGCTTTGAAGAGCTGCCCAGCCCTCCTGCTGCACCATGGCTGCAAGGTGGGGGGCATCAGCAGGAGCCCAGTGAGGGCACAACTATAGAAGGAGAGCTGTGGGACATTGCTGGTGGTTGTGCCCGACCTCACCTGGGCAGAAAATCCCAAGGATTTCCCATCACTGTGCAGAGCTGTTGTGATGTGGCCAGGGGGATGCAAACAGTTCTCTTCTTACCCTGTGCTGAGTGCAACCAGGGCTGCTGTATGTCAGCAGTGGGGATGGGGGTTGCTCCCTGGGGATCCCCAAGGCCCCCCGAATGGGGCTAGGCACAGCACTGGGCAAGGGAAGGATACAGGGGTTGAGGACCCTGTCCACCCCAGGCTGTGGCTCCATCACCTCTGCTGTCACCTTGGGATCAGCCCCACCTTGATCGTACTGCTGTGCCCCTGGATCCCGGCAGAGCAAAACAGGCAGCATTTGGTGGTGGGAGTTTAAACCATCCAGGATTTAGACTGATGCAGAAAGAAGGGTGGATGAAGTGAGAGCACTGAATTGGGACGTTCGGCAGCAAATTACAGCCCTCAGTCTGCAAACTACTCGATTTAGTGGCAGTCAGAAGACAGCAGCCCTGTCTGGACACTCGTGGAGGGAACCAGGGCCCAGTGTGTCCAGTAGAAAGCGAACATGGATTTATAGGCAGGTTAAACACCCAGTTGTTCCTATTCTTTATTTTCTTTCTGTTCCTTTTTTTTTTTTTTACAAATTTGTGCCCATTTTTCACACAGCTGGGAACTGACTTTTCAGCCGTATCAATCCCTTTGCCTTGCTGGGAAACCTAATATCCAAAAATAAAAATCTATATTTAATACCCAAAGCGCATCCAGCAGTTACATAATTCACATCTCTTAGCTAAGTACGGTAATGAGCGCTCTGCATTTTTAAACCATCAGTTAATTGTCTGCCTCCTCCCTGGCAGCGCAGATCAGACAGGAAAGGCAGAAAATGAATCCCACAAAACCACATTTGACGGGTTTAAAAATCTATTTTCCTACAAGGAAATATGGGAAGGAGAGGTGATTAATGAGAGACCACGAAGAAAAGGTTTTATCCAGCAGATTAATTCCAGCGTGTGTTTAAACCCATGGCAGTGCAGCGCCGGCGGGATGCTGTGTTTGGTTACCTGCAAAATCCAGGGAGTCTAATGAGCAAAATGCTAACTTTGTCAGAGCAGGAATTTTATAAATAAGGCAAACAGACCTGTGTTTTTAACATCTGCTTCTGCTTCTTCCCGCGCAGAGACGAATAACAAGCAAAGGTGAACGAATCTGGCATCTCAGAAAGGGCAATCATTTAAAGCTCCCATGTTCAGGGAGCAATTAATTACCCAAACCTGCAGTTTTGGAGAAGAAGATATTTAATCTCTCGGAGTCCCCGGCGACTCAGACCTCTGACCTCAGAACCACGACCTCAGCACTGAGCGTTGCCTCCCGTGGGATGGGGTAGGGGGGGGAACCGCAGGGCCATTGTTTTGTAAACAATGCTCCCATAAATCTGGGAGGGGATGCTGCTTTCCTGGCTCAGTGTCTTGCTTACAGACTCCAACCTGAGCAAGGGCAGGATTTGGAAGCTGCTTCACATGGTGCTGCATGCAATTTTCTCGCGGCGTGTTACCAGCTGCAATATTGACATCAGTGCCTGCACAATCCAAAGCTGGCATTACCTTGACAAAAAAAACAAAACAAAACAAAAAAAAACCAAACACCCCAAACCCAGTTGATTTCCTGCATTTAGTTTTTCCTGCATCCTTTTTCTACCAAAGCATCTACCTGAAGCCACTGGAAAGGCGATCTCATCCAGAACTGCTGAGGGAATCTCGCCTGCAAGCCACGCACTGCAGGTTCGTGAGGGATTGTGGTATTGAATGTCTGCAGGAGCCGTGAAAGGCAGGTGACAGAAGCTGAAGGATTATTTCCTCTCAAACAGAATAATTACTCGTCATCGCAGATCGAATAAATAAGATGTCCCTGATAGGTGGTTTGTGGTTCCAAGTTCACACGTCCCATTTATGCTCCTTCCAAATACCTTATATCATTTGTGAGACAGCAGGCCATTAGGGAGTTGATATTAGCCTCACCTGCAGGCTTATATGAGAAGATGAATTACTGAACATAGTCAAAGTATCTCTTCCACAGAAAAACAGTACTGGGATGCACGTGAGGAAAACGAGAGCACTGAGCAATGGCTTCATTTAATTTCTCCGTGGATGGAGCAACTTGCACCATGGGGAAGGATGTCATGGGAACCACAGCAAGGATCATGCAGCTTTGGTAATTAATATCATAATGAATACCTTAGCCAGAGCTCTGTCATACTTCACGAGCAGGTGGATGTCCCCACTAAGCTGAAAAGTACAGAAAATTGACACTGAAACAAGTAATGATGGTGGCGTTGTCTGAAGATTCCTCTGCTTCCCATTTTCCATGGTAAGCGTTCCCCCGAGAACACCTAAGGCTGACCCTAAACTTTCCCCATTTTCCAAGTCAATGCACTTGATGGGAACTCATCGCGCCGCTCTCTCGTTGATTACCAACCCTGTAGATCTTCCGCAGTGGAACTGTTGCCAATTTCGAGTTGGTTGAACTCATTTCACTTATAGAGCTCCTAAAGGATGCGAGTTGGTTTTGGGCTCCTGGTTTTATTTGTTTGTTTTTGCCTCTCACAGAGGCCTGCAAAATAAATGCTATCCAGCGCTGCTCCTCTGCCCCGCCGCAAACACAGATGCATATATATTTTGTTTCCTTTAAAACAAACCACTGTCAGGGAGTCACCGCGTAGGACACAATGTTTAAACACCATTATTTTATTATTATTTTTTGAGGGTGTTTGCTCTTTCCTTCCTGATTTTTAGCCAGCTTGTAAAAATCAATAGGCTCGCGTTCCCATCTGTGAGCCACCTGACGTCCTGTGCTGATCAGAGCAGCTCGGGGGGCTCTGAGCACGGTGAGCACAGCCAGGCCTGGCTCGGGGCTTTGCATCCTCACGTAGGGCTGAGAGCTGAGCAGGACAGCCATGCCTGGGGCACGGAGGTGCACACACTGTGTAGAAAGCTGCTGCCATGAGGCCAGGCCAGGCAGCCAGCAAGGCTGGAGGTGATGAGCGCTGGCCTGAGGTGGGTGAAGCAGCACCACTGCTGTGCGCTGCCCACCGAGAGCAGCACGGCGTTATTTCGGGAAGCAATTTAATGGTTTGCTGATAACTTTGATTGCTTTCATGTCAGGTTAGCTTCTAATCTGGGTTCCGCTTCACTTCTTTCTCTAAAATAGCTCTGTGTGATTAAACCACAGCGGAGCAGCACCGCACGCACGCTGATGGCCGTGCCCCTGCTCATGGTCCTCTCGCCACGTGCCGGGCTCCATGAGCATGCTGGGCTCTGCTGGCAGCAGCTCTGTGCCCTCTGCTCCTGCTGTGCCACAAACAGCAGCTTGCAGCACCTCAGCAATAAACACGTGCATCCACCAGCAGCAAACGCTGCTGAGTGTCTGGCTCTGCACGTGGAGGGCACGGCATTTACACCGGGTTTCTTCAGCTCTTGCGTGATGTTTGATATAATATATATTTTTAATAGGATCCTACATGAGCAGAAAAATGAAGATCACATACTTCATTAAACCAAACTGGAAGAGCCAGCAGGAAACAGCCATCACATCTCATCTCTCTGCTCAGGAGATACAAAGCAGACGGTTTGCTTGGGCACGCTGAATAGAGGCTCACCTGAAACGGGAGCACAACCTGCCCTGTGTCATCACTGCAGCAAGACTACTGGGGGGCATTTGCCAATAAAGGGGCACTCATCAATAAGGGGTTAAGAGCTCCACTTGCTGCAAATCCAGCCTCTTGAAAAGCTCGTTTTTTAAGGTTAGATCCTCTGAAAATCTGTAAACAGCACAACAGTTTCCACAGCACTGAACAATGACAGCGTTGTGCTGTGCCTGCGGCTGTCCCCAGCAGCTGGAGCAGTGCTGGCACACGCAGCCAGGCACGCTGTGTGTTGGGGTGATGCTGTCCCCCTTGCACAGTCACTGCCCTGTGAAGTCACTGCTGAGCTGGGAACAGCTCCTGTTGCCACGCTGAGCTCAGAAACCTCTGCAAAACCTCTGCACCCAGCCATGAGACAAACACCAGCCCCAGGAAACCCCCTCTGTGCTGCTGTTTCCCACCATCTGCCCACCGACAACAGCAAGGGTGGTCCTTCAATTGCGTGCAGACTTCACAAACATCCTCCACGTTGCCAGAAGCCTGGCAGCCAGTGCCACAAGGTGACAGAATCGTTCCAGCCACACTTGATGCTTCAGTTCCTACCCTACTGCACGGGATGCTCCAGCCGGAGCATCTTCTCCCACCCGGGGCCACGCAGACATCTCACCCCCACACCCCTGTTTTTGTCTCTGCTGCTGGGGTCAGCGCTGAGAGCTGCAGAGAAGAGCATCTTCCAGAAAAAGAACAATTTGCTAAAACGATTTTGCCTGAGTTTTTCTTTGGCAGAGCTGGCAGGAGGCCGAGCGGCTTGCTCTCATAAAGAAAACATGATCTAGGTTTAAAAACCTGCTTCATCTGGTGGAACAATAGCTGCGCTTACTGCTGCAATAAACCTGTAATTGCTTTTAAATGAATTTTAATCCAATTTCTGGCTAAACTGCAAATGAAGTAATCATATACAACCTAACATCTTAACCGCTTCTCCGTCAAGCAGAATTCTGTTATGATTTCACAGCGGTGCTGAGCGTTGCTGAACAGGTGCCCGTGCAACTCCGCACTTCCGCGCATTTCATTGCAGTTCATTACCATCAAATCTGTCTTGAACTATTTGCTCTGGCATCGCAGGTGCAGATTGACCTCAAGGTACACCAAAGGCAGCAGCTCACTGGTGTCCAGCCCTGCCCCAGTGTTGGGACACGCTGTTTAAAATCGATGACTGCAGTAAATAAATATCTACCTGCCCTCCCCACCTCCACGTTTTAGGCTACTCCAGCTCTTGGCAAATTGGTTTCTAATTTACAGAAATCAATTACAACCGTATATTCTAAAGGTAACAGTCAACGAGGATCTTCCCGTAGATGTCACTCCGGCTTCATTTTAAATACAAGATCAACATTCAAAAAGCTGCTCTGCTGCAGCAGAAAGTTTCACCTTTTAATTTTTCATACAGGATTAATTTTTAATTTTCAGACATCAGAGATAGAGAGAAGTTCCCCAGGAGCCCTCCTGTTCAAAGAGCACTCCAGGCAACTATTGCCATCATGTGTCAATTTATCACAGCGAAGGCTTGGGCTGCCCCATGCATATTTTTACTGATATTTTTGTTAAGACCCAGCTATGGCTGCTGTTGGAGTTGTGGCATTTGCTTAAGGCCAGGCTCAGATGCGACATCTTGTTTTTGGATAACACAAGAAACCCAACCTTCCCCACTGTGGTACATTGGGTCAGACCCGTGTCTTCCATCCAGGTGCAGCCACCAACTCCACAGCATTGCCTCCACAACTCTACTTAAACATTTTCCTTATTCCTGTTGTGCTCAGTTTTCTTCGCTGTATGTGTCGCAGTTCTGGCATATAAACTTTGTCTTTCATAGTATGAATGTCTCCTTGGGGGGGCAATCATGCCATTCACAGGGACAAGTGCGATTCTAGGTGTTGATCTCTGCTCAGTACTCCTCCAAGTGCAGCATGACTCAATTCACACGTTTTCAGGAATGCCTGCTGGAAAACTGGTCTCTTGCAAGCTCTGGAAGCTGAACATAACACCTACCCCGTCAGGAAACAGAGCTCCTGGCCAGAGGCAGCCCCTCCACCTCCCATTCTGGATATGAAGCTCAGGTCTGACCTATGTACCACAGCTGTGTTACATGGGCAGAGGGGATGGCCAGAGGACACCCTGGGTTTGGGTTCCAACACACCAGAACACAAAGTTCTAAGGCAAGGGCTTTCTAAGAGCTCTAAGTGTGTTCTAAGGAAAGCTCCTGTAGCACCCAGTGGAGCTGGTCCACACAGGGGTTTGAGTGGATGTCCAGGAACCTGACTTGAAAAGTGCACACAAAGCCTGGAAACAGCCTCCATCTTTCACAGAATCATTAAGGTTGGAAAAGACCTCACAGATCACCAAGCCCAAACCCTACTCATCCCCAATGACTGTGTTTCTACGTGCCATACCTCTTTTTCTTCCCATAGTTAATGTGCTTCATTAAAGGCACTGTGTCCTTTCCATCCGTTTCACATGGGGTTGAAAATGGGTCTCTTTCTGCCCTGACTCTGCACTTGGCCATGCTGTCCTGGCACTCAGGAGGCTGCAGAACAGACTGCACGTTCCCCCTGCACCTGCCTGGGGAGGCCGAACGCCTATGGGTGGATTTCTGAGTCAGCTGCAAGGAATGCTGATGGGCCGCAAGACGCAGACACAATGTAAAACAGGAACATTACGCTCTCTGGAAAAAACTCTTTGATCGATATATTTGATGTAGTTTGCACTGACCTCAGTGGTCCGCACCTTTAGATAGCTTTGTTTTCATGCAGGTCTGACATGCTTTAAAGAGGACAGAAGCCAAACAGGCGCTGGGAAGGAAGCTTTGTCACACCTGCGATGGCCTCGTACCCCTCACCACTGAAGGCAGCAAACTGGATGTGTCTGGCAGGGCTGTTCTTCCTTTTGTTTTTTCCCCTACAAATCTCGGGTGATTTCTCATTTCCAGTATCTTGTTCCAAATACCGCTAATTAGCGGACAAATGCTACTGCGCCAGTTCAAGCAGAATATTGTGTGACAGTTTGGAGGTGATCACGCACACGCAATTAATAATGTAGAAGTACATCGCTCCTTATCTCCATCACCTCTCAGACCGGCTCGTCTCCCCCAGCCTTAATGCATGCTCTTTTAAGCTGGAAAAGAGAGCACCTTCGCAATTGATCTCATCTGGCTCTTCCTCTGCCTCCATGCTCTGGATTACATTCATCAGGCGACGCTGCCCGTGATGGGATTTTGCCCCTCTAAGTCACAGCTGTGACATCCAGCACCAGAACAGGGAGCAGGGCCCTGTGCAGCAGTGACTCCAGGGACGTGCTGCTCCAACCCTGGCTGTCAGCTGGACCCGGCAGCAGCTTTTGGTCATTTCATTGCAGAACTCGAGAGTGCAGCCAGATATTAAATTATCAACAAAAAAATGATGCTGCATAAATGAAAAAAAATATTGATCTTTTGGCATCAAAATGCAATCACGCCGAATCAAAAACAATTAATGTCCCCTGAATGCAGATATATAGCAGGAAATAGGCATGTACTTTTTATAGGCAAATTGCTTAAGGTACAATATAGGCTCTGGCATGTTTTCATTTCTATTAAATGAGGAGGCTGTATTTCCGAGCTCTCTGAGTTGCCCACATTTGAGCATTCCTATGCACAAATCACACAGTTTATGTTTTGCAAAGTAAACAGCAAAACCCAGCACATCTAATTTTTTGAAACTCTTCTGGCTTTTCTTTTTGACCTTTGGTATTTGTACATATCGATGCTCTCTAAAGCATTGCACAAAAACACCTTGAAGTGTCAAGCTTTAAAAATGAGTCTTCTTTTCTCTTTCTCCTGTGTAGCCTGGATTATCTTGGCCTTGTCAAAATACATTCTCTAGTTAGAGGTTGGAAATATTTCCCTCCTGGCTCCCAGGTATTGATTTTTCACCACTCAGCCCCGCTGTCAGCGGAGAGGGGAAAGGTGAAAGTTCAGGCAGAGCTGCCCAGTTCTGCCCCCCGCCAGCACTGCAGCCCCACACCGGGTCCATGTCGGCGCTGCTGCCGTGTGCCATTCACCTAAAAGGAAACCCTGGGGCCACCAATACTTTAACACGTCCGTGTGCTGTGAAAACCGAGGATTCACCCAATTCCTTTGTGTTGATGCTTTTTTTTTTTCCCCCTTCTTCTTCCTATTTTTCCTTTGTTTGAAGGCTTATTTGGTGGTAGCATCTGAGCCCAGGCAGACCCATCCCCGCTGCCCCAGCACACTGCAGCACACCTCCACCAGCCCCAAGCTGCTGAGGGTTCTTCAGCAAGCAGAAGAAGCAATTGCAATTTAAAAAATAATCAGTATTGCAAATGCACCTTAAATATTCTTAGGACCCTGTATTCCATACTAGGAAATGTTGCTATTTGCATCAGTTACCCTCTTTGTAGGAATCTGGACTGGATGACAAGGAAAGCATCACCTCGCAAACACTGGTGCTGGTGAAGACCGCAGTTCCTGTGCCTGCCTTAGCCACGCTGCTGGAGAGTCACAAGAACTTCATTCCAACACCTTCCTCCCCTTGCATCAAGGCTGCAGGTCCCATCACCACGACAGACAGGACGTCGCTTAGGCTGACTTTCAGATGGAAAACAAATAAAAGAAGAAAAGTTGGTGAAAAAACTTGTGATTCATAAATCAGAGGCAGGGAATTATTTGCATGCCACCTGGCTGATGCCACAACAACAAAGCTCTTCGATACAGTTCAGATTTATTTCACAAGCATATTTACACCAGGGTATGCAGTATTCATACAGCAGACTAGGAGTGGACTCCAGAAGTTGCTCGAGAGGCAGACACTTCAATCATTTACCACACATGGTGACTTCCATCATTACAACACTTTCATACAGGTGTCTCATCATGTCATCTTTTGCTTGTAAACTGCCAATGAAGCCACATACGTCTCCACATTTACAAGGACAAGTCCAAATACAGTACTAACAAATCAATAAAGCACTAAAAGCTTACACTGGAATGACAATACGAATTTTACTGCAGTGCTGAGAGACCGAGGCTGTGAAGTTGAGGACCGGGGCAAACAAAGTCACCACAGTGGGGGCTGTGTCCAGCCCCACTGATGGATCCTGGACCCCAGCAGGGCTGGAGCTGACCTGCAGCACTGGGAGGAAAGGAACAACCTCTCTTCTGCATTTAAGAAAACCCATTACACTTCTAGCTTAAATCAAACATTTTAACGCATATATAATTCAAGATGTTTGCTCACTATACCACAAGAGGAAATCATTGCAGAGCTATGGTCTGCCATTCCCGTGGGGGTTGCATTTTGTTTCTGAAAGTAAACACACACACACACACACATCTTGGAACCTACCCTAATGTAACTGATGGGATCCCAGAACGCCTATGGGGGAATGCTTACAGTGCACCCTGCCTCTCCTCGTGCATCTGAACCTAATGCTGCAGTGCTTCAGACTGCAAATGGAAGGTCTCTGTTAGCTCTTCTTCCAATCTTTAACCTACAGTGTTACGTATGCATCATTATGAACACAATGTACATGCATGTTGTGTTAGTCCGCTTAGAAAAAAGACCCTGGTATTCTATGACAGTGTTCTCTGCTATACACTACATTCCTGCCAGATAAAAGGAATAAATTTTATGGCAGTTTATGTTAAACATTCCTAATGGTCTTAATTTCTTACTTTTTTTAAATTGTTATTTCTTAATTTTTAAACAGCAAACAGATATGTATCTTCCTGGGCTGTAAATCTCATCTTCACGTACAATGTACTACACAGACCAACTTAAAAAAAAATGTAAAAAAAAAAATCAATGCTTTTTATGTTTCTATGCTGCTTTATAAATTAATTTGTTCCTTTTTGGGGGAAGGGAAGATTTTATAAGTACTATTTTTACTTTATCATGTAAAGACAGCCTCCTTATTTCCGCGAGTTTTTCAAACAAAAAATGGCAAAGAGAAAGCTATACAAACATATACATCAATATTCTTAAATAAAATAGTACTTCATAGATTCGTTTCTGCTTTATTGTGAGCATAAATCAGCATACTTTCACACGATTAAATATTTCACAGAATTAGATATGTAAGAAGGAAACACAGTCACAGCTAACGTCACACAGGAATATTCCTACCGAAGAAATGGTTTCAGTAAATCTGTTCAAATAACTTATTATTTTTCATAGTTTTTCTTGCCAGAATTGTTAATTGCTGACACCACTTGTGCTGCCTCCCAGGGAATGCTGTGATCCCCCGTCCCTGTGGTGAAGGAACGTGACCCTGCAGCCACCAGAGCACAGCCCAGCTTCCATGCAGGATCCAGCACAAATGGGAGCAGCTTTGGGAAGAAAAAGCTTTTCATTTTCCTCAAAATAAATACCTTCATTGGTAGCAAAAAAACACCTTTATATATAAATACTCCTCTGTTCAAGTTCGCTAGTCGACTTTAGAGATATTTTCTTTATTTACATGTGAATTGTTATCCTTTATTCCAGACTACAGCAAGCAATGGCTGAGCACAGCAGCACTTCAATTCCTCAAAAACTGTCTTTTTTCTGAGGAATGTGCCCCTTCCACTAAGAACAGAGGCCGTTCAACTCCTGCACACTCAGCTACTAATTATCCCCAATTAATTAGGCCCTTATTAAGAACCCTCTAAGACACACCACCTAGTGATCATTCAGTGGTCACTAGAAGGAATACATGTAAACAGGGCCTTTGGTAAACCACAGAGGCTCTGTGAGCACATGGAACCAGGCCGCCAGCATGAGGCCAGCAGCCACCAGCCAGGCCATGGCACACAGTCAGGGTTGGGATGGGCCCCCCAGGACCACAGCTTCCCCCACCCTGCTGCAGAGAGAACCACCTGGTGCCATGGCCTGGCAAAGTGGGCAGAGCTGTGACCTGGCACACCAGGCAGAGCCACGGCCTGGCAAACCAGGCACAGTCGTGACCTGGCAAACCAGGCACAGTCATGACCTGGAAAACCAGGCAGAAGTGCAGCCTGGAAAACCAGGCAGAGCCATAACCTGGCAAATCAGGCAGAACTACGGCCTGGAAAACCGGGTAGGGTTGTGACCTGGCTGGTCCTGCCCTGTGAGCAGAGGACAGCAACAAAGAAGGGAGAGTTATATGGAGTTCTGACAGAAACGCGTTTCAGCACAGGCAGCTTCCCCTAGACCACGAAGCGGTGCTCCTTGCCATCATGGGCCATGAGGATGACGTTGCGGTTGGAGGTCCAGATGAGGCGGGCCAGGCGCAGGGCGTTGTGTGAGCCGGGGGAAGCGGGCTGGACGGGTGGCACCTGGTAGGTCTTGATGCAGCGCAGCTGGGGAGCTGAGTTGAGCATGCCGATACTGCCTAGCAGTGACGTGTTCATCTGCAGAGACAGCTGTTAGTGAGGGGTCTCCCAGCCCACCCAGATCATGCCCAAGTGACATCCCACCAGACCCACCCAGACCGGGCAAAGTGGTGCTGTCAGTGCCCATAACTTTGCAAAAGGAAAGGCTGAATAGAGCCACGAGGTGCACAGCGCTGCTCTTGGTGATGCTACCAGCAGGTACTGTATTGTGAGTAACGAATCCACGTCTGTGCACCTGCTTATCCTTCCAACACGAGAGAAAGGAAACCGGCGCATGACTAAATTGAATGTAAATTACAGTCAAAATCTTGAAGCTTCCCTCCTACGCACAGAACTCAGTTACATACAGCAATCAAGAACCATTCCTTAGAATCACAGGCTCATAGAATGGCCTGGGTTGAAAAGACCACAATGACCATCTGGTTCCAACCCCCTGCTGTGTGCAGGGTCGCCAACCACCAGGACAGGCTGCCCAGAGCTCACTGCTTGCCCCGTATCTTTTTTTTTAACTACTGTCCTCCTTGCCTATGCCTTTCTCAAGTTGAACTGTGAGATTTAAATCAACAAATTAGATAAGAAAATTATACAGTTTATTTACTACTTTGAAAAAAATCTCACATTTCACTTGTAGGTCTTTATAATTAAAGGTTTCTATTCAAATTTAAAGAGAAACATGAAAAGTTATTAAGATTATGTCTATGCTAGAATATTTTTGTCAAAGTAATTAAGAAACCACAAGTAAAATCATGCAAAATTAAGAATCATCATCATAACAGCTACAAACTGAAAAAAAACAATTTTTACTATTTTTCTGCTTGATAAACAAAGCACTCAGGAGAGGTGTGCTGAGTTCCACTCTCCAGAAAGCAGGGCAGTTACTGCTGATACGTGCTGCCTAGCTCCATGGTTTAAAAACAACCCTATGCCTTACAAGCACTCCTTTACTTGGGAGCCCGTCCATGAGCAGGCAGACGGCCGCCACGCCATATCCCTGAGTGTGCCACGTGGAGCCCTGGCAGATCCCAGGACATGGCAGTCGTGCTGCTGCTGATCCCACGCTCTGAATTCTGATCAGGACAAAGTACAAGCCATTACTTTTTCCTGGCTCTTCTCAGCAGCAGAATGGTGTCAGAGAGTGTAAATCATGGCATCTCTAGCAGGGAGCATGCATGCACCACTGACATTTTCACAATTTAAATCATCTTGAGTAATAACCCTTTTAAGATGACTAATGTTACTGATTTTCCTGCATTAATAATAGTGCCAAATGGAATACAGAAGGGAAAAAAAATCACTAGTGCACGAGGTCACATTTTAAAACTAAATGTGTAGGTATATTTAACTCTTTATGTAAAAGCCACTTCAACGTGAACATTTATACACCTGGAAGAATGTGGCAGCTCACGATTTAAAACACGTGCCTGAGTTTTTTCTTCCTGCCAGTTTTACAAGACCTGCTCTGATTGCTTTCTAGACTTTCCCTGAGTACTTAAATCGAATCAGTGTAACTGATAGATGAAGATTCTTGCTGTTGTCATTTAGTGTTTCAGAAAGTACACAATGTTGTGATGGATAATAATTTAATAATTATTATGGCACCTGTAAAAATAATGAATGGCATTAGAAAACTAGACTAGGGGAACATGTTAAAAACTAATAATTATAGGTATAGTGAGTTCTATTATATAGTCTGATTACTGTAAAACTAGATTATTTTGATAGCCTGCACAAATTGCTTGATTGGGTCGGTTTTTAAGTCTAGAGTCATTTAAAGGAAGAAAAGATTCCTGGTGAGGGAAAGTAAGCTGCAATAAAGGCCTCTTCTGTGCTTATCTGTCTCACCAAGCTACACATACACCTACCCACAATTGACAGAACAGTATTTCTACAGACATGATCACAAAGACTGTTCCTATGCTAAAAAAAATAACCCCCCCGGTACTTCACAAAATGTTTACCTGATCCTCAGTTTCTCCCATTTCAGACACTCTTTGTATTGCTTTTCTCTCAGCCTTCCTGTTTCCAGCATCATTATGGAAATTCCAGGCAGCTCCACAGCATGAGGAGCAGCCTGGGAAGCTGTGCTCCAAGTAGAGCAGCTGTGTCTGCTGAGCAGAAGGACTTGGCACAGCAGTAACGGGACCAATGTTCATCCTGAATAGTTTTGCATTGTGTTGAGTCAAAGAAATGGAGAAATATCACAGAGGTCTTCCTCTATGGGAACTTACTGGGTTCCAGAAGTCAGAGAAGAAGAATTCCTACTAGGGGATGGAGCAGTGTGAGAGCAGGAGCAACGGTTCTGACACAACTGGCTGGAGGTCTCCTGCAAGGCCCTAAACCTTAGCAGATGGATGTTTTAGGTGTGTAAAACTTAAAGTGTTACAACAGGATCAGACTCGAACAACAAGTAGGACACAGTGTTGTCTGACGGCTCTGAACTTACATACTGATTTGTATGCAAACAAGCCCTCACTCCTCACTGGGAGACAACTGCAAGGCATGCCTAAATATAAACAGTAAAAGTTCTGTACTTTACAGAAACAGAAAAAAATATGATGCACGACAAAACCAAAGGTGGGCAGACAGCACTGATCCTCCCGAGGACACAGGCTAGCAGCAAAGCACTTACCTGCCAGAAGGAGAGGTGGCTGTCTGAGTTGGAGTAGGTGGCGAGGTACCGGCCGTCAGGAGCAAAGGCCACTGCTGTGATCGGCCCCTTGTGCCCGTGGATTGTCTGTCAAGAGAGAACATTTAGGGACATGGTTTAGTGGGCACAGTGGTGATGGGTTCGCAGCTGGACTTGACTCTGAGCAACCTGATCTAGCCACAGATGTCCCTGTTCATTGTTGAACCAGATGGCACTTACGGGTGACTTCCAGCTCTACTAAACCTATGATCTTAATGGCCTTTTCCAACCTTAATGATTTTATGGTTCTAAGAATCTTAGAACAGGTTCTAAGAACAGTAACAGCGTTCCTTACTCATTTCAGCGCTGAACAGATTTGTAAGTAAACAATAATGAAACAGCAACTGGACTTCTAGAAAAACTTTCTGGAAGAGTTAATCAAACTGCTACAGTCAGATAACAGCACGGTACTATGTGCAGAAGCCTCTTGCTCCTATTTCAGCATCATACCTTAGGTCTTGAATCAAACGTATGACAAAACTTGGGAAAGCACACAAAATCTATCTAAGGTTTATTACCTCTGCAGAGCTAAGGGAACTTCAGAGTTTGGTTCCTGCAGGAAAGAGGAGGGCAGTTTCCTTAATATACCATTTTCTATTGGATTACCATAACGAAGACATTAGTAACAAGCTCACAAAGTATTTCTTTGAAGAATACACAGTAGCTGCTCACTCTGCATTAAGAGGCTCTGTGCCAATTTTAAACTGGCAGGACTTGCAATGTGTGAGAAAAGACTTTGTAACATCCATCGAACAAAACAGGGCTGTGAAAATAAAAGCGCATAAAAACAAAAGCGCTCCTGCAGCCAGCTCCAGGACAGCAAGAGATGCAAAGCCACCGAGCTGAAACACTGCACCTGAAGTAAGGCTTACATTAACAACCCATTAATATATTTATTGTGCATCATGTAAGTTGAGTAAAGTCAAACAGAACCCCAAACCTACGCCTTCAAGGTAATCACTACAGCTTAGGATGAAGATTTGAAAGGGGAATTAATTAGATGATCCAATGTTTAGACCCATCAAACTCTGCAGCACTTAACAAGCAAGTAATACTTGTCAATAAAAAATGTTTTGGTAATACAAAGGTGGAAAATCAATAGTACTTGCACACTTGTTGCTTTTCTTAACTACTGAAAATGTGTTCCAATAAGTACAATCCTTAAGGGAATTAATGTGCTTTGTTATTTAAAGCAAGTGCTTCTCTAATTGATGCTAATCCTTTCAAGCCAAGATTTATTTTTTAGTGCACTGCCTAAATGTGTACTTTGCAATGCACATCTTGTGCTTCCTAGGCAAAGTGAATAAGCAGAACAAAACGAAATTATTGCAACTCATCCAAAATATTCTGCTTGCACCCATGCATTTGGAGCTCAGACTGCCCTGGCTGGCACCATGCTCAACGCTGCATTAATGGCTGCGATGGCTACGCTTCAGCAGGAACACATGGCAACACGCTGCCTCTTTGCATCTCTTTCCTGCTCTGAAGTGTAACAGTGCATTACAAAATTATTTTCTATTTGAATAAAATCTGTGCAGCATTGGTTCGGCAACAGTCTGAATCTTGCACGGCAGACAGGGTGGGACAAAGTGCAGCTGCTTGGAGCTTCCCTCTGCCCAAGCAATTGTTTTTTAATGGGAGCACGCTCCTGGGAGACTATTTGACTTCTGCACCTGTCACCGCCGCTGTCCTGTACACATGATATACTGAGGCTATGACAACCTAATTCTGAGTCCAATATTTGGCAAACCCTACACTGAACTGCATTATTCTGTTAGAGGTGACATAAAAAATAAGCACTGTATCACTGCAGCAATTTTATTTTAATAAATACTGGAATGCATACTTTAAATTGATAAAGTAACATATATACTGCTATAGAGACATAGCAATATTTTACCACATTTATTATTAGATATTTATCTCCCCAGTCCCTAGGGGTACCTTAACTAAAATGAAACAAAAACAATCACTCACTGAGGATGCGGCATGCCTGATGCACCCCCATAAGTACCACACTTCCAGCAGGTGCCACATGAAAAGCAGAAAGCATCAGGTTTGTCCCAGCTCATCACTATCATTAAAAGCTCTGACTGCTTTCACTTGGAACAGCGTGAAGGTACCAGCTCCAATTTTTGCATGGGGTACAGTCCCTGAACAAGGAATGGTTATTTGAAAATTAAGGAGATGACTCTGAGCTGCTCAGCCACAGTCAGCTCCTGAAGCTGCTCCAGAAAGCTGGCCTAGATACAACACAGAGCACAAACAAATCACTGCTACAAAGCTCACTGTGCTAAAGGCAAAGACTGAGGGAAGACAACAGTTGAAAGTAGATGGAAAAAGAAAGGTGCCAAAGGGGACACAAGTGGTCAGTGAGCACAGCAGGGATGGGTTGGGGCTGGCCTTAGGGATCCTAGAAGTCTTCTCCAACCTTAATGATTCCATAATTCTGTGATGCGTTCTGACTAACAACAGAACTTCTTAAGTTTCATATTAAGCTCAAACAGCATCTCAGAACTCAACTAATCTTTGTATTGAAATAAAGGAACCTCCTGCTCCCAGCCACCCATCCCAGTGCAGCCCACACCAGCCCTCAGCCTCTCCCCACTGGAGCCCTACTCTACCTTGCCCCACTTACTGCCCTTTTTTGCCACCTTACAATGATCCCCTCTCTTTCCTTTCTATTTTACAACATGTAATCACAATACAAACATAGAAGGGCCACATTACACACAGTCCACCAAACACCTGATTCCCTGAACACTCAGCTTTGTGTTGTTCAATCCCAATCTCAGTTTGCGCAATGTGTCTGATAGAACCTTTCTATCCATCTGTTGCACTGTCCTTTGAAGAGCAGGCATGCGAGGCCTTCTAGGACCATGGGCTGTGTGAGCACATTCGGGATATTTGCTAAGACCTCAGTCTGCCAAACTAGACAGTTCCACCCAATACAATGTCTAAAACACCCTCACTTCTCACATCAGAAGTGAAATCTTTCAAGATGCCTCTTCAAAGGTTTCTATGAACACTTAGAATTAAAAAACAAACAAACAAAATAAAGCCAAATCTCCGAGCAATTTAGTGGAAATATCTAAAACAGCATTTACTTAAAATAGCTTCAGTACTTTTAATAACTGAATTTCAGTGCTCCTTCAAGGAGTACTAACAATTGCAGTAAAACTTTCAGGACTACACTGAGAAAAAGTATATTTTACATCTTTAAATTAATTTTCTTTCTGTCCTTCAAATGGATTCTCAATAATATCAAGATAAAGTCAAAGCACATATATTAAAATTTTTAACTTGATAAAATATATAACTTAATTTTTAATCTCACAGTAATACAATTTTGCATCAACCATTACTATTACTCAGTATTAAAATGTGACTTGCATGATGTGACAGGCAGTGCACAATGAGAGCAGAAAGTGACCTTGAGCAGCAGTGTATAAAAATACATTTATCACTGGAATGGCATGCTGGCTTTCAGTCAATATGTGCTCTCATTTGTTAGGAGGTTCTCCTGCTGTGATTCCCTCATTACAATTTGCTTTTACTTCCTGGGCAAATGACAACCAGAAAATGAGGCAGCTTCTTTCTTGACCAAACTTAATCCAGAAGAAATTAGATGACAGCTGCACCCATCCAAGTGTTAAGGGGTGTTTTACAAACATCTCCAAAATGCACAGCCACAGACCTCAGCAGTTCCGTGGGGCCCTGCAGACAGCCCAGAACTGCCCTGCACCCCTGAGTTGAAGGCTGCAAGGAAAGCATGCACGTGGCTCTCCCACCCAACTCATGATGTCTGCAAACATCAGATGGAAGCTCTGACATTAGGAATGTTCTCATCAGTTCGAGGGCTTCATGTGGCACCATCAAAGCCAAGGTGGCCATTCGTTTCACTACACCCATAAACCAGACAGTCCGTAACATAAGCAGCATGCTTTTCAGCAGCGAAACTAATGCCAGCATAGTTCAAACAGATGATGCAGTATCATCTCAGGACATACTCATGTGTCAGACAACTCAGTTTCGCTACTGAAATTCCTATCTCCATGATAGTTATGCTTTTAAAAGACATTCCGACAGCTTGTAGGCTGGGCTACATCCTGCAACTGATAGGAAAACAGTCGTAAATAATAATTCTGAGTACGGTCAGGATACCAATGAAAAATGGAAGAAGAAAGTATTTTCTCCAGGTTATTTCTATTTCGTGAGACAAAAAACAAATGTAATTATCTTAAATCCCTACTTTAGGGGGTTATCTTAACAATTACAAACAGCCTGTGTAAAAAATTACAAAATATGGATAGGCATCAGGAAAAGAGCTTGTGCTGGACGAACGCCAGGCCTCATGGTTTGCAGATGCGTTACTGCAAAGTGCGGTAAAGTTTCAGATCCTGAACCACAAATCCCTCAAGAGTGATGCTGAATGGATGGGAGGAAGTTTGGGCTGGTATTCCAGCGCCAGAGAGCACTTTACAGGGAGAAAAGACACTGAATGCCTTCCAAAAAATCACAACATGGAATGGATTTACCATTTATTACGTGGACTTCATCTAACCAGCACTCAAAATGCAAATCATACCCTTAATGGGAATAGCTGTCTAAATTGTTAGAAAGACGCAATTAAAACACAATAAATAACAGCAATGTGGTCTAAGAGCAATCAGTAGATCACATTTCGGGAGGGCACAGAGAGGATGGAGATGAGGGTTTGAGCGTGCCCATCAGATGGATCACCAGCAGACACAGTTCATTTGGGGATTTTCAGAGGGCATTAGGAAAGGGCTCCAAGCTGCTGTGGTGGGAGAAACTTGTTCACCAGGCAGAAAGAAGAGCTCTGAGCAAGCAGTTATAACACCATTCTTAATTTTCTAAAAAGCAAGAATTGAAATGTCTAATGTAAAAGAGTTATTAAAACAGTCTTCAGGACAAGACACTATTTTCCAAGCAAACACACGAGTTTGATACAACCTTATCAGTGCACTGCAATAAAACTATCGTGTTCCCAGATGAGACTCTTTTGTAAACATAAGAAACCCCGGTAAAGACATCAAAACTCTATGTGGCTCACAGCACCACAGATAACAGTGAGAGACTGCATTCTCCTACAGACACAGATCTTCAAAACCCATCATTTTCAATAAAAAGTCAGTCCCTATTGAAAGAAAGAGCTATTAAGAATTCTAATTTGACTGTGAGTGGAACAATGCCCTAAAGTGAGTTAACAAGCAACTGGAACACTATAAGTAAGCACAGTGTTCCTTCTGCCTGTGGCAGCTTACTGGCAGGTCCATAACACTTGCAAACCAAGAGGATGGTTCACCTCCACCTCCGTTTCTGACCTCTGTGATGGTTTACCATTGGAGCACACAGTGGCAGGGACACAGAGCACTTCTAAGTAGTTTGGGCACGATGGTTTGCAATTAGTAACGCAATGTCACTGCATCTGGAAAAATACATGAGATTTTTATTTATTTTCCCCATTAACCAGGTCCACATTTTTCCACTCAGCTGCTCTAGATTCAATGAAATATTAAAAAAAAAAGAAAAAAAAGCCTTCCTCTGCTTCCCACCTGGATGGTTCCCTAGAGAAAAGTTTCTTTTAAAGAGGGAAAAAGATGACTTGAGACTACTTTTTGTGCAGGAAATAATGTCTGAATAGGAAGTAACAGCTAAATTAGGTCTAAGTTCAGATATATGGAAACCCAGCTTTCTTTATGGCCCTCAGTATAAAATCTTAATGCCCACTTTTCTTCTGTCTCTGCTTCTACAGACGCTACAAACCCAGTGCTGTAATAAATCTCTTAACTCAGTGGGGGTGGCTGGCCTCAGAGATGGTCAGTAAGTTTAATATCTTTTTCCAGTCTATTTGACTTTTGTATACTGAACTGTATCACTTCAAAATGGAAAAAAAAAAATAAAAATCCTCAGTGGAATTGATTGCACTGTCGGCTCCTCATCTTGATGTCAACAGCTGAGGCACAAGAGTTAAGCAGAAAGCTGTAGCTGAATCAATTTCTTATTTAATTTTTACTAACTTTGATTATTCAAGGCCCTTCCTGATTTCTGCTCTTGGACTTGCAGCCTTCACTTGACACCTGTCCCTGCCTTTCTCTTCCCAATAAGATGTTCCTGTTCTTGTAAACTCCACGTGCTCATGAGAACATGCAAGTTCCTTTAAAACAATCTTCACATCATACTAGAAATGAGTCCAGAAAAGGACAGAAGTGACTCTGAACAAACCTACTACCGCTGATCTAAGAAGTAAGCTCTGTGAATCCAGAGACCTCATTATTTTGCCCATTCAAGCCAGAAACTTAGAACAGAGTTACAGCACTCATTATAGTGCATTCTACAGGAAGACTGGCAGTTTGCATTGGTAGCAATGTAATGTAGCTTAATGAATAGAATTGTATGTAAGAAGTAGCTTTATCTACAGCGAACAGAGGCAGACTTGAAGCAGATCAACAATATCCATGTGTTGTTAATGCAGAGGAGTTGGAGTGCTGCAAATTCACACCTTGGTAAACCTCCCTATGCAGAAGAGAATCAGCACGGTCCACTCCCACAAAACACTCTGCTAAATGTCCACCATCATAACCACCAGGGCATAATTAAACACAGCTTTTGAAAGACATTCCAGAAACTTGAAAACGATGGTTATTTTGTTACCACATCCCTCCCACAGCTGGGATTTGCAGCTGATAGGCTAAGACCTCTTCCTGTTACAATGAAAATGCACAGAATCCCTCAACTGCATCGTTAGGCAGCTTTATAAAGATCAGCTCAGGGTAAAGCTACTGCAGCCCATGGGGAACATGTGTCAGCAGCACGTCGCCTTCCTCCTGCAAGGAATGGAAGCAAAGCTACAGCAAGGCTTGCATTTGAAACACAGGCTGTACCGAGGACAATTTGAGCATGTTTAAGTCCTAGCATAGCTAAACCACATCCCCTAAATTTCTGCCCTGCTTGCCAGCAATGCACTTATTACTACCTCGTATTACATTACTATGGATTTTGCCTTGTGAACTTTGCTACTGCTTATGTAAGTCAGATGATAAACTAAACCAGACAGAAAGCATTCCCCTCCTCCTTGCACATTAATACGGCTGTCTGCACCAAAGGCTGTACATGCCATGGGTTTCTGGAGCAGCAGCATGCTGCCCTCACTGTGTTTGCACATGTGTTACCTTGTCTGGTGGACAGCACAGTGCAACCCTCTCCTTCTTGCCACAAGAGAAGGGCTCCTGCCTATAAATGAAAAGGCTATATTGAGTAATTATCCTTTATCTGCAATTTGAGGAGGCGTGCCCCTACTAACAAGTTTTCCTGGCTCATCTGAATTTGTCAGCATAGCACGTCAATAAATGCACTAACACATTCAGATTACAGGATGGATATCTTTACAACCTACAAAATTCCACACTGGAGTACATTGTCTTCTGTTTCTTAGACAAACTTAACTAAAGCAAGCCACTACATATCAGCAACTACTTCCAAATATAATATTAAACAATTTTCTGCCCTGGATAAGAAATTTGAAAATGCTTCTAGGCACAGAAATATAATAAGGCACAATTCAATTCCTGCTTTGACTATCAAAGCCCTGATTTTAATTTTGCAGAGCCAAACACAGCACCCAGACCAACAGCACTAATCAGCGCTTAGAAGGTCTCAGCTATCAACAAGCAATGGCGCTGCCTTCACCAGGCTTCCTTACTATCAGGTTGCTGCCAGATGGAGGACTGCATGGTCTGTCCTACAAGCTGTCCTCTTCAGTGTCTTTCACATCAAGGAATAGATGGAGTGCACTCCTGTCGAATTCCCAGATAGCCTCAGTCCCACAGCATAGCTGCAACACTATGAACCATGCTACTGTAGGCAGCATGGCCTGAAGATCAAGGGAGCCATTCTTTCCCTTGACCACCACACCTGCTTTTGACCCCCCAAAACACAAAGGGCCCCAGTGAAATACTCTCAGCACTGGGTGGATGCTGGCTGGAACTATCATCATCTCGATTCTTCTGACAGCAGTATCAGCCTGCATTTCCCACAGACCTAAACAAGTCTCCAAGCAAACTTACTAAATAAATAATGTCATAATGACCTCGTGAAAAGCATGAATGATTATTATTGGCTTGAGGCTGGATCCTAATTCTGTAAGTATTCTTCCTGGTCCAGTGCAAGAGAAGGCTCTGCGGGGTGCAGAATCAGGCCATCAACAGGCACTCTGATGGACAGATAGCAGAAAATTTGCCCAATAGCTCTGCATGCAGCATTACATGTAAGATACAATCTCTTCATAACAAAGAGTGAATATCTGTAAAATTGGCACTAGATCTTGGTGGCCATGTCTTCAGAATCCCTGTATTATCTATTACCCAGTGCAGGCGAAGAGTTTCTGTCTACAGAAGAAATTCTTCATGCTTCCAACACAGGAGCCAGCCAGCCAACACATGCACAGTCACTCAAAACACCCAGGCAGAGTTGTACAGTCAAAGCCCCTGCTGCATGAGAATAGCAATGGAGGTATGCTGATATTTTCCCATAAAATTCGTTGACATAGGAGAGGGAACAAAACACTTAAATGCTTAATTGTTCATGTGTCACAAACACACAAATTCTCAAGACTGAATGATAGGGGATGTCCAAATGCACAGCATGAACCCAATTTTAAGCTAGAGGAACAAAGTTATCAATATTGTGAAAGCACTTTCTAGATTCCTCACTACTATCATTTACTTTCTTAAGTTATTGACCTTTTTTGCCATATTTCCTATCATTTGTGTCACAACCCTACTGCCATACTTCCATTCACTTCATGCCTACTTCGGCCAGTGAAAAGACCTGCATAAGAAATCTAAGAACATGCTACAACAGTTCTCTCTGTTTCTGTTCTGCTCCTTTGTTCCCCTCTTTTTCTGCTGCACCTGTATCTGTGGTTAACATTCTGGGGTTAGAGTCTTGTTTATGCAGTGCTAAAAGTGACAGAGCCCTGCTCTCAGCTGGTCCCTGTGAGACAGCACACGTGGGGGATAACACTGACAGTAACATCCCTGAATCTCGTTAATACTAAGACCCACCAAAGGTAAACTGCTCATTCGGTTTGAATCCCACGGGATGTGAAGAACGTGTATTTTCTGAAAGAGACTTCTTAGGCTATTAAGGTGCCTAGAAGACCTATCAACAGGTAGCAGGCTTAATTCTCACATTTTGAGTAAAGCCTTGATTAGTAACTGGGTTAGGGCCACACCCTTGCTTCATACACAAACAATTAGGTTTTTCAAGGAAGAATAATCTAATAGCTTTATGAACAAAATGGTTGTGGATTTTGGGTCAGTATCTGCTGCCCAGCTTCAAACGGGGCTAATTGTATTGGCCCCAAGATTCTGGGTTCCACATGTAAAGGCATCTGGAGGAACTTACTGAGGAGTCTCATGAATGACACTGGGAGCCATTCAGGGACACCTCACTCAAACGAGATGCAGTGCCTGCTACTACCCTGTATGATGTGAAAAGCTCCCCTAAGTCAGAAACCAGGTGAGTTCTTAGGAATTATCACAAGTATAATTAATGAATAATTACTCTACGTCTGCTCTGGCTACAAAATAGTGCCAGAGAATCCGACAAGCAAAATATTATCAAACATCTTTCAGACATTAATATGTTGCCATTATTCCAAAGTCAATAATAATCATGTATCCTAAAATCTAGTTACTTGAAATATATCTATACAGTCTGGTAACACTGACTCGGTATTCAATTAAAAAAAAACAAAGTTGGAGAGTATCATTCTTTTTCTATATTAATGCACCTCTAAAGAAAGGAGAAGGTGAATTTCAAGCACCTGGTGATGATAACTTTGCTTTTAATTGCACCCAACCAGCTCATGTGTTCTTAGTCCAGCAAAAATTACCATGCTTTTTTCTTTTTTTTCTTTTTCTTTCATATTCTTAACAAACACTTAGACAAAAAAAAAAAAAAAAAAGAAGAAGAAGAAGAAAAAGGTACGACTCCAGGGTCATGACTTTGCGCAGTATGTAAGTCACTTAAGAAAGCCTCAAAATTGTCAGTTTGTAAAATCAATGGGAAAAAAAAAATGATGTTTGGAATGGGAAGTGTAACTCAGTCAGGACGACAGAGGCAGGAGCACACTGCGGCGGCATCAATGAGCTGCAATGTGCGACGTTTATCATTAGATAATCACTCCCCCAGAGGATTATGAACACACAGATGAACCCTGTGCCACACAACACACTTGGGGTGTCATTATCTCATGATAACCTCACTCCTTGCCATCTTCTATTGCTTAATTAGAGGTTACAAAGGTTGTAATAGGGCTAAGAGAACATGGTGACCGGAACTCGCAAGGTGTGATACCTTAATCAATTCAAAACCAGAGGCTGAGAATGTGCAGTCAACAAAGGCATCCACGGGAGACCAAAAGCATGCACTGTTTTAAGCTAATGAGCTAAAACTTTTGGAAATGATGAAATCTATACGTACACTATGCCTTGTTTTCTCTTGACAATTTCAGCTTTCTCACATTGCGTTTTGCTTAATTACAGTGTCACAAATAAAAAATAAGAAAAGAAAGGTTATGGAATATTAGCTCACCTGAAGCAAATTACATTCAAGCAGCAGAAATGAGATTTTCAAGGTGTCTCGCCAGCACAATGCTACATATACATTCCAGAAACTCCACCCTGACCACGTAATAACAAACAGTGCTTCTCTGTTTGAGGGTTTTATTTTTGGTTAGAAATTGCCAAGCATCCCAGAATGGTGTGTTTTGTGCACCAGCAGTGTCATTGAGTGGTTTAACTGCTGTCTTCTACTGTGTTTTGTAAACAATGGCCACATTTGCAGATGGAGGAGCCACAGAACTGGTGCACTCAGAACTGTTTTCCAATTCACTGTGAAACATCAATTATCTTTATCAAATAACAGTATCTCATCTCAGTCCATTATCAAGATGGAGTCTTATTTTAGCTGGACTGAAGCCCTATCTGTATATCAAGGCTGGCCGCAGTGCCAGAGTGAGTGAAAGGCTGTGAAATAATCAATAATCATCATCAAATTGTGGTCGACAGGTTGTGCAGATGGAAGTTTTTGATGAAACCTCAACCTTTTTTGTGCAGCTGATAAAGCTTAACCTTTGCAATACCTGATAACTATGACTCAGTTAAAGGGAGCTCTGCATACACTCAAAAGCTTTGACTGCTCAAAAACCTGAAACAGCTTGTGTTAAGTGGAGAGCGACTTCACACCATCAAGCACCTTTTTGTTACTAAGCAAGTCAGCAGACAAAGAGCTACAGCCAACCTGTTTCATGGGTTGTTATAAACACACCCTTGTGCTCCAGCAACCAAGAGCCACACTGGGTCTTAAAGCTGTACAAATAAAAAGTCTGCCTACAAAGGATCATCTCTGCATAACAACGAACTAAAAGGGCAGAAACAACAGAGTCACTTCCAGCAAAGATGTGTCTATTTCAGTGTAGGTAGCTTCCTATTATCCAGAATAAAAGTTGGATGAGAACACAGAGAAAAAAGGGGAAAAAGTTTTTTAAGAACCCACGCATGCATCACCTAGCAACTTTTTTTTTTTCTTCTTAATGTTATTCAGCCTTTTTCTTAAGATAATTCCTGTTCAAGATAGAATTAAGGGTGTGGAATAAGGGTACGTGCAGTATGTATTTGGGGTTTTCAGTTTTGAGCACAGCATGATCAATATGCAACCTAAATAGGAAAAACGTAGAGTTGATTTCAGCCATACGTTTTTATCTATCAATCAGTTTCTCCAGAAACAGAAATTAGAGGAGATTCATTAGCAGTTACACAAACAAGCAGAATATGAATTTTAAGAAGGATGCAGATTTCACATTTTCCGGGACAGAACCTTGTTTGGGTTGAGCTTTTCAACAACACTTCAACATTCAGTGCTATCTCTGAAAGATGGGCCCCAGGTCCCAGGCCACCACAACATCACCTATGGGATAAGCCCATCCTATGACCTTCTGCTCAGGGAGACCCTTGAGATGTTCATCAGTGGGAAGGCCTGGCATCCTTGGTCACACATCAGGCATTTGTCCTTTTTTTTCATCACAGCTCATCCTGAAAAACAGCTACCTGGCATCAGCAGAACAACCAATCGCTCTTTCACCTCCGGGGCATTAATTTCTCACACTTACCAAGCCATGAAAACCAATACAAAACCAAACAAATACCTGTGCTGAAATTCAGCATGTTACAGTTGAGCCCCCAAACCTGCAGGCCACTTCCTACAACCATTTCCTACTGCCTCATTTCGTTCCATTTAACATCTCTGCCTCTTGTCCGAGATCTCTCATTGTAGAAACTGAGATCTTGAAATGAATGAAGATACTGGAGGACTAAAATGATACTTAATGTCCTCTTTCTGGAAAAAATAGGATGCAAAGGCAAGATAATACACACCATATGTTACTTACGCACACTTCCATAACCTCACTTAAAACCGAGTCTTCTCTTCAGACAAAAGAACAGACTGCAACAGACACAATCTCCTTTTCCAAACAAGAAACCTCTTGAATAAAATGAACACTACGACTCTCAGCCAAAGTGAAGAGCCCTCAGTGATGTAGCCTAGGAGCTCACAACTGCTTAGCCTTAGTAGTTAGCTGCTGAAGGAAATTATGACGACTGTAGTAGGTTTTCCACCACTGAATATTTAAGACCAAGACTGATGATCTCCCAAAAGCAGACGCTGCCTCGCAGTGCTGGATTTGAGTGTTCTGCCCCACACAGGAGGCTGCAGAGCCTCTTCCAGGCCTCCACTCCACCACCCCCATCCACCCGTCAGTCAGCTCCCACCATCTCCGGTTTGGCTTTCCTGAGAGAGATGTCTCTGGTGATGAATACACGGTAAAGTACTAAATGCAGCTCTAGAGACTGCTGATGCCACACTGATGGATGTGGTACTAGGCACTATTAAAAAGAGATAAAATATCTGCTCTTACAAAGAAGCCGGGTCCTCCCCCAACGCTGCAGGTGCATTCCCCAGAAGGCTGCTCATTGACTGAGAACAACGCCAGTCCTCCTCCAGATCCCTTACATCCCACCATCTGCCTCAGGAAAACGTGGCTTTGAAGGGTTTAAAATATTCTTGTCACAAAGCCACCACTTCTCCAGTGATGGAAAATGCTGAACAGATTCATCAGTAAAAACTGCCTAACTTTATTTCCAAACGTAAGTCAAAGGTTAGCTAATATTTTAAATAACTCTAATTTAAGCTTCAGAACAGAATTCCTAGTGCAGTTAAATACTGTAAATTTCCCCTGTTGGTAAGTACTCTTATGAAAAAAAAAAACAAAGAAAGCCTTCCCATTGCCCCAGTGGTAGTTAGTAATAATCTAAATTAAAATAGTGCTATTGTAACAGATGTCACTACTACAGAGTGTTTACCTCCATAACGTCAAGCAAGTTATTTTATAATAAAGAACAACTCAATGAATCTGAAAAAAGCTGCTCACCTACTAGCTAAAACAAAAAAGCCCTTTCGTTTGATATTTGCCATGACCAGTTTGGAATTCAATATCTGAGCATTTTAAAAGTGATCCTGATGTTTTAATATCATCTTTTCCTAGCAGTATTTATTTTTTTCTTCAAACCCCCATGGAATGTTTTGATGATTCTAATGCAGTTTTGATGCAGACCCACATAAAGTGTCTCTCAAATCTGCAAGAAAAGGATGCAACATCAAACAAGATGCTTTTTTTCTGCAAGCAAGCAAGCATCTTTCTCTATGGAGCTCACTACCAAATGCAGGTCCCCACCGAAACGACACAGAGCCTGAAAATTGCAGCAAATCTTTGCCCCACATAAAATAAAATGCTCTCCAGAAAGGCAGCTGTTGTTCTACGGGTAGAGCAGTTGGCTTCCAGAGCTGGGTAGCAATAAGATAGTATGCTTTATTATGAGTGTCATGGAGACGGTGTGAAAAATCAAGAGCCATAGGCAGTAAGCGGCAATGGGTCAATAATGTTCACCGAGACATTGTGTAGATAATCAACAACAAGGCCCTGGGTTCTCTATGCACTGCAAACAGCTGAAGGGCAAATCAATACAGCCATGGGAAGGACACTGCCCGGCGCTGCTCCCCGCAGCACGCTGCGGAGGGCACCCTAAAAACAAATGGATGCAAACTTGTACCGCTGTAACGCCACGCGCTCGAAACAGAGCAACGCTTGGAAAATATTGAATAAACAGGAGAGGAGGGGAGAGAGCCCAGCCTCGGTATTAAACTACAGAAGAAATTAGATAACAAAAAATATGTATCTGGAAAGCTCACGATACAATACAACCTGGTTGTAATTTTCATTCCAAGTCCATCCTTAAAAATAACCTCAGATCCAGACCCCTTGATATGAATAAGACATATACCTGAAAGAAAGAGTTTAACACAGAGCAGTTTAATATTTGGAGTACAGTAATTAATGATCCGTCTTTTAAATTATTAAGTGGAAATCACACATTAATACACGCATCTGTGCTATTGCAGTGATGCAAACCAAGTGCAAAATACTGAAAAGGCAGAGAACTGGCTCTGAGGCAGCATTTTCCTGGCAGTATTAATAATTGACACCTTGTTAAATAAGTGATACTAATATCGTAAATTTCTCCGGAAAAAAAAACAACAAAAAACCCTATCATATGTGAATGTTGATTTATTATTTGTTAAAAAAGGTGATTCTTGACATCCATCATTCTTTTAATCATTAGATGTAATTTCTCAGTCATTGTGTACAACCACCTTTCTTGAAAACAAAGTAAAAATATGCTGGAAGGAAAAAAGCACATGAAATGCTTCTGTTTTCAGTTATTCCAGCCAAAAAAGCAACACCACCCCTTTCTCCTGCCAGGGGATGATAAAATTCCTGTCCTATCTCACCTATCGTGTAAAAATAACATACCCACCTTTAACTGTGCGCTTACTTAGGATAGGTTTGTTCTGCTGTTGGCAACTGATACAAATTTTTCTATAAATGGTGAAATGACAATCTCTGCAAAACCAAAAAGCCACACAGCTCAGATCACAGACCTTGCTACTGAGATTGAAAAGGGACAAATATTCCAATTATTTATATACATATATTTTTAGCATGACTGATACAAAACCAAAACCTTTCAAGCCTTATTTTCCTCACGTTAACTATTTCCGTATGCACAGCTGTAAGTTATTGGATTATATTTTCATGAATTATTCAGGGCAGCCCCCAGCAGCAGGGGAGCAGTGCGTGCCGCAGCCCTGCTATCATGCAGAGGGCTCTGGCACCGTGGGGCGAGCGGACCTGCGCCAGCCCTGCAGCACTGCTCCGGGCAGGGAGGAAGGGTCCTGCTCTTGTGCTGAGCGAGCAGAGTTTGTGTGGTTTGATATGCACATGATGGATGGGATTGATTGCTGCCAAACGCTCCTTGTAGCAGTCGCTTCCCCCAGACCCGCAGGAGGTGGTGGTGGTGTTTTCGTCTGGCTTTGGTGGTAAAGCAAATGTAGTTTCATTTTGGGAAATATTCCAATAAAAAGCCATTTCAAAGTTCTGCACTTTGGTGCTTTCCCAAAGGTAAGGAAAAATAGGGGAGAAGGATTGGAATAAATATATATATAATGTATAAAGATGATGAAATAAAACAGAGAACGCCTTCTGGTGAAGGAGTTTTGTAGTCCTCTGTTCTTTTTACCGTACAGAACAAAGGCTGTAAAAGCACAGGGCAACGGCCAAGGAAAGGAAATGGTTATTTAAGCTAAAGGTCAGTGCTGGAATAAAGACTTAAATAACCATAATTATATTGGTGTGGGAATACATGAAAGACTTCCAGCCCTTGATTTTTAACCCATCTGTATTCTGGAATCCCTTTTCAAGCAGAGCAGAGCAGAGGGTGTCCAGAAGTCCTCTGTTCCCCAGGCGTTGCAGCCTGCTGTCCCAAAGAGGTGCCTCTGCAACGCCCATGGCTCACTGCTCTCCCTTGTGCCCATCTCAGTTTATGATGGGTGCAAAAATGATGGAAGTAGCAAAAAAAAAACCAAAACCTCTCATATCAACTTTAAACTTTTGCTAAAAGAAACTTCCCAGCTAAATGCTCTAATTGATGCTTGAGCAAACCAATTAAAATATTTTGAACTTTAAGAAAAATAAATAAATCCTGAGCTTTCTGAAACGCCTTTTTCTACACAATCCTATATTTATTTTGTGTCTCCTAAGCAGCCTGAAATCTTTAACTACGAGAAATAACTCAAAAGATTAGATTTGGAATAAGGGATTTGTATCCAATAGATGGCGTTGCCTCCTAATAGTCGTCTATCTGTCTCTCAGCAGATTTCTCTGATCTTCTGTATAATAATAAAATCTGCAAAGGACTCCTTTCTTACCTGTCTTTGCTCTCCTTAGAAGCTTACTAAGAAAGTAAGAAAACAAGTATTGTGCGCATTCACCAACACGTCAAATTAAGGCAGTGAATTATTCAGGCAATTTACTGGCAGAAATCTGGGGCTAGTTCCAGGAACCCAACACAACAGGACGTCAGCTAACATGGAAGAGACAGCACTTTGGATAAAAGGGTTGCAAACGTCAGCTACGCACAATCACCTTCAGAATAGATAGATGGTGGTGACCACACAATTTTAAAAGGACTGAAGAAAAAAAGTGAAGAGAAAGGAATGTGTTTTAGTATGCCTGCCAAACCAGTGCAAATCAAGTCAGAGGGATGGTTTCATAGGAGGTCTTGCTGTGGACACGCATGCAGCTATGAGCACACTTCTGTCAGCACCTTCGGTCTTCTGCAAAACTGCTGCAGCAATCAGACTGCGCACACTGTTTTACAGAATCACCTGGAATTCACACTGTGACAACAAAAAAAAAACTCAGAATTTCTCCATATACTGACAAACCACCTGGAACCAGTCCTGTACATAAAGTGTGAATAAGACAAAGGTTTAAATGCAAGGATGATAACACCAGTTACGTACTTCCACTAAAAGGAAAGATGGGCTTTGTCACCTATCTCCTTGTGCTCCGAAGAAAGAGAGAATAGAAGTACATAGTTGTGCCCCCCTTTATTTTTTTTCTGCAGAATGCTGCAGAATGGTGAAGAATTAGCTATTAGCTTGAGATGACAGAATTCACAGGCTTATCTGGACTTTACGCTCTTAATTTTCAGTGTAATGATGCCCCTAGAAAGGAAACATGGTCAGTGCCTCTTAATGGCCAGAAGGAGACGTCCGGCAACCAGATGCTTTGTCATGCTGGCTGCTGAATAGCCGGAGAAAAAAAGTAATGCAGCTTGTGTATCCGAAAAGGGGAATTCACAGAGCTCTGTGCAGCAAAGCATAATGATGGCTAGGTGCTGATACTGGACTGCAAGGCAGCAAAAATGCTCAGTACATCTCATATATCAATAAACAGCAGTTTCTTGTGGACTAATTTTACAGTTAAATTAATAAATCATGATTCAAATGACAGTGTAAAACAAAATAGAACAGCCTACCGATACTCTCTGCCTCCATTACATAGCTGTTTATAAAATAAATTTGACCAGCTCAGCTTCCACAAGAAAGCTGTCTGAACAGAAGATACCAAAACATACCACGCTGTCTGCTGCTACATTTCTGAAATAAAAGACAAAATTCAGGAAGACAAAATGAACCAGAATTGATACTGCAGAACTATCGGGAAGAAAACCGTTCTACCTTGTCTATAATATACACTTCCAAAGGACAAAGGATTTGTGCTTTTAGTCCAAGTTTAGAAACAAAAAGCATTTTTACACAAAACTGTTATTTTTAGACCAAAGAAATCCTCAAGCTGAGACAAACAAACAAAAAATCATCTAACAAACAAAACCAACCGATAAAGCAGACTCAGAAAGCAGGTGCTTTATTCCAGCTTTACTATTGACATTCAGTATGGAGTAACAGCTACTCACATAGCATGACAAATAGTAAAGAGCACTCAACATTTCAGAAAAGGTAAATGCTTTGTTATTTACACATTTTAATTCCAAGCAAATTCAAATCAAGCACTCCTTTCAGGGTTATCCTCAAGCATCTCCTCTTCTGCATCGCTGACAAGAAAATACGTACCTTATTTAATATCAGAAGAGTTTAAGTACCTCACAAACAGAAGCATTATGCCATTTAATAGAGAGGAGTTCTAGGGGAAAACAACCAGCAGATTTCCTTTGTGACTTCTACAGAAGATAAGTATACTGCTACGAAGTCTAACTTTTTAAAATCAGATTTTTCAGTTATTTCAGAGCAAGGCCATCGCCTAACTTTAGGCTTTCATTATTAGCCCATCTGTGGCACCCATTCAGTTCCAGTGAATGAAGACAGTAGGGCCCTAGACACCTTGAGTCCTTCATTAAACTATTGATCCCCACAGCATTATCCATAACGTTCCAGCAGCCCAGCATGTCAACAGATGTAGAGCTCGCTGCTCTTTCCTTTCAATAACTTCCACGCTTTATGGGGAGGAAGTCACAATGATTTATTTACCTGACATTTCCCAGTCCGGATGTCGTAGAGGGCCACTGAACCATGGCGAGCTCCAACTGCTATTCTGTGACTTCGCTCGTAATAGCTGACCATGTAGAACCTGAATTGAACATTATAACAAGTAACAGGTGAGAATTGACCTGCCTGCATGACGTTAAAATTAATTTGCAATGTAATTAACATTAACATTGGAACAGAGATTTTATTTAAAAACCCATCAGCTGCCTGTTTTCATTCTTGGTATTTAGTAAACAAAGCCAACTGATGCTTGAGAGGTCACTGCAGAGATGTAGCGAATTTATACATTTTTATTTTATTACAACGTTGTTAAACAACTCTGTTGAGTTTGGGAACAATCCATGTAATAATCACCAGCTCCCTGAACATCCACGTGCTCGTGCTGTTCACAGTCCAATACCGCCATAACCTGGATGTCAATGGTTGAAGAAGACAATCCTAACCTCCTAAGTGATTTAAAAGCAAAAAAAAAGGACGAATCACCAAACTAGCTGCAACCCTGTAACACTGTTCAGGTGGGAAGGAGCTGAGAAGCATGTGGTAGCCCTTAAAGTTCTGCAGGAATGCATGCCATTGATCTGAACACAAACAACCACAACATTCAAAGAACTCAGTTAGTTGAAACGAAAGAGCATCAGAGACTTCATTTCAGACTGAACTACTTGGGAACAGACTTGGTCTTCTCTTCTAAATGGAAAAGTAGATCTGTGAAAATTGTCAACTTCATTTCCTTTAAATTTCTGTTTTAAAGTTAGATTTTATTATAGCAAACTCTACCAGAGCTCACTAGAATTGTTCTATCAAAATATACTGCTGACCACATTTATGGCTTGAACAGGAAATCTTGCAATGAACCATCTCCTTGTTCTTAAGGATTCCCGAAGTGCCATAGCAACTACTCTCCTACACAGCTGATACACTCATTTCTACGGCACATGTTAGCAGTCAGGAAGAAAAACAGCATGAAACATGGCGTTAAACAAACAAACAAAAGAAAGGAAATGAAATGAAAAGCATTTGTTTTCAAGCTGGAAAAAAAAAAAGCAAGACTAAATAAGCCCAGGTGCTCCAGGTTGTGCCCAGTGCCCGGTAGTGTGGACATGCAGGCATCCACAGAGTCCACAGCATGTGGGTACCTACCTACCCACAGCATTAGGCATTGGGCAGGTTATCCTTCACACGGTTGATAATACCTGGGGCTGCAATAAGAGAGTTTTCACATTTTTCCCTATTTTATATCAAGCTGCAATCACCAACACAAAGCGGTGCCTCAGTTGACCAGGGGGAAGGTTATCTGTAAGGCTCTTTTACACAGCCAGCAAACTCAGGATTTACATTTAAACTTACAGAAAAAGCACACCGCTTATCATCACAAGTGAAACGGAATACAGCAAAAAGTTTCTACAAAAGAAGTTTTATATCCCTATTACTAATATTAGAGCACTGAATGGGCACAGTCTAGTTGTCTTCTCCAACAGATTTAGAAAGAGAATATCTCATACTGTTATATGTAAGCATACAGCATTTCTCCTCTTACTGCATTAAATGCCCATTTAGACAGAGAGCTGAGTCGGTATTTCTCTTTGAGAAGAATCCATCAGTCTACATAACAATAGACTGTTTGCAGGAAAAAGCTTCAAGGAAACAGACATTTCTGGCTTAATTTTATAAAAAACATTACTCCTTCAGCTGACATTCAGTTGTCAGCCCTTTAGCTTTTCTCTTTATCTTTTGGCTTAGTGTTGTTGCAGCATCCACAGATTTAAGTATTTTAATCCTTTGCCTCCCTTTTTAAACCTCTAAATGGCAGAGCTGAATAGAGAATGATATGCCAGCATATATTTCGGCTGTGCTACAGATTCATTTTTGCAAGCCTAGCTGATGCACCCATATCCACCATCGGCATCTTAATGGAAACCTCGCTCTGAGTGCTGCTCCATTACTGCTCAGCAAGGAAACTTCAGTCAGCCAAGAGACAGCTTAATTTAACTGCTGGACCCAAACAAACAGTGCTGCTATTGCTGGTACCAACTCAGCCTCCAAACCAAAGGGTGAGCTGCAACTCACATGCACCTTTCTCCCTGCACTTCCCAAATGAAAACCATCTTTGGGAATAGGACAGATGGTCGGTGAGGGGAAAGCCAAGCAGTCACTGTCAGATCTCAAATGCTTCAAATCTTTGTCCAAAGTACTTACGCATTAGTTAGCAAACAAAGAGTGATGAAAAATCAATTGAGAAACCAACAAGCAGAAGGGAAGATTTCCTTTCATACTCACAAAGATGCAGCAGTACCTCTCACCAATGGCCTTGAATTCCTTCAGTTCTCCTAAGTTTCCACAAATAATCAACGCATAAAATGCTGTTGTACAACCTCACTTTGCCTAATCCTGGATGTTCTCTCTGCAAGTCTGCTCCTTAGGAAAAAGCAATCTAAAATAGTTGTTGTTGTAAATTTAATCTATACTCCTATGTGAGATGATGCCGTTACACAGAAGGTTTGAAGTCAGCAAACTGCACTAAATGCATGACCTGACCCAACGCAGTCCATCAGGGACCACTCAGCTTTGTGCAGTTGCTGAATCAGGATAATGCTGAATTTGAACAGAATTTTGTTGCCTTCAATATTACCCCCCCAGAATTCTAAAGAAATTCAGAATATCTCATGCACATTGCACTGCACTTCAATACTTCCTTTTCTATAAGAAATGGGTTGGTACTGAGGGTGCCAAAAGGGAACACAATTCTCCATTAAAAACAATATCACTAAAAGAAAATGCACATCATAGTCACACGCAGTGAAATACTCCCATATGGTGATGGATTCACCTCATCACTGCCTATCAGGACTTAGTCATGCTCACAGCAACTAGCAGTAGACTGCTACCACTGTACAACAGTAAGGAAAAAAGATGAAAAAAAAGGAAAGAATCTGGTGCTCCAACACCACACGCTGCTGTTCACAGCTATGGGCTTTACTGTTCTATGAACACATGAACTCCCCTTCAAAGAGACAAACAAGCAAAATATTTGTCATTATAAAACACGGTGGAAAGGCTTTATGAGAGGCTACGAAAAAGACGAGTTTGCACATCTAATGAAAGTATTTGGGCACCCACACAATTTAGTCACAACAAGTGTGTATGTAATGCAGGTCAGCAGAAAGGGCAGCACATATTAATAGAATTAATAATAGGATTACGTCAAAGTGCTTCCACTTGGACTCCCTCCAGGCACTCAACAGCTTGCTAAAATCTTACAAAAATTTCCATTGGGCTGAACGACCACGTCAGTGGGGTGCTGTATCATTTTTACAATGGCTATAACTATGTATAATAGGAAATATTACTTGTAATTTAGCAATCTGTTAAGATAACGCATAACTATAAAAGTACAACAGGAAAGGGAAGATTTTTTGCACTAATTCCCACTTGCCCTTGCATTTATGTGTTACGTTAAGCCTTTTAAAGTATCAAGAAGAAGGAAAACTACCTCTATCAGTGTCTTATCTGTCAACAGAATAATAGTTCCTTTCTTGAAACTACTCAATATTTTAATAGCTTGTTAAATTAAAATGTAATGGTTGAGAGACGAAAGTTACAATTTATTGGTTGTACTGGTTTAATGGTAAAACTGGGACATCCATCATAGTCTTAAGATGCCGTAAGTGTCCACATGTTATAAATCGCATTTTACTGTCAAAGAATCTCAGAGCCAAGCAGAAACATCCCAGGACCAAAGCACACAATGGTGCTCAGCTCCCTCCCCAGATTGGTGGGGCTGGGAATCTGCACACAGAGCAGCTCTAAAGAAACCAGCAGTGCTCTTCTGATTTTGTGAGGTTTAATTCCAATTGCATCTCCTGCATTCAGCATGAGAGCTTCAAAAATCTTTTTAAAAACCAGTTCAATAGCAACCTTTCTGTCCTGCTTCCTGCCACAGGGCTCCCCTGTCCCCCAGCAGGGGTTACCTGAACTCAGCTTTTGTTCTCTGCTTCCCAAATGTACTCAGAGCTCAAGGATGTGGTGGGAGAGGAGCAAATTCCAGCAGGCCTGAGAGGCTCACCCAAATTTGCAGGGCTGTGCCCAAAGACAGACTGACAAGATCACAACTGTCAGCTATTGCCATTAAGGGACACAACTTTCATTTTCAAAATTCTCCACTGGAGGACATTTCAGAGAGCAGAGCAGAGCCAGGCCTAAACCTCCTATGAATTAAATACATTTTTTTTCTATTCGGCCAGGCTCCCAATGGGAGAGGATCCCTTCCTGAAGGACTGAGCTGCTGACAACAGATCTAGAAATGAAAGCAAGGGAGCTTGAAGGCCCACAGTCACACCTGGAGGGTTATCACATAGCTTAAGCTGGCTGCTCACAGCTTCATCTCAGCTCACTAACAGACACCAATTCAGCTCCAAGGCTTTTGGAGAAGTCAGCACAACGCAAGCTATCACTAAGCTCCCCTAAACCTCCAAACCAAACTCTGATTTTCTGTTGTCACCACCTCAGTCCTTTATTCTTCTGCAGCCTGTACATGATTATGTCAATTAATTCACTCAAGGAGGTCATACATATTGGAATCCAGCTTGTTACTCAAGAATGCTATTGTCGTTTCTGCAATAACAGCAACCAAGATATTTATAAACCCTCTGAAAGAAAGCTGTCCAATTAATTTGGTCTGTTTGTGCAGCTGTTCCAGCTAGGATGCGTGACAGGGTGGCAGGATAGTTTTTCCAAGAGACCGCACAGTGTTTTCCTCTTTCTGGACTTCTACAGTACTTGAACTACAAAGAAAGAGCTGTTAGATGCTCTTTTCTAGTTCCTATCCATCAGATGTGGCAGAAAACTAAAATCTGCAAAGGATTAGAGGCAAGCTCAAAGCCACTCCTCTGATCTGCTGTTTTAAGAAGCAAAAAACTGTTCCACTCCAAGTATGAAATGCGCCTTGACAGAGAACCCCCCTTATTTTGTTTACACTATTCATGAAGGAAGAACTTACCTGCAGATGGCTGGAAAGCATTCTTGAAGACCTTTTTTCTTAACTAAAGATCCTTCGAGGCAGTACATGATGATGTCCATAACCTTGGAAACAAAAGTTAAAAATGTCTGACACTGAACTGTATATTTCATAACAAAGGTTCTGAAAAGCAAAACCAAAACATTTCTATTGCCTCTCTGCATTTTCAAAACCTAAATTTAAAACATATAGCAAAACTGCAAAAGTACTACATTACCTGTACCATTCTTCACCAGTACTAGCTAGCACCAATGAAAATGAAGGCTAAACATGTCCAAATGACCCCCAGCATATTCAGACACTACTCCTACAATCACACCTGTAAGCACCAGCACATTCTCTTGCTTGATCCCTCCACAATAATGCCATAGAATTGTTTCAAATTTTAAGTGCAGAAACAAGCTACGTGATACAAAACACAACCTTGGCACACATCAAGAAGGTTATGGAACACAAGAGAATCGAATGTCACAATGCCATTCCGGACAAGACATTGTTCTTTACTGTCTCAAAACCACAAAGCTATATGGCACGACAGCCTTACCTCCACAAGAAGGTCCACGACGTCGGTAGGCATCTTCTCAATAAGTATTTCAATGACTCTCAAGATCTCTCCTTTAGCTCGAGCAAGAGTTGTGGTGTGAATATTCTGCTGAGACTGCGTGTTCGCTGCAAGGGCGGTGTGTCTGTGCACCTACAAGGAGCAGGGTTACACATGGAAACCAAGACTTGCTAAGTATCCTTACTAAATACGTTACATGGGGTTAGTCTGCACCATGCAGAATGCTCTCCTTCGCTTCACTTTGATTATATCTCACCCCTTGCTTATGAGCAGTCACCAGTGTTCATCCCTGATGCAGTTTTTAAACAAAGGTCTACCTTTATTTTGAGTATTACTTAATCTCATGAAACTACAGGTCAAAATGAGCAAACGCTTAGTGGTTTTGATTACATAATTGTGACATTTTTCTTTGTATTTCCTCAGGAAGCAGGTGCCTGCTTTATAACAGGCTTTTTGTGACCTGCTGCTGAACATCTAGCTAAGCAAAAGCTCCAGGCATCTGGGTTCACTCAGATGACTCTCATAGAGACAGCACCGATCCACAACAACCTCTGAGCACTGCCCCCTCCTTGCCCCCAGCCTGCACGGCTAAGTCCCCATCCTCCTTCAATTCAAACTTAATTGGATGGCGTTTGCATTGCCGAGGGAAAGTAGGATTTTTTACACATTTATATCTCAAGTCTGGACAACCTGTAGACCAGGATATGATAAAGATGTAACTCACCCAACTAACTGCAAACCCAACCATAACTTGCGTGTCATTTGGCAAGACTGATTTGCAACAACACAAACGCGATCCTTTGCTTTCTCCCGTTCTGGGGATGAAGGGCAGGACGTGGGATTGCTTACTGCTCTGTCTCACAGGAGCTCATCACCCTGCTCACCTCCTTGGCGATGGTGGTAATGAAGGCGGGCGGCCGGGCTGTAGCGATGAGCGAGAGCGCGTGTCGTGCCGAGCGTGCAGAGTCAGCCGCCGGGCTCAGGGGCAGCCCCATTGTGATGCTAAACGGCGCCAGACAAAGCAGGGAGAAAGAAAAGGAGCATTAGAAATATAGAGTGAAGAGATTAGAAACAGCTTATAATGTCAGTTCAAGGTCAACGGGAGCACTCAAACAGTTAGAATATAATGGACTCCCAACAATGAGCAGTGATTAGGAGTCAGGGTGTTCTATCATCAAATACAAAATCGAATAATTAACCATGAAGATTGAAAACAGTATGTGCATCTGTCCCAAGTGTTAAAAAGGCCTTGTTAACAAATTACCTGTATGTGTTGAATACATATCACAGCGCCCAGGACGAGGCAAATGAGGAATGTCTTGTAAAGAAATTACGTTCTGCACTTTGACAAAATCTTAAACTAGGGCTGAAAAACATCCTCTTCATAGTAATTCTACTTAATTCAGCTACGCACTAGTTACAGCAGATTAAAGCAAGAGGCTTCTCGAATTGAACTCGCAGAATCCATTCGGTTTGATTTTCTTTAGAGCAGGACTTAGAGAAGCATGCAGAGATGACAGACCCGTGCCTTATATTATTCAAATGCTCCTTAAAAATTTCTCAGGGATTAAGTAGCATCCGAGTTCTCCACACACAACATTTTTGTTTGCTAGGACAGCATAAATTTAAGAAAAAAATAAAGTAACCAATAACTACACTAAGCAAAAGCAATATCTCTCATGTCATAACTGAGAGAATAAGTTAACTGACAAAGAAGATACATATCTAATTTTTGCCTGAAAGCTTCCTTTCTTAAAAGGCTACTGCTTGAACTACCACTACTGTAACCACCATTATCTGTGTCACAGCAGACCACATTCTTACTGGGCAAACTGTACATTATCCTGAAATTCTACAAATCCTTCCTGCACAAACACCCACAATCCACAGCCCAAAATGCAGGTACCTCTCCAGGCTAATAGCTCTGCACCTTCAGAAAAGCAGGCTAATGCATGCAGTTATATCCAATCTGCCCAAAAATCAGACTACAAAACTTAGCAACACCTGAAGGCACTCAATTAATACCACGAGGGAAAGGCATTATGGCAAAGAAATGTTTCCCTCCTGGCTTCTGTGACCAGAAGATAACATTTTCCCAACAGAAAACAGCAGCAGTGTGGGAGGGAGAAATGGAAGGAAAACCACTGTGTGGAATCCAAGGAAGATCATCCTCTGAGAATGAACTGGGCACCGGGGACACAGCGTTGGGTGGGATTAGCCTTGCACACACAGCCTCTGCAGCCCATACAGCAGAGACAACTTTCTCCGACACGCAGAAAAAGAAGTGAGACCACAAACAGCTCTTTGCCAGTTCTAAACCAATCCTGCTGCTATAGCCATGCTACCCAAAAGCAGCCTCCTCCCTTACAAACCCCCTCCCCAGCCCCTTCGCTGCTTAGCAACAACAAAACATCAACCTGTAAACAGCATGGACAGGTTAATTGTTTTCCTGTGAAAATGAGGTGCTTTCCTGCACACTGCCACTGCCACCAGCAGTGATCTCAGTCTGAAGACCAGAGATGAAGCTGGGATTTTCCCTCTGCACAGGGGATAAGTTTTGAGAACATGCAGGAGAACAACGCTAACAAACTGTCATCAAATTTTAATGAAATTTATACATCTCAGCTGTTTGTATTACAAATGTATGCGAATGCAAATAAAAACGAAGATTTGCTTCAACGTAAGTATGTCATTTAAGCGCATGTTAACAATAAAATGTTTTATTACATGGAAGAAGATAAAATCTCTACTATCCCTGGGATTTCAGATGTTTAAATGCCCTAAATGACGTACACGAGATAGAAATACATTCAATAAAATGAGTCCAGTGCAGTGAAATCATCATACCTAGAATCTGAAGTTTGAGAAAAAAAAATATCATGCATTTCTAAACACAGAGGACAGCCCAATTAGGTATGCTGTAACTCATTATAACACATAGCACAATGCCTGCAAAGCAGCACAAAGCTGTCAGCAGAGCTGCACTGCCATCGCAACCAGACATCTCATCCTGCAGCCCTTACGCACCCAAGTAGTCACGCTGCTTTCTGAGGGATTACTCATTGAAGTAAGGGCTGCCGTTTCCAGTTCTATGATCGCATTCATTTTACACATTTAATGCTATTAAAATGGATGAATGGGAACGCTCTGCTCCAAATCCACAGCCAGCGTGCTGCCTCAGATGCTGCTGATCAGAGTGGTGGTGATGCTGCTCAGCACAGCTGCGAGGCCAAGGGCCCGCACCCATTTTTGCCCACCCGTTCCAGCCCAGGGCTGGCTGGCTGAGCTCTCCTTTACACCTTGCAAGCTCCTCAAAGCCAAAAAGCAGCAAGGAACCTCTCCGGCAGGAAAGCAGTGTGAAATAAAAGTATCATCATGGAAAGAAGCGTAAACACTGCACTTTCATCCTTCTCTGTGTGGTTCCGAATAGGCAAAAACTGGTTTATCAGAGTTAGCAAGGTTCGTGCTGCTCTGAAAGCAGAGTCAGACTCAACCTGCCCTGAAAATAAATGAGAGAGAGGAGGAATTGAAACAATTCCATGCACAAATTGCAATATATGTTTCCTGTACTCCTGACACTACACACACCCTTATAAACAATGGGCTTTTGCCATCAGATATTCCACCAGCACAAGCAGTTCAAACATAATGAACTCAATAATGGCAAGAAAAAAACATCAGCTCCTTTTTCTGAAGTCCAGAAACATTTGGGTTAGTCTGTCTTTTTACCCTGAAATACAAACATTTGGTATCTCCTGATTTTTGGGGGCAACAAGTGACAAACCACGTATTCTGACATTTCTTATCCCGGACTTCATGTTCATGTTACTTGGAAGTGATACTGAAGGAAAGCCACATTTTTGTTTAAGAGTTATAGGACTTCATAAAGTCACGCCTGTTTTTGGACAGGACTGAGGTGGCATTCTGTAACCAAACTATTATGTTATTTATGCATGCCTCAAATTGTTCCTGTATAGTTTTGTTGGCTTTTGCTCATTTGTTTATGAAAAAGCAGAATGCTGTACACTCTCCTGTTTTTGTGTGTGTTTGTTTGGTCTTTAAAGGGTGTTCCTGAAAAGAATTTTAAGAATATTATTATTTTTTTTACTGGAAGCTTAAAAATTAGGTACTCTGCAACAAAACTTCAGTGTGGTTGAAGTGGTTAGTACCAAATGAACTACTTTTCTGGAGCAGCAGCAAGGTTAGGTACTACCACCCTACAGATCTGAACTCATAAGAATAGCAAATAAAGTTTGTTATTTTCTTTCCCATTCCCCACCATTATCAGATGCATTCAAATCAATGTTTTGAAAAACCAACAACATCTCTGCAACAGTATTATAAAGATGTCTCTTTTTGTCTGGAAAAGCATATTTGAACGTAACTTAAAAAATCAGGTAGGGACTTTACAGACAGAAGCGATGAAATGGGATGATGGCACCAAAGTGAGGCATTCAGACCAGCCTCGCTGTCTTTCAAAAGCAATGGAAACCTCAATGTCTCAGTACTTTTCCTATCAGAAGGCCTCATATTTCTGCCAGCAGCACTTCTCCTTAGAGGGTGCCTGGTAAAGTGTTCATTTTCCTGAAAAGCAACAGGCTTTTTGTTAATTCATTAGCATCGCTCAGCAGTGGCAGTATGCAGGCAGGGATTAACCCCCTGGCCCGGCCAGCTGGCCTACACATCCTCCTTCAGAAGGCAGGCACACTGCCCAAACCTCCAACAAAACAAGGGCAGATGCAGAACTAACGCACAGAGGGAAACGCCAGTTTTGTACCCAAACTTCTGCTCTGTTATTGATGGGCCTCAGGACTTCAGTGCATCCCACACAAGGAGGCAACATGTGTTACGCCTCTTGTCCTCCTCCTGCCCCTGCCTTCCCACTGCACTGCTAGCAGACATTTAAGGAACTGCTTTTGAGAGTGTAGCAGACAAGATGGTCACAGCCTGTCCTCTAGTACACCTTTCTAAAACCAGAGACAACATTCAAACTGCACCAAACAGCAGGAAAGCTGGCTTGAAATCCTGCACTTATTTGTGCTTTTGACTCGTGCCATCCAGATGATTTTCACTGGCCAGACTCCTGCACTCTGAGGGAAATATGGCAGCTAAGCAGCCTCACTCTCTCAAAACTGGAAAAGAATGGTATCTAACAGACAGGACTATGTTCTTTTGTAGTGAGTCCCTGTGTTGGTCATACAGACCAGGTGCCCTGTGGGCAGCACTGCATAGGCCTCGGGCAGCCATGGCCCTGTACATTGGTGGTATGGAGTGTCTGACATCCCATCACAAAACCATACACCAAAAACATTATCTCCTCCTTTATGCCTTTTCAATTAAGAAATAACACTCTTTCCACTTTGATTTTGCTAATCAAGTCATTTGAGGGAACACACATCCCTTTTAGGCAAATCGTCCCATTATTCACCCATGCAATCAGGGCTGCGCTTCAGGCAGGCTCTTCAGAGGAGCACATTTCTGCCAGGCCCCCTCCTCAGGTCATCACAGTAATTAAGTACCACTGATGAGAGTGTGACAACAGCTCCATAGGTTCAGGATCTTAACCTGTGGGTTGTAACCTTCATCAGTGTTACTGGTGGCACTGTCTGTGCAATGGTGAGCACAGCGCACTGATTTAAATTACAAGTTAATCACAGAAGTAAGAAAACAGGGTCCCAATACTCCATGTAACTGAGTTTTTTATTTGTCCTTTCTATCTGCTTTCATAGGGAAAAGCTGATCCTCCTTAGCAAGTATGTTTTGAGGTGCTGTTACCCAAATTGTTCACATGATTGAATAATTCTATTCTTAACTGCTCGTCTGAAAAAAGATAACAAATCACAACTTGCATGTAGATAGAAATTGGCACTTTTAAAATGTACCAAAAAATTTAGATTCTAAAGGATTTGAGTGGAATAGTTTGGAATGTACCTGTAAGATATTTTAAATATAAAAAATAGGTTTTAGATTTAAGCAATGGCTGAACAAAGGGAAGGAACCAAACATCCTCCCTGTCGTGGAGCCAGGAAGCTTGGAATTCATCTGCTGCCTCCTCATCCTCACATTAAGTTCCAGCTCCCATTTGTCCATTAAAAACCTCAGTTGCAGCAACTGTTTAGGCAATACTCCAAAGCTGTGCCACTGCACTTGAAAACTAGGGATGTCCCCACTGCATAACTCACAGGCAGAATCTATACAGACATAAAACAAACAGGTTCCCACTCGATCAAAACTGAAGAAATTCAGTCTAATTATTTACTACACACACAAGTATTAATATGTGGATAGACAGAAACATAAGTTGTTCATTTTGGTATATGGTGTCATGATCTGCATCAAACCATAGCTTGTGATTCAAAAAGCAAAAATTACAGACAGCAATGATCCCTGCATTCACCTGTGTCAAGAAATCAAAGCCTAATAAATGCTAGAAAAATACTCCTAATCCTCATGCCTGAGCAGCTTCACTCGGCATGGCTGGCTCGTCTGCTGCAGCCTTTGGGGACTGGGATGAACTGGGGGAACAGAGGAGTTACAGACACCCAAGTTCTGGATTTCAGCTCAGATATTTAATTCAGAAGGGGAAGAAGAAAACACCACTTTTTTTTTTTCTCTCTCTCTCTTTTTTTTTGTCAATAAATGTGAAGTGATTTTTTTTTTAAAGCACAAGCTTGACATAAAAGCTCTTTCATAAAACGTTCTTAACATCAGGGATAGAAGCCAGGCAGCTGTGCACTGTTATTGTGTACACGGTAAATCAGGCACAAAAAGGGGCAGCTCAGCAGGGCACCGGGAGGGTAAGATGCACACTTAACCCCCTGCACACATTGTTGCTCCATTTCTTTCCATCTTAGTCTGTCTGCAGTCAGTACTGTATCTGTCATGAATGTAACAGGCCATTTTCAATCTAAATCTTGTTATGGATTAATAAGCAAACACTTTCTCGCTTATTATGCAATTTATCATCATGAAAATTGCATTGGGCTCCTCAAGGCTACATGCTGATACATTCATTTATTCAGTGCTCTGTGTATAGAGAGCCATACTAATCTTTATGACAGCTAAGGATGTAATAGCAAGATGAAAATTACTTTCTGAAGAACTGTATTCACCTGGCTTGTGCAAGCCCACATTTAAATACAATAGAACACACAAGATTCTTTGGGAAGGTAAAATGTCTCAGCTTCTGCTGTCAAGCTATAAGAAATAATCGAGGTTCAGGCAAATAACAATATTCACCCAGTTTGTACAGATTTACCCACTAACTGCCCTCAACACACCACAATAACTCATCCTTCACAGTGCTAGGAAATTAAAACTGCTATATAAACTTGGTAATCCCCCTTAATGCAATGTAAAAGCTACAAGTCTTAGTGCTTCCACAGGTGGATCCATACACAGCATTAAGATAAACCCGGCTCCTTTCTGCATCCACCTCTTAAAGTGTTTATTAGTAAACAGTTTTAAGAACTGGGCTCTGAAACTGAATGCTAAGGTTAATGATGTGCACTTCTACTACAAGTGCTCGTGGTGTTCAAAGTTACTGCTGCAAACAAAAGAACTTCTTGACAAAAACAGAGAATTATTTAAAACTATAGAAACATAGTTTAAATACCAGTCAATAATGCTTATCATTAGAAGTGTTTCTGAATATAAAGTTCCATCCAGCACAGCATACAAAATAAACACAAGAATTACCAGTGCACCAAACAGGCTCAGAATAAAATGGGAAAATGATTATGAATATTATTTTTAATATCTAAATTAATATTAGTGCAGTGGTGTTGTAAACAAAAATACCTGCAAGCTAACCAGAGACCCTCCTTATGCTAACCACACAGTTCTAATGTATATCAGCATTCCCTACAGAAATGCCTACTGCAGTTCCATACAGACATATTCTTTTTAACATACAGTTCTCTTTCCCCACACGCCTCAGAAAACATTCAAAAGCCTGGAAGGCACGAAAAAAGCCACAAAGCAAAATACCACGTACTGTAAAATGAGCCTCCACATTTTAAGAAATGCAGTCATATTAATGCCTGAACAAGCAGTTATGTTGAGCTCCACCACTTCAGAATCAAGAGCTTATTTTTCCATGAGCAAAAACCTTTCACAGATGAGTCATGAAGTCGTCTTCTAGAATGAATATTAATATATTCATATATATAATATATTAATGTATAGTTTGTGAAGTAATTTAATAGTTAGCATGTAAAGAACGTCACTAATTAAAATACCACAGAGAAAAAAACTACACAGAAAAAATTAAACATGAAATATGTTTTAGGGGAAAAAAAACCAACCTAGTGAATATTCACAATGCTTTGTGTGCCAGGCATAGAAAGCACTAATATTTCAATTGGTGCAAATTCAGAAAGCTGTTCTGAAACCAAAAGCATGACCATGATTCACACACATGGAGATTCGTATTCTGCAGGGAAACATATCTGCACACATCCCAAATTCAGATCTCAGACTGGCCAGCATTTGAGTCATTGCATTACTGCATTCAAAGAGTACAAACTTACTTAACAAACAAACACGTTCCAAGTTTATATTAGGGAAATATATATATATCAATTATAAAATTATTATTTGCTTTTTAACATTTTCATTACGTTGTTTTCCAAATAGATGCCTGCAAAACTACGATATTACAATGCTAATTCATACCAAATATTAAGTTTGCATCTGCTCACAGCAACTCTCTGCCAAAAGCAGGAGTGATCTTTCTTTTGTGGTAGCTGGGGTTTAATTTGGTCCTATGCAATAACTGTACTGATGAATGAAAATTCTGTCAACAGCCCTAACATACATTTACTTATGTTTTTCAAGGTTCTACGTGAAAGGCAGGAAGCTTAAAATAGCGTTGAAAGCCCACTACATAAAGCATAGCATCACTGTTCCATTCAACATCAACAGCCTACTGCGGTTGCCTCTTAAATGGGCTTATTTTATCTTTATTCATACAAATTAAAGCCTTTCCTTTTGTGTGCTGAAGTTGTTTGCTTTTTTTTGGTAAAAAACAAATAAATTAAAATACATTCAGTTTGCAATTTAGAATAAATTTCAGACCAGATGTCCAGTTTCACAACAAACAATAATAAAAATGAAGCCTATACTGCAAAACTCTCCACTGTACAAATAGTCCTGTTGTCATTAATTGGATCTGCAGAGTAAGGACTGTGAGAATCAGCTCCCCAGGAGGAATTTACTGCCTTTGGGTCTCAGCTCATACATTTGGGGATACTCAATAACAACGCTACTCGTCTGCTGCAAAGCCGCACACTAATAAACCCCAAACGATAAAATTCAAAAATTCCATGATCTTAACACAAAATCTGCAAGATGCTGCCTTTATTATTCAAGTGCTTTTAAAGAATTCACTTTGTGTTTAGCTGTAACTATTTGATGGTGTGATTGACAGCACTTCCAGAAGGAGAATCTACTCTGTATATATGAGGCAAGCCCAAGATCTGAACTGAAATCAACACCCAGCCACAAATACTCAACTAAAAGATTTTATTTCTACACTACACGTGACAGAGCTATTCTACCATCCTACAATGTTCCTTCCAGGAGATCAGAACATGTAAAGACAGCTAAATCCAACCTAAACCATCTGTATGTTTATTCAGGATGCTTTAATAAGATGTCCAAAAACTTGAAAGATAGGCTGTGGCCCACTGAGTTTATGAATTCTTAGCAAACCTGAAACCTACAAGTTTTCTTGATGCTACCAATAGCAATCTTACTGACAAAAAAAACCATCTTCTCCAGAATGGAGGATTCCTTTACTTCTTCCATCTCCTTGCCAAGCACTACAGCTACTTCAGTATCTAAAGCAGGGCCAACATAATGAGAAGGACAGATTCTTCAGCAGCGTCTGTTGTGACATGACAAAGGTAAATGGTTTCAAACTGAAATGGGAGATTTACACTGGACATAAGAGACAAGTATTTTATGCTAAGGGTAGTGAAGCACCAACACAGGTTGCCCATAAAGGTGATGGGTGCCTTCTCCTTCAGGATACTCAAGGTCAAGCTGGAGGGGGGTCTGAGCACTTCACTGAGCTACAGGTATCCTTGTTTACTGCAGGGGATACACCAGGTGGCCTTTAAGGGTCCCCTCCAACTCAAATAATTCCATGACTTTATATGTATCTGAGATGACTGATTACTCAGAACCCAAGATCAGGAGTAGATGATCTTAGAGGCCTTTCCCAGTCTTAACAGTTCTATCATTCCATGTACAGATCGCAGAAGACACAGGGTTTCACAAGCTCATAAGGCAGACACCTACTTGGCCAGCTGCTTCTCGGCATCAGCGCAGAGCTCCAGCAGACCCATCAGCACAGCAGAGACATCCATGTAGGGCTCCCAGACAGTGAAGCCACGGCCGATGAGGTCGATGGCAGTTCTGCGGATGGTGCTGTGCGCAGGCAGCTTGGGGCTGGGTGGCTGCAGCAGCAGAAACGTCAATGCCTTGCCTGTCAAGGAGAATGGGAGAGAACCAGGGCAATGAATGGTGTTACATATTACGAACGTTGTTCTCTCTTTTATTCCAAGGGCAGTTTAAATTAATGAAAAATAATACTTTTGGATTATTCCCAGTAACTCCTACAATCAATGGAAAATCTGATGGAAAGACAAAAGACACCTGAGATATTTTTTTACCTAAATTTGAAAAAAGTTGTGTCTTAGGAGTAGTCCCCAGATTACACATGATTTGTGGGAAGTGCCTCCTGCCCCTACTTCCAGCTGTCTCCGCAAGGAATCAGGTTTTGAGAGCCATAGTAACAAACGATAATTTCCAGTTACTCATAAGCACAGGATGTGTTAAAGTTTCACATCCCACCAGCAACACTGAACCCAGGCAGCCTCTGCCTGCCAGATCCTGAACAAGCTCTCTATGTCAGTATGGACACTATGTCAGAGCGCACAAGACAGCACAGAACAGCGACCTGCTTTAAATAGCCCCATGCCAATGCAGCTGTTGTTGAGTCTTTATCACAACATTATTACTACGTTAGAAATAATCTTTATGCAAAGAAACAGTCAATCTATAAACCTGAGAATGGTGCAAAAAACAAAAATTCAGGACAAATCACGTTGGAAGGAATTATTAAAAAAAAAAACCTCTCTTCAATATAGAGTTGCAAACAACAACAACAGCAACAAAAATCACACAGCAGAATCTGTGATAACATTAATGGGGTAACAAAAACCTTTCAGAACAGAAGATAAATAATTTTGGAACGATGTCTCAGGAAAACAAATGGAGAATGTGCAGGTAAATTAAGCCGTGTTTAGATACACACTGTTGAATCCTGATGGAGCTAAAAGAAGTTTGTGCCACGTGTTTAACTGAGTGAGAAACAGTGAGAAAACAAAGTCATAAAACCCACCACAACCTCCAGTTGAGCACTTGCTGCTTGCCAGGCCTGCAGAGCAGCTCTGCACAGTGCGGACAACCAGGGCTCCACAAGCCTCCTCCTATGCCCTGCACAAACCCTGGTGCCCATTTGTCAAGTATTCCAGTTTTACAGTGAGGACTTTCCTTCTCAAAATATACTTCCTGCTGAAAGCTCCTTGGTGTTAAACATGTGGGGATTAGTACTACTTTATTTAGGCAGTGGAATGAAATGAATGCAAAGTCTTTGTGTTATTCTGACTCTGGTCACCACTGCTGGCAAAGCTGCCAGCTTCACAGCTTGAGGGGTGGAAGCAGAACAGAAGTAGTTGCATATATATATGTGTGAGAGAACACTAAAACGGTGCTCCCAGATAAAGGTAATTTATCATTATCACTACATAATTATTTGTTACCTCTTAATAACATTCATTTACTTTGCCTCTGCGGTAATGATAACCTATTGATTTAAACACAGTTTTCTCTGGTTTTCAGAACTGTCTCCTACAAGTTGTGTGCTTCATTAAACAAAGCTCATGACATTTCAGCATCCAAAAAAGCCACTGATAGTCTTGCTGTGCACACTGAACTCACACCAAGCTTTGATGTGTGTAACACACAAGCTGGAAGTTTCTTCTTTAAAAGTGCAGCTGTATATTAGGAAAAAAATATTCTCCAAAAGAGCAGTGATACATTGGCTCAGCTGCACACAGAGGTGGTGAAGGCCCTGATTCTGGAGGTATTCATGAACCATGGGGATGTGGGATTTGGGAACATTGTTTAGCAGGCATGATGGGGTTGGTCAGGGGTTGAATCGTGCTCCAATGTGCATGAATTTTGTCTCAAATAATAGAACTTAATTAAGAAGCATCACAGACATTTTTTTTTGCAGAGAAGCACTCCAGCATCTCTCATATGGATCCTCCTAGCATTGCTCTTGCTGACACCTGCCCTGTGTACACTGAGCTGAAGAAAAGATGAACTGAACAAAAGTCATCCTGCTGCCCGTTTCTCAGCCTGGACATCTTTGTTTAAGCTTTGACTTGGCTTAAATGAACGAATTAATATTGACAAAAACATCAACTAAGCTAATGAGTTGTTAGTTAAGGCAATAAACATGTCACATTAGAGTCAGCGCAGTAAAGAGGTAATTAGTCCCGGAGAAGTCCTGTTAGTGGGGTTGCTCTCAGAGCCCCTCTCCCACCAACCCTGCTCTATGCGCAGGGGGCTGCACCATGACACCCACCCCAAGGCCATGGCTGCTGGGAAGGGCAGGTACACTGAAGAACAAGCTGAAATGGCTGCAAGTGGCAGGTTCGGCTTCTGTAAATCTGTATAGAAAACAATAAAATTCTGCCATAGGAAAACTGTGGGGATTTGCATGCATCTTCTGCTGTTAAATGTTATTAAGGATGAAGCAATGAAAGTGTCTCCTGTTAAAGATTAGGTGTGACTAACCACACAGACTGAGCGCAAGCAATCAGGGAGGAGAAAGGGAGGTAGAGGAACATCATTCCTATATTAAAACCTGCATCAGAATTTGTCCCCATGTTTTACTTTGCATTGTGACACACACGCCACATGTACATGGCAATAAGAGGCTGCAAGCAAAGCAAATCAAGGCCAGGGATCAGAAACTCATCCTTGCAAGCCCTCACTGAAGTTACCTCCATAGCAGCAAAACCTCCCTCCACAAAGCACAGTGGTGTCAGTACTACCCACTTCTCCCAGTGTTTCCAGAACACAAAAGTAAAGGTTGGAGTCTTTGATGCCTACGCCATTTCTGCTGATGGGAATGTGACCTGAATACTAAAGATTTCAGTTATTCTGAATGCATGTAACCCTTTGAATTTCTCGGACGTCTTTCCTTGCTGAATCTCAAGAGCTTTAAACATATTACACCCGTCAGCATTGTTATCCTCATTTTGCAGATAGATTTAAAAAAATTAAATAATTTGCTCAGGAAAATCAATAACATGAACAAGACACTGATAACTCTGCTTCCCATTCTCATAATCTGCCACAGGATCCAGTTTGGACTAAATAAAAATGATGGACTCCGAGGATGTGATTCAGCTTGCATTCAGTCTTCTGATTTTGCATACAAAAAGAACAGATGTGAGGGATCAGAGCTTCAATGAACACTTTAAAAAACTGAAACAGTTCTTTTTTTAGCACTGTTTCAAATCCCCCGCTTTTTGCATAACATACTTTCAGCATTTTTTTTGCCTTCTAACTGTGGCACATTTCATTTCTTCAACTGAATTTATGCTAGGAGAGGATTCATTTTTCCTGGTGCTCTCTCAAGTTGCTCACGTTCCATCTGTGCAACAGGTGAAGCTCCTACAGCACAGTTTCAATCCCTTCCAAAAACAAAAGCAGTTACTTTGCATGGCTGCATTTTACTTACTTAGAATAAAAAATGATCTGCATTGACATTGTGTAGTTCCTTCATCACTTCTACTCAGGGACTACTGCAATGTTGAGAAACAACCACAGAGGAGTCACAGAATCATTAAGGCTAGAAAAGATATCTGAGACCACTGGGCCCAACACCTTCCCATCCCACCATTCCTACTAACCACAACACCAAGTGCCAAATCCCTGTGTGCCTTGAGCACCTCCTGGGGTGGTGATCCACCCCCCTTCCCTGGGCAGCCTGTGCCAATGCTTGAAAGCAAAATTTGCCTGGCAATGTACAACAAACTCTCAGAACTTTGAAAATTAAACGTTTCCTTCCTGAGTGTTGCTTCTGCAGCACATATCTAACTGGATGCATTTTTGAACAGTAAAGATTTCTTCTCTTTTTCCCTGCAACAAAACATACATTTTTTGCCTTATTTATCTGATCAGAAAGGAAGTGTCCTCATTCACTCTGAAAAATAACAAACTTCAGAAACGTTTAATCGTAAAGAGAATGTTTCAGAAAGTAAATTTTGAAAACCTAAGAGGTTTAAAAGGTCAGAACAGTTGACTCTAGATGTAGTAAATTCATAGCATTTGTACAGAGCAGCCTAATAGATGCTGCTTTTCAACATTAAATTAGCAGACAGCAAGGAGTACTGCCAAGTGGGCAAAACCAACACTGCCCCTATTTTGTACCAAAATTCCGTACAATTTTACATAAAATCCTTGGGAAGGGAGAAAAAGGAAAAAGAAGAAAGCTGTTGGCAATAGTGGGTTCCCAGTCCTTGCTGCCTACCCATGGCCTAGTTAAAGTGACCTAACAATGCCATTTTTCTTCCTCTCAAAAACTGCAGTGGGGGAATCAAATGTGAAAGCAAGATCAATTCTGTTCCAAGACAGTAAATGAGTTTTAGATCAGACTTGTTTCAATTTATGGAGAAAGCCCAACTCTGCTAGCTTAAATGCTTTCTTCCTCTAACTATTAACAGATATGACAGTGCCATAGAAAGAGTAAACTACCATCATTTTAATCCAAAATTTGTTTATAATCCAGCAAGAAGGAGAAAGCCAATATAACCCAAGTGATATCCGTGCAGCACACTTGTTATTTTCATTCCTGTTAGTTGCATAATACCACTAAGCCATACTATTCATTTTCATCTAAATTGCATGCTTTCTCAATGATGCTATTTCCACAAGGCCCACCATCAGTTTGTTGGAGCAGCTCTTCTTTCCTGCACTGTGTAGCCTGCCCAAACCTTGTGCCAGTCTCAGACATTTTCCTATCACACGCAACTGTAGCTGATTCCCTTAAGCAGATGTGATCACTTGGAATGCTCATCTGTGAACATCATCACCCTACACTGTGCTCAAGTCATACACGAGTTGGCTACATGGTCCTGTGCTACAATCTTCCATAAAGCTAAGACAAATGTAGATGCTTATAAAATATAATATATATAGATTTAAACAGGACTTGTTTGGTTGGTAAGGGCTAAGTACAACCACTTGCAAAACAATACAACTCCACTGCCTACAGAAACAGCCAGGATTTGTTTTGAAGCTGGGAAGTGACACTGATCTCCATGCATAAAAACACCTCCGAGTGCGCGGCCATAGCCATGCACTCACATCACGGAGTGGATGTAGTGGAATCTGCTCACCCATATCCATGAAGGGAATTGAAAATCCTGATGGTTGTTTCCAAACCAACACAACATCACTTATTTTTTTGCAGCTTTCTTCCGTGTTTCTCCTATGTAAAACAAGAGTCAAAACACCTCAAACCTCCCAGGCACTTTCCTGGCTTTGGGATCACTCTTACACACATAGCTTTAACTTACACAATATGGCTGTAAGATGAGGAAACTCTGAACCCCCTCCTGTTCTTTTAAGAGAAGAATGATTAACTCAGACACTACAAGCTTAACGAAGGAATAATATTAATTTGTATGATGAATAAAATTAGTTTCTGAGCTCCCCTTCATCTCACTCATTACTAACACAAGCACAAGCAGATTTATTGACCTGTCACAGCTTATTAAGCAGAACTTCATAAAGAAGTTATTTTGAAGTGTTCTTTTTAAGCATGCAAAGTATTGATCAACAATGTTTGGGCACTATTTCTTAATACAGACACCAAAGAGCAAAAAGCGTATGCAATTTTGGTTTTCCCATTAGACATACAAAAAAAATATATAGATTTTACATCGGTAGCATTGCATGTAGATAAGGGAACCGAATCTTCAAGTCCACTGTTGTTGCCAGGTGGGAACTGTCAGCAGGTTCTAACAGAGAGGGCTGTTCACCACCCACCCTGTGAGGGAGGAAGGGATCTCAGATAGCATACTTGATGTGAACTGAAGTTTTAAGACTGGATTTTGTTGCTGGAATCAAAAAGAAAACAAGAAATTCCAACAGATTTAAACTAGGGCATAATATCTGCCACACAATTGACTGTTTTCTGCCATACAGATTGACAGTTTTTTCTAAGTATTATCTCTAAGGCTAACATAACATAAGATTTTTATAAACTACTATTTTTCCTTCTTTTACTATTTTTTCCCTTCAGGGCCAAATTCTTTTTAAGACCAATCTAATCACAACTCAGAAAAAAGTATCAAGAGCACATCTTGGTATTGCACTGAATTTCCAAGCATGCAGACTGACAAGCATAGAACCAGACACATATCACCAAGCAAAGGGCAGCATCTTCCTGCATGACTGATACAGAGGGATAGCCAGCACAATGGCCTACACTAAAAGCAGTCCTCGTTAGGAGGAACTGAGCATTTTCATATTCAGGATGAACCAGCCTCTCAGGTTGAGCAGTCCATTCTCTTTATAAACACAGCATTAGCTCCCGTTTGAGTGTAACGTGGTGCATCTATAATGAGAAATTTTTGGGGTGGCATTTCATAATTAAATATCTCATGAACTATTTGTAAATTCAACAGAGATTAATGCAGGACGGCAGGCAAGGTCACTGGCTGGATTTCAGGAGAATTCTATTCACTTAAGAAGGCATTATCAGCTATTTTGTTTAAGAACAGTAAGTCACAATGTGTACAACTTAGATAAATGTGCACACGTTAACAGTGCAAATGAAGAATTAATTCATTTGGATAACTTGTTTTTAAATAGAAAACACCATGGTGTTAGGCTACATGCAATCTCTCTCATAACTTTGATGACCTCAGCTTCCCCAAATCCTTCAGAGACACAAAGACACAAATCTGAAGAAATGAACACTGCAGCTTTGATCAAGTTTTCCAATTCAACTTACTCTGCTTGAGCAAGTAACACAGCACAGGTTTTATGTAAGATATGATGAGAAACGAGAAGTGCCAGGGGATGTTCAGGTCGGATATTTGGAATTTTTTTATTTCTGAAGGAGTGGTGCTGCAGTGGCACAGCTGCCCAGGGAGGTGGTGGAGTTTCCATTCCTGGAGGTATTCAAGAACCAAGGAGATGTGGCACACAGGGATGTGGTCAGTGGGAAAGGTGGGTTGGGCTGGGCTCAGGGATTTTAGAAGCTTTTTACAACCCTAATAAAACTATGATGATTCAAGCTTACTACTACTATCAGATGCAAACTTTTTTTTTTTTTTTTAAACCCCTATTACCCTTCACTTCCTCAGAGTCATAACAATACCCTCATCTGAAGAGTTCTCATAAGAAGACACTAACAGCTCCAGCTTAGATTACCCGATTTGGATGGGATAGTGATCTCACTAACAACTGATAAGGCATTCGCCTTTCACAATCCAAACGACTACAGGCAAAAGCATGCTGATCTTCTTTTGGTTTTTAAGCACTTTATAACTTAGTTTATGGCCCAGATGTAAATTTTCAGTATTTTACTGCATCAAGTTTCATCTACATTAAAGCCTGAATTTCACCCTATCAGTCAGCCCGACAGCTGTGTGGTGTTCCTCAGATTATGATTAATAGGAGTTCAGAGATGGAGTTCACAGCTCTGCTAAGCCTAATATAACAAAATCAGCAAGCAGACAGCTGAATAAAAACACGTGAGGAGAGAGGCTGTGAAAATCATAGATGGTCCAGGCATCAGCTATGCTTCTGACCAGCTGACACTGCTGACAAGAAGCTAACACTGGGACTGAAGCAGCTGGGAGTAGTGGAGTTCCTTATATGAGCAAGAAACTGTAAAAGGGGAAGAGAATACAAAGAACCAGAAAGAAAGGATGCCATCCAGAGGGACCAGACAGGCTGGAGAAGTAGGCCCATGCGAACCTAATGAGGCTCAGCAAGGCCAAATGCAAGGTGTTGCACTTGGGCCAGGGCAATCCCAGGTGTTTATGGTATTGTACTACCCAGTAAGTAAAAAAAGTAATTTTTTTTCCTTAAATTTCATTTAAAAATATGCAGCAGTACAGCTGCATCTGCTTCCATTAAATTTTGCAATATTAACAGCAAATTGACAACCCGCAGGTATGTTACTATCTTATACAAGATCACTGTCACTGTTTGTAGGAAGGGCAATTTCAGCAGCACTAAAGGACCACATTTCATATGGGCGCAATGTGTAACACTTTATGTAGCATCTTCCATTGAAGTCACCTGTGTCTGGTTTTTTACATTAGACACATTTTTCTTTTAAGTCATTGCCAAGTATGTCTTCCTATAGGCTATTGATCCTATTCAGTCTATTCCTCAGAATTATGTGTGGTAAAGCAAGCAAGCTGTGATAGTGTTCAGGTAGAGACAGAACTCCTCCACTATGAGTAAGAGCCACCAAGTGCTGCAATGATCTGACCATCTGAGAGGCAGGACGGGTGTTCACTGTCTTCTCCCTCATGTTCTTTTTAGCCCAAGAAATATTTTCAAGGGGAAAAAAAGTATGAGTTACATAAATGCAGTCTTAGAGTTTAGTGTAAGCATGAAGAGAACAAGGAGTGCCAACAGCAGTGCTGGATGGCACCAGTGAAAGCTGGGCTGCTGCTGCCTATTGGTACACCCCTGCCCACAGCTGTGCTGCCCCCTGGACACTTCTCTGCTCTCTGTATGAGCTCCAATTTGATACCCACCTCTTATTGTGATATTGCTTATTTGCACATTCCACATTTCAACATTATTTCATCCTCTGAAAGGAAATTTGTAATGACTCGGTGCGTACTGAAATGTATGTACATGATGATATTGTAAAATCCCACCCTACCCTAAATTCCAGAACAAGGGACAGGGATACTCACAGGTATGCCTTGCCAGGGAATAATTGGACCCACCGCTCGTCAGCCCAAAGCCCTCGGGGATCTGGCTGGAGCTCCGTGGCCGTGTCAGCAGTTTAGGGGGCTCAATCTCAGCCCCAAATTCTGCCCCAATCACGCCCAGCAGAACGATGGCTGTAGCCTGTTTCCTGCGCTCCTCATAGGACGTGGAGATCTTCTTCAGCTGCGGCAGACCAGAGAGGCAGCCTGCAACAAGAAGGAAGAGCTATAAGGAAAACAAAAGCAGGACTGCTCTTAACACTTCAAACATTCTGTTTTCCTGCAAAAATAAAAGAGATTCCATTTAACTTAGAGCATTTCTTCAGCACAGTTACTTCCCTTAGCAGAATTTCAATGCACAATAGAAGTCTAAGTAGCCACTTTTGCAACTCCTGTGTCACCCATCCTTCGAAAACTGTCAAGACCTTGCTGAAGAAAGAAGAAAAAAAAAAGGAGGGGGGAGGCAGAAAACCATCAAATTTTAGAGATCTTTATTCTTTTGAGGAGGAAAAAGCCCTAACCAACAGAACTGTGTTTATCTGCTCTTGTGAAAGGTGACCTTTGGCCTGATTTTTGTTCACTTTAGATTTCTGCAACAAATAGAAAACCTTTGTGATTTCCTTACCTTACAAAATGTATTTTTGAATACTGGATTTCTGTTACAAAAAAAAAAACAAACAAAAAAACACAAAACAAAACAAAAAAAAAAAAAACCCAAAGCCTTCTGTGTTATGGTCCTTCATAATACTCCAGTTCTTACTAAATTTTAGCATAAGGATACATGCTATTACACCGAGCTAGCATTTTGGTTTACCAAATGTTTCTTTAAAGAACATCCTCCAAAATCATGGAAATATTTCACTGTAGTGTGAAGTTTAAATAAAACTCTAAGTTTTACATTGTTGGTAAAACTGAAAACCTCTTGAGCTATATTAAAACTGTTTGATGAAGGGTGGATCATTTTTGGGTTTTTGGGGTGGTTTTTTTTTTGTTTTGTTTTGTTATGTTTTCTAGTAGTAAAGAAGACAAATCTTACAAGTTTATGAGACTGAAATACAGTATTCATGTAGCTACACAAGTACAGCTCACACTCAGCTAATTCTCAGTGCAATGGAAAAAAACAAAACCAAAATGACCTACAAATCTGATTTATAACAACAAACAAAGCCTTAGCACCCCTGTTAGGTTTCTCTACCACACCTTTTCTGAGAAGCCAGAAAGCACTAAATGAGAATCATCAAGGCATAGGTTAAAAAGGGGCTAATTTGCATGCCGAATGCAGGTCTACCTGTGCTCCATAGGAAATGAGATGCTACCTCCAGGAAAGCTGACTACATTTAAACAAATGCAGCCATCCTGGTTCAGAGACAGCACTGCGGTTGCAACAGAAACATGCCAGCTGAAAGGGAGGAAAAATCCAATGGAAAGCTGAACAATGGTAGGAGAGAGGGGGGAAAAAATCAATAGGGGCTGCCTGGAGAGGGATAAGGCTGGAAAGGGGCTGCACAGACAAAGCAAGGAGTACAGCAGCTCCTACCGCCCTGTGTCCTGCTCTTACATGACCACGCTGCTGGCCTGGCTCGGGGACCCTGAAGGGCAGACGTCGGAGCATCCCGAAATCCTGTTCCTGATTCCTCAGGTCTCTCAGTTCTCATCAGACAGCAGATAACAAAGCCGCCGGCACCCAGAGCTGAGCGCCAGGCCGTGCCCCAAGCAGCACCCTGGACAGCAGCACCCAGCTGCCCGCGAGGGCTCTTCATCAGATGACCCAACATCCATAATGTTCCATTCCTAAACCTTACAAGTGACACTTTAAAAAACACTTGAAGGATTTTTGCCTTCACCTCTTTTTTTTATTTTTTTTATTGTTGTTATTATTATTTTTAATTACCCACAAAAGCATAAAAAGAATTGCAATGATTTCCTACGAATAAACTGACAGCTGTTGGGAGAATCTACAATGAAATAATGTCTCTGGAAGTAGACCTTCCTCCACTTCCATTTGTCTCTAGAAAATCTGGTATTTTCTCACCGCGCCATGGCTCCATTTAATCATGCGACGGGTGACACGGAGATCCATTTTCCTGACAGGACAGTTGATCACCCTATCACGGAGGGGAAATTAATAACCCCAGAGAGCTCTGCGTGGAAGCAGGAGCCCTGCTGGAGGAAGGACACTAATGTTGCACGTTTTCCTCAGAAAATAGTGCACATGTGCCTTGGAAAACAGTGCACATGTGCTCTGGAAAACAGAGCACGTGTACCCTGGAAAACAGGATGCCTCCAGCATTGCACAGCATTGGAGGGACATAATGCATCCAAGTATTTCTTTGTACCCGGGTTTACTTCAGACCAAATGACTGTGTTGAATATTCCAAAGCTCATCACCTTCCAAAAACTAAACCTAAACAATGTCTGGAGGAGGCAGCTGTATGGAAAACACAAAGCAAAGGGGGTATTTACAAAGCATTCAAAATACAGGTAGAGCATTTCAGAAGTTTAAATTGTTTAAAAGGCTGCAGGTTATTGATTGCTTCATTTAAAAAGCAGTCAGAGAGTGCAGCCACGAGGTCAGGGTGAATTTAACAGTTTGGAGCACTTTACTAAATAACTCTAAAGATCATGTTAATTGGCTTTGCACAGTTCTTGGGTAAAATTAATTTTATCCTGGCTTACAATAAAAGGATTAAAAGACAAATTAAGTTCTTCGGGTTTAACTGGAATAGAAATCAATGGATCTGAATTAGGGCTGAAGGAGGTTTTATAAGGGATGGACTGCTACCAGGTACCTTGTATCTGCTTCTGTGAAGAAGTATATATATGTGTGTGTATATATACATGCACACATGCACACAAAAGAAGTGGACTGAAAAAACCCACAGCTTTCACCTATGTGAATAACGTAATTTACTCAAGACCACAACACAGCTTGCATCAGTTTGGCTGGGAATTCTGATGCCATCCTGGTGTGCTAAGGGTGCAAAGGAAACCAACAACTAAAGCCCTCACAATTTTGTCACAGTCTATATTTCACAGCACAAAGTGAACATCGTCAGCAGTCACTGTCTATAGATGAAACCTTGCAAAATGACAAATGACAAAACTTCCAGGCAAGCCAGCACTGAAACTGCTTACATTCAAAACTGTAACGGTTTCTCTGCATTATGGAGAATATTATAGGAGAACACTGAAGAGCTATGCTGGGGAAAGGCAGTTTTGCTTACATTCATCTTGGCTCAGAGTAATCCATGCAGCTGCCTGGTATTTCTGTATCAGTGGTTTTGAATAATTTCTCACATCAGGTGCACTATTCCCTTGCAGTAAATAAATGTAAATAAATTTACATGTTACCCTACAATGTAGAGGGGGGAGGGAGGAGGAACCAACAAAAAAAAACCAAAAACAACTGATTTCAAACTACAAAAACAAAACAAAGCAAACAAAAAGAGAAGAGGAAGAGGAAGATGAAGAAAAGGGGAGCCAACCCAAAAAACAAACAACCCTGTGTATTAAATGCGCCAGTGAAAGGCACTTTACAGTTCAGTTGTTCAGGATTCTTAACCAGACAATCCACAGTGAGGGTCTGCCCTCATTTTCAATTTTAATACAAATTTTCAATTTTTAATAATACACTGAAGAATAATTACAGTATTTTCAGCACCTCTGGAAGATTCCAAAGCTTCAGTGTTCAAAATAATCCAGAACTGAAAAATATACAGAAATACTGGTAACAGGAAATGACCAGGAGGAAAAAGCATAAAAGAATCTATTTCATTTAAGCTCACAAAAGCCACTGCGTCTCCTTGCTAACCTGACAGGATTTAAGAAGGGTGCTTGCTGCCACTTCCATTATTCCTACACACATGGCTCCCCCCTCTGGCCAGCAGAACAGAGCACTGGGTGCAGGGTGCTGGGCGCAGGGTATGCACCCCCCACCACCACCGACAAGGTATATTTTGCTCTCTGGAGTCATTTATTTCTTTTTTTAGTTCTATGGTCATAAATGGTGAAAAAAATATCCGTAAATATAGAAAATTCCCAAATTCTTTAAGTTGTGAGCCTTAGCTCTTTTTACCTGCAGCAATTTCATAATCCTCCAAATATTTATAAAATGTACATACTTGCAGACAGAAAACTCATTTTGTGAATCTATTTTTTAATTTAGCTGACAGCATGGAAGTCAATAAAGCACAGTGCGGAAATCTGGCAGTACGTAGCAAGTTAAAGAGGCTGACTGGGATTGCTAACTCTGGAACCCGGGTTTTATGGTTATCTCAAGCATGTTTACAGTTCTCATTTTGCTGCCTTCTCAGTACGTGAAACACAGAGCTGTTTCAGGAAGTACATATAAGATGGAGAATCAAGCAGACTCCAACAGCAGCTCATTCATTAAGACATAATGTATTCTGCAATTCCTTTATAACCATTCCTATCACTTAGAACAGAATATATTAAACAGAATATAAAAGATTAGTAACAGAATGCAGCTTTACGCCTTACACATAACAGCATTACCTTTACACAGATGAAATGCACAGTTTGAATGAAATTCCCCCAAGAACAAAAGTAGAGGCATTTTAGTGCCATACCAACTGGTATTTTCTTTTAAATGAATCATTTGCTGTGTTTTATTAGATATCTGCCACCAAACTATTAGACAGGGAAGGAAGCCACATAAGAAGAAAGCAATACATCTTTAAAAAAATTCCTGCACCTTTTCAATATTTCTCACAACTATTAAGGAGTTACACAGGATTAAATAACAAACAAACACTTGACAACATCAAATGAAAATAATTAGATAAGAATTTGTTAAAGAATTCTAAACACAAGAGGTTGTTTTTGTCGTTTTTTTGTTGTTGTTGTTTTTAATAATTGCTGTTTTCTGTTTGTTTTTGTTCATTTTTAATTTCCCTCCCCAAAAGGTCTCCTTCCTATTGGCTGTCTGTATCATTTACTTGATAATGCCTGTCCGGTCGTTTTCTTTCCATATCTGCAGTAAAGCATGCGAAATAACAGAACATTGTCACCACTGCAGAAACTGGAAGTGTTTAACCTTCATTTTCCTAATATTTCATACAGCATCTTACAACAGAGAAGTTAAATAATTAAATATCAATAAGTCACATAGCTTTGTATTATTAAAGCCGGGGCATTTTTCTGGTTTGCTTTTTGATAACGTATTCCCTTTGTGGTGCCAGTAACCTGATTTTATGCAGCCAGCCAGCTGCAGCACTTTAGAAAGAGAATTATAAAACCTCTCATGGGGAATAATAACATTTATTAGATGAGCACAGATGACGATGATGGTTATTATTATTATTATTATTATTTAGAAAAGACTGTTGCCAACACCAAGATTTTCAAATTTTGAAACAATAACAAAAAAAAAATCCACGTTGTTCAATTTTCCAGCTAAGACCCAATGTCAGATCCAAGGGCTCTGACTCCACCGCCCAGCTCTGGGCAGGAACATGGAGGTCAGAACCCGCACAACAAATCCCTGTGCCTCATCCACACTGAATGTTACAAAACAGACGCTATCGAAAAACTGCAGTGCATAATTAAAAATGATAGCATTCAGGGTACAAAAGGCTGTCAGTAATCCGTTAGCCTATAGCCAAACATTACAGAGCGGCTACTGGCAACCCGAAGGGTTAAGGCCCTGATTTTCTTCTGCATAGGTGGTGCTATTTTAAGCCAATAGTGTGTTTAAATCCACACCAATGAAATCAATACAGCACTGCTCTACTCAAGGTGAGACCAAATAAACCTGTCGGAAGCTTTGAGAAATAGGCTTTGCAGTACTCTTTGAGTGCTAAGTGCCTTTCAGCCCAGAGATCTGTCATTAAATAATCATTAGCCATCACTCATTCTTCCTAAAAAGCTCAATGCCTGAACCTGCTCAGTATCCACGCAGCATCCATGCGGCGTGCCATGCTTATTAGCACTTGGGGACGTGCACACCACACCATGCAACACTCTTCCTTGCACCCTTGCACCTGGAGCACCAGCCTCATTGCAGCCCCAGCCCTACCCACCTTCAGCCCGCTCCATGCCCAAGACATGCCTTACAAGTTTCTCAAGCGAGCCTTTAATGTATTTATTTTGCACCAAAAGGAAAGAGAAGCACAAGTATGGTTATTTTGGGATTTACCAAAAATGTTCTGCATCTTGGAATAAGCTGTGCAGCGTTGCCTAAATCACATCCTACTTCAGATTAAAGCTAGCAATAGATGATATTTATTCATTACTTCCATACATTACAGATTTCTATTTGGCATTACTGCAACTCTTTTGCTCCAGGAAACACTGACTTGTGTGTCAATTATGACTTTATAATGAGGCCATGTGAAACTCGTAAACAAATGGATTCCATCTACCTGCAAATACTGAAATTGCTGTTGTCAGTCATTTTCTATCTGTGACACACCAACAAAAAATCAAAAAATATTTTAAAAAACTAATTAAATATCTGGCAGCACATAAAGCAGCAGTAAATTTCCTTCTTGGAACATAGGGTTAACCTATTATCTCTCTGCATTAACCCTATCCTTTCTCACCATTGCTCTGTGAGCTGTGTGCTGAAATGTCCCATTTCCTTCCAGACAGCGCAGAAACCAATTAGCTTCACTCTTAAGCACACATTTTCACCAACAAGCTCAACTAAGCAATCAACATCTCACACTAATTTAATTCCACTGAAAGCCACACAGCCCAAAGTTTTAATAACCTGGGAATAAATTTTACCATAGCAACATTTGGTTGTTTCACAGCACATTTGAAAACCACAAACACACGTTTATGAAGTATTAATTGTCCCCTAACCTCGTCGCTTTAATTTTTAAATGCAGCTCTGTGCCGCAATTTCCAGAAATCCATATCCCTCTGCACTACTACCTACATAAATGAGTCATAAACAAAAACACTTCAAATGCTCACGGTACCTTTCCAGAATTCTGATTATGATCACTGTAAGCAGTAGCAAGGAAAGTTTTGATGCATAAATGCTGTGCTTTTAACAAAAACAAATCGCAGTGAATAAGAGGTATTCTATACTCCCCCATCTGAACGGCAGAGGATCCATTTTGTCTTTATTTTCCACTGCTCTTCGCAGCGTGAGGAGAAGCTCCTCACCCATTTTGTGTTCCTAGAGCTGCAGAATACAGGGAAGTATCCAGTAATAAAAGGAATGAGATAAGACACTGCAACAGATTAGAACGACGGCAACAAAAAGTGTGTGCTGTATGCAGAAAAGCGCATCTCCTGAATGTGCCTGTCAGCCTTAGGAAAATTACAGTGACATTTATCTTCCAGCCTTATAAACGTGCGACAACTCTGGGCATCCCCATAACTCTGCACTAGATTATAAACAGATCATAATTCCATCAGGCAAACCAAATATTGCAAAACAGATAAAGATTGTATTAGTAATGTTCGCATTAGAAGTAACCACCTTGTATATAAATAAAGCGAGATAGATGTAAACAGAAGAATGTCTTCTTTTTTTATCCCCAAAGAAGATTTCAATAAGTTTTTGATCAAGAGTCAATTAAAGAAATTTATTCTCGAGTTTCAGATCACTCTGGACGTAGGTAGAACTTCAATAAAACCAGTACAAATCTGAACTTTACATTCTGAAGCATGATTACAATTTTATTGAAAGGAACATAAAACTATTTTACATTATAATCATTTTGAAACTGAACGGCAACTTTTTCTGATGCTTTATAAAAAGATGTTGCTCCTATTGGAAATCAATAGGGAGGCAGAAAAAATTAGATAGCTACAATTTGCCAAGAAATCAATAAGAAATAGAGCAATATCAAAATCCACGTTCTTAATCTTTTACACACTAAAATCTGACTTCAACACAAACAGATCTGTAAGAATTTACAGGAAAAAACACATAAGCTGCTGTTACGTGCTTCTGATGCACCTATTATACCCCGTGCCTGCAATTATAGCTGCCTTGCTTTTAACACCATCCTGATTTTGACTGATCTAAATTCCCACCGCTTAGAGCTATTATTTATTTTGCAGTGATTTAATACATCCTGCAGATGTATTACACACACCCTGACTGACCATCCTGTAACACACAAAGCCCACCTCCCCGTTTGTCTCTGGCAGGCCCCTGCTGGGTGCTCTGCATCAGCCCCTACCGGGAGGGGCGGGAGATATGCACATAGGAAGCTGTGGCTGATGAGCAGCACCAAGCTAAGAACCGCAGCCTCAAAACAAAACACTTCTTTTTCTTTTTTCTTTTTTTTTATTCCCTCTATGAAAAAATTCAGGGAAATTGAAAGCTTCCAGCAGCGTAAGAAAAAAAGGGTTTAGAATGAGATCAGGGTTATGTTCTACAGTGTATTTTGCAAGCAACATAACACACAGGCTAGCAATGATGTGCTTTTCAGCAGCGTTTAGGACTGCCACATAAACCCCCCGAACACCAGCACTGATGCTCCCAGGCAATTCCAACCTCACTGCGAGGCAGCACCAGGCCCACAGAGCAGAGGGACCCGGCGCTGCTGTGCGGCTCCAGCAGCAGCTCTGGTGCTGAATGCAGAACACACTCTATTTGGCTTTCAGTCAATTAAGCTTTAAGCTGTCAGCAAACAAGACTTTTAAGTTAATTTTGAATCACCACAAATCAAGTTGAAGGTTGTGAAAGGGCACTCTCACATGCCGGCATGAAAAAAGGCAGTTTAATTGCCCCTGAATAGCTATTATATGCTGCAATTGGCCTATTGAATCTTAGATGATCTATTTATTTATCAAAGTGCAGAGACTGGTAAAAGAATGCAACGTACAAACTTCACTTTCTTTCCCTCTTGCTTAAGTTGATAAAATTAAAGTCTTTGCATACAAAATCTACTACTGAAATAATAATTTTTCTAACAAAGTTCAGTATGGGTTACCTTGTATTTTATTTCTGAATAATTACCACTGCCTGAACTGCAGCTGAAATGTGAAAACAAGTAATTTCCAATATAAGAAGTAATGGCTATTTGGATTTTACTTATGCATTTTAAATCTTCCAGCATATTTTTTCCATATGCTAGACAGACAAATATTGTTTCAAATTACTAATCTGAAAAATTATCTGTGCAGAACAAGGTATAGAAAAAGGCCGCACGAGTGTATAAAACCAGCTGCTATTGAAATGCTGCATGAAAAACCTTCCACACATCTCAGATCTGTCTTCATGGAAAACAGTTTAAAGCAGAATGAGGTCAAACATAATTCTTAACATAATGCATATTTATGTATCAAGCAATAAAGCCTAGAATTATTAAACACGTGGACATTTATTTTTTTTTTTAAATAAACTACAGAATATTTTCAAACAAGAATGGGCCAACCAGCTTCTATTTTCACCATATTAAATGATGCAAGACTTCCCTTCCTTTCCAAACCTACACACAGCACAAGGCAGCCTGGGGAATGCTACATAGAGGCACCCAGGGAGGGACTCAAGACAAACTTCCTAGCATTAATGGAAAGAGGCAGGGAAGGAAACTCCAGCACACCAAAGTCAGCATCCTGAATGTGCACACTGGTACCCATGGCTGGCTGTACCAAACATCAGCCTGGTACCTCTTGGAGCTTTTGTTTCTCACTGCTCTTAACATCCCCTGGCAAGACACAGTGTGAAACTGTGATTAAGCTTACTCTTTTCCACTAGATATTGACCTCAGCCAAAACTCTCCATGTTTTACGTTTTTCTTATCATCAGATCCTGCAAAAACACATGGAGAGGGGTGGGTTACACATCAAAACTGAAGGGCTATGCATAACTTAAAAAGGTTTTCAAAAACATTTGTGAGAAGTGGTGAAAAAGATCCACCAATGATGGAAAAAAACATCCAAAACCATTACTGGAAGAGACCTCAGGCACAGAAATGACATGATTAAGATCACAGTTCTCATATCACAGCCATGATGTAGCACCATTATATTTCCTCTGTAGCAACGGAAAGACCAGAGTAGTCGCAGGAAAGCAACACATCAGCTGGCCAAAGCTGTTCTGCGTCGGGAGCTTCTGCTGGGATATGACCAGAAGATGTTGTGACATGCAACCACTCACTACATCCAGATGACCAGATGAGGCTTGCCTTGGGGAAGGCAAAGGACAGGGGGCTTCAACACTGCATCACAGAATCACAGAATTATCAAGGTTGGAAAAGACCTAGAAGATCATCTAGTCCAACCATTACCATGTTTATGGTTACAGGTTCTTGCAGTACTGGTTGCCTGTAGCTACTTCTGTTATTTCAGCATAGTTTATTTTTTTTTCCTTTGTTTTTAAGTCAAGCATAAGAGTTATGTCTGGGACAAAACCTGTTATTTTTGAGGAGGGAAATAGGTCAGAGGTGGTGATACAGCATGAAAGTCACAACAGCAGCATGTAGAGAAAGTGTGTTTTAAATTGATGAAGTGGGGGCTTCTGAAAGGACTACCCCAAGAACAGCAAGACGCGTGTTGCTGGGGTTACAGGAAGTGTTCGGGCAATATATGATAGGATCAGGCTCCAAGTTATCATGAGACATTTAAAATTTAAGGGGCAAAAAGAACAGAGCAAAGATTTCCGGTATTTTTTAATCCCATCTGCTCAGCACAAGGAATATTTAAGAAAATGAACCATTTAGCCACTGTGACTGACGCAGTGCGTCACACTGCATGAAGCATGAAACACAGTAAGATTATGCCTGGACATTCAGAACCAGCTTACTAAAACAACACATTCCAGCTGCTGAGCAAACAGCTGTTGAGCAAAACAAGGCTGCTATGCATCCCCAAATGCCTGGAGTTTCTTTTTTTGCATATCCATAGCTCATAAGATGAATTGAAATGGATGCTGCTTACCACAGAGGACAAAGATACTTCACAGCACTGCAATCAAAGTACATACAGCCCTTCATCAACTTAACTCCTTCAAAAATTTTTATTCCAGTTTGTTAGCTTTTTGCCAAGGCTGTAGATTTTATATTAACTGTCATTTTAGAAACATCAGTTATCTCTACACCCACAGAACTAAACACAAAGTGACAGGCTGGTGTGCATCACAGCCACTGCTTGAGCCTGGCAGAACTCTAACTGCTCTGCTGTGTGCTTCTGCTATTAATTAGAAGCGTGTCTGACACCTCAAACAGATCAGTTCTCTGCAGCACTTCCTTAATGAAGGCATACAGCACTGCCCAGCACTGACAGACGCCATTCAGACAGATGTCCAGCCCATCACCCTCTCACAGAGAACAGATTTCTTAATGGTGCTTACTGGGTGACATCTGCTTGAAAGGCAGAAGCCCACATCCCTTCAACTGCACACAGCTTTGTTGTAAAAATCATTGTTCTACATCAACTACAGTTCCTTACATTTATTGAAGATTAACAAAAGCTTTTTTTCTTTCCTTTTCTTTAAAGTATTTCACCTACGACTTCATGCTTTCTTGTAGACAACCAAAGACAAACTGCAGGAAATTATACCCTGTGTTAATTTTGTATAATTCTGTATATATGTATCCAATTAGACAGATCTCTCAAGATGCTTCAAAATTACCATTAGTAGACAGAATGCTCCATTAAAAATTAACATCTGCGTGTCAAATAAGTGGTGTTTGTGGCATCTGCATTCCATTTTTATTGTAACAGAAAAGACAAAGCAAGAGAGGTGTGCATTTTCACTTTCACCGCTAGCATCTGAAAGGAATGAAGTTTGCTTTAGATGACAAAACCTCATTTTTTCTGGTGTTTTACATAATAGTCAGGGCAAGATACGGTAGTTGGTTTTCTAATGGGTTACTAAATACAAATGCAGTGCTTCTTTGATCTCTCTATGGCGGGCTTTAGAGATCCACCAATGCATGTGGCATGGTGAAGGTGCTCTAGTTTGGTCTGTGCTGCCTGAAAGAAACCCAGCAGGAATTTTGTCCAGAGACTGACTCTTTTGGCGCCCACATTGTGCTGAACAGTGGGCCGCTGGCTTGGCTGCTGGGGATGGCAGATGGTGTCATTTGTTGTGCACCTCCACCTCACAGCAAACCTTACCAGGAATGCTGCCCGAGGAGGGGAGGGCAGCACTGGGCAACGACACCTGTCGCTTCTGCTTCAAGTCTGGCTCCAACAGCACAAGAGAATGTACAGAAATCACCGGAGCAGTCCAGAGACTCAATACATTAGCAAGAGTAAGAAGGAAGCAAAGAAGCCAAAGAAAAGCACAGCATATGGCTTATTAAATAACCGCACTCAACTTCCAGTAAGCAACTGAAATATTTTTCTTCTGTTAGAATGGAAGCCTTTGAGCTAAAAAGTTTAACAGCAAAAAATAATGTATCAACTAGGAACTAAATTAAAACTACTTAAAGTAGTTTGATCGTGCCAACAGCATAACATCTAGACTAACATCTAGACATTGGAGGTAAAATGTTTATCATTCAAAATATGGGAAAATACTGGAAACTCAACATTTCTGCAAATGTCATGCTAATATATAACACAAAAACAATGACTGCCAATTGCTGAATCTTCAAGATAGCACAGACAAATTCTGCTGGTGACTGCAAAGTCGTACTTAGTTTGAGAATATGAGATAAACTAACAGTACTTCTTGTTTCTGATTTCACCACTTAATGAGTAATAATTGTCCAAAAAATACTACTCAATACGCAAGAAAACAAGCTTTATAATATTACAGGAAGTAATTCAAAAGATTAAGCTTTCAAGTTAACAATCATTATCAGTAACACTCCTGGCTTTTATTTTCCATACAACCTTCTGTGTGTGAACTGCTGTCGCTGCTGCAGTTCTGCTGTTATACTGTAAATTATAACCTGTGCAAGATGCACAAAGCATTCTTGTCTGAGGCTCCTTTGGCCACATGGCTAAACAAGGAGCACGCTCAGAGCATCTCTGTACTGCCTTAGCACTTTCCCACTATCACATCACAGCAGCACATAGGAGGAAATGGTGCACCATACACAGCGCCTGTGCAAAAAGGAACAACAAAAAAGCAGTGCTCACTGCTCTGCCCTTGGAGCACAGGGTAACACAACTACCCTTGCAGAGCCCAGAGCTAAGGATGCAAAGGTTTCACACAACAGCTTGCTTCAGATTTGAAGGCACCAAGACAAGACTCACTGGACCAGGGTACACATATTTTCATAAGTTTAAGGTGTTTTTTTTCTAAAACATTCTCAGATAAATGATAATCCTTATTTCTGTGCTTGAAGCAGTCTCCAGCCCCTACATTCCAGCTTTCTGGAATGTCAAATCCTTTGGAATAAATTCAATTTCAATTCAGTTTTTACTTAGGGAAATACCAACCCAGAATAATGGGTCTGACAAGAGTTTACCCAGCTTTGCTAATTATCAGGCCTCCTGTTGGAATTTCACCCTTTCACAACAAGGCAGCTGAGTGCAACTCTCAGCGCTGCCATTGTCACCCTGCAGCAGCTACAGGAGTGGTCTCAAAAGCCTTTGCCCTGAGCTTCCCTACCACCTATAGCTTGTTTTAAATAGCTCCTAGAAACAAAGCACAAAAAATCCACCAGTTTGTGTAATCGATCCAATTACAGGGCACAAAATCTTTTTCCTACTGTATGGAACCTACTTCAGCTAGATTATCCCTGCCAACCCCTGCAATTCTGTGACAGTCCCTAACCACCTAAACCCCTTTTCCCAGAAGCAATGCATCTTGTATTCAGCTCAATGGAATCTCCTAGCATTACATTCACATTGGTACCAGAAGCCTCAAAGTTCACCAAGCACTGCTTACCTTGCTGCTGTGTGAAGCCCTGCTCATTCACAAATGTAATACACCTCTGTATTTTTGCAAGTATTTTAACTACAAAACCATGGCAGTTGGTACTCCTATAATCTTTGCAGCTATGGCGATGGTACATGATACCAAGAGTTCATGAAAGAGGAGAAAAATGTTTAACAATAAATATTTAATTAGTACCAGGAAAGAGTTTGTGCTTTGCAAGCATCACTGTCAGTGCTAATGCAAGCAAAGTCACTGCTACAAAAAGAAACTGCTATGGAGAAATCCCCCATTTTGTAATGCCAAAGTCCCCACTCACTCCAGAAGTCACAGCCTGGCTGGGATGGGCATGGTCCTCAAGTTTCCCCCCGCCCCAGCACTGTGCCCAGCCCCACATCCAGGGGTCTGGGGAAATACTGCTGAGTAGGTATAAGAGCAACCCATACAGTGTTTAGTATACATGTCTTACTGTGCCCCCATACATTATTTACCTCCAGTACTAAAGCAACACTGAACAGCTCAGAAGCACACAATGCTGCAACCCAAAAGTTACTTCCTTGAAGGCCTTCATTTGAACATGGGAAACTCAGTGAATTCCTAAAGAGTCTATTGGTACCGTTTTCTATGCTAGTAAATAAATCTGTCAGCAAAAGGTACTGAGGCACTACAACACTGCCTTTTTCACAGCACTGGTGACATCTGACCCTTTATCTCTGTTATGTGCTCAGCCATGCGTTTGTTTTATTATCCCTGTAGATGCTGCTGTGTATGTTCCAAGCACGCTTTAAATGCAGACAGTCACATTTCCAAACATGTAACAGCACTTTGTTTATTCTTCCTTATTTTGCTCCTCCTTTATTTACTGGAAAAACAGATTTATACTTCTAGAATAAAAGCTAGATGATATCTTAGAGCCTAAAACTTTAATTGGTAGATTACAAATTACAAAGAAATAAAAGATATTAAATACAAAACTTATTTTGAGCAAGTTCAGTCAATGAAGTCAGAAGACTCTCTGCCCAAGTAGCAAAAACAAATACAAACAAACAGTGTGAACCATTTAAACAACGTATTTGCTCTATACTTCATTATCCAGGAGAGCTTCATAGGCATTAAAGATAACAGTAGGTACTATTACTGCTTTGGAAGCCTGTTCTTGTGCGCCTTTTCAGTGTATCTGAAGATAGACCCAGTTTCTCATATAACTTCTGCTAGCATGTTGTTAAATGCCTACCAGGCACTGCCGGGCCTGTTTCCCACAAATAGGTTTCAGTGCTTTTCAGCAAGCTAAGCTAAACTGCTTTAATCTCTAAAAGGACCAATGTGGAAGTGATCCTTTTAAAAAATTATTTGGAGGAATGAAAGCATTTGGTGAATACCAATTTGAATTGGAAAAAAATCGTGTTGATCACTGCACACTGGTTTTACTTTGTGCACTCAATCAGTAAGTATTAGCTCTAAAAGGACCACTATAGAAAGAAGCTGCATCATGTTTAAAGATGACAAGGTAAGCTTCAAAATGTTTGAATTAAATTTTTTTCTGTATTCTACAAACACTAAACTGATTGCATTCAATTGTAGACTGAAATTTCACGTTTACTCAGAACACGGCTTTTAAAGCTCGATTGCTTTGATCAAGAATAGCAGGCAGCAGGAAAATGCACGTCATTCAGAACTGGCTCCAATAAAGTGGTCCATTTCCCACCCTACCCCTGAAAAACACATGGGCCATGAAAGCGGAATGATACGACTCATGCCTGTTGGCAATATTGCTGTCATTGAGGCTTCCAGAAGAAGAACCAGTAGGTCCCCAACAGCTGCAGGGCTACGTAGATGCTATGGCTCTCAAAGAAGCACAACGTAATGGACATGTTGTGAAAATCATTTCAGAGTATTCTGAGCCTTTTCACTAATTTCCATTTTTTATTTCCATTTTTTCAGCCTCTATCCATTATTGCTTTTGACAACTCCCACATATTCCCCCAGACCCTACAGGTGTCTCCATAGCACACTTCCCCCCCACCATAGCTTTTTCAAGTCTTTTCCAAACAGCCTGTGATAACACTCCGTGCTCCAAACAGTCTACTCTTCGACCAGCAGGAATCTTGTCTCAGTCACCTTCAACCAGAGACCTGACCCAAAACTCCACCTGGCATACTAACAGCCTTCTGGTCAATAGGAATAAATAGTTTTCTTTCCGACTTTCACAAAAATCTATAAAAATCTCAGACAACATAGTCTGAGCTGACAAAACAGCATAGCTCTTGTGCTCTATAATCTGTGGTATGCTATACTAAAATACATACTGTGGTCATTCAAATTCTGAGGATGCTGATACTGAGCATGCAAGTATTTTCCCCACGATGCCTTACAGACAAGCATGAAGAAAAGAATCAAAAGATAACTGTTGTAATTAAGTGTTTGCTTTTGTATGGTCTGCCATTTCAGAACATGCCTTGAGGGGCTGGAATTCTCAGCCATCCACCAGCCTACAGAAAGAAACATGCAGCAACAGTAAAAAGCTATATTAGAACCAAAACATACCTGAACTCCATGTATGGCAAACTAACAGTGATTCACAATTCAGAGAAGCAGATTATGATGGCAGCATGCCTGCACAAGACTTTTCACCACGGTAAATCATTTAAGAAGTAACTATAAAGAATCAAAGCATTCTCTAAGAGCTAAATATGTCAGCTGCAGGCAGACTACAAAGCTCAAATCACACTGAAAAGTATTTGTTTCACAAGCAACGTAGTAAAATGACAGTAGTTAAGAGTAAAGCATGTATTTCATTTTCACATGAGAGGTATGCAAAGTTAGAAAGAAAGTGTTCCATCTCTCTTGCATTGCACACAGTAAGTTAAAAAAAAAGAAGAAGAAATATGTTTTGTTAGGCTCACCTGCCGTGATGTCGTCATCCACTAGATCATGCTCTTCCTCCTGAACTTTTGCCTCTGTTCCCAGTGAATCTGGGCTTGCGGTAGCAGTTTGAATGGCTTCCGTGGTTACTCCAGCTGAAAAAATAACAGCCAAACACCCATAAGTCAGTGGTTTTCTTAGATAACAACCCTGCATTAGGGAAAAATAAAGTTATCTTCCGTTGCAATGTAGCACTATAAAGTGCAGATGAAGCAAAGATAAACTATTTTCTGACTTCCTGTAATACAAACCTTTCCTTTATAAATGTTCTCCACAACGTAGCTATCTCATATACTTCCTTTTTATCTTCTAGTATGATTAAAAGGATCAAAAACACAGGGACATTACATCCTATTTACCTGTAAAACTTGAGTTCTAGCAGAACTTCTCTTACATCTCCTATTAATCCTGCATCTCTCCCATCAAAAAAGGGCTCTTTCCATGCCACTTTCAGAATACACTCCTTCATCTGAGCCATTCTACATAATTTGGTTGTGATCTATGAGTTAATTGCTCTCGCAAATAGTATTATGAACACTAAATCATGCCATGTAACACCACAGGAGTTTATCATTCACTGGTGTATGCTGTGCCCAGCTTTAACCTTTATGAGACCCTGTCCAGACCTTACTGCAATTCCATCAAGGCACTATGAAAAGAAGCGTTTTGCTAAGAGTGAAAAAGGACAGCCTCACAAATAGTGTTCCCAAAGAGCTTTAGGAAAGCTGAAGGAGCAGACTGAAGAGAGCCCAGATAAGATTTCTTTCCTCCTGATGTATCTTTTATGTCAGCTATCAAAAATCTTATTATATGAAGAGATTGATGCTTTCCTGATCATGGCATTACGTTTGCCATCTACAGAGGCATTAAGATCCCATTAAAAAAGGACTACAGCCCTTTGTCAGCACCAAGCAAGCTTCGAAAAGAAATAACAAATCTGGAATGCCTTTTGCTGTGCTACCCCAGGCTGTCATCTAGCAAAGGGTGACCAAGTCCTGCCTACTCCTCTGCTGCCCCTCTGCCATTTGTACAGAGTAACAAACGCACACATTTCTTCAGTTTGCAGTAGTTTTGATGTGATAAATGACTCTTCTCCAAATGTAAAAATATGGCTTATAAGTGAAAAGACAACGGTTCATAATAAACTACATAAAGAGAAGCTCTCTCGTGGGTTTCATCACGTACAACGTTTGAGAATCCACATCTGAAAGCCATTCAATTCTGAATCTTCTTTGAACCAGTTCAGAAATGTTTCTGTTAAACACTACTTATTCACAGTCATACTCCTACCTTCTGATAACACAGGCACTGTCTTACACAGCAATTTCATTTCCAATGTTTCCTCTGACATCATTTCTTTATAAAGAAACTAGCAATTGTTCATAAATTTCTCATTACATCAGTACCAGTAAAGCACTGCCAATAAATGTACAACAAGACTAGGGAGTTTGATGCCATGATGAAGCTGTTTCAGCTCATGGCTGTCTCCCATGTGGCCCTTTCTATCTTCCATAAGGATTCCGTGGTTCCAGCACTGCACTGTCAAAATGCTTTTCAGATGGACAAACACCTTGGGTTTGTTAAGAATCATAGAATCATTAAGGTTGGAAAAGACTTCAAAGATCATCAAGCTCAACCGTCAGCCCATCCCCATCATGCCCACTAAACCACATCCCTTAGTTCTCACATCACCTCTTCCATTGCATTTTATCCTCAGGTTGATGAAAAGTAGCTGAGCTTTCATATTAGACATGCTACACCTAAATAGCTTAGCAAGACCAGCGACAATAGAGTGAAAGGACAGAAATGTTTTTGCATGAGTTGGTTCTAAGCACAGCATACAAAATATTAGAAGTCCCTTAGAATATTATAGAATTAAAATTAAAATCTAAGCACAAATCATTTAATTCTGCTCTGTGCTGTGAGACCTCACCTGGAGTGTTGCAAATAGATGGGGAATGCTCAGCACAGGAGAGATATGGACCTGACAGAGCACGTCCAGAGGAGGGACACAGAAATGATGTCAGGGCTGGAACACATCTCCTATGAGGACAGGCTGAGAGCTGGGGCTGTGCAGTACGGGGAAGCGAAGGCTCCAGGGAAACCTAAGAGCAGCCATTCAAAATTAAAAGGGGGGCTTTTTTAAGAAATAACGAGGCTGACTCCTTAGCAGGGTCTGCTGCAACAAGACAAGTGGAAGCAGTTTCAAACCAAAGGCAGGGAGATTTAAATTGGATACAAGGAAGTCCTTCATAATGAGGGCGTGAAGGCCCTGGCACAGGCTGCCTAGAGAGGCGGTGCTGCCCCATCCCTGCAGACAGCCAAGGTCAGGCTGGATGGGTTCTAAGCACTGATGGAGCTGTGGGTGTCCCCGTGCCCTGCAGGGAGAGGGACTAGAGAGCCTTTAGGGAGCCCTTCCGACTCAAATGATTCTATGGCTCTATGATTACAATTCCTCATTTACTGTAGCATCATAAACTGATTGCTCAATTACTGCATCAAAATAGTGCTGTGCAGATCTATTTCATTTATTCCTTTGTGCTTGGCAAAGTAAGAACTTGCAGGGCAGAGTGACCAACCACATGGATATACAGCAGTCTCTGAGGTCAAATCACAGTATCCTTACTTGGTGAAAACTCCCATTTAAGTAAACTGAAGTTTAATTATGTTTTACTCAATTAATCTTGTCTTAAGTAAAGCTTCCTAACAGAGATAGATATCTATGTTTACATATTATATATTATAGATCATATATTAATAAAAATGACATCGTATTTATTATAGACTTATCACATTTATTTTTGTTATCAAAATGGGTTATAATCAAAGTGAAGAAATTTAGAAGCATATTCTTAAGTTGTCCTCTCTTGAATTGCATGCTGACACATTATTTAAGGTTTCCACTTTACAAGAAATAATAATTTGATGCAGACATCGGGTTTAGCAATATGGGAAGCACCAGCAGCATCCAGACCTAATTTTTAGGCAGCATTCACTGGCAGCAGATTCCTGCCTGGAATTAATTCAGTGCGCAGCACCCGATCGATCTGGCAGCTCCCAGCGCACACTGCCTGCCTGCCTGCAGCATGCACACAAAGGGCACGGCCAGATAACCTTTTGCTTTCCATTAAAGACATAGGAACCATTTTTGTATCTGCAGTAACACCACATATTTTAAAACACATCAGTCTCTGGGCTGCTGGGTGGGCAGACCTCATGCTGCAACATTCAGGGGTTCCTCTGCATGGGGCCTATGAAACACCTGCCTCAGCATTTTCAGAAGACATTACACTGAGCAACAGAAAAAACAAGATACAGGAACACAACATTCAGTAAAGAAATCTGTTAGAAAAGAGGAAAAAAAAACAAACCAATCCTTTGCAGAATCTATCTTACACTGAAAAAGTCTTTGCTCTTCACAATGAGCACGTAACGGAGGTAACATTTTTCCCCTTTTGAGCTGAAAACTGTTCCTCATAGAGAATGAGCTACAGACTGTGCAGAAACAATCACACGTTGTGAAAACAAGGAGCAGGTAAAGGCTACGTGACAATCTTAGCAGACAGAACGTGAAGCTTCCAAAGCTTCCCTTCCTGCACGAGCCTGAGAAATAGCAGTGGCTAAATACAGCATCTCCAAATCATGATGTCACGTTCATTTCATCCATTTCATATTCATAAACTACTGTATAACAGCTGAATATAAAAGACTATAACTATAACATATTATATATATATAATTATAAATAAGACTAAAAGGGTACAAGACAAGCTCAATAAACATGCTCTGGATTGAGTAAATAATGCAGGGTTTTCCCCTTCCTTTCAGTTCACCAAAAAGTTTGACGTGAAATAAGGATTTGATACGAAACAGGAATTAAGTTTTAAGAAGGAATCCGACCCTGATGCTGATCCTTTAAAGCCGTAATTCTCTCAGCTGGATACTCAGAAACAAGGAGGGAATAACACACATGATACAAATTGGCTGACCTCCCTAGTAAGGACTGTCTACAATTGCACTCCTGCACAATCGCTACACGAAGTGATCAGGAAATGAGCACACCACCGGGCACTGACTACATTTCTGCCCTGTGGAAATACTTAAGTTGCCCTATTCATTGTGCTCCAAAGCGCCAGCTGACTCCGCTGAGATCCTCAAAATGCAAAACTAGGTATGGGAATAAAACCTGCCCAAGCACACAGTTTTAGCATTAAGTGGCAGCATGATTCAAACACAAGTTCAAGGAATTTCTATCTCCATTGCTTACTACGCTCTCTCTTGCATCAGATAAGAGATTATTAAAAGACAACCTGGTGCAAATTTGCCTTGCTGCTTTCCATGCACATCAAGGAGTAGAGAGACATGCACACACGTGAGATCCCAATAAATACAGTCCTGCTCCCAGTTGCTCTTGGATCTGTGCACATACACAAATGGAGAGAAGATTTCACCTCCCTTTGCTACCTCCACACTCCTGAGACATTCCAGAGCCAATTAAATGCATATGACTAAATATATCAGCAACAAGCTTCTATTAGTGGTTACATTTGTTTCACTTATAAAGGAAACTGCTATGTCAAAGAAAAGCACTTTTTCCACATCACATTTACAAGAACTGTTATAATGTAGTAAGATGGGCTGGAGGGAAACATGCTGATAATATTCTATGCCTCTCTATTAAGCAAGGACATAGGAAGATGTGGAGGATGAAGGAAACAGAGCAGCACTTCTTGAACTGTACCGTACTCCATCAATGTGCCTTTCCAGCACTAAGCTGTATTTTTCAGAAACTCACCACATCCATTTGGGCCATTCTGAGTAATTTTTATCTCCCTCGATCCCTCACCAGATCTTTTAAAAGAAGGAATCACTTCCATCATGTGTTATACTGTAACCAGGGGAACATCTGTATGCTTTGCCTACAAAAGCCAGCTCTGTAGTTCCTCGTTATTTTTCATTACTCCAACCTGACACCACAACCACTGCTCTTCTTGGGGTGCCAGCACCTCTGTGGAGGCTCACACAGCCAGTAGCACTGTTAAACAGCCTTCCAGCTCTGCCATTCAGAACCACACACTCAGGTATAATTCCAGTGTGCTACTCATTACCTGTTTTACACGTTTTCTGTACTACTGCTTTCAAAATACTGAGTGTCTGCATTCAAGTCATCCATTCACCCACACTCCACACCTGATCTCTCCCTGTTTTTTCCTGTTTTAAAATCCTGTTTGCTCTGATAGATAAGTAAACCCTATTCTAGTGTTAAACAAATGTTTTGATCTGTTAATAACTAATAAAAAAGCCAAGTATTGCCGTATGCATTCATGCTGTGTGTATTGAATTGAATGCATAGAGGATACAGCCTTTTTTTATTCCACCCAGCCCATCTTTGGCAATGCTGTATGCACACATGCCATGCCCACAGCCCGTGCAAAGGCAGGAGAGCAGAACTAAACATTCCGCTTCCAACTATGCACACGTGGCACACAACTCCATCCTCTTCTCATCCTTCCACACTGCAGAGTTTATGTAACGCAAAGTACCGCAAACAGAAAATGTTGGGGTTAGTGAGTTTGCAGTTGTTTTCCAGCATATTAAATGGTAATTCCCATTTTGGAAGCAGAGGCCCTACATACACTTCAACAGTAAGACTGTGCCCATGACCTTGCACCCAACAATGTCACTGTAGAGAAATCAGCGATCATCAACAGCTGCTTCAGAAGTTACTGGAGGGCAATTGCAGCTATACCCCACAAACTCAGCACAACCAGTCTCACCAGAAAAGCACTTAAAAACTAAACCCAAACATTCAGAACAGCACCGGTCTCCATCAGTTTGAATGAAGGCTCTTTGGCATGTATGTACAGCACACTCCCACTCCTTGCTGGTGGCCTGGCTGCACATCTGGCTGTGCAGCAATACCCCTTTATAAGGCAAAGGCTGCACACCTGAAGGCTGCAGTTAACACCAGCAAATCCTCTGCACCACACGAACATACTGCATCCTGTGAGATTTATGCATTCAATTTAGATTTAATAAGATTATTACACATTTCTCCAAAATCAATCCTATTTGACAGAGATCTTTCCCTGAATAGAAGCTACGTTCTTCAGCAGAGGAATCACAATTAAAAAAAATGAATGTCTACTACTTTACTTTTAAGGTAAACATTCTCATTTACAAGAATTAATATATTTTTACTGCTTTCTTAAATATGGCAGACATGACTGTACATCATTCTAGAAAGGAAAGACTATGAACACATGAATGAATGGAATACTTATATACTTACATAGCATATCACTGAATTACTGCAAGATGTATATACACAATTATGGTCAGAAGCTTCATGTTTTAGTAAGTATGTATGTTTCATGGTTCAAAGTACATAGAAGACTTGTGCCTCACTAGCATTAGATCCCATTAAAATCCTTCTCTGCCCACGAGCCAAGTGTTCCAAATACGGCCAGTTATTCAAAAATATATGTGGTTATCATAGGCTGTAGAAAATGTACTCAGAAGTTTCCTTTAGCATTCCACCTACAAGTGGAACAATTTAACTGGCAGTATTTTGTCGAATGACAAATGTCATTGTCATATTTGTCAATTGTGATATTTAAAGTTAATTCAGTCAGCCCAATTATGAAATCAAAATACTTTTTGTTTCAAAGTTCCAAGGGCTTTATTTGCTTTTTAATTTGTTCTTTAGTAATTCATTTGATTTCTTCAGTTAATGCACTTACCCAACAAAAAAGAACCAAGGTCATGAGGATGCTAGAAAACTACTGCTACTAAATCCAGTACTTTCACTTATAAGCACATTAAACAACAGAAATTGTTAGAGAACTACACTTGCAGCAGTATTTTAAATTATGTGCTAGTAAATATGCAAAGAAAGGAGGCGTAGCACATAATAAGGTAATTGTGTTAGTACAAAAAACATCAGGAAAGGGGAGGGAAAGAGAAAACTACAAAATGGAAGAGAACATGATAGAAAGGAGCTGGTAACAGCACATCTAATCTGGCATTTCAATAAGCAAAGCCAAGTCAGGAGGATGGTGTGAATGATGGTGTGAAATTACCAAAAAGAGACTGCAGAAGGCTGAAGGAAATGACGTACTGCTACTTGCAATGTATAAATTTATAAATCATGAGAGAGATTAGAAAGGAACAACTCTGATTCTTGATATGCTTCTGTTACAGTTTAAGAAATCTTGGCAGAACACTGGAAGATGCATCTTTCACACCCACTCTGCAAAATGAGCTTCACCTTCTAATGCCCTGAAGTCCATTAACTTATAGTTTTAGGCTTTTATGAATGTGATAAGATAGAAAAATGTTCCTCATTTCAAAGGGGAATACTGTAATCTCATGCACACCCAATTAACCATGAACATAAATTACTGTCTAATGAATCCTTGATAACTGTGGAGCCATCTTCAACCAGTGCCTCCCAGCAGCCCTGGGTAACCATAGGTTCTGAACATCCAATGAGGCAAAAGTTGCACCAAATGTCCAACACACAGCAAAGGACACCTCCTACATACAGCTGCATTAGCTCCTTCCAGAATCCTTCTATACTTCGGGGATGCCAAAGAATCCCTTCATAACCAATTCTATAAACTTATTATAGACTCTTTGGTAATTATATCAGCCTTTTTCTAAGTAGGTTTCTTCCTTGAAATCTCCAGACTACAGCCCTGCCCTACAACACTAGTAAAAGTCTTCACAAAAGACACTGCACACCCAATGACGTACACTGGAATGCTCTATTTACCTAATCAACACTGGGGACCCCAAGCAATTTCATGACTATGACATTTGAAAATTTACATAAATTTTCATGAGTGACTCAAATTCCTCTTTCCCTAAGCCGGCAGAACTGCTATTAAGTTGGTTAATGGAATTTCTTTTCTCCTCTTTATCTATCAACAAAGTTGTTTTCCAATTAATCACAGTCACTTACGTGATATGACACTGTCAATGTACTGTGGCAAATATGGAGCCCAAGCATCAATGGTCTCCTTCCGGCCTGCCTGCTCAATCCTCCTCAGTTCCGCTAGCAGCAGGGCCTGGGCAGCTTCTCTTACCTATAAACCAACCAAAACATTACAGAAACTCAAACATTAAATATTTATCAATATGCTATCAGTATAATATAGATAGAACAACAAAAAACATCACTTAAAAGAAATTTTAAAAAAAAAAAAAAGGATTGCATAGGAAAATAGGTTTTAGAAAACCCACATTTTTCCCCACTCTTTCCCAACTTAAGAACAGAAGCAAGACGGTCACAAATAGGACAACCCCCAACTATGCTGACTCCAAACAGAGGACGAAACAGCCAAAGACACTGTGAGAAAACCTTCCTCAGCAAAGAGGCTACTTCAAATCCCCAGAAGTGAATGGTAACTAAGGTTTCCCACTGAAAGGAATGAGGTGGCTCACATGCCATCAAGTAAACTGGTCACTGCCATTTGTAGAAAAGCAGTGCTGATGCACTGAAACATCACCAAAATTCTAATTTTGTGGGAACAATTTGTGATCAGCCTTCTTTACAACAAAAGTTGTCCAAAATTCCAAGATAAGGAGCAAATAAATAATTTTTCTAAATATCAAAGGTGGATGTTGGAATACCACAGCAAAACAAAAGTCCTGAAGGAACAGTTGTTAAATGAGATGATCTCATTTGTGTGCAATGTGGAAGACAACAACGTGTACACAAAAGGAAGTTATGCAACTCGATCAAGCTAAGACAAAAAACCATGGGCAAGCAGGGACCAGCAAAACGTTAACTTGACACCTCAGGATATCCAGAAACTGGTTTCTTTCCTACTGCTTACCTGCTTACAAATCCTAATTAGTTTCAAAGCAATTATCCTCTCAGGAAACCGTAACACAGTATATCCTATCTAGCAGAAGAACAGGCACCCAGCTAGCAAAAAGCCTATTCCCCATTAAGTTACAAGACTGCTGAAGACCCACAGCCTATAATCCAGCTCTGTTCCTCCTTTCCTACTCTGAAAGCTGCACAGTCAACGAAAATTTTGCCACAGTAGCACAGGTGTAGTGTTAAGGCCTAGCAGTCATTTATCACACTGTTGGTGACAAACCACTTACTGACTGCTGTACACAAGCTCCAACAAATTAAGCAACTCAGCAGTCTCTTGAGGAAAAAAAAAAAAATACGGGTTAGTTCTTGATCCTTAAAGAGATTCATAACAGAATAGGATAAATTTCAATCCAGGCATTTCTTTAGAAAGACATATATACAGTGTATGTCACAAAAAGGGTAAAAAAGAGGAAAAAAAAAAAAAAAAAAGAGGCACAAATCATTTTTTCAACAATTTGAAAGAGGTTAACTGGAAAACTGACATACTGAATCTAGAATCAACAGCTACATGAGCTTGTGTCAGAAAGTACTTTTTATTAAGCTCATTTTACCTTAATATAAAAGCCACCAACATCTGACAGGTACATAAAGCTGCACTCTGCATAAATAACAACCAAAGTAACAAAACATTCAAATACTGCAACACACAAATCACTTCTGCCTGTCCTTCCACATCCTCACAGATTGTCCCCTCCCTGTGCCCCAAGGCAGAGCAGAGAGGGTTCTGCTGCTGAGAACTGGGATTCCCTGAGGTCTCCCTTAGTGATTCACTCCTGTTGCAGTGGAACAAGGCTGCCATCCAGTGGCACATCAAAAGAGCCATTTCTCATCAAAACAATGTACCACTTAAATAAACCAAGACTTAAAAAGAGAAGACTGATATTTGAAAGCATGTTATTTGGGGCTTTTAAAAATAAGCATTGGGGAAACAAACAAACAAATGCATCAACAGAAAATTACTGTTTGTCAGGCATACAGGCTGCTCACACATGTGAGTGCCCCATCCCCAGAGAGCCCAAGGACATGGATGGGCCCTGTGCAGCAGGAAAGGGCAACCAATCCACAGCAGAATGGGGCTGGGTGTGTCTGGGGTTTCTTCCAACCCAGCTGGTCTGTAATTCTGCTATCCTACAAACTCACCTCCAGGCAGCGGTCCTGCCATCTACGAGCCAACATCTCCAGAAGAGGAGGCCTAAATTTGTCCAGACCCAGCAGGTCAGGAAGCATCACGCAGTGCATGGCAGCAAGCTGGCTCCACCCTGTTCAAACACAGAAGAACACATCAGAAGCACTGTTTCTTTTCATCCTCTCTCATAAACTAAATCTAACCACACTGAATCACAGCCTTGAATTTCAAACTTGCAACCCTCGGAGTACATTCAACATATTAAATACTGAAAAGCTCCTAAGCACAAGCCATAGTCCTGAGTTCAAGACCAAATCCAATGATCCGTTGAAACTTTAGTTTCCATTATTTTCACATAATGTGCTACATGCAAGTTTGATGCCATTCATTTAAAGAAAGCTAATCATACAAATTACCAGTAGGAAGACTATATACTTTTTAAGGAGGTATGCCAGCACATCAAAGCACACATTTGTCCACTAACCCCACTCTTCCTATCTAAGCCTGCTTCACATGGGAAGCCTGCAGTATTATTTAGTTAAAAGCAGTAGAGAGGAATATATCAACCTCAAACAATACAGATCCTAAAACTATTGTAATGTACACAGTGCTCTTAGTATTATGATCTGCTTTCACTTGAGAAGCATGAGAAGTATTTTCAGTGAGGATACAGACCAAAGAACCATAGAATGGCCTGGGCTGGAAAGGACCATAATGCTCATCCAGTTTCAACCCCCTGCTGTGTGCGCAGGGTTGTCAACCAGCAGACCAGGCTGCCCAGAGCCACATCAAGCCTGGATCTCCACTTTTAATTTGTCAGCAATGGTGAACACAAAAATCTCAGTATGCTAAATACCAAAGCTTTTCATGATGCTTCAAGGAAATTAATTAATACCTGAAATTCCTACAACAAAGCACAAATTTATGGCTTAGCAATACAGCATCAAAGCAAAGGTTTAAAACAGTTTCCCTGACGTGATACAGGTGCTTTGGGTTACTTTGGTCTGTATTAGGCTCTTTGTGCGTGTGCACCAATCTTTAGGGCAGAAAGTCATTCATCAGAATGGAGGGGGAAAAAAAATTAAACACAAACCCCAAGTAGTCTAATCAAGCAGTTCTTGTCTTCATGAGCACTACTATTCAGATTTAAGTGATGTGAAGCTCATTTTGGCTCATTTTCATATATAAAGCATCACAAAAGGTTTAGCCCCCTGATTTGTGCCACAGGCAGTCCCAGAAGCTCCCCCAGATCCAGATGGAGCTGAGCCTTCACACCAAGGGGCAGCAGCTGTACCCACATGGAAGTAAAGCAGTGGGACACAAACAGTGCATGGTGTGGCTTCAGTCACTCATGTTCTTCCTACTTAAAAAAGGTTCGTTATCTTGTCAAAAAGCAACAGTAAAACCAGGCACAGTCTGAAATCCAACCTTTGACAAGGTCACTGAGAACTGAACTTTGGAAGAAAGTCCTGGACAGACAAACCACATCTGTACACTCTCTAACAGCAAACTATGTAAAAATAAACTCATTACCTCTGTCTCTTGAAAAGAAAAATACCTCTGTACAACAAATTAAAGTCACATCGTAACAATGATAAGGAACATTAGTTGAAAGTAAAAGACAAATAGATAGAAAAAAATGAGGAAAGATACCTTCATTTACTAAGAAACAGGTATGTAAAGGAGGAGCAGTGTCAGAGCCAGAGTGACCAGCTTCAGTGCTAGAAGAAACAGCAGGAGCAACTTGCAGAGGAAAGAAGAAGAAATAAAGAGGAAAAAAAAAAAAAGAGGAAAGTGAGGATAGCAGCTTCTGAAAAACAGATTAGTATCACCAAAGAATGAAAAACAAAACTGTGATAATACTAAACTTAAAAAAACAAAAAACTTCTAGGCTTTACGAGAAGCGGAGTGTCAGTGAGAAGAAAACATGCAGCTACAGAAAAACAGTTTCACTAACATAACTCTACTGGGGGCTCACTTCAGCAACATCGTTGACTGCGCATTTCAAAGCAGGAGTTTTGCTTCTGTTTCTGGGTTTCTTCCCATATCAAGACAGATTTAGGATCTGTACTGCTCATTACAACCAAACAACAACCCAGAAACGATCCCTTCCAAACCTGGGCTGTCCCACCTGTTCATCTAAAAAGCCACAGAACATATTGCTGATGATTATTTTAAATATAGTTCCATTTTAAATCTCACCCTGTTCAAAACAAGCTTGATCTTAAACCAGAGAAAGGTCTGAATACATGAATCAGACGGATGTAAGGCATCCAGGGTAACACTACAGGCAAGCTGACAGGAAAGCATGTGCTCCAAGCAGCAGCTGTGGTGTATTTACTTTGTAAACTGTGTGATTTCTTGGCAAATGCAATTTAAAATCAGTTCTAAACATTATACTTCCATAATGCTCATTGTTGAACTTTATCTCACATGAAAAGACGTGCAGACACTATTGCATACACATGCTACAACCAGAGGTCAATGTGGAGATTTAGAGGTCCCTATCTGACACTTCCTTCCTGCTGAGAAATTACCATATGTCATGCACAAGCATCTTCAAATTAATCCCCCTCTTTTATTTCGTTGCAGAACAACAATGGGTTCAAGCTCCTGAACAGATTAAGCATTGTCTTCTGTTTGCTTTTCATGCAGTGAACTTCTATTGTCACTGGAGGACATCTGCATCAGGGACACTTTGCCATGCCTTCCACATGAATGCAGCACGATGGCACGTGTACATTGACAGCATGAGCAGCAGAAGTCACTTCACAACAAAAACTGGTTTCAGCAGATGTATAAAAGAAGCTGTTTGATTTATGGGGGGAAAAAAAAAAAAAACACCTAAAATTTGTGTTGTTTTTTTTTATTGTTTTGTTTGTTTCTCAAAACAAAACTGAAGACTTTGAAATTTCTCCCTGTTATTGTTCTGTCTGCAACAGACAATAATTGTAACAGTCACTGTGATAGAAGCAGCTGGCCCAACAGCAGAGTAGCACAGAGATGTGCCGAGCTCAGGGCAAATACAGGTCAAATAGATGGACATCCAGCATGTCATACTATGCATTAATCGTATCTATACTAATTGATTTTTAAGAAGCACTGGTAATTTATGAGCAGCAAGACGCTGTAAGTAGTACACAGTGGGATGTAATCGTATGACCTAAGGGTACCACTCAAACTCTTCCTCCAGGAGCATTCAAGTCATGCTGCCAAACACAGGCAAAACACCCCAAAACATCACAGTTTAGGAACAACAGAATTTCTCTATACTTCTGACATTGCGTATAATTTCTATTTTTATCAGTTATTTCTGATGAAGTTAAAAATATTTCCACTGTATGTCCTACATTATATACGCCTACCACCATAATGAGCACAGCTGTTTCAAAAGAAAATCAACACCCTTTTCGTTCTGGAAATAATAACTGCAATATAACTGTACACTTGAAAACAAAAGCATATGCTCTCCATGACAAACATGCTTTTTCTGGCATTGAATCTGCCCAGGAGATACCAACTCCAGAAAACACTGGCCTCTCAAGTACACAACTTCCAAAGAAGCCCTACTGCGCTGTTTTTGTATGTTTGTTTGTTTGTTTTAATTTTCACTTTTTTGTTATTGACTGCGACCTCTCTATTTCTGTAGCATCCTTACATGAAAAGGAAAGCCTGATACATATCACTCCTGAAACTGGCTTCCTCCTTCAAAATACAGATGAAAACAGCACAAGAATACAAACACAAGCACCCCTGACAAGCAAGTTTCCTCTTTGGATATACATTTCCTCACTTCTGAATGCAAATGATGAAAATCACAATTGATATGTCAGTCACCTGTTGTGCTTACCAGCTTTCTAAAACAAGAGTAGTTTCATTGTTTAAAGATATATGTAAGGAAATATACAAAGGATATTCAAAACACAAAACATAAATATCCATAAAATGCCACAATAACAAAGCATTAATCTTCTTTATTTTTTTTTTCCAACTGTAATTTCATAAGAAATCACATGAGCAGACACTGCCTGTGTCCCCAGCAACTGCAGCAAACATCTCACTGCTCCTGAGTTCTGCACTCAAGTTAAAAAGGCTATGCCATGTTGTCACAGATTTACTTGAGGAACTGAAGTCCAATCTTACGTACAACCTTCTTTATATCATATGTTGCTCTGTGTTTTATATCTAACCATTGTACTCATGAAATAAAAGAGAATACAGACTCCTAAAGGGTCCAGTATCATCCACTGCCATCTTTCTTAACTACAGATAACAGAAACAGCAGTGGTGATAGAAGAAGTGTTACAAAAAATTCTTCCTCCTTTTAAAATGGAAGAGGAAATATTTATGTGTTTACATGTGTTCTACCTTTATACATAAACATACAGTTTATATGTATGATAAACATTTTTCTGTTACTCTGTATAAAACTGCTTTATAGATGGTGAATGCCTTATGGATACCTCAACATCTGAAGGCTAGGGAGCACCAAACTATTCTTTATCAAGGAATGACTCCACATCAGTATTAGAACTTTAAATTGATTCTTAATCATTACAACTGTTATCTAGAATATAACACTACCTTTGTATCTTGTGTAGAAGCTAGTAATGTTTTTATCGCACGACAATAACACAATGACTTTAGCATACAGAACTGAAAAGACATACGAAATTACTCTAAATGAATTCTGAAGATTTCTACCTTGCTTAATTTGTCCCTGGGCTGCATGACTTGCCATAGACGGAGGTGCCTTCATTTTTGACATTTCAGGAGTGCCTGGTCTGGGTGGCCTGGAGGAGAGGAGAGAACATACAGAAGGAAAAAGAGAAAAGGGGAGAAAAATGATTATTTGCTAAGATCCCACACCTAAACAAACTTTGAAAGGCAATCAGTAAAGAATAGTTACGTTGACATCAAAGTATCTCATTTACAATTCCTCGCTTACTTGGTTATGCGCGTTTGTATGTTTAGATTTGCCTAGAATCTGACCTACTCCTTAATATATTTAAATCCTATAAATATTAAAAAGAAGGACAGGAATGGGCTTTCAGCCCTGTACTACATTAGCGCTGACGTTAACGCATCATATTAACATCAGCCTACACCATATTAACATTGTAACATCTGCAACCTGATTAAAAGCAATAACATTATCTTGACATTAAAAAAAAAATACTATTGCCATGAAAGAAGAAACACATTGGTTGGCTGGGTACTTAAAGTTTTCATGGCCACTTGATACACCAAACTCCAGGGTGAAATTAAACAAAATTACATAGCATATTTGAACAGAGACTCTGAGTAGAAGTCTGAATAGAAGTACCTGGTGGGGCCTTTCTTCATGTGGTCTCCAATAAAGGTTGCATTGGTCATGCTCATCAGTGTGTTTGCCAGTGATATGACAGAGAGGAGATGCTGGGTGGTGACAGCACGCGACACACCATATGTTCCCTTTCCCAATCCTTCTGTAATAGACATCTTCCTGCCCAACTCCACGCCATCATAAGATTGTTTGCCTACAGGTTGATTGTAGCCAGGAAGCATCAGAGACATGTGGCCTCCTCTAGACAGAAGGCCAAAGGACACTGAGCAGTGTGGCTTAAGCATCCCAAGACGATCAAGACAAAGCTCATCTAGAACAGAATTCAAGCCCCAGGCATGAAGACAGGACATAAAAAGCTTTGCTGTATCCATGGTTAGGTTGTATTCTAGTAGAGTTAACGGTTTGGATTTGCTAGAACGATATTCTGGGTCAGTGTCTTCTCTCCTCTGTCTCATTGATTCTTCATCCTCATCTTCATCATCAAGAAGATGTTCTTTTATGTTTTCTTTGATGGTTTCCTTAACCTGCTGGAAGAGGACAGCTGCTCGCTTACCAGTCAAGAAGGAGCCTCCCTTGTCAGACCCACCAGAGGCCTTCTGTAAATTCTCTGGAGATATGAGGGCACTGTTGGGTCTTGAGGCCTCTTCGGTCAGCAGCTGAATTATCAGTGCTTCCACATCAAAGAAGAGCACATGTATATCTGGATCTGTCAAGTTAGTCTTTATAGCTTGAACCATCAGAGAGTTATGTGAATATTTAGGTAAATTCCCCTACAAAAGAAAAAAAAAATTGAAATTGTCACTGGATAATTATCCTTATACCTTTTTTTGTGTATTGGACATATACATCAACCCATCATTTACTTTAAATCTCAGGTACTTTCTCCAAGATAGTAAATACTTCTAGTCCTACAACTACTTGGATACTGTCAGTTTCATACAGGATTTCAATGACAGGTGTCTGAAATCAGAAATGATGTACATATATTATTTTTCTCTTATAACTGTAAAGATCCTCAAGATGATGTTAGCACAAAGGAATATTATATTCACCATCTCATGTTCACTGATTGTTTCAGGGTATGAAGTTAGCTTAGTTATTTAATTATTATTTAGTTATTTAATTCTCAATTCACAGACTTTGGGATACAAAAGCACTCTGCTTTTCCTGTTGCTACTACACCTTTGCACTCTACAGAGATACCTGTATATTCAGATCTCTGAATATTTGTTTCTAAATGAGATTGCTTATTATAGAAAAATCTTCAGAGGAAAAACTGACCCCTTCAAATAAACACGTGAGCTTTAGGATTGGAAATGCACCTGCCTGAAAGGCTCAGCTACCTTGGTAAGCAGAAAAAGAACCTCTCTATGCTTCATAGCAAGAAGCCCAGAGGGAAAAAAGAAGTATTCCTTATATATCACAAAAACCTAGTTAATTTCTTTGAATGTAATGTAGGAAACTTTTTACACAAGGTCTCTGGAAATGAAGTAAACAATAAAATTAGAAGTAAAATAATCAAACTCCTTTGGTTATTAATCCTCACTGCCCTGTGGGACGGAACACATTTTGCAGTGGTATGCCCCATTTCTCTGCAGGCAGCAGTACCTTCATGTTAGTGTCTCCTGCGCACAAAACACAAGCAGCTGCACTGCACACACAAGCACAACATTAATAACTGACACTGACAGTCATACTGTATTCAGCAGGAATACTGTGCACAAATCTGAGCACACGTTGTTCTAAAGAACGCCCTCTGTAAGTGACAGCTCTTTTCCAAGCAGAATAGAAGACAGGAGAAAAACTAAAATGAAATAAAACACGTGAAACTGGAAGCAGCTCTCTGCTGCTCCCTGGTGGCCACAGTTCAGCCTACCAGAACATCACGAGCACAGTTGGAAAGAAGAAAAACAAAAGGAAAAAATGAAGCTTTTTTTTTTTTTCCCCCTAGGCCTTCAGTAACATTTTTGAGTAGCCCTGCATTATAAGGCTAATCAAATTCAATAGCTTTAAAGTCTACTCTGATGGGAAAAATGATGAATTGCAGCATTTTGGAATCAGAATATTTTTTTTTATTGATTCAGAGTCACTGTGACAGTCACAGCAATGCTAAGCGTGGTGATCTCTAATCCCAGCCTCTGCTCAAATCAGGACCTAACAGAGCAAACTATTCAGGGCAGGAACAGCTTCTTCTCTAGTGTACAACTCAGAGGCTATTTTTCCAGTTTCCTGAATATTCCTTCCAATATAATGAAATTTGCTCTCACACAAAAGCAATGAAAACAATATCTTGCTTGTGATTATTCCAATTTAACAAATTCACCATTGTGATCCCTAAATGTCTTTATCAGTGAAATAAAATATCACAAGAATCATAGCTTTCCTAGCAGAGGCAAGGGATAATAACCATCTTGCTTACTACAAACCTATGCCTATCCATGCTTTATCTTGCTACTCCAATAAACAAACTCAAAAAATAAAACCCTTCTCTCTCATCTAGCTGCACCTGGCAGTCAGTGGTAGTCAGAAAGGTGATCCCTGGTGGATTTCCCTTGGAAAGGTCCTTAACTTCTGGCACAGACAAGTATTAAGAGAAATCCTTAGTGAGCAAAGATCAGCAAGAGAAATCCCAGCAGTTCTTTCAGCATACATTTTTCATAATGTGATTAGCCCTCCATCAACCTTTAGCTTCTTACGTTTGCTTCTGTAGACATAATTCTTTTCCCCTGCAGACCAGGAAAAAACTATTCCTGCTAATGGATTTAATATGGTCACGAGTGAAATCTAACATTAGTCTCTTGTCTGGAGATTTTAATCCCAGGCATAAAGAAGACTGAAATAATAAAACACAGATATCACAGGGTTCTGAAAACACTAAGCTATTTACTTGTTGTCAGAATATTCTTTTGCTTGTCTTGATTTTTTTTTTAAATACCTAAACTGTCCTCTCACGTGCAATACCAAAGACAACATTTACAGAAGCATCTGAACTCAGTCTTACTTGTTCTTAACAGACACTGAGATATTAACATATTAAACACACGATGACATGACAACTGCATAGACCCACACTTAACAAGAGTGGTATTTTCCACCTCAAAAGGGCAGTAACGCACTTACGGCAAAACACTTTAATTTCTTTCATGAGCCACAATTATGAAAGAAATTATTAAAAGTTTTGAGGTTATAAAGATAAGCCAGATAAACTGACTTAAGGTCTTTTCAAACCTTAGTGATCCTACGAATGCAGGACCCAACCAAGGCCAGGCAGATCAACTTTAGATCTTTCTATTAAAATGTCAGAGTGGCTTGGTTAAGATTTGTTCAGTTAAAACAATGAAGACTGGTTCAGATGCAGCACTGTTGGAACACGGCTTACCTTGTCAGAAGCCTCAGAAGCCAGCAGGTTGGTGGCCAAGGTCTGCAGCTTCTGGTGTGCCACATTCTTCAGGGCAGCCAGGCTGCGTCGTGTCATGGCCTGCTTCAGGTTGACGGCAGGGTGGCTTAGGGAGTCCACAGCTGCAGGCAATGCCTCATCACAAGCATTCAGGATTTCAACTGCTGTTATTCCCATCACACATCTGTCCAGAGCACCTGCAAGCATTGTAATAAACAGCAGGTTAAGCAAAAACAATGAGGAACACCCCAAAAATCACAGAAAATGGGATGCAATGTGCAGTTTTCAGAGGTGTTAACAGCTAGTTTTAGAAGTCATATTTTTTTCCTTGAGTGAATTAATTTGTTACAAGGTAGTTACATACAGCACATACATTTTTTCCTCACTTTCTCCCTTTCAAGAAGGACATTTCTTAAAATCAAGCTTGCAATTTCATGCCTTGTTGCCCATCCTGTTAATGCACATTCTCACTATTATCAGTCCCTTTAATAATGAAGGAAAACAAACTCCAGACAAACAAAAAGAATTTATCGCTATTCTTCATTTTACAGTGGAAGCTACTAATGATATTAAAGGTGCTGCACTTCTACACCAAGCTTTCAAGTAAACTGAGCAAGCACACATGCTGACAAACTGACAAATGGGAAAGTACGCACAAAGAAGATGGCCAAAGCAAGTTATGCTTCTCCAAAACCAAGCAAGTCATTTTAAATACTGAAATATGTATTTAACGAAAGTTTATCTAATCTACAAACTTTGAGAACAAGGGGAGGGAGAGATAAAGTGTGAAAAAAATTAACACCTCTCTCAGATGCAACTCACACGGATTACTAAGCATTAAGAGAATGCATCAAACATCTGACTGTAACCATACCAGTGTCCATTTGCCAGACATACACGGACCCATCAGAGCATCCCACTACCAGGTAGTCATCAGAAGGCCTCCACTTGATCACTTGAATAGGGAAGAGGTGGCGGGATGCCAGCATGATGCATTTCTTCTCACGCAGACTAAGGAGACCTACAGAGTGATCACTGGCCACGGAGCAAATACAGTGTTGGACTCTTGCCTTTAAAACAAACAAACAAAGACAGATTAATCCTAATGGAGGCAGTTTGCTTTTAATACTCTCATCTCCACTGGATCAAGCATAATGGTTAACAACATATTTTATAAGAAGAATGCAGGGAAATAAATATACAGCAGAATCCCACCGGACCAAACACTCCAGGAGCAAACAACTCACACCTGTATAGTCAATGGCTCTCAGACAAGCCTGTCACCTCTGCAGAGCTACGTGGTACTGCCACCTTGAAAAGATGTTCTGCACTGAATCAAAAACTGTTCAGTGCAGCCACTCGCTTATGTATTTGTTTGCTCTTAAAATGTTACCAGCAGAAACATTTCAATTTTCCACAAAAGGCTAATTATTTTCTATCTATGTTTTACAAATGTTTAAAATCTGAATAGGAAGCAACTGTGAAGTTGTTTATTTATCTGGAAAAAAAAAAAAAAAAAAGAATCTAGTCACCTGACAAAGAAAAATACACAATACTTACTCTCAAACCTCATCACATTTATACAATATTGCTTTTTTTATTCTACAGGCTGGAATATTTTCCCTAACACTGATAAGTGACCCTTAGTAAAACAGGGGAAAAAAAAGAAAGGCCGGGCACTGTGATCCATGAGACAGAACGTACAGATCCCAGGCACACACTTTATGAATACTCCAACAGGTGAAGTAACTCCAAAAGAACTACTCCATAAACAACTTGAATAGCTTTATATTTTCTTCCAACTCTTTCTAGACTTGGAGTATATGTAAATATATCAGTTTAAAAATCAAAACTTTACATCTATATTTAGTTTACATTAATGTATTAAGACACAAATGTTTTCAAAGGTACATCCAAGGAAGATGAGCATTTCAGCAGAGAGAGGCAGTGCAGTGGTATAGGAAAACATAGGAATAGAAGTGAGGAAAACAAAGAGTAACAATGTTCAAAGAGAATAAGGGAACAGGAAGGGAAGAAAAAAATAAGGAAACAAAAAGCAAATAAATGCTCTTAAACAAAAAAAGTGAAACAACGACTTTGATGTAAATCAGTGTAATCACATGCATTAAACTCTTCCTACTCATCCAAATTATGAAAAATAAAATTTCACTCAATCTACAGGCCAACCTAGTGTGGCTTGCCTCAAACCTCATCAGAGAAATAAGTTCACTTCATCCCCTCCCACTTTTAATGCTGTATGGCATTAAAACATGATGTATTTTTTCTACTATTTTTAGTTATTTCTATAGCTAAATCACAATGTGAGCACAACCAAAATTAACAGAATAATTACATTATTTTTAAATGCCTGTAAGGATCACACTTGTGCTGAGAGCAAGAGCTTTGGTATTTCACACTGCATTCATATTCTTAAGAAGGATTTAAGGGGCTGTAGCATTTATGGGAACTGTATGACAGGTTATCAGAACATATTATTTAAAACTTACACTACAGTTTTCTGGTGGAACTAGAAGCTGTGTAATTTCTCCACCATGTACACAGAAGATATGTTTCATCTCTCCAGAAAATATATCCCATATGATGACTGAGAAATCCACACCACCTGAGATCAAATACCTTTGATCATAACGAGAAGAAACCTGATGAGGATACAGTAAGCAAGTAATTTTGTTTCGATGACCTCTGAGAGTCCGGTGAGGTGGCCAACCTGAGAAATGGGGTAAGGTCAGAGTCAGGGGGTGAGAAAAGAGGAAAAGAGGGAAAATAAACATTTTTAATTTTGATACAACAATAAACAAATCAGATCACTACCTGTGATTTAAAAAAAAAAAGTACATATACTACATTTTTGTCCCATGTTTTTAAAGAATTTGACCTTGCCATGCTCTAAAATATTCATAACATTGGTTTTTGTTTTAACTTCATATAGACTTGATGGCTACTCGATCTCACAATTTTCAGCTGTCTTAAAAGAACCTCCCTCCTAAAATAATTCCATCAGAAACAAAAATACAAAACAAACAAAACCACCACACTCCACAAAGGTCTGGAAAAATAAAAGAACACCAAGCTTTACCCACTCAAACATTGATTTATCTACAGATATAATCAAAAGAGAGCAGCATCAGGGAAAAATGCATGATCTTATTTAGCAATGGCCACAGCAGAGCCTGAGCAGAACAGGCACAAATGACAAATTCAAATTTAGAAGGAAAACAACTTCTGTGAACACAATGCAGGAACAATGAGTCCTGTTTACTGAGATCAAAGAGACAGGTTAAAATCCATTGTCACTGTAACCTTTCAACCGATGAAAAATGAGTTTTGAAAACTGCCTTTTCAGCTGGCAAATTTAACAAAAGGAGGTCAGTAAGTAAATACCAGAGTCAAGCACTCTATGTAATATATATGACACAGTTGAACTTTCTTACGGTAACTAAGCTTTCTAGCAAGAACTGCAAATCCTACATAGAAAACATACAAGCACTTCCACATAAGTGTAAGAATCATCAACAGTCATGTGCAGAATAATGCATCAACTTAAGAGAACTCACATTTAAAAATAATCATTTGTATAAATGAAATCACATAAATGACAACCTGATATATATATATTTGTATACTTGAAAAACATTCGCACATCATTTCCAGTTGCCAGCATTTACTAAAAATCCTGGACTCAAATTTTTTTTCAGAAACTTTAAGACTATGAAAATATGAAAGCAAGATTGTCTGGCATCAAAAAGTACAACAGCAGGACAATGTATCACATGCACTAACTACACCAGACACTAGGAGAAATTCTCATTTAAATGTGTCATTTTTCCAAGGAGATCTTCACAGGCACCTCAGTACTCAGCTGAATGACTGCCCATCTGTGCTACAGCACCTCAGAAACCCAGAAGAAACATGTTACCCCCTCCAGTGAAGAAGCCCTCCTTCAAAAATACATTTAGACTACCCACAGTTTTACTTAGCTTCCTCATCACAACGTAATACCAGAGTTATGAAGAATATAGCTATATGATTCCTATCTTTACTGCTCTCTTTGTAAGATTATTTAATATCTCAGTGTATCTAATACGTGAAAAAGCACACACTGTAGTGCTGTTGTGCGTTTCAAAACCTGATTAGCATACCTCTCCTAAGCATATGCTCTCCTTGCAAAAGCTGAACTATAGCAGTCTGGGTTGCTGGCACGATAACAATGCTTCCATCTTCCCGACCACAAACCAGCCGCCCATGGGCTGGAATGTACACACTGGCTGTAACCTTAAGTGGTTCCTTGATGTTTGGAATTAAGCTTAGTTGGTCTATAATTCCAGCTGGGCGAGGAGTAAGTTTATCAAAAGCTTCCTGGAGGGATATTGAAGTTGTTGTTTGCAGTCCTGTTAGAACAGAAAGAAAAAATAATAATAATAATTGAAGAACCAAAACAGGAATGGTTTTATTAACAGATTTCAAAGTTACAACTGTTACTGTGTTACAACACCTTTTTCAAAGTAAGAGAGACGTTTTGGAAATCAATTCACTGGCTACCGGGGAGGGGGGGGGGGGGGAAAGCTACACAAGAAAGCAATACGTGAGAGACAAGAAAAGCATATGATTTAAGCTACAAGAAGTTATTACATAGGCAGACAGCACATGGGACTTCCAGACATCATGGCTGGAATTTTTGGGGGAAAAAGCAATTAAAAAGTAATAACTGAAAGGTGTCCAATGTAAGATTTTGATCATATATTAAAAACTTCATGTTACTAGAGCTCTAACAAGAGGCTAGCAATTAAAAGTACAACAGAAGAGCTTCATGCATTTGTAGGAAAAGCAGCAGTGCTTTATCCAGAAACAAAACACACACAAAAAAACAGAGATACTCATAAACAGACCTAGCAAAAGACGCTGTTATACCTACCTTTTGCACCATCTTCTTGTTCCAGAGTATCAGGTATGCTCCAAATGCACAGCCTCCCTGAAGAGTCTCCTTGGATCAGCAGATTAGAGAAAAATTCCCTATGTCCATAGAAGAATCGGGTGACTGGGGGGCATATCAGTAACTGGTGAAAAGAAAACAAATTTGAGAAACTTCGGACATGGGCAATCTATGCACAAATCTGAATATTTACTTATCTCACAGAATCTACTATGTATTTTAGAAGGCAGAACAAAAACCAACTGCTCTATGCTTTACCATTTTTCTAGTAGGAAGGGCAAACATAGCAATATAAATCAGACAGAAACTGTGGTTACTTGTAAAACAAATCAGGTCTAAGGGAAATAAATTTTTTAAAATACATACACATCCTAAATATATGTTTTTGTTTAAAATATATGCTCAAATTTGGCAACAGTTTAAATAATTAAGATAAAAAAAAAAGGATTCCTACAATAGTTTGGCAATAGTATTTGTAAATCAGACAGTTACTTATACTCATAGCACAACACATGATAAGGCACATCACATAACAGCCTAGAAATGTATTAGATATAGCAGATGCAGTTCACAATGCAATATGAAAAACAAAGCACAGATCAACAAGGATTTTAGCCAGAATTGGCATTTATTCATGCTGGGAAAATCTAAGCTTTTCCAATTCAGAATCACAACATCAGGCACTTATAAATGACAAACACTTAGCATATGAGAACTGAAGAGTCACTTGACCACAGACTCATCTCCGCATTTACTTGAGAACTAATAAGAATGAAAACAGATACAAAACAGAAAGGAAATGGCATCCATTTTTCTCCCAAATGCCTACTTATCTTAAAGGTCTTAAAGTATCTTAAAGGTCTACATTGTAAAGAGAAAAGAAACTGTCAATACATACACATATTTCAATACTCTAAAGGAGTGTTTTCCATAAAGGAAAACACAAAAATGTATTTTACCTGTTTATCTGCTCTGTCCAATACACTGTACAATAAGGGAGGAATTAAGTTTTCTACTGCTTTCCCCACATCTCTACGAAACAAGTCACTGGCTGGAAGACAGCTGAATTTATGAACAAAAAGAAAAGATTAAAATTCCTTGTGACAAGACTGATCACTGTGTCATTAGCTAACTACATGAAATGCTACATTCTTAAGCAAAAACAACATCCAAGCCCTTAAATGCTATATTTTTCAATTGCTAATTACCATTGCAGACCACTGCTATAATCACTGCTTAAGGAAGTATTTAAATGATATTCTGACTTGTTTAAAAGCAAAGCGTACTCCTTGCCATCACATATTCTCCAACAGCCACCATTAAGAAGTGAAAGACTTATCAAATTACTAGAAAACAGAGGGGCAACCATGGCTGAAACAACAGATCCTTGATGTGAGGTGACACACCAAGGAGAAATGCACTTTCAGGCATGCTTGTGAAATAATAGTTTCCATAACTTCCATATGATCTTGCAACATAATGCAAACCAAAGATACACAGTGTTTATTCAAAATTTTCCATCTCAAAAAAAAGAAAAATAAATAAAACAAAACAAAAAACAAAGAAGCAGTGCTTCATTGTTGAGTACCTGGCTGGTAATTTATATATGAAACTTTGACCATCTTCTGTCCACACAATCACTTTGTCAGCTGACACAAAGTCACCACCAGTCCAGGTCTGTTCATTCTCACTAGGGACTGAGCATAAAAGGGAATAATCTCCAGCATCAAAAACCTGAGAAGAAACAGAAAAGTCTATCAACTAACCACAGATTAAAATGTACATCCAGCAACTAATTTTGGTTTCAATAGAGACATACTAAGAGAACTGAGAACAACTTGCTCTGAATGTCTTACTGGCAATTTAATTACATCAGCTACTGTAGAGAGAATAAAACAGCTTTTGTTCAGCTGCCTTCCTTACCCTCCAGTATTTAGAGCACACTACCAACAACGACTGCTGGGTAAACGCACAGAAAGAAATGCTTTGACAGTTTTGACAATAAATAGGTTTTGATTCCTCTTCAAATACTGGTGTTGTATCCTAAAAGAAAAAGAAAAGAAAAAGAAAAATTAACATTAACTTCACACACATAATTTTAAATAAAATGCAAATAAACATAGCTGCATTACTTACTGCCCTAACAACTTCAAAAAAGGCATTTACACATAGTCTCAATGTTGCTCAAAGTGAGATGGTCAATGTTGCTGTGAATCCTAACTGAAACAAGAACTTTCATCTCAATTCTCCTGTTGCTACAATCTACCCCGAATGTCAGCTCTGTGATTAAGAAGTCAAGTCTCTCTGTAAGCAGCACATACACAGAGGTGCAGAAATAAGGAAGTGATAAAGAAACAGGACATCTTTCAGGAAGGTGGAACACTAGTGCAACTTCCCACCTTCCAAGTCTGGCCATGTCCTCCTGTTTTCTTGGGTCTATGCTGCTGCAGCCTGAGAAACATGCATTCTGGTACGTTTATGAAAGCTTCATTGAATCAACCAAAAGTGCGCAGGCTTCCATTAATAAAACAACAACAACAACAAAAGTCCAGAGGCAGAGACAATTAGGAGAGCCAGGTGGTTAAGGCTAAAGTTCTCACAAGTCCCAGATTACAATTCCTTACTCTGTTCCAAATCTCTCTGGCAAGATGCTATCTTCCTGAAATTATATTTCTCCATCTTAAAAAATGAGGAAAAAACATGCTGTCCTCCACTGGAACGTCTACTGAAATGGTCAGACAGTGTGTCAGTAACCAGCCCCTGAAACTGACAGCCTCTTCACAGGAAAGCATGCATATGGCAATCAGATAACAAGATGACACCCGGCTGATTTTTTTTTCTTTGCTAAAAGTGAACTCGGAACATGACAGAAAACGTGATGGAAAAGGGACTAGGCAGTTTCATAAGATGCCAGATGGCAGACTTCTAAAGAGAAAACAGGCCTTCTATTATTCTTCATATCTGTGAGAGCATGCAGCATTCTCCTTTGTGACTTCAGCCTAGTGAACACCTCATCTTTTGCTGGACAGATTAAGATGTGCTATTTAGTGTGATCGCCCTCCACGGATTACCTGGCTTCTGAGCAGCCAGCTAAAACTAAGTAGATTCAGCTCAACTCTTCCTTTCTTTCGAGGTTCCCACTATCCCAAATAGCCTACATTGTGATAAACTCCTGCTAGCTATGTCTTTGTGTTTCTTACTTATATACTCTCCACCACTCACCGCTTTACTTTCTTAACATAACTGTTAAATGTGATGCTAGCTAAACTGTGATCAGTTGCATGCTAGATGTTTTCAGAAATGGCTGAAGAGCAAATGCTTTCATCAATCTCAAAATTCTGAAACAAAAAACATTAATAATGGCTTTGTCATCCTTTGGCAGGATTATAAGCAAGGAATTCCATTACACTGGTCTCCCAGCCTAATTCAGACTTGGTTGCTTTTCTGTTATAAATGGTCCTGAAATATAAAAACTGAACTAGTTTATTTATGCATCATAATGTTATTTTTCTTCACAGTTGCTAAACAAGTGTAATATTCTGTGTCTTTAACTTAAGATGTTTCTCTACCCTGTTCATTCTCACGAAAAGTTTGTTAAATCTCCCTCATGAGTTTTACTGATCAGTACATAGGAAAGCAGGAATTACCAGTAAGACTGATCTGTACATAGTTAATAATGAACAATGAAAAGTATTATGCTCTCTCGTTAGTAAGCCTTTCAGACACCTTCATATCTCACTTCTTATTTAGATCTTACATCTTCATCAGAACAGAGCTCCGGGAAAAAAAAGAATCTGGATATCAACAGCTGACAGTACTACATCCTCCTACATCCTCTAAGACTTCTGGGGCACACCTGTAATACAAAAGGCCTTTGCTTACCTGCATGCGATTAACTTCAGATGTTATTATCCATACTTTCAGGATGCCAGTCACTGAAACTGCTACAACAGTATCCTCTGAGGTTAAAAAAAAAAAAAAAAAAAAAAAGCTGGTAAGTACAAGAACGTCTTCATATTGTTATATGTCATGTGTATCTGAGTACAAACACCTCTGACAATACTTCAACACTGAAGTTTATCAAAACCATCTTGAAATATTTGCTTTAAAATCAAATGCTTGTTTTGCAAAATGGCATGCCAGAAGCACATGTACACAAATGTGAAACCACTAAATCTGTGCAAGTCTTAAAACTGCAGAAAGCAAGCGCTCCTAATGAGTATCTAGGGCTCAAAATCCATAGAGGCAGATGAGGAGAAGAGCAGAAAACCACAAACTCCAAATCCACATCCTGTGCCAAACATTCTAGAAATTCCTGTTTCCACCAGGTAAGTCTAGTGTAGAATAAAATTCCATCAAGCCAAGGGGCAAGCTCTTGATTACAAAATATAGAAATGATTACAAAACAAGAAACAATATTAGTCCAGACAATACTTAAAAACAGAATTCACTTCCAGCTGTTCCAGAAACTTTGATGTTGTGGGACAGTGATTTAGCTTTCCCACACCAAGATTTTAAATGTATTTTCTGCAATAACAACTTCAAAGATGTTACAGCAGTGCTTTTTGTAAAGCCACTTATCAAAAGAAATACTCGTGGCATATACATATCTTGTCAAAATCATAATTTCTCATGTGCCAAATGATCCTGATGTACGCCACACATCACATTAGCTATGTAGATGACAGCCTTAGCATTTACAGAGTGCTTGCACCTCTTCCTTCAGTCTCATGCCAGTTTTCAGGCTCTTACTATCACAGTTCTCTCCTAAACTCTCAAAACTCACAGTGAAAACAAGTTGTTACCTCTCTTCACTCTAGCAAAATGTGCTTTTATTAAAAAATAAAAATTAAAAATTAAAATAAAAAAATAAAAATTTAAGATTTTTCCTGTCTTCCATTGGAACTCCTAAAGAATGTGAATCAATTTATCAATTTACCAGGTGAGCAACTTGTTGAGTGGATTTACCTATATTTTACGTTCAGCTCATGAAAAAGCATTTAAATTTAGCCAGAACTAAAAGCCTCATCTGATGAACAGTAACAGAAAGAATACCCACAACGTTACGTTTGTTTCCTGCTGTATTTTCAGAGACAGAAATAACTACACATCTGTTACTTATACAGAAAGTTAGGCCTTGGTACTACCCAAGATCATTTTTACCCCCCACATGGCAGAAAGAAGCAAGAAGTAACAGTCTGGATTCCTCTTGATTCCTCAGGCTCTTGGAAAAGCTGAAGAAAATGTATTCCCCTGCAGGGAGGCAAAGCCACAATCAGAGCAACAAAAAACTTTACCTTGTGTTCTGTTGGATTTAATGATAGTCATGGAGCTGATCCAATCAGGAGATATCTTTGATAGTAAAGAATAAAGAACTTCAAGGCTGGTAGCATCCACAACAAGAATTTCTGGGTAATGTCCATGGCATAACAGTCTCCCTTCACGCTGAGTCCCAACCATAAACTGGTAGAACTAAGTGGACATCATCGTAATACAGAAGTTACACTCTATGCAAGACATTGACTATTTCATTTTTTACCAAAATCAATATGACATAAATACACTATAGTGGCTACATACTCAGAAATTGCTGCTGGATTGTGATGAAGGAGTTTTTTGCAGAGGCTCCCACCCGCTGTTATTTCCTATTTCCAAATGCAGGGCACTTACTGATAAAGTGAATGTTTTCAGGCCCATTTTAATAACTTGGCTATAGTTATTCATGCTATTCAATGCCGAATAAGACCATCAAATCATACACAAATACAGACCTGTATGCCAGTGTGTGTGCAGGCTAGCTTCGTAAACTCTATGCATCTGCCATCATTCACATCCCACAGACACATCTCCCTAAAATACAAAAGGCAAATTACAACTTTATCCAAAGTACTTCAGTCTTCCAAGGATTTAAGAATTACTTACATCAGGATAAATTAAATGCTTATCATTGACTGTATGAACTGCATTTAGACAAATAAACCACAAAATCTACTTGAGCATCCAGCGCTATCTGAATCTGTGCAAGCTGTTCTTCCCTACAAAGACAAAATGAAATGAAAAAAGTACCACAGTACGTCATAAACAACCAATATTAAGTAAATGCAAGTAGGTAGCTGAGAATTTCTAATTTCTCTCACAACTATTTCAAGTCCCTGTGTACAACTACTGCACCCCTAAGGTATCCGAAGATTAGCTTGCCTTTTTCACATTTGTGAGGAAGAAAAATGTGTTACAGAAAACCAGAACTTCATCACTCAGCAGTGAACTCTGAATCTTTTTCAGAGATTCCAAGCTGATGACAAGTGGAAGCATCACCTGGAACTCTCCAGACTTATAAGACCAACTTGAAACCAAAGAAAAATCAACAAAAAAGGAATAACAGAAAATATTTTTCTGACTTGCCTGATAAGAAAACATTACAATTACCTCTAGAAATTAATTCTGATTTTAGAGAGCAAAATAAACCAAACTGTTTTCTGTACAGAATTTTACCCCTAAATTTTGACTTTCAAAATGTTATGCCTAAATTCAAGCAGAACAAAACCTGCCAGAGACTTTTCCCCTTTATATCAGATATATTTCACTAGGAAAACTTTTGTGTTCCTGTTCTAAACCCAAAAGAAAAGACTAATTAGCACTGAAATCACTACAAGTTGGAAATTCTAAGTTTTGACATGCTGTATTCGCAATATCCATGTTAAAAGATTGTCTAAACATATTCTCTGTCTTTTTTCCAGATAAAAAGAAACTATTTCACTTGTTTGGATATGTAACTGTCCTATACTTCTCCAACTGCACTTGTACAGGCAGAAAGTAAGAAAAAAAGGTGAAAGATAACCCCATCTTATTCAATGCAAGTCCAACAAATCAAGGCTATTCATTTTGACTGAACCTCTCTTCTCAGAAAGCTGTTCAATATTCCTGCTGAAAAAAGCAGTTACTTCAAATCCCAGAAACCTCTGGCCTTCCACAGTTGCTCTGTCAGAGTAACAAACTATGGCCCCCTTGCTGACACCTGGGATGTACTGTTCCAGTATAGGACAGTGAATACAAGAGCACAGTGACTGCACCCTCTCCATGCTGGGTTCAGCTCCCAAGGCTTGGGGCCAGCTCTGATAAGTAGCTATCTGGCTTTGAGCAGCTTGGTGGGAAAGCAGGGAGCTGTCTCAGCAGGGCTCCCCTTATCTCCAAAGGAAGCATTATGCTCAGGCTCTCATCCCCATCCCTTAGTACTCAGTCATGCCATGAATCCCAAATTATGACCAAATTCAGTACACCTGCAGTGGAGAAGTCCCATCATTTGGAATATCTATATACAGCAGACTAAGTAAAAAACACTGTGGGTCCTCATCCATTGGAATGAGAAGACATAGGTGCAAGCAACCTGATCTCTCCTCTACCTGCAACTTCCATTATTTAACAGATCTGCATATTAATAAATGCTCAGAGAACTCACCCACTCTCTGACGCACTCACTATGTACTGCTTCTCACTGGATGCGGAGGCTTTTGATAAACAAGTGATTGAGGCTGTGTGACCAAACAGCAGAGCTCTGGGGTTAATCTAGAATCAGGGAAACAAAATGAGAGAGAAGAATAACACAGTGTTACTTAACTAGAATTTCTGGGGATAACTCAGGTATTGAGAATTTTAGGTATTCAGTGCAACTCCTTCCTGAACTATGCTTCACATGCTTTACAACTTTTTACAGAAAAGGATTATTTCTCTAATATGTTCCACGATATTAAGGCTCCTTGACCCAAAGCAAATTACAAGATTATATTCACAATAGACACTCGCAGATTTCAACTCCAGGGCAGCCACTAATGTGTAATATAAAAGCCATATTTTTATAATAATTAATCTTTATCTAGACTTTTTTCCACTTACAGTTTTTACAGAAATCAGCAGATTAATAAAGTAGTAATCTTAAAAGACTCTCTAGATGCCGTCCTCTGATCTCTGGTTTTTACAAAGCTGCTCCACTTGAAAACAGTTTAGAAGAACTTCAGAAAAAGAGGAAATATTTATTTAAAATAAATTAGTGAAGGAGCAGTAACAGATTTCAAGACCAAACACTTCTCTTCCTATTGTGAAATATTTGCTACCGGAATTAAATAACGTGACGCTCAAGTCTTATCATGTGAAGTGATGAATAAGGGACAGATGAGCACAAAATGACCAGAGAGGATGCTGCAATACTGAACAATAAAATCACTTCAGCAACAAGGAAAAACACCTTAAGTGCAATCTGAACTCAAGTTTCACATACAGCATCTTACCTCTAAATCTGGAGCAACGTCCCAGAGACATATCTGGCCATCGTGGCAGCCAGTGATGATCATCGAGGCATCATCCATGAGCAGCAGTGTTGATATGCAGTGGGTGGGAGCCCTCTGGCCCCATAGGACAATGGGCAACACGAGGCTGTTCCCAGCCATCCTGCTTTCGCACCTGTCAATTTCATCAGTACACATTAGGTCTCAGTGGACATGCCAGCTCTTCAGCTGACACCCTCCTATCTCACAAGACAGTAAAAGATGAGTCTGAAGTGACCTTATGAACACTTTGTCCAAAAGAAACAGTCACTACAATATGCCACTTCTCAATTAAAATGCAGCATGCAACCATCTCTTCTCTCACTGAGGAGGATTTTCATCCTTACAGATGGACCAAATAGCATGTTCACACTGTTCTAAACCTTTCAGTCTCTGCTGCCTATGCCCTCATCTGCAACACTGGTAGCTAAAGGTGCACTCCTATAGCCTTTCATGGAGGGAAAGCTGTGAGAAAAGCTTCTTAAAGGGGGCAGGCAACAGAGGAAAAGGAACTGGAACATGCAACAGGTGACACAGCTGTGGGACAAGAGTCACTCCTAAAATTATCAACATTTAGAACTAACGAAAGCTGGAAAAAGGAAGTAAAGCAAGGGCAAAACACTTCTCAGTCTTCCACCACTGCCAGCCCTGAAATCCTAAAGAAGAACTGATAACACTCAGTAAGTTTGCAGATGACACCAAGTTGGGAGGTGGTGTTGATCTGCCCAAGTGTATGGAGGCCCTTCAGAGGAATCAAGACAAGCTGGATTAATGAGCTGAGGTTAACGGCATGAGATTCAACAAGGCCATGTGCTGGGTCCTGTACTTTGGCCACAACGACCCCATGCAGCGCTATAGGCTTGGGGTTGAGTGGCTGGATGACTGTGAAGAGGAAAGGGACCTGGGGGTGTTGGTCAATGCTTGGCTGAACATAAGCTGACAGTGTGCCCAGGTGGCCAAGAAGGCCAACAGCATCCTGGCCTGCATTAGAAATAGTGTGGCCAGCAGGAGCAGGGAGGTGATCATCCTCCTGTACTCAGCTCTGGTGAGGCCACATCTTGAGCACTGTGTTCAGTTTTGGGCCTGGAATGTGTCCAGAGAAGGGCAACAAAACTGGTGCAGGGTCTGGAGCACAAGTCTTATAAGGAACTGATGAGGGAACTGGGATTGTTTAGCGTGGAGAAGAGGAGGCTCAGGGGAGATCTCATTACACTCTACAACTTCCTGAAGAGAGGTTGTTGGCCTCTTCTGCCAGGCAACAATCGGGACCTGAGGAAATGGCCACAAGTTGTAGCAGAGGAGGTTTAGATTAGAAATAAGGAATAAATTATCTCAGAGAGTGGTCAGGCACTGGAATGGCCGCCCAGGGAGGTGGTGGAGTCGCTGGGGGAAGCTGCAGCACAGAACCCATGGACATGAGCAACAGCAAGGCCAATAAAAACCAGTTCTGAGATCAGCAGGAGATGTGAACACCAAACCAAGCCTGTTTCTGTTAGCAATACACAGGGTTTACCAAACACTTCAATGTTCCGACATAAGAATTCTTCCACTTCACAGTACTCGTTAAGAATCAACTGAAAAGCGGAGCAGATAGCCATCAAGCAGAACACTTATGTCAGATACGACCAACATTTCCCTTGTCTCTTACTCAGGATTCATACAGTGCTGCAGCAGTTGCTCAACTACCCCACAGAAAAACTTTGAGCTGCAGGAAGTTACTGAGAAATGAATGGGGGGAATTCAGTGTGCTAAATGAATGAAGGAGACTTTCCTGGTGTTCCCTAGCAGAGGTTTCTGCTCAGAACTTTGCACAGTTCAGATCACAGCAGAATTCCCCATTTAGAGGAGTGCAAATAAGGCAAAAGAATTTTATAAAGAAATACCTTAAATACACACTCTCCTGTCTTCATGTTGATATATATGCATTCATCCCACTGGCACGATCTTACAATACTGATGTTTGCTCGCAGACATACAAATCTTTTACAGCAGTTTAGAATATGGAGAAAACAATTCTGAATGATTACAAAGGGAAAAATAAGCAGAAGTCCCTCGAATGTGCACACTGCCAATGGCAACCCCCATACTTCTTTTTGACGCAGATGGCACTTATTTACCTTCTATTTCAAAAGTGTTTTTCTGCCACGCTACAAGGAGCTCAAAACAAATTACTGCTATCTCTCATCAGTATAAACATTACACCGAAATCTCTTCAAGCACATAGTTTTAGAGTAATTTGGATAAACACTGCCTCCATTTCTAATGCAAACGGTCCCTGTGGCAGGAGGAATGGAGCATAATAATACATACAGAAAAAGGGGGAAGGGAAGCAGCAAACAGCTGAATAACACAGCTCGGTGTTAGAGACCGCAGTGACAAGTAAAAACAGGGCTGAGCTTTGGAACAGAAGCCACCAGGCACGCTGGATGCACCAAGCCTCACACTTGTGAGAAGTCTGGGCTGCAGGATGGTTTTTCAGTAAATTCAAATGATGAAAACAGCAATAGCAGTCACTACAAAGTGCCATTTTATGCCCAATGTTTTCTTGTACCCGATGGGATCACAGTTATTAAAAACTGAGCCGTATTACTTAATAAATGAACACAGGCCAACAATCGAGCACACTCTCCATTCTGACACACTACCCTGAGATGAGTGTTTGTAACACATCCACATGGCTGTGAATGCAGCGCTGTTATGCAATGCTGGATCAATTGTTCCCTGTCTGGACGATCAGAACACAGAACCGTAAAATATTTTTCAGAAGGCATAAAGGATGCAGCGACCTTAATAAAGGCAGCGTACCTGTCAGCTGAGGAATTACAAAACCCCTGGATTAAATGTACTCGATTTACAGGGAAATGATAAAAAGAATTGAACAAGATCCTAAAACGAATATCATCCAGATGAATTACAAAGATGCAATCACAGAAATACAAAGTTAAATTTTACCACATTCTGTAATGAAATAAAACAGATGACACACTGGGAAAGGTGAGCTGAGACATACATTTCTGTTAATATGAAGTATTTAAAATACAGCGAAGGTACAACATTCTGCACCGAGTTTGCTTCAGCCAGCTACTGGAGCTCAGCAGCTGTGGGCTGGAAATACAGAACTACCAAGGTCAGTCCCGTAGCATCCAGTCTGTGCAGCCACCGTTCATGGCCAGGAGCTGCACTGCACTGCAGAACCCCTAATGCAACTTGTTGGCACTCGCTTCCACCGAGGTGCTTCTTTGCTGTTAGTTTACCCTACAAAACAACTTCTCAGTTGATAATAAGACAACCCATCAATAATTTTAGAACTGAAAAAGCCAGGAATAAAAATGCAGACAAGTAACACAGAGTCTCTTCCCATGCTTTTCATGGGAAATGATTTCCTATTGCTCACAGATCAGGGAATGCATCAGAATATTTCCATAAGTCATCTCTCTGATTGTCTCAGCAATGCAAACAACTGCACGCTGAGATAATAAAGGAGCTCCCCTATCAGGGTATACAATTATTTCATTAACTTCTGCACTAAGCTCAATGCTTTACTAAGTATTTCTATCTTAAAATTAAATAATAATAATAATAATAATAATAGACAGCAGTATAAATATGTACTTAAAATTCTGGATTTTCACAAGGATGTTATAGCAGCCACAAGTATTACCACATATAAGTAATCTAATATACCTCGTACCTTCCATGCAGACCAAAGTGAGAAAGCACTGCAAACATCAACAGCAAAACCATTTCCAAAGCCTTACAAATAATCACATTTCACAACTTTCATATAAAAGAGAGAAAGAGTTCTTAGAACTTCTAATACCAACCCCTGAGGGAGGGAGAGCAAAAAGAAAAGCTACCTCTTGCCTTCCAGTTTTTTATTATGGCATCGCAAAGCCTTCATTAAAACCTTCATTTTCAGGAAGTACCACAAACTCATCTCAACCAGCGCTGAATCCAGACTACAAAGAACAACAGTTCTCTACTGACACTGAGCACCAAATACATTCCCAGTAAAAACCAAAAGTCACTTAATGTCTGGAAACAATCAATATAGGATTTTTTTTTTTTTACATCAATGATGACAAACTGCAGTAACAAATAAACACAGTACCTATTGACAAATGGTCAAAAAGCATGCAGCGAACCACTGCAAATGAAACTCTGTGTTCTACTTATCTGTTCTGTTTTGCAGAAATAGGAACTGGAAATTCTAACTGGAAAATGAGCTGTAGACACCAAACTGCGTTCTTCCTCCTTAAAAGTCCTTCATACCACTTCCACAAGTGCCTTGATGCTCTTCTCCAAACGCACACAGAAAGAATGACTTTGTGTCATTCTGTGTGTATAGAAAGAAATAGGGTATTCCTTCACTTCCAAACTACCCCTCTCAGAGTCACAATGAATACACAGATGCAGAACAGTTGGAATAAGTAATCGATATTTATTTAATAAATGGACTTGAAAGAATATCACTATTATGATGCCCTTGCATGAGTAATGAAAAGAGTAGAAAATAATGTACTAACTTGGTGGAATAGTCACTGACTCTCAGCAGCACTAATAAGGATGTAGGTCAGTAAAATTCCATAATCATGGAAAAAATCCCTACCTGAGCAAAGCTACTAAACTGATTTCTGAAGTACAACACATTGCTTAAATACTGAATCAAAGGTTCACTTAACACCTTCACCAAACCATAGTCCTACCAACACCAACAAGCACTTCTTTCACATGTAGAGCACTGGTAAAGCCTTCACAGCTAACCTAGGGAACAAAACTGCAAGCAGAAAACAAAATGTTGCATTCACATACAAGTCTACTTAAGAAGAGGCAAAGCAGATGCATAAAGGATTTTAATAGTTAACAGCAGTGCATTGCTCAGCAAAATCAGAGAAGTGACCTAAGAAGACCATGGCAGTGAAGATGAAGGTTGGATGTATGACCACAGAGCTTTATAAAAATGGTTGCTGCAACAAATTAAAGATAGAACCATGTAATTTACAGGATTTTTGAGGTTTTCTGCCTCATCAGTCACATAAGTAACTCTAATAGGCAGCAAATGAGAATATCGCCTAAATGAGAACTTTCCATATACAAACCACAGCATAGTGTAAAACTATAAATTCCTTCTGCCACAATTTATACTTGAAAACTAACCCCAGTATTTTCAAAAATATGAGCCACAAACCTTCCTCCACTTGTATGCAAACTGTTTCCGCAACATCACTTACAGGTGCCTCAAGCTTTCCCACACCTTCCAGCCATGAGATGCTGCCTAGAGATACCACTGAACCTCCTCAGAATCAGGAGCTAAGTCCTTTACCCTGGGACAGCTCTGTGATAAGTTCCTAAGACCAAAAAAAGCACCCAAACCAAACTGATTTCTGGTAGGAAGCCCATTAGCTGATGAGGGGCTTTCACCTCTGCCTTGTATTGGGACAACAAAAACAGTTCCCCAGCCCTCCAGCTGGTACCAGTTCTGTCCCCAGTGCATCTTAGGATACATGTGGGTGCTAAAAGAATCTGTCAAAAAATGAAAAAATAAAAAAACCCACAAAAAAAACATCTATGAAATGACTATGTCTTTATCATGTACACTCTCAGTCTATAACAGCTCCAAAATGAACCACTGAAGCCTGCCAAATGAACATCTGCTTCTAAATCAATGTAACTTAAGCTCAAACAAAGCAATTCAGAAATGTTAAGAATATACCATTCCTTTCCCTATCAGTGTTTACCACATACTAATGCATTTTTTTCTGCATTTTCAGTAGAATTTAGATTATTTCTCAGATCTGTCACCAGTAAGCACATAGAGGGCTGCCCTCTGTGACACCAGGAGAAGCCTTCTAAAAGAACAGCATATTTTCACATGAACAGTATTTGTGCCTAATATTTTTCACACAATCTTTCACTCCAGAAATCACGAGTTAAGCACTGTAATACCCCTCCTAAAGCCACTCACATGCAGGTCATCACATATCTGCTGCAGAGGCTTCTTTCTATCACATCATGGCTTCCATTTGAATTACCCATGTATTATAACGAATCTGATGACTATAATTTTATTACTAATGGCCTTTTCCATTTAATACTTGGAGCTGAGAAAAAAAAAAAAAGGATTAACAAAGTGGGGAGAAGAAAACGAAATACTGTATCCAGAGTTGCACGAATGTTCAAATGTCAGAACCCACACAATTAGATACTCACACCTTTCTTTGTGTAGATGGTGAATAAGCAATTCTGTAACTAAACACGAATGGTCAGCAATGTTTGCTCTGTTAATAACATTCTGCTTGTTTCTGAAGGTCCATTGGGAATTGTTAGAGGCTTCTGAAACTCATCTCAACTCAACACAAGGGGACCAAATGCCAAGTATTTCTGCCTCTTAAGCCTGTCCCTAATCCAACAAAACCATAGCACAGGTGAAGCGGAAGGCACTGCAGGAGATCACAGTGAATCTGAACAAGAACTGGGCCAGCTACAGCTGCCCAGGATCATGTCTATTTCTGCATATGCACAACCTACCCAAGCACACAACAACCATCAGGAAGAAACCTTCCTTATATTCAGACAAATTGCTTTTCAGGTGCAGGACCTGGCACTTCGCTCTGCTGAATTCATAAGGCTCTTCTTGGCTCACATCCCCAGGCTGATGCAGCTCTGTGAACCTCCCTCCCATTTTGTACCACCTGCAGACTTGCTCTGTCCATCACCTGCGCCACTACTGATGGTATTAAACACCAAAGAAAGATTCAGTACCAGTTCCTGGGTGTATCCACTATGACTTGCTCTGCAGCAGAATGTCACGCTGCCCATCACAGCCCTCTGAGCTGTGTGTTCAGCCAGTTCTCATTGCACTTATCCTGAGCACACATCAGCAGCTTGTCCAAGAGGATGCTATGGGAGTTGTGCCAAATGCTGCTCCTTCTCACCCATCAGTCTCAGCGTGGGAGGCAATCTCCTCTCTGTAAATCCATGCTGTCTAGAAAGTCAGAGAACACTTCTAAAAAGCTACTACTTCTTCAGCAAATTAGTCCATGTTTGTTTATTTGGGGTTTGAGTGGGTATTTTTGAAGGTTTTTTTCTACCAGAAGACATTTTAGACCGTATTTAGGTGATACAAAATACTGGGAAAGGACCTACATGCTCAGTTCTTTAACTCCAACACATCTAACATTATCACTTCAGCTCACATCAAACAAGCACTGAACACAAAACTTAGAGAGCAATACCTGTACCTTTAAACTTTATCCAAGCTCAACCTTCTGCTTCACAAATGAAAAAAATATTACTGTAACATCGTGCTAGAAGTCTTTATTAAGAAAGTAAAAATGTCGTTTTTCACTAAGAGAGTGTTACAAGTAAACAGGTGAAGAATGCAGTCAATGCCATGTGAAACAAATTTGTCATTGCGACAGCAATGTCTGGCAACCAGCCTAGCAAAAGCCAGGCAAATCTGCCATCACCATGCACATGGACATGCACAAATATGCATGCAAAACAGGACAGAAGATGGTGAGTTGAACTGCCAAGTGCGTTTGTCTTGGTAATTAACTGTGCCAATTTCAAGTCAAAGAAAAAAAAAAGTATGTAGCTATCAGGGAGAACCAATGCATCCCAACACAGCCAAGAGGCGCAAGGACTGCTCAAAGTAAACACAGCACCCTTCATTTTACTGCCCTGAATATTCACTCTGACCTCAGTAAACCCACTCATTACAATAGAATTAAGCATATCAGCAGGAGGGAACTAACCTCTGCTTGCTCCAAGCTATTATGCTGATCAAGGATTAAAAAGGTACAGGCACCTGGACCTCCTTCATCCCCCATTAATCTGCTGAGCCCTCCCACAGCCGTGTGCAGGCAGAACCTCCATCTCTCACGCATTCTCTATTTCTTCTCGCTCACTCAGCTGCAGTGGACATCACAGAGCACTGCTGTACTTCAGGCCCCATGACAAAGCTCCCCTCTGATATTTGTTTACACAGCACTTGACCTGGCCGCGATGTGTTATTGTAACACAAACAAGAGTATTGTAAACATGGCCTCAAACCTTCCCAACACAATCAAAAATAAATGCAACAGCACAAAAACAAACTTGCTTCCGAGACAGACATTAAAAATCCAATTAGTTCAAGCATACACTGCTACCTAATCTTTACAAGGTGCCAATAATAGTGGCATTCCAACAACAGGTTACTGCTTTCTGCAGCCAAGCACAGGACTGCAGAACACTGATCTAAAAGCACTTAACAGCAGGAAGGTAAGGAGGGCTATCCCATGGAAACCCACCTCGTGGGTATACAGATGAATGAAAAACCAGAAAAAGGAGGTGTTAACGCTACACAGGTGGACGTGGTCAGCAGGGATGGGGCTGCTGGGTGGTGTCTGTGGTGTCAGAAAGCTTTTCCAGCCTTAATGGCTCCATGGCTCCATCCAATTCTTGCAGCAGAGCTGGGAGACGCCTCTGACACGGGCTGCCCTGGCACCACGCTCGATGACACATGGAACCCACGCAGGTTTTTCCAGGCTCAAGCTGTCACCAGCACACTAAGCACAGTTACCCACGGGAGGTGCAGAGCCAACTCCAACCCATTCCCCACTCACCATCGGCATCAGGGCCGGCACAAGAAAAGGGAAACAGCCGTGTGAGGCCACGACGAGCCGCCAATGTGGCACTGAGGGTGCAGCCTCCCCCACCGCCTTCCCTTACCTCCCCCACACACACACACCACAGGGCCCCGCCCGCACCGCGTCCACCACCAGCACGACCCATGGGCCGACACCCCGTACGACATGGCGGCCCAAGGGCTGACGGAGGGCTCATCGCGGCTGTGAGGAAGGACAGCGGCCCGCAGCGCTCACCTGCCCCCGGCGCGGCCCTGCACAGCACGCCCGGCGCCGCGCTGCCCGCAGCAGCTCACCAGCACGGCACACACTGTCGTAAAGCCGCCCCCCCCGGCCGCCGCGACTGACGGCACGCGGAGGCAACAGCGTCGCCATGGAGACGGGCGGCCGAGTGTGACAGCCGCGCTGCGGCCGGCACGGAACGCGCTGCGCTCAGCATGGAGTGCTGCAATATCTTCAACCCCAGCTTCATAGCTTTAACTCAATCCCTTCATAGCTTTAACTAAATCCCCTTTATTTCCTCCCCCGTCTCCGTCGGAGCGTTACACCACAGCGCAAATATCTCCCTTTGCCGCCGCGTTTAAACTCGCGGTGTCTGAGTTACCGAATATTCATCTGTTTTAAGGCACTGCGACAGAACCGTTACGCTTCTTCAACCATCAGCGAGGCGGTGCATCAACGGGACGGACCCCGTGACAGCAGACAACTACCGGCACCTCTGCGGTACCCACCGGGATCACAGACAACAGGCAAAACCCGAGACAATTAACGTACCTTAATCGTATTATATCATACCAACGCCGCCGCCGTCCTGCAGGCGATAAAGGCCGCGGTCTCCTCGGGGCCGCAGCGGGACGGGCTTCCCCTCAAGCGTGCCCCTCACAAAGATGGCCGCCCACGTCACTCGTGCCCCTGACAAAGATGGCCGCCTCTCCTCAGCCGTGCCACTTTCCAAGATGGCCGCCTCACCTCAGCTGTGCCCCTGACAAAGATGACCGCCTCACCTCACCGTGCCACTTTCCAAGATGGCCGCCCTCGCTTCTCCCCGCTCTCTATTGAAGAGGCGCGGCGCCGCGCGGCCGGAAGAGCCATAGGGAGAGGTGTGTTGGAGCGCGCATGCGCGGAGCGGCACTCGTCGCGCGGTGCATGCCGGCCGCCCCTTCCCGCCGTGACGCTGCAGATAGAGGCGCCTTCTGCCTCCCCCCGTCCGGCCAGGATGGTGGGCGTGAAGCTGATCGCCAACGACACCGAGTTCCAGCCCGAGCTGAGCGCGGCCGGCTCACGCTTGGCTGTGGTGAAATTCACCATGCGGGGGTGAGTTGAGGGGCACCGTGAGGCGCGGGGCCCGGCCCGACGGGTCAGTGTGGTACGGGGCTGCACTGGGGAGGGGGCTGTGGTAGTAATAGGGCTGTGGTGGTGGTGGGGGGGCTGTGGTAATAGGGCTGTGGTGGTGGTGGGGGGCTGTGGTGGTGGGGCTGTCCTTCCTCAGGCTGAGGGTGGGAAGCTGAATATGGCAGCAGGTTGGTGTCAGCACAGCCCTGTGCTGGAGGTTTGGAGTTGTCAGTGTGTAGGATTCCCCTGCAGTTCTTTATGGGTTGTTTTGCTCCTTTTTTGCACGAGTTGTAAGAGTATTCCTTTGTTGAGATAACTGTATCTTCGTGCTTCGTGGCCGGCAACAAAGTGTTGTGTTCTTAGCGAGGTTGTGTTGATATTGTTACTGGGAATAGTGGCAGTTCTGTCATCCCTGCTACAGGCTTAATATCCTATCCCTATGGATATGGATCCTATATAGGGATTTTAATGTAGCTGTTTTCTACAGGTGGCAGTGGATTTCTTGCATTCAGTTTCAAAGAGTTTACTCAACATATACTGTTATAATTTAGCCTGCTGCTGGACTCCACAGGGCCCTTTACTCACTCATTTCTTTATTTCAAGTGGTTCTTGCTGTAATATTGTTGATGGGGGGAGAAAAAAAGTCTTAAGCATTGATGTTATCATTCAGTTTAATGGTGTGTATTAATACCAGCACAGCAAATTCCCTCAAGTACTGCATACCTCTCTTTGTGTCGTCCCATTTGCCTGGGTAACTTACCAAGTCATCCTTACAGGGATATCTTTCCATCATGTCATCACTGCCATAGGGCATAGTGCTTGTGCCCTTTCCAGCTGCTTTGTCAATGCATCTTTCCCTAGAAGGGGACTGCAGCTGCTTGGCTTCACTGCCCAATTAAGTTCTGACCCCACTGTCTCAGCACCAGAGCAGCCAATGTGCTCACCTGGACAATGACTGTGATCTTTTTATATGGTTAGAAACTCACCCAGCATTAGGGTTTAGATTCTCTTTTGAGTTCTTCCTCTCCCTCCTCAAGCTGTTGATCTAATGGTGATTCAGTTTCATTTTCTTCCATTTAATTTAGGAGTTTCTTTCCTTACTAAATTGCCTCGCTTTAGTAGCCATTTTCTAATTTTGCTAACAGGGGTAACTGATAATGGCACAGGTTGATTCTGTTTCAGCTGTGGGGCTTGTCATTGGGGTTGGGTCAGATCCACAGGTGACTATGGTTGTTATATGTATTACAGTAAGACTCAGTCGGATTAGCTTACTGTAATACATGTAACAACCACAGTAATGATGACATGTGGCATTACGTAGCGATTAACATCATGCACTTCAAATTATTGGCTGTTTTCACCCAGCGTGTACCAAAGGTACAGTAAGAAAATGAACATATTGATTCAGTTTGGGGCAGGAACTTTAAAACAAAAAAATAGCTTGAATTTTATTTTGTTTCCACAGATGTGGCCCTTGTTTACGGATAGCTCCAGCTTTCAATGCGCTGAGTAACAAGTACCCTCAGGCAACGTTTTTGGAAGTGGATGTGCATCAGTGCCAGGTTAGTATTCCAAAACATATTTCCATTTTTGTAAGATGTAGATTAGACAGTGTAGTGACTGAGAAGCTGGAAAGAAAGCTGCTCGGACAGTGATTCCTGGTTAACAAGAAACCATATTGAGAAATTCTCCAAAGTTGTTATATTCACAGGGATGTGACCAAACATTTAGGAGAATATCATTGCAGTTAGCACTTTGATATCCTTCATTTAAACAATGCACAGGCAGTTTAGCAGTTCCTGCTGTGTTTACTACCAATGTAACACAGTTACAAAGTCAGCGCCAGTATGAAGTAAGATGAGCAAGGTTTTCCAAGCTCTGCTACAATTACTGACTGAAATGGAAAGTGAACAGATGACTAGTGGGACCAGATTCCTGTTAAGTACTATGTGACTTTAACAGACAAATGTTGCTGATGAACTGTTGATTGACTTAAGGTTTGTTAACAAAAATCAACAATGGTGTGTTGAAAAGAAGCTTCTTGAACTCCTGCAAGTGATAATGAAGAGAGATGAGTATAGAAGTAGCAACACTGTTTAAAAGAATGCTGAATTATGGAAAGCTTTGGAAAAAAACCACCAGAGTGTTATAAATACAGGTAGAAATGAAGTGGAGGTTTGCAGCCTTCATGGTGTGCATTAAGCCCTTTAGAAAGGGCTTGTAACATGGTAAATGATCTTCCACCTTCAAGAGTGTGTGAGTAATAGGATTTTTATGATGTACTGACCAACCTAGTGGTAACACAAGATCCACTGAAAGAATGCAAATGTGTGAAAGATTTAGGAGGATCTGAAGAATTTTAATGTGAGCTGTTGTCTGACTTGAAGGTGCTTGTAACATAAGAAAAACTGTTGCTGATGTTGGGGCTGCTGAAGCTTGATTAATATTAACATGTACATTCTCATCTATGTGAAACAGTGTGTTATCCTGTTACTGGTAATAGTGTGTTAGATAACACTAGTAACCAATTAATACATTCTAGGGAACAGCTGCTACCAACAATATATCAGCAACGCCGACATTTCTGTTCTTTCGGAACAAAGTGCGGATTGACCAATATCAAGGAGCAGATGCTGTAGGACTAGAAGAAAAAATCAAGCAGCACCTGGAGAATGATCCTGGAAATAATGAAGATACAGATATTCCCAAAGGATATGTAAGCACATTTTAACTTAAGTCTATTTTTTTTTAACATTTACATTACGTGAACCTGTTAAAACTTTCTGTTCATTTCCAAGTGTATTCTGGTCAAATAATGCTACTGTAGGGAAACCTACAAGCTCCCGTGGCTTTAGGGGACAACATTTGAAACTTAACCATACTTACTAAATATGTACATTACAGAATTGTAAAATATGCTAAGAAAAATGACTGCACATAGCCATGAGTGATTAAAATAATGGATTTCATGTTTTATGGTGAAGATTTATCTACAGCTCTGTGTTCTGTTTCTTTCCCCCTCTTGAACTTCATGGTATGTTTAGCCAAAACATTTTTGAAGTGGAAGATCTGTGGTAAAGAACAGAGGTAGACATAACTGCTGAAAAGCTGCTCTGGTTGTTTTTTAGGAAGTACTCTTTGTTATTCTTGTGATAGTAGGCTGATTTTTAATTTATTAGTTTATTTTTCTTTCTTACTTGCCACTTCTTTAATGTTCTTTCTCATTTATACAAGAAAAAAAATCCTGCAAAGGAAATAACCTCCATAATAGTTCAGCCCTTTAGCAGTTTGCCCTGAAAACTAAGGGCCAAATGTTCTCAGAGGAAATAGTTTTTAAACTTTGCATCTAAATCAGTTAACTAAAATGTAACTACTCTCTAATAATTTTAAATAATTTTTTTATTGAATAGATTTCTTATCGTCACATGATCTAGACATTTATTGTAGAAAAATCAAAACAGGGATACTTGAATTTTTGGCTAAAATCTCAACGGAGCAAAGCAATACAATTAATTTCCTGAGAGCAGCAAATATTTATTTCCCATGTCCTGCTTGTTTTCTTCTTGGCTCAAGGCAATTGTGTGCATCAAATTACAAGCCTATCTGATAGCTGTACTTACAAACATGTAAGTGAGACCTCTGATGTGACAAAACACTTTCCTGGAGCTGTTGTCTGAGGTGGTGTTCTCCAAGCAATCCCTGGTGTAGTATTACTCCTTAAGTGAGATTGCCTGTTGTTTTGCCAGCAATATAAACCCAGTTAGGTGAAATATAATTTACCACATAACTAAATTGTGTTGCAGTTCATTGGCATGTGTGCATCACTTCCCATTAAAAAAAATCTTCAACTTAATTTTGAGCATCTGTAGAAGTCCAAATGGAATGCAGTCAAATTCCAGGGTTTTTTTTTGTAGGTTAACTATTTTAAATTCATAGCTGATGGTATCCATCAGACAGATGAGAGCAGGTTGGAAATCTAGGTGGATGTTTCTTATTTAGGTAAACTTCAGAGGCTTAGGTCACTTGAATTTCTTGCAGTTCCACTACTTGTTAAGTATTCCACTGTATGTGTTGCTCTTCACTTTATATGGTATGGGAGGTGATAGGTAAAAGGCCGTATAGTTTCACTTGGAATAACATCGTTCTTAGTGTTATAGGAAGTAGGATACAGGAAGTGAGGTGTATTCTCAAAGCAACTTATGTTTGAATTTAGTTTATGTTGTGAAGCTATAATCTGAATTGTAATGTGTAGTAAGGCTAGTATATGGGGCTTTCTTACGAGCAGTATATTATTCTTTGGGATCAAATATGTATCAGTGAGAAGACTGTATTAGTTGCCACCCAACAAGTTCCTGTAGGTTTTTCTTAGTGTAAATTCCTGTAGTTTTCTGTGTGCTCTGTTTCTTTTTTTTTACGAGTTCAGAGAAGAATTTCATTTATTCCTTCTACTGTGGGGGCTGAGTTTGTGGCAGGTGTGTCCAATCAGCAATTCTCTTGTTTTTCCTTTCAGATGGACTTGATGCCATTTATCAACAAAGCTGGCTGTGAATGTCTTAATGAAAGTGATGAGCATGGATTTGATAATTGTTTACGCAAAGATTCTACATACTTGGAATCAGATTGTGATGAGCAGGTACACAGGAGATTAAGATATTTTCAGTGACTGGTCTACAAGTATTTTTCTTAATGAGTTGGCTTTATATTGCTGTGATAGTGTAAAAAAGAGTGGGAGACAGTAGGTGGATGAACTAAAATAAGTGTTCGGAGTTCATTGTAGCATTTCCAATTATTGTACTTATTCATTGTGCTATGTTTGTTTTGAGAATGAAGAAAACAGTACTTATCAACAAATATCTCCTCTTTCCCCCGCAGCTGCTTATTACTGTTGCTTTTAGTCAACCAGTCAAGCTTTACTCTATGAAACTTCAGGGGCCAGATAATGGTGAGTGAGATATCTCTCTTTGTGTCATTGAAACCTGAGCTTTCTCCATCTTTAGTTTTAAATTTTGGAAGGTCATACTGTTGTCCCTAGTTCCTTTTACTGAAATTGTGTTGGAATTCACAGAAGGTAAATTTGGTGTAAATCAATAACATAAGTTATCTCTCATTCCTTAGGAGGAAGTCATTCACCCAGAGGGTGGTGACACACTGGAACAGGTTGCCCAAGGGGGCTGTGGATGCCCCATCACTGGAGGCATTCAGAGCCAGGCTGGATGTGGCTCTGGGCAGCCTGGTCTGGTTGTTGGTGACCCTGCACATAGCAGGGGGTTGAAATGAGTTGTTCGTTGTGGTCCTTTTCAACCCAGGCTGTTCTGTGATTACCATTATGCTGTCCTTGTGCACTTACCTCTACTTGCATCACACCAGATGTAATTACTGTTTGGATGTGCTGTGAGGGGAACCTCTAATCAAGGATTTTGTGTGGGAGCTACCGGAAGAAAAAGCTTAATTTTGATATTTAGTTGGTTTGCATTAAAAAATTAAATATGGTGCACATAAATGTCACACGTGACACAGAGAAGCAATTATTTTGAGGCATCTGTTGGATTTGTTAATGTGGAATTCTGTCACTGAAGTCTAGGCTTCAGTTTCAGCTTCAGGAATCTTTCAGTGTCTGGAGTGGTGGCATAGGGGTTGCAGATATTAATTCCAGCATCTGAAGTCCATGCCTGTTTTGAATGGTGCTTAGATGATGAGATGAGGAAGGGCTTCTTGGGTGGCATTTAGAAGATCAAACAAACACAGACCTAAGTATCTGAATCCTACTTCTGTATTTTAACGCAGGACAAGGTCCAAAGTACATAAAAATCTTTATCAACCTTCCTCGATCTATGGATTTTGAAGAAGCAGAAAGAAGTGAACCAACTCAAGCCCTGGAACTTACACCAGATGACATTAAAGAAGATGGCATTATCCAGCTTCGCTATGTTAAATTTCAGAATGTTAACAGTGTAACTGTAAGTGAATCCTGTGTGATCTTTGCAAAGCTGAAAGCTTCATAGGCTTCTAAACCCCTGTTTGTATAGTACATTTTAAAATAGTTGCTTATTCTCATTTTTTGCAAATGCTTTACTCCTGATTATCTTAAATATAGTGTGTGTATTTATTTTTGTCTTTCAAGTCCTCATTTCTGCAGACTTGTTTTTGCCACCAAGTTTATGGTGATTGGTCACGTAGACTTCTGTTCCACAAAGCTGTGCTGTTAAATACAGGTTACATATTTATTATTTAATCAAATCCCATGTTAGCTTTTGGCAGGACAATGTGCAAATACCAGGCAAGTGATAGGGCAATCAAATAGAAGTTCTGCTTGTTTGCACTCTGCTTAAGAACCCCACAGTAACGTTTCCAAGGTTTCCCAGCTAAACCTGGATTTTGTGTTTAAGAATTCAAAAAAAAAGCCATTTTGTCCAGCTCATGGATTTTCAGTACAGATAATGAAGTAAAAGACATTTTTGCAAAGCCATGTAAGTAGAGAAATTGCTAAAATAAATTCACTGATCTAGTGTTTATGCTGTAAAACATGTAATTAAGCAGACTGCAGTGATAATGTACAATTAGCAATGAAGGCTAATTAAAGACTGTTCATATTCAACTTTATTTCAAGTACAATTCAAATGAACAGTGAACTGTGAGTTTATATCCTGTTTGATTGCTGAATATGCCCTCAGATTGGAAATGGAAGTCGGGAAATTGCAAGCTGTCTTAAGTTTTTAAGTAAACCACTAGGAAAATAATAGCTTTCTACATAATCATTATTTAGAATAAGAGGTCAATGGCTTCTCCAAAGGGTAATAAGCCTTTATAATCGGAAATAGTATTTGTTTGTTGAGTTCACAAAAATCAGTAGCCTAACATTATATACGTTAATTCAGGGACAAATCACTTATCTTAGTGCTTGTGTTTTGGGATTTTTTTTCAGTTGTTTGTCCAGTCTAATCATGGGGATGAAGAAACAACAAGAATCACTTACTTCACATTTATTGGAACTCCGGTCCAAGCAACAAATATGAATGACTTCAAGCGAGTGAGTCTTTGTTTCTTAAAAGCACTTAGGAATGTTTTAAATCTACCCAAAAATGAGTTGACTAAAATACACTCAGCAGTTGTTGTAATTTCACAAGTTAAGGTAGATCTGTCATCCAGAACAGAACATGCAGCTTTATCTTAACAGCTCTTTGGTCTTGCCTTTGTTTTTGTTCATCAACTGCTTCTTTGTCTTTTTCAAAAGGTAAGAATGTGTATATCAACTACTGAAAACATGAGTAACTGTTATGTGTACTATAGACAGTGTTGTTTCTTAACAGCTGTGAGATCTGTACCTTGGTTTCAAAACGTGTATGCTGCTGGTGCTCAGGAAGCAGGGAAGCAAGTCCCTGTATTAAATAGACAAGCTCCTTGTGACTGGCTTTGTAGCTGTTTCAGTGAAGGATTTTATGGATTTTACTCAATAGGCAACACTCTGTAAACTTGAGATCCAAAAAATTATTGATCACAAGGTAAATATTACATTAAACATACTTTTTAACACTAAACAGTGAATCAGACAATTTGCTGCAGTTTGACTTTAGGCTAATAAATGCTGAAGAATAAAGCATTCTCATTTCCTTTTTGATTTTTTTAATTATTTTTTTTTTTTTTTGAGAATGTGAAACGGGTTTGAAAGTATTGAAACCGAAAGCTACTTACAGCTCTCCCTTATAATGTATTGTCTGTTAAAAATAAACTGCTTTAAAACTTACCCTTTTTACAAAGACAAACAGAGCTGTAACACCACTGCTTCCAAGCTGGGCAGCCCGTGCAATGATTGACATTGAAAGACCACAGAATTTATTACACAAACGACTTACAACTTCAGAAAGCTAAAAATGCTAACAGTTGCCACATTACATACTTGGAACTTTTTATGTTAAAACTTAATCTAACATCTACTTCTAAAATTTAATAAAATGAATAATGATGTTAATGAATAGAAGTTTGACAAGGTTTTGCTGATTTACCGAAACTTGAAGCCATTAAAAAAGATGTTCTAATATGCTGAATTTAATGGATACCAATTTTAGAAGTTTCTAATGGAGCACATCTGTTTGACTCAAAACTAGAAATAGTTTAATGTGTTTTGAATCCACTTACATGTTGGTTTTTTTTTTTGTTGTTGTTGTGTACAGCTTTATCTTGTAAGTACTTGGAATAGTAGGACAGTGCCCTGCAGTGAGTTCTGCCATTACTATTTAGCATCACATGATTTATCTGCAGTAGTTCTGTTATTTTGAGGAAGAAAAGAAAGGTGGCACTCATGCTGATAGTTTCAGTATTTGATCTCAGTTCCATTTTTCTGTACACTCTGTAAATTTTCTTCTTTCTGAAAGTTTATTTTCTAACAGGGACACTCTTAAATCCGGTATTCTTTTTCCTTTGATAATTTTTGGCTAAGCAATATATAGTTGTGGGTTATCATGAGTGTTTGTGACTAGTGGTGAGCCACATGACGTTTCCTACAGTGTTTTAAATTGTGAGAACAAAGCAGTAGAATGGATGCAGTCCTCATGTGCTACCTTAGTCTGAAGCTGTAACAACCTTACTCCTGTCAGTGCTGGGTGTAAGGTAAACTTTTAAAAAATCCTGTGTATAGTTCAGGTTTAAGTACTTAAGGGTAGTCATTAAACAAAGAGACCATTCTGTGCTAGGAGCCACGTGGAAAAGACAAGCAGGAACAGATGCAGCTCCGTTCAGAGAGTGTACAGCTCAAGATGGGATAAATGGTTTGACAGGGAGAACAATTATCACTGGAACAGGCTCTGCAGGGGCATGGTGGAATCCATGGGACAAGGCATCTCGCATGGTCTCATTCTGGCACACTTTTTCCACAAAGGGCTGGAACTGGTGATCTCTCAAGGCCCCTTCCAGCCTGGGCTATCGTTCTGTCCACATAAATCCCATAGAGGTATTAAAAAACAGAAAATTATTTTAAAAACATCTGTTTGCTGTAAATAAGGGGATTTTTAAGCCTCTGATTTTAGATGCAGTGCAGTTGCCTGAAAGCTGTTATACACCTTGTTAAATACCACACTATTTACTATTTTGGTTTCACTAAAGTTCACATGTGAATGTCTTTGCACTGTTGAGGAATGTGATTTGTGACACCCATTGGAATGGAAAGGGAGCACCAGCCTTCAGAACTGCACTAATAGTATCAATGTCAAGAACTGCCCAGAGCTACCTCACAGAAGAGAATACACTGTTAGCTTTTGAAGCTGCTAATCCTGTCTTGTTTGAAGTACTCCAGCTATGTACAAAGTAGGAGTATTAGCTTCTGGAATGTGTCTGAACTTCTGTTTTCTCACTTCCAGTGGTCCGTCAGCTGTGGAATCTTAATATAGTGTTGGGCATTAATTAGGATTGTAGATCAACAGGGAAACCTCTTATTTCTTTTTATCCTTTTTAGTAGATGAAAAGACCAACCCCACTCCATACTGCTTTCAGGAGTGTCACTGCCTTAGCTCAGTCCATTTATGCAGTGCATTTTTCTCTTCTAGTTATGGTAGAAATAGTACTGAAACATAATTAACAAGAGTGGGGAGTACTTTTTCCCATGATTTTTTTTTTAAGTGTTTAGAAGTAAAATCAATTATTTCTAAATGGAAGCATTAGAATGTAAAAGTAGACATGAGCATGAATCCAGCCATGCTTTTATTGTTTGACTCATTGCTGCTCAGTTGATTCTATGTATGTTCTTTTTCAGCTTAAAAAAAAAAAGAAACCCACCACTGAGCAAAAAATTGATTTCAGTGACTTCTGCTGAGGATCAGGCCAACGTGTTTTGATACTTGGGGGGTGAATGCAGGGCTGGTTGTAGCAGCTCACTGTTCAGCAATTCATTATTAACGTGTGACAGCAACCACCATGTCCTTGAGCCTAGGAAAACTTGAATTTGCTCATGTTGCTTTGGAGCTCCAGCAGGGCTGTAAGCATGACCTCTTCCTGATCAGTAGGACTGCTGAATATAAATGAGGCATAGTTTACAGGACTTACACTAGCTACCCCATGCAAACCTGAAACTCATCTACTCTGGAAAGTAGTCCTAAGTACTAAAAGAGATGTAATTAAGGAGATCCTTCGTTGGGGATCTTGGTGTTAGTTTTTACACACATGTAGTTGGTATTGGTGTGGACAGGAAAGTTGCATTCAAACTTGTTATAGTACACTGTGTCCATCCCGTTCCGTGCACAATTTGATTTTTATCCTCTGGGGAGGAAGGAAGTCTTTGGAGTTGCAGGAAAGGGGGGGGTCACAAGGGACAGAAGTTGTATAAACCGACTGCAGAGCTCTTAGGTAAGAGCTGGAAGCGATGGGGAGACAGCTGAGGCTCTCTGCCCCACATAAATAAAGGGCCCCTAGAAGCAAAAAAATTACGAGTAACAGTTTCTTCCCATGCATATTTCACATTATGAAGTAATTTTTGAAAGGCCTACTGTAAATGCATGGGTTTTTAATTTATGCTGAATTATTTCTGCTTCTCATCTACATGAGGTCTGATTTAAGGCAAAATTAAAGAAGCCCAGTCCTGTACCAGATTACACTCAAGATGTAGGAGCTTAGATTTGAGATTTATTTCCAGTGCCCATAGATATTTCTCAGCCAACCTACTGTGAGGCGAGCAACTAATGCTGAGTGACATCCATGAATTTCTGTGGGTTTTTGGTTCTGGACTGATAGTTTAGTCCTATGAACTAGGTGATACACTGATAAATTTCCTCAATTGTAAAAGACCATGCAACTTGGTGCCAATGGAGTTCTTGTTTATGTCTGGTTTAACTTCACTGCTCAGTTTAGAGGCTAGGGATATGGGCAGGTGGGGGTTTTCTGGTCCCCTCACGAACTGAGGCTTTTCAGAACAACTTATTGCTCTCCACTTTGCTGCTGTTTTTCTTGTAACACTTTCTTTGTTTGTTTTTCAGCGTAACTTCCCATTTCTAAAGAACTAAAAATGCAGAAGACATTAAAAAGTAATAATAAGATTGGTGTGGTGTGGCACTACTCCCTTTCCTTGCTTCCTCTGCTCATCTAGCATCTCTTTCACCCCTTCCACAATCTCAGCACTGATGCAAGACCCATGTCTGCGCACCTTCTGCAATCAGAACCAGCCTTCTCTACCTTCTAATGCATCAGCTCATCTGTTTTCATTCCCCCCCCCATCCAAATCTTATCTTAAACACTTCTCTTTCTTACAGTTTTACAGACTCTGTGCTCTTTATCCCAAAGTTGACATTTCTAAAAGCACACCAGCTAGCACTTTTACAGCTTCTTTCCTGTAACTCATTTTTCAGCTAGAGTTGAATTCTGTAAAGCAGTTTGAAATGCAATTTGTGAAATGCTCTACAGAAAACTTGATTTTTATATATACTTTTTTTTCCTTAGTCAAGATTGATGTCCAACTTTGGTGTGACTGCAGTAAGCAGCTGGGCTGCCAGTTTGTCTTTTATGTTCCCCACTTGGCTGTAGGGAAACTACTCAGGGAAGACAGAGTGAGGAGCTGAGTGGTGTTTGTGCAGAGGTGGCCTGATCATGCTGCAGTACCATGAGTTCAATTGCTGGACCTGCTTCAAAACATTCTTCTACAGGGGGACTGGGGGCTGTGACCAGTATCTTGGAGGGTGCTAGGTGGCAGTTGTGTCTGTAAACAGCTGGAAAGTTGATCCATTCATGAGAAAAAGATTAATGGTGATTGTTTGGTGCAAGTTTCTATGCACGCCTTCTTCTTGGGAAATGTTTCCTTTGCCTGTGATGACAAAATACCCATATCAACGTGATTAATTTTCACAGATAATACACATGGGCGAGTTGTCAATTCCCACTTCAGACTGGTATTGCAATACTTTTCATTGAAGTTACACACTTGCTAACAGCTAATCTTTAATCTTTCAACCTTTTCTTTTTCTTTTTTTTTTGTTTTTTGTTTTCTGTGTCTGAACACAGTTTGCTTTGGAAACACGAAGAATAAGTACTACTTCTTGTCAGATTTAACTATTTTTTTTTATTTTTTTTAACTTGATTAATTGGATCTTAATGCAAATGATTGGATTTCTGATTTTTTTTTCCTCTTTCCTTATGTTGACAAGTGGAGTTTTCCTGTCCCTGAGCAGTAAGTTGAGGTCACAGTGTGGTGAAAGGCTTCTGGTCAAAGGTTTCTGGGAGATGAGGATGGTCTCTTAAAGTGTTTTTCATCAGTAGATACCCGTTACTTTGTGAGGGTGGTAACTGAGCTCACCAAAAGCAGTTGGATATTCTAAAGACAAAATTAAACGCGCCCTCCAAGAAATGGAAGAAGAGGGGAAGAATTGGGAAAAATGCTTACAGAGATGTGACTCCTCCAGTATGGGGCTGTGGAGGTTTCATTTTTTTTCTCTAGGGTCAAGTTTAAGATACCCTTACAGTTGTGTATGTCACTATTGCCCATGGGAATCTTGTGTGGTATGTTGTCATTTAATTGCAGAGGTAATTAACCCTGAACATACTGGCTATAGGAGTCCATCAGAGTACAAGAGAGATTTTACTCCTTAGTTTTCAACTGCATTTTGGGTAGTAATTGGAAACCCTATATTCCATTAGTGTAGATTCTGTAACTCTATTCATGCTAATTCAGACAAAGCCTTGTCGTAGCTCCGAGTGCTACTTTGGTTAGATGGAAATGAGTTGGGAATTGGTGTCTTGATAAAGGTCCCCTGCAGTTTCAAGCCCAGAGTTTTAAAATCTTTCTTTTTATTCTGTTTTGACTTAAAAATGGATATTTAATTTTAGAGTCTGGAAGAGCAGTGGAATTTGTACGAGTCTTTTCAGAAACGTGACTAAAATTGCATCACTTCCTGCTGTCTGGGGCTCGTGTCTAGTTTCTATAACAAACAGGACCCAAAGCCCTTCCTTTATGAGCCATGCTAACTGTAAGCTCCTACTCTGCAGAATGCAGAGTGCTGGTGTTTCCCTTGCTGGCAAATCTGACCAAAGTCTGGCAGCAGTGGTGAACTTCTCTGAAAAGAGAAGTGCTGAGGTGGCTGGTGGGGTTTGCAGAACCAGAGGTTAGGAGTAATCTTCACAAGAAACGACGTTTTCACTGGGGATTACTGAAAATCCTACAACTTCCAGGTCTCAGCAGGGTTGAGCTGCATGGTAAGGTAGATGTTCTCAGGCCCTTACACAGTAGGGTCTCCAAGGGAAAGGAACAAAGGTTGTTACTGGAGCCCCCAGTGGTTCCCTTCCTGCTGTGTTACTTCGTGGAGCATTCTGAGGTTGAATGCTTGGTGAATAACACGTCTAAGTGTGGTATGTTGTGTTGCAGTTCCTTCTAACTCTCCTCGAGTGAGACTGATACTTTGCTGCTTTTATTAATACTGAAGATAAGAGTTTCTGGTGTCTTGCAGCCCTCTTAGCACCTCAGAGGGATTCACAGCTCCTTCACGTGCAGCAGTGCATGCTCAGCTGTTCTAATGGAGTTGAGAAATGTTGTGGTTGTTGATTTTTGACGCTAATTTAAAAAGGAAGCTCAGTTCACTTGTAGGTTCACCACTCACTGTTCCTGTCTGTCTTTTCCCATATCAGGTAGTTGGCAAGAAAGGAGAGAGCCACTAAGGACGTGTGAGACACTGGAAGGCCTTACTGCAGCCAGCTGAGATCTTCACTTCTCTCTACAGCTCCTGGATAATTGCTTGACCATAGCCAGAGACTGTCGGTCTGTTCCATTTTATGCCATTACCAATAAATCATTGTTTTTGAGACAGAGTTTCGGTAGTGTTTCTGTTGTAATCCTCGCTACGTGTATTTGTAAATAAAGCCCATGACTTTTGCCAAGGTTCAATTTGTTATTCTGGTAACTGTGACTTCCCGAGCCACCCAGCTGGGCTGGAGTGGCAGAGACAGCAGATGTTGTGGAGCTTCCTTCATGCAGGGAGTGCAGGACAGACAGCAGTCAGCCAGAGATGGCCCTTCACTGCCACTGGGAGTCCAACCCAGAGCTGCTTTGCTGGGAGGCCAAAGGAGCTTGGTGTCACTGTTTGCACTGAGTGCAGGCATTTCTCATCTGGGAACAGCTCTGCCTGCTTTGGGGGTTTCACTTCCCACCTCCAAAGGCACAGGGCAGGTCCTGCAGGTCTGTCCCATACGGCACATTGCTTTGGGCTGCTTGGCGCTGGGAATTCCTGTGTGCCTGGGAGGTTTTTCTTCTAGGCTTGGTCAATACCTGTCCCAGTGTCCAGCTGCACAGCTACAGCCTCGTGCACACACCTCCTTCCTTTTGTTTCTTTTGCCAGCCGTTCTTCCTTCCTCTAGATCTTGATAAGGAAACATTGATTGCAAATACTGATTTTAAACCTTCATTGAAGTTCCTGTACTACTTTAGTAGCTTTCCTTGGAAGCACACCTTAAGTAATTCTAATACAGCAGGCATCTATCAGCACCCTGTATGCAGAGTTGCCATAAATCCCACCAAGGCTCTCATCCTGTCCTCATTGGCATTCCTTGTTTGAGCACAGAGGGGTGGATCTTTTCTGGCGTGGCAGAGCTGTTCAGTGTAGTACCATCAGCACGCTGTTAGCACAGACTTCTCCAAACAGCCGGGGCCTGGCTGGAGCAGTGCTGTGTGAGGCACTGTTTGGTCGTCTTCTCGCTGTACCTGCCCACTTGTGAGTGCTCCTCCACCCATCTCCTGCTTAGCAGTGCGTGGTGGTGGTGTGGCTTCTTCCCTGCTTCCCTGATTTTGCTCCTGGGGGGCTGTAAGGCATTAGCACTGCATAGAATACACAGTTGTTCTTAAATAGAACTGAGGGCAGTATGAGTAACTGTACCTGGTGATGGTTTCATGCACGAATTACCTTTAATTCTGATTTAAGTGCCTCATCATAAGCTCTGCTCACCTCGTACCACAGCTCTGTACCTGCGAGCTGTGACGCCCTCATGGTTCTCAGCTTTGTGTCAGATCCTTGTTGTCAATGCAACTCTCATGTGACTCCATCAGCTGCGTGGTGCATACCTGCCATACAGTGCTGCAATAGATCTGAATAATTGGTTAGAGAGACCTGGCTAATGCTAGAGTTGATGGAAGGTTTGGTGTGGAACTGCACAAAAGGAGCTGTAAGTCATGACCCCGGAGCATAGGTTTGATGCTGCCTCTGAAGCTGGTCCTGTCCCTGAGCAGTGCTCCCAGCTCTGCATACACCTCCCGTCCTTCATGCATGCATTCTGCTTGGTGTGATGTGGGTTTATTTTATTATCTGTGGAAATGAGATAATGAGTTTCTATTTTAAACAGAGCTGACGAGACAGTGGGATAAAATCTATAACTTTCCGCTGCTGCTTTCACGAGCCGTTAGGCACAGTGGAACCAGCAGCGCCTTGTGCATAGCGTGTTCAAGAAGTCCCCTTTGGACCCATTAAAAAGCAGTAATAACCACTCAGCAGACAGATAGGGCAAACCCCACGTGCAGCTCGTGCCCCACCACATTTGCTGTGTGCCTTCCTTCTATGGCTCTGAGCACAGCTCTGCACACAGAGCATGGCCACAGCTCAGAGACCCACAGGGGCAGCAAAGATACAAGAGAATATCATTGGAGAAGGCCACTGGCAGCAGCTTATCCCCATAATGCTGTTTGGTAAGCCAGAGGAGTGCCTATCTGATCTCCTAAAGAGCATTTTCTGCTTAGGCTGTGGCCGCGCTAATCTGTTCAAGCCAATTCTGCAAAACTCAAACCATCTGTATCTGCAAAGATCGCGCTTTGTTTGGGTTTCCTTTGTGTCTGCTGTCGGAGTGTGATGAAAAGGACGGGGATTTGCAGTGCCAGCCCACAACCTGGCATGTTACAGTGACCTTCTAAGGAGCATTTCACAATATTTGAGTAGCAGCAGTACAGCTAAGTCCAGCAGCAAAGTAAATAACAGTTCCATAGAACGGCAGTAGCCGTGCTTTGCAAGTGTACTGTGGGTACAGACAGCAGGAATAGTGAAGCCTTTGCAGCCTCAGCCTGCTCATGAGGCTTTGGCTCGTAGTTACTCAAGCTTCTTGTTAATTGCACAGTAAAGGTTAGCTCGTGTTTTTGGATCAGATGAGAAGTGTGCATGGTTTTTCTAGGGCAACGATCACTCCAAGGGCCCATCCCAGCCTGCAGTGGGGACCCTCTGCTCTGCCTCCACTGCACAGCAGGACTCTGTGCCACCTGGTGCAGCTGCGCAGGCTGGGGAGCTGAGTTAAACATTCAGTGCTGCATCCTCAGATTTCTGTACGTGGAATGGAAATTAGGAAAATGAGGTCAGGAGAACCTCAGCAAATGGCCGTCTGCTGCTCACCTGCATCAGAAGCCCACGCTGTGAGGCCTCTGTTGGAGCACACAGCCTCGGGCTTTATTGCAGTCAATAGGGGAAAAAAGCATTTTCCTGGTGAAGTTCCTTTGCCTTTTCTCAGATGTCAGCCTCGGGGTGAGGTGAATGAATTTCAAAGGCACCCAACCCTCTCCTTGGGGACAAGAGGATCCTGGAACAACCCGTCAGAGTTCCATCCCCTTGTCCACAGCAGGAGAAATGCTAATTGCAATTGTAACAACTGGAATGTTTACCTGTAATTGGAAATAATCCACTTTAAGCACAACGGGGCTGTGGGCCTCCCTAGGCTCATGGGCTGTGATAAATGCCAACACCAGGTACCAGCAATTCACTGAGCGCAGCACAGGAATACCCTGGAGGGGAGAAGGCCAACAGAGGTTTAACTGCAGTGTTACTTTTCTATATGGGCTAAAAATGAAATGAGAAAGACATTTCTGATTTGAATGAATGCTGACAATGCAATGCAGTAACAGAATCAATTAGGAGCAGGGGGAACGGGATGGGGAGCAGGAGCATCCTGTGCTCAGAGAGCACTTCATGTCTGACCCACTCCTCTGTCATCATTTGTGCCTGCTCCGAGATTTGAAACACCTGTTTGAGGTTTGGAGCCTTCAGTGGGGACTGTGGGATGCACTGAGCACAAAGCAGGAGCTTCGCTGGCTCTCATTTTGCCGTGCTATATGCCAGCACCTGAGCAAAAGGTTGGAGACCTGGCTGCTGCTTTCCCCTTGTGACACCTGGGCTTATCACACAGCTGGTGAGGTGTAAGGCTTCCTGCTGCACGTAGCTGCATTATCTCTATTTGCAGTGGCCCCTTCCTTCCAAGCAAAACAAAAAGCAAACACAAAGCTCAAATTAGTGCACAGCAATTAAGACATCATCTCCCTCTGTGCCTACCTGGTGGCTTTGCAGGTGTGCTGGGAGCAGTTGGGATCTCCAGTGCCCGCTACGTGCCCTAAAAGAGCTGCCTGCTCATCCGGCCCTGTGGCTCCCATTGCCCACAGACTGTGGGTGCACACAGGGAAGCAGAGGAAGCATCCTCCTTTTCCCCCACAGACACACATGCAGAAGTTGTTAGGGGATCTGTTATGAACAGGCACAGGGCTGCCCGCATCCCACAGCCGCATCCTTGTGACACCAAGCAGCATCTTCAGCTGCGAGCTGCCACCCAGCATGTACACCTAACCTATTTTTGCTCTGAGAACTTTAAATAATGAACAGCCCGTGTTGCATAACGAGGCCGCTGTAAATCATCTGAGCTGCACCTGGAGACTTTGGACGGGGCCGTCACAGATGAGTTACATCCCCACAGGGCCGTCTGCTGCTCCAAACACAGTGCTGAGCAGAGATGATGCTCCACACCCCCATGAGCACACAGAAGGGTGGTCCCCATTCAGGTGTGACACCCCACAGTGTGGGGCCATCAGAGATGGAGGCATCCCTTGGGGAGAAGTGCTGTGTGAGTAATGGAGCAGTGTGAGTGCTGCTGTAGGGGGGTCTCACTGATGGAGCAGTGTGAGTTCTGGGTGTGTGTGTGAGTGGTGGACCAGCATGAGCTCTGTTTTCAGGTGTGTGGCACAGGGATGGCCATGCTCAGCCATGGCATACAGACAGCCGCAGCTGGGTGTGTGACACAGGGATGGCCATGTTGGTGTGTGACACAGGGATGGCCACGTCCAGGTGTGTGACACAGGGACGGCCATCTTTGGGTGTGGAAGCACAGGGCCACCCCTCGTCACTGCATGCATGTTATTAATGAGTTCTGTATATCCATGTAAACACAGCGGGAACTGCTGCCCTAAGAAGGAATAGATGGTATAAATGGTAGGAGAGCAGCTTGCTTGTAGCTGCAGCTCGTTATCACTGCACCTTGCCAAGAGATAACAGGCGGATGATAAAGGTGGGAGCAGCAGCGGGTGGGGCCGGGCTGGATGGGGCCTGGGGACAATTGAGGAAGGAGCAGAAATCCAATAAGGAAGTAATTTGGAGCCGAAGCGTGCTTCGCTTCTGCTCGGATGCAAGGCAACTCCAAGCGCCCACAACGCTTCGATTCCTCCAAGAACACCCTTAGAAGCAGAGAATAAACAGGAGAGCGACAGTCACGGACCGGGTGACATAAAGCAAACGCGGAGCTCAGACGGGCGCACGGCCCAGCCGCGGACACAGCAGCGACGGACCCGGCAGGAGGAGCATCGCTCCCTTCCCAGCGCTGTTCTCTCGATCCGCTCATCCCTCAGCAGCGCCCGCCCCTCGGTGCAGCCCACCCGCTGTCCCCTCCCCACGGGTCCGACCCGCCGCCGGCAGCTCCGCGCAGCCACGCAGCGCCCCGCGGGGCCGCGGCCGAGAGCTCGGTGTGCGGCGCTGGGACCCCCGAGGGGCGGACACCTCCCACCTCCCACCTCCCCCCCGCCCCCCGCCCGCTCCCCTTTGCCGCCGGGGGGCGCCGTTCCCCTCCGCCGGTGTCCGCGACGGCGCGTGGGAGGGGCGGGGGCGGCGGTGCGCTTTGTGCGGCGCTCGCGCCTCCTCCGCCGCCGGGGGCAGGGCGGCCCGGGCCGGGCTGACGCGGGGCTTTTCCGCCCCCGACGATCGCCTTCGCCATTGGGGTTGCTCGGCCCTTTCCCCGCCCCCGTGGGCCGCCGCCGGGGCTCCCCGGCGCGGGGCGGGCGGCGTTGGCGCGGCTGCTGAGAGCCCCAGCCCAGCCCCGGCCTCGCAGCGCTGCGGGCGGACCCGGCACCGCCCCCGGCCCCTTTCCCCGGCGCTCGGCCGCGCCGCCGCCTTCCGCCGCGGCAGCAGCAGCAGCAGCAGCAGCAGCAGCAGGAGGAGGAGGAGGAGGAGGAAGAGGACGGCGCACCTGGGCCGGGGCGGCGATCCCCCGCCGAACCCCCGCGCAAAGCGGGTCCCGCGGGACGCCCGCCCGGCGGCTCCATGGCGACCGCGGCGGTGGAGCCGGTGTACGGGCTGGCGGAGGAGGAGGTGGGTCGGGCCGGGCCGGGGGGAGGCATCGGCTCCATCCGTGGGGGAGGGTACGGGGATCTTCCCCCCACCCGGCGCGAGCCGCGGGCGAAGGTCGAGGGTCGATGCGGAGGGCGCCGGGAGCGGCCGAGGCGCTGCCGCTGTGCCCCGGAGCGGGGCGCGCTCCCGCGGGGCCGTATTGGTACCGGTACCCGTACCCATACCCGTACCCGTACCCATACCCATACCCGTACCCGTACCCGTACCGGTACCGTGCAGCACCTGGCGGGCCGGGCCGCGCCGCTGCGCGCTCCCGCGGGGCCCAATCCTCATCCTGCGCTGCCCGCGGGCGTTACACCACGACGGGGAGGGGATGCGCGGCCGCCCGGGGCACGGGAGCAGCAACACGGCCCGGATCCAGCGCTGCCCGCTGAAGGCGCACAGACAAAGCGTGCGCCGTATCCGGTGTCAGCGTTAAACATCGCTGCTTTGCTTCGGTGCCCCGAGCAGGCAGGGAAGGGGCGACCCACCGAGCGGCACCGCGGCCCGGCTGGGCTCAATGCGGGGCTGCCGGCCGCTGCTGCGGGGCTGGGGCACCGCACAAAGCTGCCGGCTGCGGGCGCTGCCCGGCTGTGCGCCGTCCTGCTCCGCTGGAGCTGCGCCGAGCGCCGGTGGCCGTGGGGGGTTGGCGGCGCGGTGGGCGCCGGTGGAAGTGGAGCTCTCCGGCTGGGGTGGGCGTCTGGAGACAGCTCGGGCTCCGTGGGGCCGTGGGAGCGGCGTGATTCGAGATGCTGCGTGCGGGGGGAAGGCGGAGAGAGGAGATCGCGGGGTCTCCAGCGCGGGATCCCGGTGCGCATCCCTAGGAATGGGTACGGGACGATATGGGTTGGGAACGTGGAAACCTGGGGGTGAATCACCAAATGGTGCCTGAGAATGTGCTGCTCGGTCCGGCTGCTGCTGTGCCTCTGTCGCTGGCACCTCTGCTCCCGGCCTCGGCACTGCCGCGATGTCCCCGTGCAGTGATGGCTGCAGGTCGCCCCATCTCACTGTGCCCACGCACCAAGAGTTGGTGCTCTGTGCTGCTGCAGGTGGGCAGAGTAGGGCAGTGGTACTCTGAAACTATGGGAAGAGGCCACAGATGGAAATAGGTGGAAGAGGAACGAGGGTGAGGGGATGCACAGGGAGTGGAGGCGGTGCCGTGCAGCCCAGCAGGGCCATCGCTGGGACACAGAGCCCCAGGGGAGGAGAACATCTCCGTGCAGAGCAGCTGAGCCACACGTGTGTTCTGGGCTTCACCGAGTCTTGGCTGCAAAGGGCGAGGGCTGCCCATTAGCATTGGCTTGGCTTCATCCATTTGTTTTGAAAAGTAAAATCTCATTGCTTGTCTTGGGGGCCCAAGCCATTTGAGGAGACATTTGTTTTTCTTTATCCGTACCTCAGTCTGAAATACAGTTTGCAGTTCCCTTCTATACTTTGTGCTTTATGTAGTTTGTTTACAAATGCTAGAACAACCAGACTACCTGTCCCAGTGTTCTCTGTTTGGAAAAGCAGATGCTTAAATGTGAGGTAGACTGGCTTTAATGTGCTTCCCATAAAATATCGATATATCTTACAAATAATTAAGTGAAGGCTTAATTTACACATAAATAGATGTACATGTTGGCAGGACTTGGCACATCTGAAGGCAAGCACGTACTGAAGCATTGGCCAAGTTGGTGTGCAGAGGCAACAGCAATTGTCCCAGCTTTTAGCTCTGTGTAGGAAGGTCGTGAGCCACTGAATGCATCAGGATCATTGAGCTCCTGGGATCGTTAAGGCTGGAGAAGACCTTCAAGCCCTGCTCACCTCACCCTGTGCGGTTGGGCACACCAACCACATCCCCAAGTGACACATCCCCACAGCTCCTGGACACCTACGGGGATGGGGACTCCACCCCTCCCTGGGCGGCTGTGCCACTGCATCGCCACTCTTCAGAGAAGGAATTTAGTTGAAAATGCAGTTGAATGAATAATGCATCCTTAGAAAAGGACCCTGAGGAAAGTATTTTTCCTTTGCAACTTTTGCATGTGTGGAAGGAAATTCATCTCATCTCCTCCCTGTGTTCTTATCTGTCTTAGTAGCAAAGACAATCCTACTGACTGCTCTCCGCAGTTCAGATGTTCTTCTGCTTGAAAGCTCTGTTCAGCTGCTGTGAGTTGGAAAGCCCTGCCGTGGTGATGCTGTGGGGTGTGTGTGTGTGTCATACACTCACGTGCTCTCAGTGGCTTTGCTGCCAGGGGATGGTGTCCCCAGGGTTGTCTGCCACCCACACTGTTGACACCCATCTGTGGGATGGGCCACTAAGGCTTTGGAAGGAGCATGTTATGGCACGGGTTACCCATTAACTTGGATTGGTTACTGAGGAAGAAGCAGCCGTGTTTTCCCTGCTCGACTCCGTGACAAAGCAGTGGGTTGGTGGAGCTCAGCACTGTATTCCTGCAGGTTTGCCTGGTGGTCAAACCGTGTATTTTCTTGAAATGAACGTGGCAAGGAGCTGTGTGTGGGGGAAGAGCCTGTGTGAGAGATGGGGATCTGAGGCTGTGTGTGCTGGCATTGCGCCGCAGTGCCACCAGTGCTGTGCCCCTGTGGTCCCAGAAGAGCTGCTCTGTTGTTGAATAGCAGCGTTGTGCTGCTTCTGCTCTGGGTTAGTCAGTTCTTTTTCATCAGTTTAAGGAGGGTCCTCTTCGGGCACAGCAGAGACATTGGCTGGTGGCAATCAGCAATTTACGGTCGTTAACTTAACGCGTTTGCTTTTTGAATGGAAAAGCAAAACCCTCCTGAATTGGTCGTATAGACTCCCAAGTGCATTGGATTGCCGGCATGTAGTGCTTGAAATGACGATTAGGAAGCAGAGATAAGGAAGCATTCCGCGAGTGAAAGGCCTCGCCTGCTCACCGGCAGTGGCACAATAGCAGGACGCATTGGCTGCTGTTCTCCCTGCCCCAGCCCCTGCCCGGGGGTGGGTGCGGGCTCTCCGTGGCCCCGAGGCTGGTGCTGCGGGCCGGCCGATGGAGGGCACTGTGCGGTGCCGAATGTCAGCCCGGCCGAGCGCTGCGAGGCAGCTCCCTGTGCCGCGATGCTGCAAGGCAGGAGAGCCCGCTGCCCTGGGATCACGGGCACGGGCTGAGCCGAGCTGCGGTTGGTGGGCAGCCGAAGGATCCCTCTTAGTTTTGGACATAGAGCCAGTCATTGACACGAGTTGATGAGGGAAGTAATATCCTGGGGTCGCATGGGATGAAAGAGCGCAGCGTTGCGGCTTCTGGGTTGGAATAGCATCTTCCAATGATGAGAGGTCCAATGGGGTGCTGTATTTATTCCCTTAAAACCAGATGCTCAGGCTCACCTAGGCCTGATGTAGCTCTGGGCAGCCTGGTCTGGTGGTTGGTGACCCTGCACATAGCAGGGGGTTGAAACCAGATGGTCACTGTGGTCCTTTTCAAACCAGGCCATACTATGGTTCAGTGATTCAATGACAGATCATCTCCACAGGTGCCGTGTGATCCCAGAGGCCATTGGTGCCATTGTCCTCATCCATCTGTAGGTGTGGGTGAAGCATAAATGAGCATCTGCCGTGAGGCTGTGTGGGGTAGCTGTACAATGGTGTTGCAATGAGTGGATGCACCCTTTGGTAGAAGTCTGACTGCAGCTGGATCAGCCTGAATCAGGCCCTTTTCATTATCTTGGAGGGCTGTACAGGGCCAAGACCTCTTGGTTAATTAAACTCTGCACCATACAAACTGGAGCATCTTTGTGAGCTTCATTCTCCGTCCTTTGGGTAGCAGTGGGGTTGTATCACTGCTGACTGCTCAGCTCAATGAAAGTCAGTTGCAGTATCAGTGCAGCAGTGGCTTGATCTGTTTGGTTGTGCAAGCTCACCCAGTGTCAGTGAGCAGAGCAAATGTCAGCCTTCATAAAGACCAATGTCAGTTCATAAAGGCCTTCACCTTTTGCTTTCGTGGCTACTTCCTCTTAAATGTTGGTTTTAATGACATTGAACAGGGTGGTTATTCCCCAGCACTGGAAGAAATGCTCCTCGGCCGCGCTGTCCCTCTTGGAAAGAAATGAAGTGCAACCTTGTAAACACTCAGTTACTTTCAGATAAGCTCAGTAAGAATGCAGCCAGCAGGTCGAATGCTTTCAGGAATGTGGTTTTACTGCTGGTGCACAGCACAGCTTGGTGTGTGAGCAGCTGCCATTCCCTCATGGAAATGGGTGAGCGGTTCACCTTCTGCTGGGTTCATATCTGCAGCTCTCCCAGTGCTTATCCTGCTGTCACGATGGTTCTTTCTAGCATGGGGTTCCTATGAGTAACAGCAGTGCTTCCTGCTGCTGTGTCTTTTCCTCTCCCTTCCTAAGAAGAAGGAAGAAAACCTCGTGAAAGGGTGTTCTGCACAAAGGAGCAACAGTCTCCTGGTAATGCATAATAAGAGACGTGGTTAAATTGTACAGGCCCAGAATGCAACTGCATCCAAAATAGTTTAAAAAAAACAAAAATGCATTGTAAAATCTGTCTTACAGAGTGATGTTTAGATTGGGAAACAAGCGCTGCGTGTTTGCCATGGTGCGTTTTTCCTCCCTCTGTTCTTCCACCCCAATTCCCATGCACTGGCAGGATGCAGGCATTTGTCAGAGTCCTGGTTTCCAGGAATTAGGGACCTTGCTTAGTTAAAAGAAATCCCTGCAGTTCTGAGAATGCAGGCAGGAGTGACTCCGTGAATGGGCTGCGCTCAGCAGCTACGCTGTCGTGCCTTGTTTCTGTGCCTGACTTCTTGGATTGGTGTTGTTTTGTTGGTGCTGCGCCAACTCGGGATAGATTTTCTATTTCTAATATAGTTTGTCTGCTGCAGAGTAACAGAATCCCACAGAGGGATGCAGGAGCGCGCTGTCATCTCCCGTCTTGGTTTTCAGTTTTGAATAATCCTGGCTTGAGGCTGGAAGCACCCTAACATAATTTGTGCCTTTGTGTTTGTTTTTAATTGAAAATTGCTTTTTTGTTTTTTGTTTTCTTTTGTTTTGAATGCCTTTCTGTAGGTTACTGTACTGCATGGGGAGGGTGGGAGTGATGGAGCAGCTCCAGCAGGAGGAGGCCTGCGGTGGTTCCTGATTGCTCCGCTGCTGTTCCCTTCCCCATGGGACCAATGTGAGGACGTGGGGATGCTGCCCTGGGATGCAGGGCATTGTGTGCTCCATTCTGCTGCTGTGGCAAAGTTTTCCAGAAGAAGAGGCAGCATTTTATTTCCCAGTAATAAAATGATGCAGAAAGATAAACGGGCAGCAAGGAATTGGTGCTGTGGGATGTGGCTGGGGAGGAGAGCCCATGTCTTAGTTCCTGTGCTCTGTTTGCGGGTCTCTTCTATTTACCCAGCCCTGCTGGGGCAGAGATGAGGGAACATGATGCTGCGGGTGGAAGTCACTCACTTTAACTCATCAGCTTTTGAAATAAAGGCGTTTCACTTTTTCCTCATTAGGAGATCAGAGTAGTAACATTTCTTCATGTTCTCAGCATTGCATTTATTCCCTACCTTCGCTATGTCTGTGTGGAAAAGATCCATTATTTTCTTTTGCTAAATCAGAGGTCATTCACTCAATGCTAATCTTTTTTGTCTATTTGAATAAACTGAAGAGATTAATACTTCTTCTTGGAAGAAAATAGTATTGGCTGAACTTGAATTGTCTTTACACCTCCTCACGCCCAGCTTATGAGATGGTTTGGCCGTCACAGAGCGGCAGCTGAAGTCTAGAAGTCATGAGATCTCAGTTCTGTGGTTGCCCATCAAACCGCAGCAGTCAAACACACACAGCTGAGTGAAGCCCAGTTCCTCACTGCGAGCAGATTGCCTCGCTGTCCTGGTTTTGAGTCCAGAGGTAACAGAGCTCCTGCCTCTGACAGGTTCTTCAGCTCTCAGTGCATGGAAGCTAGGAGGTAACAGCATTTTAGTGTTGCCTTTGTCTTATTACTAGTGTTTTCTTCTAGTATTGGAAGTCCTAAACTCACCCAGGTCTAACTTTGATTGATATATACCTTTGTATGCTTTTTATGAGCTAAGGGGTATCTTTCTCATTATTCCACTTCTTACACTTGTAGATGTACTTCATTGCATCTTACAAATGTTTAGACTTGAAATCAGCTTTATAGTAGCCAACTCCTGGCTGTGAAGCCTCAGAAGAGCTGATTCTTGTGCTGTGCTCAAGGGCATCAACTTGAACCTGGCCGTGTCCAGGATGCATCTGCATTGGGGAAGACAAGCTCGCCTCCTCCCCTTTGACTGCTATCTGCTGGGGACTTGCCGTCTGTGCTGCATGGAATTCAAACAAGACCTTGAAATTGATTGCTCTCCTTACATCACCATCAGTTCAGTAGCTCCCAGACGCATGCAGCTGATTAAAAAGATGCCAGCCTAGTGGATTTCCAGTGCTGGAAGGGAGTTTCTGCCTTCTTCTTTTCATCTCAGGCCCTTTGTGAGTCAATATGCATTACAGTTTGCAGTCAGCTGCCCATATCCTGGCTGGGCAGGAGAGTTGTAGCTACTGGAGATGTGGAGTCAGAGGAGTGGTGATAAATGGTCAGGCTCCCTTTGTGGTTCTGTTCTTGTTGGTGGCAGTGGATGGCAGGAGGCACAGCATGTGGGCAAACCTGCATCTCTGCTTTCTGCTGATGGAAGGCCTGCTGCCAGGGCTCTGTCCTGAGGAAGCACCTTGTTTCTGGTGCAGGCAGCAGGGAGCTGTGCCGTTTCATTTCCCCCTGCAGGGCAGGTTGGTCTGAACAGCACGGTGACACATCTGTGTCCTGGTGATATCCCTAATGGTGATTCACCTGCAGTCACTGAGAACAGGCTTATTAGATAGTCTGATGTGTCTCATTTCCTCAGTTCTCTACCAGTAACACCTCCTCACCTCTCAACCTTATGGTCTCCTCCATCAACACGTTGTCAGTTCCCTGACTAGGACTGGTGCAGCCTTTTGCTTGCCTTTAGCTAATCCTATTCTAACAGTCACGGTTGGTAAGAGACTTGGTATGAGCCAAGCCCAGTCGTTATCAGGGCATTAGCAGGTTGAGAATGCCTGGGTGCTTCTCTCCTTCCTTTGGGTGCTGGCTGGGGACCTGTGGTTTGACTAAAAGTCTTCCTGTGCCCTGTCACTGTAGCTTCTCTGAAGTCTTGATGAGTAACGATTGCACGTGCACTTCGTGCAGCTTTTGTTTTTTCCCAACTTGTGTAAGAAGTGCTCGGTGTTTTTCCTGCCACATACGGCTTTGTGCATCTGTTCCTCAGCACTGGGGCATGGCTGGAGCCTCCCACAGCCCAGGTGGACGAAGAGCAGCAGCTCTGAAGTCAGCACTGACCGTGCTTTGAGCAGAGCCCTCCAGTCCTAATTACGTGCAGTCACTGAAGTCTGCAGGGCTGCAGAGGTAGCGCAGCAGCTTCTCAGAGCACTGTTGCCTTGGGAGCAACATGCAGGAGGAAGGGGCCCAGCTGGGCAACAGTAAGGGTGGGATAAAGGTCTGCAATCAGCAAAGGGGTGAGTAGTGCCAGGACCTGGCCTGGGGCTGGGGTCTGGGGAGCCTTGTGTCCAGGAGCTGCCTGGGTGGTGCAGGTGGGTGTGAAGTGCTGATGTGAAGGCCTGGGTTTGTCTTGCTGGTTTCTATTGGGGTTTAAAAGACAAAGAGCTGTGAATAAGCCTTAACTAAGCAGGTGTTAATTAGCAGTGACCCAATGGGTGCCTTCTCTTAAGGCAAGATTCTGGGAGAGCTCTCTTGGAAGTTGTCAGGGCCATGGGTTCTTCAGAACTGACTTCTAACAAGAAGGGTCCACAGAATCCATAGAATTAAGAAAAATGTGGCTTAATATATATATATATATTTAAGTTTTGTGGAACGCTTCTGTTGTCTTTTGACCTCATATGGGAGAAATGTACCTTTTCCCCTTAGGATGTGTCTAGAACTTGGGTTGGAACTGGTGCATCTTCTTAAGGACCTCAGTTGTGATTTCACATCGCTGCATTTTGATTGATTTAATTGACAGTAATTAAAAAGGAAATGCCTCTACACCTGCGCGAGTGGATCTACACAAAATCTGCCTTGTTCTCTTGTCCTGCTGACAGCATAGACGTGCTGTTGTTCTGCTGTGTTCCTGCCATGTGCTGTGCTGTTACTTCGGGCCTGGCCAGCTCTGTTCTGGGGACCACAGCCATGCTCTCCTGCTGTGTTTCCTGCAGTTGGAGATGGTTGGATGTAACTCAGCACACATAACTACTGTGAGTGCATTTTCCACCTCCCAGCTATGACAGGCAGCCCATGGACCAGGTGCTGCTTGCTCCAGCTCATCCATGCCCTATGAGTGACACAGGCTTTGTTTGTGCAAGGCCAAGGCTTGCACAAGAAGCAAAGCCATTATGTGGTCTAGAAAGCCCATGAAGGGGAGTTTGAGGGTTGTAATCTTTAAAAGGGGTCACTAAACATGGCAGTCATCTTTGATTTTTCTTTTTAGTAGCTTCATATGTGTGCTCCAAACATCGCAACTGCAGCATTTGGAAAATGAAACGAAGGTCCTCAGCCCTATGCAGCAATGTGAGCTGAAATGCATCTCCTGATAGGATGTGATAGCACAGGAATGTGTGACAAAGGCCCCGTGTGTCATTGTTGGCGTTGCTGTGGAAACTTGCATTTTAGCACCGTGGTTTCGCGTGCAGCGCTCAGCATCGTGATGGAATCCCAGTGCTGTCCTGATGGTATCAGAGAGCTGAGGCACTGCTGTGGCTGGAGGGTGATCCTGGCAATGGGGTTGGGGCTGTTACCCTGCTGACTGTGTCATACCGGGGTCTGACCCACAGCTGCTCCCACACAGGTTAGGCAACATCCTGTGTGTGTCCCAGGCTGGTTTTGCTTTCCAGGTGCCCTCTGATAGCTGAACTCCCCATCCTGCTGGGGACTGGGAGGAGGCCATGGGGATGTGTGCTGAGCACTGGGCCCTGACCCTGGGTGGGATGTGCCTGAGAGCCACACTGGGGGAACTTCAGAGCTCGCCAGCACTCGTAGACAGCAGCATGGTCACTGGTGGAGGTGAGGGCAGCATGCAGCCACTGACAGCTGCTCTTGTGTTTTCTTCCATGATGTCTCTGGAAATCCAGGGCCCTTATGTGGGAAAAGCCATCTACAGTTCTTGTCTGCACATCCTGAATTTTCCCCCTTTGACATTCACATAAGTCATGTGCTTGCCTAGCAACAGCCCCTCCCCCCCCTTTCTTTTTTCCATGTAGAAGTGCTGTCTGTCTGTATTTTTTCCTGCTGGATGTCCTGATCTTGTCCCTGCCTTCTGACAGCTGCCCCTCCTTTCCTCTGGGTGTGCAACCTGCAGAAATGGTCGACCCTGTGCTGTGGGGAGCAGGAGTCGCTGTGGATTGACATGGAACAGTGGAATCAAACAACAGCAGTGCTTTACAGTTGGTGATTAATGAGCTCTCAGCTTAACAAGGCCCTCCTGCTCCCTCTCACCAAGCTTGTGGCTGGCACATGTGTCTGAAGCTCTGTGCCCCCCTCTCAGCCCTGCAGTCCGGGCAGTCAGTGCTTTTGGGGTGGCTGCAGGAGGGAGCATGTGGCATGGGGAAAGGTTGCCCCATAGGCAAGAGGAGAAGGCAGAGGGGGACGTCCAGCCCCACAGCAGCCTTCCATGTGGGCAGCACAGTGGTCCCATATGGGAGAAGTAACATAGCCAGCAAACCAGGAAGGTTCCACATGAAGAGGAATTTCCACATCCCTGGGTGGGTGAGGGCTGGAGGGGCTCAGAATCCTCTCATAAAGAAATAATAATTAAAAAAAAAAAAAAAAGATTCTGATTATTTTTATTGAGGGAAGCAAAGGAAGGTTTCCGTAGAGCAAAAGAATTAATGACAATTACATATTTAAGATAAACAAGGAACTTGTAGTTATTAAATGCCAGGTTATGAGGAAATGCTTGATGCTTATCTGGCCTTTACTGTTAAGGTTTGATGCCTGAAAATGAGTTCTTAACCTTTGGGTTTGGTGCCTGATCTCCGGTTGCATTCTGTTCTCTTTATGTTTTAGACAATGGCAGCAGTCACTGCTCTTTTTGGAAGAGGTGTAAGCCTCTCACCACTGCTGGACTTGGCCATTAATGTCACCTCAGCCTCCTGTCCTGTGTAGCCTAAAGGCTGCTTTATCAACAGTAGAGATTGCTCTGTTAGAAAAAAAAAAAGGCTTACAGTTAAATGGAAGGACATGTATTGGTAAGTGGGTGCAGGGGATGAGCTGCAGTAGGTGATCACTTAAGAAAAGCATTTTTTTCCTTGAGAGATTTTTTGGGGGGGCCTTATATCACGTAAATGCTTTAAATAGATGAAAGGTGCATCAAAACAGGGCAAGGTGTTTTATTTTCTTGTTTTCTCAGTCTTCTGACTTCACTCTTGGGCGATGGTACTTTACAGCTGATGGATGCAGAAGTATTTAGAAAACAGAAGAAATTTCAGTGGTAGGTTTTGCATGCCTGTGGAACAGTTGAGTTGACCAGCACTTTGTAGGTACATGCATGGAATGGCATGGAGCTGCAGCAGGGCTGGTCAGGTGTTGGTTAGGAAATGGCACCAAAGGGTAGCGGGCATGGAATAAGGACCTCAGCAGAGTGGGCACAGCCCTGAGCTGCTGGAGCTCGAGGAGAAGCTGGGACAGTGCTGTTGGATGTTGGGTTTGGTGGTGATTTATGGGCACAGGAGCTGGACTTGGCCATCCCTTTCAGCTTTGTGTATGTGATAGTTGAACTCTGTGATTCTTTGTAGTCTGCTGTATGGAGAAGTTGTGTGTGTGGTGAAGAACCTTCCAGCATCAGCAAGGAAAGAAGTTTGCCCCTTCCCTTTACTTTTCTGAGCTCAAGTGGCAGCTGAGTCAGAAAACAAAAGGCCAATGCATGTCGTACCTCATCTTGGAGGTGGCAGTCCTTCAGCATTTCACAGAATCACAGAATTATCAAGGTTGGAAAAGACCTACAAGATCATCTAGTCCAACCATTCCCAATAATTCCCAGCTAAATCATATTCATCAACACAACATCCAAATGTTTCTTGAACACTCCCATGGTCAGTGACTCCACCACCTCCCTGGGCAGTGCATTCCAATGCCTGACCACCCTTTCCAAGAAGTAAAATTTCCTAATGTCCAGCCTGAATCTCCCCTGACGCAGCTTGGAACCATTCCCTCTAGTTCTATCACTGATTTCTCCAAACCGCTCCCACCCCCATTTCCTGGGAAAATAAATAGCTGTGAAAGAACCTGAGGGGCATCAGCTTCAGGAAAAAAATGCTGCTGAAAAGAGTATTTAACAAGCCAACAACATGCAAAAGTCACACCCTTTTCATTTAAGCAGTTTTTTTTTCAGGAAAAACTGCTTGTGAGAGTCTTCCCTTTATTTCAGCTGATTGGTGATGTGGTGTTGGTTGTTTTGGCCTTGCTGCTGCTGGAATGGAGTGTGAGTTAGCTGGAAAATTACTGGGCTACAAAGCTGCCGTGCTTCTTTCTTAGAGATAATTAAAATGAAACAAGACAAGGTTGTTGCAAAAGGTTACAAGCTTAGTGATTAATGCTAATATCTCACTCTTATTTACTACCTTGCATCTTTGGCAGCCTGCCCACTGGGCCTATTTTCTGTGTTAGTCACTTTCTCATCCCGTGTTGGTTTCTTACTCCCTGGGCAGTGCATTCCAATGCCTGACTACCCTTTTCGAGAAGTAATACTTCCTAATGTCCAGCCTGAATCTTGCCTGGTGCAGCTTAAAACCATTCCCTCTTAATCATTCCCAGGTCCTGCTCTGATATGATGAATGACTGACCTTATTACACATCTCTTGCAATACATGGATTCTGAATGTGCCCTTTGTTCCGTGCGTTGAGCTACGTCCTGCATCCAGAATGCCTGGCAGAACACAAAGTCCATCCTTTGTTTTGGATAATGAGTGTTGAATATTTTAATGAGTGTTTCTCAGTCTAGTCAGTATCAAGTACCGCTTTAGGAACAAGTGGCTGAGCTAATCTCTGAGCTCTGTCCTGCAACAGTCCTGTTATTTATGTCAGAAAGATGAGTGTATCTCATTAAAGGCTATTAACAGCCTTTCTGCCGTACAGATATGGCCACCAGCAGTTCTGGGTGCCTTGGAGCGAGGACGCTGCTCACCAGTCTGCATGCAGGAGGTGAAACATGGATCTGGATGCTGCTCATCTACTCTATGTAGCATATAGACTAATGAATGCTGACGCAGCTCTGCAGTTGGATAGATGAATATTAAAAACAAACAAGAAAACACTGTTCCCCAAGTAAACCAGTTAACTGTTTCACAAGTATGCTGCTGCCAGGCAGAAATAATGCATGTGTTATAAAAGCCAGTTCCTGTGCTTGTTGTAGAATTACCATCATTTTTGAGCAGTGATATTATGTCCTTTATGTAAGAAAAGTAGTAGCTGCTTTTCTTTGTCCTGAAATGTGGCTTAAATTCACATGGGAAATGACTTCTCTGCTAAATGACTCAAATGTATTCTCTTGCACTGGTCACATTTGTGTTAATGCAGTTTTAGCAAAGCAGGTTCTGTACATTATCTGAGTGTCATCCACATCTCCAGCTGTTCCTGGGGTTGTTCCTGGCACAGGCTGCCCATAGAGCTGGTGGTGCTCTGTCCCTACAGACACCCAAGGTCAGGCTGAAGGGGCTCTGGGCACCTGCTGCAGCTGTGGGTGTCCCTGTGCACTACACAGAGTGGGACCAGGTGGTCTCTAAAGGGCCTCAGTGTCTTTCCTGCAGTAAGGACCCAACACCACACACATCACTGAGGTGCATCCCCACCGGAGCTGAGTGTAGGGGACGATCCCCTCCTGCTCTGCTGGCCACACTGCTGCTGATACAACCAGGATGCTGATGGCCTTTTCTGCCACCTGGGCACACTGCTGGCTCACATTCAGCCGAGCACTGACCAACACCCCCAAGCCCTTCTCTTCTGTGTGGCTTTCCAGCCACTCTGCCCCAAGCCTTTAGCGATGTGTGAGGCTGTTGTGCCCAAAGGGCAGCACCCAGCACTTTGTCTTTTTAAAGCTCTTACAATGTGGTTATTGTACATCTTCGGAATACATCTTCTGGGGAGAATGAGTAATTCTGAGTAGAGTGGCACACCATCTGACTGCAAACTGCATGTCTGTGCCTTCCCACAGGTTGTGAGATCCATGCTATGGTGTTCAGAGGGGTGATGTTTTTAGTCATGACCAAGCATGCAGCTCCACCTGTTTGCATGATACAGGTCTAGCAGCAGGGGAGCTGAAGCAGCACACAGCTCAGAACTGGCTTCAGACCCTTCCTGTGGTCCCAGCCCACAGCAGTGAGTGCTCTTTGGAGACACCCCGTATTTCCATCCCTGTAGGCTCTGGTGCCAAGAAGTGCATTTTTATAATGGCCTGAGGAGAAAGCTGGTGGTTAAAGCCTCGGGAGGAGCACAGGGCTGCAGGGAAGATGATGAAGCAGAGCTGTGAGGGGCCAGCTCTGCTCCCTGCCCCCTCCCACAGCCAGGTGCTGGGAGGGGGCTGCATCTTTCTTGGGCAGTGACTTTGGCTTGTGCTCCTCACATCCATGGTGCTGAGAGCACCCTGGATGCAGTAAAGCAAAACCAGGATACCAGAGCGTTGTGCACTTATGGTGGGAGTGCATCCCTCCATCAGCTCGGCTTAAGGGCTGGTTTCTATTCTGCTATTCAGTACAGAGACCGCCACTGCAGTAATTTATCCCCACACCTCAGAATCCTCAGGGAGCAGCACATGCAGCCACACGTGCCTTAAGAACGCACAGCTGTACTGCTGCAGGATGCAGCCCGGTACCTGAAATGGGGCCCACAACAGTGGAGAGGCCAAGGGCCAGACTGCTGGGCTGGCAGCAGCAGCATGGATGTGTTGGAAGGAGTTCCTTCACTGGGGAAGACTGGAAACTCTCACAGTGACGTTAATTATTAACTTTGGCTGAGAGCTGAAGGATCTAATTTCGTTTCTTGTTGGGTAATAGGGTGATTCATGCAGGGAAACAAACTGTGCTGGAAAATGGAACCTTTCTCTGAAAATCAGCGTTCCTGCTTTATGCTCAAGGTGAAGCCTGCTTCATTTGAGCTGTGACAGCTCTCTGAAAAGCAGAAGCTGATGGTGAGGTGACAGGAGCAGCTGGGCCCAGGCTTGGGTGTCCCGAGGTCTGGCTCACCCCCATCAGCACACACAGCCCTGTCCCTCTGTCAGGCTGCTCCAAAAGCAATGCCTTGGATGTTATTCTGCAGGTGCAGATCTGTGTGAGCACAGCATGCAGGCTCTTGTTCATCGCTGGTGAAAATGTGCAGCTAGTGGTGGTGACTGTGCAGAAAAACAGCGTGCTGCAGCTGAGACTTTGCTTTATCACATACTGTTACTGTGCTCTTTGTAGCTGTTGTAGATTCTATTGTAACAAACAGGAGGCGTTACTTTTGGAGCAACCCAGGGGTGCTTTAAATAGGCTGCTCCTGCTTTGCACACGAAATGCCAATGAAGCAGGTTGCATCAGACAGTGCTTCCATGTGTGCTGTTTAGCTTTTGAAGAGGGCTTGTGGTGTGCTTGTTTAAAAAGAAAAGCAGCAGAGGTGTGAACCATTGGGGTCACCTGGAACATTACTTTGCAATGCGGGTTTTTCAGTGTTTGGCTGTTGTTTTGTTTCGTTTCTCCCCCTCGCCCCCCTCCCTGCAGATTCTTACCTTTTTAAGATCTTTTAGATGGAATGCTTTCTGGAGGACCAGCATTTGGAACCACTCTAGTGGATGCAGCCCATAATGGACAAAAAAACATTAGAGTGCGTGATGCTGAGATTGGGTGAGCAGGACCTTAAAGCCTGGTGTCATTACATAAAATCCACTGTGTCTGGGGCAAGCCGTGGTCATCATGAAGTGCAGAACCTGCCCCCTATCAGAACGCTTTAAAAAACCCCAGCAAACTCTTAATTGTCGTTTCTAGTGTTCAGGTATTGATGCAGAGACTGAATGGGGGTTGGATAATGTAGCTCTCAAGTGAAAGGCGAGATAACTGTGTAACATTTAAACAGTGTGGACTCAGGCTGTGCTTGTTGAGAGGCATACAGGATTGCTTGTTTGCTGACCTTCATACTCTGAAGTTGTCTTCCCTGCCCTGTAATGGTGGTGTTCCAAATACACACCACTATTGCTTTTCAATAAGCCAGTGTTGGGGCAAGTAGCAGAAGGTGTATACAACTTCCAGAGGAGCAAGACCTTCAGACCTTCAAAGCTCTTGAATAAATAAAATAAGATGCATGGTAGAATCGCACTCTGGTGCTGTTGTTTCAGTGGAGAGGAAGGTGGGAATGAGTAAAGTGGAAGACTCTTCTGGTTTGCTTGGGGGCTGCAGTCGTGGAACACCAAAGGAATGGTTGAAGCTCCATGAGAGGCACGAATTCAGCTCACAGAGAAGTTTGAGAACCTCAGCCCTTATTTCATCCCTTTTTCTGTCACAGTTGATCAGGCTTGCTGTGAACAAAGCTTCAAACAAAGTCTTTTTGTAGTAGATGAATGCACTGAGGGCTGAAACTGTAGAATGAAGTTCAGTGCCAGCAAAGTTCACTCATCTTTCCAGAATGGCTTTTGGGTAGCTCTGAGGATTTGGGAGTGCTGTGCATTGCTTTATAACATCCCTGCTCGTCCTTGCACGGCTCACACCGTGATGAATCAGATTACATCGCATTACCTATAACTGAATTTACCACCTTGTTAGTTGAGCGCTAATTTCCTATGGCATTGTTCCCTCTGTTCTTAGCATTGCCACGGCGGGATGCATGTGCATGAATTGCAGTCACAATGCCACAATCCAGTGTTAGTACTTTATAATTGGAGGGTGTAATTATTAACGTTGCATTTGATTTTTGGTTTGAGCAGAAGAGGATAAAAAAGGCTAATTTTTTTAGAGCTCTGAGCTCTCTGTCTTTACATCTTTTGTTGCTGTTGCTTGCTTGCAAGAGCATTCCCCCTCCTTTTGGTTTTAATGTCTGCATCTCTGGAGCCGAGATAAGATGTCTGGGCTGATAAAGCAGCATTGGGTCCTCAGAGCCGTGGATCCCCGCAGTGACTAATGCCTTCTCACAGCTCTTTTGGAAATGTGCTGGATAAAGTATTTTCAGAGATGGAAGCGCTGCGGTAAAAAGCTCTCCTTTCAGGGGCAGCTGAGGTTTTGACAGCCTCACGGGTATTTTATTGCAGCTTGGAGTGGCCTTTATTGTCTTTCTTTCTCAGCACAGCCTGTCCAGGCAGTGCCTGGTGCTGCACTCCACGTGACGCAGCCGTCGTGCTGCAGCTTCACTTTGTGGGCACATACAGTTAAACACATCGCCAACGTTATCTGTGTTAGAAATGAGCCTCCAATTACAGTTTTATCAGTGGAATTATGTTTTTATTGAATACTTGTTCTGTCATTAAACGGTGCAGCAGTGATAAAGCTGCCCATTTATGGTCCATATACCTATGGTCCAGATACTCAAATTTTCATAAAGTTTGCTTTAAATAAATGACTTTCAGAATATTTGCATAGTACAGAAGTGGTTGTGGTTGCCACCAGAACATAGATCTAAGCCTTCAGGATGTGAAACAAGCATGCTGCAGGCTGGGTACAGTTGTGGCTTCTGTCTGGTGCCTTCTGTGGGCCCATGTCACTGCCGTCTCTTGCAGAGAATTTCTCATTTCTAAGAGATCTGAGGAATAAGTGCTGAAGTGGTCACACGCAACTTAGTTGTGTATTTATCTCCCTTCTCCTTGACTGCTGCCCTTCTTCCAAGCACGAGTCTGCTGGGCCTGGGATGGAACTGCCATCAGTTGCATCCTGTGGTTTCCATTTTGCATTACAGTTGCACGTGGGAAAAACATGCCCTCACCTTCTCAGTGCTGTGATGAGTGACTCCAAGCAGTGCAGTGTTGCATGCCAGTAATTGCAGTAAGTGAAAATGTTCTGCCAGAGCAGCAGTGCTTTTGGGGGGATTTCTATGACATCCTCTGGAATGCAGGAAGGAATGCTTCCTACATAGGTGCTGGTGGGCTTCCTAAAGGTGCTTAACTCCATGCTACACTGCATGTGAGCATGCTGCTCTCCTCCATAGCCTGCCTTTGTGTTTGCCTGTGAGACGTTGGATCTGAACAACCTTTGTGAGGCAGAACTGGAAAACAAGTGCAAAGAAGCAGCTCTGAAACCACCTCGGTGCTGCCGCATGTTGGTTACCTATCAGTGACATCAGTGACAGTAGTGAGTCCTGCTGTGTAGCAGTCACACTGTTGTGATCATGTTGTGCATGTTTGAGTTTCACAGCAGCAGGTCAGGGTGGTGCTGGGAGCTGCTGCAGGACACAGTGCTGTTGGAGCAGCCAGGTAGCAGGAGCTGGCCTTCCTCAGCACCCTTCTGCTGTGTGCACATGCAGGTTGCTCTTTGTCCCCCATGCTAGCGTAGATCTCCTTGAAGTCATGTGTGTGTTATTGCTTACAAATAAAATCTGAGCTCAATGTTTTCCTGCCTGCACGGTGCTTAGTACAGTTGCTACAGACCTGCTCTGCCCTCTGCCTTGATTCCTAATCATGGCTAAGTGCCTTTCAGAATGTTTCACTTGAAAATAGGTTTAATTTTGAGCTGCTCCAGGTTTTCATCATACCAAAAAACACCATCTTAAGAAGCTGGAGAAAAGAATCCAATCTGAGGTTGACTTGGTGAGAAGTAAAACCCTACTCCTGCTAGAGAAGCTCTCATGCATCAACCTATGACATCTTGCTGCAAGCTCTTAATTGGGAATTGGAGCCATTCTTTGTTACTGGGTGAAATTATTGGACATTTACTGACGTTTTGGGCTTTTGTATTTCTCTCTGGCTGATAAGTTCTGGAATACTGCTTTCTTCTGTGTGCTCTAAGGTAATAGATCTGTCCAGACATCGACCAAGGGATAATGAATATCCGAAGGTAACACTGCTGGCCTCCTTTCACTCTCCTTGGCTGGCAAAGCTCTTACGGGTGTCAGGCGGCATAATGTGATCATCCCACTTGTAAAAGCATTGCTGTTTTGTTTTATGGTAGTTTGTGCTCGAAGGGCTGTTTTTGTATGCCAGAAAGTTAGAAATTTGTTGAATAAAAGCTTCAAGTTTTAAAAATCAGCTGTATTTCTGTATCTCCCTAGAGAAAATACCACCGAAAAAACAGTGCTTTCTGTGGCAGGATTTGCTGTTACAAGTTTTTAGGGAAGTTCTTCCTGGTGTGGTTGGGACAATCAAAGCCAGTGCTTGGTGTATGCATGTAGACATGGAGGAGTGGGTGGTGGAACTGCAGGTCTGCGCCCAGCTGGGGGCAAGGGATCTGATTGCTTCTGTGGCAATTAAAAAGCACAGGGTCACAGTGGATGGATGAGACTTCTTTACTTTGCTGGCACTGCTGGATCTAGAAGGCATCAGCACAGCATGCATGGTGCTGCTGGAGCCTGGTGAGTTCCTGTGTGCAGAAAGCAGTGCTGCTGCTGGGATCGTTCCTCGGTGAGTGGCATAAATAGGTCTGAGTGTGGAGTAAGAGCAGGGCAGGTGCTGCAGCACAGCTCAGACACTGCAGCACAGCTCGGCAGTTCTGACAGCGCTTCTGCATCTACTTGGGCACGGCTGCAGACCCCAGGTGACCTGGTTCAGCATGCTGGATGAAACTGCTCAAGCATATCTGACTGCGAGGAGTAAAAATACCTGCAGCTTTTTGTAAAAATAGAACACGGTTCATCTGGAGCTTTCCTTCCTTGTTTTGTTTTCTTTTTGATGTGCTAAAAATACCCTATAAACAGGTTTCGGTTAGCTCAGAGCCCTTCTCTGCAGGGTTGGGCTGGGAGATGGGGGTCTGAGCCCCCCCTGCCCTGCAGCATCGGGCTGGGAGGTCCAGCCAGGGAAAACGTGAACACCTTTCCTCTCCAAGTGCTGAGGCCTCAGAGTAGGCACTGCTATTGTGAAACATCAGATAGTTGTGTTGTGTAAGCTGCGGGTTCCCACGCTCCGCTGTTCCCGCACTGCTCGCTGCTGTTTGCTTCATCCCTGCTGCTTCTGGGACACATCCATGCTGTGTTGAGCAAAACCTGGCCCAGTGTCATTCTAGTGGCATAGGGTACCAAGAGCCCTACCAATGTAGCTCCACGGGACTGTGGTTACCCTGTGACACAGTGCAGCCATTCCCTGACCCTAAATGCCCCTTGGCTCTCTGTTGTTCTTTCCTCCCCATGCTTTCAGCTCTCATCTCTGCAGTTCTGAGATCAGCGTTAGGCAAAATGTGTCAGCCTGCTTTGAAATAAGTTGCTCTGTGCCGTGCGTGTGAAGAATTCCACAGGGAAAGCAGGCAGCGTTTGGCTCCATCCTGAGCTCGGAGCAGGAGGAGCTGCTCCATGCTGAGATGCTGAACGAGGCTTTGGTTTGTGCTGGAGCCCACAAACAGCGACCCAGACCTGCTGCCCTGCGCCCACGTTGGCTCTGCTGCCCTGAGCTGAGCAGATGTGAGGCTGTGCCTGTACCTGAGCACTCTGCAGCAGTGAGACCTGAGCAGGGTCTGCTGGCAGAGCTGCCCCAAACAGACACTCAAATAGGTGCGACTGCACAGGAATCACAGTGGGGTTCATGATGTGCTGTTCGCACCATCCCCCTCAAGTTGTTTCATGATGTCCCTGCATGAGCTGGACTGGTAAGAGCCACAGAATTAGAAGTCCCTTTCAAGGTTATGTGACCCAGCTCCCCAGCTTTGGACCCTTGTTCTACATGCCTCCATCACAGACACAGCCTCATCCCACACTTCTTGCCCTGCAGTGGCAGGGAGCTCCCTGACTCTGGCTCCGTTCCTTCTGCTCAGTGGAAATTTACCTCACTGCCTCCTATCTCTGCTTGAAATCAAAATTGCCTCTTCTACGGAGGGGAAGAAAACAGCCGGCATTTCACGTTACGCATTCCCCAGGTGAAACACAAGATTGCTGTCCTTTCACCTCGTTGCCTCGGTGATGGAAATTTATGGCCTCCACTGGTGCAGCTTCCGCATCCTGATCGGTGCTGCGGGGCTGAGGTGCAGCACTGGGCTGCGGGCTGGGCCTGCGGTCACCGGTACCACCAGCACCTCCGGTAAGTGCGGGTGGGTGTGAGGTGCTGGGTGGGCTCCTGCCCCGCTCCAGGGCTTCAGGTGGGTTTGCTCAGGGCTGGATCTGCAGAGTGAGCAGTAGTGGCATCTTGGAGAGCTGGATGTGTTGCTGCTGAGGGCTCTGGTTGAGGTTTGGTCAATGTTTCGTAGGTGGGCTGGTCAGCATTTCACTGGTGGTGTGGAAGGGCATGCCAAGTGCTCCGTCCGTGGCACCATTTCTCCTCTCCGTGGGGCACTGCTCCAGTCCTGGTTTATATTGATCCAGACCTGCAGTGCATTCTGCGCTTGTCTGTTCATTTTCGGCACCTGCATCAATGATCTCAGCACCGCTCTTTTAATGCATGTTATAAATGTGTCATGGGATTTTCTGTCCTATGGGAAACTGACTTCTGGTTTTTCTACCTTCTGTCAGGCTGGGTTGCTGTCTGTGTTCAAGAATGTGTCTTTCAGGCTGCCCTGGGCGACATGGCCAGTCTTGCCATGCTGTGTGTGCACCAGGTCATCCCTCCCTGCTACATGGGACCTGGAGGGCATGGTGTGGTGCCCCCGCTGCCAGCATCCTGCTTGGTTGTGTATGTCATGCTTATGTCATGCTTTCATAGGTCTTACAAGTGGCTTTGCATTTCAGAGCGCCTGGAGGGAAGAAATGCGATGTTCAATTAAATGCAGATTTTAAAGCGTGAATTGTATGTATAAGTATACGTACATAACTATGTGTACGGACTCCCACAGGTCTGTAACACAGCTGAATGCTGAATGCCCTCACCCTGTTCCCTCAGGGCTTGGGGTCTGCTTGCTGTTGGTGCTGCTTTGCTGCACCCTTGGCTCTGGGCTCCCTTGCACTGGAGAATATTGGTTCCCCCCATCCAGCTGCCATCTCCAGAGCAGCCGCCTGAGCTGCAGGTGGCAGAATGTTGCCCCTGTAAGCCTTTCCTACAGCATAGGAGGAAAGTATGTAACCTCTGACATCTTGAGGGAGGCAGGGACACATAAACACTGTGTTAATCATTGGACAAAGCAGAAGTGAGCATGAATGTAGCTAGCAGGGGAACTCAGGGTAATGCCTGACCAAACACCTTATGGCGTCCATCCCCACTGCAGCAGCTGAGGGGCTGAGCTGAGGGCTGTGAGCAGGGAGTATGGAGGGACACCGCTGTGTACAAGCTGATGAATGGCTCACACTATTCTTTCAGTTAAAGTATTTTGCTGCCAATAAATAGAACTGTACTACTGGATTGATATTGGTGATGTTCAGACAGGAGAAGGTCTTCTTTCAGCTCCATGGCGTACCACTGCATGTGGGACCCAAAGCTGCTTATCTGCAGAGAACCCCTGTGATTACAGTATTCTCTTGTGGCACAGCGTCTCTTTCACTTTTAAGATAAGCACTGGCCAATTGAACAAGGTTTTTATAGGTTCAACAGAAAAAAATAATCTTCGTTTGGTCAAGCTTCCAGAATTTTGAGTGTTCTGAGGGAAGTTTTGATGATTTTATGTAGAAAATCACGTCTTTTTGCTCAGCTTTTTGAACTGAACGCTTTCTGGTATAGATGCTCTGAGAGTAGAACGTAATGTTGTGTAACAAACTGCTGACCTTCCCCACATCATCCCTGAGTTCCTGCGCTTTTCATGCCTTCTCCATCTGTCTTCTTACACTGAAGGCTGCTGATGCTCTTCAGGCAGAAGTTCTTCTGAAGGCTGATTGTTCTCATGCGCATGATCCAATAAGAGTGATAGCTCCCAAAAGGTATTTCTTCTCCTTATCCTTCCAAGCTTGTTCCCTTGTCCCTCTCTGTGCTGGGTTCTTTAGGGTGGAGCCTCAAGTTGCATGAGGCAAGATTCAGGTTGGATATTTAGGAACTATTTCTTCTCCCAAAGAGCAGCAATGCAGTGGCACAGCTGCGCAGGGAGGTGGAGGGGTCCCTGACCCTGGAGGTGTTGCAGAAGCATGGAGATGTGGCACTAGAGGACATGGTCAGTGGGCATGGTGGGGGTGTTCCAGGGCTGGACTTTGGGTTTGTAAAGATCTCCAACCTTAATGATTCTATAGTTCTGTGTAGGGACGTAGTCAGTGGGCTGGAGTTGGGTTTGGGGATCTTGCAGTCTTTTCCAGCCTTAATGATCTGTGATTCTCCCTGCACACCAGACACGGACCAGCCCTTGCAGGGCACATCAGTCTGGGTACCTGTGTGCCTGTACACAAGCACTTTGAGCTGTTTGAGTATTATCTAATCTGCAGACCAAACTCATATGACACATAACTCAGCTGAGACATGTCAGCTTCCCTGGAAATCTAGATGTTTGGGTTGAAATTAAAAGGCAGTTCAGCATTTTCTGAGTATGCTGAATGTTGTCTGGTGGTGTAGATGGTCAGAGGCGCTGCTTGTGGGCTGTGCTGGTTTCACACACTGACCTCAGTGCAGAAATGCTTGGGTGGGAATGGAGTGAACTGGAGGGAGAGCTGTGTGAGTTGGCACCTCCTTCTGAAATCAGTGTGTGTAAACAGTGCTCACCCAGCAGCAATGAGCCCCAGTGCTCCTTAGCTGAAGATTAGCCCTGTCTCCATGCTGAGAAGGGAGCACTGTCTTTGTGGTTTGCAGCCTGCACCTTTTGTCTCAGAGATTTCTGGTGTTCAGTGATGATGTCCTGCTGTCCCCTGGGTGTTCAGGAAAGCAAACCAGAAGAGAAAATCCATTTTACTTGTGCAGCCTTCCAGAGGAGGGTGAGCAGAAACCTGTGTCAGGTGTGATCTGTTCCAGGTCTCCCGCTGTGCCTAGCCAAGCAGTGCTTTATCTAATTGTTATGGACACGCTCTATTGCTGTGAATGTTTAACTCCTTCCTCCACCAAGGCACACCGCACTGGGGATAAGAGAAGAAAAAGGGGCACAAGAAGAAAATGTTCTCTGCCTTTCACATGCCTCGCTTGTTGCACACAGTGGGGTTGATGAAGGTACCTTGCTGACTGAGGGAAAGACTTAGATTGTAGGTAGATGAGGCTTTGTTAGCAACAGAGATGTTTGTAATATAATTAAAGTACTACATTTATTTCACGCATATGGGAATTTGAACACATATTTGCAAGAATGTTTTTCTTGCTTAGTAAAATGCGGGGTTACAGACTGAGAGCAAAAGTGCAGAGAGGGAACAAGGTTTAGTTTCAAAGATGAAGTGTGACTTAGAGTACAGTTCTGAGAATGTGTTTGGGTTGCCTGGAGGACCTCCTGCTGTGTCTCATGGACCTGCAGCAGAGATCCTGCAGCGTTTGGCCTTCCTCCTGATGCAGTGGTTCTCTTTCCCTCTTCATTTACTATCACAGCTTTTTATCCTTTGTTTCTCCACAGGGTCAGAACTGTGTGGTTCTGATGGCTTTTCTAACTTCCCACCTAACAAAGGATCCCAGTTTGCAAGCCCATTGCCTTTTGTATATCAGAAGTGCTCTTGAAGGTCAGATATGTCCTGTAATACAAATATAAGTGCTGGCATTAACAAACTGATGGAAAAAAAATAGTCAAAACATTAAAAAGTGCATTCAACTGTAACTCCACTGAATGCTCTTCTATACACATGGCCTTGTGTTCCTGCTGGGAGGGATGCTGGCTCCTTTGGGAGTTCTGGGGTGCTCCGACCTTCTGCTGATGCCTGATATCTCATCAGGGCCTAAAGGCCCACACTGCCATTGGCTCTCCAAGACAAACACAGAATCACACAGAATCACAGAATTATCAAGGTTGGAAAAGATCTGGAAGATCATCCAGCCCAACCATTACCAATACTTCCTGGCTAAATCATATTCCTCAACACCACATCCAAACGTTTCTCCCATGGTCAGTGACTCCACCACCTCCCTGGGCAGTGCATTCCAATGCCTGACTACCCTTTCCAAGAAGTAATACTTCCTAATGTCCAGCCTGAATCTCCCCTGGCGCAGCTTAAAACCAGGACAGGGCAGGTGTAGTGTGCCCGTGCCAGAAGGAACCTGTGGGGAAGCATTATTGTTTCCCAAACGGCCTTCAAGGAACAGAGTCTCACATTACTGTAATTGAATCCCATGTCTCGCAGTTCTGGAGCACTTATCAGGAGAAAAAAAAAAAGCAGGTGACTGCAGAACCTGTTTAGAGAGAAACTCTTCCAGGCTGAATTTCGGTGGCCTCCAGGTAGCAAAACTAAACGGATTGAACAGGGAGAAGGAAAATGCTGTTGATGCCGATGCTCCTCAGGAGCTGAGCATCACAAGGGCACAAACCAGAGCCATGGGGGCATCACCTGTCCTAGAACATGTCCTGGTGGCAGTGCAGAGGGCAATGTGTGTCTGCTGAATCCACCACCTGCTGCTGAAGCTGGTTTTTGGACTCTGTTACTGAGGAGGTGGACAGGTTTAAACCATTGCGTTCCAAGGATTTATTCTTGTATGGTTTCTTTTTTAAGCCCTAGGCATCTCTCCCAGTGAGGATTATTTGCATTGTCGGACAAAAAGCTTACAGATATTTTCCCTTGTGTCTGATGAGACAGGTTGGGAGTCTGGGCAGAATGAATGAATGTGGAGAATTGGTCGCTTCTGATTTGGAACAGAGATCACTTAGGATTTGAAATGCTTTGATAAGCAGTGCTTCTGCTGGGTTTTAATATTGTTATGCTGTTATTACTATTAAGTTTTTACTGGTATCTGCTGTTATTTTCTTAACTCCTGGTGCAGCTGGAAGCTCTTTGTGTTTGCTATTCTTGGGCAGCTGCAGTGTCTCTTTCTGGGAGAGTTTCTTCCACCTAACAAAGACTTCTGCTGTCTGAAGGCTGTGAGTTCATTCACAGGGTAACCTGCTGTGAACTGGCGATCTTCATAGTCAGTAACAGCGTATTAAACCTTCTTTCTCTTTTATTTACAGGAGGAGTCTCGTATCCTCAGGGTGAAAGTGGTGTCTGGCATTGATCTGGCAAAAAAAGACATCTTCGGAGCCAGGTGAGTGTTCTGCATGGAGTATTTCTTGCTTTCAAACAGAATGAACTTAGCAGAGCAAGGAAACTTATTATCTAACTGGTAATAAATACGATGAGAGCTCCTGTTACTTGCTCAGAACTGGTACAAGTTATGCAGTGTGTGCCAGCAGGATGGCTGTTAGTCACAGCAGTGGGTGACCACTCACAGCCCCTTCTGCCCCTGGAAGCCACCAGCTCAGTTCCTTGGTTGTGTGAGCATTCACACTTCAGTAGTGTTTGCAGTATTTTATGTTACTCCCAGCTGCCTGACCCCATAATGCATAAAAGGCTAAAGGCCAGCAGCTCCCTCTGTCTGAATGGGAGAAAGCTCTGCTTTCCCCACTGGCTTGCAGGACTCTGGTGCCAGGTGTCTGCACAGATCCTGTGAGTTTTCTCAGACCCTTGGACATGTGCAAGGTGCTGCTGCTGCAGTGCTTAAGGGTGGTCCCTCTGGAAGGAGTAAGGCAATGAGAGCATTTCCATGTGCTGCCCTAAGTGCTGATGTGGGAGAGAATTCAGAGAGATCTCTGCAGACCTGAGGCTTTTCTGTTAGGCAGTGATGAGCCTGGGCTTTATTTCCAGTTGTCTTAAATCATCCTGATCTCTAGACTTGGCACTTAAGGGCCAGGTGTGTGTGGCATTTTTGCTTCTTGTTTGTCTGTATACCAAAATATGGAGCAAACAGACTGAAGTGGTGACTTTAGGCCAAAATAACAGTTGTCAAACAAGAAAACTGGGTTTCCTGTCTGCCCTCTAAAGATGTAGATATGGTCACTTGAGTGTTTTCAAGTCTTCTGTTTTGAAATTATTAGTCATAGGTTTTAGGAATAGGTTTTCTCCCCGTCTAGGCTTGTTGTGCAAATAAAGATCTCAAGAGTTGAATCAGAGTGACTGAGAGAGGCTGGTTCTGAAGCCAGAAGTGGCCAGAAAACGTTGTATGTTATTATTTTTTTTTCTGGAGGTTAATTGAGGTTTTTAACATTCTTGCTGTCTCAGGCTGAAGTGTGAGGGAGCTCATTACTGCGGACACGACAGCCTATTGACAGACACTGTTAATCATGTTGAAACCAGTGGTATCCAATTTAGCTCTTACTGAAATTACTCTAATTTCTGAACCTATACACAGGCAAATAAAACTTATATCAACTTCGATTGTGTGTGTGTCTGTGTGAAATTTACAGCATTTACTTCGATAGTTGTGTGCAGAACATGCTGAGACAAAACTTTGTCATTTTTTATTTTAATTTTCCTCCTGAATGAGCTATTTTATGTTCTGACCGCAAACAAAGCACTGGCACATGTGTAGCTGTCCTCAGACTATGTGTTTGCAGAGCAGACCCAAAGCCCTTCTGCTAGCAGTGTGCTCAGTTGACCTAGACATACTAATGCAGATTTTTTACTAACTTGATATATTTAATTGGCTGGAACTTTCCTGCATTGTTTCCAGAGTTTTAAATTTCATTGTTTCTTTGGAAGAAAGCAAAACCATTGGCTGGAATAACCAACCAGCTCATTAAAGGGAACTTTACACAAACACTGAAGTGTGGTGGCAAATCCACCACCTGAAAAGGGGACCTTTTCAGCCATCATTGGATTTGCTGAAGGACACACTGGAAACTTCACGGCTGCATCCATGTCATTGTGTCATCTCCTCCAAGAACTTCTGTGAACTTCTATGAGACAGGAGGGCAGTCAATGCTTTGGGAGGGTAGATAATAGCAGAAAATGGTTTTAAGTTGAAGGAGGGAAGAGTTAGGTTGGATGTCAGGGGAAGTTCTTTACTATGAAAGTTATGAGGTGCTGGAACAGCTGCCCAGAGAGGCTGTGGATGCCCCATCCATCCCTGGAGGTGTTCAGTGGGTTGGATGGGGCCCTGGGCAGCCTGGGCTGGTATTAAATGTGGAGGTTGGTGTCTCTGCATGTAGCAGGGGGCTGGAGATTTGTGATCCTTGAGGTCCCTTCCAACCCGAGCCATTCTGTGATGATTTAGGGTGTCGTATTTAAAAGAGAGCTAACATTTGCACAGATGTTGACAAACGGGGGGAAAAAACAAATCTTTCAAAATGCAAAACCTTAAAAATGTGTGAAATTTGCACAGAGTTCTGTTGGTGGGGGCCTTGGTCTCAAGCCAGCGGGACTTCCACAAAGCTGAGAGTTAAAAACAGAAGCTGGGAATGTTTTTTTTTCACTTGGAGCAGTAGAAGTGAAACTCAGAGCATCGTAGCTATAAACACAGTGATATGTTTGTATTGCTGCGCTGGCGGGCTTTCAGAACACTTTCTTATTTGGCCGAAGTTTCCATTTGATTTTTCTGTTTGCTTTAATAGCCTTGCTTACCTTGCAGAGATATTAAAGTTTCATGCTGATTACATCCTTAGTGTGAGCGTCAATGTTGGTCTAGCGCCACTGCCAGGAGTGTGTAGTGCAGGTCCAACCCCATCCCAGGACAACATGGTTAACTTCTCCTGGGGGAGGAGCAGCAGATATGCAGTGTCTGAACTGAGTAAAAGGGTGCAGGAAGCTCATACGCACACTGCAACAAATGGTTCTTCCCTGTGTAGGAATGTGTTCAGGTTTCCTAAGAAATAACCATAGCCATCATTCTCTCTCCATGTGCTTCCTTCTGCTTGTGCAGATGTTAATGCCCATACCCTGCTGTTTCCCATAAATAGTTCTTATGAGCAACAAACATCAGGTTGAAGGAGCTTGGTGGTGATGTGGCTTTCAGCATTCAGCCACAGGTCTCCAAGATGGAAGGAAGTAGCCTGACGTGGTGAGCATGATGTGCTGGCTGCTGGATCACTGGGAGTGCTGTTTGTGGGCTCAGACAGGATGAAATAACTGAGCTATGTGGTAAGGGTGAATGGGCCTTGCTCTGGGAAAGGCAAATCCTTAGAGGATGAAGGAGAATGCCCTGCAGTTCATCCCCTGCACACTGAGACAAGGCTTATTTATGGGGCTGTGCTTTCACTGCTGTCTCAAAGGGAAGTTGTCAGTGCTAAAAGACACAGTGGTGAGGCAGGCTGAGGCCTTCAGCTTGTGTGTGTGCTGTGGTTGTGGTGTACCCTGATATGAAACACAAGGACTTCTGTGTGTTGTTCTGTCTATGGGCACATCCTGGGTTATGGGTAAGCACGGCTTTGGGTTTTTTGGTCTCTTTCCACATATGATAGTGAGCTTTAAGAACAAATTCCTGATCTTTGCAATGTTCTTTTTGGGACAGAGGGCAAAACGACTGTACCAAGTGATGAACTAACCCTAGCATCACTTGAGAACCTTTTGGGACAGCACAGTACAGCCCAGCAGTCAGTGATACCTTGACAGCTGTGTTGCACGGTGCTGAGCTCTGGGGCAGGATGGTAAGGTACCACCCAGCTACAAAGATGAGTTCCAGGCCATGCACTGTGTGCTGTGTTCTGATGAGCCCCCTCCCCATCCTTTCCAACTTCCCTTCCATGTGATACTGTGTAGTATGGAATATCCCTTTGGCCAGTCTAGATTAGCTGTCTTGCTTCTGTCCCCTTGTCCCTCCCCTGGGCTCCTCACTGGGAGGACAGTAAGAGAAGCTGAGAAGACTGAAACAGCCTTGGCTCCACATAGCACTGCTCAGCCACAACTAAAAAACTGGTGTGTTATCTGCAATGTCTTTCTCCTAAAACACAGCATCATACCAGACACTGACGAAAAACAGTTCTGTCCCAGGTGAAACTGAAGCAAGCTGCCTTTCCTTAGAGTTGTTAACCAGCTGTACTATTAGAGAGCAGCAGCTGCAGCCTCATGGGGTGCAAAGGCCATTTCTTGCCTGATTAAATCCAAGGGAAGTTTTACAGCATAGAGCACTGATGAAACCAGTTGCCTTCTTCTGAAGGCAGCAACAGTAAAGGACCAGGTACTTCTGGTTTTTCTTCTTTGAGGCTCTGCTTGGCTTTATGATATCATTTTCATAGTAAAGAATGGTTTATGAGCATTCGGAAATTGATGGAACGAACTCACAGTCCATTCAGGATGTACCACTGGATGCAGCACCAGCTGTGAGTACCCCAAGGTGAAGGCTTGGTGTGGTGAGCTCCCCCTGCAGCTGGGGCTGCTCCAATGGAGTTGGTGTGGATGGGGGTGGTTTGGTGTACAGCCCACCTTGTGTTCTGCCCTGCAACACTGCCAGATGTGGCCATCACATCAAGGACTATGGGACACAATTTAGAGGAGGGTTGTTAGGTAGGGTGGTGTGTAAATTGTGGTTGGACTCAATGATCTTTAAGGTCTTTTCCAACCTGAGTGATTCTGTGATTCTATAGCAATTATACACTGGCATTATGAGGATTTAGTATGTCTTGTACACTTAACTCAGAGCAATACAGCATTGTGTTGTTCTTTGGTGCACTGGCATGGAGATCTACCATCTGACATACTCTGTGTTACAATATAAACATTATTTTACATTTGTTTCCTCTAATTGTTCCCTCTCTAAACTTCTCAAACGTTCTTAAGTCTTAATTCAGCTAGTATTTGTATTCTTGTGTGCAACCAAGTAATACAAATTATAATGTGATTAATCTCAATTGCAGAACGTATCAAACAAATTATTGTTTTCCTTTTAATTGCACTCTGCAACGATGCCATGAGTGCCGTCATGACCGAGGCTGCTCTCTGCGAGTCGCTGCACATAAATGCAGTTACTGCACGGACAGTTTGTGCAGAATAAAAGGGCATTTCCTCTCCTGAATCCTGTATGTGCTCCCATGCTGCTGAACTCTGGGTGGGAGCTCTTGTCTCGTGACTCGGACTCATTCGCTGAGCAGCCTGGTGGATGACTGCATTTTGTTTCCTGACTGTACTTCCAGTGTGAGCCGAGGTTCTGATTTGCTTTGTCCCAGAGCTGTGGGAAAGGAATGCCATTAATTACTGGCAGCGAAGTGATCCTTTTCTGCTTCTAACATAGGTTTATGGACTCTGAGAACACCCAGAGGGCAGCCCCTGGTGCCTCTGTTGAGTGGATAGTTTTGTATTGCCTGGTAGAACAGATCTGCCATAACCTTCCATCAGCAGTGCTCTGCCTTTTACTCATAATTTACCCTTTTGCAGTATCTTTAAACCACACTGGAAAAAAAAAAAAAAAAAAAAAGAGAGACAAATTACTGTATCATTATGTACTGTGTATCTTCAATAACATTTTAAGACTGGAATTCATCCACTCCAAAATAAATTAATGAAAAGTGCAGCGCTGGGCTGGCTGTTGGGTTATTCAGCTCAGCCCTGGCTCACTTTGTAAATGCAGTTTCTGCATACACACGCAAATGCTTTCACAAGTAATGAAGTGAATGCATGTGGATAAATGAGAAGAAATGTCTTCTGATGGTTATTGGTGGCGTGCAATAGGGCACTGGCAGATCAAACTAACAGCTTTGGGAAGCAAGAGCGTTGTGTAAAAGGGTCCATTTGAATTCATTAGTTGCTGCTGCCTTCTAAGCCATGAGGTAAGTGAGAAATGCAGCTGTCAGGAAGTGGAGAAAGGTGAAGTGCTTCTCTGATAAAACACAGAATGCTGTTGACTAGCAGGAAGCTGTGCTTCCAGCAGCACTGCAGCAGCTTGTTGCGGATCCCTCTGGCTCTGTGCTTTTACCTGCTTGTATCTGCAAGGCACAGGCCAGCTGCAGGCCTGCCCTCCTTTCTGAGCTGCTGTGTCTGAAGGTAGCAGTGGTGTCACTCAGCCGTGTCAGTGCTCCGTGGGTCAGGCTCCAGGCTTCTGATGGCTCTTTAAACCATATCATGGGCTCCTGCTGGGAGGAAGACTGCTTGAAACCAGGCTGAATTCTTCAGTTCTTGCATCTTCTCTTACTGCAGATTGGCAGTGGAAGCAGAGCCCACACCTGTGACTGTACCTTGTGCGTGACAGAGAGAGCAGATTTTACCTTCCCCTAATTCCATTTCAGCTGGATGCATGCTGAATGCTGTGTTTGCTCAAGGAAAAGCTACACCCTTGAAGACCCACCACGTGTGCTCCGTTGGGCTGAACGTTAAACGGAGCCTGTTTTGTCTGTTTGTCCTCTACCAGAGGAGACCGACAAATCAGCTGCAATGAGTTGCCCTCAGGAATTAACCCAAGTTTTTGTTAGTTTACCTGGTTGGTGCCAGCCCGACAACTCAGCTCCCTGCCCTGCAGCGCTGCCCGGGCTGTACCCGGCGCTCCGTGCTGCGCCCTCTGGTGGCTGCTGCGGGAAGCGGCCGAATAGGAAACTACCGATACCTGGTGTTTTCTCTAAAATGATAACGCTGTGTGTTATAACAGATAGAGCCCGAGCTGTTACATCTTGTAGAGGGCTTAACAAAATGCTTTTCCATATCGACAGTGAGTCTGGGGAGACCTCACCGTGATCTTCCAACCTTTGAAAGTAATGTCTAACTGGAGGGGGAATGGCTGTGTACGAGGGTTGGCAGTGATAGGACAAGGGGGAATGGTTTTAAACTGAGACAGGGAGGTTGAGGTTGGATCTTAGGAGGAGGTTTTTCCCCCAGAGGGTGGTGATGCACTGGCACAGGTTGCCCAAGGAGGCTGTGGGTGCCCCATCCCTGCAGGCATTCAAGGCCAGGCTGGATGTGGCTCTGGGCAGCCTGTTATGGTGGCTGGCCACCCAGCACACAGCAGGGGGTTGAAATCAGATGATCTTTGAGGTCCTTTTCGACCCAGGCCCATTCTGTGATTCAGAATTGTTACCAATGAGGAGTTTGACTGTCCAGAATTGTAGAGGCAGTGATGGAGGAGTGTTTCAATAGCGCTGAAGGGAGCATGTGTCTGAATGAAAACAGCACATTTGCTGCTCAAGGAGTTCCAGGAGGTGGAATGAAGCTGGAGAGCTCTGCATGGCAAACCTTTCAAATGACCAAATTCAGCAAAGCCGCTTGGCCATGTAGCAGAAAAAGACCTCCAAGATCATCTAAGTCCAACCATCAATCTGTCAATGTCATGCCAACTTATAGCATCGTTGTAGAAGACCCCTAAGATCACCACGTCCAGCTGTCAACCCGAACCCACCATGCCCACAGTCCACATCCCTTAGTGCCACATCTAAAATCTGTACATCAAAGTACAGAAAATCACTTTTCTGCCCATTTTAATGCTGTGAGAAATGCATTTCTCAAGGCAAAACAAGCCTTCCCCTGGAGTTTATTGCAGCACCACTGGTTAGTGGAAGTCTTTCTCCTTGCTCACCGGGTAGCAGTGCACTCATTTGGTTCCATTGCTCTGTGTGCAGTGCAGCTATTTATTTTTCTCACTTTCCAAGCTTCAGAGGGTCACTGGGTGATTCAGGTTGGGTTTCACTGGAACATCTTCACATGCTACGGTAATTCAACAAAAATAAGCATCAAATAAGACTGTATCAGTGTTGCCAACTCACGTGAGTGCTCTGTCAGTCACTGGGATGAAACTCTGCTGAGTTCCTGTCACCACCGTCTTTACTTCCCTTTATGAAGGCTGAGTCAGCACTGCTGAGTGTTGAATCACTCTGTTAAAGAACCAAACGGGGCAGGGAGTGGGGAAGAGTTTGAGGGCAATGCGTTCTAAATGACAGCTCGATACCAATGACAAACTGCAAGTGTTTGTAGTGCAGTGGAAATGAAGGTGATATTTACAGAGTGGAGGGAATGGAACGAAACCAGTGGAGAGCCACACCAAATCTGGACCAACTCGCTCCTTTGCATTCCAGAGGACAAAAAACTCAGAAGTTGGTTCAGCAGCTGATGGTGAAGTGCTGCGTGGTGAGGCTGTCCTGGAGGAAGGCAGCACGATTGCTAGTTAACTGGAATCAGATCTGGTCACTTCTTTTTTTCCACTGAACAAAACTGCTCAGAATTCTTATTCATTGAGGGTGTGTAGGTGGACATTCAGTGATGACATCTGTGAAGCTGATAGTCTGAGGCTGCTGTCTGCCTTCAAAGCAGGAAGAGCGCTCCAGATGCTAAGCAGAGCTCTAATAAACTGCTAGGGGAGAGGAAAGTTATTAAATTCATTGAAATATTGCAAAGAGCAGGTTAAAATATAAGGAATTGGGCACAGTCTTCTTTCTATTCTGCCCTAGGAGGTGGATTAACCCAACAGAAGGATTTGAGTTCAGTGTTTTTCTCCTATGTGTGTAGTGATTTAAATTTTGCCACAACAGGAAGCTTGAATGGAACCTGACAAAAGGATTTTGTTTCTCTTACGAAGAAAGGATTTTATGTCTGCAGCCAGAAATCTATAAAGCAAGCATGCCTGTGCTGTGTGGGTACAGAATGGTTCTTCCCATGCTTTTTAGTTCCAAATGTCCATCCATTCCCCATCAGATAACCAGCTGTCCCTGCTGGACGATCAGCACGCTGACATTTGTGTTGAGTTGGTGAACCAGGCAGGAAGTGTACGGCAGCATTGCTCATCAGTGCTGCAGTTGTACCTGTTAGTGAGTCAAAACTAAGAGGGACCCAGCGTGTGGAGGAGAGCGGCGCTGCATGCAGGCTCACCCTGTGGAAGTGCATTCAGACAGCAAAGTGGGTTCATGCTGTGTCAGCACTGCCCATCTCTATGCGTCAGATTGACCATGGTTAAATAACAGCTGCAGGGCAATGCTGGTAGAACAGCAGCCAGACTGAATGGGCAGGGCCCTGGGGGTCCCTGTGTGCCCCCTTGCCCCAGCACAGCCACCCAGCGCTGTGTTCAGCCCTATGTCTGGTGGCTTTGGGGATCCTCCAGCCCCACTCTCACCAGAAAGAAATAAGGTGGAGAATGGATATTTCCTTATGTAAAATCTTGACTTTTAGAAACTGCAGTTCAGCCTGGGAGCATTAGGTCACTGAGTGTGAGCCCTGTGGGGTGCAGGGCTGTGCTGCTGGGATTGAGGCAGTGGGTCTGTGTAACACAGCAAGGCTCCTGCTGGGCTCTGCTATAGCTTGGTAATAGTTGGGTCCTGGTGTGGGAATGGAGTGAGGCATGGAAGAGCACCCTGGTGTGTTTTTGGTGTGTTTTTCATGTTGTTTTGGTAGTTGGCAGCAGAGGGCACCAGAGAATGCTCTCAGTTTTTACCTCTCACCTGTGCCGGAGGAAGGTGGGCTATCAGTCAGCAGTATTAACAGTCAGAAGTGTTCTATTCATTTCTGTGTATCGTGTCCATCAGGACTCACTGGGTGCACTCCTCAGTAGCTGTTGCATTGCACTCCAGCGTTGCTTCAGGGTATGTTGTAATGTCACAGTGCAAATAATTTCCATCATGTAATTGCTTGGCACATTAGTTTGTGGTTGGAGAAATTGCAAACGCATATTCACATTTATGTGTTCCTCATTTATTGACAAAGTGAGTGCCTGGATTCAGCCAGTCTGTTGGGTTTGGTGTGTTGTTTTTTTCCTTCCAGCCGCCTGGTATCTGTTACAGCTTCACTTTCACTTGAAACTGATCTTAAAAGAGAGCGTATGGAAAAAGTCTTCTAAGGAAAAACCTTTTTGCTCTTAAGTATTTGAGGCGGAGCTTCCGCTTTTTCTTCTAGTGCTCATTAAATGAAATCATTAAGTGGGATAGATCTGAGTGACCGCTGGCTGACCAACGTGACTGTGTCAGAAATGAGGAAGCTGCCAGAAGCGTTTTTCCTAAAGCTGCCAGTGAACTGGAGCAACCAGGTCAGTGTGTATGTTCAGTGCCAGCGATAACACGTTCGAAACCACAGCGGCTGATGAGCAACGCCTCTTGATGCAATTGAACAGTGATATTCTGGTCATTTTCAAGGGGGATGGCACTTGGTTTTGCCAGCAGAAGTGATAGTGTTTGGTCATGCAACTCCTTGTGATGCTCAGCTTTGTATCCTGGGGAAGCGCTGGAGCAGTGTGTGCTAAAGGAGCAGTGCTTGAGGGAAGCAAGGAGGTTTTATTCTGCAGTGTTTGCATTTTGTTTGCAAACAAATATGGCTATTTTAGCACTATCTACAGCAGAAATGTGTGCTGGAAGGGAGTGAACTATAGATGCAGAAACTCGTTAAGAACATTGGAGCTGTTCAATAAAAACAACATTTCTAATACCAAATTTTTGGAGGCTTGTAAAAACGAATATAAATAATCATTTTTAAGAACCTCTTAAAGTGTGGGGTTTTTTTTTACACTCAGTTCTGCAAGTGCCTCTGAAGATGGCTGCATCTTGGATCAGGTGCAGGTGCTGTGTCCTGCAGGGAGGCTCAGGGAGGTGATTGGTTTGAAAATGAATGTGAATAAAGCTGCTCACTAGCTCAAAGGTACAGGGTATCACTTGGCTGCAGCTGGGAGGACAGGAGGACATCATCTGTGGGTACAAGGCTGCTCTGCTGCTGGTTAATGGAAGCCAGTTTCTTGGTGTTTTCCACAGTCGGTTGCTGTGCAGCCTGCAGGGTTGTGCTGACCTGATGTGAGTTAAAATACAGCACATTCTCTGTGTCTTTGTCACTGACAGTGAGTTAAAGAACCAAGTTGTTTCCCTGTATGTTTCCATTATGGGAAACCCCAGTGAGGGCGTAAAGTTTGCAAAAGGCATGTTTAAGTCACGATGACTTTGTAGAGGAAGTTTCCTTTATCCCTGTTAATCTTGATAAGGGTAAACAATAGAATACAACTGCATCTTGGCCTGTGCCAGCTCGTGAGCTCCGCCTTTGAAAGGGTTTTTAAATAATATCGTAATGATCCTGATCTTAATGGCACACAAATCATTATTTCATGCCGGCCGGCACTACCTGAGACAGGAAAAGCCTCCACCGGGCTCCCTCCCTCCACGTGTCGGAGGCAGTGAATCGTGGATTAGCCCTATTAATTGATTTTTGGTGGAAGTTTAACTAGAGAACTGTACCCACTCACTGCTCTGTTCCTGCCCCCAGGCTGCTGGCTGTGGCTGGGTGCCAGGGTGCAGCCAACCCCTCACTTGCTCCCTGTGCATGACTCCCAAAGGATGGGGCTTGTTGCTTGGGATGGGATATGGGCACAGACCGCCTTTAGCCCAAGCAACCATAATGCCACTGAGTGTGAGTGGTGGCTGCCCAGATGACCCTTCTCTTGCTTTAAAGCTTTTTTTTTTTTTAATTATTATTTTTTTATTTTTAATTATTATTATTTTTTTCCCCTGGGCAACCATGCATTATTACTTACTCAATAGACAGCATTCCTGTAGCAGGGTAGGGGGAAGTGATGTGCTCTCTCAGCTAGGAGCTGTATTTTGGACATGCTGCCAAGGAGCAGTCTGTCTGTCTTTCTTAGGGCCTCACTGTGAAATCATCATGGGGTATGTTAAGGACAGGGGAGCAGATGGAGCTTTCAGTTCCCTTTTTTAGTAGACTTATTAGAACCACAAAGAGTGCGTGTGTGCCCGTGTAAACTAAGGAAAGGGGGAGGCAGAATCACAGGAAAAGTGCATGCTGTGTCCTTGCTTTTGCCTGCTGTACCTATGACAAAACTAGCTTAGATATTTGTTGTGGTTTTAAGAAGTGCTTTATCAGATTACTGCTTTCTGGGATACACAAAAGCAAGATGCAGTTCTTGAGCTGAGAAGTAATTATACCATTGAACTGTTATACCATAAACTGGAATTGAATTCAGTAATTTCTACCGGAAATCTTAGCCTTGTGTTTTAAGCTGTGTAGCAGGAGAGCAGGAGTGAAGCTGAGCTTTCCTGGTCTGTTTTTTTCTTTTTTTTAAAATAATCCTTTTCCTTCAGTTTGATAAAACTATGTATACAGGTGTGAAAACCTAAACATTTCCTCTTCCTACCCAAGAGTTCAGTAGTTTGTGGTATCAGTATGTATCTTGGTTATCTTAAATTAGGCCCAAGAAATCAAATACACTCTATCTATAGATTGATCTCAGACTTCTTTCCTTAGACCTGTCTCAAATTTATGGGATACTTATTCATGGTATTTGTTCTCAGTCTAAAACTAGGTTGGTTTATTTGTCAGCATACAGATTTTGCCTGTGTGTGGTGATCCAGCATCATATTTGGGATCAATTAGCCTCTAGACCAGTTAGTTTGGGATTACATAAGAGTCCTGTGTTTGAGAAGTGATATTGAATTCCGTGACCAGAATTGGAAAATTAATCGTTTTAGGAGGTCACAATTCTTAATAGTATCAGTCAGTTGTATGCCCAAGGAGATGTCTATTTACTGAACAAAGAACTGTAGGCTGTGAAGCTGCTGTGTGGGGGAAATCACTTATTTTAGCCCTGCGCTTCAGTCTTCCCTGGGCCCTGCCTGAAGTTGGAAAGTGTGATGGTGAACCTAATCAGAACCTCATGCAGCAATGAGTAATAGCAGCGGGGACAAAGCTGAGCTCACTCTCTTGGTGAATTCTGATTGATGCTCATGAGTTGTTTCTTTTTGATAATTTGCTTCTGCAGTTTCTTTCCCTTATTTGAAAGCAGCTGCAGAGCTTTGACAGGCGACCACGAAGCCCTGAACACATAAGCTCTTCTCAAATCTATCTTAATATACACCGTCTTATGACAAATAGCCATCTTTGTAGCTAAGAACTTAATCTTCTTTGATGATTCATGGCAAATTTCTTAACTCTAAAATAAGGAATAGTTTTCTTGGTGCAGTTTAGCTTTTTCTCCAGCTCTTGCATGCAAAGCTCTGCCGTGAAGAATGTTTCTGTGAGCATGTTTCTGTTACTAGAAGGGCACTGTGCTTTTCAGGGTTTGCTTATTTATCCTCTAACAACCTTCTTAATGCAGCTATGAAGAATGGGAATTCTGAGTGTCACTGATGTGATCCCAACTGAAGCAATCCCAACTTATCACTGTGTGTGTATCTGGAGGGGGGTGTCAGGGAGATGATGAGGCCTGACTGTTCTTGGTGGTGCCCAGAGGTGAGATGAGGTGAGGGCATGAACTGAAACCAGGGAATTTCTGTCTGAACATGGGAAAAACCTTCTGCACATAGTGCTGGCTGTGCAGATGCCGCAGGTCCAGGTGTGCTGGCTCGTGCTGGAGACTGCACTATGATCTTCCTGGGCATGTGCTGAGCCAGTTCTCTAACCAGCAGAGAGCTGTGGGTGGCAGACAGACCACAAAACATCTCTGTGTTGAGTGTTGTGCATGGAGCTGGTTCACTGTGATGTCTGCCACGTGCCATAGAGGACACAAACTGTATTTCATCCCTGAGCAGCTTGGTGTGCAGAAAGTGCTTACATCAATCTGCAAATCAGCATTAATATAATCTCACAATGCTGTGGGATGCTACGTGGTGTTTGAAAACTGGATTTGGAGCTTGCCTTAGTGCACTGGGGGAGAGGCCATGTCGGTGCCACCGGCTCCAAGAGCATCGAGGCCAGAGAGAGAAGCACAGAAATTTACTATCGTTCTGGGTTTTTTTTCCCCCTTCCTTCTTCTCAAGTGTCTGGGTTAGTTAATTGTCAGCGTGGAAAAATACCAGCGCTCGGTTTCCATGGGCGTTGGGGAGGGTGGGATTAGTGCCTGTGAAATACTGCAGTACCATGGAAATTGGAGCCTGAGAGCAGGCTGTGAGGAAATTAATCATTCTTTCTCCAGATCGAGGCTGAACATGGGTAAAACGCAGAGATGGGACAGGGTAACCATGGCCACATGCAGCCAGCAAGGGTGCAGCCATCACAGCTGTATCCCTGTGGGCATCCTCCCGCATCTTTGTGGTGGGATGGGGAAGAGGAGCCAGACTGCTTTGTACAGATGGTACTTCTTGTTGGAATAGGTATGCCAGGCTCCAGTCTGAAGAAACTGATGGTGTGGTTGTGGTAACTGCAGCAGTGGTCGGGGCACTGCTCCTGACATGGCCAGCCAGAGATGCTGGCTGGGGGAAGGGGCAGCCATCACTGGGTGCTGCATCCTGGGCCTGCTTCATTGCCATGATATAGCACTCAGTGTCGTACTCTGTTGTTTACTAGTAATTCCTTTTTAATTAAGAAATTTCCCCTGGCGCCCACAAATACTGGTTTCTGGGAACTTCTGGCAACTTATGGTTGGTGTCCGCTCCGTCTGTGGAAAGCAATTAAATAGAACTGCTGTCTGAAAGGAAAATTAATTAAACTGCAGGCTCAGAATCTATCTTGTAGATGGCAAACGAATGCTGCCTTTAATTGGTAGCTGTGTTTGCACCGGGGGAAAAAAAGCTGCCTTTCCTCTGGTGAGGGGTGAATTCAAGGATTGTGCAGGAACGTGGACACTGCCATTGTACAGCACAACCCAAGAACTGTGAAGGATGGGTTCAGAATGTAACAGGAATGCCATTTATTTTGGGAATTCTTAGTTGATATCTCTTCATGCACCCTCTGTGCCTGTGTATATAAAGACAAGGTTTAGAATGCTTTGTGTTGCACAGTGTAATGAACTCATTATTGATTCTTTGCTGCACGATGCTGTCATTTGTTCTGGCATTCAGTGTGATGCATTTGACATCTGTGATTTGTTTGTAATTCATCTCCATTGATTGTCTGATGTGTTTTCTATGTTTTCACATTCTGTCAATATGGTTTATGCCATGACCCTGAGGAATAGCACTGTGTTGTGTTTTGTGCTGCAGAACAGTGAGTCCAGTCTGATGAGCAACTTCAGCGCTGTTCTTCTCATGGCCACTGTCCTACATAGAAAACAAGGCTGTGGAAGGGAAGGAGTAGCTTCTGCAACCTCTTCTTTTCTAAACCAAAAAGTGTGTCTGATGTCAGCTGGGAGTAGGTTGAAGGGAAGAGCACTGGATCTGACTGAGGACTGGAGGATCTGTGAGCACATTGCTCATTGCTGTGTGAATTCCACACGCACCAATGCATGCTGCTCACTGCTGGGAGTGCCGCAGGGTGATGTGGCTGACAAGGAGCAGGCACAGTTAGATGTACAGGTGTGTCTAAGACAGTGCAGAGAGCCACGGGTGAGGGTGAAGCTGCTGGAAGGTCTGTTGATTCCTTTACCTTGCCTGCGCTTTGCACTTGACTTGATTCTGGTTATGTGACTGGCTTATGACTCAAGTTAATATTGCTAAAACATCCATTTCTGGTTCACACTGAGTTCTGTGACTGTGTGTGCTTTTCTGAAGTAGCTGAAGGCTGGATCTTCAGCTCCGGGATCTCTGGTGGCATTGCTTCAGAGGTGTTGTGTTTCACCTGCTGCCTTCGCTGTGGTTTGTTTTGTTTGCATGGAGGATAACAGAGTGCAGTGGTTGCCTCTCTTGCTGTGTTCCCTGTTGTGTGATGTATGTGGTTTCAGGGACATGTTTTAGACCTCAGTGTTGGAAGGTGTCCCAGTAGACATAAGCGTCACTTGGAATCCTCATTTAAATTTCTAATGATCAGTTATACTAGGTGGGAGAATGAGCCGGTCCTTTATTTATGTTTCATGTGACGCTGTAATCCACAAGAACTACAGATTTGCAAATGTATGTGTTAATAAAAGAGAGCAGGAGGCCTCTTGTTGAAATTCAGTGAACTCACCAGCTTCTGTCACGTCAGACATCAGTGCCTCACTCTGTGTCCATATGCAGGAAATAAACTCAGCAAGGCCCACCAGGCAGGAGCTGCGTCCTGCAGCAGCTCGGGCTGTGCTATGGCCAATGCACAACTGCTTTCCAATGGTGTGTTCTTCTTTCCTGTTTCTTTGTGCTCTTTAACCTATGATGCTGTTTCCCAGACATCGTGGTGGGTTTCAGTGGTGCTGGGTAAAAAAAAAAGCATTAACCAATGAGACCTGCTTGTTCAGGTAAAGGCTTCTTACAGGAAAGGAATAGGGTTGCTGAAAAGACCCCCTTCCTCAGCATCTACCTGCCTCTCTGCTGTGAGGATGTTACTTCCTTTCCTGTTGACTTCTTACAGAAAAACGCTCACTGAATATTTATAGATAAATGATCACCAGCTCCTGATTTCTCAGTGGAAACCCCACACTAACAGACTGTCCTGAGTTTCCTTTAGTTATGTTAAATCTGAATTCTGGATTTTTTCATCTGAGGCTGTTGACGGGTTGGTCTTCACAGTGATATCCACCAGAGAATTCAAGCGAGAAAATGATGTGTTTCTCAGGTCAGCAGCCTTTCTGCGGGGCCAGGCTTTCCCTTCTGAGGTGACACTTTGCATTTGGGTTTACGTGAGATGACAGTTCACACCTGCAGTTCCTTCTCTGACAGCATCACTGTCACATATGGCGTGATGTTTGTGGTTTCAGGGATGTTTTGAGACTTCATTGTTCAAAGAGGTCCCAGTTGTGCTCACATCAATCTTTGCACTTCTCAGCAGAAGACTTGACCAAAACAGCAATTTTCTGCAGCTTGGTCTGTTTGTGCAAAGCTGGTTAAGCCTGTTCCTTAGCGCACAGAGCGTGCAGCATCCATTGCTGCGGATGCTGCCTGGAACTCCTGGTAACTCCTTTTTCCAAAGTTCAGGTGCCAGTGAGGGACGTTGTGGTTATGTTTTTTCTAATGGGTTTTTTAAACTTAGCGAGTTGTTTTGGTGGTGTATAACAACACAGGAGGAATTCAGACTGAGACTGATATATGCAGGTTCTCCTTTAGAGCATTTGTTTACCTTGGGCTTATGGTCACAAAAAATGGACTCAAGGGAAATGGGAGAAAAAATGCATGTTTGCACTTCCATCTTTGCTATATTGCCATATATATATATAGATGTATTTTTCTTACAGCATTTAGAAAACTGAATTTACATGCTCTGAGAAAAAAGCAAAATCTTGTTACTCATTACTAGAACACTGCTTTTAAAGTAAGATGCAAGGAAGGTGGAGGCACTGTATGTGGAGGTGGAGTTTGCTATATGATTTTTAACTCCCTTTTTCACCCACGGGCACTTCTTTGCAGCTGTTTGTGATGTGAGTCACCATTATCTCTGGCAGCTCTTTGAGTGCAGCCCTGCTAAACAGCTTGTAGTGCCAGCTGAGGTGTGAGCCTTCTTTTGGAAAAAGAAAATAAATTATAAAAAACTGAGAGGAGAATGGGAGGCCTGTAAAATGGCTCTGGGACTCAGTACAGAGAGGTGAAATTTTTGCTTACGTACAGCGGATTACAAGTTTGGCTTTTTGGCAAAGTGTAAGGTAAGGATTTCTCTTCTTCCTGGAGACAGACCTGCCTTTATTGTAGCGCATGTATCACTTCTGGCTTTGCTGTAGGCACAGTACAGGAGCCTTCTGCATGACTGCGAGAACAAAATCTGCCTTATTTCTCTTCTAGAAAACCTCTTAAATCATTTCACGTAGTATGTGCAGGAAGGTGAACCTCCCCGAAAGCTCATCCTAATAAAAAAAAGAACAGCTAATATGTGTGGAAGCATCTTCTGTAGTTATTTTCTGTATGTTCTCATTGTATTTCTCTCTACTTACAGTGGCAGGAACAGAAAAATTCATTGGGGTAAATGCTTATTCAGATGAGAGCAATAGAAACTCTTAAAGGTTCTATTTTATATAAGATTCAGCTTTTACTACTCCTCATGTAGCTTTGCTAAAAGTATTTAATTCCTAACCTAACCTTGTTTAATAATGTGGGTTTTGAACTTTGTTCTACAGTCTTTCTCAATCTCAAAATCACCATGCAAAAGGTAGAGATCTTTTAAGATTACTTCTTGCTGTCCTTCCTGTGTGCACAATGTTGTCTCTAAGCGTGCTGACATGATTCTGCAGAGCATTTTTCCAGGAACTTCCTCTTGCCAGATGCAATCAGCAGTTGGTGTTGGGGCTGAAGGCTGCTCACCTGGCTTCTGCTGTTTGGTGGTGATTCATTGAGGAGAATAGCTTTGGAGGCTTCATTTTACTGATCCAAATTTGTAAATGATCTTCGAAGGTTTTTTGGCTATGAAAGTGTGTTTGTAGTGGACTGTGTGGATTGCAGTCTACAAAAAAAGTTGACCTGGGTGTCCTCTCGTTGCCAGTGACTTCATGCAATATGCTGAGCTGCTGTGGTTTGTGCTCACCCTGGTACCTTTGTGGATCCAGTTCTGCACCTGTAGCATGTGTATCTCAGGGTGTTTGTAGCAGATGATGTTCATGGTTGTTAGCACTAAAGTTTTGTATGACAAAGCTTTTGAAATATTGAGCCTGTCCACAAGGAACTTCTCTTGGATGATATCCCCAAGTCCTAAGTTTGCTTTCTGTTGAGTAACTGGTATGTTGTTTTCGTGCCAGCGCTTGCCTTTTCTCCTCTTCATAAAGTCCTGGTGAGAATAAATATCAGCTTTTGGGGCTGGGGAAACAGATGTGCATGCAAAAAGAAAACAACAGAACCTGACAGGTGAGTTCTTGCAGGTCTGATTGTGCTGGTGTCCCTCCCATCATACCTGTGTGTTTTGTTTGCCCTATCTTCTACCCATCGTGCCTGGAAGGTGGCAGACTGGTTTGGTTCCCTTGTTCCCTGTAGGGAGGGGACGTGTATAGTGAAATGCTGTGCAGTGCTCTCCAGTGGTGGTGCAACTGCTTAGGACATCAGCTGTTCCAAATGCGTTCTGCTTATGCTCCCCTCAGACATGGCTGAGGTTTAGTTCTGTTGTAGGGCTTCTGTCCTGCATTACTGTATGGCCAAGTGTGACTCGTAGGAGCCAGATGTGGCAGTGGCTGCCCTGCCAACAACAGAGGCGCTTTAGAGCTTCAGCCACAGCCAGCTGCTGGGTGGTGTGTGCTGCTTCTTCCTGCAGAGGGATGTGAAGGATTCTGCCAGCAGGTCTCAAAGTGTCTCAGGAAGGATTTTGTTATATCTTCCCATCACTGGGCACTGTAGAGGAAGAGAGAACAAGTAGGTTTGGTGGGGCTCAGTGACTGGAAGAAGGAGTGGGGTGAGCTTTGACCAACAGCCAGATAGATGGCCTGTTATGACCTTAGAAAGATTGGAATTTGGACCTTCTTCCAAGAAAAAACACCTTTTTTTTTTTTGCTTTTACATTTGAAGATGTTAGTATTTTTCTAGACTTGATTACATGGGATAATTAGTTCCTTACATGTATGTGCAATAGAGGTGGGAACAGGGTAGCACAAGTGGAAGGCTTACAGAAGCTAAATCATCAGCTTGCTCAGGATTGATTCCTTTGGAAGAAGGCAGCTGTTTTGGAGGGTGGAGTTTGCCACCGTGCGAGAAGCTTGGCATGCACTTGCATAACAAGCGATAATAAATGTTATACTTGGGGAGGCGTTTTCATGTTTTTCAGTAAAAATAGAGCAGTGCAGGGCTCTGTAGTTTCATTGTTATTTCATGTATGCCTGTGCTCTCCACCCCCTTCCGGGCCTTAGAATGAAGGAGCAATAAATGGGATCACTGGCAAAGGGCTCTTTGAGACCTGCTTTCAAAGCTGTTTCAAGAACAAATAGTAAATGTGATTGCAGACTAAGAAAAGGAATAAACTGGTCATAGGCACCAGTATTGTAGTACTCTGAAATAATGCTGTTTGTAGGGGATGCTGGTCAGTGCTTTTCCGTTGTCCTCTTTTTGGTTGTGCCTTTTCAAGCTGAAATTGTAATGAGAGATGATAATTATAAATCTACACTTGTCTGAGATGTAAGAGAAGGCCAGACAATGAGAGTTGGTGAAAAGATGACAAATGTGTAATTCCAAATGTGTGTGTGATTTTAGAAGGTCAGGAAAAGCATTTGAGACCTTTAAGATGTCTCTTGTTCTGCCAAACCCACTGTGCTCTGCCTTGTGAGTGTGATTAACGTAACACTGTGTACAACTAATTGTCTTAGGATTCTGGTTTGTTCTCCAAAGAACTGTTGCCAGCTGCAGGTGCTGCTAATATGGGCAGGTATTGACATTTTCCTTAGGTTTAGGCAATTCGGGTAAAGATTGATTGTTTTTAACCATTTTTGGTACTTCTGTAAAGGGTAATTATAGATAAGTGACTAAGGAATCAACTCCCGTTCATCTCTAGTCACTAATAATATTGTGACTGGGCTCATTTCTTTTTTTGTACGAAATCCTGCTTATATCCTTCAATGCCTTGTAGTACGTACTGAATATATCCGCTTTCTTCTGGTATTAGACGGTGATGGTATTATAGAAGAAATTCTCTTCTGCCTGCAAGGATATCTGTGCCAGTTGCCTTTCCTGCACCTGGTGGTTCCTCTGCCTTTTGCTGCTGTTGCCCATTATTATGAATGAATCTGAGGTTGGCACTTGATGTCATGTATTCAGCACTATCTGGGAAGGAGTTGTATAGCAGGTGAAATAAACTTGCACATACTTCCTCCCCTCCCCCCTTAAACTCCTTTATAAAAACAGCTTCTCTTTTGTTAAGATGCATCTTTATGAACAGTGTATTGCAGCATCACTCTTTGTTCCACTAAATGCAGGTTCATTATGCCCAATGGTTATAATGGGCTGTCTGGTTAATGGGCAGCCTTCTGGCTGTGGTGACCTTGCTTGCATTGTGTGGCTTTCAGTGTTGATCCGTCATGTTTCTTTGTTGATGTTCCTGGTGCCGTAACCCTTTCATTTGAAAGCTGGCCATGTCAAGACAGGAGGGGCTGCCTGTAGGAGCTCCCATCTGCACTGTCCCCAGGCTTCTGTTCCATTTCCTATATCCTCTTCCAGCCTTTACAGTAACACTACCAGAGCACCATTGTAAATTTGCATTTAGATGCAAACTACGTTAACAGCTTTCAGCAGCTTTCCCCAAGTCCGTGATTTTTGTTCAATTTGACATGTAGCTGACTTCATTAAGACTGCCTTTTAGCACTGACACTGCTTTAAATAAAAATCCATGCAGGCTACTAAGTTTTGTACTATTACGTTGCTGCATTTATTCACTGAGCCTCCTACCCTCTCTCCAGCACAAACCCCGTACTTTGAGAACGACTAATACAGGAAGCTTTTAAAGCAAGTTACGGAACTGTTATTAACTCAAACATGCCTGTCAGATGTGTGATGTCATTGGCATTACCCAGAGGGCTTATTTCTACTCATCCAGTGTCATGCTCTTAAGTTTATGTAGCATTCAGTTTTAAAACCTGATGCAAATCAGCAGTGATTCAAGCCAGAGACTGATGCTGACACGGATCTGTGGAATGACATACTTTAATGGCAACTTATTTATAGAGCACAATGGAAGCACTCATACATCACTTTTTAATAATTGTGGCTACCAGGAGAGCCATAGAGGGGTTTTTTTTGTGTGGTTTTTTTTTTTTTTTTTTTTTTGTAAGGCTTTCTTCAAGAATGAACTTTCTCCCATTATGAAAATCAAGGAAATTATATATATAATCTATAGTATATATAAATTATAAAAATATTATATACATATAAATCTAAATATATACATATTTAAATCCCCTGCCTCCCCTTTGCTTTCATAGAATCCTTAGTGTTGGAAGGGACCTTTGAAGGTCCATTTATATACATCCATTTCAGGGTGACAGTATCTGGCCCATACAACTTCCCACTGTTTCTAGCATGCTTGCTGTGCACCCTGCACCCCACATGGTTGTTTTTTGTCAGCAGTCTCTGCAGGGATCTCAGTCTTGAATCTTCTGTGATCCATATAATCAGGCTGCCTCCCCTTAACACCTGTACAAATACTGCTGATACACAGAAGTCTGCTATTTCCTCACCTCCACGTATATTTCATTCCAATTCACTGATGCTTTTCACGGTACCTGTGAACAGATCAGGTGCTATGTTTGTCCTCGTACAGATTTTCCTTAAACAGTTCTACAGATCTTCATGTTGTTGTCTGACAAATCTTGTGTGTCAGTAACAGTAACACTTTGCAATGGTGACACTCAACTAGAATGTCACATAGAATGTTTGCTTTTGGGTGGGACTACAAAGTGCATTTTGCCACTGAAAAGTCCCTTCAGTTTTTGCTTCCGAGGCAACTTTGACATTTTGTCTGTTCTCGGGGATACTATTTATATTTTATTTTCTTATTGTGGTTATATAAATGACTGTGGATCTGCTTATTTCCTTGTATTCCCGTTCTTTCCTTTCTTCACCTCTTTGCTCAGTGTTATTACATCAGTTCTCCAAGAAGAGAGAGGAACTCATTGAGGTAGTGGAATGTTTTCCTCCTTTCCCATTTTGACTAAATAGAGTGGATGCTGACTGGTAATGGCTACGCTCCATAACAAATGCAGAATTATCCATAACTTGACAAAACAGATTGTTGAGAAGTACTTTTCTTGGACACAAGGAAGCAAAAACAGTTTGTTGGCCAAATCTTTAAAATATTGTTCATTCTCCAATGGAATTTAATTTTAAGAAATGGAATTGGGTGATTTGAGATGAAGAGGCAGATTATAATATAAATCACATTTTGGTGGATTTTACTTGGGTCTTACACAGGCACAGGTTTCTGGCAGGTCTTCCCTAGTTTTCTGTGACCCTTTTGGTAAGATTGAGTTGGATAGGGCTGCGTTCATGTCCTTGCTCAGCTAACAGAGCCCTGGTTCTGCAGTTGTTTCAGAGAAATGAGGCCAAACTGCAATCTGAGCCAGATCTAAGTAACAAGTTTTAACTGTTTGATTTATTTATAGACTTCCAACTGCAAGAAGTTCGATATTAGATATATTCGAGTCAACAAGAGTTGATGTAACTGCAACATGAAGAATTGCCTAACTGTATTTATGACTGTTGCAAACTCTGTCACGTTACCTGAGAAGTTTGCAGAGGAATGATCGCAATGTTGTGGGGTTGGCTTGCTGAAGCATGCAGTGCAGAGAAGCCAAATCTAATTACAAGTGTTTGGGAACTGGGGAGTGGCACCAAAACTGTGAGAAGAAGGAGAAAAAAAGGGCTGTATCTAATGGATTATGGGACGAGTTGCAGTATGACGCAGACTGCTCATCAATATTTTTTGTCCAATGTATTAATTAAAAGAAAATTCAGGCAGTTCATTGAGCACCCGTATACTTTTAAATATTCAATTTTTTTTGCATTTTAGCATTTTCTGCACGGAAGACAATCTAAACTAATGAGAGATATATGTGGTGTTATGTTCAAGTTTACAGTTGGGGCAAGAACTTTATTAATTTCAGCTTCTGCTGCAATATGCCAAGTGCAGAGATCTTCATGAATTGCATGTTCTGTTTTGTTTTTTAATAATGAGCTCTGGGATCAGCAAGTGTTAATGTGTGTGCTTGGGCATAACCATATGACCATACACGTACACAAGTGTATCTCAGTGTTTTGTTGGGAGTTCTCTTGCCAAAAAGCATTACCAGGTCCCTGTGGGGAAATACAGGTATTTGGGAAATAATAATTGATGTGCTTTTGTTGTGTGTTCAGCTGCATGAGCTGGCTTAATTCAGGTCACAGGAGCTACTTGAGAACACTATGAGTTTATTTCTGTCCATGCTGCTTGCTGGTGCGTAAAGTGCACCTGGTAGAACGTCGCAGGGAAAACTGCTCAGCTCAGAACAGGAGACACTGCTTTGTGTAGTGGCATGTAAATAACTGACACACAGTGTCTTCAGCCATGACTCTTACATGTTCCTGTCTTCTGGAAGTGCACTGCTGGGGTACATTCAGCATATCTGCCATCCAGACCATATGGATAATCTCAAATTATAAAGCAAAGTGACCTTAGTTGGGAAAAAGCTGGATACACCATGTTGGGTTTGGGGTTGATTCTGTTTTGGTTGAATCTGTTTGAACTATGTCCTGTCTTTAAGTTTATGGTAAACAAGGTCTCAATTGTAAGCATATTCTTTTACAGTGCCCTAGTGCATCTACCATGCTACCCCTTCCACTTCACCAGCATTACCAGCAGTATTTTCCAAGCACCAGAACTTGTCTGACAAATCGTGTGCAACACAAGGAGCAAGACAGATGGAACTAGAGCTGCCCAACCATAATGGTGCTCACAGCTCTACCTCCTGAAGTGCTCTTTGTGCCAGCAGTCTGCTGCCAGCCTTGCTCAGCATGTCCTCTGTTGCAAACATGGCTTTATAGATCCTCCTGGGAACCACATAGAGTTCTGTTGTCAGTTGGTCTACGTATCAGTGGTGGTCAGTGGACTGTGTTTTTAAACAATCATCAAAAATACCACTGATCTACCTACACAAATAATTTAACAATATGGTTATAACAATATGGTTTATAACAATAAAGTTATTGCCTCCTCTTGCTTTAGGTACTCTAAGCTGAGAGCCAGTACTTTGTAGGGTCAGATGTTTCCACAAAGCCTGAAACAGTTTCTAGTAATGAAATGATACAATATTAAATCCTGTTGAGAACATGGGGACTATTGGTGTGTGTGCCACAGTGGCTTTTTGCCAAGTGCAGCGCTTCTTCTTCAGTGCTGTCCCACTGCAAAATGAATTTCCTCTTCTGAAGTCCTCTTTTGTTCCTAGGTGCAGCAATGAAGGATTTCATTATTAAAGTGGGTTTTGCTTTGAGCTTTATGATAACAATGAGGACAACATAGGAAGAAGAGTTCTGTTCTTTTTCCCACACAGTCTATGCCTGTTTTTATTTTGGTAGAACTTTGTTCTATTCACAGTCTGTAGCTGAGTTTTTTTCCCAAAGAACAGATGTCATGGTTTTCCCCAGGTATTCCTCCAGAGGATGTTCACAGTGCTCTTCAGATGGTTTTCTTCCTCTTCAGCACTGAAGGATGAGAGTAACCTGGAGCTTATGGAGTGATTGGGTTTTCTCCTCCAGTTTTGTACTGGAGATCAAGATGAGAATGCATTTATAAACTGTTAATGGCCATGATGCTCTTCTTACATCACTCTCGATCTATAGTTCAGTGACAGTGCAGTCTGAAACATACAAACCCAATAGGTGCTGCAGGGTTTAGCCCTGATCTCTCAAAGCTGAAAAGCACACGATTTGCTATGATGAATGCCTGCTTCTTGTTTCTCTGTGAAATATAGGCAGTAAATATAGGCAGCACAGTAGGTTAAGCAATTCAGAGTAGCATTAGCATTTCTTGGTAATCACTGTGATGCTTTGTTTTCTCTCAGACCTTGGTGCTTAATGATTAATTCAATTGCAGTGTAAGTAGATGCACTTACGTGCCTGAACAGATGCAGTAATCAATCCAATATGACACCTTGTCTATTCTTACATTGTTTGCACCCTACCGTATCATTTTATTTTGCAAGTAAATTAAGCACCTAGAATAATGAACACTCAGTTGCTGATTATTCTTTATTAATACTTTCCTAAAGTTAATTTTACAAGCTCTCAGAACTGCAGGCAGAGAGAGCTCCTGATGTCTATACCAATGGAAGGGGTTCCTGTTCACATCACTCCTTACCGGTGGCTGCCTTCTCCCTGCTGATAGACCTTATGGAGCATGGGTTGGAGGGGCAGAAACCTGCAGTGCATTGACAGTGATGGGCCCTGGTGGGTGGGTGATGGCAGGCTCCTTCCATGGCACATCTGCAAGAGGTGCCTGCAGAGTGCATTGAAAACCTTCTTTCAGATGTTTCAGTAGAAACAGCTCCGTAAAGATGCTCAGTTATTCAGTTAAGAGGCAAATTTGCATTGAATTTTGTATTGTATTTGTTTTGTATTGTATTTATATTTGTATTGAATATTGTACTGAAATTTGTATTTTCCCACTGAATGCTATCTTCTTTTGCAGTGATCCCTACGTGAAGCTTTCCTTGTATGTAGCAGATGAGAACAGAGAACTTGCCCTGGTGCAGACAAAAACTATTAAAAAGGTACGTGTATGCTTTATTTCTTTGTTTCGTAAATGTTAAGAATATCAGAACAAGCTTCTATAATATAATACAATTCCTACTTAAGTTGTTACAGACATGTATCTAATCTTAATGCACTCTTCTTTCACACCAAAATGAGAAAATTAGTGCATGCATATGTTCAGTACGTGTGATCTGACTGTCTGAAAAACAAAAACCAGCACCAAATATATTGCATATTCTCCAAAGCTTGGCTTGCTGACTCTCATGTACATCATTCCTGTTTCTCTTACCAAAGTCCTATTTTCATGAAAAGCATTTGAAATTAAAAACAAAACAAAACATGTTGCTCTGAGCATCATTTATTTGACTTCTGGCGAAAAGACTGGTCTTTAAATGTCCTCTTCCAAAATGACAACTTCCTAATATTTGCACAGGGATTTAAAATAACCAAATGAGAGATGATGGTAAGAAAATCATGGAAATGTACTGAAAATGCAGTGCGTTTTTTCTTCATTTCTTTTGTTTCATGACACAGAAACAGAAATACCCTAAAATTATAGAAAGTATTTTTTGTAAATAAAGCTTACTGGTAGTGATGGCAGAGAGGAATAAAGTCACAACCTTTATGAAAAAGAAAGATGAAAACAGTGACTTGCATTTTTAGAAAGATGTTTGGAATGGGCAGTGATTCAATTTAAATCATTATTGCAAAGCAGAATAGAGAGGAGGATTTTGCTACCCAAACAGCAAACTGATGCTGGTATAAAATCCAGACATTAAGTGCCATTTACAGTCAGTGCTGTGACATCCTGCATCCCACGTAGGGCTCAGGTGGAGAGTTTTGCAGGGCTCAGGGCAGAAAGTGAAAGTTTTCAGGCTTCCAGTCTAACCATTGTTTCATAATAACTTTTTAACATACTCCTTGAAAACACTTCCTTCATAGCCTACCCAGCTTTAAGTTTTTTATATACAAAATCGTGAGAAACATAACTTTCTTTTCTGGAAATAAAAACAAACAAACCAAAAACAAAACAGTTGTACCTATTTAGTTAATACAGGAACAATGTGGACTGTGCCTTTTTTTTCCCCATTAATTGGTGAAAGATTTATTGCCACTTGTGTATACAAATGTGGGAAGTTTTCCTGTGATACTCTTATCTCACTTTGGTAGCGTGTGCCTGTTGCTGTGCCATTTCCTGGGGTGTGTTTGCACAGAATTGATTCTGTTCTTGGAGTCATATCGATGGAAAATGCCTAGGTCACTTTCAGGCTGTATAATACCTGACTGTTTTACTTGTGATATAATATTAACCATCGTGTTCTTGCTGAAGTGCAAGATTGACTATTTACTACAAAACAACTTGGTTCACTAGAAACTATTACATCAGTACGCCTGTACCAAAAAGCCTTTATTACACTGCAAAGGTTAGATGAGAAGGATAAATGGGGGCAGGTGAAGGTTTCTTCTCGTCTTCTGACTTTGCCCTCTGCAGTGATTTTGGAGCAGCAGTGATACAGGCTCAGACCTGGCCAGTTGCCACTGAACCACCCGTTTGCACTGCAGAGAACTGAGTGAAAGTCAGAAGTACTGGAGCAGCTATGCCCTGCAGACAACTCGCTGGGCAAGTCCAGTCCTTGCTGTGTGTTTTTGTTCTCTTTAAATAGTATGGTAGGTACTGGTAACTGACAGATGCCTGTAGATAGGAGGAAGATTCTCATCTTTCACCTTTCCCTTCAATGAAATGAAGATGGTGAGAATGGTGGTCCAGGTGATCTCCAGAGGTTCTTTCCAAGCTCAGCAATTGTGTGACTCAGAAGCATAGGACTGTTACAGTGGCAGTGGAGATGCAGGGTGGGTCAGAAAGGTGCAGGGATCCTTTGGCTTTGGAGAGAGCCTTTATAGTAATGCTGTGAAGGGGACCTGCGAGAGTGAGAGCTGTGGCAGGGATGGTACTTAATTTTTTCTTCCTGCTTCTTAGGAAAAGATGGAGATCCCATCCAGAGTTTAAATAAATTCCTGGTTCCTTCCAGTAGCAGTGTGTTTATTCTTTGGGTGTTATAGCCAAAGCAGATTGCCTTATATCTATTTTTATATCTTTTTTTTCTTACTAGAATAACACTGCCTTTATTTGGATGGGTGTTGCTGGTGTAAAAGCATGTGTACTGAAGAGATGGCGTATTTGGCTCCCACATGTCTGAAAAGCAATGGCTGTAGAGGCTTAGTGCAGAGATTGAAATGAGAGATTGGAAATAAGATTGTGCCCTTATTGCTGAAGGTGATAGCTACCAGCTCTGGGGGTGCGTGATGGGCAGGAGAGTAGGAAAGCAGCTGAGAAGACCACCATCAGCACCAGACATGGTGCGGATGTGAGAGCACTGCAGTGACTGTGCTGTGAGCTCATGGGTGTCAATGCTGCCCTGGGAAGAAGAGAAGGGCACTGCTCAGCTACTCTGGAGTGTGAGGGTGAGCTTGGGGTGCTCCTGGGATTGCCTTTGTTCACAGTTCTTTGTAACCATCACTTACAGCCTTTATTTTCTCAGTCATTTCCCTAATAGTATCATGAACTCATCCTGTGGAAACTTCTCATCAGTTGTTTGTTTTGAGCTGCTGAATTTCATCTCGAGTTGCCTGCTCTCCGAGCAGTTCTCTTCCTATGCAACTCACAACTTCTGTTGTTTATTTCATCAACAGCAAACATTGTGGCGTGCCTTCATTTTGAGACAAAAATACTGAGCAAAATCTTTCCCAGGAGTGATTCTGAAGGACGCTACCAGTGACCAAGTCTGTAACTGGTCTTTTAACGTGGCAGTATCTTGCTCTTTACCTCGTCCTTAGTTTTCTACTCATTTTTGCCTCCCTTGGTATATGGAGTGAGTTCCTGTGGCCCTGTCCTGCCCTGCAGGAGTGCAGGCAGGAAGGCAGAAGGGTGCACGTCCCCTTTCATCTCCAGCTCTGTGATGCTGGACCTGCCCTTGTGTCAACCAGGATGCAACCTACACTGCTTCCTCACTCTGCAAAAGTAATCAGAGAAAAGGTTTGGGTTCATCTGTCACGATCTGGCTATGTTGCGTTTCTGAGGTGTTTTGTTTAATTTTACCTCCCTCCACACATTCAGTTCCTGCAGCTGTGACACCTGAGTAAGGCCTTGTTTTCATTTGGAAACACTCTTTTTGTAGTAGGACATTGGGCCTCACAGTCCTGTAAGGTGCTGGGTATGGCTTAACATCTTTGTCCCTGGTCCTGTGACTTCACATGTCACTTCTTCTGGAAGGTGACCATGTGTTTTCCTCAATGTGACTGCACTGAGCTTTGAAGAGTCCATATCAGCTTTGGCCGTCGCACCAAATATCTCAGTGCAGATCCCTGTTAGCTCTTCTGCCCGTACCATAAAGTGAAGCTTACTTTCTTCTGTCTAAAACATTTGGTCTCTTATTGAGGCCTCATTGCTTAGTAGCATCTCTTCTTTCCTAGTTTGCTGTATATTTATATGGTTGAAAAACCCTCCTTGTGTTTGTTCTAATATCCCATGGAAGATCTAACTCAGCTTGACTCCTGGCAGTCCTTTATCTCTGCAATACTTGCCCTTTTTAGGATGTAGCTCTTTGCTGGTGAGTCTTTTTGTTGTTGTTTCCCTGCTAATATCCTTTATGAAGCGGTTATTCACCCATTTATTTCTGGAGGCTTTCTGTACAAATGTTTTTCTCCTCGGCTGTGATTCTAACACTTGTACTTTCTGGCTCGACCTATCAAATGTTGGATTGGTGAAGGTGGAAGCAATTTCTAATAGTCACCTGCTTGTTTACTAAAAATTGTGCTGCCTAATACATCATTATTTCCTGAAACTGGTAATTGTGGTTAAGCAGTACTCAGAATTAATGCGTTATTGATTAGCAGTAGTGCCCTTAAATCTAGTTGCCAGATTAGATGAGAGGTTTCTCTTGCCAAGAACAACTGCAGTGAACAAATGCAAATATTTAAAACATCATATTTGTTTTATTTATTGCTTTATTGCTTTAGTGAACGCATTTTTGCTCTTTATGGCAAAAAAGCAGGAAACTTCTCTCTGTCCCTTACCTCGTCCTTCTAATTACTGGACTTTTTCTCATTAAATAATTTCTGTATTTCTGTAGATTTTCTAGGAGGCAGTTTTCAGATCTCAGTATTTGAATTCATGGGTTATTTGCTGGGTTGAGATTCAGCCCTATCTCAAAGGTAAAGGCTGTGGGCTGTCAGCACTGCGGCCACAGGCATGTGTGGGACCCCGCTCTGGGGAAGTGCTGCACATTGAGCCCCTGTGTCATGGGTAAATGTATTGCGTCCATGCTACGGAGTTCTTGATGAACAGCCAGGATCATCTTCTCTGCTCCATCAAAGCTCTGGTGGGTAAAGCCAGTTCACCCCAGCAGCTCTTCTGGTGAAGCTCTGCTGTGTGAGGGAGCAAGGAAATGGTTCAGCAGGGAAACAAGACCTGGGGACAGACCATGCTTGGTTTCTAACTTACCGGAATTTGAAATGTGCCAGTTATCAGTGTTCCTACTTTGAATTTTTATCAGTTTACGGTTTTATGTTGGAGCTTCCTTCAAGTCACAGATGGAACACAATTTATTTTGTCTGTTTTATTTGGATCATTAGAGCAAAATTATAATCCTCTGCAACCTCCGGGGCGATCAGGAAGAGTAAGTTGTCTGCTTGGAGGAAATAACCTTTCCTTTTGTCCATTCTCCTTTCTAAGAGGAGCTCTGAAAGGAGCTGTGGGCGCCCCATCCCTGGAGGTGCCCAAGGACATGGATGGGCCCTGGGCAGCCTGAGCTGGGGGGCAGCCAGCCCACAGCAGGGGTGGGGTTGGGGGGGGGGTCCTATTCTGTGACTATGATTCATTTATACTTTCCATCTAATTTCAGTTCTTCTGACTCAAATCCCTTCCCACATTTGGTTTACTTAGTAGAGCGGTTCTAAGTCATTTGACAGCAGTGTTGGTGCTGTTTTGTCAGGAAATGCTTTTTTTTTTCCCCCTGGTGTTTTCTGAAAAACTGTCACTTGCATGCATGTTGTGATGGCTGTGAAATTGCAAACCTGCAGATATTGTAGCATCCTAATATGTTATTTTCTTTTGTAGACACTAAATCCAAAATGGAATGAAGAATTTTATTTTAGAGTAAGTTTCCCTTTTAAATGCAATCACTGTAATGTAGAAACTAATTGCATGGTGTTTTGTACGATTTTATTTAATTCACTGTTTATATGTCTTTATGAAAAGAAAATGTTCATCCTGATGCTTCCTGTGGTCTTAAAATGTTAATGTAGTGGCAAATAATCAGAAGCATTTCTGAAAAACGTATGAAATTTAAGCTGTTATGGAAAGATTAAAAATAAATAAATAAAATGAAAGACACGGAAATTTAGGGAAGGAAGGTTGAAAAAGCAGTTTCTCTTGACCTTCGTATTGCTTGCCAAGAAATATTCATATCACGCTTTTTTCTTGTTTTTAACTTCTGTCTTTTTTGAATCATTCATAAAGTGAAGGTAACTTTCACTTAAAACTGAGTGGTTTCAGCTCGCAGGTGACTTTTCATAAGAAATGATCACTTGAGAAAGGTAAAAGAAGATTTAAAATGGTGATCATCAAAACCAACATAATAGAAATGAAAACAGCGATAACTCAGATGCCGAAAGTATTTTCTGAGGAGGAATGGATTTATTTCACTGCAGCTGCAGCTTTCACAGAAGTAGGTTAGGTAAAATTTCACTGGTTTTAAAATCTAATCTTAAACAGCTGCTTGAGAACAGACGTTGTCATTGTAGATTGTTAAAAATCAGCATCCCATCAAGCACTGTTTATAGCCTTAGTGCTCATCTCTCTTGCTAACAGGAATATTTAAATAGTTCCCACCAATTCAGTTATAGTAAAAGTGCTTTTTTGAGGTTCAGATGGATTTTTTTCCTTCATTTTTTGCATGTGTACCAAGTTCCAACCATTTCAAGGTTTGGCAACTGGTTAATACACATCTAAATCTCTAAAACAGTCTTTCGATAAGTATTTTTTGTCATTTGTATAATACAACCTGTTTTTTGAGCTATGCAGCCTGCAGGCACTAATTTCACTTCCCTCATCCCATCCCTTTCCCAGTGCTTCTAAGACAAAGCACAGAGGTGGCCATGGCACAGGAAAGAGTGTCAGGAAGTTTTACACTGCTATCATACATAAAGACAGTTGCACCCATTCTGATTTGGGTTCAGGGCTCTGGTGTTCTGTCCAGTCTGGGTTTCTGTGTTTGTGTTCTCCCAGTTAGTTGAAGCAAAGGATTTATATAAATGTATTAGTTCTGTTTGCCTTGATTTAATCATTTTCTAAACTTGTGCCCATGCAGTGTTCTAATTGAGTGAATGAAGCTAAAATAATATTATTTTGATTTTCTCCTAGGTAAACCCAACCAATCATCGCCTCCTGTTTGAAGTGTTTGATGAGAACAGATTGGTGAGTACCTGGCTTGGTTGTTTCCCAGAGCTGTGCAACACAGGTGATGGAAACATAGCACATCTTAAAGGTGTATGTTTTCTGTTGTTTACATGGTCGAGAGTTAAAAAATGTTTGTTTACATAGGTTGTAGCATACAAAGTGTCTATTTTATGGGCTAATGGGACAAGAAACACAGAATTACTCTACTTAAGCTAGATGTTCTGTTGGTGGAAACCACATCAGACTCTTCCTGAGGTTTCTCTGGTGTGAGCTAAAAAGCAGTCCCAGCCTTGTTAGTTGCACATAAAGCTGCTGCTTCATCACCTGATCACTTGAGCATCTCTTTCCTGTACCTTTTAATTACTTAATCCTTTTTGAGATGTGGTAACCAGGACTCTGCTCAGTTACACAAGACCCGGGTCCTTGAAGATTTTAGTTAATACCAAAGTAATGCTCTGTGCTTTGTGTTCGGTTCTGCCCCCACTAACACCCAACATGTTGCTAGGGCTTTTAGCCTTGAACCTCACTTGTCTGATGTAAGCGCTATTTCTGAGATGATGAGTCTTTCCAAAACTTACTGCATGTTGCTCTTGTGATGAAGTGAGTACATTTTTCACACTGATGTGTCAAATAGACAACACTGTCATTCTGCATACACTAATTTAAATGGATCCATGTGATGGCACATTGGGTGGATGACTTTTAATTTTTGTCTGCTGAAAATTGAAGCACCATTTTTCTGCTCATGAGATGAGGCCCTATATTTCTTGCTTTGGAGCAGTACAGTGTCTGATGAACCTGCTTGCCTTATTTGACCGGTGTTGTGAGGACATTTTTTTTCCAAACAAAAATACACAGTATGGAAATACTGATCACAGAAAATATCCTGGAGGTGCTCAACACCAGGCTGTATAGAGCCCTGGTCAGCCTGACAGGGTGGCAAGCAACCAGCCCATAGCAGTGGCGGGGTGTTGATGATCTAGATGATCTTCAAAATCCTCTCCAACCTAAGCCGTTCTATGATGCTGTGGTACCTGTATGCCATGCATGCAGCTGGAAGGGTGGTGGGGGTGTTTGTGTTGAGGTGGAGGATGGAGCAGAAGCGCGTGGAAGAGATTTCGTTCTGCCTGCAGAGGGCAGTGGCATGCACGGGGATGTCCATGTGTGCCAGTAAAGAGGTGACAGGAAAAAAAACACAGCTTGACTGTGCGCTGACAGCTGAGAACTGGAAGGTTCAGTATACCCTTTTCTGATATATTTTATAAGATGTTGGGGTTTCCTTTCTGTGGCACTGGCCGTATACTGACAGTATCAGTGTTACTGTGTTGTTGAACCATTTTTTGTTGGTTCTTCGTGTGATCCCACTTCTGCAGGCTGTAACCTGGGGATGAGGAGCTGCTGCTTTCCTTTCAGAAAGCGTTCTGAACCATTGGCCAAGGAGAACAAGTACATGGGTTCATAGTGGCACATTTCCATCACGTTGTATTTACAGAATGAGGCACTAAGTAGATCATTTTAGCTTCCATGTGAAATACTTGTTGTCAACTCTTACATGTCTTTTACCCCCAAAATACTTTATTTTCTTCACATTCCTAAATTATCTCAGTGCTTTCTGTCTGCAGCATATCCTTTCCTTTCTCTCCCCCCATAAGAGCAGAGAATACATGGTGTGTCTTCATCTTCAGATAAAAAAGAGACTATGGAAAATGGTGTACCTGAAAAATAAGATAAAATCAACACTTGTGCTTGCACAAGACAGTTCCACAGCATTGTGGCTGTGTAGAAGCTATTCATGTTTTTCTTCTTGTTGGCTCCTGGTCCACTTAAAACAATAGGGGATTGTGCTGTCTGCTGGCAGTTGCAAGGTTTGAAGCTTCCATTTGTCTTTGATTGGTCACTTTATGTCTTTTGAAAGCAAGCCGCATGGAAACAGAGGTTTAAACGTCTAGACAGAGCACTGACCTGCCACCGATAGTTTGTTGACAGCACTTCTCAGTGTTCTCCTAAGGAACAGATGTCTGTGCATTGAGCTGATCCTACGCTGTCTCTTCTTGTAGATGTGCTTTTAGCTAACCGGGTGCTTCCCCAGCATGTGCGAACCGTTGCGATGGCGGGCGCCCTTTGGCTGCGAGGATCCCCCAGTCACCAATTTCCTGCATTGCAGTGGAGCATATTCAGGGTGTTTGTTCTGCAGTTGGATGTATCCTGCTGGTCTGTTCTGCTTCTGAGGTCTCTTGGCTCTCAGAGTGTAACTGTATTCCGTGCCTGCGATCACGCCCATGGTAGAATTGCTAACTTTCCCACTGGAGGCTGGCCAGTAAAGGGCAGAGTTTCTGTGCGCTGTTTAAGACAAATCGGTACCAAACGGCAATGCGACACCCGTCTCTGGTTTTCACTCGTCGTTACTGCCCGGTAACACTGGAAAAGGAGCTTTGCCTCCTGTCATTTTGCGCATTTCTCCTGTTTCTACTGAGTGAGAAATCTTTGCTGTGCATAGGGCTGCTTTGTTTGCTGTAATTTTTACTGATTAAAAGTGGCTGTGTGGGCTCACTTGGGCTGCATTGCGCTCCTAGGGACAACGTGAAAGTTGTGGCTTTTTAAAGGCAAGGAGCTTGTTACTTAACCGTGCTATGAGCACAGTTAAAATTGAAAGCGTAACGGTGCTATATTTACTCACGTTCTGCCATGATAGCCTCGTGCTGTAACACACACCAAAAAGTTAAGCTTGAAATATTGTTCCTTATTTGCATGTGGCGTTGACTTACAGCCCTAACACCGAACCGTTTGTGTTGTCGTTAACTTTCCGTGCGCCCTGTGCGAACGCGCCGTGCGGGTACGAGATGAGTTAGATTTATAGCGGCGCCGAGTGTGCTCGCTGCCTCGGTCAGCTGCGCCCTGATGGAAAAGGAGCAGCTGGGAAGGTGCTGTTTCAGGCTCTCGCTGGCATTAAAAAAAAACAACAGAACCCCCACTGGCTTAGATTGGAGAGGGGGAACCGGGCCACGTGACCGCCACCATCCTACCCCATGTCACTGTGTGTAGGAGTGCTGATTGCTCTTACCCAATCATGCCTGGAATGCTGCTTGCCACTTGGGCTATTTCTGCTATCTGTCGCTATCAGTGCTGCAGTGCTAACAGTTTGGCAGATGGGACACTTTTTCTTGGAGTTTATGTCTTTGGTTTTTAACTTCTGGCAGCGCCTGAATTGTTGCCGTTCTCCCTCTCCTTTTCTTCTCTCTGTAAAACCATGGCCCATCGGCTGCGGTTTCATTTTGGCTCTGGGCGAAGCAACACAGCCCCCGAATCCGAGATCCTCGACCGGGAGAGAGAAGATGAGATTTTCATGGCATTCCACACTTTGCCGAGAAGAAGCAGCCCTCACGCTTTCTCCCGACACGGAGCAGATTACAGCGGTGGCAGCGATTTCCAAGAAGTGGGCTCCTTGAAAAGGAGCACCTCCATGTTTATTCCCCAGCTGCTGAACAGCATCAGCGCACGTCCCACCAGGAGCTCCTCCATGCAGATCTCTCTCCAGCGCAAGGCTGCAGATGAGTGCGCGACCCCGGAGACCCCCAAGGAGACACCCCTGAGCAAGGCCTCGGATGTTAGGGAGCATTACGTGTCTCCCGTTGAAAACCATTCATCCTCTCGGAGTAGCCCAGAGGTGGCTCCTGATGATTCTCCACCCAGGCAGACAGAGGAGTTGGGGCAGCAGATGAATGGCACTCTTCGCTGTAACCGTAGGATATTCCGTACTATTCCTCCTAATAACCAGGGCGACGATGCTCTGTCCACCGCCCATGAGAACGAAGCAAAGGAAACACCTTCAGGTTTGAACTTCAGCGGCGTGAGGATTCAGCATCGTGCTTCAAGTGCCGATGTGCCTCAGGTTACTCTGTTGCCCTATGGTTCCGAGGCTCAAAATAATGCTCCCACCCCCGAGCCCCGGCGCTGGTCTCTGCAGCATGTGCCAGACATGTCAGCAAATGCAGGGAAAAAGTTCTTTGTTCTCCAGTTACAGCAGCCGCAGGCAAGTGGTAAAGGTGGCGAGTATAACTTTGGCTTTACTGGGACAAAAGGGGATAGATTGGTCAGGTACCCACGCATACAGCTGGGGAGGAGCGCTTCCTACCCTGTGCAACCACGGCCAGAGGAAATCCGCCCTGCAGGTGAGGGACTGACTTCAGAACTGCATGGAAACAGCAGGAGCGGGTCAGAAATATCCAGAAGCAATTCAGTAGAGAAAATTCCTCAAGGGAAGGGATGCCTGTTTAAAATCAGACCAGATCAAAACACGAGACAGCAGCACTTCAGAATCCTTGTCACCCGTAATCCCGAGGAGCAAAGTCCAGTGGTTGGTACAGAATGTCGTGGCACCCCTGGTCCTGCAGCAGCCAGCACCGCGGTGAGTACGATGCTGAGTGTGCTCTGCTAACACTGTACAGAATCGCCGTGCAAAGGCTTTTAAACCTGAGGCAACTGGACGGCTCCCTTGTTAGTGCTAGAACATTCGCTGTTTCTCTGGAACCAGCCACTAGTGATCTCTGTTTCAGATCTGCTTTAGCTTTGTCCTCGGCTGTGGTTATGTGCGGTGTAATATTTTGAGATCCTAACGTCACATGTTGTACATAAGATTCTTTTAAAATCAGAACAACCAAATGGCAAATTAAGGGATCATGTTTAATTAAGGATTAAGGAATTCTTTGTGCACTTCGTAGCCTGAAAACAAATGCTTTGATAAAGCCTAAGGATAATGTGCATGTTTGTACCCCTGTGGCTTTAAAAATGTGCATCGTAATGCAATAGGAGCTAAGGTGGTAGAAATCTCATGGTAAGTCTAATGAAGGTAACGGCCTAGCAGGTAAGGTAACAAAAAGTTAGGGGGAAAAAGGAGGCGTTAGGGTGTATTTTTTCACTCGCTTTTGGCCTTCTCTAAGCTAAGGGTTTGTCCTGTTTTTTTGTGTGCCACAAGTCCTGATCAAACAACTTGGGAAACTGTGCTGTCAGTTCTGTTTGCGTTGGTTTTACTTTCAGGTGCCAGGATTCATCTTCTGGTCCTGTTATAACGAATGAAGTCTGAAGTTTCATGTTTTTAAGCCATTTTTGAAAGACCAAAGCAGGAATGAAAGGGAAGGGTTTAGATTAGTCATTTGCTTAAACTGCTTTACTGTGCAATTTAACACTGCCCACTTGAGTCCCTGAGCTCAGTGATGCTGTATATAGAATAGCAAGTGCTCTGTCTCCAGCTGTGAAAACAGATTCACTCGGAGAGATTTGGGTCTTCGCTGCCTGTGTTCTCATTCTGCTGCGCTTTTGTTCAGTGAAATGCAGTACGGAGAGACAGCTGCTCACTGCAGCAAGGCCGTATGATGACTCTGCAGCTTTCTTGTTGAGAAGCTGGCATCTCCAAGCTATTCTGGTGTAGCCTTCTTTTGAGCCCTTCAGTCGTTATTATGCATAGAAAATCACAAATCACAGCCAAGTGTTAATAAAAATACACACTGAAAAAGATCCCTAAACAAAGAAGTACGGTTTCACTTCACTTTCTGTCAGCTAAGCAGCTCAGTAAGTAATGCATGGTCTCTTTCCTGCTAGCCTAGAACATTTCAGCAGCAAAGTCTGGAGTGAAGAATCTTCCTTGATTTTTCTCCTTCGTTTGAATCTCACTGGTGCAGTACATTGCGTTCCACTGTGTTTTATCTCACACTAAAAATGTTTGTGTGGTTTTCCTGCTGATCACTGGGTACCTGTGAACTATGGTTCCTGGAGGACCACCATAGCTGGCTGTATCAGTCAGTGCAGTCAGGCAGCCCCAGTAGAAGCACTGGCAGTTGGAGCAGCTGGTGGAGCTGTGCCCATGGCTTCACCCTGTGCCCCTGCAGCAGTCCTCCTGCTTTGAAAGGTGACAGACCCCAAAGTCACTTCTCTGGTAATGACTCACATACCAAAGATGTGCTTCACTGTTTCCAGAAGAGAATTAAGCAATTTGTTCCTTCAGGCTCTTGGTTTTAGTTACTACGTGAAATCAATTTGGCCATCCCTGAAGCATGGCAGTTGCAGAGGCACTCACTGAGAGAAAGTGCGTTCCTCAGTGCAAAAAAATCAAATCAAATAAAATTAATTTCAGTGTAAATCTTGTGATGTTTCTTGTATTTCTAACAAGCCCAGCCGTGGCATGGGTAGGGGTGGCTGGTTGGCAGGTCCTGTGGAAGTGGGGGCACAGAGGGTGTCCTGCTGAAAGCCTGGTGTGGTTTATCAGTATATAAACCGTCCTTTGGTGTGTGCCACTGCGGAGGGCTGTCCCTGCAGCCCTGTTACACTGCTGTGCTTCAGAGCTGTGAGGGTACCACATGGGACCCCTGCACTTAAATGGCTTTGTGTGTACGTGGTGGATCCTGGGCCTGGGGCTGCAGGCAGCAGCTGCTGCTGCCGTATTTATCTGCAGTGAAACGCTCAGCATGCATCAGCAGTTCTGCTGCTCCTGAGTGGTTATGGCCATTCAGTGTCTGCTGTTTGCAGTGGTTTGGGGCAAGCAGGATACATTTCATTATGAGCTGTTAGAGAACATTAAGAGACACACTTGTGCCCAGTTGTGATTGTCTTTCTTATGGAAGCATGCTTGCAAAACTCCTTTGACTGCTGTGATATTTTACATGCTGTGTGCATATATCCAGTTGCACAGAGCAAACGCATTGTCTGTAGCTTAGGATCTGTGAGTGCATATCTCTGTCTTGGATGGCTGTTTGGGACCGGACAAAGGCATCTTTGTTGTGACTGAAGAAATGGAAAGTGCTTGATGTTGTGGTAGTGCTGAGCTATGTTCAGCTGGCAGACAGCACAGGCAACTCCTGGCTCTGCCAGCCCACATTTTACAAGTCGGCACGTATCTTCCTTCCTTAAAAGTAATGTTGGGATAAGCTTTGTTGTGAGTGCAGAGTGCTCTCCACAAGCCATTAGCATCGCTTCCTGCACTGTTCTGCCCTTTGTCGTACATGTCGTACACCTTTCACAGCTTGATGATGCCTGGAGTATCAGTGGGGAATCACTGCTACTAACTTATTGTTTTAGTGCTTCCATGAACTGGAAGATAATTCCAAGATGGCAAAATTTTTCAAAGGAAGGTAGCAACCCACAGTCAGATGCTGCTGCTGCTCTGACACGTCAGTACCATCCTCTGCTCTATCCCAGCAGAAGCATTGTGAGTTTGATCTCTCTGACCAGTCACACTGGGGGTTATTCATCTCTGATGTGACCTAAGGGGATGCATGTCCATGAACCCACTGATCGAAGCAGGGACTATGCGCTGGTGTTCAGCTGTGTTACTTCTATAACCTATCATGCTAAATTGAGTCTGTAGTAAAGGCAAACTTCTGCTCTGTGTAGGAATAGAAGTGGATGCCTAAAGAGCTCAGCTCTTGCAGTTTCTTTCTAGCAGTGAAGACGTACAATAACATTTCTGCCACAGTTGGACTTCAAATTAATATCACGTCTATTAGAACTTACAGAAATGTGTATGGATTTCCCATCAAAGTAGAAATATCTGAGCCATCAGTGGCATGTGTTGACAGCAGTTTGTCAGAAAGGAGATGTGATTGTGATGTCCAATATCATCTATTGTTGAGTAAAGGGGGAACAGGAAGAATGCCAATTAACTTTTTATGACCCTGTATTTATTATTCCCTATTTTTTGGTCAGAAGCTGTCACCACGCAGTGCTCCACATACTTGTAATCTATGATGTGGAAGTCTTGGATGTTTTTGCTTGACCAAAAACCAGACACGTGAAATGCAATCTTTATTCTACACACTGGAACAGAAGGTTGCAGTATATAATACAGTCATAACAATAATAGTTAATGAAGACAATCATTGTGCTTTATTTGCCTTGAGTACTAATTCTGTAGTCAGTCTCAGTATTTTACCTTGGAATTTGCAAACCATGAGGCGTTTGGGTTAGGATGAAAGTCACTTCTGGGCTGTATTTGTTTTTCTTTCATATGTAAACTGATCTATTTGTTTCAATTAAACAAATCCTTCCATGTTTTTGTGTAAACTGTGGTAACGTCTGGAAAGTCTCTTTACTGAGATCCTGTTGGGGTAGTAAATGGGTTATGTTTTGCTGGTCCTCACAAGAAAAACTGGTGGGGGTATTTAAAAATAAAATAAAATGAAAATATTTCTGCCTCCCACCCCCTCCCTCATTCAGGGAACTGTTCAGGAGGTTCTGTTTCAGGATCCAGCGCTAACCCAGTCCCTGGAGGAGGGAAATCCCAGTTTTCCTTTTAGCGTTGCACTTGACACAGTTTTCATTGTGCAGCGTAAGGTTCATCATCCTTAACTAGCCCCAGGCTGATAACTGCTGGGGACCTGAGGTTCGTATGTCCCTAAGAACATCAGCTACCACAGCTCTTCTGCTGCTCTGCTCACACCCAGTGTCAGCAGCTCATGAGATGTGGGGAGCTCTGACCTGTGCCTGCTGTGCATCTCTGGGCTGCCTGCCCCATGCAGCAGCTACTGAATGCCACATGGTTTGATATGGCAGGCACCAAGAAAAGTCATATTGTTAACTGCTTACCTGCTGTCCTTTGTTGTACCAGTTGCATAGTGAGGAATTAGAGCTTTTTCTGACACAGAAAGGCGAAAGCTGTGTAAGAAATAAATACTGTTGTCTGAATCCCTTCATGGACACCTGGACCAGCACAACTCACTGGACACAGGCGGTGGTGGATGGATGGTGTTACAGCTCTGCCTTCTGGTGCTGCACACAGCGATTCCATCCTTCATACTGCACTTGTCCAGGTCTGGAAACTTCCTTCAGGGACTGCTGTCTGCACTCTAATGTGCATTTCTAGAATAGAAGTGATGCTGCCTGCCCTTAGCTAGATGGTTACACCAGCTCAGATGAACGGTGCTGTGAAGCTCTGCCCTGGACTTGTTGCACCAAGAGTGCAGATGGCTGCAGTGCCCCTGTGCTGTGCAGATGGGGACACTGATGGCAGCTGCAGGTGGGGGTGAGGATGTTATTCCTCAGTGGTCACAGGTTCTGTGATATCCAATTGAGCTGTGGAAAATCTGCTGCAAGCACCTTGCCCATTTAGGATATCTATTTTGTCTGTCTACTGTAGTCCTGTAGATACACAATACAGTCAGGAATTGGCCACGTTGTCTTTACCCATCCCCAGAGTTCCATGGGAAATAGTTCTGGATTTCATTAACTTTGCTGGTTTTCTTGCTGCAGGCTGTATCTTTTGGTATTTTTCTGTAAAGTAACTGGGGGAAAATAAAAAATTCTTGAAGAAAAGAGCTGGAAATAACACCACCTTTGGTTTCATAGCAGTAATTAAGTACTTGCTCTTACATGGAAAGTTGTATGCTGAGTTCCATTATGCAGTGATCTCTGTAAAGCTGAGTTTATAAGGCCCACAATTTACAATGGAAATGCTGACACAGCCATAATGCTGGAGGTGCCAGCCAGGGCACTGGGCACAGAAAACCACCCGTAATAAAACAGATATGGTGTTTACTGCTTTTTGCACTGTTCAGCTGCTTGAGAAAAGAGATCAAATTGAAGTCACGCGTTTTGTGACTTTTGTAATTTACACCATCTAAAATCTGGTGCTTTTATCTGTTTGCTTCGGTTTGTTGTTTTTTCCTTTTTAATTTAAGAGGATTGCATTAGTTACTGTTTTGTGCAAAAGGAAAAAAAGAAAAATGAGGCTAATAAAACCAGCAGTGTGACTGTGCAGCTTTTTGTTGCCAAAAAGAATGAATAAACACAAAGGAAAAAAATTCACCTTCCCTCTCCTCTAATCCTCTGCTGCTGCGTGCACCCAGCGGAGTGCTGCACTGCCCAGGGAGGGTGGGAAAAGCAAATCCTGAGGCTGAAGACCTTGGTGTTGCCATTCCCAAAGCAGTGTTGCTCTCAGGTGTGAAGTGTGCTGACCTTCAGCATGCAGCACAGCAGGACCGATGTGTACAGTGCTCCAGGAAGGAGATCAGCAGGGCTTGTGCTGGTATTCTTAACCCTATTGCTGAGAAAGAGTTTGCAGTCGCAAAGAGCAGTATCTGTGATTGTGACAAACAGGCAAGGGAACAGCAGCCTGCGTTGTCAGCATCAGTTTTAGTGTTTAGCAGGTCACTGGAAACAACACACTGTGGCATGTATTTCAAATGGTTTTATTACATTAGAGATATTTGTCAAATATCTCTATTTCAGATATTTGCATTATAGGATGACCTGGGTTGAAAAGGACCATAATGATCATCTGGTGTCAACCCCCTGCTATGTGCAGGGTTGCCAGCCCCCAGACCAGGCTGCGCCAAGCCACATCCAGCCTGGATGCATTCAACCAACAGCTGTTCTCCACAAAGAGTCTTGTGTGCAATGTTGGTCTTTACAACAGTTCTTGATTGCTTTTATCCGAAGAATTTTATGCTTTGAGCTGTTACTAATTTATTTCTGCTTCATGCCCTATGAGCAAAGCACACATATCCACATAAGATTTTCATTCAGAGGGTGTTGAGGCTCTGGAACAGGTTGCCCAAGGAGGCTGTGGATGCCCCGTCCCTGCAGGCATTAAAGGCCAGGCTGGATGTGGCTCTGGGCAGCCTGGGCTGCTGGTTGGTGACCCTGCACACAGCAGGGGGTTGAAATGAGATAAGCATTGTTGTCCTTTTCAACCCAGGCCATTCTGTGATTCTATGATTTATTCACAGCAATGTTATCTGAAGAGGTTATATTAAATCAGATATTTTAAATATTTTCTTGCTTCTAAATAAAATTGAAAGCTTCGTCAAAGCCAAGAATTACACCCACTTCAGAAGGCACTTATTCGTTTCAGATTCAGTATAAATGGAGCAGAACTCTGTTGCTGGAGCAGAACCCCCTCCACGTGGCTCTGTCTGAGGATCAGGAAGTGGGGTTGTGAAGCGCCTGTGTTACCAGCACTTCATTATTTTTAGAAGCCTTATTAGAGACAGCTTGCCAGCATGCTGAATTATTATAAACACAAGTGAGCGATACTCGCTGGGAGTAATTGCAGTATGTTTGGGGATGCAGCTTGCAGTTATATAGTGGTGTGTTTATTCTTGAGCAGCTTTTCAGAATTAAGTAGGCTGTAGTATGTGTTTTGAATGCAGTGCAGGACATCTTTTTGTTTGTGTGAGTTGCAAGATCTGCATTTTTTGCTGTTTTCTCTGCATTTTTAAGCTAATAAAAAAACAGAAAGCATGAATATGCTCATGCCCAAAAGCACTGCTGGCAGCTCTTGGTTGCCTCCTTAATGCAGATCACCAGCATTTCTTTTCCAGTTCAGAAGCTTCACAAGGCACACTGTGACCTTTTAACAAGTTGGTCATCTTACGGAAGAGGTAAAGTTCAGCACAGAGATGTCCTCAGGCATGAGTTAGTTGCGTTAGTGCCGCATCCATGTAACGTTCCTGATCAGACACCACTTGTTGCTATGCTTGGGTTTCTAAGCAAAGGAGATTTTAATAGAAGGTGTTTCTTTGCTCCTCTTAGGAGCAGCAAATAAGCTGCATGTGGTGAATTTCTGGCCTCATGGGTCTGTGTTAGTGTCCTACAGAAGTTGTTTTTTGTCAGGTAAGCAGTTTGTAATTTGCAAATTTTAAGTATGATGAATGGATTTCTCCATGTGTATAGTATATGTAGTGTGTATATGTATAGTATATGTAGTGTGTATAAATGGGAATTTAGGAGTTTTTGCCCAAATGCAGTCTGTGGTCAGCAACAGGGGGATGCAGTGCCACTGTTCCCCATTGCAGAGCATGGGTCCCTTCACAAGCACGCTTGATAAACCACAATGAATGATCCTTAGGGAGCCTCAAAGACAGGCACTGCAAGATGAATATTTAGATTCTGGGTTTCAGCAAATGGAAGTTGGCACCGACTTTGCTACAGCTTTCATCTCTCAGTGTACAGCACTGAAAAAGAGCAAGTGAATATTAGCAATGTTTGGAATTCTAATGAAAGTGGAGTTTAAAACATTGGTTCTCATTTTGGATTTAATCTGGGTCCAGGATATGCTTTTGTGAGTTGAATTCTGGGTGTAAAAAAATTAACAATGAAATAAATTGCATCAGTTTCAAAGAGCTGTTCCTTTGAAGTGAGGCTGTATACTAGCAATTTCTGAAAGCTGGAGGTAGTACATGCATTATAAAGTGCAAAATAGCAGCTACTATTTGGTGCTTGCAGCCAAAACAAAAGGGGTTTTCAGAAGTCAGTACATTTGTGGAGTTGCTTTAAGCCTGTTGCCCAGTTTCAATACTCTGTATTGGAATGCTTATCTACTTGAGGGAAATACAATTTTTTGTTCTTTGTAGGTAACTGAGTATTGAGAAGCCTTATTTATGGTGGCCACTTGGATGTGGGAAACTGATGCTGTTTTGTCTGATGTCACCATTTTTTAATATTCCCCAGCTGCATTAAGGAGAGCGTGTCCAAGTGAAAGCACATCAAGCTCACTCTATTGCTAATGGAGAACTGAAAGGAAGAGCTCCATGTGCACAGTGCCTTGCTGTTGCCACCCACCAGGAAGCCTTGCTGTGGTTCTGTTTCAGAGAACTAGCAGTGCATTAGGCCAGGATTCTTATTTTTACTTTCCTGAAAAAGAGAAATAAAAACAAATGGGGTGGAGAACGGTTTTTATGCAGAACTTGTTGCTTCTTTCTGCATAGACTTGAGAAAGATTTGCAAGCCTTACAAAAAAAGTAAGATATTTCAGTTTCCCTCTATATTGGTGAGTGTTGATGGCACAGTAGGAGCAAGTATCTTTTGAACTTCAACATTGCCCTTAATTTATCCAGATATTAAAACACAGGCGTTATTTCAATATTCACTTAATACATTTCTTATTTTGTATTATGGCAGGGAAAGCTGTATGGTCATACCTCATATGGTTCCTCTATCACAGCAGAAGGCACATGGAAATCAAGAAGGCAGTTTAACTGGGGTATGCACTTTAGTGTAGAAGAACAGGGCTTCCTGTATAGGCATCCCAGATCTGTGAGCAGGGTTTGCACTGCATGCAGCTCTCTGAGAGCTGCCCTGTGGCCAGTGCTCCACAAACAGCTTGAAATGCTGTTTCACACTTATTTACACCTGTTTTGGTCAGCAGACCATCACACCCAGCCCCCATACTCTTGCTAAAGAGCCAATGAACGGTGCTTGGGAACCTGAAGGCCAGTGGGCAGAACATTAACAGTGATGTGTAGTGCTGCTCCAGGCAGCAGCCCCACATCTGTGCCCTCCTGCCCTGCAGCACTGAGGTTTAGTGGCTGGGCATCCCATCGAGGGTCTGGGGGAGGGCCGCAAAGATTATTAGAGGGCTGCAGCACCTCCCCTATGAAAACCAGCTGATGTAGCTGGGCTTGTTGAGCCTGGAGAAAAGAAGGCTGCGGGGTGACCTCATTGCATCCTTTCAGTACCTAAAGGGAGGCCTATAAACAGGAGGGGAGTCAACTCTTTGAAAGGGTAGATAACATCAGGACAAGGGGAAACGGTTTTAAGTTGAGGGAGGGAAGGTTTAGGTTATATGTCAGGGGGATGTTCTTCACAGTGAGAGTGGTGAGGTGCCCAGAGAGGCTGTGGATGCCCCGTCCATCCCTGGAGGTGTTGAAGACCAGGTTGGATGGGCAGCCTGGGCTGGTATTCAGTGTGGAGGTTGGTGGCCCTGCCTGTGTCAGGGGGTTGGAGATTTGTGATCCTTGAGCTCCCTTCCAACCCAAGCAATCCTGTGATTCTGCAGTTGGGTTTGCTGTGCAAGTGCCAAAGCAGATGCAGAAGGAGGAGGAGGGAGAGAGGAATGCGGAGCCCTCAATGTGCAGTGCCAGTGCCATTCGCCACGGAGCTGATGTGATGTTCTCCTCCTTCTGTTGTGCTTCTGAGAGCCTGGATCTGGGGAGAGCCCTTACTGCCTTTTGCAACGTTCCTGAGTTCTGTGGGAAGCAGCATTACAGAACAAACATCTGTAGCAAATGTCTGTGCAGTCACCAGCCCTCACGCTGTTCTTTTTTTTTTTTTGTTATAATCCAAAGGAACCACATATGCATCCACTTTCCATGCAGGGTACAAAGCCATCAGTATCTGATTAGAAAAATACCTTTTGCCTGTGGTCTTTTTTGTTCACTCTGAGAAACTGTATCACTACTCGCACGCTGTTTGTCTGCCATCTAAGTATGCAATTTTCTCCCACAAAGACTTTAGGAAAGCTGTTCTGAACTGAGCAACACAAACTTTTAACTGTCTTTTTTTCTTTCTTTCTTTCTTTTTTTTTTTTTTTTTTTTGGAGGGGATAGGGGTAAAGGAATTAATTAACTGGGACTGTCAGTATTCTAAGTTGAATTTTCATAACTTCCTGTATTCTACCAGAAGGAAGTGAGAGAAGAAAATGGTTCAACAAATGAAGTAGTTAAAAATAGTGTGTTTCGGATCTCCTGACATAACACATGAGCCAGGGAAATAACACAGATTTGGTTTATGTCAGCTCCCCTAAAGGTCACTTCTGAGGAGTTGTAAACCACGGTTCCAAACCAGGGCACTGCTCTCTGCACAGCACAGCCCCGGTGGGGAAGTGGCTCCTGCCCAAGGTCTCGCAGGATCCACAGGCATGGGCATGTATTTCAGAACTGAAAACACGAGAAACCAACATGTCAAATGGAACCTTGGCTCTCCTTTCCGATACTAACAAAGGTGTTATTTCTAACCTCTGAGTTTTAGCTGGTCATATTTTCTTGAGGTTCTTTGTTTTGGCAGGAGGAGAGGTGGTTGAACATTTGTCTTTGTGAATTGCTCATTTCTTTAAAGAACTGATGAAGCCAACCCACGTTAACTGTCCATTAATCAGCGTTTCTGTGCCTCAGCACAGGCATTCCTTCAGCTTCTCTCTGGACAGAGAATGGCAGCTTCTGCTCAGTCCCCTAACAAATCGCAGATACAAGGTGCTTCTATGCCAAGTATAGGTGGCATTTAGCATTCTTAGAAGGTATTTGTTCGCTGCATTTTTTCTAAACATTAGGAAAACCATTAAAGCACAAGTATTACTTTAGATATTGCCAAGTGCATGCCTTCTTGAACACAAGTGCTGCTCAGATCAGGCTGTTAAAGGAACTTACTGAGTGGCTTTGGACAGCTTTGCCTGACTAAACGCCAGCTTGCTTGCATTCATTGGGCTGCTGCTTTCTCACTGCTCTGCTTCCTGATGCTTCCATGTTTTCTTTTCCTCTGTCCCCTTGGCAATTGGGCTTAGTGGTAGAGGAGCTCCAGCTGGTGGTTGGGCATGGCTGGAAGGATAAGTAGGTGAGTTAAAGGGAAGTGCTGGTAGGAGAAGAAGCAGTGGCAGAAGGTCTGGGTCTTTTGCACAGTTCAGAGTGTCTGCAGTACAAGGCAATACTAAGAAGCAACGTGTCAGCTCATTTTTCTCTTTTTAATCTACTGAATGTTCTACCCCACTGCAGTGTCCCAAGCACACCTCATCCACTCCCATCATTAACAGGTGTGCTCTCTTTTAGCAATCCACTCACTGTAGTTCTGTGAGCTGCTTGTTTCTCAGTGTTACCTGTGCTCTCCTGCACAGCAAGTGAGTCTGAAAAGAGAAAGCATGCTTGCTAGGACACAGCCAGTTCGTGCATCCTTTTTCCACCAGTTTCCTATAGAACTATGCTATTTTCTATGCTTGGAAGCTTCTCTGGCCATGGGACATGCGTTGGTCTGTGCAGACAGGAGGTGCTGCAAAAAGGGTTCGAGCACATGCAAAACTTTGGGCCTCTGCTGTCTGCCCAGCTGGATGTTGCTCTCTGATTTACCAAGGTTAGCTTTCCATCTAAAATCTTTCTTCTTTGAGTATGGTTGTTTTCTAGATTCAATACGTTTTAGTATACGGGAGTATAGAATTTGAACAAAGTGTTCTCTGTTAGACATGTGGCAGTGATTCCCCAGTGAATCCTGTGCAGTCTTACACACGCACAGTGTAAAAAATGCTTTTGCCTCCACTTCTTGCTCCATTGCCAATGCACACTTAATTTCAAGAGGACCACAAACGTGCACCATAGAGGGCAGAAAGAATTGGGTCACTCAGTAAGTAGAGCTGCTGGATGGATAGCACAGCAGTAGGCAGCTGGGACACCTTCCCCATGGTTTGGTTGTTCCTGTCTTGGAGGTGTCTGTGCGCCTGTTTCTGGCATATTTATGCATGTATGTCTGTTACTTAACAAAAGCCATAAATCCTTCTAATGAGGAGCAGCTGTTTTCCAGCAGATGCTCATAGATGTAGTGGGAGTGACACCATCCAGTAGCTCTGATCTCGCCATTTTAAGTCATCCTCCAAATGGAAGATTCTTGTGTTCTTCACACTCAGTACTGCTTGGTCCTGTTAAGGTCTGATACAATAGCACTGCTAACAACTGCTCCTGACACCCACTGCAAAAAGTCACAGTTCTGTGTCAATTTCATAACTGTATTTTATTTTATATCCCAAACACTCAGCTTTCAAAAGCAGAAAGTTAAGATTGCGTATGGAGAGTGATCTGTGAGATCTGAGGCAGCCTAGCAGGGCGAGCAGAACCCTCTCCTGCAGTACATTTGAGTGTTCTCTGTTGTTTTCTCTTTCATTTCTCCCATCTCATTTCGTGGAACAGAACTGTTCCAGGGCATTCCATTTCTGGTAGGCTGTCCACCTGTCCTTCCACACCCATCCTCTTCCTGATCAAAGCCCTCTCACACCTGATGCATGCTGTAGGCTCTTGGGTGCTGAGAACCACGCTGGGACAGAGCTCCAGTGTGCCCACGTTCAAATACAGCCGGGACCGAGCAGAGAAGCTGTGTTGTTGTAATTAGGGGAATAAATCTACTCGCTGCCTTCACCCTGCCATTGTCCGCAGCTTTTTGGGGATGTTGCTCACGTTTCAGGAATGCATCGAATTTTGGCATAAGTGCCCAGTGCTTCTGAGTGGGTTTAAATCAGCAGTAGCAGCAGAATACAAATATTTTAGAATTTAAATCATTTATTCTTATGTACTTAATCCATTTCTGTAAGGAACTGGTTGTCACTCTTGTCTGTGCTTACTGGGAAACTGACTTCTCTCACTCAGCTGCAACTGCTCTGCAGCATTGCTGCCTGCTCTCTGAAACAGCAGCTTGGAGTGCTTTGATGTGCAGCACAGAGAAGGGCCTCTGCCTGCGTGTTAGCGCTCTTATCTTGTCCAAGATAAGATGTAGCCACGAGGAGGCCTGCACAAGTGTATTCAATAACCACCACTGTTCAGTGACTTGTCTTTAACTGCCCTTAATGGATGGAAACGGTGCTGGAGGGCTTCAGTAATGAAGTCTTAATGTGATAGATATGGCTGAATGAGAACAGGCTCATTTGGATGTGCAGCAGTATTCTGAGGGGTGTCATTAGTGCGTGCAGAATATTGCATACAAACCTACTGGCACTCATTAATGTGCCAGTTTTACCTGGTGTTCCAAGGCACTGCTCCCCAATAACTCCTCCTGGAAGACCAAATCTACAGTTTAAAGGCATCATTCAGATTAATTTGTCACCACAACAGGGCTGAATTTGCAGTGAGAAAGTAAAGATGGAAACTAAAATGGAAGTACCTGCAGTGGCTGTTCTCTTATGAAGCTTCTGTGTAGGCCATCGGAGGAATAGTAAATGTTCTTTTATTGCTGCACAAATGAGTAACAAGGTAAGTGTTTAGGAAGCGAACTGAAGGTGTGGTGTTTTGTTATACCTTCGCTTTGATTTGCAGTAGGAAAACCCATTGCTGCCAGGATGTGTTCTGTGTTTGTGTGCCTTGCAGGGGGACACAGACTCTGGACCATCTCCATGCCACCACTCGGTACCGAGTTCTGGCTCTGCCTCAAACTTTCATGGAGATTCATATTCAATAGGGCCATTTGTGATAAGTAAATAATGCACTCAACAGCAGAGCCATTCTGCAACGTGAAATACTTTGTCTAAAACATTTTGCTTTGTAGGAAGAACGATTGAAACATCTTTAATTTTTGATCGGTCATATCTGCAGAAGGCATGAATAATGTATGGGCATGCGCAGGGGCTGGAAGCGGGGTGTCTCTGCTCTGCTGCTGGAGCACCTCCCTACGAGGGCAGCTTTACTAATGAGAAAAACATCTTACAGTGCGATGCCTTTCCAAATCTGAAAGCAGTCAGTTGGAGCTGCTGCAACTGCTGCTCTCTGTTGGTTACGCTTTTAAGAGCAACACATTTCTGAGCGTCCATCTGTTTTGCCAGAATTTGGGATTAAAAACACGACCTTTTTAAAATCATAAGTTCAAACAGTTTCAGAAATCATTATTTATCATAATTTTTAATCAAATAAATTGAATGCTACGTGATGTCCCAGAAATAACACACGAGTTACTTCAGTATGTAAAAAGCATGGACTTAAGGCTTCAACAATGCAACTTGAAGTTGATGGGTATTTTCTGCTCTTGGGCTGCCTTTTTGATATGCGTAACCACTCTGTGCCATGCAGATTTAGTGCTGTGTGAGAGCACCCTTAAAGCCTGGGAGTGGCTTATCTGGCACTGAGCAGTGATGCTGTATCATATCGCAAATGTGGTGCCAAAGTAACACGTTCATAAATTTAATTCTTGCTCAGTTTTGCACTTTGGTTTATAATGATTTGGTAAATGAATTTGCTCGGTGGTGGTAATTGTCCCTTTGCATTCTCAAGTTTTTCTTTGCCAGGTGGAGTTATTTTGCTGGTTTCTCTTATCTTAAGCTGCATTGTCATCTTCTGACTTCTACAACACATCAGCAAAAAGCATGGTTGCATCTCCCCAGAGCTGCGTGCACTCCTGCACCTTGAGAAGCTACATCCTGGCTTGCTGATCATGCTCTGCAGCTGGTGTTGCAGTTGTCCTGTAACAATAATTGCACCCTTCTCCTGTGTGGCTGCATGGCACTGTGCTGTGGGGTCATTTGGATCCCCAATACCAGCAGCTCCTGGTGTTCAGCCTGTAGGAAGATGGGAAACTAAGCAACAAAAGATGAGGTTTTAATCTACTGGCCTTTCCACCATGCCCTTCAGCTCTGGTTCCTGCCTCCTTGCTGTACCTCCTCAGGTGTCTATAAACAATTCCACTTAACACACTCCCAGGGCAGTGGGCACAACCCTGAGCTACTGGAGCTCAGGGTGTGTTTGGACACGTCTCTCAGTCCATAGTGTTTGTATTTGGTGATCATTAAGTGATCATCAGCATTAACAAGGTGAAGCGTCCTTTTTCCCACTATTATTGGCTAGACATGTGAGATCTGTGTCTGCGCTTGGGATTTGATGACTGTATTGATGTAATCGGAGCAGCTCGCAAGAAAATGCAGTGTACAGAATGCCCAATATGCCAACTGTCTTTGAACACACCAAAGAGAAAGGACTTTTGCATTAGTATTACTTTTCTACAAGATGGTTGCATAACTAAGGGGGACTGTTGGACAGATTCAGGTTTCCAAATAGGGGGTGTATTTCTGCCTCCACCAAAGAACAGAAGCAATTGCTTTTTATTATGAGACAACTGGGGGAAAATAGGGCAGAATCTGGAGTAATGAGATTTTACATTCTCTTTGAAACCAAATAAAGTAAACGTGGCTTTTAAACAATAAAACCAATTTGCTATCTCCAGTCATCATGAGCTTTTCTGTAACTTTCAGGCATCATTAGTCTAAAGCAGGTCTTTGGTCCTCCATTAATTCCAAACGAGAAGGGACAGCAGCGAATATTGTTGGCTTGCAGTATGGAGTGCCAAATGAAAATAAAGCTTTCAGGAAGTCTCACCATTTTGTCAGTCTGTCCCTCTGCTTCCTTCTGTTGTAAGGGGATACAAGGGAATGTTGTTGGGAAGGTTCATCCTCTACTGTCCTACCACCAACACTGGCCTCTGACATGGTGGAGCAGCACCGTAACAAAGGAGGCGTTACTTTTGGAGCCGCCCTAGTGTACCTATATTACAAAACAAATGATGCATAATGCAGTTGCTCCCCATGTACTGGCTGATGCCCTGCCATCCCTCAGCAGCAGCCCACCCCCAGCCAGCTCCTCTCACTTTTGTAGTTCTTTCTCATGGTATCAACTGGTATGGAATATCCTTTTGGCCAGCTTAGGTCAGCTGTCATGCTTCTGTCCCCACTCAGCTCCCCTTGCCCCCAGCCCTTGTCTTGCAGGACAGGGGGAGGAGCTGAAGCCTTGGCACCACTTGCATAGAGTGCGGGGCAGTAACCAGCCTGGAAGTTTTGGTGCATGTGAGATTTGCTTTTCTTGGACAAAAGGCTGCATAAACAGATGCAGAAATAGGTGTGGGTTGTTTCTGAGTAGTTGATACTGGAGCAATCCCGTTGAAGGGGGTTGGTGTTTGCCAGCATTAAGTGAGAAGCGTGTTGATTCTCTACAAGCAATGCATGCTACTAGGTTTTTCCAGCAGTTAATGAGTGAATTGGTAATCACAATCCCATAATTAAAAGCCTGCTTGCTGTTTTTATTTAAGTTTGGAAAAGACGGGCTCCTTGGTACAGGTGCTCTTTTTTGCATTGCTGTATGAGCATATTGCACAGCCACATATCTGTCTCTGGGGATCAGAGAGCTATGCTATCTTTGTAATAGAAACAGCATTCTTATTATGTTATCATATAAAATATGGATTTTAATATTAAACTTAATGCTCTGCTATGAGGAATATGTAAACTTGGCTTCAGAGCAGCAGCATGCGCTTCCTGGAATCCTGTGCATAGTGTGGATATAAATAAACGCAGGTTCTTTGGAATTCAGAGGGGCTGATATCTGGTGTCATTATCAGGATCTGCCAGAATTTGTCTTCCCTGACAGACAGTTGATTTTTGATTAATGCAAGATGCTTTATTTTGAAAATCAATATCTTAGAAGATTAATGAATACCAAATATAAATCCAGCACGGTGATTGGCAAAGCAAATGCGCGTATGCTATTTAATTACTGTATGGCTTACCGTTGCCACAATTTCATTCCTTTGGAAATGTCATATTCAGCAGTCAAATTTAGACTGAGATGCTAGAAGTTTTTAGATGAGGTATGAAAATGGGGGTGAGCTTAAGGTAGCAAAGGCAAGGCTTAATTCTGCCTTTGAGATAAACTAGTTTCAAAGGGAAATGTTTTTTACTTATGCATGTGTGCATTGCACTGGGCACTGCTGATTATAAGAGGTATTCAGTGTTGTGACAGTTCTGAGGTGTCCCTCAGTGAGAAAGGTAATGCCTGAGCAGCATTCAGAAGGCACAAAGCTTGTGCAGATATGGCAGTGCGGTCAGGATGCAGATGTGTTCTGCTAGAAGGGTGACACCCACTGTCACTGAACGTATTGATCAGGTCTCACTGTTCGGTGAGAAAACTGTTGGCTCGTGTTTCTTTCTAGGATTTATTGAGTGGCAACAGCACGTGTTCTCCCTCTGGAAGTTACCCTCTTTGTCCACCTCTGCTAATACGCTCTGTTCCTTTTCTTCTGTCCCTGCAAACACATTGCTAGAAGTGCTCTGAGAAGCCCTGCATGAATGTTTGAATGTCCCTTCCCCATTACTTGTGAATGTGAGGTTCTCCTTAAAGTAAAGGTAAAAAAAAGTAACCCTGCTTTGTGGGAATACAAGAGAAGTTGTTCAGAGCAGCAACTGTGGAGCAAGATAAACAGCATGAGAACCAAGAACACCTCTAGAAGGAGAAGATGGGTCTCACAGCTCAGATTGGATATGTGCCTGCATGGACAGTTGAAAAGTGTTTGTAGATGCTTTGCTGACATGTAAAGGTGGTTGGGAAAGTTAGAAAACAAAAACCTGTGAAGGTATATAAGGGATGTGAGAACTTGTAATAAGCAATTTGGATCGTTCACATCTGAGTCCGTGCCTCAAACACTGCAATGCTTCAACATGGACACATGCTGAATTGGTATGTCGCATTGCTTTTTAAATGTGCATTGAGCCTATAGTTCGTGCACAGAGTGTATTATCATTTTGTATTTTGAATTATGCATAGGTCATTGAGGAAGCACTGGGGTTTCATCAGCACTCAACGCACACACTGTGGACTGAAAATCCATTTTGAAGTGTCATAGCATTCTGTTGAAATGTACAGAACTGTATTTATTCCTGCTTCATTGTGGCTGGATTGGTGCTCATCATTTGTTACTTCTTTGGTGTAAAGAGGACCTCATGGGTAAAACTGATTATTTTCTGCTTTTTCTTCTATTTGACAGACTAGAGACGACTTCCTGGGCCAGGTGGATGTTCCTCTTAGCCACCTTCCGGTAAGAAATGCTTTTGTCTCTCTCCATGGACTTAGCTAGAACGTGAGCGAGCATCCCTCTAACTCATATTTAAAACAGTGGAATGCTACACTTACTCTTTCAAATCATCTTTAGACTTCTGTCTTTACTAAATTAAAACTTCCTAGCTGAGCTACCTTGCTTCATGGCAGAATAAATTCAATTGTGCTAAGGTGAGGAAAGCTTATAGGTAGTACACCCCACTTCTTTCCATTGAGGCTCACTAGAAAGTGAATGTCCTTCCTCTACGAAATCCCTTCTCTGCACGTTTGCAGATAACTTCTTTAGGTCCAGAAGGTGCTTTCTTCCCATAAATTTCTATTGGTAATACTTGTAATATGTATCTCAGAACCATAATTACAAGAGGTTTTACAATTACACTCTGCACAGAGTGCTTTCCTGCCTGCCCATACGCATTTACTCAAACTCAGTAACAGTGGCTTACACTGTGCTTCTAAAGGTCTGAACTAATTTGATACTCAGGGAAACATACTTTGTGTCTTTATATTTTAATCAATGTTTCACTCACTCACCCTTCCAGTACATTAATAGGAGGGATTGTGATATATTCACTAGCAAATATTTTCTCTTAGCTGTAGATAAGTTTGGCAGAATCCTGGTTCTCTCTGACATCACCCAACCTTTCTCAGCAAAATTTGATTAAAGTACACGCCTTTTACTTAATGTACATTGAATACGGATGAGAGTACTAAAAAGCAATGCTTCATAATCATGCATGTTACAGTGCAGTTGATTTGATTAAAAGCTGCTATCTATCTCTGAGAAAATGGGAAGTCTGTCTCAGAAAGATTAAGTGGAAGCTTAATGCAGGAAGTGCCTTGCAGGATGAGTTTGTTCTGTGAAAAGCGAAGCTGTATGGCATTTGATGTAAAATCTGTGATAGTGAGATGGAATTATTCCTTAATTTACTGTTTATTGACTTTGAAGTACCACAGACAGTAAAGCTTTTCATGAATAATACCTGGGAGATAGAATATCCTGTGTCTGCAAAAGTTAAGTAAAGGAATTGCACACAAGTAGAATTCCTATTTGTAAAGATGGGGCTTGTAAGGGCTCTGCAGATATGCTATCATTTCCTGTAATTGGTGGCAGATGGGAGCAACATGCTGCTAACTCTGCTCATTTTAAGAGAATTCTGTGTAAATGGTGGTCTTTATTGTAGCATGTGCTTACTTCTTCAGTATTGCAAGGGTCATGCTTCCAATTTCAGAAATGAGCAGTGTTTCATTTAATAGTTTTCTAATGTGCATAAAAAAGACTGCTTCAAGTGGATGCACCCTCCTCTGACAGTGCTGTTGGGTGGCAGCAGAAAGTTGTCAGAGATTTGCTTTGTGGGATCTTCCAGATCTCACTCAACTGCATGCATTTCCATGCTGCAACTGGGTTCAGCCCATTGCTGGTATTTGCAGTGACATCTAGTGGACCTCTTGTGCAGATCTGTACTAACCACCCACCCACCCAGGGTAACTTGGGTAACAGGGTAACGCTGTGGAATCTTCTCTAGATTTCTGTTTCATCTGTCTGCAATGTGAATGTTCTCTATGTACTGCTGTGCTTATGGACAAGCCCTTTAAATTGTCATTTTCTTATATACTTGTAGACTGAAGACCCAACCATGGAAAGGCCGTACACATTTAAGGATTTCCTTCTCAGACCAAGAAGGTGAGGGTTTTCTATTTGTGTTTTAAAACATCTCTTACCTCAAGGTTTATTACTTGCAACTGTTGAAGTGTTATTAAATTAAATGTAACTTCATGTCTTCTAGTCACAAGTCTCGTGTAAAGGGTTTCTTGAGACTGAAGATGGCTTATATGCCTAAAAATGGTGGCCAAGAGGAAGAAAACAGTGATCAAAGGGATGAGTCTGAGGTAAGACACTTAATCAAGAGGTGACTACCTGATATCTTATTTTTGTCACTTTTGTACATCTGGAGGTATGTAAGTTGGTAGGGATTCGGGTATAATCACAGAAGTAGTTGTGGTTTTGAATGATAGAATGATGTTGCTAGCTTCAACATATTCTTCCCCTCCTGTATTTCCAAAACCATAAGGTGATATTTTCTCTACTGTTTCAAGTGGCACGATGAATTCTGAAGTCTTTCTGATTAACTTATGGTGTGGGGTGGGTTTTTTTTTTTCCATTTTCATGAGCATTTTCAAAGCTGCACAAGTCATGCCAAGAGAGCAGAAGAATTTGGAAAGTATATCAGTGTAATTCATATTTGACATGAACATGATGGTCTGTTTTTAATATCTAAGTATATCTTTCTCAGAAGTGTGTCCAAGTTATCTGCTGGAACATTTTCCTTTATTTTCTTGGCAGCACCAGCTTTATAGAGAATAGTGCTCATAAGGGCACAGCAGGTTTAAAAGACTTCCAAGCACTCTTACCAGTCATCATCCATTTTAAAAATTACTGCAATTAGTGCTGACAGAGTGGATGTTAGCCCAGGTTTGCTTTAATTACTAATAATGGGCTGCAGTCATCTGTAACTTGAGAAGGAGGGCTGTCATCCCAAGCCATACATTTGTGCTCTGGAATTTGCTTCTCAGGAGGTCTGCCCAAGTGCTGGTCCAGAGGCAGCTGAGGTGTCACAGGGCACGTAGTAAAGCAGCACCTCAGGTTCATCACCTTCAACACTTTACAGATTCAAAACCCAGCTTTTTTTTCTCTCTCATCATGTACAAACAAGTGTATGTGTGTGTATAAATATGCTTGTATTTTGTGTGTGTGTACGTATAATACAGTTTGCATATATATGTCACACACATTTTATAAATCAAACAGTAATCTCTAACTGTGAAATTCATAGAAATCAACATATTTTGAATGTAATCTGATTTTTCTTTGATACTTGAATTAATGAGACTCTAAAAAGTTCCAGTGTACCTATAGTTATTAAATTCTTTGGTGAATGGATTATTTTATATAAATAATACAGTTCATTGGTGCCTACATAACTGATTTGAATGTATTGACAGGTTTTTAACAAAATAAGTCTGAAAAGTATGTGTTTCAAGAATAGGGTATCTCATAGAGAAAGGAATTTTCAGCAGCATGCATCCTGTGATGCTCTCTTTACCCACAAGTCTCTCTTTTTGAGCATTATTTATTGACTGTTTTGCTGTTGAAAATAAGTTTTTGTTGCCTCTGTGAGTAAGATCCTCCTGACTGAAGTGCATAAGATGATGCCACCAGGCTCTGGCAGTGTCCTACAGAAACAGCATTTCTAGTAAAGCAGTGGTAGTGAAAAGCTTTCATGTTCCATTTAACAAAAAGCTTTTAACTTTAATTTCTGAACAGCAGCAGGGAAGGAATTTTCTTATCTATAATTGAATTGCAGTGTTTACCTAGAAAGGATACCCTACAGCAATTAGATTTTAGTTTGAACTCAGGTGGATTTGTGTATTAAAGTGTTTTGGGGAATGCTTCTGAAGCAGGCATAAAATATAGCGTGGTTGCAGTGGGATACTTAAGGCTATGTGATGCACTTGGAAATAATAATTAGTTTTAGCTTGTTCTGTTTGCTTGTTTTTTGATCCTTCCCAGAAGAGGCATGTCTGAGTGATAAGGACATCTTCTGTTGTCCTGCTTCTACATAGTTCCTTGGGAGTTTTTTTGCTGCTGTCAGCAACTTTCAGACCCCTTGGCAAGCTGAGGATGAGTCTAATGGAAAGATAGGACAGAGGTGGTGAGCAGGAGAAATTTCTATATGCTTTGGAGAGTGGGAAAGTGAAAAGGAAAACAGCGATTATCCTTTATAAGGAAAAGGACACAGCCTCGAGTTCAGAAGTTAGCAGTTGGCTCTCCTTGGCTTCATGACTGGAGATCTGCACCTGGATACCAGGAGGAATACACACACACATAAATGTGGGAATCCCTGTTTCAGTGGACTGGTAGAATGTTAGGGATTTTATCACTGAAATGTAGCGCACACACGTCATGATGTTTCTTCTATTTCTCACTGCCTTAGATTTAAAAAATATAGGAAAAAAAAAAATTGGAATCTGCACCTTCCCTTTGACTTGAGCTCTTACATCTTACATCTTTTTTGCTCTCATTCCTAAGCATGGATGGGATGTGGTTGATTCCAGCGACTCTGCGTCTCAGCGTCAGGAGGAGTTACCACCTCCTCCACTGCCTCCTGGATGGGAGGAAAAGGTTGACAACCTGGGGCGGACTTACTATGTCAACCACAACAACAGAACTACGCAATGGCACCGACCAAGTTTAATGTAAGTGACATTACAGTCCATTGGCATGTTTGTGGGTATGTGCAAAAGTTGAGAAGAGTAACTTACTTTCTTCTATAGAGACTATTGACAAAGTAAAGGTAAAAGCTTGGTAAAGAATGAGGTGGACACCATACTTGTGCAAATTAAGTAACTTTAGGTTTGTTTTTTTTTTTTGTCTCTCGCTTTAAGATAGAAACAAAGGAAAATTTAGAGTGATGCTTTCAAGCCTTGTGCCCAGGTGGCCAGTAAGGCCAACAGCATCTTGTCTTGTATCAGAAGTAGTGTAACCAGCAAGAGCAGGAAAATGATTGCTCCCCTGTATGCAGCACTGGTTAAGCTGCACCTCAGTTCATTGTTGGGCCCTCACTATGAGAAAGACATGAAGGCCCTGGAGTGTGAGACTGGTCACTCAGACACTAATCTAGTCATTAAGAGAAAATACTGAATATTGTACAGTCTGTGTCAGCTGAGTAATTTGTCTTGTAGGTTGTTAAAATGTGCTGTACTAAAATGTTGTCTCAAATAAATGTTTCCTGAACTTAATTCTCTTTAAAAGCTATAGTCCCTCATCCTGGAGGAAAGGTTTAAATGGAATACTGCCTTTTAACAACCTCTTGTGCCCCTTGAATATTGTAATGAAGATGCAGAGATAAGCACAGGGGAAGTTGTGCAAGCCAGGAAGGGACACCATTAAAGAAATTTGCTTTTTTTCCATTACAACCACTGCTGGTATGAGCTGAACCTGGTGGTCACAGCCAGTAACAGCTTGTGATTGATTTGGCTGTTGCAGAAAGAAAAGCAATAGCTGACATAAAGAGAGGGGCAGAAGCAAACTCTGTGTCAGGAATGATTCTGAGCATCCTGGGAAGGGATAAGTTGTAAGGGGTTAACATGTTACAGTGGGGACTTATTTTTCTGGTTTAACAACTCTGTTGCACAAAGAATGTTAATTTCCAGTCTTACATGACATTCATGAAATGCTTCTGGTTTTATTTCATTTGGATTAAAGGATTAAATTTCCTCCCGTTTATGAAGCCTGGCATGTGCAAGAGTAATGAATTTTATATTGTAATCAGAAGCATTAATGAGTTTAACGTTCATTGTTTTCTTGTTCTTTTCTCCTTCACTTCTTTTCCCCACCGTGCAGTGATGTGGGATCTGATTCAGATAACAACATCAGACAAATAAACCATGAAGCAGCCCATAGGCGGTTTCGTTCTCGAAGACACATTAGTGAGGATTTGGAACCGGAACCTATGGAGTCTGGAGACATTCCTGAGGTACATGAAGGTCTTGCATTTAAGAATTTAAACAGCCTCAGGCCCAAATGTTTCCCATTTTGTAAGCTAATTACTATGCACCATGAACAGTAATGGTTTTGCATGTTTTTTATGGAAATCAAGTAAGTAGAATACCAGAGACACAATAAATAACCTAGGTAGCTTCACTTTCCTGCACACATGCTCTTATAGGTGGCTGGTAGCGTATGCACAGTGTTAAGTACCATGTAAATGCTAGGACACACATTTGTAATACCAAGCACTGCTGGTTATCTCTAAGTAGATAAAACACTTTCAATATTCTGCTTTGAATAACAATGAGACAAGTTTGTAGGAAGTGAAACACACTGAATAGAACTGCCATTTGTTTGAGTTTTCTTCTGTGTCTTGATTTAGGAGGAAAACAGGTTATTTTTCTCCCCAGAAACACTTGCTTCTATTTAAAATCCTGAGATCTTTTAGTCAGTATTCTTAATCTACAGGTAGAATAACGTAGTGATATTTTTAAGCAAACTTTTTGTGTGAAGCTCCTATCCCATTCAGCCTTAAGGAATGATTTATGTTGAATGATTTTATGAATTTTTTTAATGTGAAAGGCAGCTACCTGTGTGTCCTATGTGTTAGTTTATTTCATTAAATCTTAATGCTGATGATCACACTTGTGTTTGCCACAATGAGGTGGCCACCTAGAATGCATAGGGGAAGCAGAGGCTTGGTTTGACTTTAAGTAGTTAACACAGTTTATTTTCTTTTGTCAGCCTTGGGAAGCCATTTCAGAGGAGGCGAGTGCAACTGGGGATACTTTAAGCTTATCGTTGCCACCACCTCCTGCATCTCCTGTATCTCGTAGCAGTCCTCAGGAGCTATCTGAGGAACTGAGCAGAAGACTTCAGATCACTCCTGACTCTAATGGGGAACAGCTGAGTTCTTTGATCGTATGTGACACTCTGCTCTTTCTGTATACATCTTTACTCCTGTGATTTTTGTTAGCTTGACATAATCCTGAATTGTTTACGTAGGTGAGTTGGTATTGCTGGTCTTAGGAAAAACTGAGTATGCTGTTAAAAGCATCTTTAAAAAAACTCAGCTTAATTTCACCACAGAAAAACTGCCTTGAAGAGCAGACTTCCTCGATTTAGGTTTAATGTTTGTTTTTATTTTCCTAAATGACTTTAATTTGAGAGTCTACTGCTTTTATACCTTTAGTGAACCAAATGCATTGTATAATAATAGAGAATATCAAGCTCAGAATATCCAAAAGAAAGTTATCAATTATCATCCATATTATTATGTGGTAACTTTTCAAAAGCTTTGTGCTTTCCTGTGTATATTTATGCTGAAGGATGTCTTGTATTAGAATTTTACAAACCCCCATCATGGTCCACTGGTTAACTGTTACAAGACTAACAAAAGATTAGAATTGAAAGGAAGTAGTTATGGTGAAATTTATGGCTCTGCAGATTTACTGATAACTAGTCTGGAAAACCACAGCAGGTTACTTGAGGTGAGAACAAAATATAAGTTCTTTGTGTCTGTGTTACCTGTTAGTTGAACACACCAATGATACCACAAAAAGTGAGGATACTGTGCTTTCAACTGTGGAAATGTCTTATGTCTCTTTGATTGAGAAAACAATTGTAAATATTAAGCAGAACACTGTGTTGAGATTTAATCATTTCCTGGGTGTGTGCTATTAAGGTACCTTTGTAATTAAAGTGAGAAGTAATCACACTTATTCTTTTTCTGATCAAATAGGATCTTGATTAGGTGATTTTTCATGAGGAGCCTATGCAATGCGTACAATGACTCGCGTGTTGTACAGAGATTAGTTCAGCAAATTATAGCTCTGATTGCCAGCCATCTGCACAAAGTCTGCTTCTGTAGATAACTGCAGGTTTCATTAGACCTTCACCTTGAGGGTGGGAGGTTAATCAAGTAGGATCAGTGAGAAGAACAGGGCCTACATTTGTTGTACAGAGAAAATAATAAGTGGTATAGCTACAAAATTATCTTAATTAAAATAATTCAGTAATTATGTTTCCATACAAACTATCTCTTCTGTGAGCCATTAAATAACATCTTACTTATAATTGCAATACAAATTTTAATAAGACCATACTTGCAAAGTAAGAAATTGTTGGAGAATTTAGTGCCTGAGTTACACTACTCATTGAGCTGGGCATTGAGATACTGAAAGGAGTAAAACGAAGCAGCTCTGAAATTATTTTGTCTGCACATGGAGATTGAGTGGGTCAGCAGCATTCAGTCCATGGCCCCAGAGGGTCTGTCAGATCAGCTTGTGTCTGTGTCTCTGCTCCCACAGCTCTGGCTTCTCAGACGTCTGGCTTCTGTGAGTTCTCACTGGCCTGATCCAGCACTTAGCTCTGGGCAGTGCTTCTCCTGGGCTTGTAAATCTGCCTAGTTCTGAGATGTGTAATGATAGCAAGGAGACATCAAGAGCATCATTTGGATTGAGCAAGGTGGCAGGGAGGGTTTGACATTGCCAGCTAAACATGAGATATGTCTGCTTGACATCTCCTCTTTACCCATGTTCCCAAAAGCTGTGAGGTCAGCTCAGTGACTGTGCAGGCTGTTGGATCCCTGACTTTTCCTAAACCTAAATCTGGACTGGCTTTGCATGTAACTAAGATGCATGGCATGTGTGGAAATCCAGTAGCTCTAATGTATTGATTTTGCAAGGACTATATTGCCAGTATTTGGTCAGGAGTTTTACATTTTCCTTATGCTGCTTGTTCTCCCTCTAGATTTTCTAAAGTGTCTTTCAAAGATACTTGAAAATAGTTAAACTTACAGACATTTTCTTATTTTTTTTCAGCAAAGAGATCCATCCTCAAGACTGAGATCTTGCAGTGTAACAGATACGGTCGCTGAACAATCTCAATTATCTTTGGTAAATGAAAGCTAATCTTTATTTATTTCTTCTTCTTTTAACATCATCTGATTCTGGATGGTATCTGTTCCTAGATCAGTTCCAGGCAGATCTTGTTCAGTCATTGACGTGTGGCTATCCCAAATCATTGTGGAAACCAAATTAATGTCAGGGCACAAAGTACAATGAGGAACTCCATAAGAGAGAAAAAAACATTTTGAGACAGAGTGTAGTCATACTGACTTCAGTTGTCTAACACAGAAATGTAGTTTACTAAAAAGTTGATGTATGAAGTGGAGAGAGAAAACCTTCCCAGGAGCGTTTTCAGGGTATCATTCCTCACACACAAAAAGATTACACAAATTTACCATGGAAATATTGAGCAAGTAGGGAGTTACTGATAAGTTCATTATTAAACTTGACGTCTCTCCATTGTTTCTTTATGTTGTTATTGGTTAGACATTTACTGTAACTGTAGTATTTTTCTCTTTGTGTTCTGTGTGTTTAGTGTATCTACATTTGCTGCTTGTAGTTGCATGCAATGGCTGTTGTTCAAAAGAGTGCTTCTGAAGTGTTATCCACCTCTTTACTTCCTTCTCTGGATGAACAATGGTGTGGTTTTCAGTATAATTATGCCTTAACTGTCTTCTCTCCATACTAGAGGAAACTGGCACTTAATGAAGTCTGATCGAGAGGTGGTCAGCTGTTTAATTTAATATAACTTAATGGAGTATGAGTTTCTTTACCTCAAGCAGTCACTTTGGGCCTTGTCGTGATCCATCTTTCAGTTTGCTATAGTAGTGCATTCAATTATTTAGCAGAAGAATTGAAATCATTGCTCTATTACAAAGATATTTCTTGATCTCAATCTTTATTGAACTAATGATGATTTATCTTCTAGCAACTAAATCCATACTTTCTTTCTAAATTGTTCTGGTTTTGATTGCAATGATCCTTAATGAGAATTTGAAACGCCACTTTCGTATTTTTGGTCTAACTTTTTCTGTGCACTCTTTGATGATCAGAATGGATCCGTTTTGTTTCTAAAGGAGGAAATTAATCATGTTGCACTTAGAGTGAATGGTCTTGTCATCCTTAACAATACTGCTCATACAATATTGGACGCCAGAACTCTTGAAATCAGTTCCTTTGATGATTCTTCTATCAAGTTCTAACTTCTTTATCAGTGATTGATGGCTTAGTTTTTTTCTTTTACATTATCTTTAAGATTATTTAAATCTAATTGCTCTTTTAATAAATCTGAGATTGCAGATGATTCCTTATTCCTAAAGATGTAAGAGTAAACTGTGTCCTTCATCACCAAGTGTATTTACCTGTAACATTAACTATCATTTAACAGCAGAGTGGCCCATCTAGGAGAGCTCGTTCTTCAACAGTCACAGGTGGTGAGGAACCAACGGTAATATCTTTATCCATTGCTATCTCTAAATAAAATGCAGGTAGATTTAGGTCTTGTACAGTAATTAACATTTTTTCACAGAGCAGCAGTGTGATAAATGACATACAGCCACTGAAGAAATAGTTGCGTTTATTTACTTATTTACTTTACTAGAGATTTTCTCAAATAATGCTCAATTCACTCTAACTTCGCTTCAATTTAAGGCTATTTTATTACTAGTATATGGTGGTTTTAACAAAGATGTGTACTAAAAACATGCCATAAACTTCTAAAAAACAAGATACGATGCCTAATTCTTTAAACCTTGAAATAATCAACGTTTAGAGATATCAACTCAGTATATTTGTATCCTTCATTGTGCTTGTCTTCCCTTACTCTCTGTTAGGCTGATTCTTTTAGATTCTTAAGATTGATCTTAATTTGAGAACGGTGCGATGATACAGTGTTATGGATTGTGGAGGTCTTAATTACAGCCAATTTTCACTTTCCAGCTGTTGTTCCTCACTGCAAGGCTAAAATTTTGCTTTGCTCATCCAATAAAATTCTTGAAATGCTTTTCTGAAAGAATTTTTTTCCAAGTAATTAAAGAGAAGCAGATTTCACTTATATTGATCCTTGCCAAAAAAGTCTCGTTCTGTTAGTCTGAAACATTATTTCATAGAAAGCGTTATCCACTGACAGTAATAATTGGCTTTCACGAGTATTTGCACTCTTAGATAATTTACTTCAGGAATGTAATTCAAAGTTGGTACATTTCCTGTTTGCATGCAATAATAACAGACCTTAGTTTGTGTTTTGATGCATCACTCTGTGACCTTGTTTGTATTTACTGTTTTTTTAGAATCAGAGGAGCATGTTTGTATTTAGTTCCTGCAGACTGTAATTTTTTTATGTCCTTGCAAATCCTTTCTTGCAGATATTTTCTGTTAATTCTGCCTAAGCTGAGTTCATACTTCCCTGTCTCATAATTAATATTTCTCTTTTTTTTTTTTTAATGGGGCCCTTCCCCTTGCTGTCTTAATTCAACATACATCTATTCTATGAGACCCAAACCCACAGACTGCTCAGGTCTTAAAGTCCTGCACTGAAGTCCATTCTTCAAAGGCTGCCGCTTTTTTGTTCTTTAGGGATACTAAATATGTAGGCAAAGAATTTGTCAATGCTGAAGTTCCTAGGGCAGCTCAGTTTTTCTTTCAGACTTCCTCTAATACCTGTTGTCAGGCTGGGGCCAACAAATAAACCTCTTGATAAATCCCCCACATTTCTATTCTGTGTGGCAGAATATCTTCATGTTGGTATCTAAAGCATGGCAGGGAGATTGAAGGGCAGGCATGCAGGTTGCATGCATGGTTGCATTAACCCAGCAGTTAGGAAGGAGAAGGGCTACTGACAGCTGGAGTTGTTTTGATTGTCTGATAAATGGAAGATGAGACGATAAAGCTGAGCAACTTTCTGGTGTTTCTGTATACTGCCAGCACCAAGTCAGTTGAAGCTGATTGTTTGCAGCATGCCATCATACCATGATTAGAAGGTGTACTATTACAACCCAGACTATCAGTTACCTTAATTGTCTGATTTTTAATTAAAACATGGTCTGGGGACTGTATTCAAACCACTTACCATGTCCTGATGGGACAAGTGGGAATGTTTTTAAACTGAGACAGGGGAGGTTTTGGTTAGATATTAGGAGGAAGCTTTTTCTACACAGAGGGTGGTGATGCACTGTTCACAGGTTGCCCAAGGAGGCTGTGGATGCCCCATCCCTGCAGGCATTCAAGGCCAGGCTGGATGTGGCTCTGGGCAGCCTGTTCTGCTGGTTGGTGACCCTGCACACAGCAGGGGGTTGTAACAAGGTGAGAATTGTGGTCCTTTTCAACCCAGGCCGTTCTGTGATTCTATGATTATTGGCCACCAACGAATAGCTTGGCAACTGTAGAACAGTCTCAGGGAAGGTAGTCGCGCTGTCACTGCCCATCAGCTACATGAACTGAAACAAGTGGGAAAATAGCACTTTCCAGCATTTGACTACTTTGGAAATAAATTGTAGTTTGTTTCAGAGGGTGTAACTCAGCTTCCTTATCAGTTTTCCTTTTTCTGTCTCCTAATGTACCACGTCAACTTTCTAACTCATTCATTTTCCTTTCCGATTTCTTTTCTTGATGGTCAGATGGTTCTCCAGATCACTTTGTCAACTACACTCTTCTGCTACAAAGCTAACTTACTGATTTAAGCAAGAGCCCTGGGAAGAGGTCTTAAGAATATGAAGCAAGAACAAGGATTGCTGTAAATCACTTTGCTGGAGCAAATAATGTAGAGCATAAAAAAAGGATTTACTGAGAGTCTTTGGAGACCTGAGGAGTTACCAAATCCTGCTGTGCAGTGTCATGCACATGTTTTATCTCTAAGTAGTAGTTTTCCACTGTAGTAATGTGTTAAATAAAATGATCATACCATACAAACCACTGTTTATAAAGACATTGGAAGAATAAATTCTTTTTTTGCTTTGTGGTTAGCATGGTAAATAAAGCTGAGAGCCTAGGGAAACAGAGAGGCGGTTATCTAAGCTGCCTTAGTTGTGCTGTAATACTTCTGATGGTCTTGTAAGTCTGCATAGTAAGACAAAATGTGGAGGTATTTGGTAATCTCCAAGGCTGATTCTTCCCTTGATTTCATTTAAAGATCATAGAAGAAAATGTGAATAGTCTTTTTTAAACATCTTCCATCTCTTAATAGCATATATTTTATCATATTCCAGCATCATCTTTTTTGGCAATAGAGCTCAGTGTTTTTAAGACCTCTTCCACAGCAGTTATTTCTTCTAACCTGCTCTGTTTTCCTCCACAGCTGCTTTACCTTTCAGTTGTCTTCCAAAAGCACTCACAGAATTTGATTCACACCGTGAGAATTGAAGAGCACAGCAATGTGTGTGTGTATTAATCCCCTGTGGGACTGAGTCTTCACAGAATCAGAGTTTTAGGGTTTGCAAGAGACATTTTCAGGTCATCGAGTCCAGCCCCTGATTAAAGCAAGATTCCTATAGCAGGAGAAAAGATATAAGTAATATAAGTTATAAAGTAATATATCATTACCAGAGTAATTTGCCTGTATTGCTGAACTCCCCCTACCTGCATTTGGGTTCTTTGCATATGAATTAGCTCTGAAACAGAAGCTGCTTTTCATGTGTGGGTAAAACACTCAAAATCCCTCAACAGTTGCCCTTGCTCACTGTAAATTATGGTATCACCACTGTGCTGGGCAAAGACAAATGCCTGAGTCAGTTATGGTTAAACTCAGGCTTCAAAAGAGGGATTGGTGAGACTGATGAGGAAGGAAAGCATGCAGAAATGGACAAAACAGTGAAGCTCAAACACCTCTTTATTCCAGCGCGTGATGAAAGCTTTTAGATTTCACCATTCTTCTGCCATGAAGGCAGCTATTTTGAAGAAGCAAAGCAATATCTAGCATTATAGAACCCTGATAAGTAAGATATGACTGTATATTTTAACGTGATTAATCTGCTGATTGAACCAAATACATGAATGCATTTTAATCTAAGTAACAAGGTGCAGATAAATAGCACCTTGCACCTGCCAAATCCTTGATGAGATGGTAAACAGAATCTGCTTCATTAGAGAGCAAGAATGCTGTCCTGCTGAATGCAGAGGCAACACAAGCAAGTGATGTTCTACAGAGAAAAGGAGTCCCAAACTAGAAAGTGACAGAGCTTTATCATGTGAATAATGATTTGGAATTGTAATCTGACTCTCTGGGCATCTTTCCCTCCTGAAATGTGCTTTCAGATGCAGGCAGGTTTGGTATTAGAATTTCTTCCTAGGCTGTTTGCCCTCCAGAGGCTTTGCTGCTTGAGTAGACTGTATTTTTTAACTCTGTATGTACCAGAAACAAATGTCCACTTGTTTACATCACTGAAGACAGTGTCTCTTGTAGCTTGATTAGTGTGTTAAATAGTGACATAATTTGTCTAATGACAATTGGTGCCATTGTCCCCATTGTCTGTATGTTTTCTTTACAGCAACATCTTCGTTGTGCAACTTTTTGATTAGAAAAGCAGTATCTTTTCATTCTAAAGTTTGGGCTCAGTTTTAGGGTGTATAGGACACATAACTAACCCTGAATGCTATTGTTTGTAACTAAGAAGATGTTTGGATTTCATTTTTTAAGCCCTCAGCAGATTGCTGCAGTTGAGTCAAGATCCCATGGTGTAGATGAGGCCAGAACTAGAGAGGTCTAGACTGGAAAGTGTGATGACTTCTTACTTATCCACACCACTGTAAGGGGAAAAATCAACCTAGAGGGAAAATCATTACAATGCAAGGTTTCTTTTTGTCATCATTATGTGTAACATACCAATTAAAAAGTTTGAGGGCATATAAGCTTAGCTGGTTTTGGAGCAAGAGACCTGAATCTGTGCAAAAGTGAATCAAAAGGTCTGTTATGAGAAACTGTGATTTGACTCAAAGGGGTTTGAAGAAGAGCTTATGATTTCCCAGACCACATTTTCTGTGTGTTTGATAGTTCTTAGAATTATGTGCATCAACGAGTTATTTTCAAAGAACAGATGTTAATTTTTTTAAGCTAATAAAAGAATAACAATATGGTAATTTCTTGTTGAACAGCCTTCAGTGGCTTATGTCCACACCACACCAGGCTTACCTTCAGGCTGGGAGGAAAGGAAGGATGCAAAGGGCCGTACATACTATGTCAATCACAACAATCGAACCACAACCTGGACACGGCCCATCATGCAGGTAAGGAGATCTGTTACATTGCTCTGAGACAGCATAATACCTTTAGATAGCATCATATTGAGTATGATTTCACAGGAGGGCATTTGCAGAGAGGTACCAAATATAAATAAAAGACAAATGTCTCTAGGTTTGAATTTGAAAGTTTTTCTGCTTAATTAGTAATTTGATATATTCTCTGTCTTTGCGATGGAATTAAATAACGTGCTTGACTGTAATAGTCATAATAACGATACTAAATATCGGCATCATTTTTAATAGCCCTAACTTTGGATGAACTGTGGTCTTGATGACTGGCTAACTTGGTTTTGCATCCAAAATAGCTCGCAGAAGATGGCATGGTTGGGTCAGCAACGAACAGCAACAACCACCTGAGTGAGCCCCAGATCAGACGGCCCCGCAGCCTCAGTTCGCCCACAGTCACCTTATCGGCTCCACTCGAGGTGAGAAGTGCTGTTAGCACCACAAACCACTTGTGTCTGACTTCTCTCGTGGTTACCTTTATAACTTTTTAGCTCCCCTGTAGTTATGCCACACTGCATTGTTATAATATATTCCTACTTTTATTTTTTACATAATATGTTGCTGTTTTCTTCTAACATTTTTCTATCAGAATCTTTACATCACGCAGTAGTGTTGCTTAACTTTGATAATTGAATGTTGTGAATGAATAGTCTGTCTGGCATATACGATCAAAGATTGCTTGTGCTTTTCTTGTATGATTAAATCTCACAAATCAATTTGACATGGCTGCGTTGAGGAGAGAAAGTTATGAAAAATTCCATCTTCAAATGGGAAGCAGCATCTTTTTTGTCATTTCTCACTTTTTCCCTTAGGCAAATTGTTGAAAATCTGTAATTTCAAGCTGATATAAGAAGTCTAAACCTACGCTTATTTTAGTTTTAATCCTCTTTCTGAAGTTGTAGTTGGGAGATCCATTAAGAAGTGCAAGGCTGGATGTGGCTATGGGCAGCCTGGTCTGGTGGCTGGCAACTCAGCCCATTGTAGGGACTTTGAAACTAGGTGATCATTGTGGTCCTTTTCAACCCACGCCATTTTGTGATTCTGTGATTAAGTCACTTCACATTTAGGATACTCTCCCATTTAAAAATAATATCTATTGCGCCACAAAGTACAGAGCAGTGCTTGTATCTTTTCCTTTTAAAAACGAAACATTGACATGTACAGACCATCTTCAGTAAAATATGGAATCAAGTGGGCATTATCATCGCACAGGGAAATGATAAAACTCTGTGCCCTTCAAAGCAAAAAAGCTTAATGAGTGATGAGGAATAGCTAATTACTGAGAACTTAACCTGAATTCTAGGAAATCAATGCTAGCACTTATTTATAGTGTAAATTGCATCTGGAATGAAAAACTCCTTGCTGTGATAACGCGTTGTGTTCAGTCTCCTTTATTAAGTGGCATTTGGCAAATCCTTATACCTCCTCTGTTGTCAGGGCATGAAGGACTCCCCGGTGCGCAGAGCTGTGAAGGACACCCTTTCCAACCCTCAATCTCCTCAGCCCTCTCCCTACAACTCTCCTAAACCACAGCACAAAGTTGCGCAGAGCTTCCTCCCTCCTGGCTGGGAGATGCGGATAGCACCCAATGGCAGGCCCTTCTTCATCGACCACAATACTAAAACTACTACCTGGGTAAGGGGAATTCTAGGTAACAAACTTTAAATGGTTTTGTCTTTACCACTCTGTTTTCTGGGCTATAGACCCTCTGTTTCACTTTAGAATTGGTCTTGTGTTTAAGACAGTAGTTCCAATGGAGAGATTTGTGAGGTTTCATAAAGCTGAGCAAAGTGAGACTGACTCCTCCATGCAGTGATGTCACAGTATTTTGTGTTTGACCTTTTTATACTTGGCAAACCACTGCACACAAGTCTCGTCTTTGAAATCCCTCAGATTTGGGTCTTTCTGGCACACAGTGTGATGGAGGTTTGGCATGGTGTTTGTTTTGAGGCTGCGTAATTCTTGAATTTCTTTCCTGTTAATGTAATGTATGTTCATCTTTGGTGAGCAGAATCCATTTTACAATTTGCTCAGTGTCGTGAGGATCTGCTTTTCAGTAATTCTACATTCTCAGTGAGCAAGTGGGGGCAAAATTCAAGTAGGAAAAAATGTGAAAGCTGACTCAGCATTTCATGTCACGATTAAAGTATGAGTGCAACTTAAATGTTTTAGATGTCATTCAAATGCCCAATAGCAACTATTTTACAGGAAATATTCCTAATGGTGGCTCTTAATCACATTCCCAGATGCGTGTGGGTGGGTTATGTATGGAGATCTCAATCTCTCTCCAAAGCGATCTTCTGTGACCTTCTTTACTTGCCTCTTTTTACATCTTTTGTTCATTAATGTCTTATCTGTGGGTTAATAAAAATGTAAGAAGCTCATTTACATAGTGATCCAACCTTTTTGTGATAGAATGGCTTATTTCTCCCTTTATTTTGTAAGGCAGAAATGTGCAGGTGGCTCTAATGGCACTTATGAATGCATGCTTTGCCAAGAACAGGGCTCTGGAAAGAGCACCCTTAAAAGAATCAGAGTCTTACCCACACTACCTCTTAACATTCAAATAAAAAGATCTGTTCAATGTATTAATTTTAATTAAGAATGTGGCAAGTCCAAATATGAAATGTTTTATTACTTTATGTATTTGGATTTTTCATTTTATTCTCAGAAATGTAAAAATGAAACCATAATTTTAATGCAGGAAGACAGCTGTTCCAGCTGCTTCTATGTTTGACTTTGTACCCAGATGTTGGGTTTATGGTTACATGTATCTGTTACAGGAAGATCCTCGACTGAAATTTCCAGTGCATTTGAGAACAAAAGCTTCTTTGAACCCCAACGATTTGGGCCCTCTTCCTGTAAGTGACAGTGTGTGTGTATTTGGGTACATACCTGCTATCTTGTAAGAACTGATCTGTTGTTGCAGTCTTGTATTGTATGCATATGCATATTGTTTGCTCTCATCACTTTAATGGAGATCCTAAAGCAACATTTGTAACACCAAAACAGTTGTTATCAGGGAATGAGTCAGGCTGTGCAGCCAGCCCATAGTATTTATGAAGTCATTAAACGTTTCTTTGTTTATCTGAAGCTTTGAGCTCTTAAGGAACTTACCTTGTTTTTATCTCAGAACATGTGATTTTAGATAATTAATGGTTAACTAGCTGATTATTAACTGCTGTAGGGAAAAAAAAAAAAGAGGCACATTGCTCAAAGTGAACTTTGTTACTGTAGCAGTATATACTGCTGTTCAGAAATCTAAATCAGTCCTGATTTTTGAATGAAACTTCCATATTCTGCAGAGAAAACAATTGTGTTAGCCTCAAGGGCTTTGTTGTCATATTGGTAGCCAGTGCGTAATAGTGATTTGCATGTCGAATACAGAGTTTTGCTTTGTTTTTCAACAGCTGCATCTTTATGTCCCTACAAATCTCAGTAAAGAGCTTTCCCCTCACATCTGACTTAATTCTGCCATCTTTAGTTTAAAGCCGTTACCTTTTTCCAATTACTGTGTTCGCTATAAACAATCTCATCCAAGTGTGATGTCTGCAGGTTTGAAGAAAAGTCTAGTCAACACTAGGAGAGACATCCTTGTCTCACTCTTAATATTTACAGTAAATAACCCACAGGTGTTTCATAAGTCAAAGGAGAAGCTCTCAGGACTAACAAATGCTGGGCAGCCTGTTCTTTGTGATAGTAGGAAATGGATGTGAACCCCAGTGCAAGAAATTTCCACTTCAGAGCCTTAAAAAATACATACTGTGCTTAATACAGTCACTTGCATAAACAGCAAATGCTTTGAATCTTTGAATCAGATTATTGGCCTTGGCGTAGCACACCTGTTTCTGTGTTTTCTACTTGACAAGCACCTTTCAGACAATTTGAGTTGGCGTGGATAATGTACTGCTTCACCCTGTGTGAGAATGGTCATATTTCACTTATGCTATTTTTTTCTTTTCCATTTCCAGCCCGGTTGGGAGGAAAGGATACATTTGGATGGAAGAACGTTTTATATAGATCATAGTAAGTAAGCACTCAGGTACTGCAGCAATTAGACAAAGGGAGGTAATAAATATCGAAGTGAAAGCTTTGTAATTTTACTCTTCATTTAGGAAGCCAGGTGTTGATATGTGGAGACATTGATACCAGAGACTTAGTGCCCTCCTACGGTACTGTACATTCACCAAAAGCTTGCTTATAGTTGGCTCATCAAGCTTTGTCCCTCTCTGACTTGTGAAGCATTAACATTTCTTCTTTGTGGTTTCTTTTGTTCTTGTTGATATTTTGGACTCTTTGTTGTTGTTGTTGATGATCCCATGGCTTATTTGCACTTTAATAAATATACTCTAGGAATAGAAAATAAGATGGCCACAACTCCACATATAGGCAGCAGGTAAATTAACACTGATAATACTGCCTCTTCTTGTCTTAGGTCTTGTGGCAGCATTGATTCTGATCTTATTTCCTATTAATAGTGTGTTGTATTGCACCCAGTCCACTGATATCTATTCAGTTCTTGTGTTAGTGAAGTTCCAGTGTAAGTGATGTTTCAGTGTAGATTTGTCTTATTGCAGCACCTCAGAACATCTGTGTTAGTTTTTGTCGCTTAAAAACAAAGCAGCACAGAAAACCTATTTTTATCTTTTTTTTAAGACTTAGGGTGGTCTTTCTAATGGGGCATTTCTACTGACAGGGTAATATTCACAGAGACAGGTGACTCACAAAACACTTGGAGGAGTGTCTGTTTGCTGCACAAAACTGAAGAGAACTAAAACCTTCAACAACTGTGCATATTTGACAGGATTACATTTCTCCTTCAGTAGCATTAAATCCTAGCGTACCTGTTACTAAGTCATCATTAAACCATTTTTGCCTCTAAATGGCTTTGATAATTTTAAATCAAAACCAGAAGTAGTGCGCCCACAAAGAACCAGGTTGGCCTCTTTCAAACATCAGTATTGACGCATTCTTTATTCTGTAGTTTTTAATTGTTCCTACCATCAGATGTCTGGGAACATCTGGCAAGTTATGCCAGTCTGCTGCCATAGAAGGGTCACAGAATAGAACTTTCATGTTAAAGATACCTGTATATTTGCTGAACCTCCCTAGCTTTGATTAAATTATTTGGTCTCTAAAAATGGAGTGCTGATGGTATGTATTCCCTCAAATAGTTTGATGTTTTTATGAAAACAGGTGTATTTGCATCTGAAGCCAATCTCTGTTCCCAATCCAAACTTTTTTAGCATTTCTGCATAACTTTTAAATGTTTTTTGGCTGTTAGGTGTATTTAGGTTTTTTGGTTTTTTTCTTTTGGACAATGCTCTCTGCTTCTATCAGACTGGCCTTAGTCTCATTGTGAGCACCACACTACTACCAAGGGGCTCCAGAAGCAGAGATGATACCAGGGGCATTACAGTGGACACTGTGATGAAGTTGTGCTCAGTGCTTTGCAAATAACGGCAAACAGCAGTTTACCAGTGTTCAACAGTTTGGCTCTAACGACCACTGTAGCACTGCTTCCCACAGTATCATAGAATCACAGAATGGCTTGGGTTGGAAGGGTCCTCAAGGTTCATAAAGCTCCAAACCCCCCCACTGCACGCAGGGCCTCCAACCTCCACATTTAATACCAGCCCAGGCTGCCCAGGGCCCCGTCCAGCCTGGCCTTGAACACCTCCAGGGATGGACGGGGCATCCACAATCAGTAGGGAAGTGCAGTGGCATTTAGCCATAATTTTAGCTCTGTGACAGAGCCTTGTGGCTCTTGATTGTTTAATGAGTAAGTTGAGAACATATGCTGAAGTCAGCCATGGCTACAACCAGCTATCATGAAGAGCAACACAAAGGCTTTGCAACTAAATTTGGTGTAGTCACCAGTGGTTCACCAAGGGAGGAATGGATGTGTTAAATGATGTGCCCATTCTTCAGCATGCTGAGAAATGAATTAGAGGGAACATGCTCAATATATCAGTAAAAAACAGCAACATAGGAGAGGCAAGAGGAGCTCACTGGGACAGGATTAGGAAGCAGAATGATTGTGATGAGGTGTAGGTGCAGTGTGAATGTGTTTTGTAATAATTGCAAGGTACTACTCAGGATAGGAACAGTTAGAATTTGTTTTGGAAGAGACATGAAAAATATCAGTTGAGTGTGAGTTAATTTGTCCTGTGGTGCATCAGCAGGAGCATCTTCAATAAAAGCAGAGGTAATCCTCCTAGTCTGATCAGCACTGTTAACGTCTGTGACGATGAAGCACAGGATCCCAGACTTCAAGGAAATAGGGGAACCACAGGAATAGAGGAAATCCTTCAGAGCCCAAAGGCCTGATTGTGAGGAAAGAAAGTATTGTGTTTGTGTGAAGAATCAGAAGAGATGGTAGACTTTTTAAAATGTGCTGCAAAATGAGTTAATTTGATATCCACATCTAACGTGGACAGCACAGTAATACAGGGAAAATTGAGCTCTAGTGGGTCAAGTTGGGCTCGTCTCACTGTATAGGCATTGAAGTCATGGGAAAATGTTTGTAATATGAAGTCTCTCTTGCTGTAATATTCTGAAAAATAACTTGGGTGATGATTGATCAGTGACACCTCTTAAACATAACCTGGAGCAGTAAGAGAGGACGGACAAAATCTCTTAAGTCACTTTGATGTCATAGAGATTTACCACCATCATTAGTGCTCGTCAGTTTCAACTAGGTACAAAAGATGAATTGGTGTAGAAGCAGTAAATGTCACAGAAGGTAATGTGACTGACCAAGAAACAGCCATATACAGGCAGGCAGGGAGCTGTGCAGCATGTGTGGCTCCCAGAGCTGTCGTTCTGACAGCCTTCCTCCATAAAGGTCACGAGTGCTGAACAGACTTGAAGTGTAAAGGAAAATAAAACAGTAATTTAACGTGAAATTAACTGCTAGGCCAAACTTGCTGAAGTGTGCGTTGTGATGGTTTTGAATTCTCTTTAGTAACTTCTGATGAGAGTCAGCTTACAAAACCTAGTCCCTTTTAAAAATAACTTGGGGTGCTCAAAACTTAGGGGTCTTTTGTGGCTATAGGAGCATGGAAAGTATCTGTGTTACAATGGAATAAGTGGACTTGGCTCTTTGCTTTTACCTGTAGTACCCTTAAAAAATAAATTCTTGAAGCTTAGTGTTTTTATTCCCAAACCTAGAGTTCCAGAACCTAACTAACCCTGACTATTCCTTTAATATACAGTTTATAAATCAAACCATGTATCTAAGGGATGTATTACTATTACCCTTCCAGTGCAGGAAATATGACTTAAGCCTTGCCGTTGGAGATGGCATTTAGTCTGGTATTTGGAGCATTGTCTTGTTGCAACATCATCATTCTGTCGTGATTCTGTTGTGTTCAGAATCTTGTCAGGAACAGCTGTCTGGAGGCAGGGAGAGTTTCACCGTGGTCCTGTATAACCTCACTGTATGACCATGCAATGCTGCTGGTGCTCTTGAAAGCTGTAGATGAAAAGATCTGTATTCTGTTACCTTACTGCCAAAATTGACCTTGTTGAAACTGAATGATTCCTTATACCATAGCTGTATACTTAATGATGTTTTAAACTTCTAATTAAAACCAGTGTCTAGGACTTATTTTTTTTCCAAAGAGATGTTCCTTCACCTCCAAATTTTAAATTCATTGAAAATTCTTAAACTTTGGCCCTCTTCATGCAGAATGTCGAATACATAAACTTCATCTACCATCTGACAAAGTGTTTGGGTTCCTTTCCCCTCAGGCATGAAATCTGTGTTTCTAACATGAGTTGAATCCAAGATCATGTTCAAGTAGAACATGTTTACTGCTATGGGTGTTGAAATGAAAGCAGTGTAATTACACTGGATCATGCTATACTTCTGCATTTTTGAATGAGTCTTTTCAACTAAACAGTGTGATGAGATTTTGATGGAGATGGGTGAATGCAGTATTTTCTAACCCTGAAATACTAAGTTGTGGAAACGGCAGGGAAAACAAATATAGGGGAAAAAAAAACAACAACAAAACAACGAACTATGTAAATTCACAGTGTGGTAGAAAAGTATTAATGATATAATTTGTTTTATTATTTACAGATAATAAAATTACCCAGTGGGAAGACCCCAGACTGCAGAACCCTGCGATTACTGGTCCTGTAAGTACTGCCGGTGGTTCTTTTCTCATGCAGTGCTGTCACTCATGTAGATTTGGTGTAGGCAGTTGTTGTAAATAAGCAACAGGTCATGCTTGTTTTCCTGATCACAGAATCACGGCCTGGTTCGACTGGGAGGGGCTTTAAAGCCCACACAGTTCCAACCTGTGCCATGTTCTGGGTGCTCCCACCAGCTCAAGGTGCCTGGGGCTCATCCATGGCCTCCAGGGATGATGGGGCACCCACACTTCTCTGGGCAGCCAGATGGGGTCAGGCTGTGCTTGGTGAACAGAGCATGAGGCAGGACCAACCTTGGCTTGCTTTGCCCTGAGGGATGTGGGAGACTCAGGTGAGCATTTTGTGAGCCTCCAAGGGCAGGGGAACTGCTGTCCTGTGCTCTCCTGGTGAGATGCCCCAGAACTGGTGACACTCTGTGACCCAATTATGTTTTACATACCTTGGGGTGCATTGGAGACTTTTCCAGCCTTCTTCCAATGGGCCAAAGCAGAGTGAAGTTCATGAGGAGTGACTGCATGTTTTGTAACTGGTATGGTATGCACACCATTCCCAGCTCAGGCAATAGGTTAAAAGTTGGTGGTTCTTGGAATCTAATGGAATTAGAGATATGGATTTTTTCACACATTATGGCATGTTTTCTTCCTGGAAGCCATTAGCATATGATTTTGGCTGTCTAGGAAATATTCTTGCTCAGTGTGTCTCAGTAAATCTCAGAATACTTCTGTTTCAGCAAGAAGGAGAAGAGGGCTCTTTCTTTAGAAGGATAGAATCTGCTTTATGTGACTTTTTGATTTCTGTACTGCTGTGCTACTTCTGAGTGAAGCTCCATCCTCTTTGAAACTGCAGAGCTAAGTACCCTGAGTGGGGTTTCACACAGAGATGTGTGGAAGTTCATTGGTTCATGTTTTATTCTGTTCTCATCCTGCAACCAGAAACTTTCTGTGCTAGGTGTGTTCAAATAGTATATTTTGGTACAGACCTGCATGTCAAGGGTATCTGCTCTAATTCTTTGATCAGAAAAGGTCAGAATTTTGTACTAGCCATGCAATAGGAGTGTTATCACTTCCTCTAAGTGGATGGGATTATCTCACTGAGGGCTGTGGACATGTAAGAGGCTAAGTAATTGATAAACAGAAAACGTGGGTAAAATCTTGGATACTTCTTAACTCACACACTGAGAAGATTTGGGGTTCTGAACTTCATGCATGTGTTTTTTTTAGTGACTCAGTGGGTTACATGTCTAGACAGCATGGCTTCAAGATTATATCTTACTTGTTTAAGTATAAAGTACTTCACAAAGAATGAATCAACAATACCTGGAATAATCTGTATTTACAATTCTCTCTCTGTAGGCAGTTCCGTACTCTAGGGAGTTCAAACAGAAGTATGACTATTTCAGGAAGAAGCTAAAGAAACCTGTGAGTATAACCATGTTGTTTTGTGTGGTGGTCAGTTACATTATGTCTGGGGAGAAGAAGTGAGATACAGGGTAGATACAGAAAGGTGTTTCTTGCTGTAACACATTTGCCAGTGATTCTTGGTTGCCATATTCCTTAAGGGAGTTAAGTAGAAACCAAGACATTGAAGAAAAGCTTTGAGTTTGATTGGTGGACTTCTCAACAAAAACATTTACAGGTCTCACATTTTTCAGTATGAACAGAAACCCAAAGTGATGGGACAGGAAATATCATTTACTCACTATTGACTGGTATTTCTCCTTCATCTTTAACGGTGGATTTTGAAGGACAGAGCTGGAGAACACCGGTAGAGTGGAGCCCACAGCGTTGCTGAGTCTGGCATAACCTTCTGGTGTTCCTGTTGTGCAAAAATACCTTATTTAATTTCAGTAAGCACCAGGTAGTAGCCCACATGTGGAGTCGACTGGTGACTCACAGCAACCCCTGCTATAGGCAGGGACACCTGCCATCAGACCAGGTTGCTCACAGCCCAATTCAGCCTGGCCTTGAAGCTGTCATGCCCTTTAGACACAACACAGTAAGACTAATATTTTTCTCTCCTTTTCGTTGTTGCATTTTGTGTTGTTTTCAGTGTTTTATCAAGTATCGTAGATATCTCTGAACCCCGGGACTAGAACATACCCAGTTTGCTGGAATCTGTCAGCCTGTAAACTTAGAAGGCATTGGAAAACAAGCATAAAGAGAAACTTGGCACCCTGGGATGTTGAATCTGTCCTTCAGTTTTTAACTTCTAGTCCATAATTCCCTGAGATGATTTATCCAGACTAATTAGTAAAATATACTCTCCTTTCACACAGGCTGACATACCAAACAGGTTTGAGATGAAGCTACACAGAAATAATATTTTCGAGGAGTCCTACAGAAGAATCATGTCTGTGAAGAGGCCCGATGTACTGAAGGCCAGGCTCTGGATTGAATTTGAGTCAGAAAAAGGACTTGACTATGGAGGTGTGGCCAGAGAGTGGTTTTTTCTCTTGTCCAAGGAGATGTTCAACCCATATTATGGTCTTTTTGAATATTCAGCGACGTAAGTGCCCATTAAAATGTTTCCATTTGCAAGCAATCTACGTTAGATTTTGCATGAGCAGGGGGGTTACATTTGGGAATAATTAGATCATCCTTCATAGCACATGACTGCACTCTTGTCAATCAAATCTGTGCTCTCATTTCTTTTTTCCTTCTCTGAGGACCTTTCAGTTTGCTGTTGAAATCACATAAAGCATTCTCACTGTTAGGACAGTGTTCTGCATTGCTTTGCTGGCAGCAACACAATGTGCCATTTCTGGGGCGAGCAATAGTGAGAGGAGCAATGCAGACAAAAGACTATTTGTGCCCTCCCAGAGCATCGTAAAACACCTGCCTTCCAGAATTGTACTGCTCCTTTGTAATTAGCTCACAAAACAGCTTCTCATTTACATTTCAGTAGGTGTATAGCACGGTCCTGCATGAGTTCAAATGCATTTATGTCCAATTTTAAAACCCTGAGTGGTTCGTTTATGTAAATGGGAGAGCCAAGTCTCCTGCTTGAAGCACATTCCTTTTGTGTCTGCCTCTGTAATCCCACACCGTGTGCTTAACCACAGGAGGGATGGATTTCTTCATTGCAACAGTTCTTATGTTCTCATGTCAGTATCATATTCACTCCATTCTTTATCGAGTGCTGAATGAATGATAAAGAAGATGAACAGAGTCAGTACAGTAGGAGTTTTCTCACATTTGTGTCTCAGAAAAAACACATTCTGATTTTGGAGGGGAGCTCAGCTTACAGAAATACAAGTTTGCTCAGAATGCCTATGGGTTAATAGTTTAATGGGTGGTGGGTTTTGCAATAATATTTCCACTTCTGTGATACAGGATGCTGCAATTTACTTTAAAAATAACATTTTCATGTGAGGTTCACTTTCACGGAAAGCAGTATTTTAAGTTGTATGCGTTCACACTGTATTGATTCTGTGCTGTAAACAGTAAAATTGAGTAAAAGTGTACTGGGGAAGGCCTGCTTCTAACCAGTGTCTCTGGAATTCCCTGAGCTTTCCATCATGATAGAAAAGATGAACTTAAAATTGATTATGGTTGCCCCACAAGCAGGAGGATTATTAGGAACTTGTTTCAGATCATCATTGTGATCATTAAAGCATTATGCAGGATAGACAGGAAGAGGCCCCGAGCTCACATTATTTATTAACGTATCTAAATATCTGTTTATTCAAAGATGTGATGATTCAGATCTTTTTTTCTCGCTTTCTTCAAAAAAGGGACAACTACACGCTTCAGATCAACCCTAATTCAGGTCTTTGCAATGAGGATCACCTTTCATATTTCACGTTTATTGGACGAGTGGCTGGCCTGGCAGTGTATCATGGGAAGCTGCTGGATGGTGAGTTACTGTGCTGTGTGGCTATGCTGCTGCAGCGGGATTTTGGTTAAATAAATCTCTTTGATAATTAATGTGTTTCAGAGTGTAGTATATCTGGAAATAAAGTCAGAGGGAAAGTTCTGAAATGGAAGCTTTGGAAATATCAACTGGCTAACATTTTAGTTAGAGGCAGAGCAGTACAACACTGTGCTGTATTTGAGAGAACAGAAATACCTTCAACTCAGTGGTCCATCTTTTGTGTCTCTCTACCACTGGACTGATGTTACTTAATTTGGTGCAATTCTTGTGGTTGAAAAAACAACTTTCAGTGTCTGAATTAAAAATGAACCTCTTGTCAACCTCAGCAGTTACAGCTCAGGGTCCTTGTGGAATATTTCTCTGCGAATGTGTGGTGTTGGGTCTTAGAGCAGTCTGTCCTTGAGTAAGGTGGAAATGCAGAGTGCTGGAGCTAACACTTATCCCCTCTGTTTTAGGCTTCTTCATCAGACCTTTTTACAAGATGATGTTGGGGAAGCCAATAACGCTGAAAGACATGGAATCAGTGGTAAGGACATTTAACCCTTCTCAGCACTAGAAATTATTTGAGGATTTTTCCTTTGGGGAAATTAATTTAATAAATAAATTAATTAATTATTTTTTCTTTCACCTTTCTCTCTGTTCTATATTCATGCCCAGAACAGAGACCTTTGCCCAAGGAGGCTGTGGATGCCCCATCCCTGGAGGCATTCAAGGCCAGGCTGGATGTGACTCTGGGCAGCCTGGTCTGGTAGTGGGCAACCCTGCACACAAAAGGGTGTTGAAACCAGATGACCATTGTGTTCCTTTTCAGCCCCAGCCATTCTATGATTATTATGATTCTTTCTCCCCCTCGTTTTCTTTCTTTCTTCAGTCTTTAATTGTGAAGCTAATACATAACAAAGATACAACCCTTTCAGGAAGTTTCAGCTTTTAATAACAACAGAGTACTCACTTATTTTATAATGCATCATTGATGTAATGAAATGTTATATCAATTGTGTTGAGAATAACAGCTTCATCACAAAGATATTCTTTAACCAATTACTACATGTTGCCACATACACATGTACCAAATATATATGTACAGTCAATTTATTGCATAATAACACAGTTACAAAGCAATTAAGGGAAGTTACACAAATCTAGAATTGTACGAGCTAAATACCCCAGTAGTCAGTCATCTCCTCCTTTACAGTGGCTGTACCAGTAATCAGATTCCAAGCTCTGTGCAACCCCTTGGATTTCTAGATTTAGATGCCTTTATCACTTAAATGTGTTTATTTTCAAACCTTGTTTAATTTTGATCTCCTGTAGGACAGTGAATACTACAACTCTTTGAAGTGGATCCTAGAGAATGACCCTACAGAGCTGGATCTCATGTTTTGCATTGATGAGGAGAACTTTGGACAGGTATGTAAACGCTAGCCCAGAAGTCTCTGTAATTCCATCTTACTGGTTATTGCCAAAAGGTAATTAACTTCTGAACAGTATCTCATGGTTGTGAACTTAATTGGGACTGCTGCATGGTAACAGTCAGTAGAGGCAGACTCGGACTTTCTTCCTGAACTATTTAAGTCTGGAGACATCTAAGAAGAAAATTATTTTCTTGCCAGTTGGCAACATGATGCCTTTCTGAAAAGCAGTATTTGAAGCTAATAAAGGTGTGACAGAATCCTCATTAGAAATGGTCTCAGCCTGGGTCTGTGTGGGGTTCTACAGCTGAAGATGTTCTCAGATAACACGAGAAGTGGTAGAACAGAGAAGCAGAGTACTCTTTTACAGTCTCTTTTAATAGTGCAGGCAGATGATACAACAAAAGGAAGCATGCCTGTTTTGCAAAGACTCACAGTCTGTGGATAAATTGTCTTTGTTAGAAACAAAAAATGTTCTAGTTCCATTTGAGAAGCAGTAATGACGATGGAATTTTAAGTCCTCTTGGCTCGCTCCTGTTTCAGCTTACCTAACTCAATGAGCTACAGGGAAACCCCAGTAGCAGCAGGTATAATCTTGTTTCCATCATACTGAGAGACAGAACTGCATGACAGATTTTATCACAGAAAAGCCTGAAGCTCAGTGCTATCAGGGTAGGATCTGCCATGCTGCAGAGTAAGCTAGATGGGTAGAGACTGGAATGTCTCATCCATCTAAATGCTTGCAGGGTTCAAAAGTTGTAAAACATGGCAGATAATAACTAATTTGCTTGTTTCTGCATTTTCCGTTTGCTGTTGACAAAACTCTGGGGTCTTACTGAAAGTTAATAAGTGATAACTAAGAACAGGATTTTGCTAGCGCTCACAAATAAGTAAGAAATGCACAGAAGGCATTTTCAAGTCATAAAGGATGGAAAGCATCCTTCAGAAGAGTAGAGAGTGATGATGTCTCTCTTTCTACTAAGTTCACAGATCTTAATCACAGACTCACAGCCTGGGGTAGGCAAGGCCCAGCAGCCCTCCCTGCCCCAGCAGTGCCAACAATTTCTTTCCAGCACTTTGAAGGATTAGAAGGCATTTTTCTGTCCTTATGAAAATGGGAGGATGTTTTTTCTTCGCCCAGTTTTACCTACTGTTTTGCAATAGAAGTTGGAAAATAATTTATTCTTAAGAGTGACCGTAGAATAATTTCTCCCTAATTATGTCACCTTTAAACGTGAAATATTTTGATGTCTCATTAGCTATTGCTGTGTGATATTTTTCTAGTACTGCTTGTAAAATGCCTCTCAGGGGTGGTGGATTTCATGAGGAACGTGTCCTGAAATAATGCCCTGTTTTATTCTATTTTTTTCTTTAAAATACAGACGTATCAAGTCGACCTGAAGCCAAATGGGTCAGAAATCATGGTAACAAATGAGAACAAAAGGGAATACATTGAGTACGTATATATTTGTAGAGTTCACCCTGAGCTTCACAACACACAGTGGTAATGCTTTGGAATTTACCCCACCGCAGTTATTGTAACACAGAGATTGTCAGACATCCTTTCAAAAGAAAATCCCTATGTTAACATGGTTTGTTTGTTTACACTGCATTCCTAGAAAGTTTGGATTTTAACCTTTGCTGTTCGATGAACTACTGTAATTATGGCAGCCTATGTCATGTAGTAGGAAACAGTATTGATGCGCTGGCATAAGGAGCATTCAAGGAGGTATGGAATTGCCCCGAATGACTGCAGACACCAGTCTAAGTTACTCATTCTGAGCACCCTCCAAAACTGATGAAAGAAAATGGCCTTTCATGGGTACAAGAACTACAGTGTTACAGCAGGATATGAATCTGGCCCAATTTCATGCCTCACTTTGTGCACTGGCTGCCTCTGCTTTGTAGGTCTCCTAAGTGGTGAATTTCCACCCTGGGCTGCAGTTTTTCCTGCTGAAGTGCTATCATGGAATGCAAATGAAGAATAAGTGCAGAACAGAACAGTAAACTAACAAGAGAAAAGAGTGAAAATAGGACGTCACATTGCTGAGGTCACATTTACTTCCCCTTCAGTTTTTATTCAAGGAAGGGTTCAGGAACTCTGCACGTGTTTAAGTACTCCTTTAAGAGGATTACTGTGTACTCATTTCCAAACATTTGATGCAGTTTAATTTTTTCCAATGCTTTTCCCAAGAGTTATGTTATGATTGAGGAGTTCTAGTTGGTGCACGAGGAAAGAAAAAGAAGAGAAAAAGAGAAAAGGAGAGAAACTGCAGTTATAGTTACAAATCTGCTTAGAGCTCTAGAATAATAGGAAAAGTCTCATCGTTTAGATACCTATTTCAAACAGTAAGTACATTACCTGGGGTCTAGACTACAATCTTGCTTAGAATAGAACATAGTAATGAATTTGTAGGCTGTATAATTTAATAAAAAGCAACTCAGTATCTCAAACATAAGAGTATGACTGAGAGGTTCCTAAAGTTGTAAATGAGAAGCTGATATTGTTAGGGTTGCAAATTAGTCTTCTAATGAATGTGTTTATGTTTGTTATCTCCCACAGCCTGGTCATCCAGTGGAGGTTTGTAAACAGAGTTCAAAAACAAATGAATGCTTTTTTGGAGGTAAGGTTCTCCTTTTTGTCCTTTTCTTTACCCAAATTATGTAGGCATACAGCAGTGCCTGGTTACGGGAGTGGGAAGCTGTGCATGACCACACAGGTTCTGTTACTCATAAGATCATTCTCATTCAAGTTGACATTATTTGAGCTTGAAATAGCAGTTTTTAAATTAGACTCAATACTTCAGGAACTGTATATTTCATTTTCCAAACCCTTCTTTGCCCTCCATCACTTAGCTAACAGCTTTCCCTGAAGGCAAAAGTTCTATCAGAAGAAAAAAGAAAACATGTAATTACACATAGTTTACTGATTTTACTTTTTCTCTTAGGGATTCACAGAGCTTCTTCCTATCGATCTGATTAAAATTTTTGATGAAAATGAACTAGAGGTGAGTTTGCTTGATGTCGAGAGATGACAGATTGGTAATGCCCATTGCAGAGATGCATTATGTTCTCAATTCATTAGGTCATCATGGAGTTTGGAGTCAAAGGTTCTTTGTTTTAGTGGGAAATGAGGATTTTTTTTGCCCAGAATAATAAATCTCTCAATCAAGTAAAAGCACAAAAAGTATCAGTTACTCATTGAGGTGGTTTAGTACATGCATACATAAAGAATGCAAGTGGTTTGCTGAGTTAATGACATATACTGGCCATGTTTTCAGCAAATGCGCTGTAAAAGATGCCATCACATGAAGCATACATACTTCATATTGCATAGTGTTTCTCCAGTAAAGTGGGGTTATCCTTGAGAATTGTCCTGAAGAGAAGCTCAGTGCCACTTTATGTCTGTATTTGTATTTGTACAGCATTAACTGTTTGAGAGACCAGGCAACAGAAGGAGAGGTGGTTTATCTGATGAAGCCTTCAGGGTGATACTGGTACTATCTTTGATTAACATCATATCAATTGTTTCCATATCTAGTTACTGATGTGTGGCCTTGGTGATGTCGATGTTAATGACTGGAGACAGCACACGATCTACAAAAATGGCTACTGCCCAAATCATCCCGTCATCCAGTGGTTCTGGAAGGTAACACCCTTATCATGTTTGGTTTCTCTGACGATTCCTAGAAGTCAAAGATCCTTTAGTGTGCAGTGAAGTCAGTTATTGAATCATTTTTCTTCTCAAAAACTACGGAAAAATACTTTGGTATATTCTGGAAATGGCAGTTCCATTACTGGAGTCTGTATCGGAATGACCCAGACTGACAAAGTCTGTCTCTCCAGTTTTATGGAAGTGGTTTGCAGTCTTTCTGAAGTGCATTACTTCTATGAAAAGTGTATGTTTGCAGGAGAACTAGAGGAACAGTTTTCCCTGTACTAGCCCAGAAGTCTTGTGAGTGAGTCACCTCATACAGATGAATGGCAGTTGTAGCTCCTGGCTGTTGCCCAGACATTGTCACTTTCTTTGTTAGAAGGGAATTGTTTAACCAGAGAAAATGTGGCAGGCCATCCTTCAAAGTTAGATATCCATTTCTTACGATGTAATACAAATAAATTCTGTTTTGCTTATTTTAACAAAGATATCTTTAGCCATGAAAAGTCACCCTGTCTGCTTCTCAACAGGCCGTTTTACTGATGGATGCAGAAAAACGCATTCGCTTACTGCAGTTTGTTACTGGGACGTCACGAGTGCCTATGAACGGATTTGCTGAACTTTACGGTGAGCTTCCTGCCCTCTGCCCACAGAACACACACTGCAGGTGGCGAGCACAAACACTACTGAAGTACAGGCAGGGCCAACATTTATTCCCAGATAGAGCTTCTCCCACTGGATGCCAACAGCACTGGGGAAACTGGGGGGCACTTGGAAGAGAAACAAAGTTCTGTTCATGGAATCATAGAATCGTTTGAGTTGGAAGGAACCTTTAAAGGTCATCTAGTCCAACTGCCCTGCAATGAAGAGGGACTCATATAGCTAGATCAGGTTGCTCTGAGCCCTGTTCAGCCTGACCTTGTATGTCACCAAATATGGGAAATTCACCACATCTCTGGGCAGCCTGTGCTAGTGCTTCATCACAGAATGGCCCCAATTGGAGGGGACCTAAAGGATCACAAAGCTCCAACCCTACTGCTGCATGCAGAGCTGCCAGCCTCCCCATTTAATACCAGCCCAGGCTGCCCAGGGCCCCATCCAACCTGGCCTTGAGCACATCCACATTCTCATTTGCTTTAATGTAATTTTGACCTCCGGGTGTTTGTACAAAGTACTTTGCACCAGTTGAAAATGGAAGTTACAACTAGGGTAAACATGCAGTTTTTAGTACAGCAATTGAAGTGATTTCTGTAGGATCCATTAACTCAGGTTTTTCGTGGATTTTTTTTTTTCCCAACTAGGTTCAAATGGTCCTCAGCTGTTTACAATAGAGCAATGGGGAACTCCTGATAAACTGCCCAGAGCTCACACATGGTAAGTCTGGAGTATGTGTGTGTGTGTGTGTGTGTGTTCAGCGCATCTGTGCATGAGTTTGTTTGAGTGCAGGTGGATCTGGTGTGTGTGTCACAGTGCGTGTGGGTCCTAAAAAGAATAGAAAATGTTATTTAATAGATAGAAAATCAGTGCAGGGACTGGGCAGGCAGACACACACTGAAACATGAGAAAGGTGATTTGGTTGGTGCTGGCTGATGGATGTGCATGCTGGCTGTGTGTGTACCCAGAGCTCATTCATCCTCATGCAGTTCTTCTGTTTTCCACCTTCTGTGTTACAGTTCTTTTCCTCTATAGGGGTGGTTATAAATGTAAACCTTCCTATTTTCAGAAGACAGCCTGCAGTTCCTGTAGACTCTTCTTGGCGGCAGCCAGGTTGGCCTCAGCTGGTCGCTGTGCCCATAGGGAGCAGCTGGCACTGGTTAGGTTTGCACAGTGCAACATCCAGACCGCCCCAGTCTTTCCAATTGGATAACACACTCCTGTCTCACACCCAAGTTATTCAGCCTTTTCTATTTCTTTGAAGAAAAATGCATTTGAAATGCGTCGAGTAATTCCATTTTCCTTTCCGTTCTCAATTTCAGCTTTAATCGCTTAGACTTACCTCTTTACGAATCCTTCGACGACCTGCGAGAGAAGCTCCTTATGGCGGTTGAAAATGCGCAAGGGTTTGAAGGAGTGGATTAGGGCACTTCTTCCCACCTTTCGGCGCGTTCTGCTGCGCTTCCACTCCTCCACGAAGGACTCTGACTGTGGCAGAACCGTCTCACGGCGTTGGTTCCTGGAGCGACCTCTTGGACAACGCGGTGGCCTAAAATGCAGGATCTTGAACTCTGGCTTGTGGATGGCTTTTTTGACATTACCACGGCCAGTCACTATGGGGTTATATGTACTCTGACTACATTTCAGCAGGACTTACTGTATTTATGTCGTGCCTCTGTAGGCTGAGCCCTTAATAAAAATTTTACATAATTTCTAATGACAATGAATGGAATTAATCATTTTACAGGGATAGTATTACAACTCATGTTTACTTTTTAATTGATTTAGATGTTTTCAGATTTTATTTCATTACAATTAAATGTCATGTATTTGGGGAAAGCAAAAGAAAAACGAGCATTTTTCTTAATTTCGTACAGATTTTATGCCAGTGTCATTTTTTTTCAAGCTCATTTTGAGCCTTGTGTTCCCAAACCATTATGAGAGTAGAAAACAGCTATGTTGGAATTCTTCTCTATATTGGCTGTATCAAGAGCACATAAATATTTTTCTGTATCCAGATGAGATATGGATTCTATGTTGCGTTTTTGTATAAATAATAGTTACGAGTCTGGGGATAGTCATAACATAGCATGCCAAATCTCATGTTCAATAAAGAAATTGCCTCATTATTCCTTGGTGATATTTACATGTACTGAAGAACATTTTGGGGGTAGGGTTGGCATTAATCATTTAGGAAAATATGCTTAACCCTGTCCTTATCTTTGTATAGTGGTTCTTTTATTATCCTTTCCTCTTTGCTGTGTGCAGTGGAGGCATTTTGAAGGAAACCTGGCACTGTGTGATTTGGCGCTATGGAAAAACAGATCTGTTTTGTCTCCTATTTGTGTGCATTTGCTAATGATATCTAAACACAATATTATTTTTTTTTGTTTCTAACTGCACCAACTCTAAAGGCACTTTATGTAACACATTGAAGTCATATCTGTGTTTTTTTTATCATAAACATTAATGTGATTATGTTCCTTCTCACTGCACATGTCTTTCTGGTGCAATATCTTATCAATTGTGAGTTTGGCTGCTGCTGATGTATAAAAGAGAAAACAAACAGCTGTAGAGCTGAGCCTGCAGACATGTTCCTCAGCAACTGTTTTTGTGATTTATTTTTTACTTAATCACAAAGATTTATTTAATATACACTGCTATCTATCTAATCAGTTTTGTTACCTATGACATGTTGCATGCTTAAACTATAATGTCTTGAGTTGCATCTCTTGTGTGATGGATTAAAAGTGAAAGATTTGTATTCGATCCACTGAACTTAAATGGTTACAGCACCACCGCAGGAGGTGTGAGGGTTTGGCTGCATAGCAGGCAGGGTTGGTTTTGCCCTTTGTGCAGGACTTTTCCCCGGGAGCCCACTTTGATGCTTTACAGAGCAAGTTGGTACAGCATGGAAGCAGAAGGTCACCTCTCTGCCCAGCAACCTCTGGCCTGCTGCTGGCACAGAGCAGCTACACCACGGACCTTAGCAGGGCGATATCTTAGCTCAGAAGGCCGCTGGAAAGAAGGCTTGATGCTAATAATGCTCAGCAAATGCTGTGTGCATGTCAGCAAAAGGGTTGAGGAGCTAACGGGTGCATGAAGGTGTTTCAGCATTTGAACACCAGACTTACCAATTCTTTTGACGTTCCGTTCTAACATTTATGAGCATATACCCTTGAACAAGAGAAATAAGTACATCTGAGTAGGTGAACAAACACTACTGGTGATTTAGTGGGGGGAAAGACAGAGGATGGGGGTAAATCCACAACCTCCTTGGGTAGCCTGTTCCAGTGATACACTGGAAGGAGGCTGTGGATGCCCCATCCCTGCAGACATTAAAGGCCAGGCTGGATGTGGCTCTGGGCAGCCTGGGCTGCTGGTTGGTGACTGCACACAGCAGGGGGTTGGAACTGGATGAGCACTGTGGGCCTTTGCAACCCAGGCCATTCTGAGATTCTGTGATTCAGACCTACATACACTAGTGCCCAATGCCACCTACCTTAAAGCACTCCTGAGATTTTCTGACAGAACTGACACCCAGCCTCATACAGGCTGTGACCCAACAGCAGCGCAGCTGAGGTGGGAGCAGAAATCAGGTTATTTCAGAATTGTGATCGTGCTTTGGTCCCTTCCCTCCCTGCATCATCCCTTAATGATGCTTCCTTTAAAGCCCTTTCAGACTAAAAAGTTAATTTGTTCGTGGTATTGCTTATATCTTCCAAATGATGATTGTAGATGACTTGGCTTGATTATTTTTAACACACTGTCTCAAAGAGCGGGCCCTTCTGAGGACCAATTTGCAGTGCCCTCGGCCTCGTGCAGCTCATGCTGAAATCTGTGCTATTTTGGCTTTCTAGCAATAAATGGAAATGGTTTAAAACTGCCATTTGTGCCTCTTGTGCCCAAAGAACTTCAGTCACAGCTCCTGCAGCACCTCTCACATCAGAGGAGAGGTCACTTTTGTCCAAGAAATAGCTTTGTTCAACATTTCATCAACAAAATTGTTCCCAATTGCCCAGGTGACTGTAGGAGGAAGCCTTGCCCCTATCATCTAATCTAAACCTTCCCTCCTTTAGTTTAAAACCAGCCCACCTTTTCGTATCACTGTCTACCCGTGTTAAAAGTTGATTTCCCTCATTTTTATAAACTCCCTTTTAATATGGGAAGGTCACATTGAGGTCTCCCCACAGCCTTCTCTTTTCCTAGCTGAGCAAGCACTGCTCCTTCAGCCTGTCTTCACAGGAGGGGTGCTCCAGCCCTTGGATCATCTTCATGCAAAGAAGTTCCCAGATGATGCACGATGGTTGACCAGTGCCTACAGGTGAAACATGGTTGGGTTCCCTACTGCCACGTAGACAATGTGGCTCCTCTTGATGGCCCCTCTGCACCCCACTGCCCCAGCCAGCCTTCAGAGAAACACTCCACTGCCATTGGCTTTGCAGAAGTCAAGAAGGGAGCCTGTCACTGAGTAGGTCCCTAAAATAAGGCTTTCTGAATCTCAAAGAGGCGATGATTTGTATTAACAGGGAGTGCAATCAGGTTAACCATGAAACTTCAGATTTAATCTTTGCCCAGCTTGAACCTGGAAAAATTGAAATTCTCCTTTGGACTTGAATGCAGTGAGCTTGACCTGGATGCACTCACTCTGGGCCATGAAAAATTTATCTGTATCATATATTTACACAGCAAAGCAACAGCCTCAAACTAGTGCAAGTAACAATGCCAAAGTAAAGGCTCAGTAACGCAAGTAGCAAAGACACGAAGGTTACACTTGTATGGTGGTTTCCAGCAGTGCAGCACTATCTCACCTTGAAAAATGAAGTTAGCACAGACAAGTGCACGGGTTATAATCACCATTTCACTTGTGCCGTATGCAAAAACAGGTGGGAAAGAATGGGGGATCTGCTTGTTCTGCTAATTAGAGCTAATTACTTGCCCCATTTTGTCAGGCTATGTACTGCAGTGTGGGTGGACGTGTACATGTGTCCATGGCATAGAGGCTTTCAGAACAGGGTACTGAGCTGCCCTCCAGGCCGCTGTGTTTTTATCTCAGACCTCTGTCACTTCTGGATTAGGCAGAGGATGTGACCTCCTCTTGCATTCAGTTTTTAAACTAAAAGCAAAACTTTGAACCTTGGCCTAAAGTTAAAGAATAACAGAGATGGACACCAGATCAATATCGGACAAATATTAGTCCCATGCAGTGGACAGATGCTTCTCTGCTGTAGGCCTAACTCTTTCAGTATGCCAGTGCAGAACCCTTAGGTTTAAAGGTTTCTTTACACACAGAAAACAAAGAAAAAAAACACTCTGCAGTAGCTGGAGGTGAATATTTCATGCTAACCCAGCCACCTCCTTCCTCCCAGAGCAGAGAACTGAGGGCTGCAAACAACATTCCCTGTCTTCTACCATCCCAATCACTTCCCGTATTCCAGTGCATTGTTGCTGTGAAAAATCACCTTTAAGAACATTCCCAGCTTTTGAGCAGCTCTGCTTCCTAGTCAAGCATGCAAATATTCAATAATAATAAGCATACATTATTTAGTGATGATGTAAAAAGAAGTCATGGTAACATTTCCTCATCTCACACCCCTGCGTGCCCCTGGGTTAAAACAAGTATGCAGTCAAAATCATGATTTCAGCTCTATGTGGGCAGTTCTGTTGCACCAGAAGAATATGAATGGGAAACTCTGGGTTGAGGTGCAAAGGAATTGCTATGAGGATTGCAGCAGCCCACATCAAGCCATAGTTGCAAGGGAAACAAATGAAGTCTTTGAAGAAGCAGAGGCCTTTCCTCTGACAAGCACAAAGGAGAATGACCTTAGAAAAACGTATTATATTTCAAGATGTAGCATCTAACAACAGCACTGAGTGATATTTAACAGAAATCTGAGGCTTGGTTGACTGCTGCATGTGCTTAAATTTAACCTACAGAAATAACGAATCAGACTCTCTACTTGGATATCGAGCAACAAGAAAATGCCATTTTCTGGGGCCTCTGAGGGTCAGTGCATATACACACACATCTCCATACCACCTTTTATCTGTGCCACATGCATCTGTTTAAATAGCTCTGTTTGAGCTACCTGTCCATACAGGGGCAGGGGTGCGATGACCGCATGGCCAGCCCAGATGGTCCCTGCCAGGTGTTCTGCTCGTCCTTGGCTACTGGATGCTGTTGGCAGGCCAAGGCAGGGCCAAAACCTCCCAAAACCTCGAGCCAGGGATATGGCAAAATCCCGAATCATTGTGCAATGACACTGTAAAGCGTGCTGGAAAACTCCTATAGACTGACAACCACATCCATTTTCTTTTCTCCCCTGTTGTGGGCTGGCTGCCCCCCACCAGCTCAGGTTGCCCTATCTGGGTTACTGGGCATTTCCAGAGGCTGTATTCTCCACATCGACATAATCCCATCCCATCTTTTCCTTACTTAATGTACTACGTACGTGTGATACACCTAACATATGCCAACACACAGCTAGGTCAGCCTGTGCACACACAATTTGCTTGTGTCTGGCTGTTACCAATCCCAATTTAAAAGGGAACTTCGTGTTCCACTTGCGTTTAAGAGTTGTGAAACAAGCTGAATCTTGCTACATACATCACTTAGTTTCAGAAATCATCTCAGTCCGTTTGTTCATTTACCCAGAGTTAAAACAAGGCTCTGACTTACTGCTTATAGAGGGCTGATAGGGATGATTAATGTTTAACATTCCCAAGCTTGCTTACGTTAAATGGCTCAAACGAGATGATACCCATGAGAATGTTGTAGCTTAATTCAGTGATGCTGGAAATATTGCACAGCACTGCAGTATGTGCAATATTGCATATGTGACCATGTTGCTGCATGTGTTACTGCACCAGTGACCACGTTGCATCAGTGCATACCTCAGCTCAGCACCTTGCTGAGAGCCCAGGCACTGCAGTTATAAGCAATCTCACTCCAGAGGCACAAAGAACAGTACCCATAAAACCCAACAGCCAGAACAGGAGAACAAACCCCCAGAGACTGAGCCTGCTCATGGGTGTTGAAGCTGCACTGAGTTTTTCTAGAGAACAGACATCACCAGATGCCTTAATGGCAAATGAAGCCCTCTCACATGAGCTAACAACAGAGCAGAGCTGACTAGTCCTGCAGATGCAACACCCGCAGCAGTGATCAAATCAAAGAGAAGCCTTGCTCCTGATGCATTTCAGACTGAGTAATCTTTAACAAACTCTGGAGAAAGGGTCCATTCTGACCCTGAGGCAGCAAAGAGAGTCTGTTCTCTTGGCAGAGGGGCCACAAATGCCACCTTTGTACAGTGCTGTGCAGCTTAAAGGCAGCTGCAGAGGATACTGCCTGAAAGTAAGCTGAAAAAAACACATCAGCTAATGTCAGGAGGAAATAACCTGCTCTGCAGCGGGGATAAAACCAAGCTTTGTACATGTGGCATGGTTGTTTGCTTCCAGGCGTAATAAACTTCCACAGAAGAAAAGCAAGTTTTGAAGAGTGTTCTAGGAGCAGCAGGTGAGTTGCAAGTTTCATTTCATACAGAACGTATTCTGCAAGTATGAAATCAAAGGTTTGTTATTTCTGCTTGCAGATCATCCTTCTCAATCTCTGAACCCCTGAATAAGCCATGACAGTGAGTGTTGCAATTACTGCAACTCGCAAGAGTTGCAATCTCCATTTCAACACAAGACCAACTACTTGGTCTTTGTATAAACTCAAACCTGTCTATCTTCTGTTTGCAAAAGCTTTATCCACTGTCATTGCTGAAACAACTATTGCATGTGTTAAATTGATTTCCAGTACAAGAGGGAAATAACAAGAGTGGAACTTGTCCTTTCATTTTGAGCCAGTGGAAAGTTTTAGCTTTTAAAATAAAAGCCAGAAAATTCAAGCTGCTTCTGCTTGTGCTGAGTCCTCTAAGGCTCAGTGTGCCTGAAGCAGTTTGCAGCTTAAAGAAAGCTGTGGCTTAGATGCGTGTGTTTTGTTCTGAGAAACAAAAGCAAGATGGGTTCAGTGGCTCAGCCAAGGAGCAGAGCCATACTGCATTGTGGGGGCTGTGCTGTAGGTATGAAATACAGCCTGTGCACCAACAGCAATAGAACTGTTCTAAAAAAAGGTTACTGTAACGCCTGAGTTGAGTTTTAAAAAATATATGTTTTCTTTTCAATGTGTAAGTATTTCAAGTGGGCCTTTACTACAAACAAATTTTCTTCCCCACGCCCCTACCTTCGTGACTTTACAGACTGGTCTGCTGGTCAAACTCATTTTCCTTTTGACCACTAATACCAAAGTAATGGCATATTAAGAAATGAAGTACAGGAAAAAAGTGACAGGGAAGAAGTTACAAATTAATTTGTCTTTTAAGTGTATTTGGATCACAACGCTGTATAACCTGGCTAACCAGTGCAGGCATGGCGATCAATATAAAGTTCTGGCCATTTGAATTGCTACGTGAGAGCAAAGGCAGCCAAATCCCACTATCTGCACTTAATTCCTAATAGCTTTACACCAACCAGGGGTCCTACAAGAGCTCCCATGCTCAGTGTGCCCACCACACTCCCATACCACAGAGAGTTGAGAAACCCTTCCATTTCCACATCGAGCTCTCTCTTCCAAAAACAAGCCTACATTTGCACACAGCAGATCAGTGGTGTCTGTGAAAACACACAAGGAAGGGCCAAAATATTGCATGTTTCTGTTTTCATGGCAACAATTTCCAGTGAATGACAGGGCAGGATATTGTCAAACACCAGCAAAAGCAAAGCCATTAAAGACCAGAAGAGAATTCTTTAAAAAGGTGCTGTTTTTTGGACTCTGGTGCTGTAGGGCTCTACAGAGGACTTATGCAAGATATCAAGAAGCATTAACATATGCTGCCATCCACTGCAGGGTAAAAGGCCCATGTGCTGAACTGTGGTTAAACATGTTCCATAGGGCAGAAAAGAGCTACTGTTACCTGAGAAACCAATAAGAATGTAATCTGTCCCTATTAAACCCATTTAAACCCAGGACAGATCATAGAATCACCAAATCACCAAGGTTGGAAAGGACCTCCAAGACGATCCAATCCAACCTCCCATCTATCACCATTAATAGCCACTAAAACACATCCCTCTGTACAACACCTACATGTTCCTTCAGCATCTCCAAGGATGGTGATTCCCCACCTCCCTGGGCAGCCCCTTCCACTGATCCACACCTCACACCATGCAACACTTCAGCGACATCAATCTCAGTATTTCAGCATCCAGAATGGGTCCTTAGCAAAGCCTAGACCTCCTGCATTGCTGGGACATGAATGCCTAAGTGTCACTAGCCAACATTTGCCTTTGGAATTACACCTCAGCCAGGTGCTTTGGGAACTCCATACCAGGCTGCTCTGTTAGTGGACTGCAAGCACTAACAAACAGATCGCAAAGAGCTGATCTCAAGAAAGATGCACTATTCTGCCATGAATAGCCTTGCTAGGAAAGCCTTCCTCCAGTATTAACCACCAGAACTGCCCAAGGGTCAGCACCCAGTCTATCACCTGCCAAGGCAATGCAAAATTCTCATTCAATATCACACCTATTTTTCCATCCTCAGTAATTTTATGTAGATTTCCAGGCATTAAGATGAAGATAAACAAGTTTTCTGATGATTTACCTGAAATCCAGCTCATTTTCTACTTATCTTTCTACCCATTTCCATCCATTCTATAAACAGCATCAAATCTGATACACAGCAAGGGAACAATAACACTGCAATTGTAATTGCAGCATATTGGCACTGCTGAGCGCTCACATTACAACTGAAGATTAGAAGCCTAGAACAAATCTTTCCTGCTTCATCTGTTGCAAGCTTCCTCGACTTGAGTCTGTCCAGAAGAGCAGTTTCAGGTAGTCCAATGCTGTCACTGTCCAGTAAATTAAACTCTCAGTGCACTACAGTACCTTCCCAATTAACACTGACTGTTCTGAAGATCTATCCACCTTGAATCCAAGGACTGGCTTCCAGAAAGGTCCCTGAGCCACCCTCACACCTGCTAATACTGAAGACTCATCCATTTTCACCTTGCCTCAACACCTGTATAAAGCCTAAATCCATTTTCAACAGCCAGTGGATTCATTATAGGTTTCAAACTGAAAATTGTGGTCTTGAAAACAGGACTTTGTGACTGCTGTTCCAGTTCAGCAGAGCTACGGCATCCAGGCCTAGACCAGCCATGTGAAACTCAACTTCATTAGGACAGAATTTGCAACCTGAAGGATCACTGCTGTGCAATAAGACTGAATATGATGTCTGTGGAATGTTTGCATTCGGCCAGTGAGCTGTTTGCAATTTTCATGTGAAATAATGATGAAGACTTTCTGGTTTTGTCAAAAATCAGAAGAATGTTGTCTTCTAAGCTTTGATGTTGCTAGTTATGACAGTATTCATCATGTCTGACCTGTCAGATGGTGAATTTAATGAAGAATGCCAGGATGACCCAGAACTGATGTAATGAATTTGATTATTGGGAAATTCAAATCAATTTCGTTTACTGAGCCCGAGAAGTAATCAGGACAGATCGTGGCTCCCAGGTTAAATACCTTTGCTCTACTTTATATTGCTTTAAGTTAATCTTTCTAGTAGTCAGAGTGACCAGAACGGGTAATCTTTAACCTCTACCATTGACTAAGAAAGGTCACATCATTTTCACTGCTGGGATATAAGTTGCCCTAGCACTACATGCACTTCACTTTGGTCTGTTATACTGCAGTGCTATGTAAATGATGCTAGTAAAGCGAACACCCTTAAATGTTCATGAAATCTGTTGCTCCTTGAATACTGTGAGAATTTCAGTTAGAAAGATAAACATGCACAATTTTTGCCCACTTTCCAGCCAAAAATTCCTCTAGCAATTGCATGGTCATATCCTAAAGAGACAAAGACCAACATAGCTTTGCTAAAGTGAATATCAAAGGGAAGATTTGGACACATCATTGAGTGCATGTCAATTTTCAGCATCAAAGCATCTGGTCTAAAACTTGGGCTGTGATTAGTCTGAGTGTTTTAAACCAAGCTATGCCCACATCTGGAAGCTGGCGAGGTTTTCTACAGGTGTATTAGCCAACACTGTGTGAGCATAAAACTGGGAGTATTGATTCTATGCTCGTTAAAGATAGAACTGGGCTGAAAATCTGTGCAGATACAGCTCAAGTTCTCATATGTGAATGATCATCATTGCAACAGTCAGGTTATGAGGCTGGAGTCCAAGAAGAGAGAATTTCTATGTATCTGTTCCACAGGACTGCAGAATGGGAGTCTCATTGGGCTGGTACCTCTGTAGTTCCTTTTACATCCCTATGCTTTACAGCACTATGTTTTTCAGGTCAGAATCTTTCATATTAAGCCCATTCCCTGCTGGAGACCCAGATGCCCATTGCTCAGAACTGAAGCTTTTGGCAAGTTAGGTGGATAGCATGAGGGGTTGGGACACCCCGTTGAGGAATAGAAAGCTCGTGCTTCCTCTTGCACAGCCTGGCCCCTCTAGTTGCTATATTTTATGGTTGGTTTTTTTTTTCTCTTGGTAATTTTATACTATTCTGATCTTGAGCATAGAATAAAAAGAACAAAAATGGAGTCGGGGAAGCTCCTTTAAGGATATAAAGGAACCCTTGTTTGAACATCTCCAGTTTGAGCTGAAACACGCTTTAAACAAACCTTTTAAAACAGTTTCTTACTGTTTGTTAAAACTTTCCAGCATGAAAAACCTCTCAGAATGGAAAGTCCTGCTTATATAAGGGCTGCTCCAAAAGTAATGCCTCCTGTGTTATTATGTTGGGCAGTGGCAACAGCAACATGAAAGACAAGCCAAGTTCAGGACAACCACACACAGCTGTCACACCACGAAATAAAGAGCACCTTGGTCATCTCATTCAAGTGAATTGCCTAATGGTGGTGACTATGGTGAAAAATAGTGCTTTGTCTCTTACAATTTGCTCCATCAAATGGTGTTACTGTGCTTTTCATATATGTTGTTGTTTCTCTGGAAATAAATAGGAGGCATTACTTTCAGAGCAACCCACTGTACCTCTGTGTTATCGTTCTTTCAGTTTTGGGGTTCTTTTCCTTGTGGAGATGGTTACATTCCTCAGAGTTCTGTTTTGCAATTTACATCCTCTACATCTTATATGCAATAGATGACAGGAAAGAGCCCTTGGGTGGACCAAGTGTCCATGTTTGCACGGTGACACACAAATTACCAGCAGCTGCACACATAAAACAGAGTCAGAGCATCACAGAACCTTCTGTTGGAAAGGCTGGTTGGAGGTCACAGGCCCCACTTCTCAGCTCTGAGCAAAGCCACCTTCAAAGTCAGGTTGAAATTCGAAGATAGTTTTGATTTGGGTCATCCCTCCATATTGTCAAGGCAAGAATTTGGCCCTTGGATGAAGGTGCAATGCGCATTGCGCTGTTTGTCCTTGTATCCCCTTTGCTGATATTTAAGCAGAGCAGTTTTGGGGTAGTTTTTTTTTCCTTTTTTTTTTTTTTCCTCCTTTTTTTTTTTTTTTTTCTTTTTTTTTTTTTTTTCAGGAATTTCCAAATCGTTTGGCATTTAATTACCAAGAATTGGACTAAATCCAGACTGCAACACTAACGAATGTTGCAATGCTGCTTCAGACTCCCACCCGTGGCTCTGTGCATAGCAGGTTGTTCTTCACTTGCAATGGCAGACCATCATTCCAAGGAGAAGAGCTCTCTTGTGTTCAACAAGCAAATTGACAGACACCTCCTGTAGATGCATCTCTGCACTGTCAGAACAAAGTGTGCTGTTTGCACATGGGATTCTGGTATAATTATACCAGTGATTTTTAGATATTTTCCCCAGATCCTGTTCTACTGTTTGAACAGACCATGCACTGCCACTACTGCTAGTGCTGCTGCTGCTGCTGTTAATTCCATCTTCTTTGTGTGTATCCCAGATGAGACATTTTCACTAAAAACAAGAAGTTTAGGATTGTGTTCTTACAAAACTCTTAATTCAGTATCCTTCTCCAGTGTCCCAACACAGAGGGTGAAGCACGTGCTTTCTTCTCTGGTCTCATTCACTCTTCACTTTCCTGCCATCTGTCACCTGACACGTTATTCACCCGTGTTTCCCATTCTTTAAAGTCTTCAACAAAGCTGGAAATGGTACAGCAATGTCATTATATCATAAGCATTGAGTAGCAATGTTGCTTTTACAACTGAGGTTAGAGAAATGTGTCACCATAGTGCCCTAATAGTGACACAACCTGCAGGTTTCCATAAGGGGAAAAAAATGTTGTTGAACTCCATATGCAGTAGCAAACATCCATGAAAAGAGAGCTCTGATTTTTGGAGTTCACATGCACTGAGTATTGAGGTATTTCAAGAAGGACAGAAGATATATGTGTGCTCTGTTAGAGATCAGCCAGTATTAAAGCTTGAATGCAGAAGAATGCAAGGTAGGGAATTTCTCCCATCTTTGATTTTTCCAGTGTTTTTCATCTGCCCAATGGACACATCCATCCAGAAGAAGTAAAGTCTCCTGATTTGTTGCTTATGTGAGGTATTACACTGAAAATTATAGGAATACTGGAAGATGAAACCTACATTAAAAAAGGAGAGAAAAGGGAGCTTCCAGAGCCTGTTTCCCCTGTTCCTTACTCCTTTTGAATAAAGGTGGCTCTGTGCAGTCAGAGCCATCCCCCTCCCCCTGGATCAATATTTTAATATGACTTATCAGAAAGAGAATGAATTGTTTACTTTAAAACCTCAGGATCCCATAAAGGGCGAAGCAAAGGTGTCCCCTGGAAACAGAGGCCTTGAACAGCTGACCACTGCTGTGATCTCGTAAAAGAAAGGCAGGTTGTCCAGCCAAACGGGCACAGTGATGTGCAGCAAAATGTCACACAGCAGCTCCTCAGTTCTGACAGACCCCAATGGCACAACGCAGGACCCCCAGTCTGCAATGGTAAGTGCCTTCCCAATGCTTGATTCACACGAGGAAAAGGGACGATAAAACGGACTAACAGAAAGAGAACAGCGCAAGTGGCTTTCAAATAAGAAGCACTTTGGAATAACAAAATATCTGCACATGGCCTGAATAATTTAGCAGGATTTAATGACTTGTACATGGCGATCTCAGCCCACACTTTCTATTAAGGGGATTAGGTCAGCTTAGGAAGACAATACAGCTGGTAGTAAACCTGGCCAGGCTTCACTGGGCTTGCAGAGACGCTTTACAAGTCTGAAGGTATGAAAGGGGCAAATGCTGTGATCCACACTGTGATGCTTCTGGAAAAACTTTCATGTTTGCAATTATTTTTATGACCAGGACATTCTGATAATAGTATGAAAGCCAAAAGTAGGGTTTTTTTGCTGTGACAATGTGCGCTTTTCGCTTTCTCCCTATACTGCAGCTCCCTTGCTGCTTTGGGTTTTCTTGCTCCGCCGCAATAGTAAAAGATGCAATGCTTCTTCCTTTCACTACCTTTTGTTCTTGGAAATATCCCCTTTTCCACGTAGCTGTGGAACTATGAGGCTGCCTGCTGCAGTTGCATTCTTTATCTGGCTGTTGTCGGTATTTCACAGCAAAGCCCTGAGGTGCCTCTGCCAGAGCCCTGCTGCTCTTGGCTCTGGATACGCCAGCGACTGCCTCACTTTTGGTTGCAGGGCTCACATGGAATAGGACTGTTTTACCTTTCTTCTCTAATGCAGATATAATGCTGAGAAAAATGCGTATTGGGAAAGGTGGGGGAAGACCACTGCTGCCATGATGAGTTAGAAAGCAATGTGCAGTATCTGTATATCCCCTTGGCATTAATTTCCAACTATCAGTAGCTAAGGCAGAGACACATTCATTAAAAATATCCTCACAGACCTCAAGTATGCAAATGCAAGCAGCATCCTGACTGGATATCAAGTGTTCTGGGTGTAAGTGAGCGTTTCCCATCATTAATTCAAAGCATTCAGTGCTGTTCTAATGCACAGGAGGTACTGAGGTCCTTTCCTTCCTTTGGACATGGCTCCTCTGTAGCTGCTATTTCCTGGTGGCACAACCTGTGGGTGGGTCTGCAACCACCCCACCATTCTGCATATGCGCTTCCACCACTGCACATAGAGTCTTAAAGTCAGCACAAGGCAAAAAGCCCTTGGAAAAGTCCCAGGCCTGCTCAAGCACCTACAGCCGTGCTTCCTTGACAAGTGTGGGCATAGCAGAGCAGTTGTAGCAATCATGTTCAGAACCCAAAGCAATCTGACACGGTAAGCAGCTTACAGCCACTCATAGCTTTGCTATTTGCCAGCCACGGGCTGCTCAGAACTCAGCTCCTGCTGCCAAGTCACGCTTACTCATGAGTTCAATTATATGCATTTGTAAACCAATGGTTAATCTGGTCCAGAGCTCCTCTGCAGACAGTCAGCCTGGATGGGCAGATCCATGAGGGTTAAAATAAATGGTCTTTATAAGAACCTTTTCCTTCAGAGCCATGTGAGGTGCAAACCTCTTGCTTTTGTTTCTCAGCTGGAAGGCACGATGCAGAGGTGCTAAAGCTGTTACTGTGTGAGAATGACAAAGCACCTGGGGAGTGAGTTAAGGACAGATAGTGGTGAACATTCACCGCCCAGCTTGCATGTTCACAAAGTTACTTTCTCTCTGCATAAGTCACCGTTTCTTCCAGTTAGTACCCATCACAGTAGGTGACAGCCTTTATAGACTGAAGAGAAAGTGGATGCAGAGAAGAGCAAGAGAAGGACTACCCAGGCTCTATTTTCTAACCTGCTTCCTTTCTTGTGCTCCTCTTTCTCTCTTTTCTCATCAGGTTTGCAATATTCAGATGTGCTGATGGCACACAACTGAGCTGGTCTGGCAAGTCACTGTGCATAAGGTGACACCCAGTAAGCATTTTGTGCTCTTAGACCAGTCCTCATGAATAGGCATGATATGCAGAAATGTTATCTGATTTGCAGATTAAATACAGAAAAGCACTGTCCTGTCAAACAAAGAAACTGTTCTGCAAGAGGAAACAGTAGTTGTGTACCTCATTACTTCACTGTTGGATATGAATCAGGAGGAGAAGCAAAGAGCACCTTGCTGCCTTCCAAGCAAGCTGGCTTTAAGGTGCTGGCAAAGACATGTGTATGGGAAATAAATACTGTGGTTATGACCTAACAAAGCTCTATAAAAGCAAAGCACTTGTTCTGAGTTGACTCCATCAGTAAGAAAGGCACCGGTCCCTGTGGACAATGATTCATCCCTCTCTCCAAAATCCCCTAAGACCGGACTGATGACTTTCTCAAGCTGCCTGTCCATTTCCTTTGACTGCAAATGCACACTTAGAGCTAATTATCTTTTAGATTACTGCAGCTGCTGGACACAAAAACACTGAGTCCTATTTCTCACACCGTTGGTGAGAACACCGAGGTACTACATATTAATTATGCACACACACATGGCCTTTTCTGTGTTTTTCAGGTCTCCAAAGTCTCCATGCTGACGTCTCCATGCTGCGTGGCTGTTACCTCTACCATGGGCTAACAATGTGCTGCCAGAGCTGTGGAGTGTGACAATGGTGTTTGTGTCCAATCTATCAAACGCCATTATCACACTAAATAGCTACTGGTAGGTGAGGCTTCGAGTCAGAGATGTATGTGAAATATAGCAATATGTTTACCCACTGTACTGAGGAATAAATAAGCTTTCTTCACATCAGGATGACTCTTTCTTCTTTTATAAGTGAAACCACAGTTGTATGTGGGGAGAGCGTACCCTGCCACGTGCCTTTCCAGATCACAACAAGCAGGAGTCACCTAAAGGAATCACACCTTATTTTTGCATCAAAGGAAGCAATGTGTGTTACAAACAATAATTGCCTGAGATGATGGTGATTTTCAAACAAAACACCTTTCAAAATTCTGATAAAAAAAGCTTCTACATCTAACTGGGAACACAATTCCTGTGGCTGTACTTCAGTACTGTGCAGAACATTGCTGGAAGATCAATATATTCATACACTATACTGTGTTTCTATTTGCAAACAGTCCCATTACACACAACATCTTCAACAGGTTATTCAGTTTGATTCCCTAAATGTTGTTTTCTTCCATGCGTTATTGCTGTGGAGAAGTCACTATCAATGAATCCTGCTGGAAATGTATGTATACACCAGGCAAAAATGAGTTTAAATACAGGAATGGCCCATGACCATGGAGGTTACTTTATCATCAATGAGATGCAGGGATGACTGTATAGTCTGCTCTAGTTCTGGAATAGACCTGGTGATAACGTTACTACGGAGGTGATCACAGTGCAGATGCAGACAGTTTGAGCCTTTTGGGTCTTCCGGATGTCAATTCACCTTGCAGATCCCCAGGTTCTGCTTTACAGAGGCACAGATTGTTCTGCCATGATCACAGCCATTGGTGATGTACTGTTTTCCCTTCCAAATGTGCTGTCTCAGATAAACATCAGGCACAAAGAACAGGAAGGAGCAGGGTGAACAGAAATATCCTGATTTTATCCCTCTCATCTGGGGTTGCCTGCATTACAAACACCATCCATTGAAACACACATCTGTAGAAGCAGTGCCTACCTTTTGTTGTGTGTTTCTGCCCGTCCCTGTTTATGTCACTTGCCATGGACCTGTGAAATAAGCAAACTGCAGCTATAAACCACCTGTATAACCCACATACCTGGCACAAATCTAGCCAGAGCAGTCAAGCGGCTCGTACCACCTGATTCTGTTTGCTCCACTGTCACAAGACCAATTGCACATCCCACTGTGAGTTCAGGGGAACACAACAGATGGTTTGTGTGACAAATGGGATTTCAGATGGATCTTTGCAAAGGAAAGGTAAGGGCTGGGCTGCCAGGGTTGGGTCCTATCTCTTCTCTGAAAGGAGCAGGTGCAGAATGCAGTGGGGCACACTCAAAACATCCAGCACAAACACAGAGGAACAGGGCATCTGTTAGACCACTGAGCATTAGCATTAACAAGGTACATTGTTCTGCCACTGCTACAAAACAGCCTCAGTCATCCATCAACACAACCAGAATACAGCAGCAGCAGCAGAAAGATTCCCAGAGCCAGTATTCCACTGCCCAAGATCCACTGGGTCACAGTAACTTCACACCCACAAAATTTTATGGCACAATCATTATGAAGTGAGCAGAGCTGCAGGTAGATAGGGCTTATTTGTTAAAAAGGCCTTTGCAGGCAATTACCTGCTAGCTGGAGCAATAATCATGTTTGGGGGAGTCAAGAGGGCAGAACCTCCTTCTATTCTCCCTGGCTGTGATAAAGGAAAGCAAAAGCGGCCTTGTCTGCACAACCCTTTGGGTAATGTGTCCACAGCAGCAACTTGTCTTCTCAACTTTTGAGTGAGAGAGAAATGGAGAAAATCCCTTCCCACCCTCATTATGCCTGCAGAGTCCAGGGAGCTCATGCCAAGCCTTGCTTGCCCTTCTCCTGATTACTGGTATTGCAGTTTTTCTTGTTTGAAGAACATCTTATGTTCTTTCTCTCCTCCCACTCAGTGAACCTCATCTGTTACTTGCCTAAGAACAGTATCCAGAAAGAGCAGTAGATTAAGTCTGTCATTTTGGACGAGCTCTACAATTGGCAGTGACACCACAGCTTAATGCAAAATATCAGTCACCACTGCTGGTACTTCACTGCAGGGATGGCAGTACAGCCTCACCAGGCTCCACTTGCAATATTATTAAGAAAATGCCTTTATAGTGCTCAAACACTGATGTGTTCAAACAGCTCCAAACCTTCCCCTAGCACTCTGTAGTAGGATAGTAGTGTGGATTAGGCCTTGTTGTTGCTACTGTGCTCTTAAAATTCCAAATAAAAACCTATTTATTGAGCTTTTTATTGTAGAGCAACATGACTTTTACAACACCCACACGAGTGTTGGATACACTGAACTTTCTCTAAGAGGGAAAAAAAAAAAAGAAAGAAAGAAAAATAAGACATAATGTAGATGTATTCCTACAGTTCACTGTTGGATTATGTGAGTTTGAGCTGCAGGAGTTATTCTGAAAAGCTCCCCTGCTACAAACTGTATGTAGTTTTCTATTACTACATGGTTTATAAGAGATGGAGGGGGAAACAGACTGTCTTTTCTAACAGCGTCTTCCATTCAGTATCTGCATCAAGTGGGTAAGTATTCAGGGCACAACATTAGAAATGAAACAGCTGCCTTCCAAAACTGCATCCCCTGGAGGCTTGGGGTCAAACAGTTTGTGAAGCTGATGTGTGCATTAAGGCTGAGATTACATATCAAAGAGCTGCAATGATACAGCCCTCCCAGAAATTACTGGACACAAATCCTGCAATTGAAACTCGCTGCCTTTGAACACTTGTGAGCATTGGGAAGGAACTGTCAGAAGTCTCAAGGTTCAATTTCAAAAGGAACTGAAGCAGCTGATTTCCACTGGGTGATTAAGGTACCAAGTGTACCACACATCTGTAGCAAAAAAGATCAACTGACATGCCTAGTGTTTTGCAGGCATGGATCTACACTCTGAAATCCACTTGGTGTTACTGAAAATGTTTCCTTTGAAGCTTGGCTGCTTTCAATCTGCTCAAAACTGGTGAAATTATCAGTATCTATAGGGGGACATATCACAGAACCACAGAACCACAGAATGGCCTGGGTTGAAACGGACCTCAAGGATGATGAAGCTCCAACCCCCCTGCACAGGCAGGGCTACCAACCTCCACATTTAATATCAGCCCAGGCTGCCCTGGGCCCCATCCAACCCAGCCTTGAAAACCTGCAGACACATATCTCTACAACCTCAGTGCCTGCATGACGTTCATGGGATGAATTATTTTTTAAGAAGACACATTTAGTAGAAGCTTTGTGACTCTCCATTCTTGCATGTTTCATCAATGTCTGTGCAATAAAAGTTAGATCATAAAGCACTAGTGCTCCAGCATAAACTGCAGTAGTGTAGATCATAAAGCACTAGTGCTCCGGTGTAAACTGTCTTATTGTCCTATGAAGAGCAAAACATCTTGAAATTGCAATCAGAATGCAGTTTCATTTGACTCGCTTACCAAGCAGTATTTTGGTTTCTTTATGTAAAAGGAAACAGGCAGAATCTGGTTCAGATTAGAAGACTGCATGTGAAAACATCTAGATCTTTTTCCCATTCAACTCAATGAGCAATTAAGCCTAAAGCCCAGTGAGAATATTGTTTACCCTACTGACAGCTTCACTGCTTGTAATTTTGCACACATCCAGACGATGCACGTTGGTAACACATGGTAAAGCCATAGTTCTACCAGCTCAGTCTTTCTTTTGCCATTCAAGTCAATGGGTGTGAATAAACCAGCTGTCCCCCCAGCCTGGTTTCATGGTTTAGATCTTTGTATAAAGTTGAGATTAGATTCTCAGCTTTCATTCTTTCTCAAACAATTTTTTCCAATGCTCTGTGATACAGGATACATGGATATATTTGTATGTCCTGTAGCAGCAGGAGTGCGAAGGGTGCCTAATTAACAGTCTACAAAGGACAGCAATTATTAACAGCCTTTTTTTTCCATCTGACGTGGAAATATAGGGACAGGCAGACAGTCTATCAAGCACCATTTCCCACCTATTTCTGACATGCACACTGGAGTTTGCTTGTTGTTGTTGTTAGACAACCTAAACTGTTCATACTGTTACCCAGAAGCATCAGTAAGGAATTGCTGGGAGGAAATGGCATGAAGAAGATACTCCTGACACAGGCTTCCTACTTGCCAAGCAAACAAACAAAAAAAGAGATGGCAAAGATTCAGTTCTCACTTAGGTATGCCTTAGAGCAGTGACCTGTGAGAACAATAAGAGAAGAGCAAAGTTATAAATTTAAGTTGGCTTTGACCAGAGGTAATTGTTATCTACTTTATGCAGTGTATAATTATCTCAGTGTAACTGCATGTGTCACTGCACTCAAGGCCAATAACTCAAGAGGACGACAACTCCAGATGCTTACATCTAAACTGCAGTCCGAGATGTTTCTTTTCCTAGTACCAATTAATCCCCAACAGTTTGTTTCCCACTGGACACCCACTGCTTATCAATACAAAGTAGAACGTAATCCAGAATTTCTTTTATCTTCCTCAGCATTGACTTTCCTTACACTCCAAACCTACATTCAGGTGTTGGGCTCCTCACACCACCTGTTATGTAGTAGGGATAAGAAGTCTACCATGTTTTTAGTGTTTCTATTCTAGGTGCAAGGCACTGTATGTTGGGTTTCCAACTAGCAGTGCCCAGGAAACTTGCTGCAGTTTCTGATGAGCATAGATCCCTCCTTTGGCAGCAGATCTGCCAAATCTGGAGACACACTACCTTTTGCTGTTATGCTGGATAAATGGTATTACAATAAATCAAAACTCTTTAGCAGTCACATACTGTCCCAAGACACCTCTCACACTCCTTTAAATACAACTCCACACTACATAGAAAAGCCATTTGACTTACTTTTTCTATACGTTGCAAGATACTGAAATAACCTCCATCTGCAATGGCTTGTTTCACATCATAGCTGTTTGGCAACACACAGACTCTGAGCCTCTGTCTTACAGTAGGATTGGTACATGTGCAAAAGTACTTTGCCACAGGGATAACTGTAGAGTCAAGGAAGCTTTCTTGGGAAGCATGGAATGCTATGGAGAATCACACATATTGCTGAATTTTAAGCTGATGACATCACATTGTGAGAATCTTAAAATCCTAGTTACCTTCTTGTGGGGGAGAAGACACAAACATCCAATCATGAATAGCTTTTTCTTGTATTGATTTACATGTAAGTGGGAAAAAACATTATGATGAAAATAGTAATATAGTTGTACTACAACATGCAAAGAGAGAAAACAACACTTAGAAAGCAGTCTGAACAATACTGTGCAAAATTTTTTACTAAGTGGCATCTTAAACACTTTGCTGTTACATTACAGCTGAACCACAGGTTCACATGCACACACAAACAGAAGGGAAGATGTTCTCTGGAGACTCGTGGTGCATTCAATGGCCGAGACTCAAAATATACAGATACCAGTGCATAGAACAGTTGTAAAATAATCCAGGCAGGTGGCTGAGTTTACCTTCAAAATCTTGAATCTACATGACAGAAACATCTCCTTTCTCCGTTGCTGGCATCAGCATTGGATGATTTCATAACAATATCCCCAAATATTATTCTCTTGTAAGAACATTGGTGCCTACCACTATTTTATATCCCCAAGAGGAGTTTTCACATGCTGGGACAGTGCTACTCAGTGCTCTGAAGATGTGAAGTCTCTAGGTTCTCTTGCTTTCTTGCATACTGTCTTCTTAATAGCTGGTGAGTTTGGTAGAGTTTTGCTTTTCATGGATGTTGGTTTCCTCTGTTTTTGATGAGTGGATCGGAGAGATTTCAGACCCAGCATCTCGCAGTACTTATTGCACTGGTGGAGGGCTCTGAACTGCTCAATGAAGGAAATGGAGCAGTTGCCTTTAAAACCTTTGTACCTGTAGCAACAAAGAAAAAAACGAAGTCAAATTGGATTTCAAGACTCATTGGCAGCACAGGGGAGGCAGAGTATGACTGCTGACACATAAGCAACTTGAAAATATTAAGTAAGTCTCTTCCACTCATATTGCTTTGAGAGGCACTAACTCACAGATATTCAAACTGAGCCATTATGATGTGAAGAAAACTGTGTAATGAGCAGTGGTGGAAGAGGGAGGGTTTCACCTTGGCTCTGCAGCCTCCAAACAGCTCCAACTCCTATGGCAGATCATAGAAAAACCAGAGAGGTGAAACCAAAGGTTTGCATCAGAGATTTCCCAGCTGTTTGCTGTTTGTTAGTCACTGCTTCCACACAAACCTCCTTGTGTGCTTCCAGACTGCATCATTTGTTCTGCACAGGCACAACGACTGCAGCTCTGTCACAGTTTGGCAGGACTTGTAAGCTTAATACGAACCATTCATGCTGTTATAGCCTGTGGTACATGTAACAGGGAGAAGGTCTGTGCTAGCGAATGGCTTCTAAATTCCACAGGCTGTATTGCCCTCATGTTTTCTGTTCAATAACAGCAACCTACTGACCATCCCCAAAAAATTCAATCTGCAGTTTTGTACAACTTGTTCTCATAATTCACTGACTAGGTGGCTGATGAATTAAATGTGGACAGGATTCCATCTTCCAAATCTAGTCAAAACTAAATCATCCATGAAACAGAAGGGTGAGTGCTGAATTTATTCTCAGGCTTGAACTCCCCAGTGCCTGTCACCGCCGTGTTGAATCAAGCCAAACCTATCAATATCTTAAAGCCAGATTTTCAGATCCACATCTGGAAAACAGCACTGGCGTTAATCAACACAACACCGGTTATTGCGCTCCTGATTCCTTCATCTCTGCATTTACTGTCCTTGGATAAATACATGGGCACCTGTGCACAGCTGCTAAGCCAGCTTGCTGCTTGCATTTAAAAACCAGTCACTGTGTTGTACCGTCTTTGTTTACATTTGCCAAAGAACACACCAAATATTTTACTGAAAGGACAGATTTCCTGACTCTAGTGCACCCCAGTGGCTGCATTAAAATTACTCTCCAGGCTTTCCTGCTTTCAGATACGCTTTGCCTCCTATTGACAGAAGCTGTACTGCATCTAATTCACTGCATTAGATAAATTGTACTTCCAGCTGTTTTGTTTTCCAGTTACGGTTAAAACAGCCACAGGAAAAATAAAAGAATTACTTTGAAGGGTGTTAAACGTTGAAAACATCACTATCTCCACAGCCTGTACATGAAAGAGGGGAAAGACATGACACATAAATGCCCATTTAGAAATCAAATTTGAAAGAAGAGCCTGAATTAAATAAATAAATAAATAAATAAATAAATAAATAAATAGAGCAATGTGTAATGCTGAACATAGGCACGGAATTTTAGTATATACTGTTTATTATGCTTGGTTTGCAAGAAAATCTGGGGGAAAAACAGTGGCCACAAACTGTTGATGATAGTTGCTTTTGCAAAATCATCAGTACCAGTCTGTACCATGACATCAGGTTGTTTATCATCTTGATTCTTATGCAAGCACAGGGGCAGAAAAGGGAATGATTTTTTCCCAGTTTATTTTTCCCCTGTATCACAAGTTCAATGCTGGAGTGAAATCTGACTTGTATTTAATTTCCTTTCCAACCAGAAACAATATGGATTCACTAAGGATAACATTTCCCAAGAATATCTGTGTTTTGCATGGATGTAATTGGTACAGGCTTAGAGAGCTGGAGACAGAGGGCCTAACTGTCCTCAGTGAGTTCATTACGTCTGCCAAGAATCTGCAGAGGCAATAACAGCTAAAATCAGCTTTGTGTCCTCTCTAACAGTACAGTTAAAAGCACAACTGGACAATACAATAAATTATAGTTCGTGGAATTATAAAATAATTGAATCACAGAATGGCTTGAGTTAGAAAGGAACTCAAAGAGCATTCAGTTCCATGCACCAGCCAATGATACCATCTAATAGTTAAGTATGTTCTCCACAACATACAGCATATATGATCTCCACAGGCATGGATACAAACTACCAAAGGCAGCAATAACTTGTAGTTATGCATTCTCTGTATTTGTTTGATTTCCACACCCAAGCTTGCTGAAAAAAAATATCAAGTGGCAGGTTATTATTGCTGCGCCTTACAGGAAGGAGTATTAAAGAAAAATACAGGACCTGAAATTATTAATTGCCTGGCAATATATTTAACTAAATGTCAAACAAATTGATAATCAGAATACATATTCCTTTATGCATGTCCAATGTGATCCCTATGGCAGCTTGCACTGTATACTTATTTTCTCACTTTGCCTTCATCTTCCCTAGTCCAATATGCATTGGTATAGGAGTAGTTGCTCATACTGAGCCAGATGACATCACTGAAGGCCTTCCCATACATTTCCTGATTCCAGAAAGTACTGTTGCCTGAATAAAACTTTTATGATCTTTGTTTTACAACAAGATGATGCAACTTCATTTCATCTGCTATTTCAAATGATTCCATTTTGGTTCCACAGCTAAAAGAGTGAAACAGTGTAAATGTTTTGAAAGGATTTTCCCAGCATATCTTGTGGTCAATTTTTAAATAATTTAAATGATGTTGTGAGGGGTTTTTTTACTGTAACATTTCTTCTGTCAATTCCTCAAGGGAAAATATGAATTTAAAAGCACTGGCAGTTACCCAGAAAGTGCCAGGAAACAGAATGGTGGCAACACACACACAACGGAGCCAACTGGCTGAGCTTGGGGAAGAATAATATATTGTCATCAGAAGGAATGTGCTTACAGAAATTCATACTGGAATAAGTATATTTTTCTAATGAAAAAAAATTGTAGCCACCATCAGTAAAGGCTTGAATCAATGAATATTTCATAATGGATTCAAAATGATAACACAAAGAAAACCACTAGGTGATACATTAAATCTCTGGATGTCACTACATCATAGAAAAAATAACATATTTTCAAGTGAAAGGTAGGTCTCTGAATAGGAAAAACAGCAACCAGAGTGTTTTTCTATACTCTTTATCTCAATTTCTTCCAAGAGAGAGATCTGGGGAACAAGTAAACTTTGGGAGGCAGGCAAACTTGGGGCTAGCCTTGGTGTTCTTGTTGTGACTTAAAAATGAGGAAGACAGTGGTGATAATTCTTTCCCCACAGTGATCAATGTTGCTGTGCTTTGTACTGGGACGAGCACCCCCTGGCCTGCCATTTCAAGCAGTTGAGCAGTAGAAGAGGACAACAGTAGAACCAGGGCTGTTTGGTTGCCTTTTGCCCCCTCACTCACTTTGCCTTTCCAGCATACGGCTGATCTGAAAAACTACTTTCTCTGCCTATTTCTATCATTGGCACCGTCTGTGATATAACCAGAAGCAGAAAAATATTAGAACATTGAAAGCCTGTATCTTTATACTGGTGCTCATTTTTTCCCAAAAGGTCTGAAGCCATTGCAAAAATAGTCTCAGATGGGCCTCTTTAAGTGTTATGAAAAGATCTCTTGTTACAGCTCAGTACTGCTACTTTTGAGAGAGAAGGGCAAGAGATACCATCGAATCTCTAAACGCACTTCCTCTTTTCATCAGATAAGCAGTATGTACAAAGCCAAACAGACACCTTCCCTCTACCCATGCAGCTGACAAGAATACAGGCTCAATAAAAGTTAATGTCACTGCCTAGAATGGAGTCAGTGATTATTCAGTGATCATTCTGAGTCCCTTGCAAATCAGGATATTCTGTTCTGTTCAGCTAAAAGCAGAAACACTAACTTGAAGAGTTCCAAACTGAGAAAAGAACCTTTTCTAAAAGCTTCTTTTGGAAATGTGTATTCTAAAGAGCTGGCAGTTTTGTTAGCTGCAAGAGGGATTTTGGCTGAGCTCCTTCATCCAGTCCCAGCACCATTCCTTTAAATTCCTTGCAAAAAAAGAGCAATACAAACTTTGACCCTGCTGCTCAGGGCATCTCCTTCCCTAGAACCTCCAGTCCTCTCCTTTTCCAGTGAAAGAGTTAAAGGGAAGAAGAACCACTTGAGCTACACGCAGGAGGATCTAGTAGTAGGATGAGATACGTTTAAGAATTTGTATTTGCATTGGCTGGGAGAGGTGCTAGTGATTGCAAACCCAGCTGGAGCTCTGGCTCTGAGAGCATACTGGATTCAGAGCTATATCCTCTGTGGTCAGAAGCCCTGGACAGCACTAACACCAGGCCTTCCATCATACCCCAGACTGGAGACAGCGTTGGCCCTGCTTTATACAGCCCTATCTCTCTCCAGCTAATGTGTCAAGTAGTCTCTTTGTATGTCACCTGAAAGGCACTGTGAATAAGACTATTTTACGGGAGACATAAAGCAAAGCCCAAGCTGATCTACAGTGTAGATCCATCCCTTTGGAATAAAACAACTGTGTTTTCCTGAGAGAAGGATTCCTATAAGCTTAAACAAAGAGGGGTTAAAAGCATCAGATGAGGACTGCTTTATTCCAAAGTTAAAGCAAGGATAAATTCCACTGCACTTTCTTGCAAAATATTCATAGTGAGAAGAGTTTGGTGCATAAGGCAAAACCATGCTTGTTGAGAAGGAATTTTTCACTCACCCTTTGGCCAATGTTGCTATGCCAACGTCAGTTAGTTTCATTCCTACACCTACAAGACATCAAGGAAACAGACAGCTTGTGTTAGATTAAAATTTCTAGGAATATTTTCAGATTCAAGAAAGCCATATATAGAAGCCTTCAATATTCTTTACTGAGTCTATGTTTTTCATTTTAAACATGTCAACCTTTTCTTTTTTTTTCTTCTTTTTTTTTTTTAACACTTTGAAGTACAATGATTAAAAATAGGACTCTTATGCTCTGTATCACTAGGTATTTCTAAATGTCAGACTCATTACAGTAATTTACAGACAGCAAGGTGGTAAAAGAGAGCAAAACAACGTTTCCTGTGCTGGACAGTCACTGGCAGAGGGGATGCATTTTCATGACTGTTCTTTAAGAAATACCCAAAATCTTTCCTCGTGCAGATGCCATGAGGTGGATATGTTTATTTTTGGGTTTGTGTCTTGGTGCTTTGCAAGCTTGTGCCACAATGTTTATCAGTAAGAATATCTCAACTGCTCAACCTGGTCAGGCTGCCTTGTTTTCAGCTGTGGAGAGAGCCAAAATCCCTTTATCCCTCTTTTTTTTTTCCCTTAATAAGTCCCTTTCTTGACTTTTTATAGGTTGAATCCAGTTCTGTAGTGTGCATTTTTACTATGTGGGAAAATGATGGGTTTTGTTGTAGAATACTCCTAGAAATCTCTATTGCTATGCCTGAAAAAATGCAGCCAAATACAGGAAGGACAAGATGGCCAGAGAGCAGGGTTGTTTCTCTTCAGCAGCTGCAGGTATGCTGTCCTTTGTTGCAATAACCCTGGAAAAGATTCAGATTCATTCATCTCTGCTGTTTTGCTTCCCTCAGACTACAATTTTGTATTCCCTTTTAGTTATTTGAGGAGTCTTCTTGTTTAGATATTCCTGATTTTCCTGCCTTCTCACAGTAAATGGTATGGGAAAAGGTTTAAGTTTCCACCTTTCTTTGTTGTCCTTCAGCAAGGGCCTGCCTTTCTCTGTTTCAAATACATATGTACACATTGTGTTGCATACAGTCTCAGGACAAGGGCTGCTAAGTGTTTGTGCACAGCATATTTCTTCTCCATTCTTTTTTTCTGAAAGAGTCTGTTTTTTCAAGCCTAGTCAGGACCTGAGTGAGGTGCAGACAGTAAGAATTTAAATATAGGAAAAAGTGCACTAAAAGGATGTTATTAAAACCCAAAATGCCTTTAGGCATTTCATTAACATCTGGGAAATGGCATCATAAACCAAATGACTCACGTTGAGTGTTCTGATTCACTGAAAGGATATGTGGAAGGACAATTCCCTAATAAGGGTGTTGGAGTTGTTTTTTCCTTTTCCAAACTGTTATTTACAGGAATATAGGTTAAAATTTCCTTTCTCTGCTGATTTGATAAATGTCACAGTGGTGCATGATATATGTCTGCTGCTGCTACCACAGTAGGGAATTCATGCCTGTGATTTCTCTGTCCTCTAGGGTGACACACACACAGTAAGTACAGTGCACTCAAAAGAAGCCAGAAAATAAAATATTCTAGCTCTCGCTCTTGTGTCTTTTATTCTGACCTGCAAGAGATACTTTATGAAAAGAACACATATATGAACTGTCTGAAAAAATTGTATTACTCCTCCATTTGCTTTGCCAAAGGCTCTTGCAATGAGTAAATCTCAGTTCCTATATGATACTGAAAAAGATCTCAGTAAAAATATGCCCAATGACCCCATTTACTGTTTTTTCTATTAGGCACTACAATAGTTGAAACTCAAGTTTTAAGAACAATTCTCTGTATCAATTTGTTTTTAAATTTGAGTGATGGTTCCATGAAATTAATCTTGTAGTTTTTGTTATGTGGTTGTATTGCTGCAGTGCCTCTGAGCTCACACACAGCACTATCTTTTTACAGTGGCAGCTATTACACAAATATATCCACTGAAAATTCAAGGTATGAGACTTTGTCATTTGCATAACAGATTCAGACCTGAGCAACTGCTTCCAGCCTGTTGCTACTAAATGATTCAAATAGCAACATGACAAGGGAGAGGAAATTAACAGAGTGGCAGACAACTTCTCCAGTAAGGCACAAATTAGGATAATGGGGGTTGTGGGAGGTTACAGTACTTAAGATTTTTTCATAATCCCTTTCTGTAGGTGATTTAAGAGTATAAGAGATCCCTTTATGGGAGACAGAGCAAAAACATGCATATACAACTCCAGGAAGCCTGGTCCAGAGTTGCCAAACAAACGGACTCAAGCTGGACATACACTCTAAATAGCAAAAAACAGATTTGTCAAGTGTGCACAAGATGAACCAAATGAATACTGCTTCTGCATATAACCCATGTAAGGTGTCCCTGTGGTGTAGTCCTAAGTCTCCCAGCCAAAACCAGTGTCCACACCTACATGTAGAGATGCCCTGATTATATCACCAGTTATAGGCCAGGATACTATACCCATCTGGAGAAGACTTTGCCCCTTACATGGTTACAGAAGGAGACACAGCATGCCAGGATTAACATCACTCAGAAGCTGGTTCCTGGAAGTGCAGCATCTATGTAGTTTGACTACAAATACAATCATTTTATTGCCCTGTTCAGATAACTCACCTTGAAGGTCAGTGACAAGCAAGTTCCCATTGGTTTTCTCATACACCCAGTGCTGGAAGGTGCAACACTTCTGGCCAGCCTCTGAGTCCCTCCTCAGGAAATTGATCTCCTTCCCATCCTTGACGGAGTATTTCACAAACTCCCCAATCAACTCCTCCTCCACTGTTGCATAGGGGATGTTATTAGCAGGGCGATGAACAAGAAAAATAGGAATGATCCTGAAATCGAGGGATAAAAAATAATAAAATACACTGTGCTCAGTCAGTGAAAGAGAAAGATTTAAACAAATTAGCCAGTGATCACAGAAAGCGAAGGAACAGCTACCAAGACAGAAGAGATCTCAATAAGATTCAGACCTAAACTGGATAGATAAGGATTTGAAGGGTGGACTATTCAGTGGATGAAGAACTGGTTGAATGGTCAGAGACAGAGGGCTGTGGTCACTATCTCTGTGTCCAGGCAGAAGGAGTGATGAGCGATGTTCCCCAGGGCCCATCTTAAGACTGGTATTTTTAAACATCTTTATCAATAACATAAATAGGGAGATCAAGTGTATCCCTAGCAAATTTGCTGATGACACCAAGCTGAGTGGTGCAGTTGATTCTGTAAAAGGAAGGGATGGCATCTACAGGGACCTGGACGGGCTTGAGAAGTGAGTACACAAGAACAAAAGAAGGTTCAACAAGGCCAAGTGCAAGGTCAGAGCAATCCACATATATCTGTGCAGAGCAGGAGAACAACTCACCAAGATCAGCCCTGTGGAGAAGGACTTTGGGGATCTGGTGAGCAAGAAGCTGGAGATGAGCCAGCCGTCTGCACTTGCAGCCTAGAAGGTCAACTGTATCCTGGGCTGCATCAAAAGAGAGGAGGAGGAGGGCAGGAAGAATCACAGAATCACAGACTTGTAGGGGTTGGATGGGATCTCCAGAGATCACTGAGTCCGAGCCCCTGGCTCCCTGCAGCAGGCTGCACAGGTAGGTATCCAGACAGGTCTTGAACATCTCCAGAGAAGGAGACTCCACAACCTCCTTGGGCAGCCTGTGCCAGTGCTCCATCACCCTCACCTTGAAAAAGTTCTTTGCATACTGATGTGGAACTTACTATGCTCCAGTTTAAGGCTGCTTTCCCTTGTCCTGTCCCCACAGACAAGAGAAGAGGTTGATCATGTCCCTTTGACTCCTACACTTAAGATACTTGCAAACAAAAGGAGGAGACATTCATGTCAGACCTTAGGAAGAAAAATTCTTCACTCAGAGAGCAGTGAGCACTGTCACTGATGCCCAGAAAAGCATGGATACTCCAACCCTGGAGGGACTAAAGACCAAGCTGGAGGGGAGCCCTGGGCATACTGATTTGGTAGGGGGCAATCAGACCACAGGTGGACCTGTGGCGGGGTCTTTAGGGTCCTTTCCAATCCAGGAAATCTTGTGATTCCATGAGCCTATGACACTTTGTCAGCAGAACTCTTACTATCTGGAAAGTAGCTCCTTCACAGACAGTCTGCTTTTGTTGGTGCTGGGATAAGGTGGTATTAGGCAGAGTTCTGATACGGCAGTACAAATCTCCAAGACTGAAATCTTAGAAGTAAGCAAAAAAATCACATATGTGTACATTAGAGTGGAATAAAATATTGCTTTAAGATACATTTTGGAAAGCAATTCATCTGAAGTTTGTCACAAAACATCACCATGTTTTTCAGCTAGTTCACAAGAGCTCCTGACACTGACTCAGAACAAACGGGGGAAATGACTGTCACTAGTCTTACAAAAACAGGTTTCCAGTTACTTGCTTTATTACAAACAACCTTATCTCATAGAGAAACATTTCCAGAGGGGTGGTATAGTTACTTCCAGACATACTTCTACTAGGTGGTGAAAATGTCAGGGTTACGAATGCATAAAGGTGCTCTATGTACTCTGAGAGTAGATCTAAAAGAATCAGTCATGGGTCATAGAACCATATATAAACAGAGTACTCTGTGCAAGTTTCCTAGTCCACAGTCAAGTACAGAAGGTTCTGAGTAGGCTCATATTACTGAACTCTGAAGGGAAAAGAAAAAGGTCCAGGGATAATAGAAGTGTTAGTAGAACTCCACTGTAAAGTAACCTTAAGACCACATAATCTCTCTTTCTGTCCTGCCCCTTTACAAGTGTCTAGATGCCATTCCACTGATTATTATAGGGCAGAGCTTTCTCTGTTCTTCTCTCACTTTTCTATTATAGTTAAATGTGCACAAATAGGTTAAAGCTTTTACTGTAAAGACAACTCTGGAGAATGAAGATGACTTTTGCTCTCTTTTCCTTATAAAATACACCTTTAAATACAATTTTGCTTTGACAAGGGTTGGCTAGAAAAGGAAGATCAAGCCTTGACATTTTGAAAAGAACAGAAAAGCAAAACAGATATGTGCACATTACCTCCTTTCTCTTCAGCTGATGTCTTCTAGCCAATTATTTAGAATAAAACAATCAGATAAGAACCTTTCATGTGCCTACTATTTGCACCAGGCTTCTAGGCTTTATAGAGTACAAGCTCACTCTCTCATATTAAAACTATATCCCACATCTACAGAAATTTCTTGAACAGAAATTCTATAAAGAAAAATTTATTTTTCAAAAAGGAGCACAAATTATTTGTGTGTGTGTGAAATTAAAAATTTCAAAATTAGCACAAATGTTTTCCTTGAAAGATTTCACTGCTCTCTCTGCTGCTTTTTCTAACGTTGAAAAGGTTGCTTTGAGGAACCTTTCTAGAGGTCACTTTTTAGGTAGAGCTGAAATGATTTATTTAGAGAAACCTTTGTATCTGTATAGAAGCAGTTGCAGTGACAATGTATTTGTCCAAACTTTACTGCATCATTACAAAGAAAAAAAACCCCAACCCTGTGAAACACCATTTTGACAATATAGCTTCCTTTATAATCCTTACATAACAGCTTCATTTTTTGTTCTCTGGTCTGCTGTCTTTTTTCCTGACCCAACCCTCTGCCACTTCACCACACTGACAGTTTAACCTAAGAGCTACAAAGAAAATAATGCAACCCAGTTGAGCACGTGCACTGCACATGAAGTACTCGGATGGAATCGGTCCAGCCTTCCTGTTCCCTTCTGGTGCAGCATAAAACGGCTGCCACTGTGGATGATGTGCACATAAATTCTCCTAATTAGTAAAGAGGGGAAGATGTGGTGCAGTACTAAACCACACACTATATTCAATTAGCAAGGCTTAGCTTTTCGCAGTTTGAGTCAGTGCATTAAAATTCTTTTTGTCTTGTCTGTGGACAGGACCCTCAGGCCAATCAACTTGAATTTTTTAATGGATGCTGCTGAGCACACAGCTCTAATTTTTTTTTATTTTTATTTTTATTTTTATTTTTTTCAGTAGATGAGCGCACGTGAGAAAATCTTGTATCATCTCACAGGAGATGGAGATTTAGCCTGCTGTCAAGCATGTAGAAGCAAGGCAGATGGAATTTCAACCATCCATTGCAAACTCAACCCTACGTAGTAGCTTGAGACTGGAACAGTAAATCCTTCAGATAAGATCTATTGCCAAATCTTCAAGGTGTCATCTCCCAGCCTCAGCAGCAGAGATAAGTATGTACTGAGCTGTTAGACTGATGTACACATATTGGGGAAATTAATTTCTGATATGAAAGAAACTATTCCCTTTCTTCTTTAGAAATCACAGCAGACAGTGTCAGTTGTCCTGGTTTCAGCTAGGACAGAGCTGATTATTTCTCATAGTGTCTGGTATGATGCTACATTTTGGCTTTAGGAGGAAAATGCTGTTGATAACACACTGATATTTTAGATTGTCTGAGCAGGGTTGCACAGAGATGAGGACCTTTCAGCTTCTCATACAGGCCTCATAGTGAGGGACTGAGGGGACACAGGAAGCTGGGAGGAGACAGAATCAGACCTAAACTGGACAGAGGGATTCCAAACCATATGATATAATGTGAAAAAAAGCCACAAGCATAAAACTGAAGGAAGTTTGGGAGGGGGTCTGCTGCTGCTTGAAGACTGTGAGGGCATTGGTTGATGGGTGGTGAGCAATTGTTTTGAACACCACTTATTTTGTACATAAATATATACGTACACGCATATAATTATTCCATCTTAGTAATTTACAAGTTCTACCTTTTTTTTTCCCCGATTTACTCTCCCCATTACCAGTGGGAGTAAGCAAATGGCTGTGAGGCACTCAGCTGCTGCTTGGTTAAACCATAAAGTCTATCTATATGTGTATGTATGGTACTCACTCTGGTACTTCTCCAAAGCCTTCCAAAGGTTCAGCTTCAGCTGCATATATCTTCGCATATTCTCTTGCAGTATTCTGGACATAGCATTCCTAAGGAATATTGTGCAAAACATGTAACAGGTCAGCTGTTTAAATATTTCCAGTCAGCTTTTCTCCACAATTTTCACTTGCAAAGGGCTGAGAAACCTTACCTGCAGTGCTAGCTTGTAGTTCCTTTGAACTAGATCATCCTTGCTCTTGGTCCCATATGTGATAGCATTGTGCACTTTGAGAACACAAGGGTGTCCAGGACTGAAAACTGGCACGAGGCCTTGCATCACTTTACTTCGGAAGGCTTTCCGGTGCATGCCTTCACCAAAGTGAAGCTCTTCTGTAGCTAATATTCCATGCAGGTTCCCACCAAAATAGCTGTCACAGATGAAATCTTCTCTAAACATGAGCTGCATGAATTCAATTTCTTCGACACCTGAAACACAAAGCCAATTTGTTCTGCACGTCTTTCTGCAGACACAGGCAAAGGGTTGGACATGGGAGGATGAATGCTTTTCTCCATAGAGTTTAAAGCGTAGGGTCTATGGAAACAGTGGCCCCACTTGCATTATTATAGGCCTGGTTTCCCCTTCCTTTAAAAAGCAGTTCTGCTACATGAGAAGTCCTGTCTTTATTTTAACAAGGAACTAGATGTTATTCTTCTTACTCTTCAAGAAAAAAAAAAATTAAAAAAACAAACAAAAAAAGAAAACACAGACAATTGGCTGAAAGAGCTTCTTTACTAGTACAGTATGTTCAGGAATGATAAACCAATTTACAATGCACTGCCTATTTTTAGTTGCAGCACAGCAAGACATATGCCGAGTGCGATTAAACACAGGATAACATATGGGGAAAGCATTCCAAATCATAATGCCTGTCTGTTTCTTGGAGTAAAGTTACACAGCAGGTGCCTTGCAAAGACCATGTGTTCAAATACGGTTTTTCTGCCAAAACAGCTTTCTGTACACTGTGTGCATCTCTGTCTCCGTGCACTCAGTGTTGTGTCCCATGATGCAATGCTGTTTAACTGATTACTAAATGTGAAGTGCTAGTGCCTCACATTAGTGATGAGTTACACAGACAATGAAGTACAATTGAATAGCCCATGGTGGTGTGCACTCTGCACAAAACATTGTATCCTATATGAAGGTATTTAATCAACAAAACTCCCATGAGTTGAAGTGGAATTTATTCTTGATAATAAAACAAAGTTGAGTACAAAAAAAAAAAAAAAAAAGAAAAGAAAAAAAAAAAGAAAAAAAAAAGGAAAGATATCTAGCAAAAACCTGGCCTTCCCATAGTTTACTGTGGGTTAACTCTTAAAATGTCTCTGGTAGTCTGTCTGCAGAGCTGTGAAATCTTTAGAGGTGTTTTGGTCATTGCATTTCAGCCTGAAAATTTAAAGGGATCATATACTACAGCTGAAGCCCAGAGCTACACATCTCTATGATCTAAAGAAACTAAAAATCCAACCGCAGATCTGAATTCTGAGTATTCCTCAGATCTACCATAAACATTCACCTGTACAGTATCATGCATAGACTTACCAATTTACACATTGCCTGCACTTTCCTCAGCAGAATTCAAGCCCAAGTTGAATTCATATGTATTCACATAATAACCCAAAATAATAAGACCTCACTGGATGAAGCCATAAGAAGCCTGGTCTCACCCCATGCCTAACTCTGCTTTGAACAGAAGATGACCCCATGGGGTTCCTTCCAACCTGAATTATGATACAATCCTATAAGTAGATGAGAGGTAAAAACCAGAATTACAACACAGAGCAAATTAGGTGACTCAGCTGAAACTGATTACACTCCTGCACTCCAGCTATTTGCTAACCAACTACAGGTCACTATAACTATCTTAGCAAGGCTATCCATTTCCTTATTCAGAGGGTTCTGAGTCTGAAATGTTCCTTAGGCCTCACTCTGTATCTTGAGCTAAATTCACTAAGACAATGCAGCTTCTAAGTAACACCATAACTTCTTAGATAATATTAGGCAGTTCAGTTCAACAAGATTTGAGAACAGTTTGTACCTCAAAATCAAGAGCCTACACAACTTGGATGAAAATGCTGCTAATTATTTTGGTTACATTTTTTTCATTCTTTCTTCTATCTGGAAACAAGAAGGAACAAATAATTAAGCACATGATTTACCAGATGTGTATACTGACCTTCAAAGTTCTGAAAATTTGAAAGATGTTCCAAGACTGCAAGGAAACAAAGAAAGAGATTTTCAAAAAATATGAATGGAAACTGCCACTGTCATTATTACCAAATGAATGAAGAACTGGCACTTACCTTCAGAAGTCAAATTAAACTCAGCAGTCACCCTTCCATATACGTTACTCAAGCAGCAATAATACATTCCTTGGTCTTTGTTACTCGCTTTAGCTATTGCCAAAGAGACGGGAGAGTCATCCTGGGCACTGGAACAGAATATGTTCATTTTTCATGTGAATATTTCTAACAGTTATTTCCCTGGAATTTCTGTCTTCACTGTAAAAACTTATTCAAAACAGGTGCAAGTAGATTAAATATTTTACTTCACTCTCTTAGAAGCATCCATTCAGTGCTTCACAACAGATTTTCCTACTACATCCTGAGATAAACATAGCTCAGCTGAGTCTGCATACAAAGAATTAAATCACACCAAAAGGCATTCTAGTATTCCCATCCATTTTGTGACGCATCCATAACGTATAATGGTGTTACAAGAAAATATAAAGGACATTTTACTGTTGATACCTATAGTATTTGGAAAACTCAGCATGGGAATATTTGGAAACACTCAGTGGTGGCAGGGAGCAATGTCTGATGTGACTGGAAGCAATAGGCGTTGTGCTGACTAAAATCCAAGCCTGATCTTGGCTTTGTACAAGTCAGCAAGGTTTTGGTTTAACTGACTACATGATTAAGTTTCGGTATACACATTGATATAACTTGTGCAGAAATGAGTATTAAAACTTGCTGACTGAATTCAAGCTGAGTTAGTTAAGAAAAGGTTTATTTACGTATTTATTACTCTGCTGCACTTTGGAGCCAATGTGCTTAACGATTCTTTATTTTCTTGTTCTCAGATGGCGTCAGTTTTAGAAATACTTAGTCTTCTTTCCCTGTGTTTACAGATTTTCCACAATTTTCCCAATAACACTGATTTTTTGCTTTGTGTTCTCTCTTCTCCTGTGCCCCTCCTCACCCCACCTGTGTAATTCCTCACTCAGTATTTCCCACCCTTTTTTTGCCTTGAGTATTGTTAATTTTGATTTTTTGAAACATAAACGGATCTTGAGAACTATGTTTTACAAAAAAAAACTTACTGCACAGTGGAAAAAAATAACTTATTTCATAAAAATGTGGTTTTAGGATACGCTGGAAACGATCCTGATAAAGGCCTTAAGAGACTTTTATTTTCCACCCTTCTCACTGCACTGCCTCCAGTCACTTGGTGTCAAGTTAACTGGCTGGGTTGATGGAAGAGATCATTTTCCTGAAATACAACTCCGTCTTTTAGTCCAATCAGCTTCAAGCTCCATTTGATACAGAATATGAAGTTCAAAGGAGTGATCACTTCAAGCTCTACACTGCATGTTAGTTGTTTCAGCAATTCATTTCCAACACACAAGGACAGCCAGCCTGCCACATTAACCAGGAGTGTTTATATCGCTTGGCCTGGGTGCTGAGACTGAAACTTCATATGATCTTTTACTGCACTTGAAAGTTCGATGAGACTGGTTATGAATGAGCTGAGAGGAATTACGAGTGATGGAATGCAAACTAGAACAAATTAATGCACTGTGTGAAGGTATGCTTTTTAATGACTCCGTTTAATGCATTTTTTTCACCACTCACACTGATGCTGTTGACGTACTTAAAGAGTGAACCGCTGGCAAATAGCGTATTTTCGCAGCAGCTATTCAGAAATGGTCAGCCTAACAAAAACATTCACTTACTTTCTCTGCAGCTGAGCGAGTAACTTGGAGTCTTTAGTCCATGTAATGGTGGAGTCTCCATGAATATCTCCAAACTGACAGCACAGCTTAATATTTCCAGAGCAGTCAGGAAACAGTTCCACCTGGATTTTCTTCAGCAGCTTGGGAGCTTGAAACAGAAGAGTTGTAGTTTAGGACTGGAAGATCATGAGAGTGTTTTGGCACTTTAAGGGAACTCCAGAATGTTTTGCACGTGCTAAGAACACGAATCTGACAATACTGGTAAAGAACCACATTTTTTTAAGATGCAGAAACTCAGGGCTTTGAAGTACAGAGGTTTCAAGGGATTGATTCAGTGCCCCTGCAGCCAATGGAAATGTTTTCAATGCAAAGACGTTCTGAATTTATGGAATAAAACCAAGGAAAGTTCTATTCTGAAAGGGCAACAACATAAAATCACTTCTTACTCAGAAGACATTCTCACTGACTGAATGGCCAGTTTTAATGGTACAAGAAGAGACAACACCAGAGTCCAGCACACTGCAGGGTTACATTATTGGAATTACTTGTTACAGGTGTATTTTTTAACCCATTCACAGTCTCTGACACAAACGACTCCAAGTCCCATGAAGTGCCCAGTCTGTTGCTCTAGTAATACACATAATGCATGCTGCCAGGATTGGGTTTTATTGTAAGGTGCAGTGGTGGTCCCATTTCCTTTAAACACGGCTGCAGGGAGGAACCCACACTCAGTGCTCAGATATTAGCTCCACCAATAGCAAGGGCACTCGGCAATGGCAGTGGCCTTTATTTCCTTCTCCAAACAATTCATTTCCTGCCTCTAAAGCAAGTCCCTATTTTCCAGTCACAAGACTTGGTACTTTTACTAAAGACAGACTATTGTGCAGAGCAAATCAATGGCTTATTGAGGTTCCAGAAGGAGAACATCCTGCCCAGCTCAGGGAAGGCCCTGATGTCCCAGTTCTCTGCTCATACATATTGCTGGATACAGGACAGCTGTGGCAGCAGGAACCCAGGGCTCAGGGTGTAGGCTGGGGCCTGCATGATGTGGCCTGGGCAATGGTGCTGGTCACAAAGCCTGAGAGAGATGTGGAGAGTCCCCCTTTGCCTTGAGGAAAGAAGTTAAGAAATGGGTCCTGCCTATTTTTGTTATGAGAGGGAATGGACATACGCTTAGGGAGAGGTTTGGGGATCGTGACACATCCCTTCACTCAAGCGAGACATCCCTGCCAGACGTAAGGGATGCAACATGCTGGGTGTCGTGTTTCCTGCCATGTTAATTCTGCTGCACGCTGAATGAGCTGGCATGACACTTCTCTCTCAGGAATTCCATGCCAGCAGCCTAACTTTCCCCCTCTAATGCCCAAGGAATGCTAAATCCGACCCAAGGGGTCAGGCACCTGGGATTCACTGCTATGTTTGCCTTGCAACCACTTAAGTCCTTAGGTCTAAGAACCTTGATGAATCAGGGCTGAAATGGCACAGAGAGTATGTGACAGCACTGGAAATAGAATGAAAGGCTCCAGTTTTCCTGCGCTAGCCACAAAGCAATTCCTCCTGGAGGTGGGAATAATACAGAAGAGAATGTCCTCACTGAATACTGCTCAGTTTAGCTCATCTCCCATCATCCCCTTTCAGTCATTTATCATAGGTAAACATGCTTGCAAAGGACACGTCTGAATAAAGTTACTTTCTAAAGTCTGATCAGACTGCACTGTAATTAGAAGCTCTGAAAAGCATCACAGTTTTTTAGCTTACCTCAAGATACTGCTCAGGCTTACTCTGATCTTTAAAATTATTTCAGGATATGAACGTAAAAAGCAGTATTAAAAGGTGAAAGTAAGACCTTGATCCTTGCAAAGTATCCATAGAAACCACAAACACCTCATCTGTCTAGCTGTTACACTGCTGCTCCCATCTGCATTTCGTTTTATCCATTATCAGTCTCCTAGGAGCCTTGATAAGCAACCTTCTACTCATTTCAGTCCTGTGCTTTTGTTAAGGTCAGTTTCAAAATGCTAATTCCATCAGTGTCATTTTTGAGCAATAGCAGTGACAAGGAATGCAGAACCAGCCATCAGTCATCAGATAGGACTGCAAAACACGCTTATCAGTGGCACTCTACTAGTAACAATAATACTTCACTAGCATTAAAACCAGCTGGTAATCAAGATAGTGTAATCACACTGGGGAACCACCATGTAGGAGCATAACTGGGAATACTGCCCATAGGAACATAATGACGTGGTAGTCCTGGGCTAGCAGCTGCTATACTGTGCTGTTATATGCTACCACCATGCTATCCACCTCTAAAAACTGACTTGAGGTGACAAAGAAGTAGATAATTCAAGAAAGATAAAAAGTTGATAAATATATCTGCCAGGTGGGAAAAGGATTCTAGGGAGGTATCAGTTATGTGGCATAGGGATGCAAGTAGTTAAGTTATCACAATGAGAAATTAACACCAGTGGGGGAAGGACACATTTGATTGATGTGATTTTGACTGAGGAAGGCTTGCAGCGTGCTTAACCATTATTAACTTCCTACTGAAGTATGAAAGATGGGAAAGGACAGAAAAGAAAATCAGTTTTCTTTACCTTTGCTCTCCTTTGAAATTAGCTTCCTTTGCTCTTTTTTGTTTTCTTTATAGATGATGTTGGCCTCACTTTTAAGACAGCTAGGATCCTTGCTGACATTTCCCCTCTCTGCCAGTCGGGGCTTCTTTGATAGTGTTGCTGGAGGTAATTTCTTCTTTGCTCCAGTAGCTAGATTCCCACTCCTTGCTATGTGTTGCTTACATTTGATGGGCTCAGGTTCAGCAACAGCTGGTGAGGTCTGGCAGGGCTTCCATCTTTCTTGACTCTCTTGCCTTTTTGCATCAGCAGGGAATGGATCATAGGCGGTCAACGCTAAGGAGTGTAGCTGAGTACTACTGTAGGGTGGCTGCCTTTGACAACAGATGTTGTCTCCTGAATCACCTGGTGGCAAACCAACTAAACCACCTACTGCAGCCTCTGATGTCATGACATCTCCATCTTTATGAAATGGAGTAGACTTAATTGAATAGTCAAAGTCAGTCAGCTTGCTGGAAGAGATCAAGTCAGGAGAGGACTGCTTAGTGATATTATTGCTTACCTGTCTTTGAGCCTTGGAGCTAATTACAGTGTGCAAAGGAAACTTCATTTCAGTATCATCTGGGCTGTACTCAGTAGTTCTTTGAATCTCTTGTTTATTTTCACACAAGGTTGCTCTCTCCTTGTTTGCTTCAGGTACCTTATGGAACTCATCCTGCAACACTCTGCAGAAAGCTCTCGACTTACTCAATTTTTCACCTACTTTGACAACAATTTGTGTGTATTCTGCTTGTGTTTGACTTCCGGTGCCAGATGATCCCATTGCTGATATACTATCAATAGTGCCCTTTGGCTGGCTTGCAGGTATGAAGAATGGTGATGTTTCTCCTATGGTTACTTGCTGGGTATCCATTTGATTGCTGACATCTCTGTAATCATCATTTGCTGTGCTGCTATACTCATTTTGAAGCATTCTTGGCAGTGGGGTACTAACTGATGCTGATGTTACATTGCCAGATGCATATGTACAACTATTGGAAGAATCCGGTTTTAACTCTTCATCAGACATAAAAGTTTTGCAGGGAAAAAGCAGCTGTTGTTCTGACATGTTGGGAGGGGAAGCTGCAGGCTGACTCTCTGCATCTCTAACTCCAGAGCTGAGGGAAGTTTCACCCCCTCGTTCATCTCCTACGCAAATGCCTCTCTGTTCTTTTTCTGTTTTACTTGGTTCGTATTTGGGCACTTCTACACAAAAATCTGTTAATGAGGGATTCTCACAAGAGGGAGTGAGTACTATTTCTTGTTCTTGTAACTCTGTCATTTGGTATGTATTGTGAGGTAGATTCTGACAGGTTATGTTTTCAGGAGCATTAGTTAAATCGGGCGGTTTCATTACGTAACTGTACTTCTGTGCATTAGAAACAATTGGAACATCTTGACAGTCATAATTTTTCAGATGATGATTACTGCCAGAATTAGTGCCATTTTGTGCTCTCAAGTCTGAGTGATTTTGTTTCTCGTCTTCACAACTTTTATTTATGGTGTTAACAGAAGTGTGTCTTCCATGCGTAGACTGATGGGTATTTTCATCAGAGGAATTACTGGGGACAACAAATTGCCTTTCAGGGAAATATGTCAGATTATTTCTTGCTGGATAGCAGTCTTTAAAATGGCAGTCATCTTCACCTGCGCTTTCAGTTATAGTCTTATTTACCAATGGTATGCTCTGTTCAGCATGGAGTAATTGTCTAGTTGTCCACTGTGACTTCTCTAACACATAAGCTGAATTTTCATTGTCCATTGTGAAATCACTACTCTGAGCACTTTTTAATACTTGAGGGGGTTCCGCATCACGTGTTTGGAAAGCATTATTAACAGTAAGATTTCCTTCCCAAGAAACTGTCATTTGAATGGATCCATTACTGCCAGTTATTGTTTGATTTGGCTTCTGCTCCAAGCACACCTCTGCATTTAAGACATCTTTTGAAGTACAAACAGGTAGTGTTTCTGCTTTATTTCCACTGCTAGAACTTAGACACGTACCATCTGCTTCTGTAAGAAAAATGTTTCCTCTGGATACACTATGATATGCTTCATCTGTTTTCAGTAGGATATTAGAAACACTGCAGTCTTCTTTCTCTGTTCTTTCTCCAGTCGGTGGTTGTGTAATAAGTTCCTGCTGTTCTATCACATTTTGAGGCAAAGGATGATCAGAGCAGGTCTCCTGCAAGAAGTTCATTTCTGTGACTCCGGTGTCTGTCGGCCTCATTTCCCAACTTGTGATTCCACAGTTTTTAAATGGGATTTGACAGTCTGAGTCATCTTCATGAAGAAGTTTCCACAGTTTGTCATGCACTGCAGCTAAATTGGCATCTCCTTTGCACCCAGGTTCTCCAGATTCCAGAACTGACTGGGGATTAGCTTCAAACAGAGATGCATCACATGATACACTGCAGAGAGTATCTGTGTCATTGCTGTCATGTGAGTCAAAATCACACCTTTGCCCTCTCTCCCTTGGCTCATCACACAGCTTTGCAGAAGAGAGGACAGCGCATAAACATTCTTGTTTATCAGGAACAGAGCCTGTGTCCCATAAGGGAAAAGGTGAAGTGTCATTCTTAGGTTTCTTGTCATTACTACTAATATCTGTTCCTTGTTTCCAGAAGACTTTTTGGTGACAACTTTCTCCCTTATCACAAGGAGCATCGTGTTGGAAATAGGTCTGTAAATTTGCATTTTTTGTTTGTAATGTCTTCTCAGTATGGAGTGCTTCTGAAGCTGAATGGATGACTCCTACACTCTCACAAGTCATGGAGTTGCCTTCCTTTTCTGTTTCAGGCTCCATACATTGTCTATCACAGTTCTGGGCACAGACTTTAAGACTGTCACCTTGATTCTACAAAAAAAGAAAAAGAAAAATGGAAAAGAAAAAGAAACATGATGGAATTAAAAATTAGAATTGCTGCTTGACACAGACCCAAACTAGAGCTCTGATTTGCAATAAGCCTAATGAACTTCTTGTTGTTGTTATTTATGTTTTTATGCTTGTCAACACCTACAGTTTATGGATAGCTTGCCCCTCACCAGACCAGGGTGCCCAGGGCCCCATCCAGCCTGGCACTGAGCACCTCCTCTAGGGACAGAGCATCAGCACCTTCTCAGAGCAGCCTGTGCCAGAGTCCCAAAGCCTTCTTAAATCTCCCCTTTTTAGTCTGAATCTGTTACCTTTCATCCTATCACTCCATTCCCTGATAAAATCCCTCTCCATCTTCCCTACAGGCCCCTGACAAGAGCAGTAACTCTTACTCATCACTGGTTTGGGGCATAAATCCTCACCCCTTTGTATTCACTGCTTGCCATTAAACCTGTTCTTATCTGACAGCTGGTTACTGGCCTCCATGAAACCATTTGCTGGATTTCAACCTGATCCCCCTTGTGCTGATTCCTATCACAGCTGTACAGACACTCTTTCAATTTCCTTTTGTTCTTCTGACGGATAACCCAGTTCCTTCCTTCCTTTACTTATTCCCACCTGTTTCTGCTTGCGGCTCCCAGCACACACCCTCTCCTTCATGGCAGTGCTGGAGAACAACCCACAACTGCATTTCTGCACTCACTAAGCTCAGCAGTGTCCCTCAACAAAACACTCAGAACTGTGGTTCTCCATTGCACGTGGCAGTTCTAGGATATCTCACACAGCAGTAGATGCCACAGTGGACAGTTTCACTGGCCGATGCAATTCTTGCTGTTTTGGATGTCCTGGAATCTAACAAAATCCTCTTGTTTCCTGCCAGACTACTCAGTTACATGGATGATTTGTGGCAGTCCTCCTTCCCAACTTTGCTATAATGAAATTCAGAAATACCTAGAGGTGATGTAAATTTGCGTTAGGATGATCAAACTGAGTTGTAACTCAAGTTTTATGAGAACAAGCTGTTCTGACCTGAGAGAGAACAAAATAATGGGCAAAGAGAATCTCTGGCACGATGAAGAGAGGATCTAATCAGCAGGAAAAAAATACTCCATAAATATGCTAACACAACATATTGTTCTTCCTGAGCTAACAGTATAGGCAGTAAAAATTTTGCTTATGCCACAGAATCTCTCTGAACCTGCCAGTTTCAGCAGGACTTCAACCACAAGTCATATGAGGACCAGCTGAGGAACTGGGATTGCTTTGTCTGGAGAAGAGGAGGCTCAGGGCAGGCTTTGTTGCCCTCTCCAACTCCCTGAAAGGAGGTTGTTGTGAGATGAGTGTTGGCCTCTTCTCCCAGGTAATAGCAACAGGATGAGAGAAAAATGGCCTCTTGTTGCACTGAGGATATTAGGAAGAATTTCTTCTCAGAAAGAGAGGTCAGGCTCTGGAACATATTGCTTAGGGAGGTGGTGGAGTCAGCATCCCGGGTGATGTTTAAGGAAAGGATAGATGTAGCACTTAGAGATATGGTTTGGTGGGAAATATTGGAGATGGGTGGTTGGATTTTTATCCAATTATCTCTTCCAACCTTCATGATTCTATGAGTCGACAAAAATTACTGACATTCAATGAGCCAGAGGATGCAGGCTCTGAAATCCAGGAGAATCTCATGCTGAGGGTAATGGCTGAATACTAGGTAGGGATGGCATCTTGAATGAAAACTCTGCAGGCTGTCTTGTATGTAATATCATACAGCTCATGCAGTTGGTTTTTAAGATGTATTATTAAGTTGCTCAGCAGCATTTAATAAACACAGAGTTTCACCTGGCACCAGGCCACGAGGGCATGAGAAGAGTCAGGAGCTTCCCACCTTGTTGGTCTAATGGTAGGAGGTCACCCAGGACAGCAGTTACTGCACAAGACAGACTGCAAAGGTTGTTCCAGTTAGGGCTGCTTGGCATCGAGGGGAATGGGAAAGAAAGGAAGTGTAAATCCTTGAGTAATTAGTGCTGTGGTTCTGTGGCTGCTATGTAGCTCTAAGCAGATCTGATTCATCACTGACAGAAGGAAAACATAAAAATTTTCATAAGTGGTTACCAGTGTTTTTTCCTACAAAATATCTCTGGCAGAGCTGTCTCAAACACTGAGCTCCAGCTATTGCAACAGTGTACTTCTACACAAACCTCTGTGCCGCAATAGGAGGATGATTCTCCTAAGCCTTTCTTAGGTTACAGTAGCAGATTGCTGAGGAGTTTCTGACTTTCTATATGGGTACTGTGAGAAGCTGCCCACCTATTCCTTGTGTTCAGCTGCTCACCTATTTCTTGTGTCCTGGACAGTAGATTCTAGATGGGATAGATTCTTTGGTTCCTTCTCAGAATCACTCAGTTTGAAATTTACCTCTAAATTTAATCTTCATTCTCATTTGTTTAAAACCCAGATTTGGAGTTGTGGTAATACATAACCCCTATCTGTGCAGACATCTCTGTCCTATTTAATTTTTAACTATTACAGAGTTTAAGTTATGGATGCCCAAAGAACCCACTCTGTCAATCAGTGTAAGCTGCTCTTTGTTAGTTCCGGTATTTAAGTTATTGTACTGCAGCTGGGGAAAAAAAAAAAGAAAAAAAAAAAAGAAAAAAAAATGCCTTGAGCAAACCACAGCAACACATAACTTCAGGAAATTATTAGTAAGTCAGTTTCAGTAGGGGACTGTTCTCTATCATAAGTACATTGCGTGCTACTAAAATGTGATGGGAATTTTATATACCATAAAAACAGAGAAACTTACAGATGCTTTTCAGGCATAAGGATTCAGTGATTTTTTATTGCTTAAGACACTCCAGTGGCCAGATTATAGTCAATCTCTGAATGTCAGCTGGGAGACGTTATTACTCAATGAATATAAATGAGGCAGAGCTGTGGAACTGGGAAGAACTTGTGTTTATTTGTTAAAACTATTTTGTGTGTGTGTGTGTGCACTTGGATATTTACTTTAAAATCAGTAAAGTGAGAATATTTATGGTAAAATACTCATAAATATATATCTGCAGACTTTACTACCTGAAATAAAAAGTATGACCCAATTCTCCTGCTTAGGAAAGTTGGTGGAGCACCGTACCAGTACAGTACAGTCAGTGTGCTGATTTCCCACATCAGTTTCCTACCAACAACATAAAATATGTATTGTCCTTGAAGATCATCAATTTAGAGGCCTGATGTGTTATTGCTTTTTGTATTTCCACTGGAATGTCTAAAACTTTCATTGCTTTACTTTCAAAAAGCAGAGCTCAGTTTATCTCCATACTGTTAATCCTCTGGATTAAATTCCCCTCCTTGGTATAAATTCAGAGTAAACCTATGTCGATTTGTTTATGGCTTCCAGCACCATAAATGGAGACAATTTTGTTCTTTGAATATAAACTGAAGTAAATCAAGCTGTTCTCTGCTCACAAAAGAGATGTGAGAAACTTTCTGGCTGAAAGAAACATTGCTTTGATAAGACCTGTGCGATAGCCAAAATATCAGATTTCCCTATCCAGCTGTCCAGAGTCCCATTAGTGCCTCTTACTATTATCAGTCTCACTCTATAATTAGAACAGCTTATGGTTTATTTGGGCCTTTTTCAAAACCAGATTTCCTTCCCAGACGTAGCTGTCATTCAGAAGTGCATGAATAGTATCTTTCAAAGTAATTTAAATTTGCATTATTTTGTGACAAACGGGAATGAAAACCATTCAAATCAGTAGAACAGCTCTTTCTATCAAATGATAAACACTTTACTTACCGTGGGTGAGACGTTTTCAGATGGCATCTGATTTTGCTCAGACAAGCCCCAAGTCCTTTTCTGTTCCCAACGAGAGCCTTTATCTGCCTCTTCTGTATGACACAAACCAGCCTGCATTTGCAAGCTTTCCGTCTCCTCGCAGATTTGTGTTGAAAGGACACCTTCCTGACTTGGAAACAAAGCACTGGATTCAATTTCTGCTGCAGTCTGAAAAGACTGACCTATATTACTTACATATCTGCAAAGCTCTTTAGGATTCAACAACTTTAAAAGGTTTCTTCTTAGACTTTCTGTTAAGGTAGAGACAGCGTGCCTCGCATTTTCTTCCAGCAGATTTCTTTTCTCTTCTTCTGGTGTCAGTGAGCTTTCATCCACCAAATCCGCATCCACATTGCCTTCTGTCATTGTTTCTGAGGTCAAATTTGTCAAAGCAGCACCTGCATCACCAGCAGAGGAGTCCGCCATCGCATGTGCATTATCCCCATTCTGCGGTTTATCTGTTGAGAAATCTGCAGCTGACTGGACACTTCCATTACTATTTTCTTCCGTTTTAAGGTAGTCATTTTCAAGGGCTGCAGGTGCAACTGGCACTTTACAGTTCTCTTTGTCTTTCACACCAGTAGTTTTCTCCCGGTGGTGTCCAACAGTTAGAGTCATCTCTGTCTGCAGAGTGGACTGGCTGTAAGTAGAGGGGTCTCTCCTTACATTTACTCCTTTGAATTTTGAGTGATGACCACAGAGGCCAATGGTGGTATCCATAGGCGTAGTGTTATCTGACACTTGAAGCAGGCACGGCATTTCACTGAGGAAGTAAGCACACCCATCACAATCCTTACTCAGCTTTAAATCATCTTCATCATCGCTTTCTAATAAGAACTGTAATTTCTTTTCCCAGATTTCATTGTCACGTACCGTCAGCACATCTGAACATTCTAAATACTCAAGGTCGTCATCACAAAAGTCATCGCTTACACTTGGATAGATTTCCACAATACTATCAGAATTTTCAGGATCATCTTTTACAAAATAATTGAGATTTACTATGGGACTGTCCCACTCACTCAGCAGGGCATTCCTGGGTTGAGATCTATCCAGCTCAGTCTTTTCACATGCCTGGATGTCTGCCAGACAATGACCAGAAAGAAAGTCTTCCATGTGAAGGCAACAGTTGTCTGTACAATCAGTGAACGGATCTGTAGGGTGGGAATGCACCTGTCTGCTGCAATTTTTCTCAGCTCTTCCAGCAGTGGCATAGACCATACTGTTAAAATTAGTTAGGTCATCACCATTCTGTGATACATCCCTTACACAGCAAGTATTTTCCTCCGTTTTAAATACGTTTTTAATATCCATGTTGTCTTCCATGTTATGCAAGTGTTTGCAGGATTCCTCACATGTGAACAATACTTTTGAGCTTCTTGTGTAATGAAACACTAATTTTTGAAGAGCCAGAATTTGTTAAAATTAACATGGGGTCACCCTCGTAGGTGTAACACTTTGGTAGTGAAAAATGTTCCTCGTTCTGCTCATTTTAGCCTGAAGTTTCCCTCGTAGTCATTTAGGTCAGCAAGCAATTATGATTTTTGTACATCATTCCCACTCAGCAAGTGTTGAACAGAAGGTCAGTCTAGCTGTCAAACAGTTCTGAGACACTGTCCAATAAAGTGAGGCATCTTGCTCTGTTCACCTGCAAATAAGAGAAATCTAAAGGTTAAAATTATTTTTAAAGTAAGTACACATATTTTCAAACAGACAGTAAACTGCCACAAGTATTTCCAGAAAAGGAGTCACCGTGATCTAATAACCAAGATCAAACATTAACAGCAGTAACTATAATCCAGTTAGATGTGCAGAGCCACTTGCAGGGGAGATGCTGCAGCTGTCCAAAGTGATTTGTGCTAGGAAGCAAAATCCTTCAGCATGCCTGCACAAACACACAGCAGCAGAGAATAAGCTTTAGTGCATGTCATTTAGACATTTCTAAATGCTAACAGAATTATATAGACCAATGCAAATATTGACACAAGCACAGCTTCCACGGTACCAGGTAGCTGCTATTCTGATGGTCACACTGGCATCATAGAGACATATGTGTATACATATATATATAAAGGAAGTAGGTAGGAAGGCAGTATCATTTAGAATGTGATTTAGTGAAGGGGCTCAGTAGGTCAGGTTGATGGTCAGGTTCGACGACTTTGAAGGTCTTTTCCAATCTGGATGATTCTATGGTTCTGAATTCTAAAATGTGTTTGTAGTGATACCTGGAAAAATCAGTCTGGTTCAGTTTTATTGGGCTACTTGTGCTGAGAGCAATCCCGTGGCTCTGAGTTTGCCATTAGTGTGGTGAGAGAGTAACGAAACGAGGCTGGCCAGCTCCAATTTCCTGATTAAATCTTACTTTCAGACAGTTGTGCAGTAGCAAAATGGTACGGCAAAACAGAACTTAGGTAAAAACAAGGTGAAATACACCAAATATCTTCCATCAACTAAATAACTAAATACAAAATAGTATGCAAGCATCTCTCTTTTCTTGTAAAAACAAACAAACCAACAAACAACATTTTATTTTTTAAAAGATTCTCAAATCATAAGATTTTAGATACTTCAAATGCTGGTGGAAGCATTCTGTGTAATTCTTCACTACAGTCTTTTCCACAGTGCAGGAGTTCTACCACCTGAGTAAACCATTTGATCTCAGGAAGGATGCCAAACTAAACATTCTGAAAGGAAATGTCCTGTTTGTGTTCACAGAACTGGCAGGACAGAAGGAACAGCAGGAAAACCCTCCCTGCCATTCCACTCATCTGACAACATGGCATAAAGACACCTCTGCTCAATCTCCCTTTCCTTCCCAGCTACTTCCACTGTGGCCTTTCCCTGCTGCCTCTCACAGCTGCAAGGTGCCACAACTCATTGCCACACACTCATCAAAGTCAGTAAGAAAATACGAGGGGAGCTAATGGCCAAAGAGCAAGGTGCTCACGAGGCTTGCTTGGAATCTGTCTCCCATAAACAGCATAGTCTGGCTGGGTATATTTTCATTTCTTTCAAGGAAACTCTGCCAAGGACACCTTTTCCAGAGAGCTCCTAGAAGGGGAAAAGCAGGATGAGAAGAAGGTTAAAGGGAATGATATGGGATATTGTCCTCTGAGGGGAAAGGAGAGGGAGAGGTAGGGGTGGGGGGCGGGGAGGAGAAGCCACACAGCTGGTTCTGCTGATCCCCATGGAGGCATGGGGCAGCTAAGGTTGAGTCCTCTCAGCATGCCGCCTTGGAGCCCAAGAAGTAATCTGGTTCAAGATCCATTGCAACAGGGGCTTCCCCGCCTCACATGGCAAGAAGAAAACAATTCATGTGTATTGTGGTGGTTTTAAATAATGTGGGCACATGATGACTGGGCTCTGGGACAAGACTCTACACTTGCTCCATGCCAGTGTTTGAACATCAGTCTATGCACCACGTGCAACCAGAGGCTGGAGAAAAAAAGGCATTGGATCACATTATCTTCAACCTTTCAGATCCCCGATTGCACTTTGCTTTCTATTTCTACTCTGAGAAATACAGATATTTAACAGGAAAAGAGGAGCAGTAGAGATTTATCTTTCCATCATCTGCTTGATTACAGGGCCATGAACTAACCCCAGCACTCATGCATCGCCTCTTAAATATGCATTTACCTAATGTTCCCTGTTGCATTCTTTCAAATCTGCTTTCATTTTTTTCTTCATTCTGAAGACCAGATGCCCCTTTCCACTTTTTTTTCTTTTTCTTTTTTTCTTTTTGAGGGTATAAATTATTTTAGAAGTAATTTTCCCAGATGAAAAGAGCCTTGGCAACGATTTTTAATGCAGATTGACTCATGAATACTTTTTACCAAAGCAATTGTACTACACAGTTATCATTATCTTAGTTCAGCTGCATTTTGACATTAAGGGGAAAAAAAAGCTGTCAGATTTATTGATATGAAAATTATATTAGATTGCTGTGCATTTTGTCAGATCCAACAAGGGAAATTAAGGGAAAACAATGCTCCGTGAGGAAAATGACCATAAATTATGCGTTTCCACCAAAGATGAAAACATTATTTATTTTTCTTTTTTTAATTTGGAGAGAAAATAGTATTAGATATAACTCTAATTTCAATTATTGAATTGAGACAGAAAGTGTAAAAAGAACTGTTAGTACGATACTCTCTCTGCTCTTCAAGAAAACATGTCACAGAAAAGACAAAACAGAATTCACCAAGGAAAGACAAACTGGAGATCATAACAGTTTACCATCAGCAAATGGCTAATGACCTGCAAATGAGCTCAAATCCTCATAAATCAGGCTTTGAATCTTTGGTGGAAAGACAAGATAGTACTTAAGGCACAAGGGTGCTCTGGTTGCATGATTCAGGTCTTGTTCTGGACAGCAGTGACTCTATCTGCTGAATCAGGTACATGGTAACGAGAGGAAGACAGAGAAGCAGTGCTGTGGGGATGTAATTAAGGTTTGAAGAGCAAATGGAAAGAAGGCTCTTGTTTTGGTTCTCTAATGAGTTGTCATTGCATTTCCAACTGTTGTAGAGAAAAGGAGAGGTTATACCTGGACAAGCTGTCTTTCCCTTTCCCCTTCCTCCACCCATCAAGCAGATTTATCTCCTCTGCATGCAGATCATGCCTTACACAGTGCTTTACAACCACCTGCAATCTCCACAGAAATGAAGCACACAGGAGGGAACCCAGCATAGGGCAGTTGTCTCTGTGTGGCAACCTGGAGATCCTAGGGCCAAGCTGCTGGGCATGTTTCTTTCTGCATCTCAGCAGGGATGCTACTGAGCTTACTGCCCTAGGAACCAGGGTAAGGAAATGCAAGCATCAACATGGAAATGGCACCTCGGGGACTGCAACCTGCGGCTGGACAGGACTCAGGGCAAACAGGGCTGACAGAAACCAGTAACAGGCCATAAAAATAATGTAACTCATTAAGCAAAAGAATGACTGGTAATAAGTACAAAAGCAAGTAAAACATGTAGTCAACATTTCTCCAAGGAAAACATAATAAAACAAAATAAATTATTCACACACACACACAAAATAAAGCTTTTTTCATTTAAAATTGATACCTTGTTACAATTCCATACTGTTTTTGAAAAACTTACTTACTTACTTATTTGGTTTGAAATTCCAATTTTAAATTTTAAAAAATGATTTTTTTCCCATCTAATTTTCATGTAGATATAGACTTTCTTTTCCAATTTGAACCTTGTTTTGAAATTATTTTTTTTTTTAGTTTTAAATATTTGATTATTTATTCCAGTTGAGACAAAGATACCTTTTTTGGAAAATTACCCTTTAATATGAGAAGAGCGATGTCTTAACTGCCCTTTATTTTTAATATCAGCCATTTTGCAGATGGTCTTGGACACAAAATTGCCCCTAATTGTTTCCTAAGGGACTGTCGGCTTAGCTCAAGTGTAAGCAAAGTTGTTTCAAGCAACAAGAGTATACAAACCTTGGTTAAATAGTGGAAGTTAATTTTCCTCTCCTGCATTACAGTCTTTTCCTACTTTACTTCATTACTAGCAAAAGTGATTTCATCCTTTCAAAGTAGTTTTAATTCACAGGGGTATTTCTACAAAAAAACATCTCGTGTTTTATAAATTTAGGAGAGAATTTGATTCTTCCTTTTTTGTTGCTTCTGGAGTCAATGAAAAAAATCTCCCTCTGATATCTCCCTGAAGTTTTTCCTCTTGTTTTCTACCTTTCTCCATGTAATCTGATCTCAGCAACTGCCCACACTTACTCCATCCTATCACTCAGGGGCACCTGCCCATGCCCACAGATTGCCTCCTGTCTTATCACAGGACACCAGTCCTTGTGCCAGGGACCATTCTGCATATGCACAATGGACACCTGGTCCATTTCTGTATCTCACACAGCACCACAGTTCAATGACCGATGCAAACACACTCTGACAACAAGGGCATTGCCTAGGAACATCAAAACCTCCACATGAGTACAGCTGCATGCACCCTACAGATCCCCAGCCTCACGCCCACCCAGCACAAAGGGCTGGGAAAGAAGAACCTATCCCAGCCCACACAGGGTTATCTTAACTCAACATATGGAAGGAATAGAACTGACAACCCTCAATTGTCTCACGTTAAGAAATACTCTTCCCCCAGCTGGTATTTCGGCTTTCATATTCCAAGTTGACACGGGGTCTGGGATACCTGATAATTCAAGAAATGCGGTTAGCTAAATAAATAATGAGTGCTTGTAACCTCCTTAGACCGTATCTTTAGTATATTAGCTGCCATTCTCAATGCTTGCTGGGCTTCACAGCACCTGGTGAACCCCTTTCACTTAACTGGTCGGGGATTAAATCTGATTGCATTTCTGTGCACAAGCCTACAAATGTACAAGTCCACACCATGCTTGTAGTTTTTTATTGCACACTCTCATGACTAATATGAGATTTGCAGTTGAATCATTATTTCCTATTGATTTTTTGGTCTGTACTCCTTAACTCACTTTGTTAATCAAGAATCCCATGATGTATTTTTGAAGGCTCTGTGCATCAGCAAGAGTATGAAAATCTCAGTTTTCAGTTTCCAGAAAAATAAAACATTAAACCACTGGCCAACACTGAGAGGAGAAATCTTGAAATGATGAAAAGTAAAAGTGCTGAAATCAAAAGAAAACTAGAGGTGTATTCATGTCTATTTTTGTAAAGCGCATGCTTTTCAAGCCACAGCCCATGAATGTCCCGAGTCCTGATGAGGTACTTGAGCACAGCTTGATGACAGGTGAAGTGGAAACTCTCTCAGACACATCAGTTTTAGTCCAGCAATTCAGGCAGTGCAGTTCAGAACAGATTTGTGCTCTTCAAGACTTCCTGTGCTGATTTCAAGGAAGGAATTCTGCATAGCTTTTCTCAGTAAATCTCTGAAATTTCCAGGTTCTCACTTCTTTTTCCCACTGTGTTGCTACCCTTTTCTTATTCTGTTCTGTGTTAAAACAGATACCTGGCAAGCAGATGATGAGGAGATTTGACATGCAGATACACTTCCTAGGAGATGCAATTAGTAATTGAGATGCAGCATCACAGCTGAGTACAGGGGGATAGACACTATTCTACTCCTGCTGGTAACACTACTTCTGATGAGTGAATGTTAATTCTACACAACTTCATAGATGAATTCTGAGGTCCATATATGAAATGTAAGACTGAAATAATTATAGAATTCCAGTCAAAACGTGTTGGGTATGACTTTCAGCATCATTATTTCTCTTAATGTTACAAAAACTAACTTAAATCAGATAGATCTGATGAAAGAGGTACATTTCACAGTCAGGGCTGACAGAAGATGTGGGGAGCAGAGGGAGCTTCCTCCTTACCAGGACTGAGATCTTTCTTGATTTTTTGTTTTGTTTGGCTTTTTTGGTAGGCTGAATGTCATCACTGACTGGAAAATGAATCTACATTATCCTGAATGAGCATAAGGACAGTCTTGAATATACAAGAAGCATAATCTTTCTCCTGTTTACATACCAGGATGTGAGAAAGATGTCAATACATGCTTGCCTACTCTGTTAACACTTCTCTATCAGACAGATCATGTTTAGAAAGTCAGCAACTCATCTGCCTCACTGTTCATCTGGAGATGCTTGGGCTGAAAGAACAAATTCCCCAAATGCCAGCAGTTTTCTAATATTACCTCCACTCTAGAGGCTGAAGTCTGGGATCTGAACCTGCCCATTTGAAAAACAATCCCCAAGACCATTCAGTGAAACATTATGCACCACCAGCTCCCTCTCCATACTATACATACATATACATTCATCCCTTTTTAAAGATGTTCTTTTGACAGGTAGCTTATCACAAAGAAACCTGGCTGGTAGAATCTGACTTCATGGAAGATAAATGTGAAAAAATTTCAAAAAATCCCATTAATAACCACGAAAACCTTCCTTTATCATGACTAGAAGTGGTCATATACTATATAGATCCAATCAGTAATCTAGTTGGTGAGGACAGTAGGATCTTATAAAAGAAGAAAGGAGGACACAGCATCCAGCCTGCTTGGCTCAGGCATAGAACAAGCATGTGGGACATAAAGGAGTTCTGTCCCAGCCTGGCCGTGCTCTTAGTCTGTGTGCAATACTATGGAAAGCAAAGGTACTTTCATCTAGACACAAACAGGAAAGTTTGGGGTGAGGAAATGGCCACAAGAAGGTTTTTTTGTGTAGTTATTTATTCCTATGGTAATCAGGGAATCGGGGCTTTACACATATTTTTGTAAACAAATTGGATTGAACTGTATTAAGAATAAGCACGAAAAGCCATATATCACTCTCACAGTGATTCTTAGAATGCAAATGTGAAAAATGAAGGAATAACATAAACAGTTACTGCAGTATCTTACAGTATAGCAAATAAATCGCAGTAGCAAAAGCAACATAAAATGAGACGTCACTGTTTACAAAGCTTTCACTTTTATGACCATGACTCTTGGGTTGATTGCTATTTTATCACTGTGACTCTTGGTTTGCAGAGATAGAAAGACAGCACATGCCAAGTCTAACAAATCACCTTACATGTCCTTTCCACAACCATGGCACTGTACAAACAGCACCCAAGCTGCCGTCCAGGCATTTCTGAAATCCAAGTCATTTGCTCAAATGCAGACATGTTTCAAGGTTAATGCCCCTCACTACAAGAAAGACATTCAGGTCCGGGACTGTGTCCAGAGAAGGGAAACGATGCTGTGAAGGATCTGGAGCACAAGTATTGTGAGGAAACTGGGATAGTTTAATCTGAAGAAGAAGAGGCTCAAGGGAGATCTCATCACTCTCTACAACTACCTGAAAGGAGGCAGTAGTGAGGCAGGGGTTGGCCTCTTCTCCCATGTAACCAGCAATAGGACAAGAGGGAATGGCTTCACGTTGTGTCAAGAGAGATTCAGGTCGGACCTTAGGAGAAATTTCTTCTCTGAAAGAGTGGTCAGGCAGTGGCACAGGCTGCCCGGGGAGGTGGTGAGGTGTTCAAGGAATGTTCAGATGTTGTACCGAGGGACATGGTTTAGTGAGAAATATTAGTGGTAGGTGGGTGGTTTATTAGATGACCTTATAGGTCCTTTCCTACCTTGTGTTTCTATGATTCTATGATTCTATGAAATGTCTTAACAAAGAGTCTGTATGCAGTTTGCACAGCTACAACGCTCCTCTAACACCCAAAATTCCATCCATGCCTGTTCCCAGACTGACAAATCTTTTGCAGTCAGGAATACATGCAGCTTTCCTCTTCCCCATCCAGGCTGCCTCCAACAGAGCTTTTTTACCTCGTAGCAAATTCCCTAAATTTAGCATATTTTCTCCTCACAAGACAAAAGGAAACACAACACAATTTTCCAGCTGAAGAAAAGATTTACATTAGAAACAGGCATTACACTCCAACTTAGATTTTTTTTTTCCTCATGAGGTATTATATTTTCTGTGGGGAAATTCACAAAATAATTTCTTATTTAAGAGGCTTCCTTTGGAAGGCTGAATTTTTGGAAATATCCTTTTCCAAAAAGCTTGCCATGCATGTTTTTCACTATTCACAAGCTTACTCTCAAGTTCTTCTTAAAAACTTTTCATGTAGTATAAAATCAAACCCTTCGCTGAAATTTTTCTCTTAAGCTTCACCAATGTCAGCATGTTTCTGAGTCATTTTTCAGTGCAACCATCAGTGCTGATGGAGTCAAACCCATGTGAAATTCCTGATCCACTTTCCCCTTCCCCCAGGTGACAGCAGCTTTCCAAAGTGATTTGGCTACACAGCTATAAAAACACTTTCCAAAAAAAGTTGTTCCTTTCTAATAATGCTGTGGTTGTGACCACATTCTTCAATGTTGCCATATTTCATAAGTTAAAATTTCCAAGACGACAAAAACCGCAATTCTGAAGTGTAATTATAACTTGGCATATTAGTAAGCATTTGAAGAGCTCTTTGCTCATTGCTGAGTCTAATATTCAATGGAGCAATAGTGAGAACCATGCACAAAATGGTTTACAATGACTGTGTTCCCTGTGTGTTTCTGTATCTCATATTACTGAAAATCTGACTCTATTCTGCCTGGAATCTCTAACGCTGAAATACAAATAACAACTATAATCATATTATCCTTTTAAAAATACATCAAGACACCGTGATTAAATAAAATATTTAGAGCAGCACACCTGTCAAAACGCCTACAGTGTCAGAAATCAGACTAGCAAAATACCGTACAACCTGAACCAATTATTGCATCTCCATTGTATTAACAAGCTCTGGATGAGAAAAAAACATCAATGAACTTTTGGCTGTTTAGAAACCAGGCATCTGCAAAATGTGCCCTTGGCAAATACACTGAGATACAGCACACTTCTTTACCTTCTGACATCAGAGATGTGTTGAAAACTTCTTACAGTAGTGCACTACCTGTTATAAACAGCACCATAGTATAGAGAAAACACCACAGCTATAATTCCTTGGCAAGAAGAACAAGCAACTACTCTGCGTATACCTAACGAAGAGCTTAATATAGAGTAATTAAAAAAAGCAATCACAGCACAGCTCTTAACACTGATCTGTCTTAATCTATTTTTAACGTTTGTCAAGCATCTGACACTGTCAGCATGAGCAATTTGTGCATGCAACTGAGAGACCAGATTTTTTCGAGGAAAGGAGGAAATTCTTAACTAAGGAGCAGCAGGCCATGCAGTGTGGATTGAGAAAGAATAAAATGCCTATTTGTGGACACCCGGCACCACTTACACATTCCTCAGAGAAGGAAGTTGCCTCATATAAGGCTTTTGCAATTCTGTTTCCCTTGCTGAAACTTAATGGAAATATCACCAGAGTGTAATTTTAGAAACCTTTAGTAGAATCTTACATGCAACTTGTTATCAAACGTTATCAAAGCCAAGTGCTGCAAAACAAACCAACCAACTCAGCTCATACTAAATCACTGTATTTGTGTAGAGTATTAGGAATAAGGTAACTTGCTCTTCACTCATTTATACTTTATAATCAGTTTTCTATTTTCTGCAATAATTTTTCTATTTGCACACAGTGGAAATAAGTTACCGAGTCATCCTAAAACTACAAGCAATTTGACCTCTCAAGCCACAAACATGCACTTACCCTTGTGTGCTCTCTTTGGGTCTTAGCAGCCGACCAGGTCTGCAGTTTGACTCTGCACTACAAGGCAAAAGACACGCAGTTCAAGCATTTTGTTTCCGAGCTGAGAAGCTAGACGAAAGCTTCAGTGTTGCTTTGCTAGCGTGACCTTAGCATAGTGAGTCTGGTCACTGCAGTTTGTCTTTTAGGAGAGACTATTTCATTACACATAGCAGATGGCTCTTCCTGGGAAAACCTCTGCCAGAGGCAGAGCTCGAGCTGGCAGCCAGGAGGGCAGATCCTGCTTCACAGAGGGCGACCAGCATTTCCTCGTGGCCCTGGGAGAGAGGAAGTGTTGGCCTTAGGTTTTCATAATAAGGCTCTGGGCTCACTTTTAAAGCACATGCCCCAGAGTATTTAACTTCTTTGCTAGGCATGGCTGAAAGTTCTGACTTGCTTCAAGCTGAGCAAGCAAATATTCTGCAAAATGCTGAGAAAATATGAACAGCTCTCCCCAGCAGATAGGCTGAGGGAGCCAGAGTGAACAACAAACTTTTAAACACCCACACAAATCACCTAACAATTCACATCTCTCAAAGGCAGTGATTATCCAGCGCGTACCTAAATGAACTGTGAAGTGAAAAAGGTGATACCACATGAGGAACACATGGGGATCTGAGCTCAAGGAGTGCAGAAAAGTCTGAACCACCAGTTCAGTGCCATGTTCTTTCCTGATGGTTTGAAGGAAGAATAGCAAAAATGCTGACTGCTGAACACAACTGCTGAACACTTCTCAGTCCCAGTGCTCTCCAGACTGGGGGTGATGGCCAGAAAATTATTCAGCAAAATCCGGAGCACATACAGCCACCCTCCTCTGGAGAGCAGCAGGGATATCTGTGATTTATATCATGGTCCAATAGTCAAAATAAACCCCAAGGAAATGAGCAACCAGGATTTGGGACCAGCTGAGGAAACTGAATTGCTTGTCACTGTGTGGAGATGCACAGCAAGGACAGCATGCAGCCTAGTGTGGATGTGGACACACATACGTCATCAGGGAGCCAAATTCACCATCCTACCTGTATCCGTGTAGGATACACATTGTTTTTTGCATCTAACTTGGGAGAAATGTGTGGTTAACTCTACACAACATCACCACTCAGTGCCATGTCTGCTGTCACCTGCTCTGCAGTGTGTTCTGGCTTAGGCTGGGCAGCAGGCACAGCGAGCTCATGGGCTGCTCCCAGCGCTGTGGCTGGGTGCCACATGGGCACATACTGCAGGAATAGGGACAGTTGTATTTGAATCATAGCATGGCTTGGGTTGAAAGGACACTCAAAACCCACCTAGTTCCAAGCCCTGACATACCAAGCACTGGATCAGACTGCCTGGCTGTGACCACCACCAGGGATGGGACACCCACAGCCCCTCTGGGCAACAGCACCAGGTCTCTCTGAGAACAACTTCAAATCCAAATCTCCCCTCCTTCAGTTTAGAACCATTGCCTGTTGTCCTCTCACAATCCACCCGTGTGAAAAGCTGCTTTCTCTCCTGCTTATAGCCTACAAGGTACTACAAGGCCAGGTCTCCCCACAGCCTTCTCTTTGCCGTGCTGAGCCGCCTGCTCCCTCAGCCTGTCTCTGTGGAGTAGCTCCAGCACTCTGCACTTCTGGACCCTCCTAACCACAAAGCCACGTTTAACCACTGCCTGAAACATCATCTCCACAGAACTTTCAGTCCACTTTGTGCAACGCGAAGCGATGCGGGCTCCCCTCAGTCCACACGGCCGCAGACAGCTCTCCCGGGCACCACCACCCGAACTCGGCCTGAACCTCCCCTCAGCTCCATCACCGCCCATAGCCCCGCAGCTCACGCCGTGCCCCCCACACCCGGTGCGGCTGCGCCGGCCGCGTCCTTCCGGGAGGGAGCGCCGCCCCGGGCGGGCTGAGGCCGGCGGCAGCGCTGCGATGTCGGAGCTGCCCCGCAGCCCGCCGGGCTCCCTGCCCCTCAGCCGCCTGGCGGAGCCGCTGCTGAGGAGGCTGAGCGAGCTGCTGGACCGCGCGGCGCCCGGCAAGGGATGGAGGGAGCTGGCACAGCGTGCGGGGAGCCGCGGCCGGGTCCGGCTGAGGTGAGGGGGGTGAGGGACGTGAGGGGCGGCGGGGAGCTCCGGAGCGGAGGGGTGAGGGTGAAGGTGAGGGTGAGGCCAGGCCTCGCGGCTGGTGCTGCTTCGGGGCCGCGAGGAGGCGAACAGCCGTGCGGCCGGTCCTGCTGGGCCCACCCGGAGTGCGGCCCCGCTGCTCGGCCTGCTGAGAGCGGCACGGGAGCACCGGGTGGCCTTCCGTGTGCCGGTCCCGTGTCCGGTAGGGTGAGCACAGTCGTGTTCTAAAGCTTCTCCTTCCTCGGCTGCTTTCTGTGCATCGCATCCTGCTCACGTTGCTTTCTGTGCCTTCTCCAGGTCTTGCCTAGGGAGTGTTGTCCGAAAGGAAAGGTAGGGCTGGGTGGGCACACCCCCTCTCTCTGATGGCAGTGTTCGTTCAGGTGGGGAAGCAGAGCCTGAAGTCCGGTGTGGCTCCTTTGTAGGGCTGTGACTGTAATTCTTCACCTGTGTTATATACTAATGTACAGTGATGTGTTTGTGATGCGTGTAAGCATCTTGCCTGCAGCTTTCTGTGGCACCGTGAGTTTATAAATGAAGCACTGATGGATCCACAGCTCTCCCCATGCCCTTGTTGTCTGTGTTACTTTAATCTGTTGTGATTGAAAGCATATGAAACCTTAAAACTGAAGCTTCAAAGTGTGAGAGTTTATACCGGAGGATAAATCGTAGAATACCAGAATGGCCTGGTTAGCAAAGAACCACAGTGACCATCCAGTTTCAATCCCCTGCTATGTGTAGGGTCTCCAACCAGCAGACCAGGCTGCCCAGAGCCACATCCAGCCTGGCCTTGAATGCCTGCGGGGATGGGGCATCCACAGCCTCCTTGGGCAGCCTGGAAATGCACAGGAACTGTTAGGAGGCTGCAGTAGCCACTGATCTAACAGTTGCTTTGGGTATCTCAGCCTTCCTGGGTGTTCCCGTAAGATTCTGACTCAGTCCTTACTGCTCCTGAACCAGGCAGGTGAAAATGAGAGCTGCTACACTTGTTTTTCTATTCAGACTTCGAAATGTGAAAACTAGATTTCTCAGTATGTTTGGTAGGAATTGTTAGGTCCAATCATCTCCTATCTCTATAGCTTGCAGCTCATTAATACTAATTTCTGTCTGTGGAAATGCTGCTTCATAATGTCTGGACTCCTGAGGAAGGAGGAAATACTGTAAGCACGTTCAAATCAGCTAAGATAACCCCTTCTCTCTAAATTTTCTTTTTTAATCTTTCTAACACAGCTCCATTCTTCATAAAGAACATTGAGAAGTTCTATGCCGTGTCTTCTGCCTTTTTATTTTGCAGCCCCCTGGATTTAGAACAATGTTCCCTCAAAGTGCTGGAGCCAGAAGGAAGCCCAAGCTGGAGCCTCTTGAAGCTGCTAGGTGACAGGGGCTGCACAGTAGTGGAGCTGGTGGAGTTCTTGCAGTCCATGGAGCACACAGAGGCTCTCCAGTGTCTCAGCTATTCAGGTCAGCTCTGGTTCGTTCTTCCACTGCAGCCATGTGTTTTGCTCTAGAAATACTGAAGCGTTGTTAGCACTTGAATTCTAGTAATTGGTATTTGTTTATATGATTCTGAGATTAAAAGTAGGTCAAGTAGATAAGCAGGCTTAATGTAGTATTGTTGTAGGCTTGGACTTGGCTGCATGGACATGACAGGTGCTGTCGTTCTGTCTGCTGACTGTGTTCTGTATTCAGCTCTGCCTTTGGGAGATGTTAATAGAACAGAAGTAGCTGGGTTAGAAAGACCAGTAGCTTTGCCAGCCATTTGTTCAGGCTACAGGTTTTGTGAACTGCATTTCATAGCTTACCCTAATTGAAAGGGAAGGGTTCAATTAGCACCAGTTCTAGTGCACCTTGAATTCATTCCAGCTTCTTAATTGGACAGCAAAACAAACAAAGTAGCAAAGAACTGGATTATTTTCTGCTGTCAGATGCGTTCAGCCTGCTTCTTTGTAAAAAGTTTAAAAGTGTGGGCAATGCATGGGCATGCACAGTAGGAATACAGACCAAATTCTTCTTGCTATGGTTCTACGCTGTACCCCTTTCTTATGTCCTCCTTCAGGATATGATGAAACTCAGTCACTAGGAAGCTACAAAAGCTTCTCTTTAAAACAGTGAGTAGGAATGTGCAAGTGTAGAGTCTTGCACATGGAAATGAATAACTGCAGGTATCAGTACGTGACCTGCTGGAGGGGAGCTCTGTGGAGAAGTTGTATGTCCAGTTGTATGTCCTGTGGCCAAGAAGGCTAATGGGATCCTGAAATGCATTAAGAGGAGCATGGCCAGCAGGTCAAGGGAGGTGATCCTCTACTCTGCCCTGGTCAGGCCTCACCTGGAGCACTGTGTCCAGTTCTGGGCTTCCCAGTACTAAAAAGACAGGGATCTTGTGGCAAGATGCTGTCAGAGGGCCATGAAGAAGATAAAGGGCCTGGAGCATCTCCCTTAGTAGATGTTACACATCAGTATGCAAAGGAACATCTTCACGGTGAGGGTGACAGAGCACTGGCACAGGCTGCCCAGTGAGGTTGTGGAGTCTCCTTCTCCAGAGATGTTCAGGACCTATCTGGACAACTACCTGTGCAGCCTGCTGCAGGGAGTCAGGGGCTCGGACTCATTCATCTCTGGAGATCCCATCCAACCCCTATAATTCTGTGACTGTGATTCTGTGAATAAGACTAACAAGCTGACTGACATACTGATCGCTGTCCTTTTTTTTTGGATAGCCTGAGAAAAGAAGCCATGGGCTTAAAATTATTGTTAAAACAATGTTGGAGTTTTTCAGATGAGCTACTATAGCAATGCATTGCTGCCATTTCATCCAGTTGAGGCGTCTGCTTTTCGCTAAACTAGGAGCAGCAGATTTGTTGACTGAAGTTTGATTGAGCTATATGATAATTCTGTGCACCCAAAGTGTACCCAAAGTGTACCACAGTCAGCTTGGCAGAAAGGAGGGGAGTCATTGTCATATTGTTGAGGCTGGATTGTGTTTCTAAGAGGCAAGAGTTTGTCTCTGGGGGATGCTCAGCAGAAGTATGCTATCTTGTATATGCTGGTTGGTGGAGGAGAACTAAAAGCAAATGATATTACTGACTCGGGTCTGTACTAAACTGTGCCGGCAAAAAATTGCTCTTGCTTGACCTGTAATCTCTCCACAGTTGAGTTTGCAGATCTTTATGTAGCTGTCTGTCATGTCATATTCTGGGTGTTAGTGCATAGATAGCTAAGGTACCTTGTGTGGAGGAGAACAAGCCAATAAGACTTTTGCCAAAACCTCTCTGAAAGGCAGGGATAGTCTGTCATGCTGTAAGTTAATCTCTGTGAGGCTTGATGGAATGAACTACGCCTGCTTTAAAGAGGGCTGGATAGCTTAGAAAGAAAGAAGTTGGAACCAGGAGAAAGCAAAGGAAAAGGTATTTGAAGAGAGTTTAAGTCTTTTTGAACTATTAAAAAAGAAGTAGTAGGCCTTAACAGTTGCAGTGAGTTCATTTAAATATTCAGGGTGTGATACACTTGAAATCAAAGTACGTGCTAGTATCTACTCATTTGTTTTAGTGAACCAAGAAAACCTTTTAACGTTGCTTTAGGATGGGGTTGTTTAATAAAGATCTTTATGTCTGTCGTACTGCCAGAGCATCCTATTCCTTGGGTCATTTCTGTCCCTTCCCTTTGCTTGGTTTCTGAACTTGTGGGAAATAAATGAAATTCAAAGAGTTTTCTCCCAGTTTCTGAAGGAAGAATATGATATACAATTTGTGGTATTAATGTCTAATCTTGATGTGCTATGATGATTGAAAGGAGAGCAAAGAGATATTTCCCCTCTCCAAACTGACCTCTCACTGTAGTGGTTTGCACTTCAGTCTGACTGTGAGTAATTGAGGCAGAGTTTTCAGAAATGATTGAAAATGCTTACTGACACCTAAACTAAGACCATAACAATTGGATTATACTTAATGTTCTGAATACTTAATTTGCTCTGCACATTGCAAGGTCTGGTCGGTTTGCATTCCTTGAGGGTAGGACTTGAACTTCTTGTAGCCCAAGGAAAATGGAAGAAGAGTCAGTGTATCTTCATTGTCATTCAGAAAATTGAGTCAGAAGGTTTTCTTTTTAAGCTATGACATTTTTAGTGTTCATGGGAAGTAGCTATACGATACTGGGTGAATGGCAGGAAAATAAATGAAACAGTGAAGAAGATGTGAGTCAGTTTTCTTAGAACTTGGTTGCAGCAGCTCCAAGGAGTACAAGATGCCAATCGTCCAGATTATTTGTTTTCCTCAAGTATTTCAAGAGATGTCAATGATGCAAATCAGGAGAGGTTATAAAGAATAAAAGCGCACATCTTCTGTCCCTTGAATTGACATTATAAACTTCCTGTATGCCTTGTTTAACGTTGGTGATTGTGATGCACAAGGCTACTTAAAATGTTCCCTTTGACTCAGAAAAACAGCAGAGGAAGTATTAGATGAGAAATTTGAAGTATCAATCTCCAGAGCTAGGCTGTAGGTGGAAGTTGTTTTTAGGAGAAGATAGGCAAGGAATTTTCAAGTCCTGTGCCTAGGCTGGGGTAGCCCCCAGTGTTGTCAACTGTTTCAGAATCAGGTTGTGTATGCAGATGCTAACAGAGCCCACTTCCCTGCTTGACAAAGACCACACAATTTCCATACGTTTCAGTCTGTTGATCACTTGTGTTTCTGCTTAAGTTTTAACCTGCTGATCAATCTGATATGATTTCTTCCTCAAGCACTTTCTGTTAGGACAGAATTGTGATGTGTGACTAAACTGTTAAATGGGAGGGCTGGGGGAAGCAAAGAAAATTCCTGGCGTGACACAGTAAGAAGGCTTGGAGCAAATTACAGTCCTGAGCTGGGATGTTTGCGATCTCTTTGGAGCTATTTTTGCATGCAGTTTCTGTTTACTTCACATTATTCTGGAAGATTGTTTGCCCAATGAACTGAAATGCTGTACCAGGCTATGCTTCCAGCTTTTGCAAAGCACATTCATTAAAGGATAATGAAGAAACCTACCTTCTCCCAAAATAAGGAAAGACGCCAACTCTAAACAAAATCAAGTCTAGTATGAGTACCTATTTTGTATGTGATTCTTAGTTTCAGAGAGTAATGGGAAGGTACTGAAGTGGTTTTGTATCTTTCACTATTTCTGTGTTTTCCTATAACTGGTGTTGCAGCAACTATTCACTGGCATGTGTTATTACCTGTGGTCCCACTGTGTTGCATGCATGCATGCACCATCCACAATAAGGAAAATCATTAGACTGAAGCGCTGTCACCTCAGCACTGCTGAGCACCTTGCCCAGAGGCGCATGCATTCTTTGTCAGCACCATGAGGTTCAACTTTCTGTTCTGCAGATGACTTTTTTTTTGCTCCCCCCTCCCCCTTCTTCTTCCTATGACCTTGGTTATAACAGCAGATCTGTTGTGAGGGTTGTGCTGTAATTAGATCTCTGTACTGGTCTAGGTTAAGAAAACAACTGGATCGTATCAGACTGCTATCAGAATTTCACTCACACTATTTCCTGGCAGTTAAAATCTGAAGTGGAAAATTTTACCTTGCACATGGGTAAAAAGAAAACCCCCGCCCTGTGATCTACAGGAGCAAAAGCCATAGAGGAAACCGATGTTGTCTAATAAGCTGCATGAGCAATAGTTGAAAAATGCGGCGTGTTGTAGTTCAACCAGCTCTTACTGTACTGAACCCTCCCTCAGGCTGTGCTTTCTCTTGTAGCTGAAGCTTAACAATTTAAATTATCCGGAATGAGCAAAGCTCCAAAATGTTTACTTTGGGAATACACTTCCCGCAAAGAGTATGTGGTGCCACTGAAAGGGCTGTTAGCTTTAGTGTGTAGGGAATAAGAGGTAATGAAGGTTTCCTGACATTAAAACACTTGGGGGTGCAGGGTTGGACTGATCTCCAGAGGTCCTTTCCAACCACTGCAGTTCTGTGGTTCAAGCATGGATTTGTGTAATGAAATACAATTTTGAGTGCCTTAACGTTATCTAAGTGAAACTGTATGTATACACAGAAAACTGGAGTTATTTTCAAGTATAGTTAATGACAAAAACTTTGTTTAGAGGACAACTTAAGTTCTCAGTTGTATTTCTTAATAACTTTCTTACATGTAAATTCTCTTTTAAAGGCATAAAGATTGTTGTACAGCCAGACTCTCAAGCAGTGCTCTGTGGCCAGGTTGTCAAGCTGTGTTGTTGGGCGACAGGACACCCATTTGTACATTACCAGTGGTTCAAACAGAAAAAAGAGGTAAAAGACGATAGAGAATGTATATGGATGTATGTATATAATTTTTTTTAATTGTTGGAAATCAGTAAATAACAGTTCTACAGACTGAACTGTGATGCTGCTACTGCTGAATTGGAATTTCTCTCCAAAATTTTTCTTTTTCAAGGCTATTCCTCTCAATTATGTAAAGAAAAGTTTGCTTCATCTATTAAAGTTATAAGTTGAATATCTGCTCCATGCTGACCGTACCAATGTGCTAAAGCAGTAAGGTGGTTCAGTATGTTTGAAGCACTATATCCTCAGGTACTAGTCTTGGAAACTGTAAGTTCAGTTGTCTAAGACTTCCATAATGTTTCACACAAGCTACTCAGAAACTGCCAGACTGGAAACAATGCCAGTCACCATTGGTTCTAGACAGATGAAAACTGGTTCAGAAAACTGAGCAATTGAAGACTTGAACTCAGTGGTGGTACAGACTTAAATACTGGAATGTATGTGAGCCTATATCTATGGAGTTCAGGTGGCAGTGCTTTTGTCCGTGTTTCTTGTCTGGTTGCCTTCCTACAATGACTAATTTCAGGAAGAGTTTTTCAACCAGCTTAAAAACTCAGCTGTCTAAAATAAAGGCATATGAGTCATTCCTGGAAGAAAATCCATCTCTAAGCTGCTAAATACGTGGAACAAAACTTTCTTATCCAAAAATTTTAAGCAAAGGAGTTGAAACTGGTGTTATGGACACTGAATAGATACTCTAATGCTTGATCCTTGTGGAGATTAACTTAATCTAAATTAAAATATTTCTTGGTTCATTTTCACTCAGGTTCCCCATGGTAATTCTCCAGAACTGGTTTTGAATCCAGTTAAAGTGAATGATGCTGGGTTTTACATCTGTCGAGTGAACAGCGAATCTTCATTTACATTCAGTCGATGGGCACGACTGGAAGTTTGTGATCTCCAGGGTACAGCTCATGGTGAGTGGTGAGAGCTTTGTATAGTGGGAAACTTCTGTGTGGATTGCACCCTAAAGGCTGTTAAAACATTGGGTTAAACTGGGTCTTTTTGGTGTGAATTGCATCTTTGTGAGTTTAGTAAATATGTTAGCTGCATAGTTATTCACATGCACCTATGTAAGTCTATATGGATTATGGCACTGGCTTAAAGATAAGTTTACTTACCTGATGGGGTAACCTCCATCTGCAGCATACATGATGAAAGGATGGAAGTGGAAGAAGAGTGAGAAGAATGTAGTAGCAGAAATCCGGTAGGATTATATGCCTACCCACTCAATATTATGTAGCCAGTACTGGAATCTATTGTTAGTTGACTGATCTAGTGCTTGATTTAGAGGTGGACAACCCTGCTTGCGGCAAGAGAGCCACAAGCTCCTTCTCTAAAAATGAGAAAATTTTGCTTTCTGTGTTATCATTGCTCAAGCTGAAAAGGGAGAACTTTCTTTGTCTTTAAGTACATAGGCTACTCATGAAAAAAGTTCTTTGTTTTTTTTTCACTTTTGCTCTCTGAACAAAATCTCTTTCTTATCATTAAACTTGCCCTCTAATTTTGTTCTAATTACCAGACTTCTACACTGACTATTCTACAGTGAAGCAAACAAAATAATGTGATGAAATTCTCATTCCTGTGTGCACACCTGCACACATCCTCAGTCTGTGGATGGCAGCCATGCTTCTTTATATCTGCTCTTTTCTCTGAATCCTTTCTGTAATATTTTTCCATTTTGCAGCTGTGCCCATTTGAAATACTACTGGCAGGAATAAATGATGCATAACAGCTTATGAGGTGTGTTTTTGTGCATTCCTGTTTTACTTCAGCTGAAAAAAAAATGGAATGCAGTCATGACTCATTATTAGCATGCTCCTTACAGACAAGTAAATTAATTTCATTGCTGTTAGCACAGACTGTTCTAGTTTCAGGGAGATGTGCCCATACATTGTTTATCTCACTTTCTTTCCCCTTGTTTTTTTCTTTATTTTTTGAAGGGAGCTTAATTGGTTTGCCTGAAAAGAAACTGTGCATTTGTATTCAACCTCAGCCACAAAACCTGACTGTGGGAGATGCTTTGGTATTAGAATGTGGAGCTGTTGGAAACCCAATTCCTCAATACCAGTGGTTCAGAAATGGATTTCCCTTGGCAAATGGAAGCAAAAATGTCTACACAGTAAGTTACCTCACAGTGCCATCCTTGGGAGATTAATGTATTACCACCTATAGCTTACCATGTAATGCCTCCCTGAAGAAAATAGCTTCTTCATAGCCTTTATAACATCTGTGTAAGTGCACAGCTCTCTTGCTCTGTTACTCAAGTGCTGAGGCTGTTCTTAGGCTCCAGGATGCAGAGTTATAATCCTGAATGTGCTTGTAAGTGGCAGTCGTGGGGTGGAAGTCTACAGTATATTTTGGGTTGCTGACATAACACAAAGGTTAAGTACCAGTAAAAGTTAAAGCGTCTCATTCTATCCCATATTGTAAAGCTCTGTGTAAGATCAGTTACATTTAGTACTTACAGCATCTCAAGCCTGTTGGGCAGACTTGCGTTCTTTCTTCAACTCTTGAAAGCATTTCTAGAACACGTAAATGTAGATAAGGCCATCAGCAACTGCTAGATTTGTTTGGGCTTTGCTTTTAATTTTTAGTGGGGCTTTTTTGGAGGTGGGGTGTGCTTAAAAGAAACCGATTGTTCTGGGGGCTGGTGGGATGACTTTTTGTTGTGCTCACATAGGTATCTTGTGTGGACGTGGAACATGGGGGAACATACTGGTGTCACGTGTTCAATGACCAGGAAGACCAAGACAGCAAGAAGATAGAGGTCATTATAGGTATGGGATTTGTCAGTTTTATACAGATCAGCTGGTTAATCGATTTCTTCCCTAATATTAGAATTTATTTCTCAGACCTAAGGTTAAGCCAAGCACTTTGCTGCCTGTATTTTTACTTTATCTGTTGGTTAAAATAGCTATGCTTGCTGGCAGCAAAGGCAGTTTTACCATTCTATGAATTATGAAGTGCTTTGAGTTTTTATGGTAGCTAGCAGAGATGCTAACACTTTTTGGCCTTGTTACTAGGAACATGGCTTGTCAACAGATGGAGATCTGATTTCTTTATCTTCATGTTTTTTTGACAACTGAATAACGGCTTAATCTTTAAGATTTCATTAAGATCTCATTAGTGATATGAACTGTTACGTGGAGTTCTTCAGCTGGCAGGGCAGGTGAGATTATTCATAGCAAGTGAAGTAAATGGATAGAACACTGATCAGTGTATGTACATGTATTTGCAGTAAACCAAACAGGGAAAGATATGTTTCTATAGCTTCCAGATATATCTGAGAATATTACTGCATAATTCATATGAAAGGTTCTTGTTGAGAAATATTACAGTGCTCCAGAATTGTATTAACAGTTACTATAAATGTAGCCAGTGTTGAAAGATTTATAGTGCTGTAAAATGAGCCAGATTGGAAGTGAATTTTGACTTCCACTTTGTGTTCTAACTCTCATAACTGAGAGAAATTGTCTTCCAATTCTCCCCTTCCCCCCTCCCTTAAAACACAAGGAAGGAAAGCTATGGCAGTGGAGTGCACAGAAGGTAAAGTAATTCTTTAGTTGTGAATCGCTTTTAAAAAATTAGTGATGGGGATGATGGATTGTTGTGTGTTGCTGAAAAGCATACATGGGTTATGAACTTCATTGTGCTTTAATACAGAGCTGGGTGATGGAACATTTCCTTCTGCATGTTCTTCTCTCTTCTTTGCCTTGATATCAAGCTACTTTCTTCTGTAGTATTCAGTGTTGAATACCACACTGTTTTTGTATCCTGCATTTGATCTTTGTGAAATTTTTTTGGCTGGGCTCAGGAAGCAACATCCCTGCAAGAAAATCTGGGAGTATTTAGGAGCCTGAAAGACTTTAAAGAGTTGGATAGAGCTCATTCTAGTCAGCTGTTTGTTTCTTCTCTCCTTTGCGTTGCTGCTGTGCTATCAATTGATTATTGAGAACCTCGAAGTTTTTACAGTTTACACAGTGGGAAGATATAAGGTTGCTTGCAGCAGCACCCTACCCCAAGCTTCTCTGTCAACAATGAAAAAAACAATTGCATTTTCAAGACATGGCTGTCTGCTCTTCATTTTCTTGGAATCAAACTGCTGTGCAACCTTTCTTGTTCAAAGTTTACAGAAGCCAATGTTCTCTTTGGCCCGTTTTCTGAAAGTTTGACATTGTGAGTGTAATGTGTACTACAACATACAAGTAGCACAGAATTCAGAATCAATTACTTTCACTGTTGAGCTTCTGTAACTGGTTATTCCCTTAAGCCTTAGCATCCTTTCTGGCTTGAGAAGGAGTCTGCAGGAAATGATGGATCCTATGCAGAAGCCTCCTGGCTACCTGCAGTTCAGCCAGCCCTTGAAGCAGAGTATTATCACTAAAACTGCTGGGTCCTGAGTTTAAACTAAGGTTAGCTTGGATGCATGCTTGTTCTGCTACTAAGCTACATCAAAACCATTGCTATTTTCATTTTAGTTACCTAGAGCTTCCCATGTGCATACCTGCCTTTGTTGGTTAAGAGATCTGCTTCATGCTCCACTGCATAGAGCAGGCATGCTCCGAGGAGGCCCACATAAAGGACTTAGTTTTTCCATAGATTCCAGTATTCTGAATGAAGTTAACTGAAATCTGTGGTAGTTTAGAGTGCTTGAAAATTGTATCTGAAAATTATTTCCCCCTGAATACATATGGCTTTATGAAGAAAGACTTCTTGCTCAGGATGTTGCTTTTTTAGCAGTTCTCAAAGGCCTCTTTTTCACATGAGTGATTCTGATGTCTTATTGCTTATTCATTCAAGCTGCTTGCATGCCCATGGGGCTGAGGCATGGCATGTTTCTCCCTTTGTTTCAGCTATATTGTAATGCTGTGTCTTGCACATGTGGTTAATGTAGTTCTCTTCTGCGCATGTGGAATAAGCATATGAAAGTTAGATTTACAGAAATATGAAGCCAAAAGTATTTTTGATTTTTTTTCTAGCTTTTGGCTTCTATTAATAACAGCATGACAGTTATATCTTTATTAATGAAATACATATATTTCTTTGCTACTTTTTTAAACTTAATTTTATTGGTGTATGTCTCCACAGAAGAGCTAAGTGATCTTCAAAAAACAGGTAAAGTGACATGTTTGAAAAGTTTTAATCTCACATCTTCATTCCACATTACAAACCACACTCACTGAAGCCTAACTGCGTCATATTGTTTGGTTTTCATTACTTGGGTGTATTTATAACTGGAGATTTGATGGTGGTGGGTACTGTTAAGAACAGTACTGGCTTCAGTAAACTAACCTGAAGATGTACAGTGAAACATAGTCACTATTGGCACTGCAAAATCACACCAATCCTCTCTTTTACACTCTTTGCATACTAACGGTGTTTACTTTTGCAAATACAGAAGAAATTATCTTTTTTTCTCATCAGTGGCTTTGATGGACTTATATTTTAGCGCTCTGATGCTTTTTCAGATTATTAAGGTGAATAGGATGCAAGATATTTCCCTATCCCCAATAGACTGAATTCATATATTTCATAAATTCATGTAAATTGGTGTGAGTTAATGTGACTTGAAGCCAGTTTGATATTTACTATAAAAACATAGGTCTGGAGTAGTGCTCACTGAGGGAGTGTCCTTGCAATAGTGCTCCTAAAATTCCAAATCACAAAGTTTCCTGGGTTAGACATCAAAGTTTACTTTTGCCCAGTGTTAATCACTGAATGTTACATCAGTTGTATTGTCATGTGCATGTAACTGAGAGTTATATTTTGTGAGTTGCTGGGCATTTCCATCCCTTTGTGAAGTACGACACAAAAGAATTTTCACATATCAAATTGTCATCCCTGCTAAGCATTCCCCCTTCTTGCATTTCTGCATTTCGCTGTGAGAGAATGAACTGTTCTGGATGTTACTGAAAGTGCTGATGTGCAGTGTGTAAGATTCAAGACTGTACCCTAGGTATCTATTATCTCTAAAAATGTAGGGCTGGCTATTCACAACCTGCTTGAGTGGGTGAGAGATAGCGGGTAAATAACAAAAAACAGTGAAGGAGTAACTTATTAAACAAGGCAGCAGTGGTGGAGTGTTGGTGTTGGGATGTGCAATTCAGTTGCTGATGCTGACAGCTGTGACTGTACTCACTAATGATCTATTGTAATCTCTTTCAAGCAGACCTACAAGAACAATTCAGTGACAGACCTTTTGGTAAGTGCTTTTGTAGCTGTGGCTTTTGCCATTGCTTGTGAAATAACTTGTGAAAAACTGTGAAATAGCTGCCATGAGAGAGGCATCTGTGTGTTTTTGTAGCCCTCTGTAGTGGTTGGTTGCCCTTTCATTAGTAAGCCATGATGAGGGCACCAGTATTTTTAGTGGTTTGGTGGAGTGTCTACAACTTCTAGGCTGTTTCAGATTACTCCTAGAAATCCTATGATTCCATCTGCCAGCAACGCAGTAGGGCAGTAATTCCTAATGAAGAATAGGAGCAACAAACAAAACAGGAAAAATACCTTGCTTTGAATAAATGATTTTTACACCTTAGTGTGGAGTTTTTGAATAAAAATGAAGCTGCTAGTCTCTAAAGCACTTTTGTCAGTAATGCCTTTCTTTCACGGGCTGCTCTGTTTGTCAGGACATAAGTACTTCTGACTTTAGTAAAATCAGAGGAAGGACCTCAGATAAACCTTAACAAACAGAAGAAAGACTTCTGATGTTTGACCTAAGTAAAGTTTAATTAAAGTTTCTGTTTAAGTAAAAGCTTCTACTTAAACATACAGTGTTTAGAGAGATGCAAATATAGGAGGTGTAGATAAGAAAGTGATCTTTTTTTTGTGTATGTGTTGTTTTCTTTTGTTGTTTTGGGTTGTTTTTTTTTAAGAAACACAAGAAAATTTATTTTGAGGGGCAGGAAGTGTTAGTGGCCATAGCTTTAGCAACTTGCCATGAAAACATTCACGTTCATTATATTCTTGTATGAGGGAATTCAGTAATGGTGCTGTCATGAAGCATGAAAGCAATGGCAGACAGCCTCAGAGACTCGACCCATGTCTTGACAGATGGCCCAGCCTTAGCTGCATTGCAGCTCAGGTACGTTGACTGTCAGAACATACTGGAGTGTTTCTTTAGTTTTTGGATGAGAATGAGTTTGGTTGTATAGTTGACACAGGACTTTCAAATATTGCACTTCAAGTGAGGCTGGATGCTATTTTCGCTTTGGAAGAATTTAAATTTAAAGGTGTTAAACCCAGGGAATACATTAAATGTGCTGTGGTTTTACTTTTTTTCCTTTGTTTTTACAGCAACAGACAAGGTAGCTCTGCTAATAGGAAATATGAGCTACTGGAATCACCCCCAGCTCAAGGCCCCAATGGTGGATGTCTATGAACTGACCAATTTGCTAAGACAGTTGGACTTCAAAGTTGTTTCTTTGCTGGATCTTACTGAGTCTGAGATGCGAAATGCAGTGGATGAATTTTTACTTCTACTAGACAGAGGAGTATATGGTGAGAACCTGTGAGATTCTTTGTGAAGTACTTTGGTTTTGTGATATAAAGTACGCAAGACATTGGTTATCTGCTTCTACCAGTTCCAAGTATATAACAACAAAACAAACTTCACTGCACTTAAATTTTCACACTCTGCTTACATGCTAAAGACAAGCATTTCCTTTGACTTTGGTTAAAAACATTATTGTTACTCTATTATTGGAAAGACTGAATCTTTGATCTTTTTTCTTTAACCACACCTAAAACTGCAGTGTACTGTTGTGTTTATCTGCCAACAACTGCTGCATCTGCTGAGCATATATGACAATATACTGGGCAGAAAATGCACTTTTATAGTAAGTCATTAGTACTGCCTTAGTAATCTTTTAAGCAAAAGTGGCCTGTTGTGCCTTTTTTATTAGTGTTGTGGTAAAGAGCTCATAGCAGAGTACTTGCAAATGTGTAATCGAAGAATGCTAATGTAGTCTATGGTGCTCACAAGAAACCTCTAAGACGCCTTTTTACACGTCTTCTCTGTCCTCCTTCCTTCCCCCTTTCCAGTGTCTGCAAGTTGCTTTTTCCATTAAGGTTAACCTTGGCATATTCATATGTATTTGTGCTGGAAAGGTGGGGAGCAGACTCAAGTAGAGCATGCAGTGTATTCTGAGCTTACTTTTGGAACTCTTCTGTTCATCTCCTGTCTTTCTACTGGATGTCTGCAGAATACTCTTTCCTTATGGATTTCCATCCTTCTGAAGCTCTTTGGGAGGGGCTGCTATGCTCTTAGTCCTCGCTCACAAGATCTTTAAAGAACAGAGGAAGAGGTGTGCTTTTCTTTGCCTCAACAGTAAGCTGCATTCTCATACCAGGTGTGTTGGGGTAGAGAGGGTGGGGAGGGAGAGCACCTTAAGCCCTCTTCTTTTCCTGCCAAGCATTCAGGTTAAGTAGAAGTCCTTGTTTTGAATTCCATTTCCTTTCAGTTGGCATGATACTGACCTGGCAATCATAGATTTTTTTTCATTAAGTCCTTCACAGGGTGTGAAAAAGCTCTGCTGACCTGAATTTCTTCTTTAAAAAGCAAACTGAAAAATGTTTTTCTTTAGAAAGAAAGTTTATTTATCTTGTTTATTGTCTTTAAAGGAATAAAATAGAGAAGAATTCATATTACCATTTCTAGAATATATCTCCCATAAGGAAAGGGGTTAACTGAGAAACTGATGAGCTACAGACTTCAGGTTTTTAGTTTCCACAGTTGTGAATAATAATGGACTTTATGACTAGCCAGTCAAGTCTGGTATTGTTGCCACTACCGATATGCATTGACTCTTAGATTATTTGGTAAGAAAAAGAATATGTGTGGATAAGCTTGACTTTGAGAGGCAGAAGCTGGTGACTGGTAAAATTTATCCCCTGAGCAAAACAACTTTATCTCAGATGGAAAAGGCCAAGAGCGGCCTGACTTGAAGAGTTAAAAAATAAAAGTAAATATATACATATATATTGGCTTTGAGGAGCTTGCTGCTGAGTGCCTCTGTCTTTGTCATTATTTTTCTGAAAGCTGACTACATGGCTGTTGAAATAGTATTGTTTAAATTGTAGAATTTTCCGTAGTAATGTCCAGCCAAGACAACGTTATTCAATTCTTCTTTGGAGCACAAGGTCAGATTATTTCTGACTTTTTTCAAGTGGTGTGTTACCTGATGCTCTGTGGAGAACTGGCTGATCTGACATTTGGGCATTTATCTCAGAGCCAAAACTCGCATGACGTGAAGACTAATTATGGCAGTAAGGGTCAGTAGACTTTCTGGTAGCGGTTTTCTTGGTTTGTTCCCCAGCAAATAGATGTACTTCTGCAGCTGGGTGAGTTTTTAGATTCTTGCACCCTTTCAGTTCTTTTCCATAGCTGTTGACATGCAGTGAGAAAATAAAGTACTGAAAGAAATGAATGAATTTCTCACCAGCACAAGATGAAAAGCTCTTACAAGCCACGTTTTTGTTTTTCTTCCAACAAGGTGATATTTCAGAAAGGAAAGCAGAGAATTCTTTCAGCAACATTTATCAGTAGCTACTTTGATTTAAATGGTCGCTTTATTCTTTCTGGGTAGTGTCAGTTAATGTCTTAAAGCATATAAAAGATGCAGCCAGTCACAAATAGATAATGATTTATGGCATTTTTAGTGGGCATAGCTCCAAACGGAGGCATGGCAGCAACTCCTGTTTAGTCCTTGTTACACATACTCCTGATGCCTAGTGTGACACTGTGTAATTGCTGCTTACTGCCAGGAAAGTGGCATTTCAGACATTGCTGCTTGAGAGCAGGACTTGTAAACAACGTGATGGTGATGGTCTCCTCTCATGTTTTAGTTTATGTTGTGTTAAACGTGACATGCAATTAGCGTTCTGTTCCACAAGGGATAAAGACACAGACCTGTGTGTTTCACAGGCCAAAAATAGTTTGACTTTTTTCTTTAAAGAAAAAAAGCTGCCAGTACCACTTAAATGCTGACGTCTGAAGAACCTGAGCCTACTTAAAATTGTTGTGCCCAAGTGTCTAACGAGGCCCTCCAAATATGTTTATTCTATGTATGCAAAGATTTATTTCTGACCTTGTGCTCGACGTATTAACTGTTGCAGGTACTTAGCAAAGAGGTGCAACACAATCGTTGACTTACGGATGAAAATAAAGTAGTTATTTCTGATATATTTCTATTCTTTGAGGAAAATACGCTGGCAAACTGTGTTCCTGCCCTTTTCCCAGAGCTTCTCCTACAGCAGAAAGGTAGTGAGCATCTTTGTGCATTCAGTTCATGCTGCAGCAGTATGAAGGTTGTGGCATTTGTGCTTATCTGACCTGTGTCTGAGTAGCACCAAACAGTCTCGTTTGTGCAAATGTTGAAGAGAACAGCTCTCGGAAAACTGGCAGAGTAAATGGCATTAATCTGTAGTGCATTATAGAGGTGTATGCTAGTATTGCTAGCACAGGGCCTATGGGGATGGAGCCAGGATTGCTGCAGTGTGGGTTCATTGGGCTGACAAAAGGCTGAGGGCAGCTGGAGATGAGCAGTTGGCAGTGCCTGCATGGGTGCTTTGCAAGCGAAGCAAATCAGTGAGAGGGCAGGGGGAGTGTGAACAGTTGTTCTGTTTTAACATACTTCCAATTCATTAATCTGGGTGTGATTTGGGCTTGAAAAAGTATTTCAGGGCTAACTTTTTCTGCCTCTCTTTCTGCCTTAGAATAGTTCCATCAGCCGAGCCTTGCAAAAAGGGAAACCTCTTTCAATTGGTCTGATTAAGTACTTAACTTACACTCAGTTATGTAATCTCGAGGATAACCTCAAGGTCAAGATCCAAACTCTGTGGAAGTAAATTTTAGGACATTCCATTTGCTTCAGATCTGGTGCAGAATTATGCCCTTGGCACTTCATTTTTACCTCTTCTGAAACAAATCGTTAAGAATGTTGTCATTAATCCAGTAACACCCATTATCATTTGTGTAGATCTTAATTACACGCTTAAAATTCCATGCACTTTAAACATTTACCTTCTAATTGAATCAGGGTGCTGTCGTTTTCCAAGACCCTGTCAGATGAATAACAGCCAGGCTTTTGAAGTGAAGCCCCTAGCCCTGGAGCTTACCTTGTATGCACTTGCTGGCTGCTTATCTCGACTATGCATGTTTCCCATAAAAAGAAGCTGAGCACTGCTGATTGAATGGAGCAGTTAGCAAGGTCTTGGCATAGTTGTTAATGACTTGAGTGCTTACAAGTAGAAGAGAGCCTAAGGCTCAGTTTGAAGGGATAGAGTTATTTGGTGGTATTCCTTTACAGAGTGGGAAGGGCTGTGTGACACAAGTGCTTTCTTTTGCTGTTGCTACCTGTAATGGAAAAGGAAAGCATGTAGCTTTTCTACCTCCGCAAGCTGAGGAATGATTTTAGTACATTAGGGCAAAGTTTGTTTCTACTGGATATTGGAGTTTTATTACAATACAAATAATTTCACAGCTGCTTTTAGTAAAAATGGAGGCGTAAGAAGACCAGGTCTCCAGTTAACACGAGTGGTATTTCTGCTGACTTGGGTTCAGCAGCAGCACATTCAGCTAGTTGGAGATCTCACCCAATGAAAAGCCTTAGAAAATGGAACTTGCCACTATTAAGCAAAAATAGCACTGGGAACAGACCAGAGGAAAAGTCCTTTGCATCATTCTGGTGTCAACTGGTAACAGCTGGCAAAAGTAATTGATGCTGAGATTGTCTAATTTTACCACAAGTTGTTGCAGTATTAATGTCCAGCATCTCAGTTTATATGCGTAGAATCTGAGTCCTGACTTGTAGTCCCCTTTTTGGAATTAAGAAAAGCTTTTCTTCAATTCCATGATATATTTTCTTTACATAGAACTATTGCACATGTTTTGAAGACTGTAAATCATAAACTACAGTAAACTTGCACTCATCTTTCTAAGGTAATGCCCTGGAAAATTGGCTGTGTTTAGGTAAGTGTGCAAAGAATTTTGTTAGTGGACATACAGGAGTCATGACACTGTAAAGAGAGATGATGTCATCAGCTGGAAATGGGCTGTTGGTAGTGCAGGAGCACTGGTGTGCCCTGAAATCTTGCCAGATGTCATCATGGAACAATATTTTCATCCCTACAAAATAGGTATTTTTTTGTCATCCCCATCCTGTAAATTTGCAAAGCATTTTTATTATGTTAGAGAAGTGTTTCTCTGTTTGTTTGGTTCTTTGTTGCTGTTGTTGTTTTCCCCAATTAAATTAATTAGCAGTGGTAATAATAAGATCTAAAGAAACACAGGTTTTAAAAGGGACAGCGCCTTTCACAGGTGTTATCTTTTCTTCAGGGTTATCTTTTTCTACACGTATTGATTCCTACACAAAGCTTTGTGGCTGCACACGTGGGGAAGCTGTTTACAGTTGGCGCAGTTCCTCGTGTCTATCTGTGAGTTATATATAGTGGATAACATTATTTCTGTCAGAGGTCATAACTCTGCATGAAGCACTTGAAGAGCATTTCGCTGTCTTTGTGTGTGATTTATAGAAATTTATCATTCTGTTTTATGAGTGAAAATGTTTTGATTGTTTTCTGCATATTCTAGATTTGATTTTGCCCATTTTTTCTCCTCCTCCTCTCCTTTGCTTCTTTCCTGTCTTAATATAAGCATATCAGTTCCAGAAACACTGCTTGGAGTAGCTTGAAAGATCTCAAGCTCCCACAGACAGTTAATGTGGGGGCAGAGCATGAAGTTTTTGACCATGTTAAAACTGATGGGAATGTTCCATTGTACTCTTGAGATGGTGCTTTCAGCTCTTTCTGTTTTGCTCTCTCAGGTTTGCTGTACTATGCTGGCCATGGCTATGAAAACTATGGAAACAGTTTCATGGTTCCTATTGATGCTCCAAATCCCTACCGATCTGCAAACTGTCTGTGCGTACAGAACATCCTCAAACTAATGCAGGAAAAAGAGACGGGACTCAACGTGTTCCTGTTGGATATGTGTCGGAAAAGGTGTGATGATATTGAGGGAATGCTGGACTTCAAGCTGGGGAGGGATCTTTAATCTGGGCTGTGTATTCATTGCATCTAAACATGATTTTATTTCATGTTTATTTGACAGAAGGGCTCAGGTGGGTACTTTAGAACTCTTTAAGAGTCATGGATCTCGTGCTAGGATGTTTTATCTTTATTTGGGATGTAAATATCAACTGGTTCATCTTTCTTTCTTTTTTTTTTTTTTTTTGTCTAAGCAAACGTGTCAAGAGTATGTTATGTCCCTATAAACTTACACATGAAATTATCTCTTCAGTCATCACTTCTGAAAATTGATCTCTGTGGGATGTTTCATAATTGAAAATTGCTAGTGCTTTAATGTTTGTAGAGCCTCTGAACTTCACCACTGATGAAATGCCAGTAGAATCACAAAATGGTCCAGCTTGGAAGGGAGCTCAAGGATCACAAAGCTCCAACCTCCCTGCTGCATGCAGGGCCACCAACCTCCCCAGGCTGCCCAGGGCCCCATCCAACCTGGCCTTGAACACCTCCAGGGATGGACGGGGCATCCACAGCCTCTCTGGGCAGCTGTTCCAGCACCTCACCACTGTCAGAGTAAAGAACTTCCCCCTGACATCCAACCTAAATCTTCCCTTCTTCAACTTTAAACCACTTCCCCATTCCCCAGTGGCACAGTTCAGCTTCACAGTCTGCTGTGAAATGTGAAAATACTGCTACATAAGCCTCCTGTTAACTCTTAAGACATGTTCTGTAAAAAAGAATGCATGTAGTTCCTGTTGTAACATAAAATGTCTTGCTATTGGAAGGCATTTTTGCAAAGACTGTAGCTAAACTTGATATTGCTTAATGCATTGTGCCCTTGTGTAGCTGATGGGTGATGCTGGACTCTCTTCACACTGTATTTATGAAGAATGCTCATGGTCCTGATTTATTGTCATTAGCTGTCAGGTTTAATTCTAGAATTGTAGGAGAAGAAAAAGGAGTGTTTCTAAACTGCAGTGCTTTAATTTTTTGAACAGCTGTAGTGGTGGTTAATATTATATTAATTCCTAAAATTGTTATTTTTGTGTATTTTGTTGCAGAAATGAATACGATGATACAGTTCTCATCTTAGATGCTCTGAAGGTCACTGCCAACATCGTTTTTGGATATGCCACGTAAGGAAAACTCTCCCGCTATGCCAAAGAGATTTTGAAGGCAGAAGGAGGCTGTTGAGATTGTATAGCTAATCTTGTATGGAAAATGCCAGCCATTGTGTTAAGGGACCAGTAATTTACATTGGTACACCCAGACTTCCTTTTTGACTTCTTTCTTTGAATCATTCCACAGTCTGACTGTCCCCATATTTATTGTTCTCATTTGGGTATAAGGCAATGCCAGTGAGAAAACTGCATTCAGCAAAACAGAAACTTCTGGACGGTGTTTTTGTAATGCCTACTTGTAGAAATGTAAGAATCTCTACTAAGTTGCATGTAGTTAAATTTATGGAAAAACACAAGAGAGATTGATCAGTTTTTGGTAGAGCAGCACACAGATTGTCCCATGCTTTTCTTGCTTTCCTTCTCAGTATAAACAACAGCTACATTTGGATTCAAACTATTTGAAGAGTTAACTCCTACAGCAATCTGTATAACCTCTCTTAGTTAGTTTTCAAGTCATGTACAAAAACTATTGAATGGAAATAGTCAGGAGCTTTAGTGAAGTCTAGAAATCTAAGCTTCTCGCACAAACAGTTCAGTGTCACCTTTGGTCTGTGGTTTAGTCAGGAGTGAAATCTTCCCAGGATGAGTTGTTTGCAAATGAAAATGAAAAGCAGGTTGTCCTTAGACACAGTCTGGGTTTCAAGTGAGAGGGTTCCTTTCACCTGTTCCCATATGTAGACTCATTTTGTCTTTGTGTTGATCCTAATTACACAGTTGCTGCAGTAGTTTTCCTTTTCTTTGCCTCATGTTGGTGGTTTCAGGTGCCAAGGAGCAGAAGCTTTTGAAATTCAGCAGTTGGGTTTGGCCAATGGAATTTTCATGAAGTTCTTGAAGGAGCGTCTGCTGGAAGACAAGAAGATTACAGTGCTGCTTGATGAGGTTGCTGAAGGTGAACTGCAGCTTACTACACTAACCATCTTCTCAGCCTGTCTTTTCGAATACATCTTTGCTTAACTGTGATTCTTATCGTGACAAATGTATTACACTATCTCAAGCTATTTCATGTTTCAGTGCTACAATAATAGCTTTTAACAAGCAACAGGTGCTACCAAAGATCATTACATTATACAGGGATTTGAGCTTCTTTAATATGGTGACAGATTAATTTTATATGCTGCTTTCTAGTGAACCTTCTTCGTTCTGAATCTTCTGCATGGAGCTGTGGATCATATGTCTGTGAAAATTATTCCAGTAATGCTTTTCCTGCTGGTTTCTCACTAGCTGCTATATTTAGGCTCAGATTCACTCAGCTACCAGTCCTTGAACTTGTTGCTTTGAATCAGACGCCAATATTTTTCCTTTCCTATTATCTGTCTTGTGTCCTGGGGTATTCTGTTAATGTTTTGGGGAGAAAAAAGAAACCCATAATCCACTCATTAAAACATCAATACTGTCTCTTACTTTTATCCCACATTCTCCTCTTGTCAGCCTCTGCATTGAAGAGCAGAATAGATACATAGATACCCACTTATGTTTTGTAATGGCCACACACCAATCAGTTCTTCAACTAGGATAAAATGTTTACAAATTGTACAATGAACAAATATCCCAAAATGTTCTTGCCCTCATCCTTCCCATTTTTCCTAACTGCTGCCTCTCTTACTGCGTAGCCTGTACTGTCAAGTTAGTGTCAAATGCTGTAGATATCCTGACTTCTGACCTATTACTTACCTCATTCTTTAACTAGAGTGGAGAGAAGGGTTGATCCCTCAGAGGGGAGAGCATGAAGGCAGTTTCTGTTGGGACTTAGCATGGAAGTCTGTCCCAACAAGGAGACAGGAGGACAAGAAGGGAGGTAATACAGGTATTTCCTAGGGCAGATATTTCCTAGGAAATGGAATTGTCAGTCTCTAACAGTCCTGAGAGCAGACTGAACAAAATGCAAGCACAGCATGTCGTGCTTCAGCTGCTGGAGAATTCCATCTCATAAAAGTAATAGTGCCTGCATTGGTTGTTTCAGTCAGCCTTCTGTGCATTTGGCAGTGTGAGTGAAAATTACATCAGGCAATAAGACAACCAGTGTGTTACCAGATATCAGGGGTTAGAGGGGATGTGGGTGTACATGTGGAAAAGTTCCAAAGGATTAAAAGTTGTGCATGTACATGCTGGTCAGTGCACAGCTCAAAGGCCTTCTGTTTCCAGCTCTGCCTGACAGTGATTAGATTTGGAGGTCTGTGATAGGTTGGGAGGGGACAAAACCAGGCAGGTGACACGATCTGGCCAAAGAGACACTCCATACCTTACACAGTAATGCTTGGCAATACAAAGAGAAGGTGTTTAGGAAGATAAACTGTCTTTTGCTCAGGGCATGGATGAGCATTGGTCTGCCCAGAGGTGGTGATGTGTGCGTGCCTTTGAATCACTTGTTTTGTTTTTCTTCCTCTTTTTCTACTTCTCCTTTCTCTATTATCATTTCTTTCTTTTTTTTTTTTTTTAATCAGAACTCTCAAGTATTCTTTCTTTTACTCCTCTTTTCCTCACCCTGACCCACTGGGGGTAGGTGCTGAGTGGTGATTAGCTCCTTGCTGAGGTTAACCCACAACACCTCATGGGCAACAAAACTGAGAAATAAATACTTCTGAAACAGAAAGGTGATGTGGAAATTCTTACTCTGTCATATCTGTAGTGGCCACGCAGCACTACAGTGGTGTAGTTAATTCAGATAAAACTTCAGCAGCAGTGATTTCTGAGAGAAATATTGCATCTTGTTTTTTAGATATGGGCAAGTGTCACCTCACCAAAGGCAAGCAAGCTTTGGAGATCCGCAGCAGTTTGTCTGAGAAAAGGGCATTATCTGATCCCATTCAGCAAACAGTATCTTCTGCAGAGTCCATGGCGAGGAACCTGCAGTGGGCCAAAGCTCATGGTATGGTATGATCTACCTATAGATGAAACTACTTGAATAATAGAAATTGTGTACTAGGGTGCTAGGTCACTTGAAATAAACAGCTCCTTCAAAAATAAGAGGATGTACATCCTTGATTAGTCCCTGAGCTACAACTCAGAAATTGAAGAAATGTACTTTCATATCTTAATTCTCATCGATGTGCTCAGATGTTGGAAACTTCTGCTGGGTTTGAATGTGTTCTGCTCACACATTCAAACCTTCTTATAAAGCTATTGCTGTGCCTTATGTATATAGGATACTGTATTGACCTTGCTAGTTTGATGGAACGTATATAAAAGCAGATTCTTAGGTCTGTAAGCTGTATCATAAGCTGTGTTGACTGTTGCCTTGCTAGTTGCACAAAGATTAGAAAGAAACTCATGTAGCATAAGGTGAAAAATCAGTTCTCTGTGGCAATTTCTGTTACTTTCTGATAGTGCACCCGGCAAGCAGCTGCTACCTGGTTAGCTTCTAAGAGCTGCTTCAGTATGGTGATGTGATGATAAGTAGAGGGAATGCAGGAAGCAAGATCTATATATATATCTTACAAAACTTAAAAAATAATAATAAATATAAAAATACGTAACATTATTGAGAATGTAAGTACATGTTATTTATTTGCAGAGCTTCCAGAAAGCATGTATCTTGAATTCACATGCGGCGTTCAGATTCAACTGGGGTTTGCAGCAGAGTTTTCCAATGTCATGATAATCTACACACGGATAGTAAAGAAGCCACCTGAGATAGTTGTTTGCAGAGCCTATGTTACAGACTTCCCACTTGTAAGTGCTTCCTGTAGTTGACTTGCTAATCTCTCTCCACTGAAGTTGAGAACTGTCCATATCAAGTGCACCTTTTGTAAGAAAATGATCCTAAATTATTCTAGAAGGAGCCTACAAACAGGAGGGGAGTCAACTCTTTGAAAGGGTAGATAACAGCAGGACAAGGGGAAATGGTTTTAAATTGGAGGAAGGAAGATTTAGGTTGGATGTCAGGGGGAAGTTCTTTACTGTGACAGTGGTGAGGTGCTGGAACAGCTGCCCAGAGAGGCTGTGGATGCCCCGTCCATCCCTGGAGGTGTTCAAGGCCGGGTTGGATGGGGCCCTGGGCAGCCTGGGCTGGTATTAAGTGGGGAGGTTGGTGGCCCTGCTTGTGGAAGGAGTGTGGACCTTGATGATCCTTGAAGTCCGTTCCAATCCAAACCTAGTATTAAGTGGCTCTCTTTAACTAAAGGAGTGAATATCAGTAGCTCTTTTTTGGCGTAGGGCACATCAGCCTTACAGAACAGGACTTCCTAGAATTTATTTTTCAGTTACTTCTGCTTGGTTGATCTTTGTGGTTCCACCAGCGTTACTCATCTCACTGCAGTAAGGCAAAGGAGAAGAGTGAAACTTAAAGTTCCTTAGGAGCAGGAAACCTTTCTGGTGTTTGTAAAACACGACTCTCTTAGGAATGAAATATGTGAATTAATGTGCATGATAAACACATGGCTCTGTAGCCTACAGAGTTAGTGCTATGGCACTGCAGCCAATTCAGGAGGAACTGTCAGCAGAAGGACAGTAACCCAAACAAATGTTTTGGTGTCTAACAGCTGTTTCAGCAGTTTTGCAAGCAGTGCAGTGTTGGGTGTTTTCTTCCCTTTTAAGAAGTTTTTTCTTTCCTTTCCTCCTGATTGCTTGATGATGTACAGATTCTGTACCTTCATCTGAGTTTTCATGTCCTTCTTGCAATAGGACCTGGATGTGGACCCTAAAGAAGCCAATAAAGGAACTCCTGAGGAAACTGGAAGCTATTTAGTTTCAAAGGACCTTCCCAAACACTGCCTCTACACCAGGCTGAGTTCTCTGCAAAAGCTGAAGGTTAATATAAATTGTTCCTTACAATAGTATAAGTTAGTCACATTACTTTGCAGTTCTGCTGAGCTCTCTGTGTATTGTTTGCACAATAAGAAACATGTTCTGCAGATGCACAGAATTTATTATCAGATTTAGATCCTAGGTTCTCAGAAGGAAAAATGATGAATAGGGACTTCAGTATCTTAGCTCTTAGGTAGAAGAGAATCAGTGTGTATGCAATCTTGATATCACTGTGCAAGCCACTTTGTATTTGCAGTAAAGAAGACAAGACTAATTTTATTCTGTCCTCTAAAACTGTCCTGTGCAGGGACAGGTTAATTTGATTCACCTGAGTTGTCAGTGGAATTTGAAGCAGTAAGGGGGAACTGAACTTTGAGTTAGCGTGAAATGTACAGCTCCTTTCTAGCTCTGGTGATTAGCCCTTAGAACTGTGATGGTAATGTTGTACAATAGAAGCAGCTAAGGTCTTTCACGTGGGTCAAACAGGAAAATAATGATAGCGGTATTAAGAAGACTAAGAAAAGTATGTCAGGGGTAGGAGATCTTGAGTATGTCTCACAGTTTCTGTGGGTGGAAGCAGAGTTTGCAGGAAGAGTTTTATGATGGGTAGATTCCTTTTAGGGATATTAACAGCATCATTCTGGACCCTCCACCTTTCGTGTGTTAGCTAATGTGGTTACCAGCCTTCCCTAATATATTATGGCTTCAGCTCCCAAAAGAGGTTAGCCTTTTCCTTCAGTAGGCTGTCCCTCTTGAAATGTTTCCTGTATTGTTTATCTGGGGAAGGAAAATAACCTTTTTTCCTCTTCTTTGACTTTTTGTAGGAACACTTGATCTTCACTGTTTGCTTGCACTATGAGTATCCAGGAATAGAAGATACAATGGATGAAAGAAAAGAAGTTAATGTCGGGAAGCCCCTTATTGCTAAATTAGGCCTCCATCACGGATTCAGAAATAACTGTCTCCAGACCTGTTGTGTGGCTAATAATCTTTTTCATAGTCAAGTAGAATCAAGTCCTGTGGTAACTAAATACTACTTCCCTAGTCGATGCCAACCAAATTCCTGCCCAGGGGCTTACCATCCAAACTGTACTTGCCCAGGCAGTGCTAGACAACTAGAGGCGTGTTCTTGCAATGGGACTTCAAGAATGTTAGCTTCGAGACACGAAGTACAGAATTACTCAGACCCTGCAGAAAAGAGTAATGTACCAATAGAGACCACTGATGATACCGTTGAACTGGAATTCCTCCTGTCTGAAAGCCTCAGGTTGTCAAAGCAGCAGTAGCTGTGATGTCTTCAACAAAGATGCTCTTTTTCCGTTCTGAACAGGAGATCCTCCACACTGCTTACTCAGATTCTGGATTTTGGAGATTTGGGGATAAAAGGACTGGGGAGTGCAGAGTTGGTACTGGGAACAAGGCTGTGACTTGGGCTGGTTCATATTGCTCTCAGGGAAAATTGTCCGGATCCAAGGAGGCAAAACTGGACTGATAGATTTAGAAATGAAAAAGATGTATATAAATTTATTTTTTCCTACCATTAAAGGTTTGAAACATGAGGAGAAAACAAAACCAGACTCCTCAGATTCCTATTCCATGATCCAGCAGTCAAGAAAGTAAAGAACACAGGCAAGCATGGGTCTGTGGGAGGAAGCTTCCTATCTGTGTTAGTGAGTGCAAAGAGGCCGGGTTCTGGTGCCAGCGTTTCTCTTGAAGGTGAAGCCTTGGATCTTCCCAGCTGCTGCTTCTCCAGTACCTACTGGAATTGTAAGGTTTACTGTAAGTGAGTGCTTTGTACTTAAATACTCAGCTTTTAGAGGGGAAATGCTTGTCCTGTACAAACAAACAAACGTGCCTAGCCATCAGAGGACAAAAATGTCAGCAGACTTGAGCAGGAAAATGAATTTCCATTTTCTCTGTGATTTTAAAAGAAATCATTAGCCCCAAAATGATAAATAATACCTTTCCCTTCAGTCTCAGTTTTTCAGTATCCAGAGGCTTCTTTTTACATACTGCATTAGCACGGGGTCTGGTGTTTTAGCGTGTTAGAACAACCTTCCTGTTGAGTGTATAAGATGACACAGAGTAAACAAAGGCAGGGCTTTTCCAGAAGTGGAAGTGTGGTGGTTGGATACTCTGGTGTTAAGAACTGTCTCCTCAAGCGAAGTATTGCTTAAGTAAAATGTGCTGAGATACAAAAAATGAATGAGTGAGACAACCGAGAGCTTTGGGGTTCTTCAGGCTGAAGTTACAGGGCTGGTGTACCTGGGCAGAAGCCATTGCTCTCTTGTGGTGATTGAAACAAGCAAGCAAAACCCAAACAGCCTACTCAGTTGTTTTCCAAGCCAAAAGAATTCACGTTCTTTCATGTTGAGAGGATAAAGAAGTCTAACCAAAGAACCCAAGATGGTGATTCCAGCATGCCCAAGTGCAACAAATAGAGCTCATTCACAATCTATGCAAGCCATGGGATGCTGGCTTTGTGGCAGGGCCGGAGCTGTTGTGTATTGCCCTGTAGCTTTGGTAATACTGTTAAATGGTATTGTTTTAATTAAAATTCCCATCATAGAATCAGAGAATCACAGGTACCCCCAATAAGTTGAGTATTCTCAGCAATGTAATGGACGAAGCAATTCGGATCCTCAGTAGAGCACGGAGCCTTCCATGGGATCCAGGTGTGCTGGCTGGGTGCTCTGTGTGCTGCCAGCAAAGCCAGCTGAGTGTGAGCAGCGCTGCTGGCCGGCTCTGCTCATCTCATCTGTGCTGCATGGCATGTGTGTGTACGTGGGAGCTAATGTAGTCATCTATCTCCACATTGACAGCTGTACTTGAACTGATCTGTATATGAGTTTCTGATTTCTCCTTTGGAGAACAGTGAGGTATTTATTGATGACTGAGATGCACTGTGCATTAATTATCCTATGCAATATGCAGCTGGCCTATAAATTAACATTACAGCTTGATGAATGTCCCGGCACTGTAATATGACCTGGTACTTTGTCACCGTGTTCTGCTTTGTATGAGAACTTTGTTTCTTACTCCTCAAATAAACTGTTGCCCACAGGGTATCTCTGCGCGTGTAGCTGCTGTTTTCTCCTAATCCTGCGGGTTAAAACAGTGCTGTATTGTAACAGCATACAGCAGAATTCTGCCTGTATCAGCACGCTTGTTTGCAGTCGATCTCTGCTCCTCGTGGCACGGGGGGGCGTCCTGGAGCGGCAGTGCCGTATGCAGCAGCCGTGTCCCTGCACAGCGAGCAGCCGGCGCTCCCTGTCTGCATGCAGGGTGCTGCACCAGCTCAGGTCACATCCAGCCTGGCCTTAAATACCTGCAAGGCTGGGACATCCACAGCCTCCTTGGGCAACCTGTTCAGTGCCTCAGCATCCTGTGCTGAAGAAGGGAGTGGTGGTCAGAAGGCATTTCCTTGTGGTGTCACCACTCGCAGGACGTGCTCCGGACGTTCTGGTGCTGAAGGACGAGTGCAGGAGGTGAGCATTTCCTTTGGCTGAACTTTAAAAGTGAAGCAGGACTAAACCTGTGCAGCTGCTGGAGCAGCCCCTGGTCGTGGTGCCCTCTCTGAACTAAAGCTCTGAGTTTTGTTCCTTTGATGGTGTGAGCACAGCATCAGTTTCAGGCTGAGTTACATGCCGGTGAACGGGGCTTTCCAAGGTCAACTCCTCGGGATCCGCTCGGTCTCCAGTTCGGCGCTGGAGCCCCGTGTGCTGCGCAGGGCTGTGACCGCAGGAGGCAGTGCTGGCACACCGTGACAAGGCAGAGCAGAGCCCGTGCGAGCAGCACAACGTGGCTCTGTCCCGTGTGAGCATCTTTCCCTGCCTGCTTTTTTCCCCTCTCCCCCGCGTTGTGTGAGTTCTCGGAGCGTTTCTCCTTCAAAGTGCTCCTGAATAGCGCTGTGAAATTGTGATGCTGTTGATAGAGATCTGCTTGTTACCACCTCAGTACAACAGCTTTGTACCTCCAGTGTCCCCAGATCGCCTCATTTTGGCCTTAGGAGACGCCTGCACTGTGTGACTCCCCTGTCAGGGCAAGTTTTGCTGTGTGTGGGTGTCACTTCTGCTCACGCATCAACTATTTGCCTTCATTCTTTGTCAGCTAATTAATACTTGGGCAGCTCTGACATCAGGGCTGCGCCGATCCCGACATGTTATATCACAGCCATCAGGGAAATACTTGGCACTGCTCCCCGCTCCTTGCACAGAACCTCGATTCAGTGAGATCTGCTCGCTGTTAGGAACGCAGGAGGTGTGGGAGGGGGCTGGGAATTCGCTTCTTTCTTTAGTTTCGTTTGTGTTTGTTTGTTTGTACATCGTCGCAGTAATCGCAGTTGTCCAGGAATGGAGTAAGAACCCACTCACGTTACAAAACTAAGCGCCTACTACATTTCTAAGGCACACCGCTGCTGCAGTTTAGTCATACCGGGCTTATTTTAGCAGCTGATAAGAGCTGCTGTCTCCCATCGCTGCTGCTGGCATTCACAGGGAGCATGAGCTCACGGTTCGTGCATTGCCACAGCAACGCCCCGCATGTGCCTCCATCACTCAGCAGCGCTGCAGCAGGGGCAGCAGTAAGAGGCTGGGATGGCCTCACCCGTGTCTGCAGGCAGGAATAGTGTCAATTGTTTTGTCAGCACTCCACTGACAACCAGTTTGGTTTTTTTTTCTTTCAGAGTCACCTGAAATTAGCAAAGTCTTTGCAGTGCAGAGCAAACAGCCCCGATGTGTTTCCTGGGCTCCCTGTTGACGTGGTTCGGTGGTTAGGCTTCATTTCATCACTCTACGCATCAGGCAGATCCACTCTCTGGCTTCCTGTCCTGCCGTCACACAACAGGGTGCCCATCAGCACGTCAACCTGTGGTTGTGGTCCATCACCTGGAGATCCCCCTCTGCTTCACCTCCAAGGAGCCGGAGCTGCTCACATCTCTCACATCTGTTCCTCTCTGAACGTGCTGTTTTCAGAGCTCACCACGCTTCAAAAACAGCGCTGAGAGGAAACCACGTCATATGAAACACTCACTAGATTGTCTTCTCTGGCCATAATGGAAACACTGGGTTCATTTAGTCAGAAAACAGCTGTGCCTCATGCCAAGACACTTTACCTGTCCTGGCAGGTGGAGAACTGCAGCTGTTTGCACACTGCATTGCAACCACATCCGTGATTTGCTGGGTGAAGCTGGAGTGGGTTTGGCAGCACGTAGATCCGAGTTAGGACCCTCATTGGACACTGCATCAGAAGACATTCCTGCTGTACCATCATTGCTGGCTTAGTCAGTTATAACACAGCAGCCCCAGATGCATTAAAAGACACTTTCCACCAATGAGATGTATGGAAGCAGTTTGTTGTCCCCCTGTGCTCTGCATGCACTGCCAACCAAACCCTCCTAAGATCTTGCAGGGGAGCTGTGGCTGCTGTATGAGGAGTGAAGATTTCTGACAATAAAAATATCTTCTGTCTTTTGTGGTTTCAAGGTGAGAGCTCGTGGTCCAGCACAAGCCCCGTGCTGGCTGGTGGCAGCCTGCTCCATACCTGAACTCACTGCTCCTCGCTGTGCACCACGCAGAGCACAGTGATGCATCTGCAGGTGGATGTGCTTCCCTAGGTGGGATCAGGGCCATGCTTGGCCGTGTGCTGTTAATGTGTTGGCTGCAATAAGGTGGGCAGTGCTGCTTCCCTCTGTAGTCAGTGACGCTGTCTAGAATAAAGCTGCCTAGAGCTCGTCGGTCAGCAGCAACCTGCGCTCAGACGGTGCTGTGCTGCCTCTCCTGGGGAGATGGCTGCTGTACAGGAGCAGGCTGAGAGCCGTGCTCGACTTCTCTTTGAATGCAGAGCTGATGGAGGGAGCGCCGAGTCTGTCCAACAGAAGGGAGAGAAAAGCTGCCAGAGTGTTGAAGGGCTCGGGAATGGGAGCCTGCATGAAGGCACGCAGCATGCAAACTGTTCTCTCCCATTTGTTCCCTGCAGGGATGTATCACAGTAGGACACTAACATCACATTTACAACTCAGCAGCCCCTTCCCTCCCAACCTGCTGAGAGGAGCCGTGTGCTCCATGGGCCCCATGCTGTGCTCTGGGGTGCATTGGTGCTGCATGGCCTCTGCTGTCAGCCATCACTAACAGCTGCAGGCAGCCCTTCTCCTCCTCTTCACGGACACAGACAACCAAATACCTTTAATGAAATGGCTTTGTGAAGACTGTTTCCAAAGCTGCAAAGCGCCATCAGAGAACAAATGTTTTCCGTTCTCAACAGAACAGTGTAGGAAAGGAGGAAAACTCAGGTTGCCTTCCTGAAGATTGCCACGAGAATTAACTGCCCCTTCTCAATTAATCCTGCTCCAAGCAGTTTTCCTTTTAGGCTCACGGGTTTTTCTTACTGCAGTATTTCCTTACCGCAGTGACAGTCGGTTGTTACAGTGAAGCCAATGCATAACAGCTATCTGGAGAATCAGATTAGCAGCCTTTTGCAAATACAAATGCTACTGAGTCATCAGTGACAGCAACTTCTCAAGTTGGCAGATGGTGGCCCTATAAGAAAACATGTTTTCATACCTTACCCCGCAATTTATTCCCAGACTGAACAAAGATAGCCAGGTAGTGGCATCTGTTGATGTCATATTTCCTGTTAAACTCCATCTGCCTGCTAGATCTGAAGGTGTCTGAGCTACGGTAGAAACAAGGCACAAAAGGGATAATGAGAATTCCGACGTATCACGGACTAGAATTGATTTTATTTATGTAAGATGGGTGTTTTTGGAGAGCTCTGAGCGGTTGACTTTGCTGCCGGGTTTATTATTTGTGTGCATGCGGTGCAAAAAATGTAAATTTTTGCCTTATCTGAAGCTAAGCCATTTCTTGCACACCGAGCCTGTGTAATTATTTGCATTGTTCCCGCAGAAGGGTGGCACAGAAAGGCTTTCAGCAGGGGTCCAACCAATTTCTCTGCTTGCAGAGATTATACTGAAGCATGAGAACCTGTTGGTCTGACGGACCACGCGGGGCTTAAATCAGGTTTTGCTGTTTATTGCTCTATTGTTATCACGACTCAGTCACTCACCAACAGAATAATTTCCACCATCCCTGGTGGACAGGCAGGTAACAGTAAGGCCGTGAGGTTATTTTCTCTTCCACATTAAGAGCTCTTTGCTCTTCACGTGCCCATGCCATCCTCAGGCTCTGCCCTCACAGAGCCTGCTGCCATCCCCCATTTCCCAGTCCTGGCTGCCTGCACACTGGGCTCCCCTCTCCAGCTCAGCAGTGCAATTTGCTGTCCGTGATGCTGACAAATGCTGCAGGTAAGACCGTCCAAGAACACAGCACAGCAGCTCAGAAGGAGCAAATGGCACTTCTCGTCATGAAGGAAGCCATAATGAATGCTTTATGAATAAAGCTATCCAGTCTTTGAGGTGTTTTTAGGGGCCAGGTCCCATGTGAACACCTGAGGGTGAGGAGGCAGCGCTGGGGAACCACAGAAGCTTGGGCTGTTCTGAGAGCAGAGGGGACAAAGCTGCTCTGGACCTGCAGTGGTGGATTAGCCCTGCAGACAATGCATGCAGACCCACAGCCCGCTCCTAATCTCCCTGCACAGGCTGACATTAAGCACAACGTTGTCAGGGCCGTGGCAGGTGCAGTTGGACCTGGCATTGTCCCCACTGACAGCGATGGATGTCCCAGCAGTGCTATCGGCCGTCCTGCTGCACCAAGGGCCCCGCAGCATCCCACGGGGCCGCACTGTCACCTGGGGTCCCTGCAGAGAGATAAGTGTGGCTGCCCGTTCCTTTGTGTGAAACACAGCAGGGCCCCACCGCCCGCCTCGTGCACAAAGCAGGGGAGCTGATCTGGGGCACAGCAGGCTGATAAAGCCAGCAGCGTGGGTGCCCTGGGTGTCGAAGTGCTCAAGGCTGGAGCTGTGCTCGCTCATCCCCTCCCCTGCTCCTTGTGCTGGCTGCATCTTCTGCCCCTCTACGCCCAATGCCAGAGGTGTGACTGCAGGGCTGTGGCACGCCGTGTGGTCGGGTGTTGTGGGGTGCAGGATGCTCACCAGGCACTGAACCACCTCCCTCCATCCCTCTAGCCGTGTGTATATGGCAGTGCCAGGGCTGTCGTGGCCAGGGCAGTGCTGGAGCCCTGGCTGTGCAGCACGGCATGCCCTGTGCTCACTGCTGGCAGTGCAAGAAACCCACTGAGCTGTTAATGCCATCCTGCATTGTCACTCTGCAAACCATCAGCGTTCCTTAACCCACCTCCAGGCGACGGCTGCAGGCTGCCCTGCTCTGACACACCCGTGTTTTGTTTAAAACAAAGCTTCAAACGTTGCAAAAAACACCCCCTTCCTTGTTGCCCGGCAAGGAGGATTTCAGCCTTGAGAGAAGATGCATTGAGCATCAGAAAGAGCAGAGTAAAAGCTTCGAGGAGGGCATGGAGCAGCACAGCGCCGGGCTGCGGTGTCAGTGAGCTGCATCCTGCAGGTGAGCACACAGCGCTCAAATAGCTGCTGATAGCACCATCTGCAAAGGGCTAATGGCTCATTCATTAAGCAGTGGGAGCCTGCACAGCCACAGCCTAATCAGATATTGTACGATGAATAATTCAGAAATAATCCCGGCGTACTTGAATAAATACCGGGAGAAGGGAAGTAAAACCCCCGTACATATGGCGCGTTGAGGGAACAAAACAGACATTTTTCAATGTGCTCCGCTGATGAGCTTCGTTATACGGATGTTAATCACGCAGGTGGTCGGTGCCTGGAGCAGAACGCTGACGGAGGGCTTTCCGTCCCGGCGCAGGAAGGTGTAGCGAGCAGAAAGGACCGAACTAACAGGTGCACACGGGAAAACCCATTAGCATTGCATTTGGTCATTTACACGCGGTCCTGTTTTGTAATTAGCTGGTGACGCAGGTGGAGCTTTGGCTCTGGGAGGTGGTAGCAGGGAAAACCAGGGCCCGGGGCTGCCCCGATCCCTTCACCATCACAGGGACAGCGTTCCGCAGGGCTGATGCGGCGCTAAGCACCATCTCCTCCATCTGAAATACCTTCGTATTTCAGAGCAGGGACAGCACAAAGCAGAGAGGCAAAGCACCGGAGCCGTGGGGTGGTGGGACAGGGGCAGCCTGAGCCCCTCCATCAGCTCTCCATGAGCGCTATCTCGGTGCCAATAGTTTTTACTTAACTTCAGTGTTAGTTCAGATGTATTCCAGCGTGGCTCTAGCTTCCCCCCTTCCAAAGCCCTGCTTGTCTCCTATGACTGACTTTCTTTTAATCAATCTCGTTTTTCTAAAAGCAATCCTTGAGTTTTCAGTCCAAGAAACGAGACTTGCATTAATAAGCAATAAGGGAAATTGAATTATTTTGCCAAGAAAACACGTAAAGAATAGCAATATAAGCATCTGAAAAAGCAAAGCTCAGAGGCAGTGTGGTGGTGGTGTTTGGGTTTTTTTTCCTTAATATTTAATGTTTCAGCGTAATGCTTAAAGGAAAATGGTACCATTGCACTCCTACCAGTGAAAACAAATGTATTACAGAAGGAGAATGCAGGCTTCTGCTCTGCTCTATGTATCAGAGCACAGTACGGGAGATTTTAAGGTGAAAAACCTATGAGAGCAGCTGAAGTGGTGGATGGATTTCAGTTTCTGGCAGAAGCTGTAGAACTATTAGAGCAAAAATAGATGTAGGATTGGAAATATGGAGTTTATATGCCACCCTTCTTGGTTAGAGTAAGGATGTTTCACTGTCTGGAGGGAAATGTTACTGAATAAAATGACCAACAAAACTGGGGGAGTGTGAGAAAAAGGCATAAAAAAACCCAAAGCAAAACGTAAATTGATTCCTGATTGTGTAAAGTCATCTTTTGACCCATCAGAGCAGAGCTGTGAGGAGTAAAAGCGTTGTTTGAAGATATTTATATTCGATTCCAGTACAGAAAGAGGAAATACCGCAGCAGGTTTTGCAGTGGTGTGTTCCCAGAGCCTTAATATCCTTGTGGAGTTAAATAATTACGTAGCAATCAGCATTCACTGCAGCATCAAAAGTAGAATAATGTCAGGAAATGGCAATTCCTTCCACCACGGGCTCTGAGGGTGGTACAGCACCACATCTGCAGGGATGGAAAACCAACCACAACAGTGGTGCTGCTCTGTGCTGGCTGCTCCCACAGCCGTGGGGATAAGGAAACATCCAGGTGGGATCATTGAGGTAGAAATTTGGCGGCTGTAGGAACCAAAGCTCTTCCCATTGCCTGCTCAGGGCTGTGCTAGAGACCCATGGCTGGGGTAGGATGAAGGGCTCACACACAGCTGCTGCCCCAAAGGGACCCGGGGACGGAATGTGCTGAGATCATATGGGGCCTCACCGAGCAGCAGCGACACTGCAGGGACAGCTGCAATGCAGCCATCTCATGTCGTGTGTGTCTGAAGGAAAAAGACACTGCAGAAGGGCGGTCTGCCCAGCTCGGCTCAAAGCAGAGTTTTCAATCTTAGCTTTACTATTAAAGAGTTAAACGCTTGTGGTGACCAGCTGTTTTTTTTTTCCCCATGGGGATGCCAGAAATAGGTGGTCGGGAAGAAACAACGCTGTCCGAACGGCACAGGGACCTCTATGCCACGTGTAAGCTGTGATGCAAAAGCAGCAGCTCCACACACTGCCATGCCAGCAAACCAGACACACCCAGCGCAGGGAAACAGACTGCAGCTTCCCACCCGGTTTCCTGGTTAAACAGGGGGGAAAAATCGGGTGTTGTTAGTCCAGCAGCCCAGATACAGGGGGCAGCTGCAGGGTGAGCCCCGGGTGGTGGGGGCAGAGAGTGTTATAATGGAATGCAGATCCGTTTGCCTTCAGTGTAACGCCATTGCATTCAAACACTGCGGAGGCTGCAAACTGGAGAGCAGGTGTGTGTAAAAAAGCCGCATCAGGAGCTGGGTCCGGGTGCGGTTCATCCACCGCATCAAAGCCGCGATCCCGCTGAGCCCAGCTCGTCAAAACGAGCGAGACAAAGACCCGTTTAAAACGAAGGGCTGAACTGGGGCAGGGCAGCCGGGGTCACGTACCGAGCTCCGAGCGCTGCAGGGCAGGGCAGGCCGGCCCCATAGCGCAGGGCTCGGGGCGGGCTGCTCATGGCTGCGGCCGAGGCCTCGACCCGCCGTGTGTGCGCAGCGCTGCCCGCCCCCGTCTGGCTCCCGGCTCGGCTCCGCAGAGACTCGCACGGAGCGTCTCCCCCCAGCAGTGCGATTCGCGGCCCCCCCCGCCCCCCTCCGCCTCCCGCAGCCCCGCGGAGCCGCTGCCATTCTGCTCCGCCGACTCCTGGCCGGGCCCAGCGTCGGGCGGGCGGTCGGGGCGGTGCTGACCGCGGCCGTGCCCGCCTGAGCCCGGCCGGGCCCGGTCCGCAGCAGGTGTGTGTGTGCGTGGGGGCGGAGGTTGCATGCGGTTGGGGGTCGGCTCCTCCCGGCCCCGCGGAGCGCGGCCTGCTCCGCACCGCGCGGCACCAACGGCCGCATCCCCACCCCCTTAATTATCCCCATTATCCCCATTATCCCCCTCCCGATCCCCGCCGTGGGGCCGCTCCGCAGGGCTCGGATTGTTGGGGGCAGGGCGGTGCGCGGGGAGGGTCCCGGTGCGGTCCGTGTGCGGGATGCCCGCGGCCGACGGACGGCAGCGAGGCGGCGGAGGAACATGGCAGCGTGCCCCATAGCGGGCTGCGGGCGGGGGATGCGGGGAAGGAGCCGGCCCGGCAGCGCGGGTCGTGCCCACCACGGCCCCTCGGTGCAGCTGCGGCTGCGGAGCGGCTCGGCCGTGCCGCCGGGTTGGCAGCTGGGCGAGCCTCGCGCTGAGCCGCTGCACAGATGGGGTCGGCACGTAGAACGGGGTGGTGGGGGTGGTTGTGATACGGGCTGTGCTGAGCACAGCGGGGTGAGTAGCCGGAGCACGGCGGGGAGCGGCCCTGCACACACACACAACACACACAGCACACATAGCATAGCACACACACAGCACAGCATAGCACACACATAGCATAGCACACACACAGCACACATAGCACACACACATAGCATAGCACACACACAGCACAGCAGCCATCTTGGGGTGGGCCGCGGCCTCCCGTGTCCGTGGGGGCTGCAGGGCTCGGGGGGCTCGGCCGGGAGCAGCCGAAGGCCGAGCGGCTAAAGGGAGGAGGGGGGAGGGAATAAAGGTGGTGGTGGGGAGATAAAGCCATGTAGGAAGGCCGCCTCGCAGCCGGCTGCGAGCTGCTCGGAGGGGGCCGAGGAGCCGCTGTGCTCTGCAGGCATCTGGCTGCTGCGGAAATGGATTTCTTGAGGGGAGGGAGGTGCGTGCGTGGGTAATCCCTGCCCGCTCATGCCGCAACGAGAAGGGAAAATGCCACCGAGCGGCCCCAGATGTGCGAGCACACGGCAGGGCCGCAGCCCCACGGCCGGGGGCAGCGGGGCACAGGTGACGCGGCTCCCCCCGGGCACGGCCGCACTGTGCACAGCGCTGCGGCCGAGCCGGCCTGGCTCCAAAAGAGAGATCCTGCGAGGGGTGTGAGTGCCGTGCCTTTTGTTAGCTGCAGCCAGGCACGCACACACAGCCAGGTGGTGGGAGGTAAGTGTGGGAAGCGGGGGGCACGGAGTGAGGGGGCGGCGGGATGGGGTCGGGCTGCTGGGCCCCACAGAACCGATGAGGGCCCGGCGCTCACACGGACGGGCTGTCAGCTCCGAGAGGGTTGCCATAGCTTTATGTAGGGTGACCAGATCCGGCTGTAACTGGTTTGAGGCAGATCAGTGAGCACAATGCGGTGAGTGAGCTGCTACAGGGAGCGCTGCCTGCCTCCATGGCGGCCTGAGAGGAGCAGACTGACACCATCCCTAATGTATGTGAATGCACACTTAGACACACTGCACTGGTATGTGGATATGTAGTCCTAAAGCCGTTCTGTATGTAAATGTACATATTTGCAGTAACTGAGATTGACTTGGGCTTTTTTTTCTTTTTTTTTTTATGCTTAAGGAGCGGGCAGGAGCTGAGATTTATGACCCTTATTAAAATATTTCTTTTTTTTTTTTGCTTTGCAAGGGTGGGACACCGGTTGTGCAGTCTTATTTTAGAACTAAACTGAATAAAACGGATGGAATGATTTGTAATTGTAGCTGTGCTTGCGACTGAAGGATGCCGCTTTGCATGCTGTGTTGTTTGCAGGGCACTGTCTTGTGGTTTTCTTCTTTAGGGGATGCTGGTGGGGGGAATTGGGGAGGGGGGGGGGTCTGAAAGGCCAAAAGGAAGCAATGTTGTTATGGAATTGTGCTTAAAGCATTGCAGAGATGCTGTAAGGCATACTGGTTTCTCCTCTTTTTTTTCTTTCTTTTTCTGTTTTTCTCCTTGTAGGCCTATTGATTGGGGCTGCCTTTAACCCTTTCCTATTTGCAGAGGTAATCCCGTCTGTGGCAGCAACTGAGCGTTGGCCAAAAAATAAACCCCCTCCCCTTCCACCTTTCAGAGGTCAAGGTTCACAAAGGTGAGACGGGTGTGTGTGAGTGTGACAGTGGTGTGTGTGTGTGTGTGTAAGGCAGACACCGCTTCCTGCTGGCACACTTGGCACGTTAGTGAGAGGGGACAGCGGTGTAAGCGTGTTGGTGGAGCAATACTGCTGACCTCCAGGTTTAATGGGATTAAAGCTATTGTTTGTAAAGGCGTACTGATACCTGCGCTCAATACGGCTGTTTCGTCTCAACGTCTCGCACCCGGATGCAGGCTTTTTCACAGCGCTGTGATAAAGGATAGGCCTCTGAGTGGCAATCGTAAATTGCAGACCACATGGCAGCGAACTGCTGGAGCTGCATTACAGCAGTGCCCGTCCAGAATTTGCTGTCTGCTTGTGCAAAGGTTGCTTGTTTGGCCGTATGTGAGTAACCCGATGTTTGTTTCTGAATTCAGGTCTTCGGTGTTAAAGCCTGTGCTTAATTATATCCTGCGTAGGAAAACGTGCAGAATAAGGATGGTGTTGCTCGGGCTGCTGTAACCCGGGGAGAATTGTGCAGCAGCCAAGAGGAGAGAGATGCATTTCAGAGGTCTGATGGAGCTCCAGTGGGTTATTAGTTGCATGAATTATAATTTTGTGCAGTAATGAAATAAGAATAGGAAACCAGATGAGCAGTGCTTCGGCTCCCGAGCGATGGCCACTTTTAACTCAAAGCAGTGGGTAATGGATAGGATTCTTTTTATTATTATTGTTATTATTATATATATATTTTCTCATCTGAAAAAAACTAATGCGTTCTTAGATGTGAGCTGGCATTTGCATCTTGGAGAGAAAGCTGGAGGAGTCAGAGGGAGAGGGGGAGAGGCAAGAAAGCAGTAATGAATGTAGCAAAGGGAAGAACAAAGGCTGTTAGAGCTTGCACTATTGGAGCACTGAACATTTTGCCTTGGGGATTCTTTTGCCAGAACTGTTACTTCCTTTAACAGGAAATCAGCAACTCTAGAATCTTAACGCTGTATGATTTAAAAAACAAAACCTGACCAGTCCTGGCTGTGTTGGCTGGTTTGGTAATCTGCAATCAAGATAAATATGGAGGCAAAATGGTGAAAGCGTTCTGTTCTGGTGTGAAATGAGGGTCCTTCCCTCTGTGCTCAGCAGATTAAAGTAGACAGTCTTGAAAGCCCTGAAAGACTGTGGGATTCGGGTAAGTTTTATGGTGGCTGATGATAGGCAGAGCGCCTGCATCGCATCAGAGTGTGACAAATACAGGGGAGCCTTTTTATTTCTGACTGCAGCAGATTACATAAGGTGCTTAGATATTAATTGTAGGAAAGTGAAAATAGCATGCCAGTGTTTCTCTTGGAATTGTGTTTCTGTGGGGCTTAATGCAGCTGCAGTGTATTGTTTCTCAGAATCAATGGGGCAGTAGGTAGCAAAATGCCTAACGTCACTACGCTGTTCTCTTTCCATCTTTGCTGTGATTTGGATGCAGAGGTTCTGTATTTCATCAGGCATCTGTAGCAAAATTATGCTTTACAAGCATGCGTTCTTAACTGCTTGATAGGAACTGTGCCCACTGCTACTGTTAATGCATGCTCTTTTCCAAGGGCCAGCTGAAATGTGATGTGAGAGCACCTTTTGGATGTGTTTTTTTTCTCTCAACCGTAATAGTGAAGTGCTTTAATGTACTTGAATGGCCACAAAAATCAGTGCATCTGTTCTATTTGGGTTTTTGAACAAGCTCTGTACTATGAATTTCTGTTTTTAGCAAAGGAAGCTTTGAATTTGCAGGGCTTTCTTGTGGGCTGTAAGGTAAGAAACCTGAATAGATGCTGGAGTCTGCAGTGTTCTTGATGAGTTGGTGGGTTTGGGGGCTTTTTATTCCTTATTTTTTTAGAGTTGGAAGATTTGTAAATACTCTTCACTGGGTTCTTTTGCACATAGGCCAGCTTCCTTGCAGAAAATGCTGCTGAATGCATGGGGGTTGGTCCTCTTGTCTTAGCAGTCATGAGCTCATCTTCCATTGAGGCTTGCCTTGGGTGTTGGATCCTGAGAGCGGGGGCTGTGATTTATCAAGTCCCAAGTCTCATTTAACCAGCTGTTCTTATTTGTCTTCAAAATAATAATGGGAAATAAAATGCAAACGTGCACACAGGTTGCTGGCTGGGTTTGTACGTTTAAAATGCTTTGCCTCTCGCAGGCCTGTTCGTTGCTAGCATTGCCCCTGCAGGCCGTGCCTGGCCTGGGGCTCTCACTGAGGCTGTCTGCAGCAATGTCATGCTGCTGTTCAGCAAGAATTGCCATCTACATTAAAAAAATCACAGGAAATAGGCAGGAAGCAAGTGCCGTATAGTGTGGTTCAGAGCTGCACCGAGTGGTGTGGTCTAACTGTAGGACTCAGTAGGTCAGATTGGTGGTTGGGCTTGGCAGGCTTGAAGGGTTTTCCAGCTTAGATAGTTCTGTGGTTCTAAGCTGGAAATCTTAACATTCACATTGTTGTTGTACGTGCAGATTACTGACGTTGCTGTACTGGCTCAGTACAAAATCAAGCTATTGTAAAATAGCATGCAGAAGAATGGTGAGGGATTAGCAACTTTGCATTGTCATCTTACTTTTAAGAGAAATTCAGGGAGCTACACTGCCTGAAATTTTGGCTTGGTATTTTGCATTAATGACAGAGAAAGCTTCATGTTCTGTGTTTTTTTTCTCCTGCCTGTTGTGGAGGCTTTTTCCTTCTACTCTTCAAATTTCACAATTTCCTTTTTTTTTTTTTTTAAATAAATAATAATAAAGAAAAGTGAGTTTCTCCTGTTACACGGTTTATGTTTACAGGTTATGCCTGAGGTTTGTGAACTTGAAACCTGAACTAGCTCTGTTGCTGCTAAGCAAGACTTCAGTAGGGCTCTGCTTGAAACAGTGTACATTGCAGCTGTCCTGGGGTTTGGGGATAAAAAAGGAGGGGGATGTGGACATATTACACATCTGTTTTGATTAGGACCCGACAGCATGTAGCTACCTTCAGTCTCAGAAAACTAAAGAGAACCGTTATGTGTATCCAGGTGTGCCATCTGCTTTTGTCTGTATGTTTTTGTCCCTGTATGGTGAAACCTACATTTGTCGAAGTTGGTAGAAATAACTTCTACTGAAAGCCAAAAAACTTCATTTAGTAATTTGTTGTGAGTTAGCAACGCAACACAGGAAGATTTCCTTATTGCCGTGATGGTCATGACCATGATGTGTATCTGCATCATCTTCTGTATCCCAATCATCCCGTGTATCCGAGCTTATTCTTCTGAGCAAGCCTTTTACATTCTGACACGTGCATTCAGTACACTTCCACTGACAATCCATTGGCTAGAAGGCAAGCAACTTCCACAACAAGCAGAGAGCTCATCTTATGTCTAGGTATGAAACATGTTCATTCAGACCTTCTGTCTCCTTTCTAGAGCCTCATTATCAGAGCTGACATTCAACCAGGCCAGGCTGACCTCTCCATCTCCCACATCTCCCCCTTCTTCACTAATGAAAACGTGATTTAAAGAATCTCGTATCACTTCTGAACACATTGTAACAAGCAAGGAATGCAAATGGAAACACAAAGAGAAGTAACAGGAAAAACTACTCCTATTTTTAACACATTCTGTATCCACACTCCCAGGTTTAGTTTTACACCAAGCAGAGTGATTTCTGTAAGCAGATAAACAAGAATTAACACACTGAGCTAATGACTGATTCTTCCCTCCATAGTTAAAATACACACAACAATCCGTTTGAACTGAACCCAACAGTCCCACAACGTTGGCTGGGTCATCTTCAGGATGGCAGCATTCAGCTCTGTCGCTGCTGTTGTCCAACGTGTTGGTGATGATAAGTCCGGATTCCTTCCAGCAATCTGAAGAGGGGGTTTTGCATACAGGAGATAAAACACCAGCATCAAATTGTTGGCAAATGGCTGGGCTGTTCTTCATGCCCCGCGGTAGCACTGTGCAATGGTACTGACAACAGGGTTCCCAGTTGTTATTGCTGGGAACCAAAAATGCAAAACATGGTCCATCATCAGAGCACAGTGGGATGCAGAGAAAACAGTCTTTTAAGTCTGTCACCATAAGCATCCATAAGATCCCATATCTTCAATGGCACCTGTGTCCACTGGTCAAAGACATGGCTTTACTGACCTCTCCCACAGTAATTCACTGTAGCAAAGTTGTGTCTTTGACCAGTGGATACATGTGGTTGGATGGTTGTGTTTTGCAAGGGGAGAGCAGTTCACTCTGTGCATTGCCAGCCTTCTAAGTCACCATTCCAGAATGCTGCACCTAATGGTGACAGGGGCTGGGATTGTGGTCTGGATCCAAAGTCTGTGGGCAGTTCTCAATAAGATTCCATTTAATGGAGCAAACTGAGCAACATTTAGGTGCTGTAATTGGGTGTTAAGGCGAGTACCGGTAGGTCTGAATGTTAGTTACTGGTTTTAAACTACTTTGTGTTGCAGGTGATCAGACACTTGAACCTGTTGCCCTGAGAGGTTTATGGAGTCTCCATCTTTGGGGGGACAGACGTACTGCTGTAGTTGATCTTGATTTGAACAGAGGAGTTGCATCTCAACCTCAGTTATTTTACGATTCAGCGAAATGGCTGTTGAAAACTTCTAAGCTAGTGAAGAATAAATGAAGCTATTGATAGTGGCAAAAACCTAGAAGTTTTAGTGTTTGAAATATTCTTTGTAATGCTTTCCTTCCTAAGCTTTTTCTGAAGAGGAGGGAGGGATAAAATTGGTAGAAGATTCTTCTAGAAACCCAGAAATACAAATTCGAACTTCTCTGACTTGCCAAAGTTTGAATGTGGAAGCAAATCTGGTTTTCCTTTTGTAAGGGGACTCCTCTGTAAAGTGTTGGGATAGCAGAGTGCTTGGTGTAAATTCTGTCTGTAAAACACACCAGTACTTCAAAGGGATGCTTAAAAAACTAAGGAGCTGCCTGTAAAGAAAGTTACATTTCTGGAAGCAAGAATCTGTCTGATTTTTGCGACAGTAACAAGTCGTGGGAACCTTGATAAGCCAAAAGGCCTGTACTGTATGTGAATGTGATCAGCACTGCCGATTGTGGTTGAAGTGGCCTCTTGCACATCCTACTTGCCTGCTGAGTATTTCAGACCACACTGAGTCATGATTTGAGATGTGGTTCTCATTTCCTGACAAAGTTTTAGTGGCTGAGCTAGCGTGTGGCTTTTGTCTCTCCTTAGATACTAAGCTTTCAGAGTAAATAATAGAAGATGTTGGTCCATCATCATTGCTCTTGTATGTTGCATAACTAATGAGCTGCTTACAGGCTGCGTGTCAGGCAGACATGTGCCTCGGCTTGGGAGATATTGCTGTAACTCTTACTGAATCACTTAAGTCTTCTCTACATTATGAAGTTTCTTGGCGTAACAATAGAGAAATAAAAAAAATATGTATTTTCATGCTGGTTCAGCTCTTCTGACTGTTTACACCAAAAAGTACCTGTTAATTTCAGCATAGGTTTGTAGGTGTCTTGGCCTTCCTTGTGGAGAATAACGTACCCCATCTACAGCCTAAAGCCCAAGCTACAGGATCCATCGTATTTAGAAAGTGGGAACAAATGTTTTCTTCTGTGTGTATTTTTCCCTCTTGGCAGAGGGGAAAGGTAGGCGTTTGGTGTGCTGGAATGTGGAACCTGGATCCAGCTCAGATACAAGGCCTGACAGAAAATCCCTTGCAGTAACGCAGGATTGCCTACCATCCTTCAGAAGCACTGTTTGCTTCTAAGCTCTGATGTTTCTCCGGTTGCTGTTTATGCCATTGTGTGTAGATATCAGGAAGGCTCAAATACAAAGCGTCATTGTAAGAAAGCTGTCCTTCAGAGTGGTCTCTCCTGTCTGTAGCAGAAGCTCCCAGGTGCGCTCTCCTTTGCATACATTCTCCCCTTTTTCTGGTTTCTGCCTTTGAAAATCTTGGAGTGCATCTTTGGGTTTTCATCTTAATGGCCAGGATGTGAAGGCCCAAAGGGCTCCCAGGAATGCAACTATTTCTCATCATGTTCCTCTCCTGCTTTCTTACTGTATTGCTGACAGTAGAGAGTTCTCACAGATGGGCTCTTGTTTTGACATAATTGCCCAGTGAATGCTTCACAGGAATTTGTTATCAGATGGAGTGAATAGGCTAAAGGGAAAATGCGGAGTGAAGTGGTGCCTTCCTTGTGCTGCTCAGGGAAGTCCTTATTCAGGAGATGCCTTTCCAAAGAGAGAAAAATTGATGCACTCACAACAACATGCTTTGAACACAGAAACAAAATCATCTTGGTTTCTCCTCCAGAATTTAATTCAGACCCTGCGTTTCAGTAACATGCTGGTACACACAAAGACATGGGCTTCACCCCCAAGGAGATGAATGGAAGCCATAAGGTAGGGATATTCTTACCTGTCCCAGAAGTCCAGTCATCCACCATCAAAAAAGCCAGAACCCAGAAGCGTTGTTCCTCACTGCACTTAGAGCTCTCTGGTTGTACGATTCCTATTGACCATATTCACTTCCATCATTGAATTATCTGGAAAGTAATGCTAGAATTTTTGAATAACTCTTTTGCTGTTGTTTTATAAAGTAATGCGTATCTTTTGACAGAAATGACAGCTTTTCCATGGCATCATCTGACAGTGAAGTGGAGAGGTGAGAAGTAAAAAGGGTGTTACAAAGTGAGACCAACATCATGTGGAAATGAGATGGTACTTTAAGCAGAGCCAGCATATCCAAGAACCAACTCTTCATATGTACCCCCAAAATTAGGGATGCTTAATTTGAGTTATAGTCTGTCCAGTGTGTTTTGTAGTATACACTTCAAGTTCTCAGTCATGTTTTGTAGTGGATTTTGCTGTTCTATTACTTAGAGATGAGTATTTCAGAGGTGTTGGAGGAGGTAGGAATCCTGCAGGTCATTTATTTCAGTACGTTTGGTTTGTCAGGTCCAAGGAGTGTTTGCTGGGTCACTTGTATATCTCTTGGAGACACTGGGTTTTACTCTCAGCACTTCTCAAAGGAAGCAGTTCTCAAAAGAAATTCCAGTTCCTGGAAAATGAGAGTTCCCAAGGGAGTCAGGAACTCGCCTTGTGTTCTGTTTGCAGTACTTGCAGGCTTTGTGTTGGGGCAGAGCAGGAACAGGCCAGCAGCTTGTGCAGTTGGTTTCAATTGTGGGTGAAAGGCAGAGTTTTGGCTTTAAGAGAAAGGGTTGTGGAAGGGTGTTTGGGTAAAAAAGGGAGCAATATGGCTTTGGAATCCTGACAGTTGTGATGACCTAAGTAACGCACTGAAAGTTACACCGATAGTCTAAACAGCTGTTTACTTGTTTAGCAAAACTCACCAGGTCTTTTCTCCTTTCTTGTTTGATTTGGATGGCTTTAGAGGTTTGCAGAATGGGAGACATATCTCTGGATATGTTTGAGATCTCAGCTTAAAGCTCTATGTTCTTCTTTTCCATTTTGGAATTAACCTTAAGGAAATTTCTCAGTAAAGAACAACCATGTCTCTTGTCTGTTATGTAGTTCTGCTCTTAAAGATACCTGATTGCCTTTACTTAATGTTGCTGTTGCTAAATGTTGATGACTGCAGCGTGTGTAATTGGAGGAAGTTTTACATGAGTGTGTTTAATAATTGCAGAGAAGCCATCCATGGATGGATAGAAGCGTAGTGAGACAGCACTGCAGTGTATTGAACCATGGAAATCTGTCAGTTAAGGCTTTGGTTGTGTGCTTTGCCTTTGGACTCAAGAACCTTTTGCATGTAATTCTTACAAGAAGTTTCTTTGTAATATAATATTACGTGTGTATGTGATTCTTACTGTTTGTAAACAACAGAAAGATGTTAACACCTTGCAGCCCAGGAAACTGTAAGCAGAGCATTAAAGTTGTAATTCAGACAAAGTGAACCATTATGTAAATACCACTGTGTGTTTTTAATCAGTCTAGGTATCAGCTTTAGCTCAGCGTTGTTCCTCAGCGTGTGTTATGTTACCACAGCCCTGATTATTTGCATGGCAAATAAAACATAACTGTCACAGGTATAAGAACACTTTAGACGTTTGTATTTCAGATTAGGTTTATGACGGTGCATTCAGTGTGTTTTCTTCATTTGTGCTTCATTTATGCACAGGTTATGCCTCCAGTTGGAGACAAGGGATAAAAGTCTGGTAGTTCTCAGTGGTCTTCCATTCTTGTCTGCTTTTCTGGACTCTGGGCCACCTTCCGCTGGTTTCTGTTGGTTCTCACTTCATATATTCATTGAGTTTCCTGCAGTATTTTCCTTTTCTTGTTCATACAGGTCCAGAAGTGAATTAAAAATCCAGTCATGTCCACACCACAGCCATAGGGACTCTCTCATTGTGCTGGTGACATGTTATAGTTATTAGGTAGCTGCCTTTGTCACTGCGTCCCTCTCATATTGAAATCCTCTGGGCAGAGGTTGGGCTGAAGTCCAGACTCCAGCAGTGTGGATAAATACGATAATCAAATCAATCTTTGATATTAGTAGGTGGCTGCTGATGCATTGTGTAAGGTAGCAAATGAAGTGGCAGCCCGTGTTCCAGTGTTCTTTTTCTTGACCAGTTTTCCTTGGTGGCCTTTCTCAGAGTCCATCATGGCTTCCAGTTGGCCAGCATTGATGCACAGACAAATCTTACAGGTTTTTTTCAGGTGAAGAAGTTATACTTTCCAAATAAACCACGTATGTCTGCAGAACTGTTAAGAGTACTGTCCATCTTGATAATTATAGGCATAAAAATGTGCACTTAACCGTAGCATCTGCGTTTTGACTAGTGCTTCTTGACTTCTCTCTATGAAATACCTCAAGATAAACCCCAAGGAGGAGGAGATGACATGCTGAAGTTGTAGGATGCATCTCTGTTTGCAAGTGTGCTCCAACACACCATTTGCCATGGTGTATAACGTGGTAGATTCTCACTTACCTGAGTTAACTTGAGGAACTTGGAGGTGCTGCAGTGGTTTAATCATGCAGTGGCTCTGATGGACTATGCTAATCAGTACTGGAGGCAGCATATTGAGCTGTACTGAAGGAATGTTTTTCAGTCTTTCAGTGCTGATACAAAGGCAGGAGGGCAGGTAGGAGATGGTGCTTCCTGTAACTGATTTTTTAGATCTGTACAAGTGGTTCATGTTGCAGAACTTTGCATATTCCTGAAGTATGTGGAAAAGCAAATACCATATTGGGATTTACAATCTGAAAGTTTGCTCAAAAGTATTAGTTTTCCTTTTTACGCAGCATTTATAAGTTTTCAGTTCTGACTTATCTACTGCATTTTTTGAATAGGAAGGAAAAAAATAGTATTAGAGGCCAGTGGTGAATGGAAAGAATGGGATCTGGAAATTGATGAGGATAAGAAATAAAACTAAAGATCTGGTGTTGTTCAGCTTAAAACTGAAGAGAGACAGTGGAATAAACACAAAGTGCTTCTGTGGAGTGGAGAGGTGAATAGAACCACGTGTGGTTCATTCAGGTTGCATCAAGAGACATTCGGGTTGTGCAGTGGGAAATGCACAGTGGGGAAAATGGTGAATGACTGCAGTAAATTGCATTGGAGGTCGTAGAATGCAAGGTCTTTAAAAGAAGGTGAAATACCTGATAGGAGTAGTGTAAATTCAGCAGATCCTGTATGCATTGGGGAACAAATATTCCATAATTCAGATGAAGTGGTTTAATTTACAGAAAGCAATGCAATACTCTTAAGCTGCTAGTAGAAACACGTTTGCTCTGCTGTCTTCGAGAAGGCTCATCAGGTTGAAAGTGCAAATACCAAGGAAAATGTAGGCTTAGGAGGATATACAGATAGCTGTATACTATAGCAGATTATTTTTCTGAAAGCAGTATCTCGCTGTATTCATGGCATGGGTGGGACAGGGTAGCAGAAAATGTAGGAGAGCAGTCAGGAATAAAGTCACTTGAAGAGAAGGTATGCCTCTAGAATGAAATCACTAGGGTACAGCGTATGAGGTTGATTGATTGCTGTAGCTCCTGGCATTGTAATTCAACTGTACGTTGCAAACCTGCACTGGGATGCTGCTTGTAATATGTAATTTCTGAATATGCCACTTGAGAAGTGAAATAGCACCTTTTTGCATGGCATGTGAGAACGTGTGCTTATTTTTTAAGAGTATGCTATTAGAGCTTGAAATACTGAGATGAGGACTTTCTGCTTGTTTTACAGATTTGCCTACAATCAAATAGATGACCATGGGGGATATGAAGACCCCAGATTTTGACGATCTCCTTGCAGCCTTTGACATACCAGACATGGTTGACCCAAAAGCAGCTATTGAATCTGGACATGATGACCATGAAAGCCAGATAAAACAAAATGCACACACGGATGAAGATTCTCATACGCCATCATCATCCGATGTTGGTGTGAGTGTCATTGTGAAAAATGTACGTACCATTGATTCTTCTGAAGGAGTAGACAAGGATGGCCACCATTCCACAGGCAATGGCTTGCATAACGGCTTTCTAACATCCTCAGCTCTTGATAGTTACAGTAAAGATGAAGGGAAGCCATTTAAAGATGATGGGTCGGCTTCTGAGACAACACTGAAGGATTCGGCTTTCAACCAGTTTAGTCCAATTTCAAGTGCTGAAGAATTTGATGATGATGAAAAAATCGAGGTAGATGACCCTCCGGACAAAGAAGAGATGCGTGCAAACTTCAGAACAAATATCTTGACAGGTTCTGTATCTCAGCAGGAATATGACAAACTAAAGGCACTTGGGGGAGAGAACTTGATTAAATCTGGTATCTCAGTTTCAAGTAGTATAGATAAAAATAAAGTTGCTAAGCGGGAAACAGAGACCAACTCTGTGAATTTAAGTATTTATGAGCCCTTCAAAGCTCGCAAAGCAGAGGACAAATTGCTAAAAGACAATTCTGAGAAGCTTCTTGACAACAGAGTACTTGATGGAAAACTGGGTGCTGAAAAAAGTGAAACAAGTCTTGCCAGCATTTCGCAGTCCAAAGCAAAGTCATCGGCAAAGCTTTCTTCATGCATTGCTGCGATTGCAGCACTGAGTGCTAAAAAGGCAGCTACAGATACCGGTAAGGATTTACAGTCTAATTCCAGAGAGTCTTCTCCTTTGCCAAAAGATATGAGTGAAAGTCCCCGGACGACTGAAAAATCACCTGAATCTCAGAGTCTTATTGATGGTGCTAAGAAGCCATCTGTGAAACTGCCTGATAGTCCCAGAAGTGTATCGAGTGAAAACAGTAGCAAAGGGTCTCCGTCTTCTCCTGCAGGGTCCACACCAGCTATTCCTAAAGTTCGTATAAAAACCATCAAGACTTCCTCGGGGGAGATCAAGAGGACTGTTACTAGAGTGTTGCCAGAAGTTGATTTGGACTCAAGTAAAAAAACAGAGCAGACTGCTTCTATGGTAACTTCCATGACATCCCTCCTGTCCTCACCAACTTCTGCTGCTGTTCTTTCCTCTCCTCCTAGAGCTCCTCTCCAGTCTGCAGTCGTTACCAATGCAGTTGCATCTGCAGAACTCGCACCAAAGCAGGTCACTATCAAACCTGTGGCTACTGCCTTCCTCCCAGTTTCAGCGGTGAAAACAGCGGGTTCACAAGTAATTAATTTGAAGCTTGCTAACAATACTACAGTGAAAGCCACTGTAATATCTGCTGCTTCCGTGCAGAGTGCCAGTAGCGCCATTATAAAAGCTGCCAGTGCCATACAGCAGCAGACTGTTGTGGTGCCTGCATCAAGCCTTGCGAGTGCTAAACTTGTGCCAAAGACAGTCCATCTTGCCAACCTTAATCTTCTGCCTCAGGGTGCTCAAACCACCTCTGAACTCCGACAAGTGCTAACGAAACCTCAGCAACAAATAAAGCAGGCAATAATTTCTGCAGCAGCCTCACAGCCTTCTAAAAAGGTGTCTCGAGTCCAGGTGGTGTCATCTCTACAGAGTTCTGTAGTGGAGGCTTTCAATAAGGTGCTGAGTAGTGTCAACCCTGTCCCAGTTTACATCCCCAACCTTAGTCCCCCTGCCAGCGCTGGAATAACGTTGCCCACACGAGGTTACAAGTGTTTGGAGTGCGGTGATTCTTTTGCTCTCGAGAAGAGCCTAACTCAGCATTATGACAGGAGGAGTGTGCGAATCGAAGTGACTTGTAATCACTGTACAAAGAATTTAGTTTTCTACAACAAATGTAGTCTTCTTTCCCACGCTCGTGGACACAAGGAGAAAGGAGTCGTAATGCAGTGTTCACACCTGATTTTAAAACCAGTCCCAGCAGATCAAATGATAGCATCTCCTTCAAGCAATACTGCTACACCCATGCTTCAAAGCCCAGCAGGATCTGGCTCGCACACTGTAGCTAAGATACAGTCTGGCATAACGGGAACAGTCATATCAGCCCCAGCAAGTACACCCATCGTCCCAGCCATGCCACTAGATGAAGATCCATCAAAACTCTGTAGGCATGGTCTAAAGTGTTTGGAGTGCAGCGAAGTTTTCCAAGATGAGACATCTCTTGCTACACATTTCCAGCAGGCTGCAGACACAAGTGGACAAGTAGAGTATCATACGTTTAAATTCCAATGTTTCGCCTATAAGCCTAGGGGACTTTGGAAATGTTTTCTTTTCATTTAGCTGTTAATGGTCTGAACCTCCATGATTAAAAACATAAACCAAAACAACAGAAAACTTGCAAGCACTTTCATAGTGAATGTCAACATTTTAAACTAAGAGTTTATCTTTGAGGTTTTTTAGGCCCTGAAGTCTAATCCAGCGTATATTTTTGCTAGAGTTTAGCATAAGCTTTGTTGCAGCTGAGTATTATAATAATGAAATTCCTAATGGTCTCTGAGATTTTTTTAATGATTATTGCAGTGCTTTGAAATGAGATTGTCCTGTGGAATCCACTTAATTGGCACCCTCATTAGCAGCACACCTATTTAATCTGAGTAGTAGTTTTTAAGTGATTCATTCCTGATTTGTCTTTGAGTTTTATGATTCTCATATAGCACCAGAAGTGATTTTGGCATTCCTGTTACCTGCAGGGGGAAACAACTAATAAATGGCACATTGATTCTGCTGAAAGGATATGCATGCTGGTGTCTTCAGGTCTTTTTTAACCAGAAGATGGTGTTCACTAGCATGCTTATCTTGCTGTGTGACCATTTATTCGCTTCTGTTGGCCTTTCATTTCCCCTTACAATTTGCTACTGAGTTAAACTTATATTAGCAAAGAATTTTAATATGGTTTATATGTGGCCCGATGTGAAAGAAACACATCATTCAATAAAGGTATTAATCAGTGTGTAGTGTATTTCATAACCCTGTAAGGATTCCTTTTATTAATTAAATGATGGTGTGCCAATTAAAAGGAATTCTGGTTTATTTCAAAGCATTCAGTTAAGTCTTGATGCAGCAGCTTGTTGCTGCACATTGGCAAGGAGCTGAAAGGCTCTGTCACTGCTCAGACCAGTCAAGCCAGGAATGTTCTTGGAACCTCACAGCAGAGTGCAGGATAGGAGCTTCAGTCCTTAAGTTAGGAAGGGAAGTCTTGTGCTGGTGCATGATAGTCTTACTATCCATACTAGGTCCTTTAGTTATCATTTGTTTTATGATAAGATCCAGTAGACCTTAGGAAACCCCTGTAGTGCTTGGTACTGTGAAGACAAGGAATTAAGGCAGTGCAGAAGCACAACAAACCAAATGCGTGAGACCGACAGATCCAGTGGAAATAGGTTGGGAGGATGAGGCAAGAATAAAACAGAAAAAAAAAGGGCAACCAAGTTTAAATAATAAAAAGTTCTGTTTTGGTACAGGTCAGGGATGCATTTCTGTAGCAACACCTTTGGCCTTTCTTGCTGCCTCTTCCCAGTGTTTATTTTTTGCTCCGTTGCTGCAGAGGAAAGCTCATGGAGGTACAGGAGATAGCAATGCCCACTGGTGGTGTGTTTGTATCTCTAATTGGAAACTCACTGTCTTATGAGGACTTGAGGTATGAACAAGGGCTTAATACCTGCATAGTAGGGTATGAATTTCCAGATTTCAGGAAAAAAAACCCAACACTTCTCATGTCATTCCATTTTAAAAGAATGCTGTTAATAAACATAGTTGTAAGAGTTTGTCGAACTATCTTCTTAAAATGCATTAAATATTTTTCTTAGTCATTTTGTTATATCGATCATCAGTTTCCATTACATTCTTTTAAGTTGTGTCTTACTGCATGCTGTGTGGTGTAGCTGTATGGGTACATCATGGGAGCCATCCAGGTGAAGGGTTGCGTTAGTGAGAGCAGTGCCTCCTGCTTTCTTGCCTTTTCTTCCCCTCCTCAGTTAGTGTACACAAGTCTGCAAGGGCAGTGTTTGCTGAAGAAAGGCTTTGTATAGGTTTTATTATAAGAATTAGTGTGTCGTTCGTGACACATTACCCCTCTGAAAGCTTGAAAAAGAAATGTTCTGATTTCTCTTTGTGCCTGGCACTGAGGTTGTGTTGTTGTAACAGTGATTATTTTGGGGGAGGAAAACAGGAAAGCTAGATAAAGTGTTTCTACTTGGGGAGGAAGGAAGGTGAAAATATTTGGATTGTGCAGCTCGGTGATGAGTTCTTAGTGTCCACCTACTCTTGAAATGGAAATTGCACACTGTTTTGTGTGTTACATGAGTCTAAATAGGAAGGAGCTGTTACTTCTTTTTCATCTCTTGTTATAAAGGTAGAATGTTTAGTTTTGAATAATAATAATAATTTAAAAAAAAAAAAAAACAAAAAAAAAACCCTAAAACATCCTTAGCAGTTAAAAAATCTTCCCTGTAATGTTATCTTTCTGCAATCCCTCGCTTCTGTTTGTAATCCTGTTAAAAGGAATAAGACCACACAGTGATGGGTTTCATGGCTGAGCAAAGCCCTCGCTGGCTTACTGAGGCAACAAAGCAGCAAGCCTGGTCTAACTCATGTTGTTAATGCTCCTCTTATCTGCAGCTGTAAGTGTGTAGTTCTTGTGGATGCTGTATAGCTCATTTGTCTCCATACTCATAGTTCCCGTCTATCTTTATTTTCCACCTCCACAATTTTTTCTTCTAACTCCTCTTTTAAATTTTTTTTTTAATTTTTTTTCTGAAACTTTGACTTCAGAGGCAGGCAGGTGATGGTTTTCAGAAACTCTGTTTTGTTTTGGTGTGGGTTGGAATGAAAGAACTGGAATTTAATGCCACCTTAAGCCCAGAATAAAAAATGGTAAGCAAAAGTGAATTTCAGAATTTCACAGTAGATTCTTCTGCTGTAATCAGTTTCAATTAAAAATGCTACCGTGCTTTTCAAACTATCAAACCAGCAGCCCTAACAAAAAGCACTGCTGGCATTTCGTGTTGGTCTCAGATTCATCTGGCAGATGAATCTCGTAGACTGCTTGTTGTAGAATCAGAATGTGGGATACCCTCACTTAGGGGTGGAGCGTTGTATGGATGTGAAATAGCGTAGCATTCAGGTTTCTTTTTGTAGTGTTTTGGAAGGACTGTCATGTATATGACAAAAGGTTCATTTTAGGGATGGCTCTGGATCTGAGTAAATGCAGCAAACACTCATTAAGCCAAAGCTACTGAGGCTTTGGCCATCTGTGAGCCTGAGCTCACAGGCAAAGTTGGTGTCCCATGGCAGTTCTGTGGGTCAGTGGCTCAGACTGTGCCAGTTGCTCAGCTGAGGACAAACACTGGCATTTCAGTGGATATCTGTCGGTGTTTGAGCACAGTTTCAGCCTTCCTGTGTTGTAGAAGTTCTAATCAGAGCGATAATGCAAAATGGCTGCAGGTCAAACATCTCAGACAAAGCTTTACACAAGGATATCTACCAGTTCTTTAGCCTGGTAGCAATGCTGATATCCAGCCTGGGTTTGGAGAACAGTAGGTTTTCTTTGGTTAACTTCTTCTGTTTCAGGGTTTTGCATTTTGCCATCTATCTTTCATCAGGACATTTGAGAACTGTGTTTGGTTGCAGGCTGTTCAGACACACAGTGCAGTGACCAGAGAGCAAACATTAAACTGAGCCATGTGAAAGAACACATCTGCTTCAGAGTGTGTGACCTGCAGATATTTCGTGTTAGCATTTCTCCCCAAAATTGATGTTTAAAAAATAATGTACAACTGCTTGTATGCAGCCTCAAAAAGGCATTTAGATGGAAAAAAAAGGAAAAAAAAGAAGAGTTTGCAGGTGCCAGTACAAGAATCCTCTTGTTCTTAGAACATCAGTGGCATTATCAGTATGTAGGGCAATTAAGAAATTACTTTTAGACCTCAGTATTAAACAGGGTTCTATCTGGGACAAAAAAAAAACCAAACAATTGTACAGGTGTTGTGCTTTAGTCATTGCAGTTAGGATCTGTCTTGTTGATTAAATGAGGGCTTTTTTGTTCTAGCAAAGTTGCCAATACTAATAAGACAGAGCTCCATGAAGCCTGTTTGTAGCACTGTATGATTTCTTCTGTGGCAGTAGCTTTGATTCTGCTGCTGGATGCTCTGACCAATTTTAAGAGACTTAAAGGAGAGGGGCCCAGATTGGAAGAAGGGTGTGAGTGCTGCTGAACCCCAGTGAGTAACTGCTTTAATGTGAGGAGAAGGATTTTCTTAATTATTTGAAGATTTATTTCTCCGTAGGTTAGCAAGTCATTTTTAATACAACCCTGGAAATCTGGTTTTGTCTATGATCTTGCAAAACATACGCATCCATCTGCAAGACTCTTACGGATAACGCTGCTAAAATATGTAAATCCCATGTTCAAAAGCAGCCGTGTCATGTAGGAGTCTTAGTTTTGCTTTCAGATCTTCCTAAGTCACTGATGAAGTTCGTAATTCCCCAATCATAAGAAGTAATGATTTAAAACTCCTTACAGAGAGTAAGGTCTTAGGAAATGAGGTTAAACTCATTGTTCTGCAAAGGCTTGTGCTGGTATTACTGTTGGAGTCAGTGGAGCAACGTCCGTGATAAAAGTTAAGCTCCGTGCAGACTGTCAGCAGCTGCTTAGAGATCCAGAGATGTATTGCTGTAAGTGGAACCCGTGGTGTTACAGGTTCTGTTCTTTGTGCCCTCCAGGGATGGAAAGCAGCTGTGAGCAGCACTGAACCCTGTTGACAGCTCCACTGCATCGTTTGTGTTTAACCCCAGGAGCGGCACAAAGCACCCAAAGAATTCCAGTGTTTCTGACTTGGAAAATGGTCAGAAAAATTATTTCTGTTTAACAGGATGCCAGAAAAGACTCAGTAGAGGAAGTAACACCCACACTTAGAAAGATGGCCCTTCAAAGACTTAGTAATTGTGTTAAATACTTGTAGTTTTGGATGCACCTTAGGTTGATATTTTGCGGTGCAGATGCTGGAGTTTAGGCTGAGAAATGCATTTTGAAGTTATGTGCAGGCTTTCTGGTGGATAATACCCCATTTATTGGTTCCCAGTAGAATTCACTGGGAGTAGGGATCAAAGAAAATGAGTATGATGTACTTGGTGGGCTTTTTTTCTGCATGTTTTCTTGTTTGATTGGGGTTTTTTTCATCTCCATGGTTGAAACCATTATATTTGTTTCCCAAGCTTCACTTGGGCCCCTTGCACTAGTAAAGTAACCTTGTGAGGCACCTAAATTAAACGTGGGTAAACTATAATACAACTTCTGTGGTCAGTGATGAATTTCCATTCATCAGTGGAGCTTTGTTGTGTCACAGTCTGGCCCAGAATGACAGTATATGTAGTGTCAGCGTGGACTGCTTCGGCCCTGCAAGGTTGGTCAGTAGAGTCTGAATTTAGACCTCACCTGCTTCTTTTGGCTCACATCACAGTCGTAACATTTAACCTTTTATTTATATTACAGTGTTTGACACGAGAAATTCTGTTTAGCTGAACCCAACCTTTTGTTTCATCTATTTTGGTTTATCGTTTAGAAGACATGCAATATCTGCCAGATGCTGCTTCCTAACCAGTGCAGTTTTGCATCACACCAGAGAATTCATCAGCATAAATCTCCATACACGTGTCCTGAATGTGGAGCAATCTGCAGATCTGTCCACTTCCAGACTCATGTCACTAAGAACTGCCTGCATTATACTCGAAGAGTTGGTTTTCGGTCAGTATTATGATTACTTTTGTTGTCAATTTATGTGTAATTTATGCTTTCAAAAGTAATTTTCCATTTTCATAAGCATTGTTTGTAGAATAGAGCTTCGTGAGTTTAAGGTTGTCATGGCAACAATTCTATTAGTACTACAATTTTTTGAGTAAATACTGCATTAGAATTCAGCTTTGTTTTGAGCATCCGCTCTTGTATGTTATTAAATCAGAATATTAGCTAATTTCATCCAGCCATAAAATGTCAGATTCTGGGCTTCACAGTTTCTAAGGTCTAAGAAAATTCAGATGTATTTTCTTAATTTCAGTTTCATAATGGGCTTCTTGATTTTTCTTTCAGAGCATTGAATTTTAGACTGTTCTTTCTGGTAAAATAATCATTTTCTTATTTTCTACCAGAATTTATTGTCAGGCTGTGGGTGGGCATACTGGAACTAGGCAGCTAGACAAAGCTAGAACAGCTTTGTCAAGTCCTTTTTAATCTATTTGCTGTGGGAGGGGAAGATTCCTCCGCTTTACACCACTTGAAGATTACGTTTCTCACCCCAGCAGCCTGCTCTTCTGGTTCCTCATTGTTATACTTCGATTTTCTTTCTGGTCTTTTGTTTTCCTATAACTGCAACTCACTGAGAAAGGCAGGGATCAGAGGCGTTTCATGGAAGTGCTGAGTTTCAAAAGGCTTGAGAGCTGTGTTATCTGGAAAGGTGACCAGCTGGCTGGCAGGCAGCACAGCGAGGGATGGAGCAGCCCACAGTCCTCAGGCATCACCATTCCGTCCTGTCTGACCACAGAAAGGAGAGCTAGAAATCCCGCTGGGCAGGCAGTCTCTGCTCCTCATGGCACCCAGTTCCTTTACTGCAGTGGCCGGGACGTCTTCCACTCAGGAGGGAAGCATTTTGCTTGCATCAGGCCAGCTGCTGCAGCAGTCAGTTCTCAGTCTGAATCCATGCATGGCCTGATACGACTCTCAGCTCAGGTTTCTTTGGATTCCTTTATTCTCATCTCCCAAGCACAGCAGTCCTTTTTATTACGTATTTCTTACGTCTGGCTCCTCCACTCTCCTGCTCTTTCCCCTCACCTGTGTCTCTCAGCATCGTCTTGAGGGACTGCTGGCCTGCACCAGCAGCACCAGGAAATCTGTAAGTCCTTCATGGCGAATCATGACAATGTTACTGAACTTCTCAAGATTTACCGTTAGCATTTCATGTCACGATAAGTCAGAATTTCTTCATTTGAGGACACCAAACAAAAAATGCCCAGGCAAAGAGAAGCGGTATCCAGGAGAGTGTAAGGCCTTCCTTGCAGCCTTGCAGCTGAACATCCCAGCCTTAAGCTGAGTTGCATCCTTGCATGCTGAGAACTAAAGCACTCCAGGAAAGGAAGGTTTGGGCCTTAGGAGCTGCTTTACTATACGACAGCGGATGCTGAGGACTGTTTACACTTTGCATCACTGGAGAATAACAGCCAGACAGCAGGGCAGGGAGGGATGAGATGGGAACCCGCACTGCTGAGGGATGCTGCAGCAGGCAGTGGGGCAGTAGGGACTTGCTGCAAGGAGAGGGCCAGAGAGCAGAGCTGATGGACTAGGAAAGCCATTTACTTCATTCAACACCCAGAAACTGGAGCCCAGATGGATGCAAACTGAACTAGGAGTATTAGAAAGGTGTATCGAGTGCTTAAAAAGGAAAGGGTGATAGTTCATAACATTGAAAGCTGGGATGTTTGAACAGAAAAACAATTATCGAGTGCTTTTATTTATTTATTTATTTTGCTATTTCTTGCTTTATGGCTGTCATTGAAACTGTTGGAAATTTATGTGATGTTTATATAAAAATCGTACTGCTGTGGTAGGTGCAAAAATTACTGTTTTTGCAGTCTTCTGGGTTTAAATTGTAAAGTACTGCAAAGTACTGGTCAGTGAGAAGTGGGTTGGTCTGAGAGGTGGTGATGTCGCTGTTTATTGCAGCATGTCCATGTACATACTGGGTAACACTTAAGTCCACGAGGTGCATGAAAGTCAAAGGTGCCGCTGTGTGTGGGAATGCTCGTGTGCTGATCTTAATCCCCCATTTCTGATGGTTTTGTTTTAGAATAGATGCGGGGAGGTCACAAATTTCCCACATTGCAGAAGTATGTTTTTGAAAACTACTTTCCAATCCGATAACATTGTTCTGATTGCTGAGATTTGGTTTTAGTTGCCCTGACTTTAAATCTACTACTTTTCCTTTAATCCAAGCGTTGATTTAATTACCAATTCAGAAAATCATTACGGTTATGTCTTCATTAAATCTGAGCAAGGGAAATGGGCTTAAATGTTTTGCTTACTGGTTTTCCATTCTGGTGGTAGCGGTGTCCTTTGCACAATCTACTGCATGTGCAAAAAAAAAAAAAAAAAAAAGTGCCATTTATAAAAACTTGACAAATTTGCAGATTAAAATCAGCAGAATATTTCTCCGTTCACCCTCCTGTCTGTGCTGCTGTAATTCCATAAAATGCTCTGAGTTTGTATCTCTTAAGATCTGCAAAGTTAAATTTGGGAATCCTGTTTTTTGTGGTGGGTTTTTTGTTTGGTTGGGTTTTTTTCCTCCTATTTGATATGCAAATCTCTGCTTATGTTGATTCCTACTCTGTCATTTATGCCTTTGAATTGACAGAATAATGTAGTTTTATCTGGTTGTGGATATATGCTTACCTCTCCCACTTGCTTGAAAACCAGTGTTGATTCCGTGTCTTGCAGTACTGCTTTTTGCTAGGCTGAACTGACTCTTCTCCACTCTTTTTGCAGCTGCGTGCATTGCAATGTTGTATACTCTGATGTGGCGGCACTCAAGTCTCACATTCAAGGTTCTCATTGCGAAGTCTTTTACAAATGTCCTATCTGTCCCATGGCATTTAAATCTGCTCCCAGCACACATTCCCATGCCTATACACAACACCCGGGTATCAAGATAGGCGAACCAAAGTAAGCAAAATTAATCTTTTACTGTACTTGCCTGCATTTTAATAACTTGTGGAATTGCATTCTGTCTTGTGCTTACAGCAGAAAGTTCTGTACAGCCAGCAGTTTGTCATCCGTTGGTAACGTGTGATGGTGTTGTGATGTTTTTGTGAGTTTTTAGATAGGAATTTGGCAGAAGTTAACTTTCCATTCACAACAGCAGCAAAAGTTCTTTAAGCACAGCACTACAGGAAGGTAATACAGTAAGAGAGGGGGGAGTTAGGTCGGATGTGAGAGGGAAATTCTTTACCCAAGAGGTGGTGAGACCCCAGCACTGCCCAGAGCTGTGGGTGCCCCATTCCTGGAGGTGCCCAAGACCAGTGGATGGGCCCTGGGCAGTCTGAGCTGTGAGGCAGCCAGCCCACAGCAAGGGTGAGGGTGGGGGAGAGCTTGTATGGTCTTTTCCAACCCAACCATGCTGTGATCCTTCCTTGAACTACAAAAGTAATGCAGAAATCCTGCCGCTGTGTTGCTGATCCTTGGTTTTTTTTTCAGTCTGCTTATATGCATTTTTACTATGAGCTAAGAAAATGTGATTCCAAGGAGAACTTGCTGAGGCTCATCAGCACTTTTGTAGTGGTTTTCACAACATCTGGTGGAAAAGTTCAGATTATTTATTTTTTATCTGTCACTCTTGCAAACAGCAGTCTGGTATGTGGGTTCAGAATGTCGGTTCCTTCAGTGCCAGCAGTGTGTGCTGGTGGGGGGACAGAGCTGCAGGGTTCTTGGGGGCAGGCAGTGCTTTCCTTGGGTTGCACAGTGCTTCGTGCAAGATACAAGCACTGCTTTTTAGCTCTGCTATGGCTGTCACGGCTGTCAAGCCCAAGCTGATAGGTTAGAGTTGCTGGCTGTGCGCCTTGTCCAGAGTTGCCCTCCAGTTCAGAATAAAAACATGCATAGAGCTGTACTGTGTAAGCTTTTTGTGACACGCGGGCTCTCTTTTCTGCATTAAGGCTGAACTGTTTCTGTTCTGCAGCTGGGAAGGTTGCACATCACATCAGTGAGTGCTTTGCAGAAGGCAGCCGGGGGCATAATTAGGAAGTGAGAATCAGATCTCAGTTGTACAGATGTTGAATATTCAGTTGGTGGGAGCTGCAGGTGCAGCACGCCTGAAGTTCAGGCTTTGTGCTGTGCTGACCTCAGCCCTGTGCTTGCAGTCTTCTGCCTTCATCCTCTGCTGCTATGAGCGTGGTGCTGAGAGTGAATACGCTGCTGTGTAACTGCATTCTGTCCCTCTGAGGGGCACAGAGCACAGTGTGAGCACTGCAGAACCTTGTCACAAACAGCAGGCTCAGGGAAGTGGAAGGCAGGTGGGAGAAACAGTGCATTGTGTGTTGTATTAATCGGATTTCACACCTCTTTTCCTCCTGGCCTATGAGAAGGAGATATTTTAATTTTATTTGGCAAAAATAGCCCCAAATTTCTGTGTCTGACACTGAGTTAAGAGAGAAAGTGGTGCTGACATTAAATTAACCAGTTTTATCACGGCGCTGTAGGGCTTTCCCAGTCCCTGCGGTGTCTGGAGTTCCATGCTCCATCATCACAGGTGTCTGTAGGAGTGCTGAGGATGCCCACGTTGATTACTGCCTGACCTTAACAAGGTCTGTCTCACCTACAGACACCTGTAGTTTTCCTCAGGATTAAATAAAGTATTTGTGCTGCTCACTATCAGTTGAAAATGGAAGCTGTTAAGTGAATTGGCTCCTGAGGGTAGTTCTTGGCCAACTGTTCCTAGCAGAAATTCTCATTTACCTGCTGTGTTTTGTGTTGCATTAGAAGAAATGCATCCACTTATGATGAATGTGCCATATTTAAAAAGAAAAAAAAAGGCCCATCTGCAGCAGCTCTCAAATGGTTGAAATGAGATCATTTTAATACGGAGCATTTAATATAGAGCAGCAAATGGCTTTCAGCTTTCAGCCCTGGCAGCTCTCTCCTGCAGCACACCTGAGGTGCTTTTATGTGCAACCAAAGATTATGCTTGGTTTTAATTTTTCAATGGACCAAGAGCAGCATTCAGGTGTTTTCCAGGGTTGATCTCTTTTTGAATACTGAATTGAACTCTTGTTTATGAAGGCAGACGATGAATGTATACTGCAGTCCTGGTAGTACTCCCCTGTGAGCAGTAAAAGCGCTGCTCTTAATATGGAAAAGGAGGTGTGTGAGGTGAAATAGTGTTTTAGAGATCTGTCCTTCTCCCTACATCTTAACATCAAGGAGCATTCCCTATTTCTGGCAAGCTCTTTAACGCCTTTCTTACAGGACTTATCCAAGCAATCAGTGTTTTTCATTATTTCCAGTATCACTGAATGGGTGGGACCTGTTCTTGTCATCTCAGAGCACTGTGCAGAGCGGTCTTTTGAGCTCTTTCAGACAGCGTGCTGTTGGAGAAAACTGCCTGGAGGGAAATAGGAAGGACTTTGGGTAGTTTATGTGGTTAACAAGAAAATGCAGCGTGCTGATAAGGTCTGTGGTTGGTGTTTTTTATGGGAAAGTCATTCTCTAGGATGAAGATTGATGTCAGGCTGGTGGGGCTGGGGAGGCTGCAGCCATCCTTGAGCTCAGCTCCTGCTCCTGGCTTTCTCTTACTTTATCTGCAGTTTCTTGGATGGCCAGTGGGTGATGTTTCTTTCTCACCTGCCCACCTGTGGCAAATGTCCATGTTACTTTTCTTTCATTCATTTTCTAAATCAAAGACTGATGTAGCTTGAGAGAGGAAGCTGCAGTTCTGGTGGTGTCTGCATTGCGTTCATAGATGGGTTCTTAATGGCTTGTAATGGCAAACCAGGGAACTGTCACCCTGGGAGGTTTCAGTTTCAGAGCATTAATGGGTTCCAGACCTGGTGTTCAGGAGGCTCAAAGCCGTACACACTGGTAAAAATGAGTCTGTCTTGGGGTACATTACTGGTTATGGTCATACGAGTGACTCCCTGAAAACACATTGCTTTTGCAGTCTGAAAGAGGTACACTCTTTGTCCTACAGTTATTGCATGATTTCAGGAACTGACAATGTTTTACTTTCAGAGTATCATAAGCAGAAGTTGATGCTACGTATGTAACTGGCATATGCTGCTGTTTTCTGGCTTAATGGTTTTTAATTTCTTTCCATTTCTCTTCCTTTTCTGCTGCTGCTTTATTTTGACTTTGGAGGTTGTTTTGAATTAGTTGCAACTTTCCTTTGTTCGGGTCGTGTGAAATGATTGCTTAAACGTGTCAGATCTTGTCTCTGCTGAGAAAAAAAAGTTAACGTTATGATTCTTGCGGGTAGATGATCAACATGACTGACACTGTTTATTGTACTTCTGTTTTAGAATAATATATAAATGCTCTATGTGTGACACTGTGTTTACTCTACAACCTTTGCTCTATCGCCACTTTGATCAGCACATTGAAAACCAGAAGGTGTCTGTTTTCAAGTGTCCAGACTGTTCTCTTCTGTATGCACAGAAACAGCTTATGATGGATCATATCAAGGTGTGTAGGCATCTCTTGTTTTATTCTTAGATACTGTTTGTCATGCAATATGTCATTTGGGAAAATACTGTTGAAAGGCTCACAATTCAAGAAGGCTGCTGGAAGAAATGTTAGCGGTTCCAAAAGAGGTAATCTGTGAGCAACAATCACAAATGCTAAAGTCATACATTTTGTATAACCTCCAACAGCTGCACTGTAACCACTTACTGAGTTATTCTGTATTGGGTGTTGGCTCTGATATTGCAGGAGTTTCTCAGTGTGTTGCATACATTATGTAATCAAAATTATAATGGGGTCAGTGAGGTAAGCTTGCCCAATCCTAGCAACTCTTGAGCCTTTATTTAGAGTGTTGAAGAGTTATTCCAGTTGTGAGGAGCTGAGAATGCTGATTATGTGACCAAATCAAGTCTGTGATGTTCAGAACTCGCTGGTGGGAGCCAATGTGTTGCTTGAATAGGTACAAAATGTGTGTGTGCATGCTTGCACGCACATTCACAGACACACATGAACGCTTTCAGGAAGAGAAAAGAAACTGGAAGTGGAATTTCTCATCAGTATCCCTGTAACTGCATGAATGAATTTACTTGAGATTTACTGTCATCCTTCAAATCATGTTACTGAGCATCAGCAGCCCCTGGCTCTAACCTGCTGGCTGTACATTATAAATACACTGTTGGCAGTACCTTGTTAGCAGGATCTGGTGCCTGGTAACTATTATTTAAATAGTAAAATTTTATTTTTATTAAACAGTGAAAAGTAAGACATCTTTCTTGTCCACTGAAGCCATCACTTTGTGTTTTAGCCTCAACTGTGGTACGTTTAACCACCAGAAATCACTGAATTTGTGAAGAAAACAACATCAGAAGTCTTGCAGAGATAGTTGTCCTTAAAGCCAGTTTTAAATTGATTTGGAGATAGGGAAGGGCTGATCCGAGGTGTTCAGGAGTACAGTGGCAGTGTGCTGTCTTTGATTCTGAGCCAGTTTGTGTTTACAGTAAGAACTGCCTTTAACCTATGCCAGAAAAGTACCATTACATCTGCACATACCTTCTTCTAAACCACTATGTTAGAGCATGATCTGACCGCAGTTGGAGCCAGGAGCTGCTCTTGTGGGCTGGGGCTGCTCAGCACCTCGCTGTAAAACTACTCTTTCACTTTGGATTTGGGTGCTTGTAACTCTTCTGGGTACAGTTTTCCATGCCATAATTTGTACTGATGAACATGTTTCATTATAAATGATCCAGGCCTTTTTGAGAACAAGTCTAGAACATAGGAACATGGGCATTCAGTGACAGTATTACTGCCTGTATTCAGAGTCCCTCATGCTTTCACATTCAGGAAGTGTGTATAGTAGTAGGAGCAGAAGCCGAGAAGGGTTAGTTGGACTTAATGAGGAAAGAAGAAGGAAGAAGCATAGTACAGATAAAAGCAGAATAAAACACAGAGAAGGGAAGGCTGCTGGGCAGGGGCAGAGCTCAGCCCAGCTGCATTTGGTATGGTTAGACATAAACCAGTAAGGCAGAGACCATGTGCATGAAAATAGAATGGGAAAGGAGAGAAAGAAAGAAAACCAATCTGGGGTAATTCCTGCTGCTGAGGATGTGTCTTGTTGGCAAAATGTGTATTGTGTTTTCCTCTGATGGCTCAGGAGAAGAAAATGTCTGACAGCTGAGAGGAGGGAGCAGGGGTCTGGGCTGGAGGTGTAACGTGCTCAGTTCTGCTGATGCTGTATGCAAAAATGACCACTGTTAGGTGTTGTGACTCAGTGTTATGCATTAGTGCTTTTCTTGTTTTGTTTTCTTTAATTAAGAAGTTCATTTTCAGGTATTTCATTTAAAAGTCATAGAAAGCTGAGCACCAGCATCTTACAGTCTCAGGAGTTAGACTGGGATGGAACCTCTAGATCAGTCTTCAGCTGAGTGAAGTTAAATGAATATTTAATGACAGAAGTCCTGAAGCTGCAGGACACTCCTGCCTTCCACCCCACTCTCATCCTCCACATCCTCATGCAATAGGTTACTCCAGGCAACCACTTCTGTACTGCACAGTTTGTCTTTGCTCTCAGCACCTGTCTGTCAGTTCGGTGCTCTTGGCTTTTTAATAACATTTCAGCTTTTTTAAAGTGCTGGCTTTCTTTTCCAAGCAACTATTTGGTAGAAGAATATGTTCTGCAGGTCAGGTTGACATTTGCAGTTGAACCAGCAGGCAGTCCCAAGAGCCACATGATTTACAAAAGAGCTCAGTACAGAAGCATCATACTGGGGGAGCAGATGGGTATTCCTACAGTCTCAGAATCCAGAACATGTTAGTTGCTTTTTGTTTCTGAAGTTTGCCTGTGTGTTTAGGGTAGCCAGACACATCACCCAGGGTAGTTGCATGTAGTGAGACAGAGCTTAGCACAGGCTTAACATAAAATAACAACATACCCTAAAAAACATAGTTGCCTGATCTTTCTAGAGTTGCCTTTTCTTGTCTTATTTACTGATGCTCTAAAGCAAAACTTGTCAGTAAAAACCCTGCCTTCTTGGAAATCTCTCTTTAGACACCATAGTTTGAAACAAGGATGTTAATTAACTACCCTGGGTAAGTAAAGCAAGAGACTGAATGTACTAATGTACTCCTTGAGCCCTTCATTCTCCTTGTTCTACAGCAGCTTAACCTTCACAGTCTCACCTTTTGGTGAACTGCTCTGTAGTGTTGCTGGCTAGTTTCTGCTCGTGCTACACGTTACCTTTATGTAGTCATCGTATTTTAAGTTAGGAATGTGATCTGATAGCAGTATGACAAAGAACTAGATAAACAGTTTGGATTCAGAGGATATTTTGTCAGTACAGTTGTATAAGCCTGTGTTAATTGCTTACCTTTCTGAATTTATTTTATTGTAGTCCATGCATGGAACTTTGAAAAGTGTTGAAGGGCCACCAAACCTGGGGATAAATTTACCTCTGAGTACGAAACCCACAAATCAGAACTCAGCCAGCCACAACAAGGAGGACACAAAGTCCATCAACGGGACAGAAAAGTTAGAGAAGAAATCTGCTTCTCCTTTGAAGAAAGGAGAGCCCAAGAGAGTCAGCAGTCGTGGCTGGACGTGTTGGGACTGCGATAGGTTCTTCACACAGAGAGACGTTTACATCTCCCACATGAGGAAAGAACATGGAAAGGTAAATGAATATTTAATTATAAAAGTGTGACTTAAGCCTAAAATATGAGGTTATGATGTTGGGTTTGGGGGATTTGTTTGCTTATTTTTAATGCAGTTGTTACTCTTTTGCAGATAACTGAGTTCCATCATTACTCTTCTTTGTTCTTATGTGTATTTCATCTGTCTCTCTTTTGCTGATTATTTCTTGGCAGTTTCTTATAGCTCTTTTTGAGAAAACCCAGACACTCTTAGTTAATTGTGGACTTGTTCATCCATTACCAGAATTTCTTCAGGGTGGAAAGAATGAAAGATATTCCAGTATTTCTTCCAAGTTATCTCCTGTGGTCCAGGTTCTTACTTTTTCCTGTGTGCCTTCACCATCCCCAGTCCTCAATAGCTGCTAAGATCAGAGAATGGAATCTCATTTTATTGGTCCAGCGAGCACCAGTCCACATTTCATTTTAAAGGTATACTCGCTGCAAGGTGAAGTATTGCTCTGCTCCTTCACTTGCAGGTTCAGTCAACAAAGCAGCTGAGTTAACAAGGTAAAGTTTTTACCGCAAGCAGCGAGATGTGAGATAATGTACTCTTAAGTTCATTGAAAGTGAAACGTGGAAATGCTGTGTTCTCGGGTCAGCAGAAAGACAGCTGGGTGTCCTTGCTGCATCCCAGAGCTTTTCCAATTAAATGAACAGGACCGACAGGTGGGCAGTAGTGAAACTGAACAGTTTCCCTCTGCTACTGCTTGCAGGGAAGGGAGTGATGAAATCGACTTTTAAAATATAGCTAAGGAGGAAATGAGTAGTGATAAAGACAACATGCAGCTGACTCAAACTCCTCCATTCAGCCTCATCTCTTCTCCATATAGGTGGAGGGAGATTGATATAGTTAAGACCTAAAATATACTAGCTCCGTATCCTTGTGAACAGAACCTTTTAATCAGCTGCTGGATAAGCATTTGTCTTTTAGCAAAGGTGGCATCTTGCAAAACATCAGATGTGCTTGAAACAGTGGTGGGTCTTATAAAACCAAAACGGAATTAAATTATGCAAGGAAAATCTGTGTATTTTTCCAAAATTTGGGGGTTATCTCTCTTGAGCCAGGTAAGGAGCAAAAACAGCATTTCAAGGTTGAGCAGAGGAATGTTGTCATAGAGAGGCTTTAAAAGGCAAGTAATTATTTGTAGGAGTTGGTTAGAATGAAGACATTCAGCATAGAAAAGTAGAGTCTCTTCAGGTTTTGAGGTGTGCTTTTAGTGTTTTCATGAGCCATTGACCTGAAGGCTCCCAAATAGAACTCTCCCTCAGCTGTTTTTCTGGAGAGGGGTAAGCAGGAGGTTTCTCATAAGAGAGTCTGAAATGCTCAATTTGCAACCCTGTTGTAAACTTAAACATTACTTGACATCCAACTGAGGCACCTGATGACAGATAAATACATAGATGATGTTCACAAACATTTGTACAGCCCGATAAAAACAGGTGTGATGGAGCAGCCCAGGGCAGCACGATCTTGATTCATAGGATTACATTTTCTTTCACCTGGTTCTCCTTTGCAGCCTGAAGGTCAGACAGCTCCATTTGGTTTCTCCTCATGCTTTAGGAGCGCAATTTTGCATTTCCTCTCCTGAAGTCATGGAGGAATTAGTGTGAATTGCTTTGGTTTCAGGCCCAGCAGATCTGTCTGTGACACTTCTGCTATGAAGTGCTTGTAAGGAAACTCCATGCAATGTGCTGCTGTCCCTGCAGTGTGACAGTGTGACTTATTTCTGATCATACTCGTACAATCACAGTTCAGTTTTCTCTTGAAATAGGTCTCTCCAGGAGCATGTAAAATATTGGTCAGTCCTGCTTTTCCAGTTAGTGCCAGTATTAACTCATCAGTGCCTTTACTGGCAAACATAAGTATCTGCAGGGCCAGATATGCTTAGATATTAACACTAATGCAGTTCTTAAAACCAGAGCTCAGTAATGCAGACTCCCCATGACACTGTTGCTTGAGAATGGGATGGAAAATCACATCCAATGTAATGAAACCCACATCCAAGTGGCAGAAGGCACGTAAGATAAGGTTAGCACCATATTGATAATGCTTTCTGGTAATAACGTTAAATATATATCTTCCTCCCTCTCATCTTTAATGACAATGTGCTTGTAACCTCAGGAACAACCCTTGTTGTGGAATACCAGATAATTACTGCACTCAAACACTGGCCTGGAGGGCCAATTCGTTGCTTATATTTATTTACTTATATTTTATCCCTATTAAGTGGCTCTTCGAGAAATGGGAGGCAGATGTAGACTGAAGTGAATAGATACCACTTTCAGAGATGGGTGATAAGGGCAGTTTGCCACTCTTCTTCCAAGCCTCTTGAAACTCATTGATTTTAGCGTTCTGAATGGTTGTATTGAAAACATAATCTGTTACAGATGCATTTTGTTTTAGGGACACTAGAAATGGTCATAAGATGAAGGAATATGTGAAGTGGGTCTAATTAATAATGGCATTAATTCATAGTCCACTTTTCTTAGGAATGCTAGGTAAGGATTATTTGCTCTAAAATCACCTGTGTGGAATGTGCGTTATAAACTTTAATTAAGCAATTTACGGAATGCATTGTCAGGTAAGGTACTTGAAGGTAATTAGTTTCAGACTCTTAATTGCTGCTGTATGTTCACAGTGAAGGTGTGAAGCTGTAACCCCCGTTTAGCTGATCCTGGACCAAATTATTCAGACAAAGGAGAAATACAGCCACGTGTGTTCTCTTTGGGCTGATTCCTGACAGAATTGGGAAGAAATGGCAGGTACATACATCCTCCTCCTGAGCTGGCTGAAGGGTAGCCAGATACTGGAAGGTTTGTAGCCACTGTGGTCTGGTTCTACCTAAATGCTGTTTCTGAATAAGAAAAGTGGTTATGCCAGACAAAGAGTGGTACTAACACAGCTGTGCAGCTCCTGCCTTGAAGCTGAATGTGGTGTATCTCAGCCCGGTTCACATATGCTGAGCTTCCTATGACTTCTCCATCAGTGCCTTTCCAAGAAAGGGCAGATGTTTTCTAAGCAGGAGCTGCTTTGCCATTTCCAGCTGGCAGTGCAACTAATACAACATCCTCTTGTTCCTGTAGCTAAGGACAAGACGCTGTGCAACAGCTCCCGCAGCACCTGATTACAGAATAATTGACCCACAGGAAAGCTGCATCATAAGGATCATCAGTTAGGTTTCTTTATGTGTCAAGGACAGTTTTTTTTCTAAGTTAATGGGACTGCACTTCAGTTCCACTGAATTCCAGAGGAAGCTGGTATCATGTCTGGTCTCTTCCTTTGCTTTGTGCTAGCAAATTAGCAAGTGTCAAGGTTCATTTAAATTAACTGTTTTGTTTCATGGAGCAGCCTGATGATCTGACCTGCTCTGTGCGTTGTACTAGACAGTGTGTCAGAGCTCTACCAGCACGTGGGAGCTGGAGCAGTTGCTACAGCACCATCAACTTTGTTGGTCTTGCTGCCCACCTGAAATCTGGTTTATTTGCCTGTTGTGTTTAAAATACTAAATACTTTTTTCAGCTATCCCCAAAATTAGTTGCTTCTTCTTTTTTTTTTTTTTTTTTTTTTTTAATTGGCCTTTAAACATGAGAAGAAATTAATCTGTGTTGAGGAATGTGGTGCCTCTAAGGGCATTATGTAAAGAACTATCCCTAGTATGATAGCGTATCTTGATTCCCAGTGGGATTCCTCCCATTGGCATCAGCAACCTTTCAGAAACCCTTTTCTTTCCTTCCCCTGCATTCCCTGTGATATTGGTCTTGTTAGCAAAAGGTCTCTCATCTCCATCAACACTTCAATGTGACTTGAGCCATACATTGTTTAGGATTGAGAATTGTTTTATTATTATTACTAGCTGGACTGATCTAGATAGCTGGACATTTCCTTGTGACTTTCCTGAGCCTTGTTGGCACATGCAGTATTCATGATGCTTTGCTTTGGTCCTTATCACCCCTCATCTTGTGGGTGATGGGTAACCTCTTGCTCAGCAGCTTCAGAACTTAATAGGCAGTGGGAAAGGAAAGGTGACTTTATGGTGAAAGCACATCTCTGCTCATTGTGCCGTTGCCAATCCAGAGATCACCTCCAATCTCCGTTGCCTCTTTAATGGAAGAGTTTCACTTTACCTTGCAGTCTGTGGTTTCTGTTTGAAGTCTCTGGTAGTGTGTGCTGGCCACACTACTTTGAAAGAGGTGTAGTTCCTGAAGTGCTGCTGTAGGAATGGTGTGTGCTTGCAATAAGTGACAGATACAGGTAAGTACATTTCTTTCCTGTTATTGAAGGTTTTGGCACACGGACTACTTTCACTGAGCTTTTTTAAAGGAAATTAATGTGTTTGTCTTCCTTCTTTTAAAGCAAATGAAGAAACACCCTTGTCGACAGTGCGACAAATCTTTCAGTTCATCCCATAGTTTATGTCGTCACAACCGTATCAAGCACAAAGGCATTAGGAAGGTTTATACGTGCTCGTAAGTACGGCTTCTGTTTTATTTTTCAGAGGTAGGGACCGAGTATGAACCAGCAACAAACACTATGAATTTAATTTCTCCATAACATCTCCAGGTGCTGAGGTTAGACTAACCCAACCTAACCTCAGTCTCATGGGCTAGCTCCGTGGCGAGCTTTGTTGTGGGTCCCAGTACCTAATGTTTGGGTTATTGTCTTTGGAGAACTTTTCTCTCATCAGCTGTGAAAGAGCAAGGAGGTGCTCAGACATTTGTAGCTTTGTTTTTAATTGGTTTCCCCTTCTGATAATGGTTGGGAAATTGATTGGAAGAGTGCTGTCTTCACTATTATTGTTAGTAGATTGAACTTGGCTGCGCTTATTTGCCAGCTCTGTTCGCATTGTTCAGAGCAGCACATCTCTTTCTGAGCATGACATTTGGACCTCTGCACGCTTGCTCTGTGTTTATACAGGCACTGCCCAGACTCGAGACGTACCTTTACCAAACGACTGATGCTGGAGAAACATATTCAGTTGATGCATGGCATTAAAGACCCCGATGTCAAAGAAATGACTGAATCGACTAATATGGAGGAAAGGGAAGTAAAAGAAGATGCAAAGGTAATCACTTAGAAGATTCATTCAGTCACTGAGTTTTTGTGGGGGTACATTCAGGATCTTTTCACAGATATTTCTATTCCCATAAAGTTCTGCTTTTCAAAGCTTTGGCAACTAAGTCCTCTCATAGCAGTAGGGGAGCTGCAGGGTGAGCTTATCCCACATGCCCAGCCTTGAGCTAGTTTGACCAACCACTGCAGTCACTGCTGTATTTATGCTTACAAAAGTACTATTTACAACTCTTTTTAGGTTCCTAGCCCAAAGCGTAAATTGGAAGAACCTGTCCTGGAATTCAGGCCTCCTCGAGGTGCAATCACGCAGCCACTGAAGAAGCTAAAAATCAATGTTTTTAAGGTTCACAAGTGCGCTGTCTGCGGCTTCACAACAGAAAATCTCCTCCAGTTTCACGAACATATTCCTCAGCATAAATCTGACGGCTCTTCGTACCAGTGCAGGGAGTGTGGACTCTGCTACACATCTCACGTGTCTCTCTCCAGGCACCTCTTCATCGTACACAAGCTGAAGGAGCCGCAGCCAGTATCAAAGCAGAATGGGTCTGGGGAGGATAATCAGCAAGAGAACAAACCCAACCACGAGGATGAACCGACCGACAGCGCGGTGTCAGACAGGAGATGCAAAGTGTGTGCAAAGACTTTTGAAACTGAAGCGGCCTTAAATACTCACATGAGAACACACGGCATGGCCTTCATCAAGTCAAAAAGGATGAGCTCGGCCGAGAAGTGATCAGATCGTTGGGACACGGAAATCTCTCTCCACATTGGAATACTAGTGACGTTTTTGTTACAGAAAGTTCAAGGTATAATAGTGTTAACAGTACTGTTCAGGCTGTTGCAATATATTCTGCATAACGATGTCCTCCTTCCTCCCCCCCACCTCATTGTCTATACCCTGGAAACCATTGAAGCAGTATTTGAGTTGAAAAGAGTTTGTATATATTTAAACTAATAACTTTTATACTCTTTGTTACGTGTTTGTATCGGTATCTAGTGGACATTTTTGTTGTTTTGTTTCTGTTTTGTTTTGTTTTTATTGTAGTTAGTTTCTCTAAAAACAGAGTTCTTAATGCTGGCTGGTGCAGTTTCCTGGGGTCTCTTAAACTGTTTCTTATGCGAGTGCTTCTGATGGACATTTAGCAAATGGAAGCACAGCAGAAGGCAGCGCCTGGAGGGAAAAAGAAGCAAGGAAGCGTTGGGGATATGCCACATCCTGCAGGACTCTGGATGGTTCTGCTTGTGGCAGTAAGCTTTCGGACTTTCTCTCCAAAACAAGTATCCCTGCACGTGTAAAGTGCAGTGATGGTTGAGGTGCTGATACCAGGGTGCAGACACCCCAGGGTGAGCATGTACTTCTGACAAGTGTAATTGCACAAGTACATATATATATATATATACATATATGTATCATGAAGTAATGTGTAGCCATCAAGTGCTTGTGGTCAAAGCTCCGATAGTTGTAACGAGGCTGGGCTGCTCTGATTTAAACAAGTAAGATGTAATTAGAGGCATAAATGTATCATCACAACGTTTTGGGGATGTTTTTGTCATATAATTTATTAAACATACAGAAACGATTACACAGCATTAAGTATTTTCCTTTATCTCTGGTTATCAAAAGAAAATATCCAACCCTTGGTGATGGGGTTGGCGTTTCCCAGCTCTGTTTGCTAACGCCAAGAGTTCTGGTGCTCAGTGTTCAGCCACAGCCGTCGGGGGAGCAAACACACCACACCAGCCCAGGTGGGTACGACTGGCACTTCACCTTTAGCACAGACCTCACGGAGCTTCAGAGTGCGTCCAGCATCACTGGTGAGCTTTGACCAGGTACAGAAAGGTACCGCGCTGCCCCTTTCACATGTAGTTCTCTGTGAGAGTTATATTTGTGTTTTCTTTTTGCATTTTCTACCTTGTATGTAATCCCTAGAAAACCTTTTTTGTACTTTTTTTCTTTTTAAGGAAAAAAAAAAACCCACAAACAAATCCTGTACATATAGATAGCTGCATGATATATGGTAGTAATTGTTCGGTTCCTTAAAAGTCTTGCTGCTGTCAGATGTTAGTATACACTACGTCCATTACGACTGTATTAAACGCATTTCGTATGTAAATAAATGTGGAGCATTTTGCCCCAAAATATTTGTGAGATTCTGTTATTTATCGTTAAATTTTAGCAACTTTAAAGATGGAAGTGTTTGGGGAAAAAAAACAAAACACAGATTCTTCTCACCCTTCTTAATCACTCTGGAAGTTGTGTATTGATACATGAATTCTGCTCTGTCTCTTCACCCTCATTCATACTAACTTGGTTCATTGGTAAATGCTTCCTATCCCGTTGCTATTACTCATACATGAGTGGTTGTGAGGTGCTCCTCCATCCCAGCATCACCCCGGCCACCACTGCCCTCCTCATTGAGTGTATACCTCCGACACTTGTTTGTTGATGTGCACTGTCAACTGTACAACAAATGAGTTATCACTATGCAGAACGGTGTTTTGTATACAGTGAACAGATAATAAAAATTAAATTTTCACAGCCATTATTAACACTTTGGTTTATTTCACCACCTCGTGGTCCCACACCTGCAAGGGATGCTGTGAGCCATAGAGTTGTGCATCGCATGGATGCCAATGAGACGGAGTTATGCAGGGCAGTAAGAACAGAAAATGACTGCAGAACATTGGAGAATCACAGTATCATTAAGACCTCTAAGACCACCCTGCCCGACCATCCACCTGCCACCAGTATTACCACTAAACCACCTCCCCAGGTGCTGTGAAGTTGTCTGGCACTCAGTTGCCATTAAGAATGCTAACAGGAATACAGAAATATATGGAAAGCATAAATGCACCCCTGGAAAAAGCTCACCAATGCCTGCATAGGGAATGGCTCCTGCAGCCCAAATTCCCCACCAGCAGCAGAGCTGGGCAGGCACAAGGCAGGGCAGACAGCAGATGGATGGGGCAAGGGATGGGCAAAGCAGACACAACGGAGACCAATGAAGCCGTGATGATGATGAATAGAGATGCCTGCTCTATGAGAAAGGAGGGTGAAGGGCTCAGAGGTGCTTCTCCATACGGGACTCTGTGGTAGGATGCTACAGATCCTGAAGGTTAGCAGAGATTAGAGGGAGCAATCAGCAGATCCCTCAAACACAAAGACAGCTTTCCTGCCTTCAGGAGTCCCTGTCCTCAAAGCCTGGCTGGTCAGCCTGGTTTTGTCTTAGAGGCACAGCACAAGTGAGACATTGCTCTGCTTGGGGCAGCTCTGTGGTCTGCTCCAAGCTGTACCTTTTTCAATGCATGCTGAGCTCCCGGGGGCTCTCCATGCTTCTTCCATGTGCTGGGGGTGGCTGATGCTGCCCACAGCCGCCGGCTGCCCCTGGATCCCACCAGACATTTGCAGATGCAGAATTCGACCTTCTGAACGCCCCGACTCCCTCAGTTCTCAGATGCTGAGTATCCACGGGGAATTCAATGCGCCGGGGCTATTTAGTTTTAAAAGGATTTTTATTAAACCCTGACCTTTCCATTCTGTTGGTATTACCTTCCTCAGCACGCCGGCATGGCCAATAATGGGACACAGGGTAAAAAAAAAAAAACAACACAAAAAACCTTATTTAACTGTAAAACCTTTCTCAAATATTGTGTCAGTTCAGGAGCGAACTCCTGGTGTTTGAATACCAGCTTATAGCAGAAAGGTTATGTGCCTGGAGGGCTCCCAGCGACTGCTGCTTCTCAGTCAGCTTACAAGCGCCCATAAAAGCCAAGGCAGGAGCTGTGAGCCCACAGGCCGCGTTTATTTATCTCCATTGAACACACTGTGCACACAGGACACATTTATTTATCTCCATTGAACACACTTAACGCGGATCAAACCAGCTCTAATCCAGGCTCCAAGGGCAGCCGGGGCCCTCGCACTAGGCCCCCTATTTTGCGGTGCACGCTGGGAATTGTAGTCCTCAGAGTTCTCTCTACACTAAGCGCGGTGGGGAAAAACAACTACAACTCCCAAGCAGCCGCGGTGGCTGTGGGAGCGGTAGTGACTGAGAGTTGGGAGTGAGTGAGGGCTCGGCGCTGCGCCGCGGGCCGCCATGGATCTGTTCGGGGATCTGCGGCGGATGAACAAGCGGCAGGTAACGGGACGGGACGGGACGGGACGGGACGGGACCGAACGGGACGGGGTGGGAGCCGGCCCTACACAGCAGCTCAGGGCGTTGGAAGTGCGGCCGGGTCGGCTGCGGCCTGTACGAGGCTTCGGCGCTGCGGGTTGTTGGTGTAGGCCGCTGCTAATGCCCCGTGTTAATGTGTGTATTCATTATATACACGTCCCGTGTAGTTGTATTATCAGGTGTTGAACTTCGCCATGATCGTCTCCTCTGCACTTATGATATGGAAAGGGCTCATCGTCATCACTGGCAGCGAGAGCCCCATCGTGGTGGTGCTCAGGTGGGTGATGGTGCTGCTCTCAGCCCTGCTGTGTGGGTCTGAGTTGCACACACGTAAAGCAGAGCTCTGGGTCTGAGTTGCACACACATAAAGCAGAGCTCTGGGTCTGAGTTGCACACACATAAAGCAGAGCTCTGTCCGTGCTTAGCATTGAGGCTGTTGGTGACGTGTGTGAAGCAGCAGGTGTGTGAGAGCTCAGGCTGTTGCCTTAAGGTAAGCAGCTACCCAGGATCACTCGTGTATACTAAATAGTAATCCCTGGGCAAGGATTAGGATTCCAAAGTTTGGAAGGGATTTAGATTAGATGTCAGGGAAGACTTTACACAGAGAGGGAGTGGATTTCCCCTCCCCAGATGTGTTCAAGGCCAGGCTGGATGTGGCTCTGGGCAGCCTGCTCTGCTGGTTGGACACCCTGCACACAGCAGGGGGTTGAAATTAGATGGTCACTGTGGTCCTTTTCAAGCCAGGCCATTCTATGAGTGTGATTTTGAGGTCCTTTCCAACTCAAGCCAATCTGTGATTCTGTGCCTGAGAAACTCTGTGTTGTGTCTTCTAGAAGGCATTGAACAATGTATATATAGAATTATAGAAACAGAATGTGTGTCAGTAAGGAATAATGCAGAAAGAAACAGTATTTTAATGGGAAAAGTCACTGATTTGATCAGTGATCGGACCTGGAATCCTACCTTGAAGACTATTACCAAAATAACAGTGTTTGACTCTGGAAGAAAGGCATCAGTTTTTTGGGTCGTTAATAGCAGTCAGTGCTGTAAGAACAAGCCTCACTCAGGTCAGATAAGCTCTAGCCAGAGTATTTCCTGGGTTTCTGTTAAACACTTAATGGATTTTGCCTATTAAGTTGATTGTCTTAACCTGAATGGCTCGTGTTGTTCCTTTGTTGGTACTGTATGGTACTGTTACATTTCTGTAGAGCTTATTTATTACTTTCATTGAGGCAGTGAGAATGTCTTATATGGGCTGTCCCAGCCTGGGGCTCACTGGGTTGTGGGTTGTGTGTTGTCTGCATGGTATTCCTGAGTGGGTGAAGCTACAGATAGCAGTTAGAATTTGGGGGTTTATCTGTAAGAATGAAATAACTGTTGTTTGCTGAAATACTTGTTGTTTGCATGGTTGTTCTCCTGTTTGCCATAGTGCTAATGAACTCTCTCCTTCTCTTTCTGTTTGTAGTGGCAGCATGGAGCCAGCTTTTCACAGGGGGGACCTCTTGTTCTTAACAAATTTCCACGATGACCCAATCAGAGCTGGTGAAATAGTCGTTTTCAAGGTTGAAGGCAGAGACATTCCAATCGTTCACAGAGTAATCAAAATCCATGAAAAGTAATGCAGTTTGGCGTTTTCCTTCTTTCTAAATACAGTTTCTCTCACCATGAGTTCCACTTACTTTTCAGTTTGGTAATATCTTGTGAAAAAGAGCAGTTGAGGATTTGCTTTAACATAAAGCTGGTCTCTAGGATGTGATCTGTTCCCAGTTCTGGGTCATGCTTCCTGTGATCCTCCCATCCCTCAGCAAAACTGCTAGGATTCAGAGTGGGTCAGTGTATGCCACAGGGAGTTCTGTTGTTTTAACCCTTGTGGCATAGGCCTCACATAATGAACAGTTCTTCCCAAGCGTAAGAAGCAGTTCTGCTTTTTGCACAGTGGAAAGGTGGTGTGGATATATAGGAAGCACTGGAGTGTTTGCTCCTTAAGAGCTCTGGGTGAGTATTGAACCAAAATCCTGCATGTGTCATCCACACATACATAGTGCTAGAAAGGGAACAAAACTTTACAGACTTTACAATGCCAGCAGTTTAACTGATATCAAACAAAGTACAAAACACTACTTCCATTTGAAGCAGTAGGAAAAGGTTATTATTTGGGTATGTTTAGGTTATTATTTGGGTATGTTTAGGGTTTAAAATCTCTGTTTCTGCAGAAGGAGTGAGCCTTCTTAATTGGGATATCAGCACTGATGGGCCCAGAGCACTGCATGCAGGGTTTCCCATGCAGTAACAGCCCCACAGAATGTTTTGTCCACTTGATGATATTTAAAGACTGATTACATGTATTTTATTTTCCCTTTTACAAATATCAACTGCAGCTGAGGTATTGCTGTGTTGTTTAACTAAAGAGTAAGTGACCTGAAAGTGTGTTGCAGTGACAAAATACTGAGTTGGATGCAGATTTGTAACTGTGTTGAAATGTCTTTGGTTTTTATTAGCATCTAAGCTAAATGTTGTTGTGAGATCCTCCATTAAAGAAACACTGTCTCCTAGGGAGGGGGGTTGGTTTTATGGTTGGTTGCTGTTTGTTTGCTTGTTTGGTTTGTTAATTAAAATTTGTGTTCTCTTGCAAATACAGAAAATAGTATGTTTGGGGTTTTGCTTTGTTTTGTTTTTCCCAGATCAGCAAATACAAACAGTAAAACTAAAAGATAGATTGTTAAAACGAGTGCCTTTCATATTCATCACTGACATCAGGGGACAGTCTAGGACTGTTTTATACAGCCATCTCCTGTTGAAATTTGTTGTCTTTCAATAAAGGCTGTAATGTTAATGACTTAATGGTGCCTGTTAAATAAGCGGGAGTGGAAGTAAACATTGTTATCTAATCTTGTAGTACTTCCCTTTTCCATTGTGTGCTTTCAAGACGTTGATTGAAGTTTTTGAATTAAGTGGTTCAGTTTATCACCTCGTTGCCTTTTAGAGAAAATGGGAACATCAAATTTCTGACCAAAGGTGATAACAACGAAGTCGATGATAGAGGCTTGTACAAAGAGGGACAGAACTGGTTAGAGAAGAAAGACGTTGTTGGGCGAGCAAGGGGGTAAGTATTGCAAAACGGCTGTGTTTTTTTTAGCTAAAATAGAGAACAAGTGACAAACTTAAATCGATTCCACTGGGTACAAAGTGGAAAGCATGGTATGTTTGAGCTTCTTAGATAGGCTGGTAGTTCAACTAATTTCACTAGAAAAGCTACTTGCTTCAGTCTCCTTGCTGTTGTGGGGAGGGAACTAGTTTATTTAAGAAGTATATCAAAAATTGTTCACCAATGAGTAACAGTCAACTAGTCTTGCAACTGCTGGAAACTGCCAGGAAATGATTTCCACATCCCACAGTAGTTTTGTGCAAGGTTTCAGCTTTTGTCCACTTCCCTGCATGAAAAGGGGATTTTCTCAAGTGATCTGTAGCTTTGTGTAAGAAATACGTATTTGGAACACTCTTACTTGGAGCCTTGTGCCATTTAATGGTGCATGTGTATTTTTAATGCTATGAATAATATTTAGCAAGATGAAGCATTTGTGTGATGGAAGGAGTGGGGTCTGTGAGTTTGCTTCTGAATTTGTGTTGTCAGGTGCACATCACCTTTAAAGCCCTTGTTGTCTGCCTGAGTGTTTGTTTTCTCTGAAATCCATTATATAACATTTTCTAGACCAAGTAACACTGAAACACTGAAACTTTTGAGGATTAACTTTGCATTCATCTGTTCTGTCCATTACAGATTTTTGCCTTATGTCGGTATGGTAACTATAATAATGAATGACTATCCGAAATTCAAGGTATGTATGCAGACAGTTTGAATACTTAAATCTACTTTTTAAAGTACTGAAGTACTTTAAATTCTTAAATTACCAAGTAAGGTAATAAGGAAAAGAATCTTGCTTATAATAATACTTGTAAATAAACTTTGTTGTATCATTTGTTGCCTTGTGTATAATGATTGTTCTCAGGTCAGCTTGTCTGTGTTCTGTTAGAACATGGTGTTTTTATGGATTTGGAAGCAATTTACAGCTACAATGAGTTAAACACACAGTTGTAATGCTTATTTATAAAGAATTTGGTCACAGTGAAATATTGCTGTAATGCTACAGGAGCTGTAACTGCTCGTCTACCACTTGTAATGTTGTAGAGGGCACGTTTTGAGCAGTTTGTAATGTCAGAACTTCTCTAAAGAGGAATTGCCATCAGTCTCCATTCTGTGTTTTCTTCTGCAGTATGCTCTTCTGGCAGTAATGGGAGCTTATGTACTGCTGAAACGGGAGTCCTGAGGCACCAAAACAAAGTCAGCTTTCCAAGAACGACGTACAAAGTTAAATATATGGGGATAAAAAGAGCATAATATATTTCAGATGTTTTAATTTCTGTCTACGGTTACAAAGCTGTGCAAACTTTTGTCTTGACTAAATAAAGGGCGTTATTGATGAGTTACGCTTTTGGCTCTTGGTTTATTACTGAATGGCATATTTACCACCTGAATTAAGTAGTGCTTCTAGTTGGCCTATAGGAAGATACTGACCGTCCAGTGCTGGAGCAGCTCATGTACTCAGTGTTCTGTGGGTGCAGTGCACACAGACTGCGGTGTGATGGAGGCTCTCCTTGCTTTCTCCTGCCTTCCTATCCAGGTATTTTGCTGTTTCTGTTCCCGACCTTATGAGGTGTTCTGTCAGCACTTACAAAGACATGGCATACATGTTGGAACAGGATGAGTTGTAGGAGTTTGGTCACACTGATGCCTAAAGAAAACCGTCTGGATATGGCCTGGAGGAAGGAAAAATGACAACAAAAACAATAAAACAGAAAGAAATTTTCACTCTTTATTGAGAAATGGAAACTTCTTTTCTCTGAACGTGAAACTTGCTCCTTCATGTTCTAGAGATGAAGAAGGGAAGGACCTGATTTTTTGGGTCACGACATGATTCTAGAATTCAGGCTGTTGACCTTTTTGCCTTTGTGTTTCTAGCTGTGAAATAAAGCCAACAATTTTCTTCCTGGGGCTTTACAGGTACCCAAATTACTAGATGAAAAGCGCAGTTGTGTGCCCAGTAATATTACCAGTAAGGGAAAAGCATAACCCAGATTCCTGTTTTGAGGATGTGTTGTTCTGTCTATGACACCTGAAGAGTGTCAAATATAAAATTGATCTTTTGCTTTAAGCTAAGGACAGTCTTAAGTGAAGTTCTGGGTCTTCTTGGCTTCCAGTGTCAGTATTGTACCATCAACAAAGCAGAACCTGTTTTCTTTGCATGCTTTGTTTTTGTAGCTCTGATGAGGAACAGCATGATGCTTTTTTTCCTATGGAGTTGTGTTGCTTCTGTAATCCCTCACCTCTGCAGAAATACACCATTATACAACAATGGCACCGCTTCTGCTCTAACTGAAAGGCAGGCAGCTGCTGGGTTCTTCCAAGTACTGTGCTTCTTTTGTGTCCTACTAAGCAGTTTGCACAACAAATTCTAATATAAAAATGAGTTATTCCTTATCAATTTGTGTAGAATTAGAATTGAGTATAATAAAGAGCCTGTCAAGGGTAATGTAGTTTACTCTTCATGCAGTCTTTCTGGAAGTGTGCCACCACGGTTAAGTAAAAATGCAGTAATTTTGGGGTCAGTGTATGGGTGGTGTTCCTCAAATTAGAATTTACTCCCACTCTCCTACAGTCACAGTTCTAACTTTGAGAGTGGGACTTTGCACGTAACTCTGATGATGAATTCAGCCCATTTTGATGGGAATTTTGTGTTGAGGAAATAAAAGTCAGCCAAAAAGCAGCCGGGATTAACTTAGCTGTGCTCAGAAGGTTGTAATTCTGGAGAGAGAGAGGCTGCATCTCACTTTGACTCCCTGATAACCCCATCCCATGGAACTGACTCACGTGGTAGGGTGAAATGCAGTTGTGCCTGCGTTCCCTGCTCTTATTATACTGCATTATATGTACCTGCTGTACCTGCTCTTCAGTGGTGTGCATGACAGCACAGCTCCATTTACCTTCTTGATTTCAGATGCCTGCCTCCAGGGAGCTCCATGTTGGTGTAGGAATGGGGTGTCTGATGCTGATGACTTCTTGCTCCTCACTGCATCCATTTGTTGAGGTATCCGAGAACTGAAGACCAGACTGTCACAAAGTGAGGGCCTGTGGTGCACCATTTAAACACCCAGGTTCAGAGGAGCCAGTGCAGTTTGGTTGGTTGTTCTCTGTTGGGTCTGTGAGTAGAACAGACTCATCAAAGCGCCTGGGAAAAGGAAAAGCAAATGCTGGCTAGCCTGAGAGGTCCTCATATCCAGGGTGTTTCTGGAGGAGCAAAGAAACACCATGAGATAGATCACTGATAGCATCCAGAGCCATAAGGCACCGAGCTCTGTGGGCACCATGTGAACCCTTCCTTGCACTGAAGTTCTAGCTCACGGCAGTGAGCGGATGTGAAATGAAACCACCTGAAGGTTTAAGCTGCCTTGCAGTGCCAAGGCCTTACACAGCTCTGTGAGAGCGTTTGTGCTGTAATCATAGTGCTTCTGTCAATGCAGAATATGAAGCCTCTTTCTCAGCAGAGAGGAAGCGATGCTGTATATGAAGCCTGGTTAATCACGTCTCTTTTTTCTCAGAGAAAAAAAATGCAAATGATGCAGCACATGCTTTTTGCAGAAGGAATGCTTTACACAATGCTAACAGCCTTGCTTTTCTGACTCGGAACAGCAGTGCTGCTGACAGGGTTTACACCCAGGGGGAAATGCTTTCAGCACTCACCTCTTCACAGCGCAGTAAGGGCAGCTCAGACTTCTCTTTGCCTTCTCTGTTAGTCACACATTGCTCTCACTGTCTTTTCTTACTCAGTCAAGAGCCCCAAGCCTGCTGCTGAGGTTGCTTTGAAAGGCAAAAGGGAGAGAAAGCAGAGGGCTGCTGTACGTCTGTCCTGCGATGGCTGTCAGTCCCACCAGGAGGACATGGGGTGCCTACACGACCCGCCCAGCCTTGTCAGATGGTCCTTTCTCTCTGTGTTTAATCAAGATAGTGAGCAATAGTGATGAAAATGGTGCTTTCCTCTGCCTGCATGGGTTTTATCAGTGTTTCTTTGAACATCTTATGGGCCTAAAGCAAACAAAATGCAAAGGACAAAAAGTTAATGTTTCCCTGCTCTATAGCTTGGCTATAGCCTATTCTACTCTTCATGTCACTGCTTGTGCTCCAGCACCTTGCTTTGGTACACAGAGCCAACTCTGCTTCTCTATCGTCTGCGTGTGGTGATGCTACCAGCAGAAATTGAAATCCTCTATGGGGTGTGTGTATCACCTATAGAGATATATGAAAATCTGATGTGGATGTGGGCATCATCCCCATTCTGAAGCCATCTGAAAACTGAACATACATCTGGATCTGAGTCTGACAAGCAAAGCTGCTCTGGACAAAGCTCCATTCTGTTTGTGATGATGTTAGGGCAGCAGCTCCCAGGACAGCGAAGGTCACACTGGCTGAACTGAAAGGTGTGTTTGGAAGGTGTGATGCCTACACATCAGCTCCAGCATCTGCTGCATGGCTGGGGCTGTGTGTGAGCCCCAAGGCCCAAGGAGCTGCACCAGCTCCTGCTTCCAGTGAACATCCCCTTTTTGCAGCTGCTTCACTGCTGTGCTTTGTGGCTGGAGCCGGGGGCTTCCTGGCTCTGCCCCTCCTGTCACCTCTGCTTGCTCAGTGCTCTGCCTAGCAGCAGCCCTTCTGCAATGAAGTTTCTTCTGTTTTAGTTTCTCAAACACAAACGACACTTATGAATTCAGCACCAGCAGCTATAAATGGAAGGAAGTTGGCAATGGGGAATAAAAAAATGCATGGTTTTCTATTTCCTCTGATCTTGTTTCCCATAGGTTTATCTGCAGACTACCAAGCTGGTGGATGAGTCACCTGCTGGGAGCTGCACTAACTCAGCTGCAGCTGAGGAAGTTCTTTAGATGGAGCTTGGACTGCAATGTCAGCCCCATCCCCAAGCTGCTCTCTGTGCCTTTATCTGTGCAGAGTTCCTGGCAGCTGGAAGGTCCTGGAAGGTGAGACCTCCAGGTTCACTATTAGAGAGTCCAGCTTTTATACTGCTGAATAAACAAGCTTACATACCTCCAAGCATGGGAACATCTGTTTTAATTCTCCCTTTTTGGATTCTACCTCCAGCCTGGCCAAGGCTCAAGGAGGAACCAAGGAGTTTGTGTACTGCTGAGCCTTGACATCATGCCTCTGAACAAGGAAAGGCCAACACATTTCATAACGCCTTATGTAAGCTACATCTCTTGCTAATTAGGCACCAAGATATGTATTTTGCTAATGGTCATATATATTTGGTTAATGATTGGATACTGATGACGTATAATGTGTTGTGAGATTCATCCAGAGGTCCACATTGGTTCAAGGCCTACAGTTCAAGCCTTAGGACTTCAGCAGCACAAAGAGTGCCAAATTTCTTAAACTTTGCCTTGTTAAATAAATGCACACCACATCGTTCACCTCTGCAAAGCTGCGGGGCTCCTTTCACAAGAACATCAACAAGATGAAGCTCTTCACAATAAGGGCAGAGAGGTGGTGGTGCCCCATCCCTACAGACAGCCAAGGTCAGGCTGTGTGGGCTGTGAGCACTGATGGAGCTGTGGGTGTCCCTGTGCACTGCATGGAGTGGGGCCTGAGGGCCTTTAGGGGTCCTTTCCCATGGGGAAGGCTCTGTAGTTTTATGTTCTGTCTGTTTGCAGAGCGCTGCCCCCCACCTCGCCCTGCACCATTCAGCATCTCCAACATTTGCAGAGCACTCCCCGGTGATCGCTCCGTTATTACATTGCTGATATGCTTAAACCCCTGTTTGCTCTGTACATATATCAGAGCTATCTGTAACGTCAGAACCGCTACAAAAGGCGGTGAGAGGTGCAGCGTTTTTCTTTCATCCCCTTTTATTTCCATAAAATCTGATTCACCGGCGGTCCACATTTGTCTGAAATGCAAAGGATACAAAATAAACAGTGGTGCTGTAAGAACGGCATTAAACCCAGTGATGCTTTCCACGCAGTCTCTCACTTTGACATGTGGGCAGATCAAGGAGAGCTGCTCCTTGAAACTCACATACAAGTAGATGTTACTGGGTTCCTTCTTTGGGGCAGAAGAGTATCCCATAGGACTCAGTCCCCCCACGTGTTCTCATTGACTTTCAGGATGATTGTCAGCATCAAAGCAAAGGTAAGGCTAAAAAAAGGCAGGCAGGCCTTCAGAGTTGCTTCCATTTTGCACAACTGTGGTTTTCTCTTCCAAAAAGACCCAAATTCCTCAATTGGAGTTTCTGTTGCTGGGTTGCTTCAAATGGCTCAGCTGAATGCCTGAGGGACTTCAATAGAGGTCTGTATTAACTTCATGACAAAGAAAAAAACACACCTCAAACCCTACCTTGATTCCCCCCTGCAGATCATTACGTTTCACCATAACTGTAACGACCTACAGGGAAACAAATTAAGACCAAAAGACAAGATATAAAATCAGAAGTGCTCCAGGAGCAGCCTCAAGGCAGAGCAACCCAAGGCAGTGTGAAGTGAGACCCAACGTGAAAGCACAACCTTTAGCATGTGGGATGAACACAGACGTGTCCTGCACATAGAAAATATGAGAAAGGTGAAGCCAAACGTTCTGCTTTGGTGCTGTTGTTTTTTCTGAAAATAAACTTTGTTTCCCCCCTTTTTCCTGAATTTTTCATTTCCTGGCTTGAATGGAGATGAGCAATTGGGGTGTCCCACGGATGGCGATGCTGTCACTCAGCACAGAGCACTTGTTTTCCGTAGCCGTGCTGCACAGTGAAACTCCTGACTGAGGCATGAGAATGCCATTGTAAATTAAACAAGAATGCGTAATGAATAACCAAAATGAAAGAGTGAATCACATGAAGCGATAAAAGGAGATGCAATAAACTGAGACTAAACAAGGGAACAATTTAGCTCATACAGTAGGGTACACAACTGACTTCAGAAGTGCTTGAGCCGGATAATCTGCCCAGTAATTGCGTTACTTTACATCCATGGCAGCTTCCAGCAGGAAGCACTGTGGGTACGGCTCCATGCAGCCCTGTGGGGTCAGCTGCAGGACCTGGCAATGCCTCACAGTCAGCTCTGTTAACAGCATCTACAACTTCATGACGTTTCTCCCGACACAGAATGGCCGCACCAACCAATTCCACATGGCTTCACCCCTGTGGCCTGTTCCCCTCGGGGACGAGCAGCACATCAGGGCTGCACGTCCTTCTGACACTCATCCATCCACCTTCACTCCACTGAGGCCTCTTTGGAGTGTTTTTGTGTTCTGCCTCTTGGTGGCCTTTACAGCCCTCTGTCATCCCCTCCAGGGATTCACCCACCCTCTCCTTCTGGCTCTCAGCAGGGTGGAAATCTTTCCATTCATTAACACATCTATCCAGCTCTGGAACGTCACGAGGAGAAAGTGCTGCAAACCCGAGTTGTATTCATAAATACTCGAAACAGTAACTTCAGGTGATACTGGAAATTAAAAAGAAACTCTTTGCCTAGGTGCTTAAAGTCACTTTGTGCTTTGAGTTCGGTCATTTTTCCCCCCTAAGCTCCTTTAAAAACTTCCCAGCCCGTCCAGGTATTTCCATCCAAAGGGGCAAATTACTTCTGTGAACATGTTCTCGTTTTCTCTGAAGAAGGTAAGATTCATTTCGACTTTTGTCTTCTTCCTGCAATGGAGATGTCACCCGGCTCCCCGCTCCAGGCCGTGACGATGGCACTTTGCTTTAGGGTGTAAATTAGTGCCTACACATGAGAACCTGCGCCGACAACGGTAAAACTGCACCGTGCTACGGCCATCCCCTACCCCATTTCTTCTGAGCCCCGTGCCCCATTGTGGGTCCCTGCAGCAAAGCCCCCCGCGCCCTCCGCAGGGACCCGAGGGGAGAACCCGCTCCTCGGGAATTCCTGTTTTGCAAACAAAACTGCTGGTGAAAACGGCCCCGAGCGCCGTTTTGGGCGGTGTCTCCATTAGAATCAGAGCTGCCACAGCCCGGTTGCCTGCGGGACGCGGGGACATCCCGGAGCACCGACGGCACCGGGACAACGCGCCCAGGGCCCGGCGGGGAGGGACGAGCGGCACCGGGACGAGCCGTCGGGGAGCACGGTGTGAGGCAGCGCTGGGGCTGAGCTCCGGGACTGAACCCCCCCGCATCCCCCCGCCGGGAGCCCTCCGGGGCGGGGAGGCGGGCGGGGGGGTCCGGGCTGCCCGCGGAGGCCCCCGCCCCCGCCGGAGGCAGGACGGCGGCACGGGGGGCCGGGGGCGGCCGCAGCCCCGGCCCCGTGAGGAGGCGTCAGGCGCCGGAGCTCCGCTCTCGCCCGGTCCCGGCTCCGTATAAATGGGGGTCGGCGGCTGCAGCGGCGGCAGCGCTCGTCCCAGCCGCAGCCGGAGCCGGAGCGCGAAGCCGGGCGGGGGCCGGCCCGCAGCGGAGTGCGGCTCGACGGCGGGGCGGGCAGGGAAGCGGCACCGGCACCGGCACGGGCAGGGGAAGCGGTACCGGCACGATGGGCTGCGGCGGCCCCCGGCGGCCCGGCGCGCTGCCGCTGCTGGCTCTGCTGGCTCTGCTGGCTGCGCAGGGCGGAGCGGCCCCTCTGCAGCCCGGCGGGTCCCCCGCGCTCACCAAGATCTACCCCCGCGGCAGCCACTGGGCTGTGGGTAAGTCTCCGTGCCGCCCCCCGCGCTCCGATGTCCGCCCCGGGGGCTCCGTGCTGCTGCTTGATGCCGCCGTCGGGTCTTCTTCCCGGCTCCGTCCCGGGAGCGCCGGCCGGGCTATGGATGCACGGGGCGAGTTCCCACATCCGACATCAAGGCGTGGGAAGTCTGAACTTTCGGCTTCTCCACCCACAACTGACTTGTTCCACCAGTTCTAACCAGGTGCTTCTCCCTAGTTCCCAGCAAAATGCTTGGTTATCTCTGTCCGGTTTGTAGCAGCGCTCCCATTGCCAGGGCATGAAATCAGTTGTGTGTAACACTGACAACACCTTCACTCCCTGCTGTGCTTCAGTTTTGACATCTTCCCTTCCCTCCTTTCCCTCCCTTCCCTTTTTCTCCCCTCCCTCCATCACTACTCCTAGCTGATGTTTGAACTCCTAAAGCCATGTTTTGCCTGTTTGGATGAATTTCATGCCACAGTCCTTGTTCTCACAGGGCATTTAATGGGGAAAAAGAGTACTGGGGATATTCCTTATGCATATGAAGAAGAAAACAAGAACCCATTTTCAGCATCACCTGAAAATGTCAAGCAGCTGGATGACTATCTGCAGCGGGAAGAAATGTCCAAACATTTGCTTCAGCTGCTGGAGGGGAATGAAAATAAAAGTGCTCACTTCTCAAAAGGAGAGCTTCCCTGGCACACCAGGAACTCTGGGGAGACAGATGACAGCAGCAGCTGGAAAGATGTAAGTAAGACAAGATGTGAAAACATTCCTTACAGTCACCTTTTGTTTTGAAGTGGTATACCGGCTCCATCTGACTCCTGCACTGTCCTGAGTGTTATCAGAAATGTGTCTAACACAGCAATTATTCGGTAAAGCAGGATTTTGCTCTTGATTAGGGATAGTTGGTCACTTACAGTGTGCTGTATGAACTGATTTGCAGTCGGACATAAACTCAACAAGTGTTCCACAGGTCTCAGTGTCTGGATTCTCTTCCAGCTCCCTGGTTGTTAACATTTTTTTTTCTTTTTTCTGGCACTTTTTGTCAGCAGCAAGTTCTGTGTCAACCCAGCAGAACTGAGCTGGTGTGAAAAACAGGTGTGCATGCAGGGAGAAGGCAAAGAGCAGCCCGTATAGAGCTGCCCTACATGGGCTGTGTGTTCTGGCTGCTGTTACCTGCTCTGGTTTCTGAGACACCTCATCGTGGAGCAGAGCTGCTCCCAGCCCTGCCCTCAGCACACCCAAATCCCTTCCCTGGGCATCAGTGTGTCTGTCTGATGATGCTGACCGCTGCTGGTCACGTTTGGTCCCATAAAATCAAACTTTAATGCGTGCCATCATTAATCCAACCCCTTCTTCCCTTAAGCAATGGTGGGTATGAGTGCTAGTTCATGAGATATGGCTTTGGTACAGATTCATGCCTGTTCCTCTGGAAAATCCTGTGAAATGTACTCAGAAAGATGTTGGTGAGGTTTTACAGAAGGTAGTGGAGGTCCAAAAGAAGGCTTGCAGAACTTAGGGCACAACTCCTTTCTTTGTAAAGCATCAGGTTCCAGGATGGTGATGGAGCTGCACAGTTCCTTTGGGCAGCATTGAAATGGTTTAGAAAGGGTGATGCACACCTTTAAAGGTGTTGGTGAGAAGGGTTTTTCTTTCCATCTCCTCCAGCAGTGTGTATTCCTAAGCTAACTTCGCCCTGCTCTCCCTCCTGAATTCCCAGTGCACTGAAATCATTGCTGCTGACTTGAGGAAGGATAAGGATTTACTCATTAAATTAAGCTGTGATTTAAGTCTCTTACAGCACTGATGTGAACGCTGTCTGTGTGTTTGTTTCTGGCTGTGGCTTTATGACAGTGATGTTTAAAATAACTGTGATTGATACGGTCTAGAGAGGAAAAGCTGTTTGTCTCCTCCTCATTTCTGCAGTGTGCAGCTCTGTAATCCAGTTAGACAAACTCCATTATGCTATATGGAGAGGGAAATATTTTAACTTCTAAAAGCATATGGTAATAAATCATACTTAAATGGCCAGATGTTGCCCTTATTGAATTCTATTCACATCTGTGTGCTTTTGCCCTAAATTAATATCCACCTTTTTCTCTTCTTTTATTTATTTATTTTTTTTGGTCAGACACTGAATGTATGTGTGGAATAATAATGGAGTAATAACAAATACGTGGATTAACATTGCCTTAACTCTGCAGAATTATCAAATGAGTGGCAAAATAAATCACATCTCCCATGCAACCATGATATGTGACCAGCAGCAGAGACTCATTTTGCCATAGAACCTTTAACTTCCAATGTGCAAAGTGTGCACCTTGCACACACTTGGCCCAGGCTCTTCCTGTTAATGCTCTGTGGAGGTGTCTGCCTATGGGGATGGTGGCTGGGAGTCAGGTGGCTGATTAAACTGATGGTGGTGGGGTAGTGGTTATGGGATGTTTGTGTTTGGCTCTCAGTGCTTTTCCAGCCGTAATGTGTTTGAAACAGAAACTGGCTGTGGGAGGAAGCAGACCCTGTGTTTGGAATTGGATCACTATGAAACTGCCCCAATAGGAGGTACTGAAATGTGAGCAAGAGTGTTTTGTGAGCTCTGCTGTGCAGTGATGAAATACCTTCCCTAGGACCGAATAGTGACCAGGGCAGCTGCAGGCAGGGAGCAGGGCTGTGCTGCTGAGCACAGGGAGCTGCTCCACTGGGCATCACTGAGGGCAGACACTGTTGGGAAGGGCTCTGTTCCATGGACTCTTTCAAGTTTTCACCAGTGCAGGTTTTGAATCGAGAATCATAGATTGGAAGTTACTGAAGTCAAAGGCTGCAGCAGTAAATTCAGGTCTGCCCTTTAGGTGACTCAACTCAGAGCCTTGGGTGCGAGCTCTGATTTGCTCTGAGCATTATCCACCATCAGTGCTCATGTTGTGCTGTTCTCAAGAGCAGTAATAAGAAGAAAACCATTTCTGAAAGACCAAAACACAGTAGGATGAGTATCAAAACAGTCAGTCTAAATGGGAGAGAACTGAGCATCACAGTGCTGGGGATTCAGCTGCAGGTGGAGGACCTGAGTTCCATCCTTGTGCCTTCAAACAGCAGTGGGCAAAAGGAAGACTTTGCCTGCTCTTTATTCTGTGAGTCAATTGCAATTGAAATAATAAAGATCAGAAGGGAAATCTGTCCTGCAAGCTGGCCTTGGTGTAAGAGTAAGTTGGAAAATGAGCTTTAAACTGTTCCTGTGTCTTGGCTTTTCGACAGTAATGAGGCATTATATCAAGACGGCAGGCAGAGTTCCCTGGGAAATGACTTTCCTCTTACTTTGCCCATTGGTTATTAAGCTGATCAGGACAAATTATGTCTCTCTGTATATGAGGCTGATGAGCTTAGGGAGTATCTCCTGCCAGGCCTGCTCTATAAATGCCGTTTTGTTTCTCTCTCTTTTTATCAGATGATGGAGTATCTGCTTCAGGCTGTGAACATGAAGGACAGCACTCCGAGCTGAAAGCAAGTCTCTAAACACGAAGAACTCCAACACTTTCCACAAGAGACTATGTTTCACAAGCACTTGATTGTATCAGATAATCAGCAAGGTTTCTTTTCTGTAAACAAGATTTCCGTTGTGTAAGATACCTAAATACACGTATTCTTGTATGTTTCGGCAATGATCACGCTCCCTATTTCATTTTATACTTTATTCCTGCTCGGTCCGGTCCCGGCGCTGCAGCAGATGGCGCTGATGGTGCGGGCTGTCCTGCTGTACCCGCTGTGACCGCCAGGGGGCGCCGCAGCACCGCGGTTCCGGTGCCTGCAGTGCAATGGGGGCAGCAGCTCCATCAGTGCCACATCCAGCCTGACCCTGGGAGGGGGCACCACCACCCTCAGTGTGAAAGACTTCATCTGTATATCCAACCTAAATCTGCCCTCTTTAAGCTTGAAGCCACTTCCCTCTTGTTCTGTCACCACAGACCCCGCTAATGAGTCCGCCCCCCTCTTTCCTGCAGCTCCCCTTTAGATACTGGCAGGCTGCTCTCCCTGGAGCCTTCTCCATGCTGCACAGCCCCAGCTCTCAGCCTGTCCTCATAGGAGAGCTGTTCCATCCCTGCGATCATTGCTGTGTCCCTCCTCACTGAGCACTGAGCACTCCCCATCTGTTTGCAGCCCTCCAGGTGAGGTCTCACAGTGGCAGATCCCCCCTCACCCTGCTGGGCACCGTGCTTTGGATGCAGCCTGGGATGCAGTTGGTTTTCTGGGCTGTGAGGGAACACTGCTGGTTCATGTCCACCAGTGCCCCAGGTCCTTTTTTGCTCCATCCTTACATCCCCCAGCTGGGACTGATGGTGCAGGTTGCCAGAACACAGGTATACTCCTTGTACCTGGCTTTATAGAACCTCATGCTGGGACTGCATCCTCTGCTCACTGCACTGCTCCCTCCCATATACCAACAGCCTGAGCTGCAGCTCTGCTTCCTCCTAACACCATCCAAATCCCCATCACTGTTCTCCCCCAGGTGCCCTGACCTGCTGATTTTAACCTCTTTTCTATGCAGGACCAAATATCTCAGGGCTTATGTCACAGTTCTTAGTGGGGCAGGAACTTCATACGCCAAAGGGCTGACGTGTCAGCCACCATTCACGTCATGCGTTAGCAAAATAGAGAAGACACAACATTAGTCCTACCAGAAAGCCCAGCAGTGCTGTCAGGATGGCAGCACCTCGCTCTAATCCGTGTCTCCTCCCTGGCTTCTGGTTGTGTCCCTGCACACGTGCAGGCAGGTGACATCAGCTGCCCCTCCCACGTAGCCCAACAGCTTGATGTAGTGGATGAAAGAGATACGGAGATGGGTTTGGTCCCCACGGCCTCTGCCCACCCCACAAAGGTGGAACGGGCACAGCCAGGATCCCAGCACTGTGCCCTCAGTGCAGCCAGCACCCAGCGCACCCTCCTGCCTACAAACAGCTCCATCACAGGGGGACGCAGCTTTTAATAGCTCCATTTGCAGCTGCTTTATTGCTGCGACTCTCCCTCGGAGCTCTGGTGCTGCACAGGTCGGGAGCAGGCGTTGTCAGCACGGTCCTGCTGATGGAATTGAAGCAAAAGGAGAAAGAGCTCCGGCAGAAATGGCCGCGCTAAGAGCCTTAGCGCAGTTAGAGCAAAGAAGTGGTTAAGGATCTAGATGATTTAATCCAGTTTTAAGAAAAGGTTTTACAGTGAGCAATTAGATGCTGGTTAAGGAATTAATCACTAATGGGTCATTAACTCTGACTGCTATTGTACAGTTAACAAGCCGAGGCAGGATTATTAGACTCAGCACCCAATTAAGGAGGAGAAGATATTTACAACAAACGGAACAAATGGGATTTTAAAATGGAACGGGACAATCGGAAAGTGCAGGAAGACAGAAAACCAGGCGGGGTGCGGGTGTGTTTGTGCTCGGCCCTTTATTGGCTCCGAAAACATTTACCTCTGCACCTTCAGGTGGCTGAGGCGCTAAAACCATCACTTTCGTCGGAGGATGCGGCTGCACACAGCGGCCGGTAATCCCGTGCGGGATGCGGGGGGACAAAGGAGCTGCTCCGTATGGCCGTGGATGAGTCCCGTCCCCGCAGCCGGACGCAGCGCGTCGTCTTTCGCCTGAGAGTTGAGGATAAAGAGTTTGATGAGAGCTAATGGGGGCCCGCAATGCCCCGCAGCGCCGGGCGGAACGTAGCGGGTCCAACTGGCGGCCGTGCGGGATGCGGGAGGCAGAGGGGACAGCGGGCGGCGGGGGGGGGTGCTCTAAGAAAAGGTGGGCGAGCACCCCTGGACCCCAGGGAGAACCCCCAGACCTCGGAGCACCCCCAGACCTCGGGGCGCTGCTTGCTGACCGTGAGCCATGAGGGTGTTCCAGCCAGGTGATGCACGTGGGATTGCGGAGCAGGAGGGGAAGCGCTTCCGAAATAGAGGGATCCCAGTGATTAACTGCACCCGCTCCGTGGACACGGGGGGAGGCGAGGGAAGGGGGCTGCTGCGAAGGAGGCTGCGGAGGGATGCTTAGAAACTGCTATCTGAGGTTAAAGAGCTCCCCGAAGTGAAGCTGAGCGGAGCTGACATGCTTGCTCCTGACAGGGCTCTTAAAGATATGCACAGATTGTGAAAATATAATTAGAAGCCAGCCTTTGTCTGGCCACAACGAGTGGGAAATGGTGAAAGGAAAGGCCTCCCGGCCGGCATTGAATCGTCCCTGGGACACAATAAGGGCGCTTGTGCATCCTTCTCCTTTCCCTAATGAGAAACGTTAATTGCCACAACCTCCAGAGTGTGCAGAGCGCCCCGTGCCCAGCGGAGGAGAAGGGCAGTTTCATTACAGCTTCTCAGCCCCATTACGGGCAGTAACGGAGATAATGGGAAAAAAAGGGGATGCTGCAGCTATAGCTGAGGTGGCTCAGGAAGGGTGCTGTGCTGCAGGGGGTGAGCGGCCCTGTGCCCTGACAGCATTCAGCCCCACATCTCTCAGCCCCACAGCTCTCAGCCCCACAGCACTCAGCCCTACAGTTCTCAGCTCCACAACCCCCAACCCAACAGCGTTCAGCCCCACAGCATTTGGCCCCACAGCATTCAGCCCTACAGCTCTCAGCTCCAGAGCTCTTAGCCCCACAGAATTCAACCCCACAGTGATCATACAGTGCTCAGCCCTGCAGTTTTCATCTCCATAGCTCTCAGCACAGCATTCAGCCCCACAGCACTCAGCCCCACAGAGACCCTAGTGTTCAGCTCTGCAGTTTTCACCTCCACAGCTCTCAGCAGCACAGCATCCAGCCCCACAGCATTCAGCCTCACAGCACTCAGCCCCACAGAGACCCTAGTGTTCAGCTCTGCAGTTTTCACCTCCACAGCTCTCAGCAGCACAGCATCCAGCCCCACAGCATTCAGCCTCACAGCACTTGGCCCCACAGTGCTTAGCCCCACAACATTCACCCCACAGCACTTGATCAGCCCCTCAGTGTTTGAGCCCACAACACAGCCCTGCTGTGCTCAGCCCCTCAGCATTCAGCCCCTTGAATCTCAACCCCGCAGTGCTCAGCCCTGCAACATTCAACCTCACAGTGCTCAGCCCCAGAGTCCTCGGCCCCCCAGTACTCAAACCTGCAGCACTCAGCCCAGCAGCCCTCAGCCCCAAAGGACTTGCTCAGCTCTGCGCACTCATTCATACAGTGCTCAGCCCTACAGCTCCCAGCCCCACAGCTCTCAGACCCAAAACACTCAGCCCCAGTACAGCCATCCCCCTCCCAGTGCAGCCACTGGGGAACACAGGGCTTGCAGGACCCTCCAGTCCTTCTGTGGAGACAGTGAGGGCCAGAAGCACGGGGTGGGGTGGCAAAAAGGGATTTAGACCTGCAAAACTGTGTGAGGATGGCAAACACCACTGGGACATGACCCCAGCAGGGCCCTGAGGGAGCACCATGGCCACAATGGGGGTGAGGAGGACCCTGGGGGCTGGTAGCCCTGGTAGCCCCTCCATGCACAGACCCTGTGTGCCAGCGGTGCTGCTGAATGTCACAAAGCAGAGGACCCTCCCTGGACCCCGTGGTCCGCAGCTCCCAAGTCACTCCATGCAGCTCTGTGCCCTACTGCAGCTTTTATTGCAACTAAAACATCCAGCCAACGAGGGAGGGTGGGAGAGCTTTTCCTAAGCTACAGCCCGGCCCCAGCTCCGCAGGGCACCCGGCACAGGGGGTCAGAGGAACACGAAATACAAAGTCGGGACGCGGGGTGATGACGGCGGCAGAGCAGGTCGGGGGCGTCCCACTGCCTCCCGGACCCGGGACCCTCAGCGGCCGCATCCCAGCGCAGGGAAGGAGGGGGGGGTGAGGGTTCAGATGGTCTGCCAGGGTTTGCCGATGGACTGGATGTGCTCCTTGGCCTTCATGCGCAAGGCGGCAATGCTGGTGTTGCGTGGATCCCCTTCGTCCAGGGGGAACTTGTCCACAAAGGCGGCCCCGCACTGGTAGGGCGGCGGGGGTCCCATGGCTCCCAGGGGCTGCAGCGCGTGGGTCACGGCCGGAGAGTTCAGGAAGGGCGGCGGTGTGTAGCTGGTGGGCAGCCCCTGAGGAGGGGCCGCGAAGCCGGGCAGGCTCTGCAGGGCTGCACCGCCGGGCACGGGCGGACCGAGCCAGGTCTCCAGCGGCAGGCTGCTGCCCAGAGCCCCCACCGGGGCCGCCTGCGGGGAGCGGCTGAAGGAGAGGATGGGCGAGTCCTGCAGCTTCATGGAGCTCACCTCCAGCTTCTCCTGCCGCCGCCACTTGGCCCGACGGTTCTGAAACCACACCTGCAAGTACAGCCGCGTTACTCGGTGTCCCACGGCACCGGGGACCGCAGCGCACTGCCAGCCCCGTGGCAGACGGGTTCCGTCCGCCGTCCCGGCACGCAGCACCCGCACAGGGACCGGCAGCAGCGGGGTCTGCGAGCCCTGACCCGCGGCCGCTCGGACCGAAAGCGGCCCCGCGGCTTCTCCCGGCGGGGAACAGCCGGGACGGCGGAACCGACAGTCACCGCCGCGAGTGCGGGTCTGAGCAGCGCCGGGACGGGGCTCCCGAACGACAGAACGCGGGGCCGAGCCGAGCCGAACCGGGCCGGACCGCCGGAGCGCGGGCGTTACCTGCACGCGGACCTCGGGCAGGTTGACCTTCATGGCCAGCTCCTCGCGGCTGTACACGTCGGGGTAGTGCGACTTCTCGAAGGCGCGCTCCAGCTCGTGGAGCTGGTAGGTGGTGAAGGTGGTGCGGTTCCGACGGTGCTTCTTCTTGGGCTGCTCCTCGTCCGACGGTTTCCCGTCGCCGCCGTCTCCTGCGGGCAGCTCGGGGCTGGCGCTGCTCGGGCAGTACGGCTCTGCGGGGGGACACCGACGGCTGAGCGGCGGCGCGGCCGCCTCCGGGCCCTCCTCGGGGCGGGGGACACTTGCCCGCCGCCCGCCAGGCTCACCTTGGAAGCGGCCCTGGTGCTCGGCCGGCTCCGCGGGTCCCTTGGTGAGGCAGTGCCGCGGGCCCCGCTTGTCCGCCGCCTCTTTGGCGCTGCCGGCGCCGCCGTCGGGCTGGAAGGGGCCCAGGAGGCCGTCATCCTTGGTGAACCCCAGGATGGCCTCGATGCTGTGCAGCCTCGACGGGTTCCCCCCGGGGCTGCGCGCCGCCGGAGCCGACAGCGAGAAAGCGCCCTCGGCCATGGCGAGCGGGGCGCCGGGAGGGTGCATGGGGCGGGCGGCTCTGGCACGGCACGGCGCGGCGAGCCGGCTGCCCTCCTCGGGGCGGGGGAGGAGTGCCGGGGGGCGGTGGGCGACGGGGAAGGCGAGGCCCCGCGCCGCTCCGGCCCGGCGGGGGGAGGCAGGGCATCCCCAGGGCCCCGCCGGCGGAGCCCGCAGCCCCCCCCCCAGCCCCCCGTGCCGCCACGCCCCGCCGGCTCCGGGCGGCCCCGGGCGATGCCATCCGGGGCCCGCGGGGCGGGGCGGGGCGGCCCCCGGCTGCCGATGGGGCTGGACCCGGCCGGGCTGCCCGATGTGAACCGCGGCTGCGGAGCCGGCTGAGCGCCGTCGGAAACCGTCGTGGGACGGCGGACGGCGGGGACCGGCCCGGGAAGGGCGTTGTGCGACGGGGCTGCGCTGGAACGGGAGCCCCGGGTTGTTTGGGTCAGGGGTCGGTGGGCAGTCGGCTCCAAACCCTGTGTGCTCTGCGGCCTCACTGTGCTGCCGGGTTCCCGACAGCCGCAACCTGTGCCCGTGCCGTGCGTTTGGAAAGCACGTCGGCCCCGGTGCAGCTTCGACGTGGCACTGCCCGGGGGTTAAGTGCACAGAATAAAACGTACTGCGGGAAAAAGCTGTTGCTGTCGGGGTGCTGCCCCTGGGCCTGACTGCCTTCGAAGTGGTATTTGCAGACCAAGTGAAAATGCACGTGGATGGGAGCTGCCCTCAACCTTTCGGCCCTCCTCGTGAGGAACGCTTGAGGGGACAGTTATGGGGGCAGTTTTCAAGTTGTAGGTATTGCTTCCGATAGAAGAAGAGTTGTTTTCACATCCCCATACCCTGCCGAGGATGTGGGGCTGAGGGTTAAGAGGGCAGGGCTGTCCCTTCTGGTCTGTGCCCTCCTCCCAGTCTGTGGGATTTCCTTCTGCCTTTGCCCACACCTTTTTAAGGTCTATGGGCTGATGTCCCGGAGTTAATTCTTTCCCGATCTGCTCAGGTTCTTCTAATAGTTGCAGGTGAGGTTGGCTGTTGCCGACTGCCGCTTGGAAGAGATGGGGGGAAGGGAGAGGTGTACAGAAAGAGCTCAGCCATCCATTGGCAAAGAGGGAAGAGGCCAACAGAAGAGACAAGAAAAGGTTAGTGTGGCTTTTGTGCACAATATAAAAAGCAAGTCAATACCATTGGAGGGGCATTGGAGGGTACTCAAAGCAATCAGCCAGGGGCCATTGTGTTCCTTTAATCTACATGTGTATTTCCCAAGAACTCTATTAGTGAAGATGAATGAACTGTGCAATGTCCCTAATTTCTTCTAATTTGGAGCTGGGTTTTTATGGCACTCACAACCAGCACAAAACATGTCTGGCCCTCCAGAAGCTCTGGGCACGCTTGGGAGTCCTTTTTGCCTGTTGTAGTGAGAAAGGAGACAGACAGCAAGGTGAGGTGGAGCAGCGTATCCATGTGGACAGTCTCTAGGCTGACAGTAAAAGCCATGAAGGGAACTGGGTCCTGGTACAATTGCTGCCTCTTCAGCACCTGTCAGAGCTGGCAAACATAGGAACAAGACGATTTTTGCTATTAATCACAATGTAACATACAGCAAAATACTTCCACTCCCAAAGTGGTATATATACCCCCATACTTGTCCCTTATGCCTCCTTCCTGTGGGTGCATAATGAAATCTAAACAGGAATAATTTTGGTCCTGTTGATGTTTTTAAGAGAAATGAATGGCGTGGGGCTTCAAGCCATGAAATCAGCACATAAAATGCCGTGGGTTTTGCTTCCTTTCCTCTGGTCTTTATGTTGAATGGGAGCAATGAGGTCAGCCTGCAGGTGGGACTCTGCAGACCAGTGATGTGCAGCAGGGATCACTGTCCTGAGTGATGGACAGGACAGCAAATCATGGAGGGGAAGGTGGGAGCGGGGTGAAAAGGGGAATGTTCGTTATCAGAAGCCTGTGCCCTGTTTGCTGATTGCTCTGCATCACCCAATGAGCTCAGGCACTGGGCTCACCTTGCTGATGTGCCCCTCCAGAGCAGGGGAGTGGAGGTTCATGCTGTAAGGCTATATTAATGCAATCCTTCTTTACTTGTTTTCCAATTAGCCTAATTGAATTCGGATTGCTTAAAAGTGGGCACCAGAGACATTTATCTTGATGGGATGACGGCCTTGAGCTCTAGCGATCCTATTAACTGTAAGAACACAAATCCCAGGTAGGGCCCGTCCAGCAGTAGCTCCCATGTGACCTAATGCCTTTAATCTTCTCCTCTTCCGTGCAGCACACACACACACACAGACAGGCATGCACACACGTGCACACATGCGCACAGGTGCATGCGCATGCATACATGTGAGTTTGTGCAAGGCCTTTGAGAAAGGCCTTTAATTAACCTTAGAAGTTCACAGAATTGGAATCAGAGGCCTCTTAACTGGTTGGGATGGGCAAGACCCTCTGTCCCCCCCTAGTCGTGCTGCTGGGGGCAGAGGCAGCTCCTGGGTTTCAGGCTGTGCCCAGTGCACTGGGCAGCACTGGAAAGACCTGGCTGCATCTTCATCGCATCATCCCTTCAAGTGTTTATATGCATTGGTTGAGACATTCATAAACATGGGGGTGTATTTATATACACTGAGTTGGAGCAGTCAGTGTGCTGCCTGTCTGCTTTGCTGCCCCACTGTCTGACCCCAGGGCTCAGTGCCCATTGAGCTGTGCAGGGCTCAGTGCTCAGCTCTCTGAGTGCTTCCCCTGCTGCAGCTGATGGCTGTGCCCAGCTCTGGGGGTTCTGTGCCCCCAGCTCCGTGCTGGTTGTTAAGGGCTGCAGGATGTGGACATGCTGCTGGCTCTGCCATTGCTTGGGTGCCCTGGCTTCACTCCAAGCCAGCTGCTGCTACTTGCAGGTCACTGCTTCCTGGCAGCATTAGGGTTATGGTTGCACTGCATTGCACTGCACTGAATTGCATTGTATCTTCCTTCATTGGTTTGCATTGCATTTGTGTTAGGGTTAGGGTTGCACTGCATTGCATTGGTTTTGGCTTAAAGTTAGGTTAGGGTTGCATTAGGGTTAGTAGAAAAAGTGGTCTTGAGGTTCTGGTGACCACAACTACATGCTGTAAGCTCCCACCACCCAGGGACACTCCATCCAGGATGTCGTCCAGCACCTTGTGTGACCTGACCCTGCTGTGCCAGGCTGAAGCTTTTTATGTCTCTGGCTCTAAAAATGGTGCCTAAGGCACTGCAGGACCTGCCAGCAGCAGATCAGCTCAGCTGTGCCCAGTGCCTGGCCTGGCAATGGCCCTCATTGTGGGTGGGGGGCTCTCATCCCACTCATCCCATCCCCCAGCCACCTCCAGCCCCGCTCGCCTCTGCTGACCCAGACCGCATTTTGGAATCTCGTTAATCACTCGTTTGGTGTTTCTGACTGTACTTTCTTCTCTGACCCTTTAAACCACAAAAACGCTGATCCTGTATGTGCTTACGAACTTAATTAGCTCCTTTAAACCACCAGATGCTTTCAATAAGATTTTCAGGATGTCCCAGGCACATTTTAATTCAAAGGTCAAAAGTCTTAGGCCTGTTTACCGTGGCGTTTTATAGATAGGATAACTCAGCCTGAAAAGCAGCAGAACAGCACAGAGACTCTTAATAACCTTGTACAAATGCAGAGGGAGGTGGATGGATCCTTGCTAATCAAAGACCAATGGAGCTGGGAAGGAAGGGAAGGGAAGGGAAGGGAAGAGAAGGGAAGGGAAGGGAAGGGAAGGGAAGGGAAGGGAAGGGAAGGGAAGGGAAGGGAAGGGAAGGGAAGGGAAGGGAAGGGAAGGGAAGGGAAGGGAAGGGAAGGGAAGGGAAGGGAAGGGAAGGGAAAGGAAGGGAAGGGAAGGGAAGGGAAGGGAAGGGAAGGGAAGGGAAGGGAAGGGAAGGGAAGGGAAGGGAAGGGAAGGGAAGGGAAGGGAAGGGAAGGGAAGGGAAGGGAAGGGAAGGGAAGGGAAGGGAAGGGAAGAAGTAGATAAACCATATTATTGCAAGGGAAGGGAGGGGAGGGGAAGAAGTAGACAAACCATATTATTGCATTTATTCATTTTGAATGAATATTTTTATTTGACTGGGTGGAGACTGAGAGAAGAGACTTACAAACCTGTAGGGAGGTGCTACATATCCCCATTTGCATATTTAATTCACAAACCTCCTCGTGAAGAATTTACAAAGTGCTTCATTTTACACATTATCAGGGCCCTGTATGAGTGCTATTATGCGTATCAGCCCTCTAGGAGGGCAGTGTAGCTCCTGTGTGGGGTATTGTATATAATTTCTCATTGCTATGAGTGTCCTGCAGGTCCCCATCACATGCACACACAACGTGGTTGTCCCAGGTGGTAGGTAGCATTTTAGGCTTCACTTTTTGCCTTTATATTTACAGCAGCAGTGATAAAAAACAATCTATTTTTTAAAGGATCCTTGCAAAACATTTGAATATTGTTTTTGCTTTAAAATGTTTGAGTTGAGGTGTTTCAATTGCATATGTATATTTCTGAGAGTGGTATTAAATGAGTAATTACCTGTAGGTTATGCATTGGAAGAACAACTGTAATGGACAGTGAGATGTTTAGTAGCATTTTAAACACTTTGAAAAGGCACGCTTTTCCCCCAGCATTTCCATTTCTTTTTTTCTTTCTTTCTTTCCTTTTTTTTTTTTTTTTTTTTTTTTTTTTCTTTTTAAAGCCATCTTTTCCTTGAGGAAAAATGTTATGTTTAAAAATAAATAAATAAACAAATAAATAGAATAATTTCTGCCTTTACACTAAGCAACTACAGCACCTAAATGTACCCCCCTGGAGGCTTTGATCTCTGTCTCTCTCTCCTATTGATATGTATTGCCATAGAGATATGTAGGTGTACCCCTCTGCCCACTCTCACCCCCACCCCTGTGAGGTGGAGCTGGATTGACAGCCCTTGGGTCTCCCCTACATCACAGAACATTTCTGCTCAGCAGCCTGTTTGATTTCGGTGAAGGTGGCTTGTGCCTTTTCCTTGATCGCGTCCATGTCCATATTCTGAATGTTCTGCAACTGTCCCAGGATAGAGTCCTTGTCCTCTTCTTCTATCTGATCCTCTGCCACCATCTTCTGGAGGTCTTCTGGCAAACCCACGTCGTCTCCAGCCATCTGTATTTGGTTCTCATCCAGTTCGCTCTGACACAAAGGACAGAAAACAAAAGCAGTGCTCAATGGGATTTCAGGACCTAACAACGAGTCCCCTTTGGTTTGTTTGGCTTTGTTTGTTTTCACAGAACCAGGGGATCACTAAGGTTGGAAAAGACCTCCAAGATCATCCAGTCCAACCACCCACCTACCACCACAAATCTATGCAAAGAGTCCTGCAAAACCAATTGCAGTGATGGGATCTACCACAAACCCATAATTACAACCTCAGCACCCAGGTCTATATTCCAGTGTCATGTTAGTTTTGACACCTGTTTTCTGTTCCCGTTTTGGAGTTCCATCCCGGGAGGTTGCTCTTAGTTTTGCATTTTATGTACTTTCTATTGGGAAGAAAGAAGTAAAAGGTGATGGTCCAATGTCACATTAAAATAGGGAGCACTTCAGGCGGTGAGCTGCAGCCAGATGTGCAGAAAAGAACAGACCAAAGAATGGTCTGCACAGAAAATCATTGAAAAAATAAAGAAAAATATAAAGGTGTAAATAAATGGGGTTTCTGGCACTGAGGTCTGAGCGCTGCTCTAGGCTCTAGGCTCGCTTCCTGCCCGCCGGCTGCGATGCGCTATTGCTGCTGCTGTGTCAGCTTTAAACAATGGTGATTCTGTTCACATTTCGTGGTGGATTCCCGACGCATCCAGAGCTCAGAAGGACGGGATATTTTGACACAGTTCACACATCAAAGATAAGCATTAATGCCTCGTTACATCTCCAAAATGAAGCATGACAGCAGCAAAGGGCTGATATGAATAAGCGGCAATGCTGTCAGCAGGAGGTGTTCTTGAGAGTGAGGGGTCTGCGTGAATGAATGAATGTACGAGTGAATGGAAGGATGTATATGAGCAATGGCTGTGTAGTTTCGGGGCTTTATGAGGACAAGGCAGGTTGATGTGCTTGACTGCACAGACATTATTTTAACGTCACGTTTATTTGTTCTGTTTGTAGCAACTGTGCTGCTCTTAAATCTCCTTTCTCCCCGTATCCCTTGAGAAAAACACAGAGGGGTTTTGCCATGATGGATACTACTATGTGGCTAAAGTGGATGAGGATGCTGCCAACAGATCTGTGGGAGATAGAAACCATATCCCTATCAGCACAAGTGTTCTTTACTGGTGTTGTAGCAGGAGCAATGTTTTATGCTTTCCATCCACAAGCCCTGGCTATAGGATGAGGTACACCTCTGAAATGCTCAGTACAGGGAGATAAAATGATATGGAGTTAGTTATTGCAGTCCCTCAAAGCAACCTAACACTTGTGTTCTTTCTTTTAGGGAGACTTACCGAAGAAATCATCACTGCATGCCACCAGGTATTATGTGTAGATATGGCCATACAACACACACAGTCCACTTTGGCATTGCCAAGTACTGCTTGGCATAGCTCTGCAGCAAAGCCCTGTCCTGCTGAAGCCTGAGATGTGACGCACAATACTGTTTGGGGTTTCATAGGGATCTCTGACCCCAGATTTGGATGAAGGTAGCACAGTTCTGCCAGAATCACTGAAATTACACCTGCATTCAGCCTGGCCCTCAGCAGCCCTAACACAAGCTTCAGCAGCAGGGGTTTTGCTCACCCCTCTCCCAAAGCCAGCTACAGCCCTGTATCAGGATATACCCATCTCTGCAAGGCCTCAGTCACCCTTCTGGAGTCTCTGCCAGCACAGGAGAACATCTATTGCTAGTCCATTAAACATGCCTGGCACTGGCCTCTTGCCCCAGGGCCAGCTGGCCTGCGATGAGCCACAGCCATGCTATTGAGCTCTCTTGCCCTACAAAACAGGGTGCTCCCATCCAGCTGCCCATTGGGAATGCTTGTCCTCGCTCCCAAACCAGCCCTGTGAGCTGCTTGGGAGGCTGCCCAGGCCAGAACTGGGGCAGACATTGCTCTGACAATTCAGCAGCACAGATGATGGAGCCCAGCCTGGGAATGTTCTTTGGTCCTGACTGTCCTCCTGATGCAGTCAGACCCAGCCAGGTCTATTCTGTTACAGGAATGATCCAGCAGAGCTCTTGATACAAGCATACACACAGGCATAAGTAGAAAGGAGTCTAACTATATGCTGTAAGCAGAAGCAATGAAAGCTTGCAGACTAATTTAACCATAGTGCATCCGGAGCTGTTCCACTTTGGGCTGTTAAGGAAAGATTTGGATCATCAAGAAGACTCTTCAAATTCAGCATTTTTGCTTGCTTGCTTCTTTGTTTTCAGGTACTTATCTGAAGCCTGCATGTATCAAAGAACTCCTGAGTTAAGTTCTTCTTCCTTCTTGGTTAATATGCATCTCCTGTGGCACAGCTAGAGAGCGATATTCATTACACTGGGGCTTCACAGTATTCCTGTCTCAATGCAATAGAGCAAAAGCTGTTTGAGATGACGTGACGGCATGTTCTGCTCACCGTGAGATGCTTTCCTTTCAGATGTCTTTATCAGCACTTGCTATTGAAACAGCACCTGATGGCATCTGAATACTCACTCCCTCTGAATACCAGCGAATGACAAACTGTTCAGCAGCAGAGAACTGGGGGAGCAGTGCCCACGTCAGCACCTTGGGCTGATTTCCCCATCTGACCTTCTCTGCTGCATTCACTGGTTGTTACTGATGTCTCTTTCCTGGTTCTAGGCATGTTCCATGGTTGGAGGAGCTGCTCTAGACCCATCCTACTCATGCTTTAGATGAAAGCCTTTCATAAAACACCTCTAAACTCCATCAGATCAGACAAATAGCTTTCAAAGCGTATCTGATGGTGGAACCTTTATTTTCACCCTATGTCAGATACCAGATCTGTTCTTAGGTGACCCTCCATCGAAAGCTGCTTACAAGAAAGCAAGCTGAACAAAATTAGCTGGCAATATCACATGAAAAGCAGTAAAAACACACTTTCTTTTGCATGGAACTGATGTGCTGACTACTCTGCAAAGGCAAAACTGTCCATAGATTGAATGTCTCATGGCTAAAAACATCTTTCTGATGACAAACCTAAGTTGACAATTCTGTTAATAGGATTAGGTTCATTAAGGGACTGCTTTCTCTTATAAATCTACCCCAGATAGCACAGAGCTTTAGATTTTGCACTGAAAAGGAGGCCCTGCTCAGTCCTGAGTTTCACACTTTCATCTACAGTGTGTGCTTGGTGGATGATACTGGCAATATTCAGAGCTTCTCTTCGAGGCTGTTCTACCTGAAATAGCATGGATATTTCAGATTAAGGAATGCATTTGTGCTGCACTATCACAAGCTGCAGCAAAGCAAAAAAAAACATACCCTGGTCTGCATCCAAAGCAGAGTGGCCAACAGGGTGACTGGGGATCTGCAGTAAGAGTGGTGAGGCCCTGGCACAGGTTGACCTGGAGATGTGGAGCCCCATCCCTGCAGACACCCAAGGTCAGGTTGGATGGGCTCTGAGCACCTGGTGGAGCTGTGGGTGTCCCTGTGCATTGCAGGGAGTGGGACCTGAGGGCCTTTAAGGGTCCCTGTGAACATCCTTATGCCATTGACAGTATCACTTCTGAGGGTTTAAACTCAAATCCTTACAGAGCATGGTAAGGCTGCTGGGCAATGCTGTTAAGCAACTGTCTCAGCCTCGAAAAAGGAAAACAAAGCCTAACAACAACAAAAATCTAATGATATTTTACTGCTCATCCACTAATTAAAATGCTGGTGTTTAGAGATTTAAGCCTACAATCCAATCAACCACTTAAAATCTTGTACTTCCCTTTTTTACATAATTAATCCTCCTGTAATTAAAGTTGCCCTCAGGATATCTTTTCCCCTTTCTGTGCCTGTCACTCTGCTCAGCAGTTGCAGCCTGGAACAAGAGGCATTTTGAGGAGGAGCGTGGTGGATCTTCCTCATACCTGGGGATGTCACCAGCCACGCTCAGAGGGAAGGTAACATACATCCACATTGCTTGCAGGAATGGAGATAGCTTGAAAAAACAAACGCCCTGACAGAGAGATTGTGTATCTGAAACCATTTGTTGTATAGAGCTGCATTCACTTCCCATTTGCTAATGACAGATTTTTTTCCATGCTGTATATCTTGAGAGAAGGCCAATCCTCACCTGGAGGCAGCTGAAGTGAGGCTTTCTTTGCAGAATCATTTCCTTTGCTTTTCCTTTTCTTTTTCTATTAATTTTCCTTTTTCTTCTTTTTCTTCTTCTTTTTTTCTTTTCTTTTCCTTTTCTTTTCTTTTCTTTCTCTTTTTATTTTTTCTTTTTTTCTCTTTCTCTTTTTCTTTCTCTTTCTCTTCTTTTTCTTCTTTTTTCTTTTTCTTTTTCTTTTTTTCTTTTTCTTCTTCTTTTTCTTTTTCTTTTCATTTTCCCCTTCTTTTGTATTTTTTCTTTTCTTCTTCTTTTCATTTTTTCCTTTCTTTCGTTTTATTCTTTCCCCCCCTTTTTATTTTTTTCTTTGCTTTTCCTTTCTTTTCCTTCTCCTTTCTTTGCTTTCTTCTTTTATCTTTTTTTTTTCTTTTCCTTTTCCCCCCTTTCCTTTCTTTTCTTTTCCTTTCCTTTCCTTTCCTTTCCTTTCCTTTCCTTTCCTTTCCTTTCCTTTCCTTTCCTTTCCTTTCCTTTCCTTTCCTTTCCTTTCCTTTCCTTTCCTTTCCTTTCCTACCCTTTCCCTTTCCCTTTCCCTTTCCCTTTCCCTTTCCCTTTTCCTTTCCCTTTCCCTTTCCCTTTCCCTTTCCTTCTTTCCTTCCCACTCCATCCCTCTCCTCTTTCTTCTTTTCCTTTCCCTTCTTCTCCCTTTTCCTTTTCCTTTTCCTTTTCCTTTTCCTTTTCCTTTTCCTTTTCCTTTTCCTTTTCCTCATCATACCTGTTTCAGAACATCCCGTCCTGCTCCCTAGGGATAACACTCCCCTCTCTTGGGAAGTCAGTCAGAGAGGTTCTCGTTGCAAAAAAAATAAAAATAAAATAATAATAATAATAAAGAGAAGCCCATTTGATATACAGAAAAACGCATTTTTCACCCCAGGATACGAACGAAGGCTCCCAGACTGCCTCAATACAGACGGCACCGCTTTCTCTAAGTCACGAGGCTGGCTCGTTGCTGAACCACATCACAGCTCCGCTTCACGTTGAGCTGTTATCGCAGAGAAGAGCGGTGCAGTTCTACCAGCACGGCACCAGAGGGCTGCTGGGCAACCACGGATGGGCTCGGCGTCTCTTAACTCCGTCGGAAAAGCAGGAGGGTGGTTTATAACCTGAGTTTACATCGCGCAGCCGAGAGCTGGCAGTGAGAGCTCAGATCAGCGTGAGGGGTTGGAATGTCCTGATGGGAAAGCACTGGATTTGTTGGTGTTCTCTTGAATGTGTGGGTGAGGCTGCAGAGAATTAGGACAGGAATAGAAATAAAAGCCATATTTCAGAGCAGTGCTTGATGGATGAGAGCAATGCCACATCACACTGCTGGAACAGAGCAGTGCCGAGGTGTCTCCTGTTACTCAGCAAACATCATGGAAGCACTCTTCATAGCAGGACTGATAGGTAGATAGATAGATAGATAGATAGATAGATAGATAGATAGATAGATAGATAGATAGATAGATAGATAGATAATCCTTTGGATATCTTTTCTTTCCAGAAAAAAAATGTCTTCACAAAGTTTTCTTTTAAATGGAATCGTTGTAAAGTTGTGGTTTAAAGTATTTTGAGTAACTTGAAAAGAAAAAAAAAAGGAAAAGAAGGGGAAAAAAGGGAAGAAAAAGAAGGAAAAGGATGAGAAGGAAAAAAAAAAAGAAGAGAATTTAAAAAAAAAGAAGAAGAAAGGGGGAGAAAGAGGGGAAAAAGAAGGAAAAAAGAAGAGAGAAAAATAAGAAATGGCTCCCTTCAAACCATGCAGAGCTGTACAGCAAAAAGAAATGCTTGCAAACTCTTTTTCTTTGGTAATTTTGGGCTGTGGATAGGCCTTTGCAACACCACTTATTGAAAGCCAATGAAACCAGCATTGAGATGAAAGGAGGATCAGATGAAATCGCAGCACTTTTTTGTTTTCAGGTAATTGATGGTCAGTGAAGGATGTAGCATAGATTAGGACAGCAGCAGCCATCAGATGGCAGAGCCTATCCACGTAGCAGGACAACCTGGCTTTTATCTTCCTGACTCCCTTACAGTGCATCCCTCTGGTGGGTGTCAGCAGGCAGAGTCTGTGCTGCAGCCCCACACAACCACTTTGCAGGGCCTGTGCTCTATCAAAGCTGAAATCATGAGAGCTGACAGCTCCCAGAAAGGTTTCCCCTCTGTTTTTCTTCAGGTTGGGTCACAGTGGGGCAGACGCCTGCAGGTTTTGGGGTGGCTCAGTATTCCCTGCTGTGATAGCAGCCCTTGAGCCTTTATGAATGAAATACACTGGAGTATTAATAATTCGTTAACTGAGGATGTCTTGAATGTGTTGGACTCCCTCTTGATAGTTAATTTCGTTACTGCTGCTGAATTAATACAGAGATTAAAAAGTTGCATGGATTGTTCTCACCCCTGACTTGGGCCATCACCCCAATTAAACGCCTCATCACAGAACAGGAAGGGATGGGAAATGTGAGCCACGTACTAATAGAACGTTGTAATTACACAGAAACAAAGGCCAGGGTTCTAACTACCTGGGCTCCAGATTAACAAGGAATATGGATGGGCTCTTCGACCCCCTCACAGCAAGAAAGACATGGAGGCCCTGGACTGTGTCTAGGGGGGTGGCAGTAATGTGGTTTAGTGGTCAGTGTTGGTGGTAGCTGGATGGTTGGTCTGCATGATCTTAGAGGTCTTTTCCAACTTTGGTGTTTCTATGGTTCTATGATTTATGTTCTTGAAATTCCTTAGTGGTCATCACGTGAATACCTTTGTAGTTATGCACAGTAGAGCCAGGAACACATGACTTTAAGTTAAACACATCCCAGTTCACCCTACTTGGAAGCAGGGTGATATGACAAGGGCGTAAGGCAGAGAAGTGCATATCCTCATGTGATCAGTGGACCATCAGGCCCTGATCTGAGCTGACTGCAAGAAGTGGAATGAGAAAGACACAGAGACTGCACAGATCACAAGGTTGTGGCATTATCTGCAAAGGGAGAAGCAGGAAGATGAGGAAGATGAGCAGTAAGAACATGGAGTGGATAACAATAAAGTTCTCTGGAGGTTTGGATGGATGAAGCTCCAGGTGCTGATCTCTCTTCATTGATGATAAAGTCCCCACATGGCTGCTTTGGCTTGAGTGCTCTGTGTTGGGGCTGACACTGTAGAGAGCTTTGAACAAAGTGGAAAAGCAAAACCAAATGCCACAGAGCACTTGGGTGAACAGAGAGGGTTTCATTCCTGTGGCTTTGAAGGGAATCTCAGGTTTTAGGGAGTCCCTGAGTGCACAGTATAGCATGACTAAATGCTTACAGATATAACATTGAGATATTGCAGAAAGTGGAAAACAATGCCCTTTGGTGGTTTGGGGTTGGTTTTTATATGGGGGGAAGGGGGTGGGATAAAGAATGGGGGAATTATTTCATGTTTTTCTATATTTCCAGAGGGAACAGGAATGGTATTCCTCTCCTCTAATGAACAGCAAAAGCCAGGCACCTAGCCTGATGTTAGCACCGCATTCCAACTTCAAGCTGCTAAAGCCAGCTGCTGCCATCCAATGAAGTTTTCTGGTTTTGCCATCTATTCCTTTCCTAATGATTCTTCAACCACCTCTCTGCCCCTCTGTGGCTCCACTGACGTTTCCAGTGACCCACCTGCAATCCCTTTGAGCTCATTCCCTAAGGGGCAGCAGTCCATTTGGAGACACTCACTCACACCCCACAGAGACAGAGAGGACTTTCCTCCCCTTCCATCCCATAGCAAGGCACTGCCCACATCATCAGCTCTCCCTCACTGTGAGCTTTCCTTACAACACCCTGAACACTTCTGTACAGCCATCGACCTCCTCCTCCAGCCAATTATGATATGAAGCAGCACAGATTTCTGTCAGCACGTCTCTGTGTTTTGGTTTCCCTGGGTGTACTTTGCAGTGTCAGACAGCTCTGAGTGCTGATGGGTGTCCCTGTGCATTGCAGGGAGTAGAACCACATTGCCTTTAAGGCTTCCTTCCCACTCAAACCGTTCTATGATGACTCTACATCACCTGGGCCCCTTTGGGTCCCATACAGCAATGGCATCCCACTGACAAAGGCAGGAGATGCTTCCAGGCAAAGGCAGGAGCTGCTCCACATGCAGCCACTGGGCAAGACAGGGCTGTGAGCTGCACCTCACCTTGGGGAGTCGGTACTTCTCTCTCAGGTGAACCCTCAGACAGGCTCTTTCTGCCTTCTTTTGTGCAAACGCTGCGTCTCTTTCCATCCTGGAAAATAAGAAGGGGAAAAAAAAAAGAACAACCCAAAATTGTCTTCAAGGTATTGATAAAATAACTGTCCTTTACACTGAGGCTGCTGCTTCAGTAGCTGAAGAACTGCTGGTGCTGGAAGTTGGTCCTACATCATTAACAGCCCTGGGTGCTCTCTGCCAGCTCCAACCCCTCTCAGACTTTTCTGAACCCATTTAATGTCCCAGCGCTTCCTATCACTGTGAATGCCAGTTTCTCCCCTATGGAAAAGAACTTCCTCTAGCTGTGATTTCATAATACTTGCTGGTTAAATTTGAGATTCTTGGTTCAATCACTTACATCTACTTGCACAATGTGTGCCTTCAAAGATGTCTGGTGAACTGTGAGCTTCACAGTATTTAAAAAGGGATTATAAAGAGGAGGGGAATCAACTTTTTACAAGGGTAAATAGTGGTAGGACAAGGGGGAATGGTTTTAAGCTTAAGGAGGGGAGGTTTGATTGGATATCAGGGGGAATTTCTTTACTATGAGAGTGGTGAGGTGCTGGAACAGCTGCCCAGAGAGGCTGTGGATGCCCCGAACATCCCTGGAGGTGTTCAGTGGGTTGGATGGGGCCCTGAGCAGCCTGGGCTGGTATTAAATGTGGAGGTTGGTGGCCCTGCATGCAGTGGGGGGGTTAGAACTTGGGGATCCTTGGGGTCCCTCCCAACCCAAGCCATCCCATCCTGTGATTCTATGAGTTAATGTTGAATGATCTTCTCTCCTGCCTTCTTCCCCTTTCCTTTTCCATAGAAATTCTCAGCCAGAATTTGTTTTGTTCCAGCCAATATCCAACCTATTTGCCAGATGAAATGTTAATTTCCCTCTCCTTCTACAAATGAGTTTTGGGTTTTTTTTCCCTGTTCTCATTAATTGGAAGCCAACTTAAGCATAATTCAGCCAGTGATTAAGGGGATGGTTCCCCAGCCACTCCTCCATAGGAGCAGACAGGGGTTGCAGTGTTGGGTCGTACAGTGTTGGGTCGTACAGTGTTGGGAACATCCCCACTGGGACATCACATCCCTTCCAGCGACACCACTGGGTGCCCTATGAGACATAGAAGGGGAGGATTCTCTGCTCAACCTGAGCTTTCCATTTGCTCTGGTGTTGCAGGAAGACTCGGCACCCTTCCACCATCACCTGGGCCCTGGGATGCTGCAGGTTTAATTATGGAGCACAAAGTGCTGCAGATACAGGACTCAGGTATAGGGGCTGCTGCATGACAGCCAGTAGCAGGTGTGCAGCACTAACTGGCAGCCCCTTCTTGCCCTTAATGCTGGAGATTGCCAGCAGAAACAACTTGTTTGCTCCTCTGTACTGCACGTTCTCCTAAGAAACAGCAATCCCTGCCTTTCTGGTGGGTTTTGTTGCATTAAAAAATAAATAAATAAATAAACAAAAAGGCCAACAAAGCACAGAATCCTGGCCAAAGCCACGACACCCATGTATCAAAGGCCACAACCCCAGCAGAGCTCATCACATCTCTGACCTCTCTTACATAACCCCACAGCACGGACTGTCCTCAGCAAACTTCTTTCTGAAAGCGATTCCCATCTTCCAACCTGAAGCCACTCCTGCACTGACTCCTCAGCACGTTTCTGTGTGTCTGAAGACACACCACACTGGTACAAATAATTGCACTTCACAAGAGTTTTCCCCATCCCAGGGACTTGGGTTTGCTCTCCAGTCTCAGCAGAGAGCCCTCCCTCCAACCCACAGCTGATGACCAAAACATGAAGCAAAAATATCCTGTATTTTATTCCAGATCAAACGATATCTGTTTGAGGTTATATGATAGAAAGGGCTGCTGCTAAATACAGACCTGGATACCTCAGATTCCATCGGTCATTAACCTTTCACCTATAATCATCTTACGCAGAGGATTTACACAATCATTATGTAATTGATCATTAGAAGAACAGATGCATCTCAGATTTAAAAGTCAATTGTTTTCTCCATAATTATGCATGATTTGAACTCCCACATGCTAAAAGTCCTCTGTTTTTACCCCCATTTTCATACAGAAAAAGAAATAACACCTGTGGGATTTAACCAGCTGATCGATTTAAGTTGATCTTACAAAAAGTAACCAAAAATGCAGCAAAAAAAAAGGAGACACTTAACAACTTTTATCTAAGTCAGCATCACCCTTGTGGCATAACACACGCTACTTCTTCTACATCTGCCACCATCAATGTGGATAAAGCAAAGCTTACACCTGCACAGAGTTGTAGGGGAGCAAATCGTGCCCCATGAGAATCCAACCCTGCACCACAACCATCCTCACACCTATGGCAAAATGTGATAGATAAAGCAACCCCTGCTCAGATCGGATCCAGCACATCAACCTGGTGAGGGGGCAGAAGGAATGGAGGAGAGGGGGAGGGTGTCACAGAATGAGGGGAAAAAGGGCAAACACAGCATTTTGCCATCTGAAATTGGTGAGCTGCTGCTTTGGAAAGCCTCTAGCAAAGATTATTTAAAACAAAGAGGTGGAGGGGAGAGCTGAAGTTTGGGTTTCTCTCGGGGTATCTCTACCTGCCCAAGGTCACAAAGATGCAGCCCCACTGCTGCTAATGAGGGAACAGGTACTCACTTCTCCTCCACCATTTGCTTTTGGTACTCCTCATACTCCTCTCTGGTCATTCCTGCAGCAGCTGCTGGGTCGGAAGGAGTGCTTTCTTCTTTGCTTTCTTCTCCTCCACCTCCAAGCCCCAGATTCTTCACCTGGTTGCTCAGCATGCTTTTCATTAGGAAGGCCATCTTCAGAAAGAATGGAGCTACAAGCAAACCACCACGGGAAAGCCAAAACCAACCAACCAACACAAGAGTAACGTCCAAAATCAACAGTCGCAAGCAGGAGAGTTTCTACAGCCACAGCAGCTCCTCAGGGGCACAGTGCTAGTGAAACGTGAATGCCAAAACCAGTTTGTCAGCCATAATCTGGATTAAAGAGTGAACTCCTTAATATCTAGAGGCAGATGGTTCAGATTACACACACACACACAAAAATCATTAGATGCAGCTACCTACTTTTTATATTAATACCTTAAGCTAATTATAGGTCAAAAAAAAAAAAAAAAGAAGAAGAATGTGCAACGGCACTTTGACTTCTTCCATCTTAAAACTCTCACTTTCCCCAAGGATCAAAACAATCCCAGCGAGACAATGGATCTGAAATAAAACCCTGGTCCTGCTTTGTGCTCTGTATGGTTTATTCCATTCTTCCCCATTCTTCACCACGGCCGGTGCTGCCCACAATAGCTGTTGTTTTGGATATTAACTCTCAGTAAAGGAGAAATCTTTAAAGGAGAATCTGAGCTGCAGGGCATCCTTTACACGGATCCTTCATGCAGCCTCCTCATCTTTCCAGCTTCTGCTCACATCATTAACCCCATGCCTCTGTTCAGGTGAAGGTTTGCAGGACCTGTGACTTAGATAATAGGTTATTTGGGGGAAAAAACAGCACCTGCTAGGTCTCAGAAGTTCATGATTTGGGGTTGTGAGCGTTTGCTTTACTTTGCCTGACTGCACATGGCTTAATGGAATATTCTGTGGTCTTGATTATCTAAATGGTTCTCTCAGCACTCTCGTAATTTCACTGAGATGGGAGGATTCCAGCCTGCCTAATGCCTTAATCTGTATTAGAGCCTTTCTAATTAAAGCAGGCCTGTTACTATTTAAAAATGAGGAAAAAAAAAAAAAAAGAGAAAAACAAAACAAACCAAACAGGACCTTTTGTAATCCTGTATTATTAATGGCGAAACAAGAAACCTGGAATCTGTTTTTCAGATAAGAGTTATCACGGCAGCAGGAACTCCAAATCACAACAAAATCACTTTGATAGAAGACAGGTAACAAGGAGGTTCTTTGATTGTTTTAACCATTTTTGATACTCATTATGCATGTTCTATGCATAAATGGGTGTCACGAACTTGAGAACAGGCATTCTAACATTAGACTTGAACCTGATCACAATAGAAAGTGTTATAAGATGTACTGAAGTTACAAACCAGTGACTGCATCTTGGTGTTGATGAGGATCACTGACTTAATAAGAACTTACAGCCAGCTGCTTCTAAGTGCTGGTGCTTCCTCAGATGTAAATCAATGCCCTCTACTTACAGACTAAGTGCAATCGAGACTAAAGGCTCTGTTCCTGTGTTACCTGGTGGAACTGAGCAACTTCAGAAGAAAAAAAGCCCCTGATTTATATATCCAATCAACAGAGGCATCTCCAACATCAGAATAGACTCTGGAGTCATGAGACAGGCAAATCAAAGCACAAAAGCCCATGGAAAAGACAGCACAAAGCCACTATAGATATGCAAGCATCCAAATGAGAGACTGTGCTCCCAAAACAGCAGCAACAGACCACAGAGCTCAGACGTATCTGTGCACCTCTGGAAGGCCCTCTTCATTCCTCTAGAATGCAGCAGTCCGAACATAAGGTCACCTATAAAGAGATAAATGGGATATTTGAGTCTTTTTTAGCTTGAGGAGCTTCAATTAAAGATACACCTGTGTATCAGTTTGCTTCTGATTGAGGAAAGCCAGCAGATGAGATTGTTCACCTCCTTGCAAGTTACTGCAAACAGTCCAGGACAGGATAAATGAAACAAAACAGCCATGCACACACAAACCATCATGGAGACTGATCAAGGAGACTGGGCAACTTGTTATGGGCTGTTGTATCCAGAGAAACCAGATCAGAGCATCCAGAACAGGGCAGTTAGAGAACCTGGAGGAAGAGCTACAGGTGTATGTGCAACCTTCAGCTCAGAACAGGTCGTTTGTTTAATCAAAGCAGCCAGCAAGTTACTTAATTCACTGTCAATAAACCTCCAAGCTGGCAGGCTTGTTTTCACTTCACCTTAAACATCCAGCATCAGGCAGGGCTCAACTGAGATCCTGAAGCTCCCTTGGATCCTCCCCTGGACTTCAGTGACACGTAACAGATTACAAGAAAGAAGTTTATTAAAAATATGCATCTTTATTCAAATAATGTTATCTCTGATCTCCAACCCTCCGTTCACATCAGTCAGAAACAAACATCAGGAAATGTCAGCTGTGTGTTTTGTCTATTTTTTTAAACAGTAGAAAGTCTTCATCATTACAGCAATTGATGTATTGATATCATTTTCCCCAAACAATCAACAAAAGTAATTCACAAGTGACTGAAATTTGCTTGAGAGATTCAGGTGTGACCGTTTATTTAATAAGCTTTAACACAATGAGATCCCCTTGACGCTGCCAAATATTTGCTACTTCAAATACTGTTATTTTCTTGGCCTCCTCCATATTGTCAAACATACTGGATTCCAAGTTGCCTTCATCTGTGAGTCCTGATATTTCACTTGACAAAATGAAATGCCCTGTCAGTGTTAAGGAAATTCTAATAGCCCACCACAAGAAGAGGCCACACTGACAGACAAACATTCTCAAAGTCCAATTTTGTTGCTATCACCTCAGGAACAGACGGGACAAACTTTGGGCTGGGTAAACTGGGAGTTTTCCTTTGATCCAGTGAGTGGCGAGGCAATTACTGATGTTCCAGGGAGTGAAGACTGTGAAATGAAGCAAAGTTATCACTTTTAGGATGGTGCAATTCATACCTTCTGCTCACTAACACAAACGATCCCCAGTTGCACACGGACACAGGTCAGATCTACTAGCAGCATCGACACACAAGCTGAGCCCCATACCAAGGATACAATTGTAGATTCAAGTATGTTGCTAGCCTCTATCCCCATTTTTCTTTACAAATAAAGACAACAGCATTGTTTGTCCAGCTTTGAAACAGAGTTGTAATTGGAGAAATTCACAGTAACAAGAAATGCAGGCTCCCTCCAACTGACACATTGGAGATGCTCATCACCATGTTTGCACCTAACCTTCCAGAACACACTTGTTAGCCTTCCTGCCTTGCAAAGCCTGTATTCAGAGAGGGAGCTCACTTAGGTGTTGCACTGTGCAGGAAAGCAATTGAAAAGAACAACATTATTTCCAGAGCAATTTAAGAAAACATATTCAGTTGTAATAGCTTAGACTCAAGGCACCTGTAAATATTTGCTGGTGTTAGAACTGAATGGATAAATTCCTGTGCTGTTCTGGGTTCTCTGAAAAGGTTCTTTCATTGGCTTGTCCTGCTTATCACAGCAAGATGAGCCTGAGGCAGTGGTTTCTCCAATTATTACAGCAAAGTCTCAAATTCGGAAATGAATGTATAAAGCTCTATCATTTACAGCATGCCGCATACTGTAAGAACGTAAATAGGTGTGTAGGTAACATCAATTTATTGGTATGGCACAAACACCCACTTTTGGAGCACTGTGTTTTCGGTAACAAAACATATTGCATAGATTTATCACGTCTCCCAACCGTCAGGCACAATGCTAGAGTGTTCTTCATTACAGTGAACTTGGCAGCAAGCGCTGCACTCCGAGAGAACAGACTGTGGAACTGCAGGAGTAGCATGCTAGATTACACACACATTTTGCAGACTGTCAGACAGACTCGTCGTTTAAAAGTGAAATATCCAGACACATCCATGTGTATTATAGAATTGGAAAGAAAAAACATTTAAACATCATAGAATCACAAGGTTGGAAAGGACCTACAAGATCATCCCGTCCAACCGTCCTCCCACAACCATCATTTGACACGTAAATCAAAGACAAAGTCGCCACAGGTAAGTAAACAAGTCAAAACAAATTCATTTCGTGATTCTGATTTGAGCTTTCTCATTTGTTTCACTCCCGAAGCAAAACGTTCACCTGATGAGCAATACCAACAACATGTGAGCAGCCTTATGCTCTTGATATTGAACTGGGAACTGACACACAATACTGCTTCTGCAGTAGCTGCTGGGCTAACAAACATGCCTGAATCAACAGCTTGTGAAGGAACCCTTTCACAGTCAGTATGAGTAGTTGAGAATACTTGCCAGGTCAGTACTTAAATCAAAGCATCTGTATTTGATAACACGAAAGACATAAGACAGCTTTATAACAATAAAGGCATATCCATCAATTAAACACACCCTTAACAAATTCAGATTGGAAGAGGTATCAAACTATGGCACCTTTCCTAAAAACGTTCCAAAAATCTCTAAAATTAGACAGACTTCAAACTACCAAATAAAAACCTGGAAATCTTTCATTATACCAGAAGAAACTACGTTGTGTTTTCTCTCAATGCCTAAGAACAAAACCCAGAATAAAGAGACAAACCCCTGTCAGCTTGTCCCATACAGCTTGCTTGCATTCTATCCCAGATACTAACAGGCTGTAAAAGGCCTGTCTTTGTGTCCATGCACTAAAAAAGAACTTTAAATCTATACTTCACAAAGAGCTAAATTCCCAAAAATCATTCTTAAGCTATTAGATCCAAATAATAAAGAAATGAAATGCTCATAATAAATTTTCACCAGAAAAACAAAATAAAATAAAATAGAAAAGTCTAATTTTAGTGGGTTTTGTTTGTTTGTTTTTGCTGTTTTTTCCATTTTATCTTGTTTCGGTTTTGGAGGGTTTTAAAGAACAGTGGTTTTTTGTTTGTTTGTTGTTGTTTTTCCTAATCTGACATGGATTCTCAGTGGCAAGTTTTCGGCACACATCATTGCTTTGCAAATTCTCATGATCAACAGCCACTTAACAGGGGTCTTGCAAATCCCTCCTCTGAAATTCTGGCAAAACAGGAGGAATTCAGCGTTTGCCTTCCAGCATCGATCAGAAATCTCACTGGATACAGAGACCTAGACAGGATTTACAGCCTTCCCCCTACCTAGCATTGGCTCTGCTGCTCCCAGGTCTGCTTTAACTCTAGAATTAACAGCCTAAATAAGAACACATTTTGTTTGACAAAATAACGTAATTCACAGTACTGAAATGTATCAAACACTAAATTTTCCCTCTTGTACAGAATTGCATGATTTTCTGTGCATACATACTGCTGTTATGTACACACAAAAGGAAGAGGTCATCAAAAGAACTTTTTGGCTGCTGCTTCCTGTTGACTCCTGAAAGAAAAACCAGAAGAGTATTCATTAAGCATGAAAAACAAACAAACAAGCTATCTGGTTCAAACAAATATTTACTTTCTTTTTGGGATTAAAACTATTCCTCTTCAACAGAAACTTTGGGAGGTGGACAATAAGACACAGAATCACAGAGTGGCCCAGGTCAGAAGGGAGCTCAAGGATCACAAATCTCCAGCCTCCTGCTACATGAAGGGCCACCAACCTCCACATTTAATACCAGCCCAGGCTGCCCAGGGCTCCATCCAACACACTGAACACCTCCAGGGATGGACGGGGCATCCACAGCCTCTCTGGGCAGCTGTTCCAGCACCTCACCACTCTCACTGTGAAGAACTTCGCCCTGACATCCAACCTAAATCTTCCCTCCTTCAACTTAAAACCATTTCCCCTTGTCTTGCTGTTATCTACCCATGCAAAGAGTTGAATCACACGGTAAAAAAGTCATATCTTAAGTCATGTGGCAGAAAGCAGAAATTTCCTCTATTCATAAAAATACATGCAGCATGACTGCAGTTCCAATTCTGCGTCACAGACAGAAACAAATTCTGGGTAGAAAATAAACTGTGTATGAATCTTAAATTCTCTAAAGCTTCTCAACATCTGATTTTCCTTTGCATGACAGGAAAGGAACTGTGCAATTAAGAAGTGATTGATGAGCTGGCTTGTAATGGGTCTTCGTTTTTCCTCTGACACAGAATATTTTTATTTTTCTCAGTGGATAAGGAGGCAATGGATCTATCATGCACAAAACCTAGAATTAAAGGGCATCAAGAAGAAGAGAAGGGGTCTTGCTCATTTACTCCTGGAAGCCACCTTCCCCACTGGTGGCATAATGTGACATACATAAGTGTATTCTCTCCACTTCATGGTGAAGCAGACACACAAAGATAAGTGCCACCAGCTACATTAGTATCATATTAATAACAGTTACATTCCACAGAGAGAGCAAACTGCGTTTTCTCTTTGAAGAGTACTGCAGCTATCTTGGTCCCTTTATTTTGATAGCAGTGTGCATGAGAGAAATAGGAGAGAAGATCACCAAACAAGTCCTTACTCTCCATAGATTAGAAGTTCAGTTTATCCTTTCCATCAGTATTTAATTTGAACATTACGATGTCACACGGAGGAAGAAGAGAGTTGAGCAAACATTCCAATTTAAAAATAAACAAACAAAAAAACCCCCACACGACACTCAGAGCTCCATCAACAATCAGTGACACTTCAGCTCTCTCTGCGTAGAATTAATATCACTAAGAAAAAGCTAACTGAGGGATTTGCCAATTTTGCCCAAGTGCTGGTAGATACAGAGAGCAAAAATTTGGATCACATCAGATTTTGTTGAGATATTAATAAACTTCAGTAAATCCAGTAGAGAACCACAAGAACGACCAAGGACTGGAGCACAGGCCTCAGAAGGACAGCCAGGGGAACTGGACTTCATGCTGGACAAAAGCAGACTCAAAAGGCCTTGACACAGCTTTCCAGTGCCTGCGGTACATCATTAATGAGACTAAGTTTCTTCATAGGGAGATGCACATTATCAGACAGAGAGACAAATTGAAACAAGGAAGGTTTCCACTAGATATACAAGGAGGGGGGAAATAAAACAAGCCTCATTACACTAACAAATCATTGAAAAAGGGGTCCCAGAAGAGTAGTGAGCTTTCCATCCTTTGAGGTTTTAGAAGATCTGATCAGTGTGAACCCTAAATGACCTGGTCTGAATTCAGTGATAACCCTGCTTTGAGCATAAGGCTGAACTAAAGACCTCCCAAGGTCTCTTCCAATCTGAATGACTGCTTGTTTTGAAGATTAATATGCTCATATCACTGCAATGCTATTATTTCCCCTCGGAAGTTCTAAAATCACTTGCCCTGATGGCTTTAAAAGAAAAATATACTTACCTGTACATGATATAAGCAATGAATAACACTGTTTGCACTGCTACAAATATGAAGAAGTGCATTGTAGATAAGCACGATGGAAATGGTGGCAAGTCTGGACATTTTGGTTTCTCGTTAGATGGCTAAAAAGATAAGAAAAGCAGTATTTGAGGAAAGAGAAAACAGGATACACCATCAAAAGACTGGTACAGAAGATACAAAACAAATGTGATCTAAAAATTAAAGTGCAATCAGAAAAAGACAAAATCGACAGCTACTCTTGAGAAAGTCAGAGTCTAACTCTCTGTTTCACTTTCCTCTTTATGTTTCTCAAGCAAGCTCAGCAACATTAACCTGAGGGTCAGAGGGGAAAGAATAAGTCTTTAGTAAATTACTGCAGAAATCAAAGCTAATTCAGCTTAGTTGTTACCTTGGCAAGACTAAAGGTGCTCCTGAATGCTAACACTGTCATCTTTCACACTTAGAGACCTTAAGTAGTGTTTGCATAAGTTCTCCCTGATTAAACCTCTCCCTTCTGTGTTAAAGTTTAGAAGTCTCCTCCACAAAGAGCTGTTAAGGAGGGAGACATATCCAAAAAAACACCTAGAAAAACTAATTGCATGACCTTGTTTCCACAGGAATTAGAGTAAAAATCCTGTTCTTTGTGCAAAACTTCTCATCAAGACACAGATCATACAGTTGGGTCAGGGCAGTGCAGTTTTAGCAAAGCAGCTTAATGAAGGATTAATTGCTCTGTAAATTGCATGCTGGCTCATCCCAGCTTTTTACTAACAGCCAAATAAAGAAGTATTACAGTCATGCCTTACACTAACAGCACATAAATTACCATATTCCGTTGCACTAGATGCTCAATGTCCCTTTTCACTACGTGAAGGTGTTCTTTGATGTCATTGAAATGCTGTGTTGTTTCGTAGACTCCCGCGGCAGAGCCAGGATGCTGAGCTCCACTGATCAACCTCAGAGTGTCAGCCATGGCATTTCTGAAAAGAGACAGACAACAAAACATCATTCAACACATAACAGTTCTTATATGCACAGCATTTATGCTGCAAATACTCTAGCCCATTAAGATCAGTTTAAATTACCTAACTGCCCCAAAATAAAGATTTCTAGCTTCCAACAAAACCCATCAAGAGGTAATTCCTCAATCAAACTATCACATTAAATGCTTGATTCCACAGACAGTTTCAATTTGTACAGCACAGCATCTCCTAAAGTCGCGCTGAAAAGAAGATCTGGCAAATATTCTATTGCTAAACATCTGCTTTGCCCAACTGATGAAGTCCAAAACAAGTCTTTCATCCACGGCTCCCGCCAAGGCTTTAGGATAAACAGAGAATAATACAATCCTTGAAGAAAATCAAAGCTGTTTCAGAAAAGTAAATAAATAAAGGCAGTCATGTAAGAAATAAAAATAAAGAAGAGGCTTTAGGGATAAGAAAAGATTTAGATACAACCTTGTTTCATGATTATCATTTATGCGAGAAACTCATTTCCCATACGCACTGTCATAATACTTAATATTGCCTTCACATGAATTAATTTTCCTGCTACAGAAAATCAAATTAAATCCCTAAAAAGTTCAGGCTCCATAACTAGTTTACCTCAAACAAAACTAATCAATGAGAGAAAAACACTTAATCTCTAATCAATACATTTACAGAGTTTGTTGCCGGCTGTGATGTCTCTTTTCAGTTGCAAAGAGGATTATTCTTCAGCTAAAATATTTATCATGTGAATGTTAATCTCTCCATTATTAACAGAATAATGAATCCAGATGTATGTCTTTGGATTCCTTTTTAATTCGCTTATAACTTTACATTTTTGTGCAGATGAGAGCTTGCTTTGATGGCTTCGAGGTAAAGTCTTATCTCCTTGAACAGCAGTCAGCAATTTAATATTAAACTGAACCTGAATGTCACTGGGTAAATCAGGAACAATACATCATCTTAAATGCTACATATATATTATAGTGATTTTAAGCAGTTTGTATTTGATGGAAAACTCCAGGTTAAGTACCAAAATCTAACTGTTTCATAAAGCATCTTCATAAAAACAACGCCCATCTTTCAGCTTTGCATCAGTTTCAAAGACACAAAAACAAAAGAAATAATAATAATAATAATAATAATAATAATAACACAAAAAAAACCTTTCAAGGTATGACACATATTCAAAGGCACAGCGACAACTCTAAGAACTGCCTTGAATTAGTGCTGTAACAATTGATTTTACAAGTTCTTCACTGGAAGGCTTCCTTAAATGACCCACGCAAACCCCAGCAGAAACACTGCCTAATTAGCACTGACAGCACTTCTGTCCACCCACATCTACAGCGCTGCTATCTTCAGCCACTGCTCTCAGTGCTAAAGCAGAAGTGAGAGTGGCTGGGGACATCTCCCTCCATCGCTGTGCAGTGAACACAGTCAGGCACAGACGGGCTGATCCACTTTCTCTGATCAAGCACAATAACTTCCCTAAACAGACACGGCCTCTATCAAATTTAATTTACGTGACTTTGGCACAGACAATATCATGCTGTTAAGTTTCTACTGTATGAACATACAAGATTCTTCTGTAATCAGATGATTAAGAAATCCACAAATCTTGACAAGAGAATTACTTAGACCGTAAGTCCTTTTCCTCCGGGATGACCAGCAATGCAACAGCAGGCTGTTCATTTCTATCTATAACATTCTTTTTTTTTCCCTTTTTAATCTAAGAAAAATATTAAGATGGCGTTACACAAACTCATACCTACTAAGCAGTCACTGAAAGGGCAGACTGCCAATGTTAACAAGAAAATCTAATTTGCTTGCGAGGTATAAAGATTTGTCAAGAATATTAACAAAAGCTTTCGTGGAAGAACAAGTGCAAAAAAAAAATGGAAGCACTAATCTTTATTCTACAAGAAGCTGACCTACTTAGATGAATTACAAGATCTGCCCTTGAACTAATACTGGAAAAAGCAACAACAGCAACGACAAAAACAACAAAGCAAAACAGAAAAACCCACAGTTGCTTGTGCACCACAGTGTCCAGTTGTTGGAATGGTTTCTGTTTGGGGTTGGTTTTGGATTGTTTGCTTGCTTTTTTTTGTTTTTAAAGCTGAAGATAATAAATGTTTTCACTACTGTGAATGAAGTGTTAAAGACACTGCAGCTAACAACAGCAACATGTAACACCTTGGAAGCAGCGTACAAACATCACCACCAAAAAGGTACTGTCTCAAATCCATTTCAGCAGAGCAGCACCTTCAAGACAAAGACTTTCACTTCACTTGGTAACTATTTGAACTGCACACTTCATCAGCTTTGAAGACTTCACCTTAAAGAGCAGAACTATTAATCATTTGGGAATGTTGCAAGCGTCCCTGTAGACACAGAAGTTTCCTGAGAGCATTAACTGGCAAAAGTCCCTGATTAAAGACAAAGCAAGACCAACACAAAACAGAGTCCTAATGTTTAAGTAAGACAAGCCCCGCAGAACTGTCACACAAATGAATCCAACCAGGCAAGGAAACAGCTCCAACCATCACTGTCTCCCTTACTGTGATGGCTTTCAGTAGCAAAGGATATTGATGTATCAGTTGAAGGTAATGGAACATTAATATTTACGCCATTAGAATATCCAAAATACCTTCAAATGACAGCACGTAGCCCATGGATAAAGAACATGTACTTTTATCACAGCTGAGCTTGAAACTGTTTGAAAAAATTTTCCTCTCTCCCCCAGCCCACAAGAAATGAGGATAAGTAAAGTAGTTTGCACAATATAATGTACGTTAAAAAAAAGCCATCTCTGCCATCCCTACACACCATAAGTGACAATTTAATACGTAGGGTGGGGGGTTTTTTGGATATATTTCTGAGTGCTAGACAAATCAAGGTATCTTCAGTCACAGTCAGGATTCCAGCACCTCCAGAGGTGGAGGCCATAAAACCTCTCTTGAGAAACAACCAGAAAGTTTTTTTCTTTGGTGTAAAAACACCAACACAAACTGAAATGCAGGAATTTCTTAACAAAAGTTTTATGTCTGAACAGAAATTCCTGCATTTCAGTTTGTGCCCACTGCCTCCTATTCTGTCATGCAATGGGTCTCTGGCTGTCTTCCTTCCCCGACCACCTTCACCAATGTAAAACTCAGGTATTTATACCCACTGGTAAGATCCCCCCTTCTCTCCAGGCTTTACAATCCCAGCTCCCTCACTTTTCTTTGTATGACAGATACAAGCCATTGATCATTTTCACGGTCATTTGTTGGACAACATCCTGCATGCCCACGTCTTGCCTTGTACTGCAGACTCTCCCAGAACCCTGGACTCCAGACATGGTACCATCTATGTTGATTAAATTGAACTCTCCCCAATGGCTCGCTAGCAGTGCTCTAACACAGCCCACAGTGCAGCTGGTGGTCTTTGCCATACAGGCACATTGCTATTCCACATCTTGTCCCCCAGAAGTCATGTTCATTTCTGTAAAGCTGTTCTCCAGCTGATCCATTCCCTGCCTGCACTGATAAGTGGAGTTACTATTCACAGCTGCAGGACTTTGTAACGAAGGTCACTTCAAAAGTAATGACCCCTATTTATTTCCAAGGACACTACAACAGATACGAAGAGCACAATGACACTATTTGATACAGCAAATTCCAAGCTGACAATCACTTTCCCAACATGGTCACCACCATCAGCTCTGCATTTTTGGCAGCAGCAAACTAAAGCTTCCAGATCTGCCCATGTTTCAGGTGCCATGAACAGACAATGCTCTGCAAAGGCCTAGCCTTACTTCAGCTGATTAAAAATGGTTAGCCTACAATGGAACTGATAGAGGGAAAGGAAAAACAAACAGTAAAGAAACCTCTCCAAGGGTTGTACACACAAGCATTCCCAAAGACTATTAACATATATATATATATATATATATATATATATAACTAGTTTGTGATGTCCAACTCAATGATGCTAAGAGTTATGAATCAAAATATATATATATATATATATATATATATATATATATGTATATATTCAACAGATGTAAGTTGATGGCATTTACATATTGCTATCAATGCCCTAAAAATCAGAGCAGCAATTTTCCATGAGGTAGCAGGTTATCAAACCAACCATCCTATGGAAACAGATTGTTTTCAAAGGCAATGTACTCACCTTATCACTGCAGTGAAATCTCACGATAAATTAAAGTCCACTGGGGAGACAATCACCTTACAGACAAAAACTTACTTCATATTTATCACAGAAATGAAAATAGTCACCACTGAATAGTGAACATACAAAAATGTGGATTTTGTCAATATTCTCCTACTGAGATAATAAATACAGGAAGTGTAAAATTCAGAACATATTTAGAAAGCACTTACTTCATTTCATTTACTTGTTTAATGACCTCTTCCTGAGTTTTCACAACTGTATCAATCCCTTGCTGGGAAACCTGGTGTAGAGTGGGGAGGGAAGGGTGGGAAAAACAAATCAAAGTTACCTTGGATAAAGTGATTGTGCTTTTTGAAGTTAGGCTGAACTGCCAATTTTAGTGCATTTTTTGAACATACCTGTCCTTGCTGACCTGAGACAGCTGCTCCTCTTTTAGCAATCTCCTCTGTGACTGCAGAGACGTACCTCCGCTGCTCATCAAGAATCATGTCCAACTGCCTATTAAGCTGTTTGATTTCAAGATGAATTCGGTTCTGCCCTTCAAAGATTTGCCTCAGCTCACGATCGCTTACAGTTTCAAAAGGATCATCAGCTGGCAAGAAAAAACAACAAAGCACAGGCAACTGTTACACATATGCATTTCTCATCTCTTAGATTGTCATTCCTGTACTGCTAAAGCTTCCATCTGAAATCAGTGGAGAAACTCCTTAAACCAATACATGCTGAGAGCTGCAGGTGCATGTTACCAGCATGTAAAAAAGGGTTAACCCAACACTCCTTGCAATCAGCTCATTTGGCCAGTATGCCACAGCATCAGGCTCTTGTTCTGAATATCCTTGAAAGCAAATGTTTTCCTTGACAACTGAAAAGCTGCTCTAATAACTTGCCTGGTTGTCCTTGCACATCAGGATGTTCCTTTTGAAATTCTTCTTTCTTTTTATCCAATTCTTGTTGAAAGTGTTCAAATTCTTCTTGATACTTCTCTTTATCTTTTTCAGGAATTTCTGCATCTGGTGTGGGCTTTAATACATTACCAAAGGTAAGAAGAAAGGAGGGAGAAGAGGATTTTAATGGTCTCTACCACCCACACATGACTCATTGTGCAGCAAACAGTGTCTAGATTTCAGGTTTGATGATACGAAAGCACACTGAAGTTGAATTGAGGAACCACAACCCCATGGAAAATCCTAGCTTTCTCCTGGAAAGTATACTTTCTAAAATCAGAGAGTCAAGTTTTACAAGGATAGATGCAGTCTAACAGTAGAGAAGCGTTCTACAGGAATGGGAAGTTGAAAGCAAAACCAGACTTATCTGTCCACGTTCTAAAAACAGTGTGCTTTTTTTAGTTTATTTGCATGTTTTGTTCTAGTACCACTATTTTTGTTCATTTGGTGTTGTTTCAAGAGTTCTGCTCTCAAACTTAAGTAAAATGCTACTGAAACACTGCAGTATTTCTCATTTTTTTCCAGAACAGGCAACAGCACAGCCATGTGCAAAAATCCTACATATAATTACATAGACAATGCCAAGATCTGACAATTAAATATAAAATGTACCAGCACATTTTACAAATTATGCACAAAAATACTTACTACTTCCTTCCCAGGCTCAGTCAACTGGAAAGTCAGGAAAGACAGGACGTCATGGTCATCTGGATAAAACAAAACCGAAAACCAACACTGTGAATTGATACTGTCACGCATCATGAAACATCCTGCAGCTTCCCAGGCCAAACTTGCACTTGCAAAGGATCTTCAGCTGAAAGTATCCTCCCAAAAGTTTACACAGTAGTGAATGAGGTTTTGATTAACACCTCTCTCAGCTCTAGCTAGGAAAAGGCCCACCAGAAGTCTGGGAGCAGGAGGGCATTAGTTACTTTATCGTGATCCAAAACTGGTATAATGATTAATACCAACAGTGAAATAAAAGCTCTCTTGTAAGCCTTGCTAGTGTCCATACTGTCTGCCATAATGCTTAACCCAATTATGTTTTACTACCTGCAAGTCCCCCTGTTGCTGCAGATATTCCAAAATATCCTTGCGATGGCAACACCAGTTCTTCCACTTTAGCACAGAATTCATAGTCTTCCTTATCCGGAGTAAATCCATTGTTAATTAATACCTACAGAGAAACACACACCTATAGTTATTAACCACGAAAATCCACTTGTGCCAGTAGCTTTGCTTGAGGAATTTCTGCATCTGGTTGTTAGTTTATACTAATGGTCACAAATGCAATTCATCAGATAAACCTGTAGCCAGTAGCAGAATCCAAAGACTGTTTGATCTCTGAAGAAGTTTCCACTAGGGAAACGCATAAGCTGATTCAAAGTTCAACATGAACAAAATTCTACATTTTCTACTCATCACTCCTGAGGACATACTGTACAAACATCAGATTTATACCAAAATATATTAATCTCAGTTGCAAGAAGCACAGTAAAAAATTAATATACGGAAACACTCATCAAGATCTAAAAACATTAACTCTAGTTCACGAAATTCCTGACTTGGAGATCACTAAAGATTAGACTCTCAAGTTCACATCCCATTATGATTCCGGGCAACACATGTTTTGTAGAGTCTAGTAGAGTCACCCTTATTGTTCTCCAGTTAATCAAAGCTTAAAGAGACTGCCTTTTTCCCCCACATATGCAATGCAGAACTGCTAGGGTTAGCAGCACCACCTGGGTCAGGAGTTCTCAGATAAAGCATCAAGGACTGAGCAGCTTAAGAAGAGAGCTGCCTCAGAGTCCAAAACTTCATTTTCACTGAAGACAAATGCACAGCCTTTAACATTACGACACAGTACAAGGTCCACTTTCCTTTAGGTGCCCTCATGTTTATTCTGTGGAGAAACTTTTACTAAATGACAGATGCGTGCTTTAACTGGCTAATAGTACAAATAGTGTCTGAACTACAATAGTAACTTCTTCATAGAAACCAGAAGAAAAAGCAAAACTTCATGGCTGTCTCAAAACAGCACATTTGTATTTTTCTCTCCTTACTGAGGAGGTGCCCATAACCATCTGAATAGTACTTAGGAAGTCTTGAGTATGACCTTACACTCTTCTGTCTCCTTTAACATTCTAAGCCCTAGTACAACTTGAGACAGGAACCCCCAAGCAGCAAATTTAAGTGTGCTGTCAAAGAGCTTTTTTAAATGAATCACATTTCAATTATCTTCAACAATCAGCTGGAAAACCCTCTGCAGCTCCACAGTCAGCTTGAGCAACGCTGTCTGATCTAAACCACTTGGAAGATGAGGCACATAGGCTGGCTTTGGAATACTGGGCAGGTAGGAGGACACTAGTGGGACTGACCTCTAAGAAACACCAGAAAAATCAGCAACATTTGCTGAATCAGCTCAGGAAACTTCATCTGCACTGTAAGAACTTGTGTGGTCTTTGAACACAGTGCACCTCATTCCAGCTCCGGTGTTACTAAGATCCACATTTAACATAAAAGGTGGGGTGGTGGTGAAAACAATTGCAACCACCTCACACTTAAAAAGCTGAGAAACATGAGCAATTACGTTATTTCAGAGTACTTACAGTCAGTGTTTTTTGGTAGTATGTGATTTTTGCTCGAACTGGATAGGGCTTGTTACGAAAGTCCCTCTGACAGGAAGCCAGTGCTTGTGTGGAACCATCACTGTGCAAGAAGACAACTTGCATAAGGCTGTGCCTTATGATTTATCAACTAATGCAGAAAAGCATCAACGTACTGCTAAGAACCACCACTCTATTTTTTCATAACATAAAAGCCATAGCAAAACATGTTTCCATTGCACCAATTTAAGTCTGGGCTCAATGGTGCCAGGTATTTTACACACAATAGTACAGATGGAAATCAGTAAGGGGAGGGTCAGTTTGTTTTAAGTCATTCCCACACTCATCAATTAATTACAGTCTGGACCAACCCCAGCTAAGCTAAATACTTCTCAGAAAACCCAGAAGTATGTTATTTTTACTTTTGACAATAAACCATCAGAAATCAAAACCAAACCTATCAATTTATGAGCAATTAGTTTTCAGCTAGTCATTCCCTTGAGTTATTCGCCATCTATGGAATGCATCTATAAGCAATAGAGGTAAAAGGTCTGTACATCCATTCATTCGAGCTCATCCATCCCCAAGCCCACATACCACTTCAATATCCATTGCCTGTTCCTGTGCTCTTACTGCCAAAACATCATTATAACAAATGGAAAAACCCAAACACAGGAAGACAAATGGAAAAAGAAGTTTCATAATAAAAGAAACCTTTAAAACACTTCTCAAAGACTTCCATGCAAGATCTTATTATTCAAAAGAAAAGATTCACAACAAAGCCAAGGCTGAAAATAAACTTACTTCTGATGGTCATACAGAAGCTTCCCATCATTGACCACAACAACCACACCAGGATTGTTTTTCTAAAAATTAAACAGAAAGAAAACAACTATCAAACAAATGGAGTAGGTTAATTCAAAGTGAAATATACGTAACATCACTGATAGGCTTTTGATGATAAAGCATGTAGACTACAACAACACTACAGCTGGTTTTATTCTGATTTCATCTTGATGTATAGAAAGCAAGATGTCTGAGCATGTCACACTGTGCACCTCATAAAAGACTGCCACGTTCTTTGTACAGCCAGTAGAAGAAAAAAAAGGGTTTTTACTATACTACCAATCAGCATCACTTCACAAACATAAACATAAAATCCACCGATAGAAGAAATGTACATGCAGCAAATACACTGATCTTAAAAAGCACAGATGATTACATCTGACTCTGGCTATGTAACTCAGAAAAACATCCCAACAGACAGCACACTGGCATCCCACTGACCTCACCAGTCATCAAAGAAACCACAGCAGCTATCTGTCAGAGACTAAACAATTTGTCACACGCATCCCTGGTCATTCAGACCAACAGAGACATGAGAACATGCTGAAGTAAGAGCAGAACAGATTTAGTGTTCTGCCAGTTGGGTTTAGAAAGTTAACTCTTCCTTTTAAAGGAACAAAAGATTTCAGAGACAATCTCCCCCTCAGCATTCCTATTCACCATCTCCAGAAGGAATATGCTGTCCAACTGGACAGACTCACAGTTCTATAGAAAGGAAGACAAGCCTTAAATTTCAGGAGCTCAAGAAAAAACCTAATGCTCAATTCACAGCACGGGGATGGTGGTCCTTTAAAACCTTAATAAACCAGCACAACTAAAGTACATGATTGCTTTACTTCATCATGTATAGTGTGGAGACAACAGAACTGCAACCAACACCAGCATCAGTTTTTACTTCTCAGCCATGGAGTCTGGTTAGATACACTGCTTCAAATCAGCATTATACGCTCTGTACAATCCAAATACTTCAATATCATCTCCTTGCAGTTTACTTTAGTGTAACAATGGTGTTAATTCAGATCAATTCAGAACAATACCAACAAGAATTAATTACCTCCATGGAAGTGGAAGAAAGCAGTAGGCTATCATAAACAAAAAACCAACTCTCACAACTCCATGATTTAGGACATGTCAGACCAACACAAGCATGGCAAACGCTTTGTTTCAACTGCATGTTGCCACTTCCTTAAAAACAGGTAAATTTGTATCACACAGACTAAACTCATGATTGGAGACTCAGTTCTGAAGTCCTGGCAAACAGTCTTGTTTACATGCAGCTTTGGACAGATGGCACCCTTACCCAGCCAAGCTATTCTAGGGTCTGTGTACCTGACAGCAGTCAGGAGAGCGGGGAAGAAAAAGAAAAGATTTCAAAATTCTTATCAGGTTGAACAATATTCCCTTTCTTGCCTTTTTAAGATGAGAAATATAAATGCCACCCTCAGCCTGTCAACCCCTATATATGATGCTGACTGCATTTTAAAACCCATCTGTAGGAAAAATAAACAAATGGAACACCCTAAATTGTTATACCTACAAAAGCAGAGCTAGAAAACTGAGGGAGAAAAAAAGAGAAAAAGATGAAATAGTACTGGAAAAAAACAAAGCAGACAAATTGTTTTATTAAATTTCTGAGGATCTTCAAATCACTCTGGAATGGGAAAAGTTAAGTAGGTACAGCAAAGCTACCAAATTTTAGGGAGAAAAAAAGCAAAGCACTGCCATCCTCACTGCCATTAACCACTCAAGTCAGATTTGTTCCCAGAGAAAGAGCATTTCCAAGGAACGGCATGGAAATGTGTCTCCCTGTGGCATATTTTGTACAATATGCTGCTTCCAAAGCATAAATCTTCAGAATTATCACCATTTTGAACTACATTTGGAAATCCCCAATTTCAGCTTCTAGGTGTGCCTGTTTCCCCTCCAAAGCTCACAGATGAACTAAAACTTAGCAGACTACTTACAAGTAATGCTTCTGCTTTCTAGCTTGGACCTCTTCCCCACTCCTCAACCCCAACACAAAAAAATGTGTGGAAAAGGTCTAGATGAAATTGTGTTAGGGAAATATGATTGTTTTAATGCAGTGCTTCAAGAGGTGGGGGGGTAATAGAAAAGTGACGTGCAATTTTTTTTCCCCCAAAGCTGTAAGTGCCAAAAAAGCAGGAAATGAATTTTATCTTTACTATAAGAGTTTGCTTCCAACCAACCTTCCCATCATTGTCAAAGGAATCAAAGAAAATTCCAACACCATTCCACTTGTCAGCTGCCCCAAACACGGGACCTTCCATGCCTTGCTCCTCCGTAAACCAGATTGCCTATAACAGAAAGAAAGGAAGATCTGTAAGCCCACATCCACCTTTTGACTGTGTCTCTTTCTTAAACCAGAACAAACTCAATACCAGTCCATCGGCTCCAATGCGGCCTCTGCCTGTAACACGAAAGGTCACTTCGACTTCCCAATATTCAAATATTGACTTGTTTTTGGTCCACACTGATCCCTTCTGGCTTTTCAATGACGTTGTTATACGAATCTGATCCGCGCTTGGGATGGCATCTGTAAAGGAGCAAACACTTTAACTGAGCACTCAGATGTGGAGGAAAAGAACTAAAAAACCAAAACATGGGAATGGAAAGGATGAATATTTTAACAGGATAATTACCACTGTGTGACAAGGTGTTTTTTCACCTTCTGTTTGGTACAACAATGTACACCTGAAGGAGAAGGTTGAGTGGATGGCTAAATATGAATATATGTAGATATTTGAAGGGTTTCTTTTCGCTTTTTTTGCTTGTTTTAACATAAATCACTGCCTTCTTGGCTAAACTGAAGATCTTGTTGTCTGTTCGATGGCTTAAAGAAAGCTGGGCCCCATTGTGGGGATAGGAAGGAAGCAATGCAGGCAGTTCATACCCCAAGCACTGCCTATTTGACACGTGTAGCACAGTGCCACATAACTTTCTGACTCACAGCCCAGCACCCACGGACGGACCGCGACGGGCCCGGATCAAACTCACAACGATAAAAAGGGGGAAAAAAAGGTAAAAAACCACGACTTTAGGTGCAGTAACACAGGGCAGATCCCCTCCGCCCGCAGTGACACATCAGCACCACGCACGGGGACGGCCCCAAGCTCCGTATGGGGGGACCCGCGGAACGGGGAACCGCCACCACACGGCCCGGCCCGCACCACACACCGACACCCCGCACCACACACCGACACCCCGCTCCCCCGGCCCGGCCCGCAGCCACTTACTGCCCGTATGAGCCCAGAACGGCACGGTGCCGTCCGCCTGCACCAGGTGCGGCCCTTTGAAGCTGTACTTGTACTCGAAGCGGCGGTGCGGCCCAGACGAACCCTCCGCCGCCGCCGCCTCCGGTCCGAGCTCCAGCAGCACCGCGGCCACCACAGCCACCAGCAGCCCGCCCGCCGCCATCTTGAACCGGGCTGCGGGACGGCGCGCGCCGCCAACAGGGCGCCACGCGATTGGCCGAAAGAATGGGCGTGGTCAGGGGCGTGGCTTATAGGCGGGGCGGGCGGGGCTTGTGGGCGGGCGCGCTTCCGCTTCCGCTTTCGTATCCACGTGCTGTGGGGTGGGGCGGGGAGTGGAACCTCCCTCAGTGCTTGTTGTAATGTGTGGAGCCTTGAAACCAATCTCCTTGTTACCCCCACACATAAACACACACAGACCTCATTTGTATATGAGCATTGATCTCATGCCCCTTCCTGGCTTTTCTCACAGTGTAAAGTTTTAATCTACCCAGTCCAAAAGCAGAAACAACCCCCCAGGTGTTAAATGATCAAAAAGCAACACTTAGAACAGCACAGAATTAAATGATCAGGCAATGCTTAGAACAGAACAGCATTAAATGATCAAGCAATGCTTAGAACAGAACAGCATTAAATGATCAGGCAATGCTTAGAACAGCACAGCATTAAATGTTCAAGCAATGCTTAGAACAGCACAGAATTAAATGATCAAGCAATGCTTAGAACAGCACAGCCAAGGCTTTAAATGTTCAGAATAAGGAGTGTCGTGAACAACCAGTTTTTCCCTCCTTAACCCATACTCTCTTCCATCAACCTTCTTAGCCCTGTTCTATCTTGAAGACAGAGTTGCATATCTGAGAAAACAAAAATATTCCGTGGTCTGTGGTCTGTTTTGGCCTTGAAACAAAGTAAAAGTTCCATCTCTCTGGGCTGAGCCTGCTCTGGTGCTTGGAAAGGTTATAATGGTGCTAGAGGAGCTGACCAGAAGGAGAGTGTATTCCATCCTCAGAGAAGTTTCTTAATGCAAACTGCTGACAAAGCCACATTTGGAATTATATGCTGGGCTACCAACTGGAGCAGCTGACGTGGCAGCACACAGCCCTCGCTGCTCCCTGCTGAGGCAGCAGTGATCACAGAAGGCCCAGAGAAAGCCTGTGATGATCATGGGTTGAAATGCTCCCCCAAGATTCCGCAGAGCTTACCAGCTATACCCTGCAGACTAGGAGACCCCATTGGCAGGGTCTGTTGGTCACCATAAAACCCGTAGAAGTCTTTTTTGTAGGTGAGTTAATTGCCAGAGTGGGCTAACTGAAGGATCTTGCTGCCTCCCTTCCTAGATCCCTCAAGCACTCTTTGTTTTGTTACTCTTTCTTTTTCCAACTAATTTGCTCCATTTTTGCCACTGGGAACTGAAAAGCTTTTCCAGACCGAACTAAACTTAGACTGAAACTATTCTTACATGCCCACAGACCTTTTGTTAGGATCCTGAAATGGAATATGCCATAGGCTACAAGGCATCATTGTACGGCTATTTTCTTTTTCTAAGCTGGAGATCAAAAGGATATGAAACAAAGAAATAAACAAGGAATGCAGATATCTCAAGAGCAGCTGGACACGATCTCAAGTGTTTAGGATATCCTTCCCCCCCCCCCCCCCAAATTGATTATCTTCTTTTCTGGTTGCGATGTCAATCCAAAGGTACAAGAGAATCAGTATTTTTAGAGGGAATCTCTTATTCAGATACCTACGTTGGTTTTGCTGTGAGAGAAACCGGTCACAGCTTGCTGCTGCTTTGTAGCCAAGCACTTAAAAAGATTATTTATATGAAGCATATTCTTCCTTTCTATGCTTCTCTGGTCTGATCTACACAAGGGGATAGCAGAGGATGTGACACTTTGCTGGTTCCTTTACATGTCCTCACTGGGCTGAGAGAGAATAGTCACTGTGTCTTTCCTTTGTCCCCAGGGGAATCTGTGTCACCAGACCCTGTGCTTTCCATTCATTTATTTATGCATTTAGTCTCTTTTCTTATGGTAGCCATGAGGTTCCTGTAATGAGTATGAAAATCTGGCCCACGCTTCTGAACCGACTCTCCTCCAAAGAAGGCAGTGGTACCAGGAAGGTCCCTGGCTTTTTCATAATGTTGTATGGAGGACATGAAGGCAGAAGGAAATCACTGAACGTCAGCGACCTTGTTTTCCATCCTCGTAGTATGAATGCATAAACTGAAAGAAGGGAGTGTAAAGTACATAACATAGTTATATATCTCATATATATCTGTATTTTAGAAGGAGTCTCAAAATTCTGTGCTCCTGTGAAAATCAGAACTTTTGGGAAAGGTGTTCAAAGTGCTCAGAAAGTGAGTGATCTCTTCAAGCTGCTCAGTGCTGAGCTCATGGAGTTCCTTCCTGCTAAGGAAACAAAAATGGTCACTTAATTGTTAGAACTTCCTTCAGTGCTGTCCTGCAAATAATGTGTGAATTCAAACGCAGAACAGAAAGAAAATGAAAAAAAGAAAATGAATAAATAAAAAAATGAGGTCATGGCGTTGCCTCTCTAAAAAGTGCTGAGGGAGCCATTGCTGACCATGCCAGTGGCAAAGTACTGAAACATGCTGTCTTGAATTCTGAGCAGGAAGTGAGAATTCAGTGGGTGAGTACATCTGCATGATGTGCTCCTTTTCTTACGATTTCATTTATCACATTGGTGAAAGAAAGGTGTGCTTCCAGAAAACAGAAGTAATATTTTTACAGAGCAACTCTGTTTTGTCTCCCTGAGGACATGCAGAACTAGTAAGGTCACTTCTTGCATGAGGAACATCTTAAAATCTACAGCCGTTTTAAAGAGATAATTAATATTTTGACCCTCTGTTGTTATTTCCTCACTTTCCCTGTGACAGCCTTGAGGATTCTCCTGTGTTGTTTCTTTTAGTCCAGGAATCCATGTATGAAGCGTGTTACTTGATTTCAGTGACCGTGTTAATTATAGAAGACAAGCAGTTACTGAATCTTGCACCATAATTAATCAACCTGATATTTACTTACTACATTGTTCATACCAGATTAAGCTGTAGCTAGACAAGCAGGACAAGGAAAGTGAGTGACAGAAGCATTATCATGGCACACTGCCTCCTATTGGGAAAGTTCATCTTCCTTCTGAAAGAGACGCCTTCAGGGATCATGTAATTTGAATTCCCTGTGAATTTAGTGTCATCTTAGCTTGACCAGCTCTGGAAGAACATATTAACCTCCCCTTGTGATTTTCAGAAAACCATTCTAATTTAGCAAGTAATTAAGGGTCACATGTAGGATAAGGAGCTGGATAAGCTTGGATTACGCACAGGAAGCTTTGTCTCCAGGGCAACCCGAGCAGAGGGTTGCTGGAGCTGGGGTGGGAGGGCAGGCAGCTCTTCCACCCCGCGAATCGGTGCGAGAAGCAAATGCCTGCAGAACTGGTCATCACTGGGATGCTGGGCAGAAAGCTGGGCTCCAGCGGGAGCGTTCCGCAGAGCGAGGTCAAGAGAAGTCCAAAACAATGACGCCGGGCAAAGCCTGGGTTTTATTTTTTCTTTTGAGCTGAAATTGCTTCAGTCGTCATCGAGGGATTTTGCTGTGCCCTCACTGTGAGGCTGCTGGTGTCCTTGTAGCTGCGGCTGCTAACGCATGCATCCGTGGGCCCTGCTGGGCTGGGGCGATGCCAGCTGGGCAGCATGGGCTGCATACTGTGCTCGGGCATTACACTGTGCACAGGGGGCTCTCCTCACACAGCAGGCATGGAGAGTTAACATCACGGGCACGGCCAGGAGATCCCAGCTGCTTGGCTGGACATGTAGCTATCATTTTTCACTTGGGAGCTATGTACACATGAAATGCTTTCTCAGTTCATTTGTATCTTACTGATTTATTTTGATTTCTTCTTCATTTCAGACTGAGAGAAACAACCATGGGTGTTTTGCACAACTTTTTTTACAACAAACAAGTGCTCCCTACTGTTTGCATCCATCGGGTGACACTGTCATATGATGTACTTTAACAGTTGGGCACTCCTTGCATCAGGAATGAAGGTACACCTAACTTGGAAATGCTCACCCACTGTAGGTATGTTGTCTTCCCTCTGCTATTGTCATGTGTAGCCTTTGCATAGAGGCAGGCTGTTCTGCATCAGACCACCATTACGGGCACGGGGGGAATTTACACACTCCACTCTCTGTCATACATGCTGTAGAACCTGCCATAAAAAGCCAGTTGTGCTGAAGGTGGTTGGTAAAAAGGATAACAGTCTTTAACAAAAGCACTTGGTACAACAACTGCAGGTAGAATTCATGCAAAACACAACTGGGAACGTTGCATTTGTTGCAACTGCTGAGTACCTAATGAGAAAGCTGACAAGGCCACATTACTTGCACAAGTGTGTTTGGGAGCAGCCTCCATGCCCTGAGCAGGACAGGTCACCCTCAGATTCCCTTCATTTCTGCCTGTTTCCTGTGATAAACCTTGCTTTGCTTTATTCTTCCTATTTCACAGTTCCAACTGAAAGAATCACAATAGTGTCTTACCCATCAAGTGTTGTTTTCCAGGAAGGTTAAAGTACTTGAGCAGTGTTGTGATACTTTCTTTGCAAGTGAAAATGCCCTACAGGCTGAGCCAGGGACAAAAAAGGACAATGAAAGTTCTTTATTTTCTGGTTATTTTAAATGCAAAGAATAAAAAGTAACTGTAAAATACTTAGATAAAGAAGTTCACCTGGAAAACCCAATATTCACACTATGTTTTTGGATCCCCTGGCCTGGACTAACATCAAAGCCCCTGGAATGATGTAGGGTTCAAACATTATGGTGAAGCTATTTTGTTCCAGAAAGGGTTCCGTGTTGTTGCTTTTGGCTGCATGTCTCCCACACAGTGCTATGGTGCCTACTGCCCTATTGCATGTGACTGCTCAGTGAGCCTACAGGAAGATTTCAGATGCGCCAAAAACCACTTGGGAGGCTCACCGGTATTTGTTCTTGGTGTGAAACAAACAAAAACATCCTGCCTGGCTGAACAGAATAGAGCTCAGGCTGCAAAGTAATGTTGGTACTTTAATTCTTATTCATATTGGTGGTTTTAGGCAGTCTCAGAATCCCAGCCCCACTGGAACACTGAGACATCAGTGTTCAGCTTAACCTGATTCTCAGTTCAGCACCTGATCTGGCAGACATACCAGCCAAAACTTTACCAAGGGTAACAAATGAACCCTGGGGTTAACTGAGACATTGCACAGATTAAGAGGTGGGAAACACGCAAACAAGGTTATGGTGAGGCTTTGTAGCTTCCACAATGGGTATCAGATACTCTTCAGCGAGCCCTTGACTTTCAAAATGATTGCAGGACTTTTTAGCACCTCTGTTGAGGAAAGACTTACTGTTAATGACACAGAAAATAATAATAATAATAATAACAACAACAACAACAACAATAATAATAATAATAATAATATATAAGCAAATAATTTACACTGTTCATAAATGTTTAGGTTCCTATTTACTCAAATTCTCACAATAAACAGCTGGTTAGTGAAGGTACAGAGATGAGATAAAGGCAAAGCATACACCAGCTTTCTCAGATGCCAGCTCAGGGATGCTATCACAGATCTAGAAAAAATAAAAGAGGAGACATCATTTGCTAATTACTATTCCCAGACCAAGACTAAACCTTAGAAATAATGCTTTGTCATCAACTATGACCTGCTTAGTAGAAGAGGCTAGATTTCAAAAAGATGCATAAATTGGGTGGCTAAATCCATGGGCACAAGAATTAATGAAGTGCCGAGGGCTTAACATGTTTCAAAAGTCAAATGACTTAACCTAAGTGTGGCCTAAAGCTGCAGAAACCCCATGGTGGTAATTAATTATAGTTTTAGCTTTCATAAACATCTGCTGGAAACTGGTGGGTGCATCTCACCACACAAGAATCCATTTTTGGTCACCAAGAGGCAACTGGAGTTGCAGAACAGTTCAGCCCCTCTCATACCCTCCTCCCTTTTGTGCTTTATTCAGTTTCAGGATTGCAAAGTAACAACATTCAGTCAGCTCTTCTGTCATTTTATTGAGCATTTTGAATACTGAGCAGAACTGATTTGGAAATGTCTGAACTGCTTTGAGCACCAGAAGTCATCAGATTTAGAATTTTCTAAAGCAAATGACCTGGAAGTGAATCATGAAAAACACAGGAGCATCTCCAGCTTTGGACTTTTGGCTGCTTCAGATCGTGTGAATGGATCCTGTTGCAGCACAACAGGAACCACCCACTGCTCTCACTGCTGCTTCTGTTCTGCTTAGTGAGTCCTTCTCACCTGTCAGGTGTCTGTCCCACACTATTTACCTCACCTCTGCTACGTTCCTGTTATCTCATTAATTTTACTTAACCTCTCTGCCTTCCCCATTGTATTTGTCTGCCTCCTGACAGCAGGCCTTCCTTCAGCCGCTAGGCATGTTTTTAGTTACTTCATTGTTTCTCTAATGCAATATAGCTGTTCATTTGTAATGGATAAGATAATTTAAGGAATGATCGGTCCCTAAAGCATTACTTGTTGGATAGAGGACCATCCAAATCATTTTCAGCATAAGAATGTGCACTGCACGCTTTTGCTCGTCTGTGTGAGCAGGAAGGAATTCTCAGCAGTGCTGGTACCCAAAGGGATAACTAGTCAAATAAAAGCTCTGTTCAATTTAGTTTCATCAAGACTACTGCCTGAAGCAGAAGCAACACTCAGCTCTTCTCTGCTACTTGCATTCCCTGCAGGCATTGCTGATGGCAGTGGCTGTGAGGAAGTGGGTTTTTTTTTCTATAGCAGGTGCTGTTACCCTGTATTGGGAACATGAAAGGACAGCTGAGAAATCCCCTCAGTGGTCAGAGATGAGAGACTTCTCATCAGTTGGAGGCAGAAGCCACTGGTTCGGACTCACATGCGATCTGACCTGAAAGTAACCCAAGCAACAGGTTTCAGCAGAAACAGAAAGACACTTCTGCTCTAGCAGGTGTGACATTAATGAGAAATGTGATTTTGCCTTTACCATGTGACATCTACTACATGCATTTTGCAACCACTAAACTGCTCACCACTTCCAGAGGAAAAGGCTTCCAGACCCAAACTGACCCAAAAGGGAAGGGGTTCAAGGCACTTTAGGCTCCTCATTAGCAGAAGGTGAGATATGCCATCCTATAGGCTGAGGTATGAGGCTCCTACTTTTCTTGCTTCCCTGGTTGGTAGGGCTGCATTCATCCTCTGTATGTAACCCTAAGCTGCGGCTGATGAAGTGGCCCCCAGAGCAATGAAGCTGCCACCTCATAGGGCTGGGAACACTAGGAGCTGGGGAAGTTCCCCAGCCTATTTGTCTTTGTTTCTTAAGAATAGGGTCACCTTCAGAAAATGAAGGTAATTTCTATTTATATTCGCCACGTTGTGCACCAATTTGTGGCCATGCTCATTAGGAAGGCAGGGGGTCCGGGAAGCACCTTGCCTAACAGCAGCAAGGCAAAAAGTGAACTGGAGGAGGAAATGGAAAGAGGGTAGAATATGTTTAAGGATTACATCTTGGCACGCACAGCATGTGATTTTACAACCCAAGTCACACTGGCTAGGGGTAAATCAGCAGCTATTAATCCCATGGGAAACAAAGGAAACCCAAGGTACTACCTCCTGCAAGGATTCTGTGAGAACTCAGCAGGTAACCGTGATGAGAGTGCAGATCTCTGCAGGCACAATTATACCTACCATGGAAAACACATGAAGACTTTTCAGTGCATAAATTGGAGGCAGGAGGAAGATATTTGTTCAATTAGACTGAAAGGGAAACGAAAGATTTTTTTAGCTTTGCATCTTTTGGGGCCTCATAAAGCAAAGAGCTCTGCTTTGCTGAGCTTCCATAGTTGGATAGCACCAGGAACAAATGTTTACAAGAATTAATCCTAGCTTCATCCTCTGAGAAGTTTCTTCCTACCAGCCTGCAAGAAATCCCTGGTTTTCATGACAACAGAAAGAAAAGAAAGTGCCCACGTGTAAGAGTGAACAGATCCCTGTTCAGAATGTGAATAGAGGTACGAATTACCAAGCATAAACACAAATCCAAGTAACTGTAAACCTTCAAGGTCCCCTCCAACACAGCCATTCTATGAATCTGTGATACTTATTATGTGACTTTATGACAACTGCTTGTCTGTAAATCTTGCAGTCACTTTGTGACAGGTAAAAGTAGGGAGCACCAAGCAGTGTAGTAGCTTAGCTGAACTTCAGTTAAATAAGTGTTTCACACACTTGACAGTTTTCATTCAAGATGTAACCTAGTTAGAGCTGCCCAGGGAAGTCCACCTTCTATGGGGGGAGGTCTAAGAGATGCCTGGCTATAGCACTAATGGATGCAGCCTGATGTAAAGTTGATAGTTGGACTTTATGAGCTTGAAGGTCTTTTCCAACCCTGATTGCTCTGTGATGGGACAACTTCTGGAGCCCCGAAGTCATCACATGTACGTAAAAAACCATAGCCTTTTGGATACTGAAAGATCGTTCTGTGCCACGTCTGCGTGACTACACGTAAGCAGCCTCAGACACGACAGAAGATTGTGCTCACCGGGTACATTTGCAGCGTCACGTTCAACAAACCTGCAGGATTATTTTTGCCTCTCGCTGGGCAGCATCAGCAACAGATCGGATATTTTTTCATGTTCTTTCTCTGCATGAAACTGTCAGCCCAGAAACAAAACCCACGTGAAGTGTTCCGAAGAGAGGCATCCACCGTGTGCCTGCCATGCAGCCGGGCTGTGCCGTGCCTGGCGCTGCCCCTTTTCTCACCAACCCTCTCGTGGACATGTACCTAAATTCGGTCCCGTCCCTTCACGTGCTCGTTTATACCGACAGGAAGGCATGCCTATACATGGCGGTGGGGCTGCTTGAGGTCTGTGGGGTGCTAAGCCCTCATTAACTCCACTCACGCTGTCTTACTCTGCTTGCCAGTGCTTAAGCAGTGCTTTTTTTAAAAAGCAACCAATTAGCACCTCATCAGCTCCAATTAGAGGAGACAAAAGCAGTGTAAAGATAACTCAATGAGAGGGGGTGGCACAACATCATGTAATCTTTTAAGACAGCAGTGAGCATTCACTGGGCGAGCTGCGCTGGGCCTATTCACCTTTTTTTACTTCCCTCTGGATGCATTTAAGTCTTTTTTTGCTGGGAAGCCGGGCCTCCCAGGAGTCCCAGAGTCTCTCATTCAGGGCTACCTGTTTACAGCTCACCGAACAGAAGGACCTAAACAATCCTATATTGTACGCCTGTTGCTTCCTTAAACTTAGGCCTCCACAATGACATGTTTTCAGAAGCTGGGCAGAATAAGTTAAAGGCTGGCTTTATACTCATTAAGTGTTCTCCTTGTACTGTCTTCTAATTACATGGCAGGGCAACAATGTATTTTTTTTCTTCAATGGAGTTCTTTGGAGCAGTTAATTTGGTGCCTATACTAAATGCCCCAAAACATTAATTAGTGTGGAAGGAACCCTAATTTCCTCGGTGGCTTTCCTCTCCATTTACTTCCCTTGTTTTCACATAGGCTTGGATGAGCCTCTATAATGAAATTACCTCATTAATGCCTTTATTCTCGCAGAGTAACTCATTCAAGATCTACCATTTAGTTTTAATTTAATGCTGTCAAAAGCAAAAGGTGCATTCATGTCTTTGATTAGTGCTTTTTTCCCCCCTCTCTAAAGAGTGGACAGATTTAAATTATTAAGATGGCAAGTAGTGAGTTATAATTGGATACAAGCAGCACTTCAGTGAATATTAAATGCTTTCAAAGCCTGGGCTATGTGGTCTGCTGACTATTAACTGTGTCCAGTGAGTAATTTGGTGGGTTTTGAATTAACGGCACCTTAGCCACTGTGAAGCAAATTAAGTTTAATTTTGTTTATAAAAAACAATGAAGCTGCATTTATCAACATGACGGTCGGTCGTAACAGAGTTCAGTTTTTCCCATTGTCCTGTACTGACCTCATTGCTCGGCTACTTTTGCTAACACGGGGTCTCATCCTGTACGTCACAGTCACGCAAAGTCTAGAGGGAGACCTATTTATGTACAGCCAACAAGACACAGCCTTTCACTTGCAAGAACAACTGGGTTCTTAACACTGCCAGGAAGAAGCCACCCCATCCACGCATCACCACGTTTTCCCCTTCCTCCACACTATGTATTTCCGCAGCAACCATCTTCTTTACACAAAATGCAATGAGGCTTACACAGGAGATGGTGGGCAGTGGTTGTCCTGCATCTGCACGGTAGTCTGTACCCTGCATTGCTGCAATGCAGCCTGCCCTCCCTCTGCATTTCAGCCTTGCACCAAAGGGGACATGGCTAAGGGCAGAAGTGTGACGATGCTAATGTTGCCTCTGCTCTTCTGGGTTATGAGAAGCTGGATCTCAGGCTACTGAGGGCTTACATTAACTGTAGAAGATTTAAATTAAACTTTGTCCTTTTTTTCTTTTTTTCTTAATAAATAGCTTGTGTTTATGTATAGATAAACATTGTTTCTCTAACAATGAGGATTACCAGTTTGTTTTACTGCAGGAAGGAATGCATGAGAATCCTTGAGCAAATAGAAGTCTGGGTTTTTGGACTCGTGATGTTTCCAAAACACTGGGCTTTCCCTGTGAAGCACACAAGGGAAGTACAGCATCTTTAGGGAGAGATTTTTTTTCTTCACTTAGGATTTGGTGTAAAATTTCAGTCTGGCTTTAACTACAGCTCTCCTTTAAGGCTTAAAATATTACAACACTTTAACCCTTATTTTTTATAGATGTAAGTACTTCCTGCTGCAGATTTTCAATTCACTTACAGGAACACTTAGGTTTGGATATCTCCCCATTATCTGACTTATAACTCTGACTTATAACTCTGTTCTAGGTCAGCTCAGAATGGTGAGGGTGGTTTAGGAAAAGCTAGTTTTGGTCCTGTCATTGTGCAGATAGTAAATGTTCCTCTGAGCCACATGAAGGCCCCAGTCCAGGTATTTTTCTCAGTGTAATATATGCTGCCAAATTTGTGTGTTTATGAACATCCAGCAGCATTCACTCCCAGGTCTCCATTAGTCCAGCAACTGAAGCACTTGTCCAAGCAGCAAGGCAACCTCTTTTCATCCAAAGGAAACATGCATATTTCAAATCACCACACCATGTATTTCCAGGAGGAAGGGTAAGGAATGATCTGGTCATTCACTTACTGCCTTTTAAGGCAGGGCATTGTGCAGAAAGAGAGAGAGGGCAGACAAGACCCTTCAGCTGGGAGCTGTTTGGTGTCTGCTCCAAGAACAGTTCCCATATTTCATGTTTGTGTGAAGTACAGAGCTACAGGCAGGGGCTGGGAGCCTTTTTATCAAGGTTCATGGCCTTCCTGTAGGATATCATGATTGTAGGAGTCACCTGAAGAGTTCAGTTTCTCTCTCTGGTCCAGGGAGTATCAGACAGAGAGGGCAGCTAAGGAGCTTGTTCACCAAATGAGACAGTTGCACATGGCAAACCCAGAAATACAACTGTGTGGCTACAGATAGTGGCTCTGTGAAAATCTGGCCTTAGTATGAGTGCTGATCCCAAGCCTTATTTGCCACACCTTGAAGACACTGTAGGACACAGATGTAACCTCTGATGGGTGTGTATGCTCAGGAAAGGACAGGCACAGGAAAGGAAGCATAGGTATGATCAGTAAGAATCACAATTGAAAAACACTGCAGGGTAACTGAAGTGACATACCATTTCATTCCTCAGCAGGTATGCAGCAAAAACAAACAGCAGAACCTGTGTCTACAGAGCAGATGCAAGAAGAGAAGTGAGGGAATGGTGTGCAAAGGGCAGAAGGCTGGCAGAGCTATCGGGCAATGGGATGGGCACAGGATTTTCCAGGGAAGCTTTTGCTGTGCAAAGAAAGAAGCACAGCAGGGTTGGCCTGGTTCTGTCCTTGCTGGCCCACAGTGAGCACCTTTAAGCAGCAAAGAGGCAGTGCTTCACTGTGCAGATGTGCCATGTGTGGCAGCTCCTTTGCAGATGCCATGTGCTCTCACCTTTGGATTGCAGCACCAAGCAATGCTGCATGTGAAAGAACTGAGATGGACTAAAAGCAACTGCTTCAACAGCTCACTTTCAAATCTCCTGACGAAATTCTTTACGCTGTGCCCTCCTGGTACTAGTGCTAATATGCAGGAGAAAGCAGAAAGAGAAACAGGGAAGGATGAAATGGGATGAAAGGGTCTCAGCCACTGACGGAATGAATTGCTAGTCTGTCCTTGAGCTGGAGACAGCATAAAGCAACTTAAGGGAAGTTCACACAGCTGAGGAGCACACCATTGCTATCTGTTTTCAAGGAATATTTTAGCATTGGCAATAAGTTGCAAACTGGAGAATTAACCGCACGGTGACAAACGATTGCTTGGCAGAGAGCAGATAAGACTGCAGGCACCGTTGGCGAAACTATTGTGGCCGTGCAGAGACTGCAGTGCGAGAGTGCCCCCTGTTGCTCAATGGGACTTGTAAGAGCTCTAAATCAGTCATACACAGCACTGGGGCTTCACACGTTGGAAGGTGGCTTTCACAGTGGAGAAAACGGCACGTAGTGGGAGGCTGACAAAGCCAGGAGGGTGTGTGGCAAAGCACTGGAACAGCACAACAAGAGACATGTGCACACACAGAGCAGAACCCCTTATTACTGTGGCAAAAACACAGCTGTAAAGCCATGCATTACTCAAGCTATATTGAAGACTCTGAGAAGAGGTGGAAAATCTCTGCAGCATTGCATAAGAGCAAGAGAAATACCACCATGAAGTAATGTGTCTTTGTGCAGCCCATGCTTTGCTCCATGCAGCACAAGAACAGTCTTACTTAGGCACACACATGTGCCTCTCCCTGCCTTCCACTTAGCAGGATACCCTTGAAAGGCTTCTAAAGGCAGATAACATCCTCCTTTGGCAAAGTCTTTCCTCCTGTTTGCTGGAAACCTGGACATCATCTATCCTGCATACTTCAGAGAGATTTTATTTCTGCATGTCATCCCTGTACTGTTGAATTCCTTCTGATGACCTGGGGCTTTGAGGAACACCTGGTTAAGTCTTTTATTCAGTTTGATCAAAGGAGTACTGACACAGCCAAGCATTTAGCTGAATGAGCGCTTCACTATGAATAGCAGAGATATTTGGACTCAAGTGTATGTTAGCAGCAATCAATTGAAATCTTCATAATGAAGGCCTGTGGGAACTAAAGGTGGATGAAAGAAGAGGAAAAGATGCTTTGTAGGGCTAGGTTAGGATGTAAAGACCTGCATCTTATAAGCAGGTCAGCTGTTCCACAGCGTGCAGACACTGGTATTCTGCCTTGTTCACCCCCATCACCAATAATAAGGTGGTTATGGTGAATGCAGACTGAAATTCATGTCACATACTGGTGAATGTGGCATAACCACCTAGGACTGGGTATGCTGAGTGACTGCAGCAGAAGAAAGCTAGTGATTAATGTGTTACTATGATGGGGAGGGCTTACATGCTACCCAGGTCTATAGATTATGTATTGGCATGTGAAATATAGAGGGGTTATTAGAGGCAGCAAGTGAAAGCAATTGTTCTCCTGACAGCAAAAGCATTGACATTAGTGGAAACTAGCACGCAATTGGATGGTGGTTCCTGTTTTGAAAATACTCAGTGCTTACTGCTTTTGAAGATTTGCACTGGGGAAGCAGAGCAACACCAGTGAAGAAAACAGGCAGCAAAAAGCTATCTGACTGAGCTGTTACATGGGCTTATCACTTTGAGATAAAATGGGGCTTTCTCTGCCAGCTGCAATGCCTATGTGTGCTTTGAGTTAATGGAGACTAAGTTTTTGTCACAGAACCTAACAGGGAACCACAGTCAAAGCTTAGGAAAAATGCTATAAAGGTAGAATCACTTGGTGATCTCACTAGTTTGATTAATGTAGGAGAATCTCCTGAGATCCAGCAACTTGAAGAGCAGCTGTTTGACCCCTATTGTTGACTGCAGTCAAATTGTTTAAGGAAGAATGAACAGAATGGTCTTAGAAGGTGTAGGGAGAAGAAAGGAAAGTTTGGGGAGAGAGGGAGTAAGAGAGGGAAAACATAAGTGCTCTCAGTGACCAGAGTTGTTAAGGGTGGAGAGATTTGTTTGCCCACATAAAGGTCTGAGTGGGAATAATGCCACTGGAGCAGACTGATTAGCTCTTTCCCATGCAGAGTTCATGGCTGTGAGAACAAAAACCACTGAGGGTTGCAGCACTGCTCCTGGCAACGTAAAACACAGATATTCTCACTGATCTACTCTGATAACTGCCTATAGTTTTCACTAGAAGGGATGCAGGTACACTCCATGTTTGTAATCACAGTCTGTAAGAGATGGGTCACCTTTCCCATCCAAAGAAATATAGCTTCACCTGTAATCAGATTAAATGACTGACAATTTGGTTTATCTATAAAGACCTCTAGTTCTTAACCCTCCAGCTATGGTAATTCCCCTGCAAAGTGCTTTATTTATTTATTTATTTTAAGAGGTTCTATCTGCAGTCTTTATGCACACGGCAAATAAAACATGAAAAAAATACATAGCTTGTAACTAGAAATATCTGTTGGGCTGCAAAGCAGTACTGAGTTTTCTGTGCTACTGAGTAAAGACAAAAAGAGCAAAAATAATTAAAGGTTCTGTTTGCAGCACACATTCTAGAGCATCTCTCAGTAGCTGGTTATATGTTTTGGCTGATATTAAGGGCCCTGTGAGCTACCTTTTGGGTGCTGTTCTGAAAAGGAGAAGCTGCGACCCCTGGCTGCAGAGTAGTAGTGAGTTTCAAGTGAACAGCCAAAAAGACAATCCAATAAGTTTACTGACAGAGATGGATATTTCCTTAGCCAGCAGTCTGCAGGGTGTTCTGGATGAGCTCCATGGGAGGTATCTCTGATAAGGTATTCTGAGCAGAAGCAAGAAACCATGCTGAAAAACATATCCAGCAATTGATGTCCTAAGTCTGTTTACATATGAACCTCAGTATAAACAGCAACTCACTTTCAGCCAAAAACAAACTCCTGTACAAAATCACATGGGGTGGGGTGGCCTGTCATGCTCTGTGGGAATGCACAGGAGAGTGTGGGGACCATAGAGGACCTTGGGATCCATAGGGGGGGAGAGGGGAAATGTGAGGGACTGATACTAAGGAAGACTTGCTTTTTTGCTTTTTTGACTTAAAAGCAGAGGCCTTCTGGAGGTACCAACCACCCCGCAGGCCGCTCCGCCTGCGGCCTACTCCACTGCCGTTGCTAGGCAACACACTGCGATCCATCGTTTCCCCACAGCCGATTCGTCGCTGGACGCGGGTGGCAAGAGAGGAAGGACAGAAATTAAGTCAGATTTAAATAAGTTCGGAAACGAATAAATAAAATCAGATTTATAAGCGGCGCCTGTGCGTCAATCAATCATCGCCTTTCTCTTCGCAGCTTGGCGAATGTGCGGCGGGGCGGAGCGGAGCCGAGGGGCGTGGCGGTGCGGGCGGTATAGGAGGCAAAGGGGATCAGCGAGGAGCATGGCGCTGCTGAGAGGTGAGCGGTTTGTCGGTGCTTTTCTGTAGTTTTCGGGTCTTCTCGGTGCCATTCGGCTCTTATCGGGCGGCTCCCCACCCCTTGTGGGTCTCTGAGCTCGGCCTGGGCCGGGGGTTCCCGCTGTAGGCAGCCCGGGGGGTGTTGTTAGGGTGAGGGCCTGACAATGTCTTCCTTTGCCTCTGGTATCAACCCATTGCAAACACGCTGGCAGGGATGTTGGAATGAGGTGATCCTTGAGGCCCAAGCCACTCTATGATTCTGTGATCCAGTTTCAGGCAGCGAGTGCTTAAAACTCTGATGTTTTTTCAGTTGAACTTTTGATACGGGGTCAGGGTGACCTCTGCTTTCCAGACCCATATGTATGTGGCAATATCTGCTTTCATGCATCTCAGAGACAGCCATAGTATTGTAGGGCAGTGCAAATTGAAGAGCACTTGGTAATTGCTGCTACAGGCCCAGGTCCTTCCTTACACAGGACTCGTCTGCCTGTTGCTTCCTTCTGCAATTCAGAAGCGTCTTCAGGAGCTGTATCTCCCATCATCCAAAATCAGAGTAATGCCACTACAAACCCTATTGTAATTGGTTGAATTTGGCATTATTTGACTGCTGGGTGAGGTTGTGGTTTCCTTCTTTTCCTTGCTAGTTCGTCCTTGTTTTCTCCCTTTGTCTGGAATCAGTTTTGTGCTGATTCCCCCCTAGCAGTTGGGAGATGTGGGCAGTGGGGCTGAAAGAGAGGTGTTGTAAAACAAGGGCTGAAGTGCAAAGTCCCCAACCCTGGTCTGTTTGTAGAGCCATGCTGTGTGAGTCAGCAGACAGTGCAGATACCCAGCCTGCTGGTCAAAAGGAGAGAAAATTCAGCTGACTTGGTCAGGACCCTGTGCTGGCAGCAGCTGTGTGGGCACAATTATGGAGGAGATGGGCAGGATTCAGTGAAGTGGTCATGACTGTGCTGCTGTGAGAGCAGGCTTAGGAACATCAGCAGGCCTTTAAAACAGGGTTTGACTTATGATTAAATGAGTGAAAAACAACAGTGGGTATAGCAGGCAGTCTTGTTTTGCTCCACTGTGTGCATGTGAAGGTAGATCTGTAGTGTTTGTTCCAAGCCTGCAGCGCTGCCTTCATTCCTTTTTGACATCTGAACACACAGGGACTTCTTCAGAGACACATATTTTAGTGGCTACTCTTAAAAACCTGAAGAGTGGGCTTTTTGGGTGCGTTATCTTTAAGGTTGTTTCTGAGCCAAGTCATTTTATGGTTCAATATTACTTATACTTATTCCTTGGTGAAAATAAGTGCTGTGTCCTAAAGTTTTTGAATAGCCAGCATATCAGTGCTTTTAGGGAATAGCAGCAGTGTGCTTAGCAGAGACTTATTTTTAAGGTCTCCCCAGTACTGTAGAAATAAGCCCATGGGCAGCATCTAAGTGTGAGGGATCGTTTTGTTTCCCTATTTTTATGGTTTAAAAATCCATGTTGTTTTTCACATTCTTCCTTGTCCTTGAAGCTGCAGTTGTTGCTTAGTCTGCACTAGGGTATTTCCCAAATCATCTTCTGAGCAAAACTATTGCAGTGCTAGGACTTGGCAGTGCAACAAAGCTGACCTTCAGCAGTTTGGAAAGTCCTTCCCTGTAAAGCATGCAGCCTGGGATCTGAATGTATGAGAGATGGAGGAGCACCCTCACCCTGACAACTGAGCGACAAAGGCAGTGGATGGGAAACTTTGGAATCAGTCAGAGCAATGTGCACCAGCAGATTAATAAGCAGATATTTCCTTTGCAATTATTTTTCTATCTGCATCTTTCTCTCCTGCATTACTTAAAATACCAGCGGGCATTCTGTGGCAGCTGCAGGTGGGCGTGTGAGCTCTGTTGGTCAACTAGGGGAAAGTTCAGAGCCTGCTGCTGCTTGTGCTGGCACACAGCAGATCCCTGCTGTGATCAGGAGGTGTTCTGTCTGGAGCAGATCTTTGCCTGAGCTGAAATCCCCCCTGGGTCCCTCTGGTCAGGGCATTGACAACAACACAACAACATAATTTCACAGATGTGTCCACTGTGGGATCTTGCAGATGTTCCTTTCCTGCCTGTAGTACACTGTCATTAACATCTGATGTAGTATGTCTGCTCTGTAGCCAAACTATCTCCTTTTTCCAAACCTTTTCTTGGAGAAGGGATACTCCTGGAGTCATCCCAGCTTTTCCTTCTGACACAATTCTGGCATTCTTTCTCCACCTGAAGTATTGCTGCATCCCACATCACTTGTATTGAGCTGCTTGGGTTCTTGCAAAGTTAGGATGTTATTCAGTTGAGGATAACGTGCTTGTTTTCTCCCTAGTACTCTCTGTTTATCTGTACAATTTTTTTTAAGCATTCTCTGCTATCTCATATCTAATTGTTATCTCATAGAAAGAAACATAAGTCAGACCAGCTGTTCCCTGCTCTGTCCAGTTGCATAATTCTTGCTTCTCTTGCAGGTGTATTCATTGTCGCAGCAAAGCGGACTCCTTTTGGCACCTATGGAGGGCTGCTGAAGAACTTGTCAGCCACTGATCTGACAGAGCATGCTGCTCGGGCTGCACTGGCTGCTGGCAAGGTCCCCCCTGAGATCGTTGACAGTGTAATCGTTGGCAATGTCATGCAGGTTGGTAGCATGGAAATTTTGCTGGTGGGTGAATATTTCAGTCATCTCCTTCACTGTGGTCCTATAGATAGTTACCTCTGCTTTGCAGCCAAGAATAAACCGGGGGGTGGAGATGGAATGGGCGAGTAGCATTCATAGTGTAGTGTTTCTTGTTCATGTCTAAGGGACATACCCTGCATGATTTGGGACATTGTTGGGAGGAAGGCATAGCTATCTTTTTTTAGGACCACAGATACAGTTTTAAGTAGGAGAGGCTGATCTCTGCAACCGTACAGATTACTTTAGTGGCTTGCTGCTAATCTCCTGCATGTTTTTCCTGTTTTCATGCCTTGAGCTGGTATGAAATCTTGTCAGAACAGGCCAGTGTGCAATTACAACATCACACTTAAAACAGTTCACAGTTCAGTGACTGCAAAGCAGCGGTTGTATCTCTGTGTTTTTCATATTTTTGAGGGTTTTTTCCCCTGTCAATCTGAGCAGTTCTAATTTGTCTTGAAGCAACTGCTGCTTTCTGGTCAGAATCTGGTCTTATGTTGGTCTTTTGTGTATGTGCTTGAAAATAAGCAAGGGGAGAAAACACAAGACCTTTGAAGCTGGTGACTTCAGAGCCTTAATGTCTGTAACGCCGTTTTTGTCATGGTGTCTCACTCTTATGTCACAGCCTTTTCATGTTCACACATTGGTCCTTTTCAATCATATCAGTTTATTTTTTTGAGGTGAGTCAGAACTCTTCTTACAACTAGAAGGATTTCTGTTGGATATCCACCTGTCTTATACCAGTAATTTTACTGCAACGTTTTGACTTTTGATCAAACCTCTTACTTTAAAAAGAATAATACAAACTGCTGTTTGTTCTGCCTGCAGAGCTCTTCAGATGGTATTTACATTGCAAGACACGTTGGTTTACGTGTGGGAGTCCCTATCCCAGTTCCAGCCCTCACTGTCAACAGGCTCTGTGGCTCTGGTTTCCAGTCCATTGCTAATGGATGCCAGGTAATAAGCTCTTTTTTGTCTGTATTTCTGTATTAGTTTAACTTTTATGACATCTGTAACACGTGAGGTGTGTAGAAGCACATACTGTATGTTTGAGTCTTACTATGGGTTTCTAGCTACCACTGCTAGAGTCTTCACCTTGTATGTGCACGGTTGTGTGCAAGAGTTCAGTCTCCACGGTGCCGTTTTTGATGGCTGGTTTTAAAAATCATAATTGTAGCTATTTTGAGTTCACTGTAAGGAATGGAACAAGTGTTAGCCAGTGAGATAGAGTTCAGCTGTGCTGTGGTTGTGTTCTGTGATTCTGTTGGCATGAATTAAAATTACTGGGCGTCAGAACCACAAATGAGGGCTTTTATCTTTTGCCCATTGTTTATATTCCCAACTAGTTGGCTATGTGAGCAGCAATCTGTGCTTTTCAAGTGTTTCTTCCTTCAAAGACCCAAACTCTTTCATGGGTATGATAATTTATAGCAACTAGGTGAATCATTTAAAGAATTCTTTAGTGGTCAGGTTGTCCGTTTGCAGTTTATGACCTTCAGGCTCTGCAGTCTGTAGCAGTGATGGATTAGTGTGTGGTTGGGGTTTCTTTTGACAATTTACTTGGCCAGTGTTTTCTAAAACTCTTTTTTTGAAGTTGCTTTGGTTTTGTGGCAGGGATATTTAAAACCAAGCCAAAACAAATCCACATGCTCAAACATCTGTTAGCCTAACCATACAACCATGGAGATGCCATCAGGTTCTCAGTCCTGTCATGTAGGTGAACCCAAATTCTCTTCCCCTTCACTGGTATGTCTGTTCCTCACTGATGGGTGAAGGGAGGAGTGTGTAAGACAGAGCCAGACTCCAATCCTTATGGAATGGTAAACCTTTTCTAAGTATATCAAGCAGGAGTTCATTCTGTGTGTGGCTTCATAGATTGCAATGTATTTTTGTGAAACAGTTGTTACTACCTTACAAAAGTAGCATTACATCCTAGGTCTTTGGGTTTATTGGTTTTTGTTCTTGTTGTTAACAGGAAATTTGCCTTAATGACTCAGAAGTGGTTCTGTGTGGTGGAGCTGAAAACATGAGCCAGGCGCCTTATGCAGTTCGAAACATCCGATTTGGAACCAGGCTAGGAGCAGAACTCAAGGTCTGATACTTTTTAACAATTTCTGTTCCGTAAATAAAGTTGTGTTTATGGAGGAGCATACGCTGTTCCTGTTCAGCCATATAGGCACTACACTCTTGCTCTTGGAAGTGAATTCGTTGGATATTAGATCCAGATTTAGATGTTCATAGGACATATCCAGTATTCAAACATCACCAAAATAGTAGATTCATGTAATTTTATTAAGAGTGCCGATTTTCTCCCATTTCTAAAACAGTGCTTGAATTCCTTTTCCAAGGTAAATGTGTTAGTAAACTCCTAGAGCCAAAGTGTAATTCATTTGGTGCATCCCATCAAAGTACTGTCTACAGCATAAAGGCTTCTCCCATACATCTCGGCCATGTGTGAGTGGAAAGAACCACTCTAGGACCTGGTATAAACTAAAATAGCAGATGAGAACTTGCATACTGCTTTGTGGTGTCTTTGTTCTAATTTATGTAAAATATCTGTAGGTGACTTGGGATAATTTTATAAGATGATGGTAGTTCCCAAGAGGCTGGTGGGATAACTAGAAATTAACAATAATAAATGATAATATTGCTCTACTTTAACATGTTCTTTAAATAACATTCCTTGCAGTTGGAAGACACACTGTGGGAAGGTCTAACTGACACGTATGTTAAAATCCCAATGGCAATTACAGCTGAAAATCTGGCTGCAAAACACAGCATCACACGAGAGGACTGTGACCGATATGCACTGAAAACACAGCAGAGATGCAAAGCTGGTTAGTAAATGTAGGAACTGAAGTATTTTATTTGGGACCAGTTTCAAATCTTGATCTTTAGCAGCAATTCAAATTATTTTAAAATTTTATGTAGCTCATGAAAATTAGCATCATTTGTCTTTTGATTTGGAGAGGCTAATTCATGCTGTACTTTGCTGTGTGATAGAAAGAGTGCACTTCAGCAGGGTTGATTTGGAATTGACTGAGCAGTTAGAGCAAACAGAATCTGAAGATGTATCTGGAGAGGGAATATTTGTTCAGAACCTGCATTTAAGCTGTTTGCTGGACACTTTAAATGGCCAAAGCCATAATTCAGAGATGTTGCGTTATTGCAGTTGATTGTTAGTGTAAACAGGATTGTAGGGTAAAGGAAAGTAGGATGTGCAATGATCTTCATGTATTCCAACATACACTGCAACCCATAAGAAGGAAAGATCTAAGCATACTTTTAGATTCTAATAATGTTGATTTTTAACAGCTGCAACTCTTGAAAGTAGACTTAATATTTTTTTAATGGGAGTAGAAGTGCTGTTTTTATCTCTCCCTGCTGATGTAAATGAATTCCTGGAGCCTTCACTACAGATTGTGCCACTAAAGAGACTTTTGCTTCTTTCATGTTTTATGTATGATGTATAAGACTCCAGCTTGCTGATTTTAGTTCTATTTGTGCATTCACATTACAGAGACAGTCCTATGGCTACTCTGGGAAGAAAAGGATCCTGTTAAACTTGTTGAAAAATGCCAGAGGTAGCCAAACAACATCAAACATGACAGTTTCTAAGAGTTAGAGCTTCTCGACTCTCTGACAAGCCTGAGAGCTGCAGAATGAGGCAACAAGACATGAGTGTATACAGAAAATAAATCTAGTGGTTTAAGAAGGGAGAGAAGTTTAGTTATTTGAACTTGAAATAGCACATTCTTTGGAAAAGTTTTGGAATGTTTGTGCAGTCTTTGTTGTGTTCTAAAAACTAAACAGTAAACCCCCAAATGGCTTATTTAATCAAAATGAAGCATAAACAGCACGGTCTCTAAAGTTGTAGCTAAAACAGATCAAAAGTTGTGTGCACATGGAAATGGGATTATTGGTCATGCAGGGCAGTCATCTCCTGCTATTTTTGTAAGAGACCTTTTTATTTTTTCTTTTTGTGGTTTCAGCTCAAGATGCTGGTCATTTTAATGCTGAGATGGCACCAATTGAAGTGAAAACAAAAAAAGGGAAGGAAAGCATTCAAAAGGATGAGCACCCGAAACCCCAGACCACTCTGGAACAGCTGGCAAAACTCCCACCTGTCTTTAAAAAGGATGGGACAGTCACTGCTGGGAATGCTTCAGTGAGTACGTCACTGCCTTGGATTATGATGGTGTCACCTTCAATGCTCTCCTAATTTGCTCTCCCTGCATTATCATGCATTTCCACATTGGGCATGCTGCTGCTTGTCTTTGTAGCAGAATTAGTATCCTCTGGAGTCCAAACCACGTTATGCTTTTGCTCAGAGCAGACTGAGAGCTTAGCATCATGTCATTAGGGACAGTTTCTCTTCCAGTCGTTATCTTAATTAATTGATTAATGTTCTTTGGGCCAGAATGATGATTGTTGTAATCGTATAATCCAAATTCCTGCCTAAAATAGATCATACTCACTCATATAATAATCATATAATAGATCATACTCAGTGTGAATGTCTGTAATGTATCTTTTATGATTAATTGTACATCCATTATCTAATATTAACAGGGCCCCTGCAAATATACAGAATTATGTTTCTAATGTAAGGGAGATTTAAGTGGAAAAAAATTATTTTATTTTCCTGGAACATTAAAATTAATTAATCATTTGTTCATCTCTTTGACTTTCATAGAACACAGGATAGTGAAAAATCACTGTATGTTTTGAATAAACACCCATACAGCAGTTTATTACATTTTAACAACATTGTCATCGACTCGGTTTTTTTTGAGGCACATTTTTAGTTTAAAATGTGATTTTTATTTTTATTTTTTAATATATTTTTGTTTGTTTGTACTCTCTCCACTAAGACTGTTTTTCTCTCTTTGTTACAAGGGGGTGTGTGATGGAGCTGGTGCAGTCATCATTGCCAGCGAATCAGCACTTAAAAAGCACAGCCTCACTCCTCTGGCAAGAATAGTTGCCTACCACTCATCTGGCTGTGACCCTTCCATAATGGGCATTGGTAAGTTGCAAGAAAACACATTTTCTTTCATATCACTAAGCAGAGTTAAGCTCTTCTTCTGTTGGGCATTTTAGGGAGTACATGCAGTGCCTGACCTACAGTGTTAGCATCAAACCACAGTCCTTGCACCACTTTCCCCCCCCTTTTTATTCTGTTTGTAAGTCAAGAAAATAGGTATGCTCTCATTTAAAACAAAAAAACAGATTTTCTCCTGAAATTTGCCATAGATTCCCATTATTGTTTAGTTATGAGTTGTTTTGCTGAAGGAGAACTGGCTCTATCTACCCCTTAAGTTGAGACTAGGTTCCAATATCAGATGTTATTCTGGTAATCACTTTTTCCTAGTCTCATATTTTATGTTTTCTAATCAAGTAAGTTGTTAATGCAGACAAACCTTCAAAGCTGATCCAGACATGCCTGGATTTTTCCCTTCTCTTGAGCTTGCAGACAGCATTGTACCCCAGCATTACTTTTCCTTTCTGCTGTTTTCTTCAGAGAAGTCATTGTTGACTGGTTTCATGTGTCAGTACAAATGCAAATGAAGCATTGTCAGATTTGCTTTCTTGCTCAGGCTATCTGACTAAGCCAACCTTCAAAGCAAATGCAGAGGGAGGGTTTCATTCGCTAGGCTTCATGGTATCATTGTGCTTTGTAAACCAGACCATTGTTTGCAGGTCAGGCAACTCTTTTAGCCTGTTTAAAAACTTCATAAATCATACGGAGGAGCGGCGTTTTCAGTCCTTAACTCCACAGCAACTGAAAAAAAACAGATGAGATTCATAGACATGACAGCAACAGATCAGAGAACAGAGGAGCTCAGACAGAGCAGCTACCCTTTCACATACTGATAGTGTTGGGCAGACAATGTGTAAGTGATAGAATGCATTATTTAGAATAAGAGGCTGGGGAGGGAAGTCCCCTTGGCTGTCACTGATGGTCTCTGTATTGTCCAAGGGAGACCTTCCCATTACTCTCACACATAATGAGCATACTAAAATCAGTCTATAAAGGGAAACATTTAGGGTCTGGTATTAAGGCTAAGCCATTCTAATGATCCACTGAGCTTTGACCTGAGCCCTTTCTTCTTTTAATGTTTTCGTCTCTTGGCTCATTCACTCATTTTTATGTTTTTTATTCTTTGAGCTGTGTTGTCAGCATCATTTCTTGGTAGGGAGGCGCTTAAGTCATGTTTTATGATCATTCTTCTTCATCTAGCCATCAGCTCCCATCTAATATTGTCATCTTTGACCCCCAGGCACATGCCTAAACAGCCCTTTCAAATTCTCTTTGAATATCTCTTTTTTTAGGTAGCTGTGCTTTGTGATTAGCCTCCCCTGCTGAGTTATATCGTGTTGTAGCCTTCTTCCAGAGACAATTTTATTAACAAATTCTGTGATATTATCCAAAAAAATCCTACTTATTTCTGTTCTTTAGTCTGGATCTGAGGCAGTGTTTTGTTATGTGGTGTTTTTTATTTTATTTTAATTTAAAAAAAAAAAAAAAAGAGAACTTATTTTTTAAGTATAAATTTTATAGTTAAGTTTTACCAATAACATGAAAACATCAGTACCTGTAAGTAAACACATGACTGCCAGACCCCTCAACATGTGCCTTTTTCTTTTTGTATATAACTGTAGGCTGCAAGTGATGAGGAGAGAATAAGCTGAAGCTGAGAGGACTGGAGAGGAGGAGTTGCCTGCAAATATTCTTGAGGTCTTTTTTCTCTAGCAGCTGTCTTGACTTGAAACCTGTGTGTGTTTACCATTGTAGCTGTTCAGTAGTAATAGCACTCCTTACTTTCCTGAGCAGTTTGTAGATGAGGCTGCCAAATAGTTTTTAGATTTTTGAGTTCTTTTACCCCAGTAATAGAGCAGCTGAGTGACGTACCCAGAGTTCACTACCTTCTCAGGGGCTTATGGGAGGCAGTCTGAGGCTTTATGAAGCTATGGTACATATAGCATGTTTGTAAGGATTTATTTATTTTTCATTTAACTAACAATGCATACCATTTTCCAAATAGGCCCTGTTCCTGCAATTACTGAGGTTCTGAAGAAAGCAGGACTGACTCTGAAGGACATGGATTTGGTAGAGGTAAGAGTCTCTAATATGGACAGTGGGTTTTTAGGAGGAACGCAGTACTCACTGTGTTTCCAGTTACCACAGGGTAGTTGTTTATGCATACCTGCAAGCCCACCTGTCCTTGCTTGCCTGTCTGACCTTTGTCCAGCTTGTTTCAGCCACACGGTTGCATGGTCATAACAAAAGTCTCAGACATGTGGAGACCGAAAAAGTCTTGATAGCATTCTGTAAGATAAAAGCCACAACATGAAGCTGTTCTGTTGGCTGTATGTCATAAACACATGCATCAGAACTCTTTTATTTTTAATAAAGTATAATACATATTTGTTTTGTGTCAAGTGTGCCAGAAGGATGCGAGTTTGTTTTGTTGACGTGATTGTTTATATGTTATCTGAATACATGTCATAACAAGTGTTTAATTTTTTCTCAGAATAGCTTGGAGAAATGCATCTCATGTAATCTCATGTGCACATGCTACTGAAAGCTTTTTGTAGGGAGTCAGTGTGAGCAGTTATATAATTTCTCCCATGTTTAGGTGAATGAGGCATTTGCACCTCAGTATCTGGCTGTTGAAAAAGTGTTGGGCCTGGACCCTGAAAAAACCAATGTCAATGGAGGTGCCATTGCTGTGGGTCACCCCTTGGGTGCTTCAGGGTCGCGGATCACAGCTCATCTGGTTCATGAATTAAGGTACGTTCGTGACTTATAGCTGCTGGTAGTGAATGCAGCACTGCTGTATTTACACCTACAAAGGGGTTTTAACACAGACATTGTGTGGCTAAAAATCTTCCAGTCCTCTGAGTTTGTATCACCTTTCTCCTTTAGATCATTTTCAGAAGCTTTGATTGTTTTGGCTTGCTTGGTATGCTTAGCACAATTTTAGTCTGAATTTTCCCATTTTATTATTTCCCTTTTCCCCCTCCATTATCGTCAGAGCATCCCTGTGCAGCCTGGTCTGGTGGTTGGCAACCCTGCACGTGGCAGGGGTGTGGAAACTAGATGATCACTGTGGTCCTTTTTCACCCCAGGCCATTCTATGATTCATTGATTCAGTCTGTGAATATTTTGCTGGTGCTTACAACACTCTCAATAAAAGAGCTCAGCCATAAAGCCTCAATTTACATCTTGAAAAAAAGAAATCATTAGTAGTACCTTTTGAAATGTTGATAGCTAGTTTCTGTTTATAAAATCAGGACCGCTGCTGCTATGGATTTAAGAATACAAGTCATTCTCACTGTTACTTTTTTGGTACAGGCGTCGTGGTGGGAAATATGCCGTTGGGTCAGCTTGCATTGGAGGTGGACAAGGTATTGCTCTTCTCATCGAGAACACAGCTTGAGAGGTTCTGGAGCTGGCAGTGTTGCCTGAATTACCAGATCTCTGGAAAACTTTGGCATTTATGATGGTAAATCATCAATGAGTCCCTTCATATAGTACCATTCCTGTAACATAAAGGAATGTCTGAGAGGTCTGTATTCTAAACAAGAAGATCCAATAATGTCTAATACCAATATAATTTCACACTGATGAAGTGTTTTTTAAAAGCCTCTTTTCAATCAAGTTTAATGTATTGCTGTAGGCAAAATTCTTATTTCCTGAGGAAATTGCCTGTCAAACTTTCACCAAATCTGCCTTAAATAGCAATGTAGCTTTTTCAGCAAGTACTGCTTCAGCTTGTCTAATTTTGGCTGTTGTCTGGCACATGTGCCTCTTTTATCATCAGGAAGTGTGAAAATGTCATGGGAGACCATCTGAAGTATGTGTTAATTGTAGACTGATGGCTCCGAATTGTACTCTGCTATTTTGCAAGGCAGAAGAGAAATTGAGATTTATTTTTTCTTGTGCCTCTCAAGAGATCAATAAATGGAACAGATAAAAAGAGCTTCCTGTTTGTTTCTTATAGAAGTAAACCACTGTGAGAATTGTGACTCTTGGTACATCTCTGTTTATTATTGGTAATGCTGCTTTTCCTGGCTGCAGAGTCACTGGCACTTTCTGAGCCCTTTCTAGAAAGCTCTAGCAAATCTGCCAGCCTTCCATGAAGGTGATGTTGCATCTAGCAGTGGTGTTAGCTGTTACCATGTACCTGCTGCTGCCTGTTTCATAACTTCATCTGATAGTATCACATAGCTCATCTCTTGAGCAACCTCACAGGGGACTGTTCTCAACTCGTCTGAGAATTCCACATATGAGCAACTTCCCTTGGCTCTCACAGGCAGCAGAGTTCAGGTCGTGAATTACGTTGGATACATTTGTTTGAAGTGAGATTGCTGAACGTAGTCTCTGAACTCCTCTATGCTCACTTTGCAGTGGAGCCATTAGCAGCATGCTCAGATAGAATCACAGAATAGAATCATTGAGGTGGGAAATGATCCAGATCATCTAGTCAAACCACCAGTCTAGCAGTGTAGATGTCCATGCTGGATGCTCACAGTCAGTTGGGCAGATCCCTGGTCAGAGACAGAATGTGCTTCTCTGTACTGTCTTCTGTGCTACATAGGCAAAAATAGTAGCAAAGATTTCAGTCTTCAGTTTCTTTCATCCTCAGCCTACTGTTATATTTTTGCTTATCTATGAATCCTAACTGCCCTGGGCTGTGCTGATTGTGAAAGAAGGGAGGCCTTTCAAAACCAGAATGTCGAGATTAGCAAGAAGTTCAGGTCAAGGCAACTTGTTAGAATGGATGGATAACTGTTGAAATATGCTTATTGCAATTCCTAGCATTTCCTATGGGTTTGGTGTCTTTAATGACAATAGTGCCGTTTATATGGATTAAAAACCTAGCTGCTGTAAGGCAGAAAGCCAGTCTTTTTTTCCCCCTTTCTACTGTATTTCAATAAGTTAGGGTTACAGGGGATCATTATTCAAGATTTAGTTGCCACATGGATTTTATAAATCAGGATTCATGGCTCCTTCTATAGTAACTAATTTTTCCTACCTTTCTGACTGTGGATTATAACTGAACTCTTATTTTCAGAGATCTGGCCCATTTTTCCAAGGTTTCTTCCCTGTGTAGTACCAGTTGCTTCAGATCTCATCATTCTATAGACAGAGCCCCCATCCGGGATGGATGGGGCTGTGAGCAACCTGATGAGATGGGAGGTGTCCCTGCCTATAGCAAAGGGATTGGTCTTAAAGGTCGTTTCCAACCCAAACCATTCTATGATTCTAGGATTCTGTATAGTAAAGAATAATCCCCTTCACACGCTTTATTTTGCACATAAAGTTTCGTTCCCATCTTCCATCACTCAAGCATTTTAAATCCAGATGTTTTCTTGCTGGTAGAGTTGCACTTGCTCATTCTGCAAAATGCATCATGATATTCATTCCTTTTCCCAGACAACTTATGTTATCAGCACAGATCACTGTACATCCTGCCAGAAGCTTTATTTCGCTGCATAAGTCAACGATTTGTACCCTCATCATTCCATCTTTATCCTGTTCATTTCCTGTTAGAACCTCTGACGAGGGGCTTTGTCAAACCAAAGTGAAATCCCTTCCTATGAGGTTACTGGAGCTCAATATGTTGCACTTCCAAACAGCAGAACGATGGTAATATCTGATCCTTGCACACTTTTCAAAGCATGCTCTGTTTCCCAGATACAGCAATAACGGAACTGTTCTCTTGCCTATGGGAAATGAAGACATCGTACTGACAGCAGTCTGGATTAGGGGAATTCTGTAGTGTCCGAGAAGGAGCAGGAGGGTTGTAAGAAATGCATTAGATCTTAGGGGAAACATTATTCATGTCTATCGTACCAATGGCGTGTGTTTTCTTTTTAGCCTCTAGAGCGTTCATCATTTTTGTGTGATTAGCCTGCATCATAAAATATAGCAAAAACATGGTTTTTATTTTTTTAATCTTAAAAAGCGTGGGAAAGGGAAGCACTTGTAGAAAGCACTCGTTGTCCACGTAGTGCTGTGCATTGAAGGATGCAGATGCGGCTCTCTGCCACTCGGTGGTGCATTTTGGACACTGTAGAGATCTCGATACATTCAAGAGGCATTCATCCTCCGTAATGTTGCAATGCTTTTCTTGCAAGGCCGTGTTAACCTTGAAAATGAATAACCCAAACTTTCAAGTCATGGTTCTCCCGGGTTTTAAAGAGGCAGATACTGTGATGCCAGCACTTATTGATTTTGAGTTAATTGGATAATATTTGCTTGAGAGTGAGTTCCAGCTGTGATATGAAACTTATCTAACATGATGACAACTTAAGTGCTGTACCTGACCCAAGCTGGAGAGGAGATCATATGATTCCTGTGTCCTGAAAAAAAGCTATTAAAACTTGTCTCTGTGTAAGAGAAAGGGAGAAGGTGTGGAGGCAGCTGGAGGGAGATCAGTGGGGAGGTGAATCCTTCTGAGATACCACAAGCTCAGGGTTTAACGACAAGGGTATTATTTCCTTCTTCTATTATGAACCAGTGCTAACAGTACTTCTGCTGAGTGAAGTACTTTCACGTGAAAATCTGTATTGAAACGAGTAGGTAGATTGGACCATGAGTTAAATGTGAATTTCACTTGCGTTTGTTGTTTTTAATGTTTCAATAGATGAATGTTTCTCATGGAATGGGAGTGAAGAAGATAAAAGGTATCTTTTTTTATCATGTTTAAGGCTGCCATTTGATAACGAATAGTAACGCCAGGTCAGAAGGCCTTAGAAATTGCAGGGTGGGTCAGTGTAAACTCAAATAGCTAATCCACAGCTATGTGTAAATGCCAGCGTGATACCTTCATCCTGGCAGGTGCTATGTCAGAGCAGCTACTGTTTATCCTCAAGCATTTGTGCTTGTACAGTGATCCAGCAGAAGAAGGGCTGTGTGTTCACACCCTACCTGGACTGAAGCTGATTGCTGGGAGAGCAGGAGTTACCCAAATGTGGCAGGAGTGGTTGTGAAACCACAGCTTTGATCTCTCTGAAAATCACTGTGACTGAGCTGCTGCACAGAGGCTGAAAGTGACAAGCTCATGCCAGCTACTTTACCAGATCATGGAGAGATTATGTGAACTAGAGGTACCTAAACTGGACATCAACAACAGGCAGACTGAACTCCTGTCCCTCAGTGTAGAGGTGGGTGTTGTAGGTTAACTCTGGACTAAGCACCTTGCTGCCACTCACTCCCCAATTGATCTTCCTTAGGAGTAGGAGAGGAAGGGGGAAGACCAAAAATCTTGTGAGTTGAGATAGAAATTGCTTAATAAGCAAAGGAGATGTAGAAGAAGAGTGAAAGAAAACAATCGCTCACCACCTCCCATGGGTAGGGTGATGCCCAGACAGCTCCTGAGCTAAGGACCAGCCTCCCTAAACTCCCTTCTCTCCCTTTTGCTGCTGAGCGTGGAGCCTGGAAACTCCATCTGACTGCATCTCAAAGGAGGACTCACCCAGTGTGTTCTGTTCTGAGACTTTAACACAGGCAGCAAGCTGGAGCTCCACGTTTTTATAGCTAAGATTCTTCTGCAAGTACTCTGTCCAAACATGTTTTATTGGTGTTCAGTGAAAATCTACTTCCCTCATCTTCTCTAGCAGTGTATTTATTGTAGCTGTTGTCAGGGAGAAGAAAAAAACCTGAATCCCTTCCTTACAAATATTTATCTCTGGCATAAGATGCTGCACCAAAACCCCCACATGATAAATTCACTGTTTTATTTGTTCGGTTTGTAAGAATGTTTTACACTACAATGTTTACATCCTCTGCTGTGGTTATTTATAAACAGAAATTCTTCTTCGAGTCTTAGAAAGGGGTTTGCAAGGGATAGAAAATGTGAGAAGCAGAAGACGGTGTAATTTAAACAGAGAAAGCTGGACGTAAGAGGTGGTAGAGTGCTGAGAAGTCAGATTTATTGAACATTTGGTCATTAAATTAACCATTACACATATAGCATATATGTTGAGGTCTTGCCCACCCCAACCATGGTGTGCTTCTGTGGTCTGTCAGGTTCTCAAGGACTTTGTGTTGCTTCACCTTTCATCTTGAACAAGCTGGTGCTCCCATGAAATGTCTCCCTGCTGTCAATCCAGTGTGTTTATACTGTCAGAATCCAGTGTATTTTAGCCACTGTTCCAAAAAATAATTAATCAGCATCTGAATTGCACATTCATGGCCCCAATCTCATTTTCCATTCCAGCCCTTAAGCTCCTCCTGGCACTAGGATTGCTGGATGCCTGTTTCCCAATGACAGTGCAATTGAGGATTGCTGCTGAGGTTGGCCAACAGCAGGCTGCAGGTGGGAGCTGGGTGGCGTGATCCAACACCTGATGCTCACATCACTCCCAAGCAGCACCGCCAGCTGCAGATCCCTGGTGATAAATGGATTCAGGTGATGGAAGGAGGTGCTTAAGGCCTAGGATCTTCTGCTCCCAGAGTAAGAGATGTGGTTGTTGTCATGCTAAAAGACTGCAGGCTTAACAGTGAGCGTAAACTCTTAATTTTGAGCAGCTGCTTGGTTCATGCAGCTCTACTGCTTGAGCTCTTCTCTGCATAGCACAACCAACTGTGTATTGATGTCTGAGTTCCAGATGAGGTAAAGCAAGGTTATAGTGCTGTGTGCCACACTCACAAAGGCTGATGAAGAAATGAATGTTCTCAGCACTTGCTGAGCAAATACATTTGTGCCGTCTGCTGTTTGTCCTGGGGGAAACTTCGTTTCTTACGTAAATTTATTATTTTTGAGGCTGGTTGAGGCCAGGACAAGGGTCAGCATGGCATGTTTTGAAGTGACCATCAGCTATTTTGATATTAATGAAATCCCTTAGGTCAACAGCCCCTTTAAACACTAGTAAAGTTTTTCAAGGTGTTTGCTCAGCTGCTAGAAAACTTGCGACTGAAATTCTCTTTGTCTCATTTTATTTATAAGATTTGGGTTGAAAAAAAAAAACCAAAAAACGAGAGCTCTCCTTGGGGAAAACAGAGTTGTAGTGGCAGTGACCATGTGTAGGTATTTTGTGTGGCTTATAGGGCTCTGAGGGTTTGATGTCACACATCTGGATTCTTGGTTGTCTTCTCCAAGTTCTCCTTGTGCTGAGGAGTGAAGGAATGTCCTCTCCACCTGGATGATGGCTGCACAGTTAATCACACACAGAACCATTTGCTAAATGTGATGGGACTCCTCCAGCCTCAGCCTAAGGGTTACATGGGAGGAGTGCATCTTTATGGCAGAATACGGGAACTTTATATAGGGTTTTAAGGACAGTTGACCAACAAATGGGCAACCTTCCTTATCCTCAGAGATGATGGTCATTGTGGCATGCTTTTGGATACAAGCCCTCCCAGCCTTTGGGTGCCTGTGGGTTGAGCTTAAACCTGCTCATCCCCAACAGTACAGACAAATAAAGCACTAATCTTGTACCCCTCCTGAGAAACTGGGTCCTCACTGTGACCACTGAAGTAAATCAGAGCAAACAGGACCCAATGAGTTGTGATTTAACACAGCGCAGCCTTTCTCCTGGGTCTGAGCTCCTTATTCTGTTCTGTTCTGTGTTTGGTATCCATGAGGACCAACCCTTCAAAGGGCAGAGGTTCCCGTTCAGAAGGTGTTAGCCCTGTAATGTGCTCAAGGTGTCGACAGTGTGACTTGGACAAACTCTCCCAGATAAGTGAATTCTCCTGTTGTTTGGTTTGGCTCAGATTTGGGCTTAATCTCTGCGCTTACTCAGCAGCAAACTTTCTAACAGCTGCTGAGCACTGGTTATACCTGCTCCTCCATCTCTGCTTGGCCACCACCTGTAGATCCTTTACATGACGGTTTGTAGGGTGCTCCTCAGGAACTGAAAGCTCTGTGGCTGTTGCCTTTAGTCAAGCAGAGCATCAAGGGGAGGTCAAGATGTGCTGTAGTACTTTTGTGACCGGAGTTCTGTGGGTGATGTGTAGGTGAAATCTCAGTTTTATCTCCTTGAATGGTCACTGTGGCTATTCTTAAGAAGTGGAAGTGAGGGTGATCCTGATTAAAAGGGCTCCAGCATTTTCTCCTACAAAGATGTAGGATCGGTGCTGGGCTGAGCTTTGCCTGAGGCTTTGCTGATGGGCTGGCAGAGAGCAGAAGGGTTCTGCTATGCAACCAGATAGAAAATCTGCCTTTGGATGAGGCCACCATCACCTACAGGCTGGGGATGGGGACAGCTGGCAAACAAAGCCCATGAGCTGTGTCTTTACTTGGTGATAAAGGATTTTTGCTCTTTGACAAATAGCATTTGGAAATTTGTTTAGAATTCTCTAGAGGAGTTTAAAGCTCACTCTGGGAACACCATTAGCCACCATTTAACCACTGTTACAATGCCACTTATTTCAACATTCATGTTATTTGTGCTACGGTAGCCAACATTTGCAGTCGACTCCAAATCTTAGAGAAGGAAACGTGTGGATATGGCAAAGAAAAAGGCATTTCAAGCTCGTAGGATTTTATAGATCTCCCCAGTAACATGCAGTTTCTCTACCACGTTGTCCATAGTGCTTTAAGCATCAAAGAGGAACGTGTCACAGCCAGCTCCTCCCAGCTGGCCCCATCGGGCAGTGACACATCAAAGTGACCCATCAACCAGGAGCAGGAATTTTTGTGGTCTGCACCTCCCAGAAGACTGGACTGTGGGCTTGGTGTCTGGCTTGGATCTTCCCTGTGTCTGGGTCAGGAATCCTGCTCAGCCTCCCTGCAACACTCAGCTGGTTCAGTGAGCTGTCGCTGCTGGCATCACTTCAGCTCTCATCAAATGGCATTTTCGAACGCAAAACATAAAGGATTTCCCTTTATGCTGCTGGTTGTGTTGCACCAAGCTCCGTCTGAGTTGGTAAATGCAGAGCTGCTCCGGCAATACAGCTTCCACTTGCCTGCAATTACAACGCGATCCGCGCAGCAGCGGGGGAAACGCCGATCTCGTAAAATGGGTGAAGGAGAAGCAAAACAATAAGGAAACACACAGAGAAGGTCTGGAGGCTGAACAACACCCCCGGAAGGTGCGGGAGGATGGGAGCGGTGCCACGCATTGTGCAGCTGAGGTCAGCCCCGCGTTTGGGATGTGTGCCTCGGGCTGTGCTCATCCCTCGCCTCCCTCCGGCATCGCAGATTGGCTGCTCAGGAGTCAGCCCATGTCTTGCTAGAGGGAAACTTGAGCCCCGCCAAGCCCACATGTACACAGTGAGATGAATGGCAGCACTCAGCGGCAGCCAGCAGCGGCCCTTCCCACATTTCATCGGGGCTGCGCTTTCCGTCGGAGCTTTGTTTCTCAATGAAACGTGTAAAATCAGCTTGTGCGGAGCTGGCAGGGCGCGTGGAAAAACGGCGTTTGCATGAGCTTTATGATGATTATTAATTAATTTTAATCAAATCAGCTCCTTCGTGTCTGTTCTCTGCTTGCTGTACACCGGACAGCTGGGTGAAGAATAAATGGCGCTGATAAAGGGCATCCACGCATCCCGACCCTGTGGGCAGCAGCGGGAGGGAAGGATCAGTCCCCATCCAGAGTTACCCTGGGACTCCTCCATGGGCTCAGCACGCTCTGATGAGCCCAATGCATTTGGGGTCGTGTGCTGAGGTTGGGATTTCCCTGCTCCGATTTCAGCCCCTGCTGAAGTTTGGCACCTGAGTGCTTTATACAAAGGGAAACTCCCACAAGGCACTTCCTTTAATCTGTGTTAGAAACGGAGGCAAGATGGTTTGTCATCCATTGATGGCCATTTGTTCTTATGCTGGGGGGGGAGGAAATGTGTCCCTTTGCACCTGCCACTTGCAGAGTACAGAAGCTGCTGACTGCAGGTTGTGGCCGTGGGATGAGCCACGCTGGGCTGCTGCCACCTGTCCTGCTCTTGTGTTTCTATAGGGGAGGTTTTAGAAGTGTGAAATGGGATGGGGGGAGGGAAGAAAAGCTTCCTGGTATCACATCTTACTTCTGCAAAGTTGTGTCTTCAAGGATTTGATGTGACCCATTGCCATATTCTGCTGTCTCCCCTGCAGATCCCAAAACACAAGGCAGAAGACCAGCGCCGTGCAGTGCCTTTCTATATCTGTATAGAATATCTATCTGTATATAGAATATCCGTATCTATGTTGTATCTATAAACAGGGATAATCGACACATCCCACTGGAAATTCTGCCCAGAGCTGTGGGTGACCAAGGCCATGGATGGGCCCTGGGCAGCCTGAGCTGGGGGTTGGGAGCAGCCAGCCCATGGCAGGGGTGGGGATGGGGGGGCTGAGAGCTGCCTTCCAACCCAACCATTCCATGGTGCTATGAAAGCACCATGTAGGTCTAATAGAAGACAAGAATGATGTGCATCGTCACCGTGAAGCTGAGATTTTGCTGCTGAGCACAGGATTGCAGGAGTTGGTCTCAGTGACCCTTATGGGTCCCTCCCAACCTGGGTTTTACTACAATTCCAGTTCCAGCAGCTTTCTCAGCTCAAGCCAGCATCTATATCTGTGAGAGCAGCTGTGATCTCTTTCTGTCCAGCAGTGTTCTTGCCATCACTGTTTATTCAAAAAGCCAGTGATTGGTGAAACCTAAGGGAGCTTTTACACAGAGAAGTGTTGCAACTGGCAGTGTAAATACCACGCGATGTTTCTGGAAATCTGAGTACAGAATGCTTGTGCTGAGCTGCCAAATGATGCACGAAGTCTCTTTTGTTTTAAGAAATGAAGAGGAAAAGAAAGACCTTTCTGCCTCCGGGCTTTGAGGAAGGGATTATTGGAAGGGAATTAAGAAATGACAGAAAGAATTGTATCAAAAAAGTGCCCAGCTCTGCCATCATCTCTAAACTGTTCTTGTGTTAAGCACATGAAGTCGCATCCGCTGCTTTGTTGTAGAAATACCTTTTAATCTCTTTGTGGAAGTGAAAGGTGTTTTGTTAGGACAAGCGATGACTCTGTCAGTAGGTTCCAAAGTGTGGACCAAGATTCCAGCACAGATTGCCTCCTTCTGACAGAAAAAAAAACTTTTGGGTTCCTAAATAAATAATTCAATTATATATATATATATATGTAAAAAAGCATTTAGTGACTCCAATCAGTTACACGTTTGATATTGCAGTGTGTTGAGATCCTTGCAACCCAAGCCGTTTTGTCATTCTGTGATGGTGAGGTGGTCGTGGATGCCTTGTGCTTAGAGCAGCATTTCTATGTGAGGGAAGGATGAGAGCATTATAGAGTAACAGAAAGGTGCGTGGCATTGTGTCTCATGGGAAGGTGTGTGCTCTTACCCTAAGAAACTCTCAGGTAAGATGAAGCTGAGCCTGAACAGGAATACTCAACTAAAGGAAATTCACATAGCAGATAAATAGATAGGTCTTGTGAGTGCCAATCCCCAGAGCTCCTTCTGGAAAGCAGAAGTCATTCTGGGCTCTTTCCCATTCACTCATTAATAGGAATATTCCCACGTATCAGTCTTCATTGCTGCCTTTGAGGCATGAAACAAGGCCATGAATAACACTGGAATGAAAATTATCCCCACTTCTCCCAACCATACAGTTGCACATTGCAATTGTATGTCTGAAGGAAGAAGTTGCTGCTTGTACCAAGTCACTTTCATTTTCCTCATCAGAGCTGAGTTTTGGCACATGGGCTGCTGCAGTGTCGCTCAAAGCTGAATCGTGTCATTGGGTTCAGAAAGTTCTTTGAGGAAGACAAGAGCAGGGCTGCAGTACTGGTGTGGTTGTCTTTGGTTTCATAGAATCACTGAAACTGGGGAGGATGCCTAGGACCACTGTTTCCAGCTGTCAACCCAGTCCCCTCCACACCTAATAACCATGTTCCCAAATAGAATCACAGAGTCATTCAGGTTGGCAAAGACCTCTCTAAGACTGTCGAGTCCAACCACAACTCATCCCCACCATCCCCACTACATCTGGACCTGCCCTCCTCCATTCTTGCTGTCTCTTAACTGCACACAAAGAGCAGTACATCACGTTCCTGGAAGCAGACTCTCTTCATGCAGGAAATATGTATGCAAATATGCATGTAATGAAGGAAATAGTATGTAAAAATATTGCAGCTGGCAGAGCCTCTTGTCTCCCTGAGACCAGCCCCTGTTTCTGATAGGCTTTGAGATCACGGAGCTACATTTATGGTTGTAATATTTTCTTCTGGCTTTATTAACCACTCTAAGGTGTGTTTAGTCTTGCCAAAGCCTTTCTAGGGCTTAGGCATCCTGCAGGATGGCACGGAATGTGCAGTAAGCCTCAGCATGGGCTAGGACTTGCACCTCTCTTCTCTTGCACCAGCTGAACCTGCTTGTGCAGTGTGCTCCCTGCAGGCCAGATTCCCACATATGGCAATGAGCATCTCCAGAGCTCTGCTATTGTGATGGAGCTGTGTCTTGAGAGGCTGAAAATACCAATGGTGCTTTGTCAGTGCAGGGTGATTTCCTAGCACAAATGTAGGGGCTGAGGTCACCGTGTAGAATTATTTCGTGCAGCTGCAGGAAAAAAAAGCTGTGCTCTGCACTTCCCCTTGAGAACTACTTTGGAGAGATGTGGGGTTTATTTATTTATTTGCTTATTTTTAAAGTAGGATGTGCTCGGGACTCCACCAAAACTATTATTCCTTCTGCTGTTAAAGAGCGTTGATCGTAGAATCATTTGAGTTGGAAAGGACCCTTAAAGGCAATCTGGTACCACTCTCTACAATAAATAGGGACACCCACAGCTCCATCAGTGCTCAGAGCCCATCCAGCCTGACCTTGGGTGTCTGCAGGGATGGGGCCGCACTGCCTCTCTGCCCCAGTTGATGGAACCTCAAGAGAGAGATCAGTCAGCACCCCGAATATGAGATTTCTTTCATTTGTTTGCCAGTGACCTATACGTTGCCAACCAAAAGCACTGAAATTAATAGATGAGGAAAGAACTGAGTGCCCAGGGAGGCTGCACAGCCTCCAACCTGGGGGACATTTGGGATTTAAGTGATAAAGCCCCAAGCAGACTGGTGTGCCCTGGCTTCATGCAGGGGCCTGAACTGGAGACCTCCCATCAGAACCTCATTTTCTGTCCTATAAACCCAATGCTGAGGTTGCCAGATGAGTTCAGAAACTTGCTGCGGGTATTTTCCTGGTTAACATCTGCCCATTTGGGATTTGTATGCTTTTAATATCATCATAGAATGGTTTGGGTTGGAAAGGACTTTTAGGACTATCTAGTTCCAACCCCCTGCTATAGGCACCGCCCACCTCCCAGGTTATTTCCTGTACCTTGCCCAAAAGAGATGACGAACCATTCCTTTCAACACTGCAGCTGGGAAACCTGATTTCTTAGGGTTCTGTGTCTTGAAGTGGATTGAGTTTGATACTTAAGGAAGCAAGAGCTCTGACTGAAAGCCTTCTGGTGGCTGGAGCACATTGGTTTGCATCTCTCCGATATTTAACAGGATATGGACGCACAGATTCATCTGAATAGATGCACCTACAGAGAGTCTTCTTCTCTCTTTTCTCTTGAGCACAAATGTTCAGAAACCCTGTAGAAAAATTAGTTCGTTGAGGCCATTCTTTGTGCAGTTTGCTCAGAGTCTGAAGTCTGTTAAAACCCCATATGAGAAGAGAAACCACATCTGAGAACGAGACCATGAAGGTGTCAGATGGGCATGAGATAAGGGCGGCTCTTCTGGTGACAAACTTTGCAAGCTCCTTTTTTGGGAGGAAGGAGTATTCACTATGATAAATACAGGGAGGCTGAGATGTGATGGAGGAGTGAGGGGCCTGGTGCTGCTCATCTACATTCACACAAAGCATGCTGGAAAGCTGCAGGCAGCCCCCAGATCTTTTGGGTCGTCTTTGAAAATGTGACCCTTATTCATGTTTGTATGTGAGAGTTCCTCTGCAGATTTTTGGTGTTGTGTTTCTTCCTGTCAGGGAAGCAAATCATAACGTGGCTTGTGACTGTACAAAGTGGGAAGGATCTTCTTGATGAAGAACGAGATCAAAAAATAAGAGCAGTGCTTTGTACGAGGCTCTGAGTGCCCTTTGGCCTCTGATCCTCCTCCCCCTCTGTCTGCTCTTCTTTCTTTCCTTTGCTTTCTTCTTTGCTGCCTTTCAGCTCTACAATTTGCTGCTAAAAGCAAAAAAAAAGTGGCTGTGCTCAATGCAACAGGGGATGTGCAGAACAAAATCCCACCCTGCTTTTCCCTCTGGTGGCTCTACTGATGCCTTCTGCTGTGGGACAGGCACAACACCATGGCACGAATGGCTGTGCTCTGTCTCAGATCACATGTGCAGAAGATCTCCATGTACCTCCGTTAAACCCTGATTGTTGTTTTCATTGAAAGGGTTGACCCAAGCATGGGACAAATCCTGTACAAAAATGTGGTGCCTCTCGGGGGGTGTAAATTAAGTCATTGCCCTGCAAAATATCTGCTGGGCAGGCTGTGATGTTGGAATGCATCTCCTGTTATGCACAAATGTGTGCCTGGCTCTGCTCTGACAGCTGCTGCTTATGAAGGTCCATACCTGCTGGTGGGTGTAAGGGTCTGAGAGGTAACCTGCCCATTTACATAAGTGTTTGAACAAAGCATCCTGTGTCCTGGCTAATTCTTCATGCAGTGCCCTGAAATACCATCAAGGAGAAGGTTGGCCTCAGCCAGGAGAGGTCATGACTACAAAGGAGCAGAAGCAAGGGAGAAGGAGTGAGCATGACGGGGTATTTCTGAGGGTGTAGATCAGTGTGTTGGACCCTCCATGTTTCCCACGTTCTTTTGTTGCATTTCTGAAAGGAATGTGGTGTTAGGAGGCTGTGCAAGCTGGCCTGGAGCAGCGGTGGCATGAGCAGGACTTCTTATAGGGACAGTCCATGCAAAAATGCTCTCAGCTGAGAGAACATAGCCATAAAACTAAGGGAAACTGTTAACATTGCATTGCAACGAGACCTGGATCTCACATGTGATATTCAGGTTGGATATTAGGAACAATTTCTTGAGCAGCCTGGCCTAGTGGGAGGTGTCCCTGCCTACAGCAGGGGGGTTGGAACCAGATGGAATCAGATCCCTTCCAAACCAAACCATTCTATCTGATTCTATGGCTCTTCTCCAAAGAGCAGTGATGCAGTGGCACAGCTGCACAGGGACATGGTGGGGGTCACCATCCCTGGAGGTGTGCAAGAGTGCCTAAGCCATAAGCAGAGCCCCATAGAGGGATCTGTTTGTTCTTTCTGCCTTTACTTGTAGTTGTGCTCAAGTTCTGGGGTTTTCCTAGGAAAAAGGACAGTTGGTTTGAATCGATGGAGAGAGCTGAGACAGCCCTGAGCCTCCGTGGGCTGGGTTTGTGTGATGGCTGCTGTCCTGACCAAAAAAACATCTGTGTCTCACTGCTCTTTCGATCACTGCTTCCTCGTTCAGTCCCGGTGCATGGAAAAACTCATCATCTCATAAAACAGCTGGCTGGAGAATGCAGCTGGCAGGCCGTGGTGGAGAGCAGTGTCCAAAGCGCATCATGTCTTGGCATGTGCAGCTCAGTGCTCCTAGCTGCCTTGGAAGCTCTCCCAAAGTATTTGCTTTGTATAAAATAAAACCACTGCTTCCATTGTAGCACATCTCTCCACAGTGATCTCTCTGAAGTTAACTGGGCTGAGGGAGGCAGCAGGCAGACAGCTGTACCTGGTGGTGCGGTCAGGATGGAATCCAGACTGTGCTTTCCTGCCCCACAATGATTGCTGCTATCTGTCTTCTGCAAACGTCCACGAATAGCGATGAGCTGACAGCAGAATTCCTGGAGAAGGCTTCTAGGAAGGTCAGCCGTGCACGCTAGCTCTGCACCTCACTTCCTTTTGTGTCAGCTCTTAAGCAAACACTTGGACTTCAAGGCTCAGGAGCTGCCCCGTAGCATCTCCTGCTCAGGATGATGGCACTGGGGGATGCTGGCTGGAGTTCAAGGCCTTGAAATGTGCTCTGGATGCCTTGCAGCAGTTCCTCCCGGCATTGCCCAACTGCTGACCACACGTTGATGACTGCAATCACAGCAATTTGTAGGCACGTTTGTCTCCTGCAAGGTTGGATGACAAAGAGCCCTACAGGATAAGGGCTGACCTTAATGTCATGATGATCAAATAAGTATGTTTGTTTCTATTTAGGACCGGTTATTTTTAGTCTGTTAACAGATGATGTCTGCTACTATGGAGTAATTAAGTATTTTCTCCAGTTTGTGAGTAAGTTGGGAAAACATCCTTGTGCGTGCTATGAGCTCCGCTGAACTCTCCAATAATGTAATGATTTCTTAATGCCAGTTGGGGAATGAAATGGGTGTTTGCAGAAGATGCCAATATTGGATTGTAGTTTGCAAGCAGTGACGTCGTCACAGCTCACTGGGAAGCTGAATGCGTTGTGCAAATGCAGAATGGAAAAAAAACAGTGATGTGGGTGACCTTTTCCATGTGTTACAGGATTTATTGTGAATGGACTATTGTGCCTGAAGAAGATAGCTGGAGAAGAGACAGACTTTCATTCTCCATCCACCCACCCACCCATCCATCCATCCATCCTTCGACTTCCTGCTCCTCCAGTACCAGCTTCTTTCTAGTGCTGTTTGCAGGGAAGGGGGGAAATCAACTCAGTAGAGATGTCTGGGAAAAAAGATGCAGAATCATAGAGTCAGTGAGCCCAAGACCTCATCAAGTTCAACCATCAGCCCATCCCCAGCTACCCACTCACAGAGTCATAGAATCATTAGGTTAGAGAAGAGCTCTGAGGTCATCGAGTCCATCAGTTCATCCCCACTGTGTCCATTCTCAGAATCACTGAGGTTGGAAGAAACCCTCCAAGACCATCAAGTTAACCTGCACAGAGCACCAGGGAACTGAAGGCTTTTGAAAAGCGTGTAAACCCGAGGTTGTGCTTTTAAGTAAGATTTAAGTCTGCTTAAGTAGTGAATTCCTGAAATAAACTGGGGAGAGAAGTGTCCATGAAAGAAGGAGGGCTGCCTGATATCATCCAGCAGCCTCATTTAGCAAACCCCGTGGGGACGTGTAATTGGGAGAGAAAATAATCGTGTCCGTAGCTTCATGGCGGGCTGTCAGTGAGTGGCCACGTTCCACACAGACATCCAGGAAGTTTCCTTTAATGTGTGAGCCAATGCTTAGCTTGGGGAGGGCGGGCTGCGGTGCTGCTGGCTTTTATTATGCTTTGCAAAAGTGGTTTATGAATGCATTGACTCCTCACTCCTGCTTTGGTCTGAGCTTTCTAACAAGGCACTTGGTGTAAACATGTTACTGAAATGAACTGGTCCAGAATTCTTTGTCTGACTCATGTTGGGCTGAAATGATGACCTGAGAGGTGACCAGAACAGGAGCCCTGGTCCTGCTGGGCTGTGAGTGCTCGTGGATGAATGAACATACAAAGGAGGAACCCCTCCGGGCTCATGGACGTGGTGAGCTTGAGAAACAGGTGCTTGGGAAGGAAGTGAAATCGATGCGTCTCTCCTCCCTGTAATTGAGACTGTCAGGCTTTAACTAGCAAAATCATTGGCTAATTTATTTTCTGAAAGGCAAACATCCTTCTTGCATGCAGCCTCACTCCCAAGTGCTGCACCACCTGTCTCCGTGGATGGAGGGAGGGTGAAGGGATGTGTGTGGAGGCAATAGGAAGCTTTCAGGCTGGTTATCATTTAGCATGAATTGTTCTGTGCTCATACACACACAGTGCTCTCCTCCAAAATGCAGTTTGCTCTGCAGCAGCTGAGCCCGTCACCCCTGCCCTGGGCTGGAATCTGACACTGCTGTCAGGGTCTGACGTTTCCTGGTTCCTTGTAACTGGGGAATGCTCTCCTTTCTGCTTTCCTGTGAGAGGAGGGGCGTACACAAATCATGGTGTCATCTCTTCCACCAGCCTCTCATCCGCCCCGTGGCTTACAGGTGCAGGTCTGACATTGGCCCGAGTGGTGCTGAGCCGCACAGCACCCAGACATCTCAGCTTTCAGCCTTAAGAATCTCTTGCAGAGCCAATGCCTGACTCCAGAAGTGTTCCTAAACCCCATTCATCCCTATCAGTGCCGCACTCATCTCCAGCGCTCCTCTCCAGCTCAGACAAATCTCCCTGTGCTAATTCAGAACAGATTGAGCCCTTTCATCAAACCCTTTCCTTTAAGCACACCGTGGCCAATCTGGACACTTAATACATTTGAAGAGAATTGCTTTTTTTTTTTTTATTTCCCCTCCCCCCTCCAACCCTTGCAGATAGTCTTACCCTATAAAATATATTGTCCATAAAATAGGAAGCTCATCGTACCGAGGGGAATTCATGCAATTTTCCAGGCGGGGTTTGGAGTTTGTTTCAGGGCTCTGCTGTGGGGATGAATGGGCATTTAGGAGTAAGGGGCATGAGATCGGGTGACACCGGTGTGGGGTTACTGCGGGTCGGTGACCTGCAATTACTGCGGAGGAAACACCTCAGCCCTCTCTTCCAATGGGAACGGGACTTTTACGGGTCGAAATCAGGAGAGCTGTGCGACCAATGAGAGCTGCTCTCGGAGTGAGTCACATTCCTGAAGACTTCTAAGTTTGCGGTCTGGCAGATGCTGGGAAATGATTAAACCCACATAAAAGGGTGCTATTACTACAGCGCCTATAGTGCTGTGCTGCTTCAGCCCATGTGCAAATGGAAGATGGGGCAGTGCCTTCCGGGGTGGGGGGAGTAGTAAAGTATAGGTGGGGAAAAAAATGGCTGAACCATGCTGGAAGCATGAACCTGCTGCCCTGGGTGACATACAGGGATGGGAGCGCTCTGTGCAATGCTAGCAGGAAATTCCCAGGTGCTACAAACCAGAGCTTGCAGGAGGATTTCCCCTTAGCTCTGTGTGAGGGGCTTCTGCTGTCCCATCCCCTCGTCCTGTCCCCATCTGCCCAGCATAGGAACCACGTTAACCCCCAACAGCTTGTTTGCATTGCCCACCTCTGTGTGACCCCCTGGCTAAATGCTTCTTGTCCACTTGTGGCCTCAGGAAACCAATTAACCAAAGAGAAATCTGACTTACATCATTCTTCTCTTGGTTTGGGATGATTTGTCATGATTTTTTTTTTCATGTTAAGCCGCTCTTTGTGTTTCTGTTTTTGGGAGACTTCTGTTAGAGGAAATGTTTCTCATTATCGGCTGCGAGGTTGCCAGACCTGGGGAGTATTTCTGCTTCGTATTAATCTTGTCCCTCCTGCTGTGCATGACACATCCTAATCTGACGGTGAGGAGAGCCCTAGTTTATCCCTAGATAAATAGAAGGACCCACATGGTGTTGGGGAGGGTGAAGCCTCCCTGGAAGATGAGTCTTGGGAAAAGTGCCTCCTTGGGAACATTTCCCAGCAGAATCTGCTCAAAGCCTTGTTCAGTGGAAAAAACAAGGCTTGGCTCTACTCCACCATGTGCTTGGTGGGTTGCAGCACCGATCTGACCAACAGCTTCTGTTGGATCTTTAGATAGACCTAATACGGACACCCAGAAGACAGGAGATGCCTGCAGAGCTGCGAGTAGGGCTGTCATTTTTTCACTTTCATAGCTTATGACCCTCAAATATCAATTGATTTTACCCAACACAGCTGTTTCTCCCCTAATTCCATATGGGCTTCTGGTTGGATGTTAGGAAAAGTTTATTTTGTGTGGTCAAGCAGTGGCACAGCTGCACAGGGAGATAGATGATGGATTCACCATCCCTGGGGGTGTTCCAGAGCCATGGAGATGTGGCACACAGGGACGTGGTCAGTGGACATAGTGAGGGTGGATTGGGGTTGGGCATGGGGATCTTGCAGGGCTTTTCCAGCCTTTTTGATGCTGTGATTATATGATTGGAGCTCACTTTTCCAGCCTTAAATGATTCTGTGATTCTATGACTTGAATTCACTGCTGTAGGCTGAGAAGCATGGGAGAATGTCATAGGACACTTGGCCCATGCACACATGCACAAGCATGAGTCAAGTTACTTTCCTTCTCCCGATCTGTTCTGCAGGGAGATGTAATTGATTCCCAGCTGTCCAGGTTGCATCCTTCTCTGGCAGAGGACAAAAGCCTCATCCTACTGCCCATGGACCAACAACTCTTGGACAAAATGAATCCAAATATGCACCCTGCTCATCTTCAGCAGGTAACTTAGTGATAGGACAAGTGGGAATGGCCTCAAGTTGTGTTGAGGAACTTCAGATCAGTTATTAGGAATGATTTGTTCTCTGAAAGAGTGGTGATGCACTGGCACAGGCTGCACAGGGAGGTGGTAGAATCCCCAACCCTGTAAGTGTTCGAGAACTATGGGAACGTGTCATTTGGGGACACGGTCAGTGGGCATGGTGTGGTGGGTTGAGGTTGGGCTTGGGGTTCTTGTAGGTCTTCTCTAACCTTCATGATTCTATGATTCTTTGATTCACGAAGCAGCAGTGGCTGCTGCAAAGCTTATCACAGCACAAAGAAAACCCGGCCCAGAAGGCCTTTATCAAATTAAATTCTGGAAAGCCGTATTTGCTTTCATCAAATTTTCACTTCTTCTGGCAGAGAGAAATCTCTGCCCAGAGTGAAATTCCCAGGGCTTCATCTTCTGAGAACGTTTCAGAGCACTGGCTCCTGGGGGGGATTTCTGCAGAGTTAACTCAGCGGATCTGTGCCTGCAATGCACGGACAGAGGAGGCTTTCAGCATGGGCTGAGGCACTTCTCGTTTCCTTGAAATGATAAATGGGGAATTTAGCTGCCTGCCATCAGCGGCTGCTTTTCAAGGAAACCCCCAGCGCAAGCTCACATCAGTACAACACTAGAAACCTCTGAGGAGCTCTAGTTTATTAATGATGATTTTGGGGGGTGGCTATTTCCTAGGGAAACAAAGCTTGCACCGTAGACTTCAAAAGAGAAGCGGAAAATGTTGTTTCTCAACAGTTCCTTCTTTTTTTCTTTTTTTTTGTAATCTGTGGAAAAATACAGCATAACACAGAAGTACAGTTGGAAATAACATAGTTTGTGCAGCAGTGCCTAGAGGTCCTGGAGCCTGTTGCATGAGTCATGTTTGAGTGGAGAGCGTTGGTCGTAGGGGGAATTTACAGAAATCACTCTGGGCTTTGGAAGCAAAAATCTCTTATATGCAGATGCCTGGAGAGTGGAGAAAGCTCACGCTGGGGCAGAAGCCAGCTCTGCAGACTCCCTGCCATTTCCCTATTGGAAAATCAGCCCAGCTCATGAGCCTGAAGCTCTGTGTGAGGGTTAGTTGCAGAACCAGCCTACACCAGAAGCCAGGAGGGTTTCCAGACAAGACCAGCCTCCCAGAGGGAATAAAGTCAGATCTTAATTCTGAACAGCAAGAGCTTGTGTATTCAGGAATGCCCAGGTGAATTTGAACACGAGAGTCCAAATTAGCAACTGTAGGAAACCCCAGGTCTCGAGTTCCTTGTGACTTTTGCTGTCAACCCAGTGCCACTTCTCTGGCCACTGCAGTAATCCATGCAGTTGCAATTCATATTGAAGGTGGTCCCAAATGCAGCTGTAGGAGAAGCTCTCCATTGGCCTCTCCAGCACAGCAGAGGAGTTTGATGGAGCTACGGAAGAGTGAGGATGCTCTGATTTCATTCCACATCCCATCACAAAATGAACCATTCTGCTCCAGGTGTGCAAGGCTCAGCTGGAGCACAGACTCACCACTTGGCTCTGCTTTTAGCTTAAATGGCACAAAGAAGATGTGCAATGGAAACAGAGACATCTTTTCCACTCTTTGATGCCTGCTAAATGGCTCTGGTGTTTGTTGGGGCACATTTCTAGCTTGGAAAGGAGTATCATGGTGCTAATGCTTTTCAGTCAGTACATCAAGCTATAACATATGCATGCAGTTTCCATGTGGAACTGAAAGTTGTGTCTCCTCTGCGAGGGAAATACTGCAGCCCCATGCAAAACAGCAGTTCAGTAATTTTCTATCTTCTTTGTTGAACAAAAATGAAAGCATTCTGTTTCTCAGTACACTTTACTGGTATTGAAAGTCCCCCAGACTGAGCTATGGTTAGACTTCCAGAGAATAATGAGTATGTAAAATCACACTGTTGACCCAACTAGTAATTCTCTTACAACTGACTGATTCATATAGCTGCAACAAAATGCATCATAGGGACTGCTGGAAGCTGTGATAGCAAGTGGTGAAGTTCTTTGGCAGTGGACATTGCAGGGGGAGCTCTGCAAGACATGGAGTGACTTCAGAAGGAACTTCTGACATCCCAGTGTTCTCAGTGACATTTTGTGCCCTGAAGCCCAGAAATGATGAGGGAAAAGCTGCTGCCCTGAGATGTAGAGCGATTGAAAACCAAGGGATGTCTCTGAGCAGTAAATAAGGAACAGACACATTGGGAAAAGGCATGCTGCTGTTACGTGTAAAACTGCAAAGAATGTGGCTTTTTTTTTTTTTAAGGTTTTAGGTGGTCACTGCACATCTTCCAGAGTCTGTGGGTTCATGCACAGGTCTGCCTCTATTGCTGTTTCCTCCTGCTCATGACCCAGTTGGTGTCTGACCCAAACCTGGTCTATGGGGGGTTGAAACTGGGGGGGGATCTTTAAGGTCCCTTCCAACACAAACCATTCTGTGGCTCCTTTCCTGTCAGAGCAGTGCTTTGGGGAGGCAGAGCTGGGTCACTGTGTCCCCCTTATCCTAGTTGGAAGGATCACCACATCGAGGGAGAACACCTTGTTGTGTCTCTCTTGCGCTCAACCAGCTGCACCGCGAGACAAGTCAAGCAGATGAAAAAGTACATCAGGCTAAAACAGAGATTTGGAATAAAGGAACAAAGATGAAAGAAGATAAAATAAAATAAATAAAAATAGTCTTCTGAAGATTAACTTTAATTACAGAGATTGTCCTTAGCTGGCTCAGCACATTGGCTGGCACTTGCTGCTCTATCTCCTGCAAAGAAGCAGCTGGAATCATTCTCTATTCCCATTAGCTCTCAGAGGTTAACACCACCCTCTCTTGTTTCCATTAGCTAAGATAGATCTTGAATATTAGTTTCCTCTCTTCTGCAAGAGGAAAAAGACCAAGAGCAGAATCTGTGACCCTCCCAGTCAGTGAGCCACAGCTCAGTGCTCCTAGCTGTGTCTTTGCCTTGTCCCCTGCGACCATGCAGGGAGGTGGCCGTGGGCTTGGGAGAGGGGAAGTCCTGTCCTTGTTTCTTGAGAATATCCTTCTCTAGCTGAGTTAACTGCTCTTTTTCCTTCTTACTTTTCTCTATATGACAGCTGTCGTGGTGAAATGGGTAATGAGGCACTTAGAATGAGAAAAAAATATTTATCTCTGTTCCTCTCTTAAGCATTCCTAGAGCTAATTTTTTTTGTTGGTCCCTGGGAAACCAGGGAAAGTCAGTGAGCTGCCAACAGGTGTTACTGCACAGACAGCCTCCGTGGAAAAAGAAAGCAAGAGGCCCAGGAAATAATAAAAATAGTAAATGCTGTGGCCAGAGGGCTCCATTATGTTAAAAATTAACAGACAAGAAAACCTCAACCCACGTCTGTGGTTCCTAAGTGACGGTTTATAGTCGAGCAAATTAGTGCTGGAGTTTATTAACCGGTGGAGTTTGTTGAACTTCTGTCACCCTTATCCAAGGGTTGCACTTTGCTTTTCAGTACTTCTCAGCACTATGTGATGAGTAACGACATCGGAGTTGAGTGGAAATCCAACCTTGATCTCCCTCAGCTTGCAAAGTAGATGGTGCAGCAGCCAGAGAATTAAGGCACTGAGTGTAAACTCCCTTTAATAGAGAGTAATGAGGCTTAGGATGGAAAATAAGTGCTGGTTATATGGGTGAATATAAGTGAACCAGCACTGAAATAGAAGTGCATGGGATGTCTTCCTGGTAATTACCGTGTGCATCTGCTCATGTTGGCTTTGCATCCAACAGCAAGTGAGGTCCTGGTGGCTGTGTGCTGAGCACCATGTATTCCTCCCATCATTTGAAGAGGAGGATGTTTACACCACTTGAATTCCCAGGGAATTCCCAAAAGCTTTGCTGCTTGCTGGGATCTGCTCAGCATCCAGAGCCATTCTTGCGCTGTGCGAGCTTCATTCTTTCCTCCTGCCATCCATTATCCTGTATGTGCATGGCTGCCTTCATGCTTTGCCTCCCAGCACCATTTACATAAGAGTAAAATTAACAGCTTGAGTAATTACAAATAAATCCCATTAGACAAAGCAGCCTTGAGGCTGAATGTAGGAAGCTGGAACGTCTGGCGCTTCAAGTCTTCAGTGCACTGAGCTGCAGGAAAAGATCATTTCTCTCTTCTTCTGAGCCTCACAGAAGTATCAAGGGGCTTAGGAGCCCAAATCCCCTTAAGCTGGTGGAGACACAGAGGAGACCTGGAGAGCAAATATTTGAGGTTCCATGCTGGTGTCTGGCCATCCTCTCCATGATGGGCACCATGAAGGGCACCATGATGAGAAGTTACGGCATCACGTTGCACCAGGGAAGGTCCAAGTTGGGTATTAGGAACAATTTCTTCACTAAAGAGTGGTCAGGAAATGGGACAGGGAACAGAGAGGTGGGGGAGTCGCCATCCCTGGAGCCATTCAGTGGTAGAGATACAGCATTTGGGGACGTGGTCAGTGGGCATGGTGGGGATGGGTTGGGGTGGACCTGCAGATCCTGGTGGTCTTTTCCAGCCTTAGTGATTCTATGGCACTATGATTCTGTGCAGGTCTGAGCTCGGGCTGGTATTTCCAAGATATAGGTTTCCAGTGCTGCGTTTAGGGAGGAGAGCGCTTGAGCTGAGTCCAGGACAACAGCTGTTCTTAGTAAAAAATAATGATTGCTTTTACTGGGAAAAAACTGCTCACTGGCAGCAGGAACCATGCTGTACTTGAGTCAAAACTGCAGGTTCTGTCTGGTAATGGCCACAGTAAAAATAACAATCTTAAAAGGACAGCCTGCAGGAATCTCTTGTTGCCATCTCGGTGGTCTGATGGAAATGAAGGAGCCTGGTTCATTTTTCTTTGCATACATTTGCATAAAAGCAGCTTTCTTTCTTTCTTTCTTTCTTTCTTTCTTTCTTTCTTTCTTTCTTTCTTTCTTTCTTTCTTTCTTTCTTTCTTTCTTTCTTTCTTTCTTTCTTTCTTTCTTTCTTTCTTTCTTTCTTTCATGCAGTGTAAAGAATGTCAAAATACATGCAAAAGAACTGCATGTATCACTGCAGCATCCTGAGAACCCTGTAGCTGTGCTGGGGGGAACTTCTGTTCACACGGAGCGCTCACAGCGGCACCAGCAGAGCACCAGGTTCCAATTTCAGCCATAGAGAGACCCTCGGGGCCTTCATTCCAATTTTCCTTCCACACCATAAAACTGCTGCAGCACATCTCCCAATCCTTGACGCATGGAAAAGGTCTGGTTCTGGAATTGTGAGCTTCCCACTAGAAATGACTTTTGCAGCCAGCTGGTTCGCAGCACCGCGAAGCGTGGTGTGAGATGACACATATTGAGAGCTCTGCTCTCCCTGCACCACGACACCCATTTGCATTTCATTTCCCAATTCAGGGCCCTGCTGGTCTCCCTTTCCTTCACATTTCCTTTCTGCTGCCACTCTGCTGCCGTCAGTACCAGGTTCCTCCAGTACCAAATTCTTCCCTTCTATTTTGGCTTCCTAACAAGCGGCCATTTGTCTGCTGTCAATCCTTTGGCTTATTTTACGTTGTTTTCCCCTGCAAAAATAATTTTATGAAAAGTTGCAGTGCTGCAGATACTGAAAGGTCATGGGAACCTCTTGCTAAGATTAGTGCGATGCCTTATCAATAGCTGCAAGTGGTGTTAGTGTTTTAAAAGGAGTACTGTGTGAGCATTAAAAGACATTTTTTTTTCCCCCAAGTGTGCATTGAAAAGCACTTTTATCCCATTCCCAGGGCTGGGCACTAACTGGAGCTCCATCACTATGGGCTGATGTTTTCTATTCAAGGCCTCACAGAGAATGCATTGTTCGGAGGAGAACTGAGCTGCAGAGGTTGGGACAATTTCATAAGCGCAAAGTTATGGCAAAGGTGTCTGCCTTTGGGTGGATGAAAACTCTACAGTGCAGTCTGCTGAGCAAATGGGTGTTACGCTGTGCAGATCTAAGAATGAGGGGGAAAAAAAGGGAAAAAAAACAAAAAAACCCACTCATCTCATTTTTTTGCCCCCCCTTTTTCCCCCAACTTGTGGAGTCTTTGCAGAGTGAGGGATGGGTGCTGGGACTGCACCTGTAGGAGCCCATGGTTGTCCTTGGCCTCTTCTGACCACTTCTCCCAACCTCCAGCCAAGTGCATTTCTCCTGGCACTCAGCTCCCCCAAGGGCTTTGCTGGCATGTAGGGTCACTCTCACACTTGCTCAGCGTTTGGGAAGAGGAGGAGAAATGGAGTTGGAGGGATGATGGGGAAGGATTAAAGCACCGGGCGGTTTCTGAGAACTGCTCCACGGTGACGACAAATATCCTGACACAGCTGGAGGGAGACAAAACCGTCCCCCGAGTGCAACCAGGGCTGGCTGGCACAGCAGGAGGGACCAGATGGGATTCTGAAAGGTTTTTCTTTCTCTGAAAAGGACAGACTATGCTTCAGAGAATCCCCCTTACCGAGTGATGCTTCCCTCTGAAAACTGACTCACTGTGCCAAAGGCTCTTCAACAAAGCAACGTTATCCAGTTCCTCTTTATTTTCCCCACCATGATCCCCAGTGAGCCGTATTTGGCCAAAGCATGCCATTAAGAAGGGCACTGTCTGGAGCAGAAGACACCATGAAATGTAGATCTACCATCTCCCATGACACCTCTTCCATGAGGGCAATCAAAGACTTTGCCGAGAGCCGCTTCATTCTCAATTTGTGTGGTTTGGCTCCAGCTGCTGTGGTCTCATCAGCACCCATTGACTTTTTCTCCCAATCCAAGCTCTTACAACCAGAGAGGGGCTGCCCTGGGGGCATACCCAGACACTGAGGCACTGTGACATGAGGGGATGTGGTCAGTGGGGATGGTGGGGATGGATTGGGATTGGATATGGGGATTTTGGTGGGGATGGGTTGGGGTTGGATATGGGATTTTGGTGGGGATGGGTTGGGGTTGGATATGGGATTTTGGTGGGGATGGGTTGGGGTTGGATATGGGATTTTGGTGGGGATGGGTTGGGGTTGGATATGGGGATTTTGGTGGGGATGGTTTGGGGTTGGATATGGGATTTTGGTGGGGATGGGTTGGGGTTTTATATGGGATTTTGGTGGGGATGGGTTGGGGTTGGATATGGGGATTTTGGTGGGGATGGGTTGGGGTTTTATATGGGATTTTGGTGGGGATGGGTTGGGGTTGGATATGGGATTTTGGTGGGGATGGGTTGGGGTTGGATATGGGGATTTTGGTGGGGATGGGTTGGGGTTGGATATGGGGATTTTGGTGGGGATGGGTTGGGGTTGGATATGGGGATTTTGGTGGGAATGGGTTGGGGTTGGGTGAGGGGATCTTGGACATCTTTTCCAATCACAGTGATTCTATGATTCTATGACCCCATTGCTCCCAGCCTTTCACTATGCCTGCAGATTCTGCCCTGCATCCCTCCAGCTAAAACCTTCCAGGACACATTTTCCTGCTGCAGGTCTCAACTCTAAATGCAAGTTTCCATCCAGCTCAGTGAAGTTGGGATTTATCTGGATACATTTGGCTGCAGGATCTCCATCATCCCATGCGGTTGCCCTGCCCTCTATGATAACAGCCGCCATGCCAAAGCTAATATTGCCCACAGGTTTATCAGTAGCATTGTGTGGGTGTATTTCTGGCTCGTACTTCAACAAGCACTGCAGTATTCCCCACCTTAAAAAAAATAATAATACCTGAGTTGCTTCCAAATTCTTGACATTCCGAAGCCACAAAAACCTTTCTCTGCACAGAAAGAAGGGATGAAGCTGCATGAAGGAAATTCTCTCGAGTTTGAAACTTTCATTGTTTCACCCCAAAATGTGGCGTGAGGCTCCTGCAGATGCTCAGCTGCTGTCATGGGGGCTGTGCTGTCAGCAGAGTGTTTTCTCCTCCAGCAGTTGGGCGCTGATGGTGCATTTGGGCGAAGGCTGATAGGACTTAAGAGCACACAGCAAGTGTTTTATTTGTTTTTAATATGCACCCTCGTTGAAGCTGCTGTGGGGCACGTGGCCCCTTTAGGAGTGCAGCTGGAACTTCATTCTTTGGAGAAGAAATAGCTCCTAATACCCAACCTGAATCTCCCCTGGTACAATGGGAGGCCATTGTCTCTCATGCCCAGATATGTATAATAGCATCTCCATGTGTGGTTGGGGCTGAGCTCCCATATTCACCAAAAAGACAAAGGATTTTTTCACATAGAAGGTGGTGACATGATGGAACAGGTTTCCTAGGGAGGCTGTGGATGCCCCATCCCTGCAGTCATTCAAGGCCAGGCTGGATGTGGCTCTGGACAGCCTGGTTTGGTGGTTGGCGACCCTGCACATAGCTGGGGGTTGAAACCAGGTCATCACTGTGGTCCTTTCCAACCCAGGCCATTCTGTGAGTCTGTGATTCTATGATTCTATGACTCTTGGTCTGCTCATCAGCCTGGATGTAAAGCACAGCAACCCTGGCTGCTCCTGCCCCAGGTACCCATTCCCCCCATCCCATCCCCATTGCTGCCGCAGGGGTGGTTGAGCTCCCACGGAGCAGCTGCTCAACAGCTGCAGCTTATGCCTCACAAATGAAAGAAATCCCAAATCTGTGTGAAATTTCCAGGGGTTCAACAGCTGTTGTTTGAGCCAGGCTGTCTGTGCCATGTATACGGGGATGCTGGAGCGGGACAGGCAGCTGGGAGCTGTATTTCCTACAGCCCCTTCGTTTTAATCTGCTTTTAGTCATGTCAGAGCCTTTCGAGTGAAAATTTGAGAACGAAGAGGACTTTGGATTGCTTTTCCTCCCCTTTCTCACCAGAGCCCCACGACTGCAGTGTGAGCCAAAGTCTGTCTCAAGGGACTGGTTTCTGGGGAAGCTTTTTGCTGGGATTCATCTCCACTGGCTTCTGGATGTCTGAGCAGGTCATCCTAAACGTTCAGCACTGTAAATAGGAAGGACAGCCCAGCAAAGGGCAGTTCAGCTGAATTGGCTGTAGGAAAAGACTTGCTTTCTGTCCTCAGCTCTGAGGTTACCTTTTTTTTGGCTAGCACCCCATTTGTGCTGCATCTTCTGGGAAGGCAGCGGTGTCCCACAGAGACGAGGAGGAGAAGAGACACTAAAAATCAGGAAATCAGATGTGTGCTTTGTAAGACCCACAGGGTTGTTTGCCAAAGGACTCGGGAGGTGTTTGGGATATCTGCACATTGATGGGCTGTGGTGTGACCAAGGGATGGCCGTGTTTGCCTGGGGAGAAGATGGGTTCTATGCCCAGAATATAGCGGGGAGAAGTCCAGGTCACTGGGAGGGCTTCGTTACCTCAGTCAACAACGAAGTGTAGGATAACATCTGTGGTGTTGCTGGATTTATTCTAGCAACACCCGGTACAAAGACTTGCTTCTGTTTTCCCAGGGTTTTGCATTTTCTCTGCCTTTACAAAAATAAAACAACCTACTGATTCTTAAAACCAACTCTGCATTCTGTTTTCCACTGAAACTGCATTTGTGCCAGGAGTCCTTGATCTGCTCTTCGTTCTCTGAATCCTCGTGTGAGTTCAGGTTAACCAAAAACCAGAGTGATTTTTAGCTGTGAGGATCACTGCTGTCAGCACAGGGGGATGGATATGGTGGTACCACAAAGTAAAACTCAAGCAGCACACACTGGGGAGGTCCCGTCCTCCCAGCACTGGGTTTTCATTGGAATTTCTCTGCTTTGTTTCTTGCCAAATGATTCCCCTACACCATAATTGTAGGACAAGAGGTGATGGCCTCCAGTTGAGCTGAGGGAGGGGGAGGGGCTCAAGTCTGATACTGGGAGCAATGTCTGCAAATGAGCAGTCAGGCATTGGCACAGGCTGCACAGAGAGGTGGAGGAGTCCCCATCCCTGGAGATGCTCCAGAACCATGGAGATGTGGCACTTGGAGACGTGCTCAGTGGGCATGGTGGGGGTGGGGTGGGGTTGGGCTTGGGGAAGTTGGCGGTATTCCCCAGGCTTAAGGATTCTTTGAACCTATGACAACATCAGATATGAACTGTGTCAAAGGATCCTCTCTTGCTGGAAGAGGTTCTCCTACAGTGAGGCAGTGGGCAGGTCATTGCTTGCGGTTGCTGTGGTTGAAATAGTAATTCAAGACGTGGTTTGAGTGCAAGATCAAAATGTGTGTCTCAAAAAAGCTTGGCACACAAAAGCTTCTCCTTGGCTTGGTCACTCAGCACTGCCTCATATCTTCTGCTCCCATGGCATGGCCACCCTCCCTGTCCCACCCCATCTCCAGACAGTCCCATATGGGGACATGGAGTGTGATGCCACCCGCAACGGCATGGGACAAGGCAAGGTGACATGTTGGCTCCTTCCCTCCCCTGTTATTGCGCTGGAGCAGAGGCTGGAGGCAGCCAGAGAATTCAAAGCAGAAGCTGTCAGCCTGGGATGGGCGATGGGTTGTTTTTGTTGTGTTGTTTTAAACAGCCTCTGTGAGCAACTGTTGTGTGCGAGGGGTGGGAAGGGGGGGTTGCCATGGCAAAGTGGGATTTGCTGGGAATGAATAGCTTTCTTTTTCTCCCGTGAAATGAATGGGTTACTAAGACCTCCCTGCATATGAAGACTGTAGGTGCTACACTCGGTGGAAGAAACATGAACAATATCCCCCCAGCTTTACGTTATACGCAGCCCTCTTAATACAACTCAATCTTATTACACAAAAAAAATGTGATCTCAAGTGTAGATTGAGAGAGACAAAATGTTCTCAGTGGGATCTATCCATGCTTCTTCCCCAGTCCCCTCCAACAACAGGGATTAGCGGCAATGTTTGCACTGACTGTAACTGGGACATAAAGACCATGCTTCATTTCTTCCCATTCAGCTAATTCTTTACATTGCAGACACTACAGGATCCATTTATGTTTTTTCTTTTGTGAAAGTAGGTTGGGGTGGAAGGGGGGGAGGGTGGGGGAGAATTCTGCTGAGGAAACTGTTGGCCTCGCTGAAGAAAAGCATCTTTTCTTTGGGGATAAAAGAAGCCGCGGTCTGCATCTGAGGCAATGGCATTTGCAGGCAGTGCTGCTTCTAGATGGAGGTCGGAATGTACTTGCCAAGAATGGCAAATATAGAGGAACATGAGTGATTTAAGCTGGGAGGTTTGGACTTCCCATCTCGTGGTCTTTGGCTGTTTTAATGAACGGGAGAGTTCACTCCCAGTGCTGACCCATGGCCATATTGGTTATATGGGATATATCGTGCTTTCCTAAAGCGCCAGTTCCAAGCATAGGTTTTTTGGGAAACTTTTGGGAGCTACTACATGAAGGGTCTGGCCAGGACCCCAAGGAAAATACTTTGACCAGCTGTATTCTCATTGATAGGTGCCCATTGGTGGTATTCATGTTTTCTTCCCAATTGGGAAAACAAACAAAGAAAAACAAAACCAAACTTCTCCAGAAGCTGTAAACATATTTGTGGGAGGTGGAATTTTTGCAAAGAGGCTGAAAGATAAACTTGGCTCTGCACAGCAGAGCTACGCCACAACCTCCACCTGTCCTGGGACGGTCAATGGGGCAATGTCGTCTGGAGCATCTTCATTGGGTTCCTCTTCTGGGGATGAGGGCGAGAGAAGGGACAGCTAATGCCATCAGAACAGCTTGCTGTGGGTTCAGACAAGGTTGCCGAGCAAAAGAGAAAGGTTATATGATGGAGAAGGAGCCCACAAATCTTTCTGAAGTGGAGGCCTTGTGCAAGGTTCTTTTGTGAAAGAAGGTTCACCCAGGTTGTGAGTGTTGAGATGTATAGAAAATGAGAGAAGAGAGAAGGAAAGTAGCTGTTGGTTTGAAAGGAAGAAAGTAACAGGACTTCCATAGGGCCCAGCCTGAAAACTGATCACCTCAGAATGTTTCAGATGAAGAAGGTATCAACGGAAAGCAGAAAACATCTGAGGATAAGGTTAAAGAAATCCAGGGTTGAGCATCCTGGTGAGGATCTCCATTTTGGGACGTTCCTAAGATGGACAGAGGATGTGGGAATCGGGTTTGGATGCTCAGTGCCCAGATGGGGATGTGTACCAGCATCCACATGTGTGGCTGTGGTCTGAGCTCCCATCAGAGATCTGATCCAGAGGTCTCACCCCAGGTACAGCTATGGGACTGAGCCCCAAAGCCGGAGCTGTCCTGGTGAGCTTTCCTAGCAAAAAGTGATGTGTTTTTTAATTGGTTAAATGATGTTATTTTTCAAAATAAAAGTATACTGGTGCTCTTGAAGGAAGCCTGTTCATACTGACGAATTCATCTGACCTTCATAAAAAGGAACAGAGGAAATCTGTTGCTGGATTCAGAGCTTTTAGCCCACCCCTCACAGCCCTGTGCTGGGTGAATGATTTACATCCGTAAGACTAAAGGGTTCAGAGTGAGAGCTGCAGTTTGTTTCTGTGGGATTACCACCGACTCAACTCGCTGCTTTTTTATTTGGAGGCTGAAACAAAGACTGTTTCAGTCCATTGCTGTGGAACACGAGGGATGCCCTCCTCTTGCAAAAATGATTTCAAAACACAGTGTCGTTGATGTCACTTCCCTCCTGGTCCATCTGTGCATGCAGAGATCAAACCTCTGTGCTTTTTCAGAAATCAGTCCTCTTTGGGTGAATTTGAGGTGAGGTCAGTGTGCATCTGTTAATATCTGTGTCGCCTTCAACTTGGTGATAGGATGACTATAAGGACATGATAGATGTAACATAGCAAAAAGGAAGTTCTGCTGTGACACAAGTAGATCTCCCAGACTGGAAATACTGACTCCACTTTCATCCCAAGGCTTTTGGTGTTTTGGTGTTTCATCCATGCCAGAAAATCACTCAGACCCCACATCTACTGAATAGGTTTCAACACTATTCTGAAGTTCCTGGTTCACAGTGTAACTTAACCCAACCTCTGTGCTCTGTGTTGGCTGCATTGCTACAACCATGGTGAAAAAGCAGGGGGGAAGAAGAGCAGACTTAGACATTAGGAATGGTTCTGAACTGCCAGATGCTCTTCAAAGACATACTGGGGATCAGAAACCCTCTGGACTTTGGGTTGCGAAAGCAGTGCACATCACACCATGTTGCACAATGGAACAAGTCAGAGATGTGGGGCAGAACCTGTTCACTGACTGTGATCAGCATGAGACTGTCTCTGGAGTGGAGCTGAAGTGGGACTTCAGGTCTCATTTGCCTAATGAGCCCAGACAGACAACCGGTAATTAGCTCCAGGTATATTACCTCCATTACCAATTAACTCTTGCTTGTTAGAGCTTTCGCTTTCATCTCAGAGCTTAATGTCCCATCAAGGACAGAAGCTGCTGTGGATCCCTGTGAGAACTTGGCCAGAGGAGGAAACATGGATAATTAATTGTCTCTACCATCAAGTGCTGAAACGCTCTAAACTAACATGAACTGGGGCGTTCTCAGAGCCCACAGATCACTGCTGGGTCCCACATCCAGAGACTGATATCAGCTCAGAGCTACCTTCCTCTCCCTCCAGTGCCATCTGTCTATGGGTGTTCTTTGTCACCTCCAGAATTAGCAGAGGATGCAGCTCACCTGCAAGGGGAAACCCTGTTGGGCTGCCTCAGAGCACATTAACCATCAAATCCTTCTCAGAGGAGGAAATTTAGCTTTATTTCAGAAATCTGAAAAACAATTAAAAAACTCTGGAAAAGAAAAGAAGGGAAGGGGAAAAAGGGAAGGAGAAAAGGGAAGTGGAAAGGGGAAGGGGAAGGAGGAAAGGGAAAAGGGAAAGGGAAGGGAAAGGGGAGGGGGAATGGAAAGAGGAAGGGGAAGGAGAAGAGAAGGAAGGGAAGGGAGGGGGAAGGAAGGGAAGGACAAAGATGTGACCAGGACCACAGGATATAGAGACCACCCTCTGGTAACACCACTGCCCAATTTCATCAGCATTGCATTGTGTTCTGCACAGATGGAGGACCACAGGGACAGAGTGCCATCACCTCTCCTGCTAATTAGCCCATCGGGTAGCGGTAATGAGTTGGGGTGCCTCATATTGTACAAAGGTGGGCAGGGGGCTTGGGTGCAGCAGTGGGGTTGGTGGTGGAGTGGTGGTATCTTCAAACCGTGAGGTTCTTTAGGAGTTGGACCACCACCTTTATTTCCAGATGAAACAGCCACTTTGGAATGAGGTGTCTAAATTCCATCCTTCACATCAGCTGCACTGCTGAGTACTGGTGTTGTGCATCCCTGACTGTCAATTACGATCTCATGCCTTTCGTCTCTTTCTGGCAGATTGCAATCTAGAGAGCAGAGATGTGGCTGCATTCTCTATATTCCCCCTGTTTTTGAGACTGCGGTGTGTTTGGTACTGATAAAAGAATGGAGGCCTTTTGGTTTCTTGGAGATGCCATTCTGTTCAAGTACCAGATGTGTCTGAGCAGTGTTTTCTATCTAAAAGTGTCCTACAACTGTAGCTGTTGGAGTGGTAATGGAATGGGGATGTGCAGTGGTTTAGAAAGCAAGTTATGGTACGGAAAGAATATGAAAGTACAAAGGACAGTTCTAAGTTTTAAATAAATTTGTGGGGGGGAATAATTTTAATTACTTCAATATGAACATTTGCCACTTTCAGACCTGTGGTTCACTTGTCACAGTTTCCCTTTATCATTTAAAGTAAATCTCACTGTCATTTGAAATGCATTTGGAATACAGCTGTGTATGCATTTGATTTCTGGAATCAATTCATGCAGTGATGTACACACTGTTAAAATGAATACCCCCTTGAAGCTCCGTGTTATTAGAATCGTAACTCGATGAATTTTTCCATCTCGATGTATTTACAAAAGCAGATTTCTCTTTTCATTGGATTGGGAATGAAGACACCGAGTTCCAGAGCTAAAAGCTGGGACTTTCAGAAGATAAAACATGAGATCACTTCCTCACTTGGGGCCCTGGGAGCACTGCACGTTACTGAATCTCTGCATCCAAACAATCCTTCCCTGAATATTAGGGGAGTGAAGGCACGCCCTCGCCTGAAATCCTTCCCATGTTTTTCCTGCTTGGCAGTGCAGTGTTATTAGATACAAATTCTATTTACGATGTAGAAATCTTTGATCTATATTGTGCAGGTGAGACGTGTCTCACCATCTCAGCTGGGTAATGAAGAAGGAAAGGATTCAGTAGGTATTTTTCATCCCAAGTTCTCTGTATTGCTAGAGAGAGGGAACTTAAGGAAGGGACTGGCCCATTTATTTCCATGGGTTAGATTCTTCTTGTTATTCTTATTTATAATTATTTGTTCAATCACTTGGCTTTTGTAGGGACAAACCCTCTTCTTTAAGGCATTTGCCTTTGAGAACTCAGTGTTGGAAGGGACCCATAAGCATCACTGAGTACAACTCAGGATAGCCTGAGATTCTAACCCACCTTTGCTCTCTATTTCCCATCTCTACAAAGGGATAAGAGTGGAATTTCTTGAAGATATTTGATACCCTGCAATGAAATCTATTGCTGAACGAACCAGATTGGGTGTGCTGCCGGAGGAGACATAGGGACAACCATAGTGTGGAGACACGTCTTACAGGGCATCCCACAGGATGGAGCCCCCACCATCTCCCTGCATGGCTGCAGGGTAGGGATGTCAACAACAGCAAAATAAGGAGAATTCTTCAACGTCAACAAAATCAGTAACTGGGAGCTGGCATGGTGGTTTCAGGTTGGTGACCACAGACCCTGGAGGTGTCCTGGAACCGTGGAGATCTGGCTCTTGGGGACGTGTCCAGTGGGCATGGTGGGGTGGGTTGGGGTTGGACTGGGTGTTCTTGGAGGTCTCTTCCAGCCTCAATGATTCTGTGGTTCCATGCCCTGGGCAGTGGGACAGCACCTTGAGGCACAGAAAATGCAGGAGTGAGAAGGTATTGGGGACAATATATCTCAAAAAATGCATTTCTGTGTGACTTTTTTGGTTAATCAGCTTAACTTCCCACGGGTGAAACCACTTGTGGTTTCCTGTTTTCATTTTCTGGCTTTTCACCGTTTGACAAGGGTGTTATCAGAGGAAGAGTGAAGCCTGCAGGTCCAACTGCTGCCTCCATCCTACATGGGGCTTGGTGCTCCCATGCAGTATTATGGGCTCTGCCAAAGGGTTTTTCGTCCTGTTGAGAAGCGGGCAGCTCTGCATGGGAAAAGAAGGGATGAATATAACACTTTTAGGCTTCTGTTGTCACAGAGTCAAGTAAAATCTAGTGGTGTGTGCAGTTCCGTTGTTGATACCCCAGGCTCCTTAGCTGGAGGCCATCTCTGATTTATGATGTTGCATAAAGCCACAAGTGCCAAAGCAGACAAAACAGGAAGCAAAAAGCTTTACAAACAGGACAAGCATTAAGAAATGGCTGCATGCTGTCAAGCCTTACAAAACAATAGCGCTTCCCCAAAACTGTGGAGGAAACAAGAATGAAACGTTTCCCACTGGAAAATACGGATATTCTGAGCATCTTGGGTTATTTCTAACTTTATTTCCAATTTTACTTCTGATTAATTGTCTGGCCTTTTAACAGTCTGTAGGCCAGCTCTTCCCAGCGGTGATTCTATAGGGAGAAATCAATCCTGTGCTTTCCCCCAGCCCCAGCACTGGCACAACCACACTAAATGGAATGGATATTTGTATCCCCCATGTGCTTCCAACTGCTGAAATTTCCTAGAATTTGAGGTTATTTGCCAGGTCAAATGCACAAGGGAAAGGGAGTTGCTCCTAACAGCCCATCTGTACAGACTGCAGGAGTGAAGGACAGTGATACGGTGTGTTCTTGGCCATGGGGTTGGCTTTGCAGCAGTGTGATCTCCCTCCAGGCTCACGAAGAAATGTGATTATGGGCAAACACAGGCAGAAAAGAGACTCTACTGGTGCTGTAGAGCTGATAACGGGAGTGCTAACCAAGTCTCACATGTTCACCCCATACAAACCTTTGCGGAGCACTCACTGCAGTATGAACCCATAGAGCCGCACTACAGCAGAGCTCAGCTGCACATCCTGCAAGTGACCAATCCATGGCAGTGTCACACTGGGGTTTTCTAGCTTTCTTTAGATGCAAGACAGCTTCCTGAGCACGACTCAGGCTGCCACGTGCACCCTACAAGATGCAATTTGCTTTAAAGCTATCTCCAAAATCAGAGCTCTGCTGGCTTTGTAAGCAATCAGTGCAAATTTGTGTTTGCTGTGATCACGTCCCCAGGCTGTGCATGAGTTGAAGATGGCCTGGATGCAAAAAATAAATAAATAGAAGGCATTAATTATCAAGGCTCTTAAAACATTCTTCTGCTTCTTCCTTGGGATCTAAATGTGCAAGCAGCACCAGGTGAGAAAAGCTGCTGCTGTTTGGGCTACAAAGGTTGTGTGAAGGACCTGTGCCATTTCCTACAGCAGTATTCAGCTGAATGCACTTGGAAATGCTTTCATTTTTCTGTCCTACTGCTCAGCAACAGTAAACACAGCCCTCTCCTTCACGAAAGTGACTCAAACAGTAATGATCTATCCATAAACACTTCTACCAGGAATAGACTTGTTACTCTTGATATCTCCATCCACTTGAGCTACATGAAGATGATGTGGTGGGAATGTTATCCTGGAGTCATCCAAGGTCAGGCAGGATGGGCTCTGAGCATCCTGATGGAGCTGTAGGTGTTCTTGCTCAGGGGAGTGGGATCAGAGGGCCTTCAAGGGCTCCTTCCAGCTCAAACCATTCCATCAGGGACCTTGTACTCAGGGGGAGGTTCAATTTGGGTATTAGGAACAATTTCTTCTCCTAAGAGCAGTGATGTAGTGGTGCAGCTGTTCAGGGAGGTGGGGGAGTCCCCATCCCTGGAGGTGCTCCAGAGCTGTGGAGATGTGGCATTTGGGGATGTGGTAAGTGGGCATGGTGGGGTGGGCTTGGGGGTCTTTGAGGTCTCTTCCAGCCATAATGGTTCTGAGATTCTATGGTCATTAAGTGCCACTTTCCTGCTGCACACAAGCCAAGCTCCTGCACGTGGCTCTATGGGCATTTTCAGCTTTTCTAAGAAACCGAAATGTGAATGGTTGCTGTTTGTCACAGCCAGTAAACGACAACAGGAACACCTGAGGAGTGGGAAAGAAAATGTGGTTTTGTTTCACAGAAAGGCAAATTCGGGGAAACAGAAGAACAACAACAGAAAGTTGGCTGTAGATTTAGAAACTCCACCTAACTCCACAGAGCAGGGGGTTCCTTTGGGGTTCTCTCTCCCTCCAGAATGGGACTCCAAGCAATAAGCTGCACAGATCCAGGAGCATCAAGGAGAGTGTTGCTGGCCAGCTTTGCCTATCAACCCAGTCTGGCATCAGATTGCATTATTTTGGCTTCTCTTAGATTTGAGCTGCAGTACACAGATAACAGGTCATAGACAAAACTGGCGTCAGCACTGATAAAAATTGTGTGTCCATCCTGCAGCTTCTGAGATGTAGGGCTGCAGATATTTCCTGCTGGAGATGCAGAACAATCCCAGCTTCACGTCCACGTCTTACTTAAAGCAAAAGAAAAAACCACAGTCAAAACCAAACTGCCAGGTGTACAGCTGGGGATGCTCTCATGCATTGAATCACAGAATCATGAAGGATGGAAAAGACCTCCAAGGTCCCACAGTGTCCCATGCATGACAGCCTTACTCCATTGCTGCAGAGTGTAATCATAGTGTTTGGAAGAGAGAATCTTTGAATCATGAAGGCTGGAGAACATCTCCAAGACTTCCAAAACCCAATCCCAACCCACCCCACCATGCCTATGGGGCCATGCCCCCAAGTGCCACTTCTCCACAGTCCATGAACACCTCCAGGTAATGCTGGGGCCATTATGTCCAGGAGTTAAGTAAGGACTCTGCTACAGGCTGAAGGTGTGGGCATTCACCTGTGTCCTCCAGTGCTTTGGGTTTGATTGTTTTGGTTTCTAATCACAATGTCACAGGTACAGGTGTGGTCCTTGTCTGGCAGCAGGATCAGAGAACAGAAGCCATGTAGAATGGGTGTCCTTCTCCTCCCAAACACATGGTTATGGGATGCTCAAAGACACAACAGTGCTTTGACTTGGATGAGAACTGAAAGCTGTTCCAGGAACACCCTGGGAATGAAATACTTTGAAAAGATTAAATTCTTCCCAGCCTCTGCTGACACTGACTGGGAAATGAAAGGAAGCTATGAAAAATGTGAGCACTAATGTAAATAAGGACGACTGCTTGGAGAAGTTGCAGCTGGAAGCAGAGTGGCTTTGTGGTTGGCCATGGAGAAGCTCTGTGCAGCCAAGAGAGGCAGTCAGAAAAGTGATAAGCACAAATTAAACCATCTCAAGTGCTGCCTGTTTATCTGCACTGACTGCAGGAATAATCTGACTGAGCCTTGCATGTCAGACTCCCAGCAGACGGAGATGAGGTGGCTCCGACCTGGTGGCCTGTAGAACATTCATTTCTGTGCCCCCATCCTCCTGTGTCCTGCCCAGGGGCGCAGAGCCATGTCACAGCCACGTCACCCAGCCCGGGGGTGTCATCCTGGTGGCTCTTGGAGGACGCTGGATTACACTCATGGTGTCAGGATTCCAGGGTTCTGTTTGAAATGATGACTCTTCCTTACCACAATGGGGAATTCTGCAGAGCTTGAAGCAGCCATGAGCACTCAGACGTCACCACGATGAACTGCTTTCTAATTTGGGGATGTTTCAGAAGGGGCTGACTCATTCCCTTCCAGTGCCTGGGACCTGTGAACCCTCGTTCTGCTTGGTTAGATCAGCTTTGAATCCAGGCAAGCAGTATGGAGACAAAAGCCAGACGGTGAAGGACATGCAGATAGGCTGCCTACCCTCAGTCCTTTGCAGGAGCTGTGCTGGGAGCTCAGCTGCCACTGCGGTGGATGTGGCTCTGTCTGTGGTGTACCTCATTCTTTTGGGCTGTGGCTGCACCTGAGCACATTGTGTGGATGTGTGTCCCCCCACATCTGGATGGGAATTGCAGCAATTCCCACCCAGATGCTATCATGGCTCAGATTTCAGCTTTTCTTCTGATCCAAATCATATTTCTTGTTCCTGTCCTTTTCTGAGTGATCCCGCAGGTGATGGATGGGGTCAGACCTGGAGCAATTGGAGTCCATGAGTAACAGCAGGCTGTGTCACGTTAGGAGGACAGGAAGGTCAGCTTAGTTTTACTCTGTGAATATTGCATATTTTGTAATGTTTCTGTAATCATGATTGGTGAATGGAGATACATTTCCGTCTGAGAGGTTCAGGTTGGATATTAGGAACAATATCTTCTTCCAGGAGTGGTGATGCAGTGGCACAGGCTGCACAGGGAGGTGGTGAAGTCCCCACCCCTGCAGGTATTCAATGCCTGTGGGGATGTGGCACTTGGGGATGTGGCTAGTGGGAATGATGGGGATGGCATGCGGTTGGGTTTTGGGATCTTCTCCAACCTTCATGATTCTAAGATTCTCTCTTCCAAAGCCCCTAATTATGCTCTATAGCCATGAAGTAAGGCGCTCATGCGTGGGACACCTGGTCCTGACCAGAGCCCCTCAGGAAGCTGCTTGGACACTTTCATGATGGAAGACTTCTTTTGTTGGAGCACGACCTTCAGCCGTGATCTATCCCATGTGGCCAGCTGAATAATTCAGCCAAACAGAGCAGAAGTTTCTCCTGCTGCTTTGGCTGGAACTGGGGATTTTCCAGCCCCAAATCCCTGCTAGACAGGTGCTCTGTGTCATCTGGTAATAACTGCGTTTCAGCACATGGATCAAGCAGATTTCATGGAGAGCCCAAGAATTGCTTTCAAGCTCAGCTCATGTGACGTGAAGAGCTGGCTCCCCGTGCAACGAGCACTCTCATTATTAAAGCATATTTCAGGGTGGGCCCCTTCTGACTGCCAAATACCACTCTATCAAGAATGCAAAGGAGATGGGCTGGGTGGAGGGAGAATGTTTGAGGGGGCTTTTATTGCAAACTATGGTGCATTCAGCCTAAGCCACAGTAACAAAAAGTAGGTAATGTCACGGATGGAGCAGGCTGCTGGGCTCACAACCACTGCCAAGGGCTTTTTATGGATTTACTTGGTTTAAGTTGCCACCTGCAACATATTCCCAGCCTGGCATCTGTTTTCTTCTGATGGTGTCTCGATGCTTTGAAATAAGACTGGATGATCTAAGAGGTCTTCTCCATCTTTAGTGACTCTGTGATTGTAAGAATGATAGTAAGTGTTGGCAGTGTGATATCCAAAGGGCAGCTTTGCTGGGCTCATTGGCTTGGAAGCCCCACATGGCACACACATGGCAAAGCAGCATTTGGGAGCCAGGTGGGAATTAAAGCCCTGGTTCCCTGTATGACCAGACCGTGTCCAGCTGAGCACATGGCTCTCTGGACCACGTCTGCAGCTGCAACTTCTCTGTTTCTTGCTTCTCACTGCCTGGGGAGGAGGTCACCATCCCATTACCAGGACTTGGTGGTTACATGGAGTTGGGAGTCCTGGGTGCAGAGCCATAGGCACAGCATCTCTCTGGTAGGAGCATGCAGACAGAGCTTTGCTTGTGGGGGCAGGGAGGGGTCACAGACACCCTGCAGCACTCCAAAGTCATTACTTTTTCCCTTCCTCCTGTTGATTCTTTAAGCTCAGTGAATTTATTTTCCTACAAGGGCTCTTTTCTCTTAAAGAGGAATATTTTCTCCTGTAAAAACCTCTCCTAGACTACTAATACCCATCTCCTCCCAGTGCAGTGATGCTGCACTCAGCAGCAAGAGAAACAAAAAGGTGGTCCTCCAAAATCCAGAGGGAAGGAATTCTTGCTTGCAGTGTTACAGAATCACCCTTGGGTGTGAAATCCTGCTGAAAGTCAGTTGGAACAGGCAGGATTTTTTTCATTTCCCCAAAACAAAATGTCCAGGCTTAGACAAAGCAGCCTGGTGAGAGACACCAGCTCGTAATCCACAGTTACTGGCAGGCTGGGCTCACTGAAGGGATAGGGACACAAGGTTGGATTAGATTGCATTGTGAATATTCAGGTATTCAGGTTGGATATTATTATATATGCATTATATATGTGGTAGCTCTGCCTTCTATTCCAGCTGCCTTTGGGAGCTGAAGAGAGTGTTATTTTGGGAATAAAACTTTCTGCCATGTCACTGCCCCTGGGGCCCCAGCTCTGCTCTCCATTAGGCGAGAGAGCAATTAACATATTGCATTGTTTCTGCTGCCCTGCTTTGCATTGCCGCTCCAGCCTGCATCAGGCAGTGTGCTCCCACTGAAAAGGCCTTTCTCAGTCTCTGCCTCGGCACTTTTCTGTAGGACCTCTGTCTGCATGGGGGGAGACAGCAGCTGCTGGCAGCAGGGAAGTGGTTGGTGTCAGTGTGCAGCAAGCAGCTGGCATTGTGCTGTCTCCCTGGGATTGCATGGAAACACATCACTAGGCATGGCCACACCTGCACGCGTGTCCTTTTCTGGGGCCGTGATCAATAAGTATAGGGGGAAGCCACGTCTTTTTCCCTTTTCAGGCTATTTCTGCAGCTGTGTCCTCCTGGAGTCTGCAGGGAGCACCACAGGATGCTTGCACCAGAGATATACAGTGCTGCCCTACAAGCTTCTAATTCTGTCACAGCCTGTTGACACCTTACAGCCATCCATGGTTATTCCGTTTCATTAGGTGCTCAGAGATAAAGGACTAGTTGCAGCATCTAACTTTCTTTTCATGCAGTAGCCTTGTTTCCTCTCATCTGTTGACAGCCATAAAACCCTGTATGCAGCCAGGTATTTCCCAACACTTCCCTAAAGCCACAGCCTATCTACATTGGAGATGCATTTTTCTCCATCTTCATTTTGTATGTCCAAACAGAGAATCTCTACTTGACAGAAGCTTTCAGCCATCCCCAGGTATGCAGCAGACATGGAAAGGCTTTGTGTCTGTAGGGAAGACCACAGGGATCATGATGGGGAAGAGAATCCAGTATGAGCAGGTGCTGTGTGCCTGGTTTCAGAGGGTCTGGAGCTGTTAATGTCAGTGAGGAGGTCTGGCAGAAGGCATGAAATTGAGAGGCAGAGCGGGTTCCATTTGTGTGAAGCTTAATGGGAACTGAAGTTGCAGGTACCAACAGGAGCCTTCTCCAAGGTATTTACTGCTTGTTCACCTATGCTGCTACAGAGAAACAAGGCACAGCCAGATGTAGGGTTACTTCGTTCCTTGGGGTTTGTCTTTTCTTTCCTCAGAGACAAATAACTAACTACGGGAAGTCAATTTTGTGGAGGAAAAAGGGGCAAGATTATGAAATGGCTGCGCAGTGCATGTGAGACAGCAGGACTGTGTGTTGACTCGCATCACGTCTCGCACAGTACATCTTACTGTTCCCTCTGGATGCCAAAATAGGACTATTAAAGTCATGATGAGAAATTATAAACAAATGGGAGAAGAGGAACATATGAAGGATGAGAGGCAGAAGTTTTCTCAGTGGAACTTCCCAAGGGTGCACCCAATCCCCTCCTCCATGCAATCAGTAAAGATATTAAATAGGGCCACCCTGTCACTGACCCCTAAGGACCACCACTCATTAAATTCCTCTGGATTTTTGTGGGGTAAAGGTGGAAGCCAGAGATGGCTCCTCAGCACAATATTTCTTAGTTCATACATTTTATGAAGTCTTGATTTTTGTTAAAAAAAAGCCATAAACTCCTGTATACTACTGTAATGTTGCAAGCTCATGGGTTTCTTTCACAAGTCATGCAACTCGCAGTGTTACTTCTCTAAAGCTTGATTTCTCATGCTTGTAAGGAATTTGGCTTTCATTAAATAGATAAACAAAGTTTTTGAGCTTCTTGACTTGCAAAATAAAACCTTGAGAAATATGACCAGAGGATAACCCAGCCCTGGAGAAAAGATCGCTCCTTATGTTCTCCCTGGAAAAGGGAGCAGTTAGAGCCTCTCAATTGCCTGTGTGGATTGAGGGAGGAACAGCTCAGCAGTGGCAACTTGTGGAACATAGCATAGCTATAGAAAGGAAGGCTGATTGATTGGCTATTTCCTTTCTAATGTCTGTCTGGCATTTGACAGGCAGAAGATGCTCAATGCATTGAAGGACTGAGAACTTAGAGCCAAAAAATGGCTTTTCTACCTCCTGAGATGTAACAGAGGTGTAGGAAGGGCAAAATCCTTGGCACTCTCTTAAATTCCCCATCCTCATAGGATCCAGTGCTCTTGCTTAAGCAGGGGATCAGGATTTGTGCTGTCTCATTGTGGCATGTGCCCTAGGAACAAAGGATTTCCTGTGAAGACTGGTAGCTCCTTAGGAATTGAGAGAGGAATTTGGAGCCATTCCTTAACCAGTCCTTTCCCCCTGAAAGTACTGATGTTATTAATTGAGAGAATACATCACGGGTAATCTGTTCTCAGTCATAGAGCGTAATGGTGATGGAGTCCTGCCACATGTGGGTGTGTGCAGCCTCCCAGCAAATCTCTGTGGTGCAGAAGGGAATGTGAATAATTTTCCAGGTATGTTTTGCTGGATGAGTAAGCAGGAGGTTAACTGATGCAGGGGGCAGCTGTGATCCCGTTGCATCTGCTCATGAGATGTCCCAGCCTCACGGACTCTGAGAAGCGTGATGCCAAATTCCTCCTTCAGCTGAAATAACTCAGCTGAGCTCTCCCCTCATAATGAGCCCTTTATTCTAGACAAATGGGCAGTGAATCTCCATCCTATGTCTGGATTTCAGAACTGGAAAAGGAAAAGGAAAGGAGTGACTTGTTTCCATTCTGGCTACTATACTGATGACTTCTGGAATGAGAAAACTGCTGTACTTCCACATCATGATTGCTTATTTTTAGGACTGTTTCTCCTTGAAACAGGAGATCAAATGCACTCAGTGCTGCATGGACATGGGAAGGCACAGCCTTTCTCTTTGAAGAACTGGTTTAGAGGTGCAGATTTGGCACGATGTGACAGAGTGATGAAAATGGCCTAATTATAGTTAGAGAAAGGCCTATCTACAATGAATGGACGAACTCATCCATCACACCACTATTGACTTTTGTGTTCCTCTTGCTGTGATGGAAACCTTCCGGTTAGGTTGAGCCATCGTTCTCACCTGCAGATTATCAGCCCAACACACCCATACCTGTTCTGCTGTGTTAGAGACTGGAACTTGAAGAGCTATTTTAAAGAGAGTTTTTAGAACTCGGAGTGATTAAATCCAACAAATGATAGCTATGTTTCTGTTGGTGTGAAATTGGAGCTATGTGTTGTGGATAAGGGGAATTAGCAGCCTGGCAGTGAATCTCCATCTCTTCTGTTCTTTGATCCAAGTCTTAATGCAGCTCTGGGAGCTATGCTTGGGGCCCTGGAACAAGGAAAGCCCTCCAGAGCAGCCTCCAAACTGTTTGCAGTTCAGCTCATGTTTGGATTTGATCCGCTGTAGAAGAGCCACACAGGGAGATCTGATCTAATTTTAAACTTTCCAACAGCTCTTCAAGGTTTTGACAGAGATTCTCCACTGGGAGTTGAAGTACATGGAGTAAAACATACACATGAGCTCCACAGCCAGATGATAGGATCCTAGCAGGGAAGGCCATCATGACATAAACACAGATGCGCCTCAACAATTAAGTATTCATGGGGACTACTTACCTCTGTCTGATCATTTGTGCAGTCCCAAGAGGACTCTGCAAAGGCAGCCAAGCAAGGCAAAGCAGTGGCATCTGGCTCAGCTGACTGAGAGCTACCCGGAGAGGTCCCAGCAACACAAGGATAAGATAAATGCCCACCAGGAAGGGGCATCTGGAGAACCACCTGACGGGGGCCAGGTGGAAAAGGGCTGGCGGTTGTTTTGATAGAGAAAGTGGTTATTACCACTTGTAAGAAGCGTTGATGCTCAGAATCTGGCTGGACAAGTCATCCATCCAACAAAAACATCTGTCCCGACAACGTGTGGTCTGAGTTGAAGGAAAAGACAACAGGTTGATTGTGAGTTACAGAGAGGAGGAGACACACCTGTAGGTGCAGAAGAAGGAAGAAACACACATCTGCCAACTGCTGAATTCCCTTAGCAAGGATTTTCCCTTAGCAGTTGTGTCCAAAAGGCTTTTATCAGTCCACGTTATTTTTCCTCTTCCTCCCACACGACCATTGAAGCTTTACTTTCTTCCCCTTGCTCTCACTCAATATTTTCTCCCCCTGTTCTGATGTTCAACGGTTTGGTGGCTTCCCTTTGTCTCCCCAGCCCCTACTATCGTGTATTTCCAGAACCGGATGGCAATGGCATTAATAGATGGAGGAACTGCTATCCCAACTAGTGTTTATCAAACCCCTGAACTTCTACTGAGACCATGTTTTGCAGCATGAATCCATTCCAAGTAAAACCAGACAGTACAGTAAAACACAGGGAGTGAGGCTGTTCTCCTGCTCAGTTCTGCAAGTTCATGACATTTGGAGCATAGTGGATCTCAGATACTGATCCAAACCTTGCAATGCTGTCACCCCAGGGTGCATTTCCAAGCGTTCAGACAAGATGTTTCAAATGCTGAGGATATACCATGGGGGACCACGTTTGGGAAAGGCTCAGACAGCAGCTGGACAAATCTAGGCTGCTCCTTTTAGGGCTGCAGAACTGGGAGCTCCACCATCTGAAAAGGGCAAGGATTTTGAGCCTGCCAGGCTTTGAGCTCCTGCAGGATTGAGGCTCCCAGTGCGTTGTCCCAACAAATGCAGTGGGCCTCAGAGACGTGTCTGGAAATGGGAATTCTCTGCTTCTACACCAGAAGTCTGCTGGCACCGCTTTTATTTATTTATTGCAAACTCGAGAGAGTGGTCTCTGTGCATCAGCATGCTGCTGGCCAGGCTCCAGGATGGCATTTATCGGGTTTCTGCCAGTGTTAATTGTGTGTGGTTCCACATTTGGGAGGAAAAGACGTTCCTCCTGTGACACAGCAGCAGCCTCTGCACTTCCTGCTCAAGTATCATAGTGGAATGCATCTCAAAAGTCTGATTTTGAGTTTCTCATTCAGATCTCTAGGGAGAGGCACTGAGGAGCTTTGATTCTTCAATCCAGTTTCATACAACCCTTGGCAGTTTTGTATTCCTTCCAAGACCCAGAACCTTGTTTTGTATTCCTTCCAAGACCCAGAGCCTTGCCTGAATAACTTTTTGTAGCTGAATTTGACTTCATTGTTAGCTTTTCCATGTGCCTGTGCATCTAATGAGCCAATGACGCTTATCCCCAGCACCTATCCATTATCCCAGTCATTTGACATCTGAAATAAATGTTTTGCTTCTCCATGTACGGAGTGTCAGACCTCTCAGACCAACCTTCTCAGCTCAGTGTTTGACTTCTTTTCACCACTGCAATACAAGGACATCTCCGACTCAATATGACTATATTTAGGAATACAGCAATGTTTTATTTTGAAACCCTTTCACTCACTGCCTTGCTACATTCTGTTATAGTTGAGGTTTTCATGCATGTCATCCACATCCAGCTTTTGCTGCTGTCCTTGATCGACCCCACATTCTGGGGGGAACCTCTGGGCCATGTCTCGCTGGGACTACTTGAGATGGCCCTGTTTCATAACCCTCCCTGTTTCTGAACTCAGATTCAAAACAGTCTATTTCCTACCACGTGCTTTGTTCCTACTGTGTTTAGTTCTTTGACATTTATATCCACTCTACCCATCTTTGTTACCTTTTTAGTGGGATTCAACCCTGTTTTTATAGCCTGTCACTTTGTCTTTTCTCAGCTTATCCAAGCCCCATTCCTTCTTATCTTCACCAAGCAAAGGAGGCTGTCAGTCCTAGTTCAACAAGCTGCTCAGGTTCAGATTGATTTGGTATATTTTCCCCATCTTTGTGTCTGATAGTTGGTGTGTTTCAGTGCTGAGTGGTTGTCACAAACTGCTCTACCTTAGAAAATGAACCAAACATTAAGGAGATTGGACTTGGGGATCTTAGAGCTTGAACCATTTCTCTAAGGCATCTTTCACATGGGGAACTGAGATTTCCATCCCTATCCGATCAATGATGCATTGATGGGAATTGCTGTTCAAAACCAGAACCTCCACAACCCTGGCAGGAAAAGGTATTTGACCTCCATCTTCTCTATAACATTTCATTTCAGTAGGGATCCTTCAGTTTGCAAACAGAAGAACAAGAAGCCTAAAAATAAAGGGTCGGGAAGATCTCTCATTCTCAACCTCTTCCGAGTTGCTTTTCTTGCTTTTCCACTAAACTGTGATGGTCAGACCTTGTGGGTTCTGGAACTGGTTTTGCATCAGTTCTTCCCCTTATAAATTCTCATCAAGCTTTTTGTCAGTGCTCACAAGTTTTTGGTACAAATGGTGACTTGGAGTCTGGGTATGAAAATAGATGGGATCCTGAGGCTGATGACAGTATCAAAGAATGACTGGGTTAGAAGGGAGCTTAAAGGTCATCCAGTTCCAATCCCCTGCAGGCAGGAAAGCCGTCTACCAGAAGATGATAATCCTATGCCCACAAAAACTCTATTGCTACCATATCTTTAGGCAGGACATCTTATGTGTCATGAATGCTATACTAACAGAGCAAGAATATAGTGGTGGCCACCTTCCAGGTAGATTGCATCTAAGATTTCAAGCCTTAAGATGGGGCAATTCCCAGCACCTGTTCCAGCTTTCAGCTCCTGCTAACACAGAAAGAAAGAAATTATTTTCCTCTGCATGCATGCCTCAAGCTTCCTATCATCCATGGGGCAGTAACACAGAAGCTGAGAAACTTGGTTTCTGAGTCTTGGATGGCAGGCCCTTAGCTATGAAGAAAAAGTCGGGTTCGCCCTGATGTTCTACTGGACAAGAAGAAACTGATCCTCCAGTAATGTGTAGCAACCTTCCTCTTCCAGCACAACAGGAGCTGGAGTTCTAGCTTTACTTCTGTGATGAATAAGCTGCTTTATAAGCGGTGTATTTGTTTCTGACAATGTGATCTTCCCATAGCATAATGAAGGTTGGAAAAGTCCTCTAAGGCCACCAAGCCCAACCCCAGCTTGCTCCCACCGTGCCCACTGACCATGTTCCCGAGTGCCACATCTCCATGGTTCTTGAACACCTCCAGAGATTTGGACTCTACCACCTCCCTGTGCAACGTGTGCCAGTGCATCACCACTCTTTGGAAGAAGAAATTGTTCCTAACTTCCAGCCTGACCTTCTCCTGGTGCAACCTGAAGCCACTTCCTCTTGTCCTATCATGATTAATTAATAGTTAATGAGGGCCACATCATCACTTCTGCCCAGAGCATACATCCAGCTCTGTTGGGTGTCAGGTGTAGAGAAGACCAGGCTGTGGAGGTGGGAAGTCCTTCAGCTCAGAGCTAATACTCCCATGCAAACCTGCCGCCATGCTGTTGGAAGGAGAGGTGGATGTGGGGCTGATGGAGCAGTCAGTGTGTGTGCCAAGTGAGGTGGTAAACAACACCGAGCTGCCCCTCCTGCTAAGCCATGCATCAAGTAAGTTCCCTGGGAATGGGATCAGGGTCTCGCTTCAAATGCAAATTGCTGTTCATCCCTGAGGTTCACAGCTTCACGTGCACACACCGCCATTCTTCCAGCCCTGAAAGCCAGACAAGACTTAAATGAGTAATAAAGTACCTAATTAGACTTTGACCTCCTGCTGAAATGGGCCCGTGTGTGAGTGCTGGTGTGTGTGTGTGTGTGTTTTGCTCTTCTTGCTGAATTTCTCTCTCCGGTAACTCGCTGTCTAAATGGTGTGGGTCTGCCCGTCACGGTCTGCTGCATCTTGGCTGGGTTCCACCTGGCAGCGTTTGGGCTGAGCCCTTCAGACAAACAGTCCCTCTGTATGGGCTGCCTTGCTTTCTGCTAGGCTGGGAGCAGCCGAAGGACCTGGGATCATGGCAGCGGTGAGGGGAGGGGAGGTCTGTGCCATCGCCCACCATATGCCATGAGCGTGGGTTGATCTCGTTCCAGTGCTCTGCACCAGCACAATCCTTGTCATGAGAAAACGGTGTTGGAAGCTTCAGCAAATCCCACAGTGGTTGTATTAGAAAAGAAGCTGCTTGGTGGGTCTAGGCAGAGAGAGCAGTTGGATATGGGAAGGTGTCAAGCTTCTAAGACAAGAATCCCTGAGTGTGCCCAACTTCTGCCTTTCATCCAAAATCCGAAGAACTTTGGGAAAACTGGCAAACAATTTCCTCCTGGTCTTCATCAGTGAATGACTGTTGGCAGAGCACCATGAAAAGGGCAGATGTGGCTCTGAGTGAAGTGGGTAGCGGGGATGGTGGAGATGGATTTGATGGTCTTACAACCATCATGATGAGTCTATTCTATGAGGAAGGTGGGCTTGATGCACAGCCTTCTTCCACCCATGGCTCTGCATGCCATCAGGGTGCTGAGCCCATCCTTCAACCTGGAAGGGGATTTCCTAGGCTTTTCTAAAGGGCTTTAAATGTTTCAGCGTGTTATTTTAGTGTTATTTGGGATCTTTGTCCTCTTAAAGAGAACACTGTCAAACCTTAATCTCTTGGGAACAGAGGACACAGAAGGGATGTGATTTAATTTGTGTCTGTATGATTTACTAGCAGGAGCTATTGATAGGGTTTGGCTAATTTCCCCTCTTTTTCTTTCCTATGCTTTTGTTTCCCTTCCTATACGTTGTACTGCTGTTTTGGGCAATACGACTCCTGGGGAAGTTCATTTTTTGGTGGCTCCATGCACAGCACCTGCCAAAATGGGATTTTGATCAATTTTGAAGCATGGCTCTACCATGTTTCCCACACCAGACAGGGCTCCTGGTAAAAATTCTGCATCACAATGCAAGGTAATCTACAATCTTCCCTTTATCATCTCTTAACAACGAGCAGCAGGAATATTCAGGAATAAAGAAAAACAGACAAAATGAATGGGCCCTGCCAGAAACAAATGGGCTTCATATGGAGTTAATTCTTGTTTTGCTGTTGCACACACTGTAGTGATCATTTTAATGCTCTCTGTTAATGCATCTCTCTCCCAACCAGCACAGGTGGCACAGATGCAGTTGAACATGGAGTTAGGCTTGTGGTCTGTAAACACTTCAGCTAAGATTAAAGGTACTCCTTCAGCATGGAGTGCTTTTGTAAGGTGTTTCCAGATGAGAGAGAACTGGATGATAATCCTTCAGCTTGGAGAAGGAAAACAATGCATTGCAGAGACTGGCTCTGCATGCTTTGCTTCTTTCAGTGCAAACCAGTCTGCTGCTTGAGTTGAGGACTGCTGGTCATGCCTGCAGACAAGTAATCAGCCAACAGCAGTGTGCAAGGTGGCCAAGGAAACAGGAAAATGTGGTTTTCTTGTGCTGCTTCAGCAAGCTTGGTCATGACCCAAGACAGCAAGATCCCCAACCCATCCCACCATGTCTATTGACCAGGTCCCCAGGTGCCACATCTCCATGGTGCTGGAACACCATGGACAGGGACTCCACCACCTCCCTGGGCAGCCTTTGCCTCTGCATCACTGCTCTTTGGGAGGAAAATTGTTCCTAATCTCCAATCTGAGGGCAGGTTTTGAATCCTCACATCGGATCCCAAATCTTTGCTGCCGTAAGAGCTGAATAGTTGACTGTGATTTTTGTTTATTTATTTCTCCCTGAAGGTAAAAGATACAGACATCATGGTGGGAAATGTGGGAAGGTTACTGGGAATAATCAGTTCCAGTGCTGTCTGAAGTGATGGCTAGACCTGACACTCCATGGGGCACTGATGGGTTAGTCAAAGTGCATGAGGCTTTAAACAGAAGTTGGGTTGGGCCGAGACAATGCAAGTTGGTAGGGAAAAGCTTTATCATGCTGTGTCTGAGAAGCTTGATTGTTTATTGGATAAATAAAGTGATTAATTGCGTGGTGATTTCACTGTGTACAAGTCATTTGACTGTTTTCACAGGAGAAAGCTCTAATCAGTAAATACTGTTATCATCTGGGTAAAGGGACACACACTTACCAAGAGCTGCTATGTTGCCTGCAGCTCATGGGAAGTCGTGCGGTGTTTGACTCTTGGCACAGACAGCCCCAGGATGTTATGGATGCTTTGTTTCCTTATGGAGGTCAGTTGGTGTGAGTGCTTTGCTGAAGTATGCTTTCTCCAACAGTTGGGTTGAAGTAAATGCCCATGATCTAGATGGGGTCAGATGAGTGAGTCATTGCACGAGGAATAGCATGACTGCAGGTTTCAAATCATTCACAACTTTAAACACATCGAGAGAGAAAAAAAAACAACCAAAAAAACAAACAACTAAAACACTGAATGTTTCTCTTATCACATTTTTTGTTTTTTCTTTTGGAGCAAAAATGCAACTGGAAATTGTTTAACAATGGAAAAATCAAATCTGAGGAGGAAGTGATATGTTTCGTACCTGAAAAGTCCATTATATGAGTTCTGAATCATTAGATAAACAGTTCTGAGGGCATTTCAGTGGGAATATTATGTCTTCAGTATATAATAACACGAACTTTTCCAAAACAAGTCCCAAAATGCCACTGTGGCCTTGAGGCACTTTGTTAAAAATATACGTATTAGTTCTGCTCAATTAAATTCTTCCATTTGGCTTCACACAAAAGATATCTTGATTTTTTATTTCAATAGCCCATGAGCAAAATTCTCTCACACGAGCATATTGACGTACAGCCTCTGTAGCTGTTAGGTCTACACGGAGCGCTCTAAAAACCAAACTTTTAAGGAGAACTTCTCAAGCATCACGAAACAAAGTGATATTTTTTGGCCAGTGGCCACACCAGGAGTTAGATCTATTCATAACAAGTTGCTCCCCTCCTTTCTTCTACCACTCTTTGGCTTTCTTCCATTTCTTATTGGGAACACACAGCTTACTGTTCCATATTTCCTAAGTCACGTGCATTCAGATGTCTTTGTATCCCCAACATGTGCCTTGGTCTCCTTCATCTTCTCACCCAGAAGTCTGGAGACACTTGAAACAATCTCCCTTGGATCTTCCTGCTCTGTCACAAGAGATATTTGGCTGTCAGCAGGTCCTCAGTGCAGCAAGGTGGGAAGTGCCAATCCATCGTGGTGGGACATGCAAACCCAGTGTAGGGGGACATGCCAACCCAACATGGTGGGATGTGCCAACCCAACGTAGTGGGAATCTCTATGCTGTGTGGCAGGATGTGCCAACCCAACATGGTGGGATACAGCTCTGCATGGTGGGAAGCGTTCCCACATGAAACTCTCAGCACTGAAAGGTTTTTTATTTACTACTCTGGGAAAAAAAAACCCAAACAAAAATAAAACCCCAAAACCACAAAAAACTAGAATGCTCTGAGACCAAAAATCCTGTGTATGTAGAAACTCCTGTATAAAACCTGTGTTTCTTGTCTCTTGAAGTGAAAGCATCAACCACAAGGTCCATAAAAATGCCAGGTTCTGGTAGGAGTGCACACAAACATGCTGGAGAACTGGTCTGGGGCCTGGGGTTAGATGCAGCATGGCCTCCTTTGCCTTAGCAGAGGGCTATTATGCAAGAACTGAAACCATCTGAGGCTTGTTTTTGGATCATTGAAGAATAAGGGGAATGATAGCAGCAGATGGTGAATACAAAGCAGGCTCAGCCAAAGTCCTTCACTAATGGACAGGCCCTGAACAACTTTAGATGCTGAGGAAAGTGGTCTAATCTTAATACTTAAAATACAATACTTAAAAATTTGTTCTTATTCAAAGTCCTATCTGGGGTCTTACTGCAAAAGTCTTCTTATAGGCTCCTTTCTTACCACTGGAATTTCTGTGCAATTGGAAAGAAAGTGAGCAGGGTAAAAGATGAAGCTAATTTTCCTTATTCTTCCTCACCTTTTTTGCAATCCTATCCACATTCAGATGATGAACTGAAGAGGCCAATGGTCTACAGAAAACTACCCAGTTCTTGGTTGCAGTTTGGCACCTCTTTGGCTTGACATGCAGTCTGACATCAAGTAGCCCCTTAGATGTGATGCACCCCAACCTGAACGCTCCCAGACTGGAGATGCTTGGGAAGTGCATCCCTCAGTTGTTACACAAGAGGTTTGTTCATGGATTATAGAGTCACAGAATCACTAAGGTTGGAGAAGACCTCCAAGATCCCCAACCCCAGCCCAGCCCTATGGTTCCTACTGACCAGGTCCCCAACTCCCACATCTCCAACACCTCCAGTGACAAGGAGTCTAACACCTCCCTGGGCAGCCTGTGCCAATGCCTGTCCTCTCTTTGGATAAGGTGTTTTTTCTAATATCCAGCTTGAGATGAATGGAACATGCTGGTTTTACTTCAGAATCTGATAGGAAGTTGTCCTGGATCTTTATGGGATTCGTAAGAGACCTCAGCACTAATGTTCTGCTGTGTTTCCTCAAGGGTGAAAACAACATGCTGAGTGGAGCAAATTGTATATAGAAGTTAGGAATTCAGAGCTGTCACTTGGTCACCCAATGTCAGGGGCTATTTCTTCTGCAGAATTTAGTGAAGTAAGAGCTCTTATAATGTCCTACAATGGAAAAAGGCAGTGGCTGCCAAATAACTTGTCCTTTTCTCACCCTTGGTCAACGCTGATCCTTGACGTCACGTCTGGGATGTGTCTTTCTGTTTATTCTAACCTGTGCTTGCGCACAGCTATGTGCAGGATTGCCACTTGGATCTCACTTGGTAAGATGTCCCTTGGTGGCCTTCATGCGGCTTTGCAAAGTTGTCCTGTGCTTGTTGTGGGTCTGCAATGAAATGTCAGACTTCCAACTCTGAGAAACCACAGTCTCAAGGGGTGGCCAGCGAACATGTTTGTCTTTACACAGATTTCACTCTTAAATTGCCATCAGCCAGGCTGGGATGCTGGTGGCACCCATTCCCACCTCCCAAGCTTCACCCAGCTGCTCACCTCTAATCCTGAGCATCTTCACCTGTAACTGTGGACTGGAGGTGCAGTGAGAACAGGGCTACTGGAGTGCTGCGAGGAGCCTGCACACCTGGGTAGGCTTCAGGCATCCCTTTAGGAACAGAGACAAGAGCCTCAGAGCCCACTTCCATCAGCTCTCTGGGGGGTTGGTAGGACACTCGGTATGTCTGGGCCAGGTCATGACCTCAGTGCTGTCCTCAAGGGTCAGCGCTGATGGCCAACCTTGGATGTACTTTTCTGTTCTATGTCATAACCAGAGCCCCTTCTTGCGGTCAGTCAACCAGCCAAAATATCCTATCCGTGATTGCTTCAGTGTCATCCCCAGGGACTCTGAAGAGTCAACAGGAGTCCAGTAAGCAGGAGGGATGTGCTTGGGGTGTGTTTTGCAATAGGCCAGCACTAATTGTGTGGGTATGGAGAACATCAGCAGTATAACAGCACTGGGGGCTTTCTGATGGCTTCTGGGACCTTCCTGCTGCAGGGCACAGGTTTTGTTCAGGTGGAAGCTATGGGATGTTAGAGGGAAAACAGCATCCCTGTTTGGTGGAGCAACAGAATGCTGCTGGAGCAGATGTAGGGAGGGCAATCAGCGGAATCAGGAGTACGGATTTCACTTATTTCTTTTCTTTTTTCTTCTTTTAAATAAAAAAGGTTTTTTAATGGAAGCTGAAAGCTGAATCAGCAAAAGTGGAGGAAACAACGCAGCAGGAATTTGAGAAACAGTTTCTGTTCGTGGAACAATGCGCAGCTTTGTTCAGAGCACAGATTGTGCAGGGATAAAATAATAAATAAAGGGCTCTGAATGGGGCTGACATGCTGCGTCTCCAGAAGGATGCTGAATTTATCAGGAAAATAAATCATCCTCGGTTTACAAACAAGAAATGCACTAGTGTGCCCACCTTGCAAGGTGTAAATCAATGCTGAGCAGCTGTCTGCAGTCTCCTGTGCAGGACTGGGGCTGATGCAAAGCAGGAGCTGCAGGTTGCTTCATCCCAACTGCAAAACCTAATAAAGCAGATGGGAGGAAGATGAGGAGGAGCTCAGGTTGTTGGCTGAAATGCCGCTTTCCTTGGCTCAGCACTGTGCTGTTGGGTTGTTGTTCAGTGAGGTGCTGGTGAGGCTGACTCATAGAATCACATAACCATTAAGGCTGGAGAAGACCTTCAAGAACTGCAAGCTCGATCCCAGCCCACCCTCACCATGCCCATTCACCATGACCCTAAATAGAACCATAGGATTGCTAGAGTTAGAGAATACAACCAAGATCCCCCAAGCCCAACCCAACCCCATCTCCACCATAACCACTAACAATGTCCCTAAATAGAACCATAAAGACATTAATGTTGGAAGATACCTCCAAGATCTCCAGGCTCAAGCCCAATCCACCCTACCCTGCCCACTGACCATGTCACTCAGTGACACATCTCCATAGTTCTTTAATGGCTCCTCAGACAGTGACCCCACCATCTCCCTGTGCATCCTGTGCCACTGCATCACTGCTCTTTGGAGGAATAAGTTGTTCCTAGCATTAAGTCATATGGAAGTATGAGTAGGAGCAGCAGCACAGCTGATACTCATAGAGAGAGCCGAGCCCCTGCAGATGCCTGGCAGCAGGAGCAGCAGCTGCAGAAACACAGATGTAGGTCCTCTTTCCAGATAAGAGGAAAATTATGCAGAATTAACTCAAATGGTTGTCTTTACAAGTTTTGTAGAAGCTAACGATGAACAGCAGAGCTTGGCATTGGCTCCACTTGCATGCATAGAATGTGATTTGCTTTCAAAAGGTCTTCATTAAAATATTTGGTGAAGCGTACTATTTTGACATAGGACTGGAAAATTGGAGGGAGGTATTTTCTCCTGTCTCAGTTATTTCCAGTGCTGGCAATTATGATTTTAACATGTGACAATTAGATAGATACTAAATCTATTTGATTCTGTCCTCTTTCTATTTAGTAACGTGTAATGGGACTTAAAGAATATCTGTCTATCTATCTATCTATCTATCTATCTATCTATCTATCTATGTGCATGTTGGTTTTTTTTTTTCTTTTTTCTCATTTTCTTTTTGTTCCTTTGACAGCACTTCACTTACACAGTCAGATTCATTGCTTCTCCCACCTACCTGGCAGGTTTTCCCCTGTCGTTTCTCAAAGCCTTCCAGCAAGGAAAGGGGAACATCTCTGAGGAGCACAGAGGCCCTGCTATGGAGCAGCAGAAGTTAATCGAATATCTTGGATGAAACTGAAAAAACAGAGCTTCTCTTGGCTCTGCTTTGCAAAGATGCACGAGATATCGAGTTCATCGTGTCCTGTTAAGTAGCTGTTGGCTAGGACACAGAATCAGCTGAGGTCAATGCTTTGATGTTGTTGCTGGAGCTGCGTGGAAGCACTGCCTAGCTTGGACTTCAGACAGGGAGTGAGGCCAGGAGCTGGGGAAGACGGGAGGAAGGGATGAGAAAAAAATACAGTTATAAGTTTAATTTTTCTAAACTTACACCTTTTTCACCCGGTCTCACAGATTGCATTTCTCACCCAGCCATCTCAGCACCAGCTTCTGTCCCTGTCCCACACCAACATCCCTCTGTGGGCTGAAGCCCACCACGTCCCCAGGGGATTCCAAGGAAAAACTCCTGCAGATGCCAAATGGAACCCAGGTGGGCCCTCCCTGTCCCGTCCTTGGGAGTTTATGCACACATGCAGCTTTGCTGGCTGTGCCTGAGTGGTGAACTCATGCCAAGGCAGCTCAGCAGCCTTCCTGAGGTCACAGAGCAGCGACGTGTCCTTGGTATCAAAGAATCATAGAATCACTAGGATTGGAAATAGATGTCTGAGGTCATCCAGCTCAACTGTCAATCCATCCCACCACCCCCACTAAGCTACATATTTTCATAGAATCGGTAATCTGGCTTTTCTGGAGTGTTTCTTCTTGGGTTAAGCAAAGAAGTGACAAATCTGGCTGATTCACAGAGATCCTGCAGAGCGAAGATCTTATTCTCATTAACATCTACAGATTTTATGGCATGGGAGGAGGATGGTTCCAGGGTATTTTAGTGAAGCTGAAGTGACTTTCCTCGTGGTAGTTTGGTAGGATACATCTGCGTTCAGCCAAAAGCAGGATATGGAAAGACACATGGAAATGAGCAAAGCCTCAGCCATTCTGGCCTTAAGGTTTGGTCCATCTCTTGTGTCATGTCTTGCTTCGTCTGCAGCACTTTGCCTGTTTGTGATAATTAGGACAGCTGGAGAAGTGGAACAGCATGGCTTGGAAATCCCTGCTTTATTGGTCTCTTTTCTTCATTTTCCCATCTTATTGCAAGCCGTATCGGAAGAAAGGGATTCTAAACACTTGTACTTTGTGTCTTCTTTGCACAGTTCACCATAAACATCTTAAAGATTCTTGCAACAGCTGTGAAACAACCGAGGGCAGAGATAGGAAAACAATAACTCGGCAATAAAAGTGATCTGATTTTAGCCTAAAGCGTGGGTCAGCTCTGGGTCACACTGCTTCACCCGTCCCTACAAACCCTCCCGATGCTTCGCAGGGATTTACAAAGGTTGCCGCATTCTTTGTGCTCACTGCTGGGCTGGATAGGATGGCAGAGAAGTCAATGAGCTGTATAATTTATGTTGGAATGCCGACACTGAGCAGGCATAAAATTACAACCTGGTAGTGCTGTTGGATGAGTGGGATCTTGGCTTTTTTTGGATGGTTGATGTCTTTGGGTTGAGGCTGCCTTGGGGGGGGGTAAGGCTGACCTGGCAGATTGGGGCTGCCCCATTATCTCAGCATGGGGAGCCAGCAGGGAATGTGCCACTCCAGTTCCCAAAAGGGCTGGAAGGCCTTTCTCTTCCCCAGCACAGCTGTTGCATTGCAATTATTCAACCTCAGTTTTTGTAGCTTGGAAACTGCCTCTGTGAGGCAGCCTCTTGTAGCAGGGACTTTGCTGAGCAGTTTGAGATGTGGGGCTGACAGTACCCAAAAGGGTGTAGTTACAAATGGAAAGGGCGCAGAAGCATTTTGCAGTTTTAGAATTCACTTTGCTTTTAGTTTACCTTAAAAAGTAATGATGCTCAGAGAGTACCTGATGCAACAGGGCAGAATTTGGGGCAGTGCTGATGGGGCTGTAAAGCATTCCTGGGGCCAAGTGCATTATCACTCTGGAGACCTGACCCTTGGAGGAACCCAGCTGCAGGGCTGAATGGAAGAGAGTCCTAAAGGCATTGGGGGAAGGGGAAACTACACAAGCACACAGCTTGACCCACAGCCCCCTGCACCCATCCCAGATTTAACTGGTATGGATTGAAACTCCAAACCAGGAGAGGTGTGCAGAGATGGATGTCTGTGTGTGCTGGGCTGTGTGGTATGAGCCCTTAAACACAGAGCAGCAGGAGTAGATCCATAGAAGCATTCAGGTTAGAAACAACCTCCAAGATTCCCAGGCCCAATTTATCCCCACTGACCATGTCCCCACGTGCCACATCCCTTTGGTTCTTGAGCACCTCCAGGGATGGGTGACCCCACCACAGCCCCAGGCAGCCTGTGCCCCTGCATCCCCACTTCCCCAGAAAGAAAAGTCTCCTAATAACCAGCCTGAACCTCCCCAATGCAATTTGAGGCTGTTGCCTCTCATCCTAAACTCATTCTTGCAGTCAATGGCTGCTTTAGTTTTCATAGGAAAAGGTTAACCAAATAATTTCATGTAAATCTCCCACAGCTTGGGGGTATTTACTTAATTTACAGAGCCTTACTGCTGGAGCTTTGCCACCAGCTTTGGTCAGGGCTGGGCAGAGCACCATGAGAGATTTCCTTAAGCTGGATGGGGGGGCAGATGGTAGAAAGACTGAGGAGCCCAGTGTTCTGGAAAAGCCCACGATAGGTTAAAAACGAGACTTCACTGATTCATACAGAGCTCTTTATTTTCATCTCAAGGCTTATAAAAACTGAAACTCAAAACCAAAACTCTTTAAAACTTTACATATGTACAGCATGAGAAATAAATAATGTTTAAAGTCATACAAAAACCAGAATATACAAACAGAGCTTTGAAACCTCTCCAAGTATGGCAGGGTAACAAGTCTCAGCTACTTACCAAAGGCTTTAGTCATTAAAACCTTCGCACAAAACCATGAAATAAAAAAAAGAGATCCCCAAATGTGCTTTGGTCGGATTGAAGCTCTACACAAACTCAGAACCTCAAAGGATGCACTCCGTCTTCAGAACTCGGTGCACCACATGGCAGCACCACTTTCTGAGGTTGCCTCACTGCGTGCCGAAAGTTCAGAGTTGTTACACCAAATATCCTCCCAAAAAGTAGAAAACTAACAAATTTTACCTCTGATACAACACACTCTGCTGCAGCCAATGGGACAGCTGTGGAGTGCCAAGCTCAGAGCAAAGCCACCTTCACCTGGCACCAGGAATCCAAGCAAGGTTTGGTGGCAATGAAGATGGGCTGTTGGCTCAGTTTAATGCTTTACATGGAAATAAGATCTTAATTATGCACTGGTACTACAGCAGAATTGGAGTAGAGGCAAACATTCTCAGTAGTTACAAGGACAAGTGCAAAGCTCTCCTGGAACAGTGCAGTTCATCACCTTCCCCCTATGCTGGGCAGTTGGTATTTGCCTCTCACAAAGATTAATTAACATGGACTGGTGAGCAAGGACTGAGGAACAGAGAACTGAGGAGAAAGGAGCAGCTGCCACCTTCTGTGTTCTGCCATAGGGACAGAGAGGACGGAGTTCTGCTTGGCACACAGTGATGCACAGATCTCAGCATCAGCCAGGCGCAGAGCAGGTTTAAGGCAAGAGGAGGACAACCTGAATGTAAATGGCATAGTGCTTATCCCCACTCCTCCCTACACAACCCTACAGAGTGTGTGCTGGTCTCACCTTCTCCAGCTCATAGTGCTCCTATAGTAGACGCCAACTGGTTCCTGGCATCACTGTTCCCAGCAGTTCATACAGTTCTCAGCTCCACTGGTGGCAGACCAGGGCATCATTGCTGAGGTCCGGAGCTCCAGAGGTCTCCCCTCTGCAGGCATGGTTAATGGAAGCAGGAAAGTCAGGGCAAGGTTAAAATGCATCCCCCATGCTGCCAGGGGAAGGAGTTGTAGTTGTTCTGGGTCCAGGACAACAGTATATCAGCTGCTCCTCAGTTTCTTGCATCTGATTCAAAGTATTTTGTCCTGCAAAGCTATTTGCTTTAAGTGCTACCAAGGGTTTTTGCCGGAGCATTTTCCCCACTGTCATGATCTTCATGCATCCAGCTTGCTCCATTGTGGGTTCCAGGGAGATCTTCAGAGAGTGTTTGAGACAGATCTGGAAAACACAGTGAGGAAGAAGTTAAATGCAGAGGTTAAAAGGAATAACAAAGAATTCCTAATCTCTGGGACAACGGGAAGTAGATCACACAGTACAAGTCGGTATTTCCATAGAATCATTAAGGTCAAACTGTCAACCTACCGCTACTGTGCATCACCACTCTATCCAAAAAAGAGAATTGTTTGCTACTGTGCATAGCAGCTTCTGCCAGACCTGGGCCAGCACCAGCAAGCACTTATCAGCTGATTTCAGCCAAGAAGGTTGTGCAAAGGGCTCAGCTAGCCCTAACAAGCACCAGGTCTCTGGATGAGAAACAACAAAGGATTAAGTCTACAAAATGTAATTTGAAATCTGGGCCTCATCTTCAGGAAGCTGTCATTTGGCTAAATGAATGGGAATTGATTTAAAGCATGGATCAAGGCAGCCTGAAGTAACTGGGCTGTCACTGGGACCAGGCTTGCCAGCAGTCATGCTTTGAGGACAGGTCCTGGTGTGTGGGATGTTCCCCAGGGGTCAAGGCAGGGCAGGTGTACTCTGCAATGGGTGAGCTGCCACTGCTGAGCCAAGGGAGATGGAAATGAATCATTGAATAGAATCATAGAATTTACAGAGTTGAAAGGGACCTCTGACGGTCATGTAGTCCAACTCCCCTGCAATGCACAGGGACACCACAGCTACATCAGGTTACACAGGGTCTGATCCAGCCTCACCTTGGAAGTCTCCAGGGACGGGGCATCCACCACATCTCTAGGCAACCTGTGCCACTGCCTCAATAGAAGTGGTGGGAGTTAAGTGCTGTAACACCACAGCAATCCTCAGCTGTGCCTCACTCATGCACTAAGCTCAAATTTAACCAAGAGATCTCTCTACAGCTCGGGCTGAAGTGACTTTCGAGGTAATATTCTCCACCTCCAGCACTCCTCCGCTTTATAGAGCAGCAGTCTTTAATAGGAGCATCTAATCAGCTTTCCACTACTGCAAGGATCCTGGACTCAGCCCCAAGTACCCACACACAGCACACAGGATTTTCCCCAGTTTACTTCCCTACCTTCTTTTCCATTCATCTGTGCACTTCACAAACCAGAGCTCTTTGCCAGGAGATATGCTGGTCAGCTGGGAGTCCTCCACACAGAAAGCAAACCTGGGAGGAAGAAATGAGAGTCAACAAAGGGACTGGCTGCCTCAAGTTTAACAAACAAGATGTAATATGAATTACAGCTCATTCTAGGACACACTGTTTGGTTTGATATCCTCTATGGAACACCTTGGTACAGCATTACTTTGCCAAATAGTGGATGCAGTGCATTCTATCCTATTGTAAAACTTCACTTGTAGATCTTTTTCTCTACCACCCCCTTGTTTCATGGGTTTCAGAGGGCAGGATGCAGAACACCTCACAGACAGCAAGAGAAGCCTATTTAAAGTTGAACAATGTGAGGAAACTGTCAGCATCAACTGCTTTTGACAGATCTGGGTTATCTTCAGAGCAAGAAGACAGGATTTGGGTGTACTATGCTACCAATCTGGCAAGCACCTCCATGTAATTGTACAGTTCCAGAGATTCCACAAGGAGCAACATAGTGCTTAAGTTGGTGCTACCATGCTAGCAGCTGCAGTTTTACACAAGCTTATGCCTGATCAGCATGTTATCACGTAATAAAGAGCCCTGCCTACACTTTGGGTATGTGTTCTTGGCACTGTCAGTACTTTAATCATACAAGAATCATTTAAACCACCTTAAAGTAGGTGGATTCAGTCCCCAGGGGGAGGCAGGACTGTTCCAGCATCTAAATAAAGCAGAAGAACCTCAGATCTGATCTGCAGTGACTGGTTCTGCTTCAGGTTTGGTTTGTAGCCTCATGCTGCAAGCAACCTGCCCCTACACTATGAAGATGAAGGAGGTGGTAACACTGAAGATGGGACAATTTAGGCCACCAGCTAAATTCACAAGCTTCCCCTTTTCCTTGCGGGATTCTGAATGTTGCTCAGGTGCTGTCCAACACCACCATTACCTCTGCTGTGTCTCCCCAGATTTCACACGGATCCGTCGGATGTGCAGCTCCTGGGAGGTCTTGGCAGGCCGGTACCAGTAGCTCCTCAGCTCCTTCCATAGATCATACCATGACTGAGATGCTCCCTCCCAGGTGAGCTTTATTTTCAGAAGTTCACCCATGTCCTCTTCAGTATAGACCAGGAAGGTGTTGGTAGCATTAAGGCCAATTTGCTCAAGCCTGGAAGACAAGCAGAGACTCAGTGTTTCCTCATGGAAGCTTGACAGATGCTCACTCATTTAAGCAGAGCCTTTGTAGCTTATTTGAGTTGCCACCAGTTAATTACTGATTGTACTCAAGAAAGCGATCTGGGATAGCTGGTTCAATCAACTCATCATGGATTTGGCTCAGCCACCTTTCTATAGGCTAAGGGTGAACATCATGCCTTGTCTACTCCTGGAGAGGTGAAAGGAGGTCAACAGCACCTCCAGAGATACAAGGGCCTGCAGACTGCCCAGTGGCATAACAGAGCATTCAGCAATGAGCCATGAGGATCAACATGTAGAACACTGGGCACGAATTACTTCCTAGGCAACTTGATGTAATTAAGTTACTGGATGAAATGCTGAATGGTGATCAGGTAGGTCTACTAGACTCAGTTGTATTACTGGTGTTACCACAGGAAAAAGAATAATGCCACCTTTCCTAGTCCCAGTGACCTTTCTGTCTAGGTGAGCGCAGCAGGCAGCTTACTTACACTTCCAAAGAGAGGGGCTCGGAGTCTCCATTGGTGCCATGGAGGGTGACCGAGAAGGTGGGGTCAACCTCCCCCGTGCTCTTGTAGCTGAAGACGTGCATCTTCATCTGATAGTGGTAAACTGCAGAGAAACAAAGAAAGTACATATTAACAGCAAAAAACAAACAAAACAACCCACAACAACAAACTGAATTGCATTGTGGCTTGGGTGGGATATTGAAGATAATAGAACTGTAGAACTATAGAACGGTTGGGTTGGAAGGAACCTTAAAGCCCATCTAGTCACATCCCCTGCTATGGTCTGGCTGCCCCCCCCACCAACCCAGGCTGCCCCATCTATGGCCTAGGGCACCTCTCCAGGGATGCAGCACCCACCCTTCTTACTGCTGCCCTGAATGAAGGTGATGCCCCTCACCTCCCTCTAGATCTTCCCACTACTGAATTTAAGGAGCAACTCAAACTCACTCCTAGAAATCAGACACCTTTAAGAAGCTTACCTTTGAATGGCATGTCAGCTCTGGTTTTTAGGTACATCTTGCTGTTCCTTTTGTGCCGTGTCCTCCTGGCATTGTAGCCAATGCCGCTGCAGCGGTTCTTGCGGCAGCTCAGGCAGATGCCCTTCTTGAAGCGACTGGAATCAGTACATTGAAACGCGAAGCTTTGTTTATCCTGGTTCACAAGGGAGTCCACAAACAGGTGCACAGACCTCTCGTGCTCACACTTAACAACTTCACCAATTGCTAGAGGAGCAGAGTTACAAGGGATACGTTTGGTTTGAGTATTTGTCACCCCAGTAGGTGTTAAGACAGCGAGAAGCAGTGTTTTGCAGCCCAGCATGGGGCACTGTGGCCAAAAATTGGTGTTCCCCCCATTCCCCAACAAACAGAAGCAATTCAAGAGGTTAGTGCAAAGCATTCAGAGAGGAGGGGTCACTTGATCTCCTCCATAAAGAGAGCCAGCACAGGACAGCCTTAGGTTATGATCAGGTGTTAGAGGGACAACATGCTACTTCAGATCTACAAACAGGTCTAGTTCCCAGCAATTAACTCCAAGAGCACAGATACAGTTCAGAAAGAAAAAGTTTTCCCTGCTTTTGTATATCAACCAAAGGAGCATAACCTGATCAGCAGCAATAGAAGCTGTGAACTTACTGCCATAGGCAATGGCTCCCAGGACATCGCTCAATCCACAGCCAGGCTGGAAGTCCCCTCCATTGGGGTAGATATCAACATGGCCCACAGGCATCTGGATCCCAATGCTGACACCCAGTGTTTCCCTGGTGTAGGTGTGAAGGACATCCACAAAGGCAGCATCATCAGGGGAAAGGCGCCTGCTAGGGTCCACTCCTTCAAACATGGGGCCAGCAGGGTCCAGGCCTGGGTTGGAGGAAGCACAAGAAGCAAGGTAAGGAACTGGGGTGTCTAATATGGAATGGGTTATTCCCTTCTAAACTAGAAAGAACCTGCTGCTGGGAGCCCTCCTAACTGAGGTGCTACACAGTCCCCTGCCTCACTGCAAGTGTTGACCCTTCAGAGCTCTTTCCCACTTGGTCACTCACAACCTGAAGTTGTGCACCTGAGCCATTCCCCAGCTTTGGGGGTCATACCAATACAGATATTTATTGTTAGGCTCTGAGGAATTCTCACCATCACATTTAAAGCTTTCCCTTCTACCATGTCCTAGGTTCTCCCCAGTTGAAATCACTTATTTCCAGAAGCACTCTATGCTGTCAGAAGGGAGGGGCTGCTGGTTTTGACCAAGCATCCCACAGGACAGACTGCACCCAAGAGCTACAAGAGCTTTGATCACAGAAATTGTGCCACTCAGAGGCTTAGGATTTGGACAGTGAGTGAAGCTGAACTCACATGTAATTTCAAATATATTCAAGATCAGGTCCTCAGATTTTTCCACTGATGCCCAAGCTCTTATCTGTAGTTCAAAATGAAGATGCTGTCTCACTGGAGGAGCCACTGCTGCCCCAAGTAGGGAACTTGTCATTTCCAACTCAGCAAGCCTGAAGCATTGCAGCAGCACAGGGAATGAGACTCTCTGGGGAAGGTCACTACTGTAGAGTAAATCATAAGACTGCTTCAAGAGCCACTCACCTGTGATTCTGCCTATTGTGCCATGGACATAGTTACCAGCAAAGCCAGCAACATGGGCACCCAAGCTATATCCGATAAGATGGACATTCTCCAGCTTAAAGAGAGGGATCTCCTGAAAGGGTAAGAAGAAAGCGATTAATAATAAGTCCCTGAGTTTCAGGATATGTGGCTTTGCCTCCATTTGCAGGACAACAAAGTCCAATTCTAGCAACAAAGAGGGAGGGGGCAGACAAGCATGGTTGGTGTTTTCTTTTCCCAAGATAAGCACCAGCTGAATGGGGTGGGTGATGCTTGTGGCTTGTCCTCACCACAGCACACAGTTTTCACCCACATAGGATGCTCTGCATTGAACTGTCTGAAGCAGCCTTGCATGGAGAGCTGGTAGCAGACCTCCATCTGGATTTTGCTCAGAGCTCACTGGTGTGTCTCCCATGTAAGCAGTGCATGGTGCAAAAGAGCACAATCCTTCAGCTGTGAGCCCTTGCTCCACCTGGCCTTGGGGTTGGGGTTACATCAGTGCCTTCCCCACTTGCTGGCAAATGTGACAGCTGAGTATATTACCTGCAACCAGTCGAGCAGCCTTGCTATGCTCTTCCCAACAATCTGTGTGTTGTTCACTGCATCGGTGTAGAGCTGGTGGGCAAGAGGAAGCCAATCCACCACCACCACATTGGCATCCTTCTCCCTCTCCTGCAGGGCTGAGACCAAGCTGTCCAGCCAGGTCTCAAACATGCCACTCATCTGGAAGGAGATTTGAACGTTAGCTTCTGGAGCACCCCAATCACACACACTTACACAGCAAATGCATGCTACCGTGCAAAACCCAGTATACCAAGCTAATGGTGTAAGAGAAACAGGTTTTGGCACTTGGGCTGCAATGAACTGCCACGCCTGCAAACTCAGGAAGGAGAGGCACTAGCTCCCTGCATCTTATCGCTCTTTCCTCAAGAGCCTCAGCAATTCTGATGGATTGTAAAACTATTCTCCAGCAAACCGCAGTGCCAGGCAGGGCAAAGCTGGTAAGTCCCCAGGTGGGACCTAAAACACAGAAGCAGCTTAATGAAGTCTGCCTGCCTTCTGTTCTAGGAAGGAGGAAAGCAAGGAGCATATGGCACAACTCTGGGTATAGAAGAATATAGAATCAAAGAGTGGCTTAGGTTGGAAGGGTTATAAAAGATCTGAGGACCATGGAATCAGTAAGGCTGGAAAACACCTCCAATATCCCCAACCAAGTCCCACCATGCCCACTGACCATGTTCCCAAGTGCCACATCTCCACAGCTCTTGGACCTTTCCAGCCATGGACCCGCCGATGTTGGAAAGGATCACAGAACCATGGAATGTATTGGGTTGGAATGGTCCATGCAGCCCACCCTACTCCAGCGCTGTGCCATGGAAAGGCCACATCTCCACCAAGTGCCACTTTTACAATGGGCATTTACTCACACCTCAAGGAACAAATTTCACATTCACTGCCTGCACTCGCCTTGCAGAGGCACCAACTGACAGGTGCAATTGGTTCAGCGACCGCAGTATTCCTAAGTTCGGTGTAATGCTGCCCCAATGCAGCGCTCCCCAATGGCTGCAGCTCTCAGCAGCCGCCCCAAACCTCCCTATGGAGCCCTTACCACAGCGCCCCGATACCCTCCGCTCACCGTCCACCCATGGATGATGAGGAAGGTCCTGGCCGTGGCGTTGAAGCCGCACTGCTGCAGGCTGCTCTCGCTGCCCATCTCCAGCGCACAACCCTCATCCTCGGAGCCGGCCGAGCTCCGGAGCCCGAACTTCACCCGCGAGTTGTGGGGCGCGCCTGCAAAGCAGAAGAGCGGCGGTTCAGCGGGATGGTAGAACACAACCGGAGCCTCCCGCCGTACCCCAGCCCCGAACCCACCTGTGCTCCCCGCAGCGAGGCGGGCTCCCAGCCCGGCACACAGCAGTACCAGCACCGCCCGGCTCATGGCGCTACACGGCCGCGACGCCGCCGCCGCTTTAAGGCCCCGCGCGGGGCGGAGCACATGGCACGATGGGGCGGGGCTTGAGGGAAGCGCGGCGCTCATTGGGCACGCCCTCCACGGCGTCACTGGAGGAGCCAATGAGAGAGCGGGGCGGGGCTAGGTGGTGGGCGGGGCCTGAGGGAAGCGGCGTGGGGAGCGTGCACGTGGGTGATGCGGCGGGTGGGCGAGCAGGGGAACCCCGGTACTGGGGTGGGCAGCAAGGGGCGCTTCCACACTGCTCATCATGGCCTACCTCTTCATTATCGATGTGCTCATTACCTGCAGTGCTACCCACGTTTCAATCCGTAGGGTTGGTGATTGATCCTTGCTCTGCCCCGCTGTCTCTCGGTCTTGGCTGGTCCGTTCTTCCCTGGCAGCAGAAAGCAAGAAATGCAGCATCAAGGATTGATTATTGATTATTCAGCATCAATAATTGATTATTTTGATCATTGCTCACCTGTAATTACCCCCCTCCCCATTGCAGTGCCTTACACAATTCCTCCTTTCCGGTTATCTGATTCCAATCCTTTCCCCCAGTGAAAGGGATGGGATTTGCAGAGAGAAGAATTGCTCCAATTATTTTGTTCCAGGTTATAAAACAGCTTTTCTTTTCGGTTACGAACCGCGGCTCAGGCGGTGGGATGTAATGGGATTGGTGTTAGCTTCCCTCTTGGCTCCTTTCCTCATCCCTGGCTCTGATGCCAAGGGAAGCAGGGCTGGGAACGATTGCAGTAAGGACCTCTGCCATGGATGGTGGCACCCAAAAGCCCTGGGGAAATGACTGTGCTTCACTGCTGTATCCCACACAGCCCCTATAGCCCATCCTACTCCTACATCCCACTCTGTCCCTATGTCCTTTCCTGCCCCTATATGTGATACAGTTTCTGCTCTGTGGGGTGCAAGCAGCCTCATGCTTTTATTTCACAGCCATTCCTTTCCCTTTCCCTTCCCAAGCCTTTCAAACACCCCATGAATGTGTTTTAATGGGACCAGTGCTTCCCACCCCTCGGCAGGGACAAGGCTGTTCTCCATCAGGTTATGAAATCAGCTCACATGTGGCGTTACCCACCGTTGCTGAGCTTTCTTTGTCAGAGGAGCCCCCACTCCTACCCCTAAGCTGATTTCTTAGGGCCACACCATTCAAGGCCCTCAGCCCTGTGTAGTAAAAATGACTGGGGAAAAATCAATGGCAGCCAGCGAGCCACTATACTGCTTGACTATTAATGGTCCTGCTAGCTGCAAATTTACTTTACCACAAAGTCCCCAGCATGTAATCCTTCGATGAATGCCTTTGATTGTGAGGGAATATTTACAGCTGACCCTGCCAGCAGCCTGCAGACCTGCACGGGGCCTCCTGGCCCACAGTAAATCCGCTGGCATCTGTTGCTGGGTTCTTATCAAGCACATGCTCTGTGGCTGCAGTGTTTGGGCTGTAGTCCTGGCGGACACGGTGGGCCTTGAGGAGTAAATCCCCACATTCCTCCTTGAAGCTAAGTCTTGCTCATGTTACCAGCTGTTTCGGAACGGCTTGTACCTGCCTCCAGCCACCCCTAGAGCTGTGAGGGGCTTTGATCCCAGCCTTTACCTATGGCACACCCCACTGATTCAAGCCATCGCTCTACAACACATTCCCATTTATCCCAGACCCTTCCGTATGGCACATCCCCATTGACCCCAGTCCTTCCCTGTGGCACATCCCCATTCATTCCTCATTGATTCCAGACACTTCCCCATGGCACGTCCCCATTGATCCTGGACCTTCCCCATGGCACGTCCCCATTGATTCTAGCCACCTCCCCATAGCACATCCCCATTCCTGCTTCTGGACAGCACTTCCCCGTGGCCAAACTCTTCTTCTTGGCCACTTGTACTGCTTACTGAGCAAGGATGGGTTGGAGTCGGACAGGATGATCTTGGTGATCTTTTCCAACCTTACCAATCCTATCATTTAGGTTTTAGGAATTAGGTGGAATTTCTCTCTTCTCATGCCCTTCCCAAGCACTTATTTTCCACCCAAGCCATATGAATGCTAAGCGTGTTTGGGCTTGAGCTGGCTTTGGATCCATGCCCATTGGCAGTGCAGTGGGGCTGTGTTTGGCCAAGGGAGATGTTTGCTCCTTTATGAGGTCCTCTTTTTAGCTGGGGGTTGGAGGAATAGCTCAGGGCATCCTGCAGAGCTGAGCACCCAGTGCTACACCTGCCTTAATGCTCCTGTAGCCACCAAAAAAGAGGTTCCCCAAGCTTCCCTGTGCCAGCAAGAAAGAAGAGGGGCTAGTTAGTAAACAAAGCCTGGTAGAAACAGCCTTCATTCTCAGCATCATTACTGCTAACTCGCACCCCTTCACTGTTGCACATCCCTGATTTCTTTTAGCTGGTGTGACAACCTGTGCACATTACCCCTCTATCTGTGGTCCTGCCTGATGTTTGAGAGGGTTTTTTTTGACAGCGTTTTCTGTGATTTCTACTGGGAAGGGAATGGCTGGTATCGTAAATCACAAAACGTTGCACACACGATCTCTTGTTTTGCAGAAGCAGTGTGCCAATTTTGGGGCAGAGCAGCAAGTAGCACCAGTGCTGTGCATTTCCCCTCTGAGCTTTTGCAGCCTGGATGGTAGCAGCATTTAGCACTGCCTAGGATGGAAAAACCCTGATCTAGTGATACATAGTGTCTCCTGCTTTCTTATCATAGCAAAAATATTATTCATGTTGTTTTTCATCAGCTTGTACATTTTGCTATGAGAACCCATCCTCAAGCCCAGCATTACTCATCAATGAAGGGCTAACAGCACCTAGCCCACACATTTGCAGCATGTGCAATAGGGGATGAAAGAGATGTCCATGTGCAATAGGAACACAGGGATGAATGAGATGTCCCTGCTTGCGCTGCTCGCCACAAGGCTCTGCTTCCCCCTCCGGCCATTTACTCCTAATTGCCCAACTTCTCCCATTTATTATGTTTCTGGAGCATGCGGATCTTATTAGGAAGAATGAGTGGCTCTGTAATTAATTAAGAAAAGCTCAGGGCACTCCGTGCTGCTTTGTCTTTGTGCTCCTGCCTGTGATGTACATAGGGTGCTGATACCCACCAAGGCCCGAGGCCAGCAGACAGACAAGGTCTTGCTATAGGCAAAACAGAGGCTGTGCCTCTAGCCCAGCTGAGTCACGGGGTGGTGGGACTGAGGTGTGCTACCCAGGCTGCCAGCCACTGCCTTGCCCTGTGCTTCCGACCCATCATATGACCTTCCCGAGCAGCAGCATGTGATGAGGCCGTGGAGAAAAACCCACTTGGAAAGGATGGAGAGGGGGAGGGGGCTCGGCTGTGGGATTAGGGAACGTGGACAGATAGGGAAGGCTGTGAATGAGGGGGCTTATGGCATGGCTGGTGGAAAAGGGGAGGGGGAGGCAGAGGGAGGAACTGAGGAGGGAGGGATGAACTCAGAGGTGACATTTAGGATCAAAGTGGGGATAACTGAGTGCTGCAGGAAGGAAGACAGTGCTGTTGTCAGAGCAGAAGGTTGGGAAATCTGCGGCAATATGAACAAGAAAGAAGGAATGCAGAAAAACACATCAGCATGATAAAACTGGGGATGCTGGAGGGGTTGCTGAGGACATTATCAGTGTCTGGGGAGAAAGGAATGGAAGTTCAAGGCAGCAGCTCTGACCATGGACCTGTCTGCTGTCTGAAACTGTTGCAGAGGTGATATCCATGGCTCCCCTCCCAGGGCCTGGGTGGATCTCACCTTAGGTCAGAATGGAGAAGGCTGCAGGGATGGTTGACAAATTTGGGTCCTGCCTGGGAGGGCAGGGTCTGCCCTGGTGCTGCCTGAAAAAATGGGCTCAGCTGCAGTCCATCAGCTGGTCCAGAGGAGCTCCAAATGAAGCAGAATGAGCAGATAACAGAGGAGAATATGTTGGCTGGGAGAAGTAACCAAAGAGTGGATAGAGATGCAAGAGTGGATGGATTTGGGGGCCACACAGAACACATAGCTTCAGAAGTGCTGAACAGGACTCAGAAATCACAGAAAGCTGAGGTTGGAAGGGGGCATGGCCCAGAGGAGCTCCGCTGCCCAAGCAGGGTGGGTAGAGCTGATCAGCCAGGACACAGTCCAGTTGTTCATTGTGTATCTGCAAGGATGGAGGCTCCTCAGCCTCTCTGGGCAACCTGCTCCAGTGTTCTGCTATCCCCACAGAAAAATAAATTAATAAATAAAAATTATCTCATGTTCAAAGAGAATTTTCCCTATTTTAATGTATGCCTTAACTTTGGGCACAGACTGTGGGCAATACTGCTGATTCCAGGGTTATTAAATTAGAGCCAAAAACAAGTAGTCACAGCCCTCGGACAACATGCGTAAACGCTTTGCTGGCAGAAGATGCACTGAACAAACACCACCTTCAGCAACAAGGTTATTCCGTCACGTTGGAGTTTGCTTTCCTTGTCATTCCCCTCTCTGGGCTTGCAGAGGGGGGATGAACTCATCAGTCTGGGACAATAAGCCAAACAATTGCTGAGCATTGCAGTGTCATTGATTGGCACAGTGTCATTGATTGCTGTGTGTGTCTTGACCACACTCCTGGCCCATCACCAGCAGCACAGGGACAGAGCCCAGTGCGTCACACCTCAGCAGCAGTGACGGTGGGGACAGGCACTCTGCTGTCATAACACTGTGCTCCCTCCACTGTTTTCTCAGCCTTGGACAGGGCATGGTGTATACACAGCAGAAATAAGCAGATGGTGCAGCTGAGCTGTCCTTTTAAACAGGTGTCTGTTTAAGGAACTTTTGGCTTCCCACGGAAGAAGCTCTTCTTTGAAATCTTTGAAACACATCCACAGTCAAGATGGACACAGTGAATGATGCAGAACAAAGACCTGCAAGGTGCTGTCCTGCTGATGGTGGTCAGGCCATGCTGTGGAGATGCATTTTCCTCCATTTACAGGCCTGCAGCTCTTGCTCCTGGGTAAGAAAATGTCCTGGACGTTTTTACACAGCCTGACAGTGATATGACAAGAGGGAATGGTTTAAAACTGAGATATAGGTGAGATGGGAGGAGGAAATTCTTTACCCAGGGGCTGGCCAGGAGGATAAAGGTACAGGCAGTTGAGAAAGACTTGAAAGCTTTCCATGTCTCCAGCTCCAGTATTCAGGCTGCTTTCAATTTTGTCTTCAGCTTTTTTCTGCTTAACCATTAAGGGCAAGCAACACATTTGTATGTAATTTTGTGAATGACAGCTAATATCCCCACATAACCTTTGGACTCTAAAAGCTGCAGCTGTAAAAGAAATGCCAAGAAAGCTACAAGTATGAGGAATTAGATTCCTTCCTGTGCAAAGAACAGGTCAGAAAACCCTCTTACAGCACAGGGACGCATGGTGGGTTTTAGTGAGATGGAGTTAAGCTCTACCAATCAGCCCCAATGGAGCTATCTGTCACAGGGCTGTTAGCACAGCCTCTCCTGCACTGCTTGGTAATTTGGTGTGCCCCTATGGCTGGAAGCAATCTGTTTGGCACAGCAGTGCCATGCCTCTGGCTCCAACTCTGCCAGTCTTGGAGCTCACCTCTCCCTTTGGACAGGGGGGATTTGGCTGCCATGGGAGGTGAGTGGCTGCTGATGAGGATGATGTTTGGCTTGGTGGTTCCTGTAGGGCTGATAAAGCTGTTTCTTCATTCACAGCTATTATCCACAGTGGGACTTCTATGATGCTACACTGCTGTACCCACGTGCTCTCTGCCAGCTGCTCCATGGCAGGTCAGTGGGTGCCCCACAGGAGGTGTGAAGCCAACACACCACATTGCGGAAGACCTGCAGTGGGACACAGAATGGCCTCATGGTTAGGACATGCTTTGAACCCAGTCTGGTTCCTTCACATCCTGGAAGTGCTCCGTGGTTGCTGTGCCATGGGTTAAGCTGCTGGACCCTACTCCTCTCTGCAGCCGCCCTTCCTGGTGGAATGCTTCCAAAGCACAAAGCAGAGGAACAGTTGGATCTGTGCACTGAACAACTCCTGAGCAAGGCTGAGTCCCCAGGGCTGCATGGTATAGACAGGAGAGCTAAGAGAGATGGCACCAGGGGAGTTTAAGGTTAAATCCTATTGGGTTTCAATTCCAGGAGGATTAGGAGACAGCTGTCCCCAATTCAGGAGTTTCAAGGAACATGATTTTGGACTTAAGTGCTTAACTTTTGCTCACTTTGATTACATCTGGCGACTTGGAAATATTACCATTCCTATTCCACAGGAAACTAAATCAGCAAGAAAGTGTTGGAACTAATCTCTATAATATTTTTCCATTTGTCTTGCTTCTCAAAGTCATGGGACTCCAGAGAGGACACTTTTATTTGTTATTTATCTCCAGTAATGCACGACTGAGGAATGTTATGAGTGTTTTGACACTGCAAATCCTCCGTCACATTACCACTATTATTGCGTGCACTGAGGTGCTGGGCAGCTTCTGATCCCATGCATGATGATGGAAGTGCTAATTGGTGAAAATCATTCCACGCCAGAAGCAAGCATGCTCCTGAGAGCATGGGCTACTATCTCCTTTCTTCCCCACACGACCATCATGTATAAAACGAAGGACTAATATCTTAACATGTCCCATCAGTGCTGTAATGTTTCCTTGCTTGCAGGCTGGTGCTTGACAAGTTGCTTGGAGACACACAGAAAGCTTTCCCTTGACAGCAAAGGGAAAGGCACCTTTTAAGGCAGGTGAACGGAGAGCTGCAGTTACAATTACAGCTCTACAGTTTCCATCCATGTAAATATTTGTGATAGTTCAAATATTTTCCTCTTCCCATCTGGGTGAAATCCTAGCTTCAAAGCTTTGGGGTTTATTAGCACCAAACAAGAGATCCAGAAATAGCCCAGCAGTCATTTACACAGGCAGTAGTTCTTGCTCTGCTCTGCTTCCTCTAAGTGCAGATTTGTTCCTTCCCCTCACCAGGAGATGCCTGGACACAGACTAATGGCCATGCAGAAGGTGTTTTCCTTTTTCCCACCCATGCTTTTCATGCTGGTTCTGTTGTAACTGGGTACCACCTTCAGAAGATATTTCAGTTTTACTGCAGAGCTGTTTAGCCAAATTTCCCAACCAGTTCTACTTTCAAAAGCAGCCTGAAATGACAAACACCTTTTCTATTAACAAGTAAAATCTTTGACATACCTATTTTTAACACGGCTATCTCTGGTAAGAAATAAAGAAGCATCTCGTGTCCTCTCTTATCCTCGTCCTGGATTGCCACCTAGCTGCAGCCTTTGGACTTGCTGCTGGCTTCACTGCCCTGCAGACAGCGCTGGCTTTCAGCTGAGGGTTCATAGCACTGAGGGAAGGTTGAGGAGCTGGGATTGTTCAGCATGGGGAGGAGAAAGCTGTGGGGAGACATCACTGCGGCCTACTGGTACCTGAAGGGAGCGGATAGACAGGAGGGGGCGGGCAGCGATAGGATGAGGGAGAATGGATTTAAACTGAGACAGGGCAGGTTCAGGTTGGATCTTAGGGGGAATTTTTGCACCCAGAGGCTGGTGAGGCACTGGACATGCTGCCCAAGGCGGCTGTGGGTGCCCCATGGCTGCAGCCATTACGGCCAGGCTGGACGCGTCCTAGGCACAACCCAACTCCTTCCTCCCGCCTCCCCCCTCAGTCCCGCCTCCCGTGAACTCTCGCGAGAGCTCGCTCACTCCCCGCCCTTTCCCGCTCCCGTCCTTCCTCTTCCGCCGCCGCGCCGAGGTGAGCAGCCGTGTCGGCCGGGGGGCTGCTGCAATCCGCGTCCATCCTGCCCCATCCCGCCTCGGGATGACACGGGGAGGCGGGGAGGGGAGCGGGCTCGGTCCGTGCTCTCGGTATCGGCGGGGTTGGCGATGGCGGAGAGTGGGGATGGGGCCACAGAGGGCCGTGGGGCCGCGCCGATGCAGGCCGTGGGGCCGCGCCGATGCAGGCCGTGGCTGCGATGATGACTCTCTTAGGACACCTTTGAGTTGAGCTGTGAAAAGAAATGTAAGCTCTGAGCGGCTGCTCGGGGTTGGGCTCGGCCGGGAGCTGCACTGTCCGCCTAATGCCTATCTTAACGATATTTGTCTTCTCTTTTCCTGCAGCTGAGCTCCAAAGATGGTGCGCTACTCGCTGGATCCGGAGAACCCCACCAAGTGTGAGTGCTGTGCCTCCCCATACCTCCCCATAGTGCTGCAGCAGGACGATCATCTCATGCCTTTTACCTTTTCCCTTCGCAGCATGCAAGTCCAGGGGCTCCAACCTGCGCGTGCACTTCAAGGTATGTGAGTGGGCATGACACCAAATGCTCATTTTTGAAGGAAATAGCTTTTACTAAAATAGTGTGATGGCGCAGGTTATGGCCTGCATGTAGTTCCACATTAGTGTTACGTTATGGAGGTGAAAAGCAGTTTTGTTGATTTAGCTTTGCTTTTTTTGTTCTAGTAATATGCTGAACACAGAGTACCTGAAGCACTGATACCTTATCCCTGCTGTTTTTCTTCAATTCCTTTATATAAGCATTGGGTTTTCTAGCTTGTATGTATAACTTGTGCTCTTGTGAGGGCTATCTGTGAGATTCCGTATCAGACAGTTGAACAGGCATTGATCGCCCAGGCTCCTGTTTTTTTGGAATAGTGGCCAAAAAGGGAGCTGTGATAAATATAAGCACTCATGTTTCTGATTGAGCAGCTGTAGTCGTGGTGTGAAAAACAAGGAGGGTGATAGTGGAGCTAGCTGCAAGCTCAGTAATAGGGATCAGGATAAGAACTGTAGAAGTAGATAGCAAAGAGAAGGATTGTCAGTTACTTTCCTTTGTGGGTTTTTTAGTTTTGAGTGCTTCTTTTGGACTGAATTTATAGCAGAAAGTAAATTGTCAAAGGAAAGGACAGGTGGTTGCTCCAAGAAAGAGGGACACCTTGTTCCTCTTGACAAGTGGCTTTAAGTTATAGAATCTTACAATGGTTTGAATTGAAGGGGACCTTAATGGCCGTGTGATCAAACAGGGGCACCTGCAACAACTGCACCCACCAGCTCTGGGCAGCCTGTGTTGGTGCTCACTGCCTTTATTCTAAAGGACTTTTTCCTTATATCCAGTTCAACTCTCATCTGCTTTATCATGAAACCATTTCCCCTTGTCCTGTCACAACTCCCATTGTAATTTGGGAAGAAGCATTACAAGGAGCTATCGCTGTGTGTTTTAGAACACTCGTGAGACTGCCCAGGCCATCAAGGGCATGCACATCCGCAAGGCCACCAAGTACCTGAAGGATGTGACCCTGAAGAAGCAGTGTGTTCCCTTCCGTCGCTACAACGGAGGAGTTGGTCGATGTGCCCAGGTGAGGATGGAGATAGGAAACATGGGATGGGTGCTTAGGGTACACCTCACGTTAGAGAGGAAATATGGTGATAATCTGAGTGGGAGAGCTGTTGGTTGAGATTGCTATGATGACTTTTCTTAGGACACCTTTGGATTCACTGTGAAAAGAAACTTATATTCTGAGCAATCTTATTGAAAGAGCACGTGATGGGAAGTTATAGGCACAGATGGGTCCAGGTGCCAGCACTAAACCAGAGCTGTTTATCTCACAGGCCAAGCAGTGGGGCTGGACACAGGGACGTTGGCCCAAGAAGAGCGCAGAATTCCTGCTGCACATGCTCAAAAACGCAGAGAGCAATGCTGAGCTCAAGGTAGGCTGGGTCGTGTTACTCATTGAAACCTGTTCTTGTGACACTGGGCTTATATTCTCCTCAAACATCCAAGATGAGGATCTGCTCTGGAGCTGAAAGCGTGGCATAGAGACTTGTTTTATTGTTTGAATCGTGCTGTGTTTAGTTACAGCATGAGTGGTAGTTTTTCTCAGGTATTACTGGGACAGTTATCTGACTTGTGCCTATTCTAAGTGTTCTATCTCTTAAAATCCACAGAGAACAAGATCAGTAGACTCAGGGTCAGCTCGTATCATTGCTGTGTGCTTCACGTTGCTTTTATTTATCAGCTTTGATGGCGTTGATGACTATCTTAGGACACCTTTGGAACAACCATGAAATAACAGCTTGTTTTCCTGAGCCATCAGCATGATGTACCTTCATTGGGTGTTCTGGTTGGATTGCAGTTTCACATTACTGGGTGAAATGATTTATGCAAACCTTATGATGTGTTTTATCACCGTCCCAGGGTCTCGATGTGGATTCTCTGGTGATCGAGCACATCCAGGTGAACAAGGCCCCCAAGATGCGCCGTCGCACGTACAGAGCTCACGGCAGGATCAACCCCTACATGAGCTCCCCCTGCCACATCGAGATGATCCTCACCGAGAAGGAGCAGATCGTCCCCAAACCAGAAGAAGAAGTTGCTCAAAAGAAAAAGGTAGAAATAAACCATCGTGTTCTTAACACCTTGAGGACCTAAACAGCGTGTCGATGCAGAAGGGTTGCAGTGATGACTTATCTTAGGACACCTTTGGATTTAATCGTGAAAAGAAATGTTATTTCTGAGCAACCTTCAGCATTTAAAGGCAGAAGTGCCGACCTAAAGACAGCAGCAGTGCTGTGCCTATTGCTTATTGCTGCCCTGTGAAGGGGTCATTGCATTGATACCATAAACATGGGGGTTATTGCATTTAATACTATAAACACAGACACACAATGGGGGGATCCATGGTATTGATGGTTAAAGCTGCACCCTCACCCTTGTTTGCTTCTCTTTGTATTTCAGATATCCCAGAAGAAGCTGAAGAAGCAAAAACTGATGGCTCGGGAGTAAAAATCGGACCCAGCAGATGTACATAAATAAAATTGGAAAATTTAAATGTTTTCTTTGTGGTGTTTGATGTGTTGCTCGGCTGTTCCTCGCCGTGTCCCTGCCGACACAGCCGAGCTGTCATGGCGGAACTTCCGGCGGCCATTAAGCTGCGAGTCCCGCTCCGCCTACACATGTTACGTCACTTCCGTGCGACAGGCCCACGTGACGCTCACTCCGCCTCTGATTGGGTGGAGCAACACGCACATCCGCCGGAAGTAAGGGGGAGTGCCACTTCCGGTGCGGTTGCAGCAGGGCGGTGAGGTAGGCGCCGTGTCCGCTCGGGGTGTCGCTGCCGGCCCGGCTCAGGTGTAGGCCGCAGCGGCCTCCAGAAGGACGAAATTCGTGACGGAGGTGGGGGTTGTTTGTTCCAGAGCCTGTTAGAGCCGAGCTTGGCTTGTTCTGGTAAAGCTAGAACGCAGCCGCTGGCGGTTCGGCCATTTAACGGAACCGGGCCGGCTCTAGGAACCTTGTGGTCTATGGGCCGGTAACGACACAGCGCAGGGCAGCGCTGCACGAGCGAGTCCTGCAGCAGGTTGTCCTTGTTCTGCGGGAAATAAACCCCTTTTATTAATGAGGCTTTGTTTGGTTTGTTTTCGTGAGAACGGCTCGATAATAACGGAGTTAAAAGTGAGAGATAAAGTTTAAATGCGTTTAAATGTGCCGTGTCATGCTTGTTCTCTCTGCTGACTCTCATTCGGGCTTAGAGACAAAGAAAAGCATATCTGACAAAGTAGTGATTTCACTCTTTGCCACTTCAGCATTTTATCCTAAGAAATGAATTGCCTCCCAGCCAGGCAACGTGAAAGCACAGAATAAACTTCACAACGATATTCAGACATTTTAAAGCTGTTGTTTTAGTTCCTGTGTCTTTCTTCTGCATCTGGCAGAGCTGTCATTTGTCAGTGTGCAAAATGACTGCACAGACACTTGCTGTTGTCTATGGAAGGCGGCCTGTTGTTCTTCAGCAGGTGGATAATTCCTAAGGGTTTCTCAGGAGATTTGATATCTAGGAAGTCAGGCACTGAGCGCATAAGTCTTTTCAGATGGCTTTAGTGGGTTGCCTCACGTGTGTCTTACCAGTGTAAGATTCCTATCTGCCCATCAGCTCCTGTACTGTTATGCTGGAAGAGGGCAGAACTGTCACTGGAAGCTGTAAACTGGAAGCCAATGTTTTGTTGTTTCACAGGGTCTGTCTGGGGTTATACTGGTATAGTTTGAAAAGAGTAAAGAACGTCCCAAGCGAGGCTATGCAGCTTCATGGAAAGGATTGTGGAAAGCTTTTTTTCTGTGTTTTAATATAAGAATTCAGCTGTTGGCAGCCAAGAAAGAGAAATGTGAAGGGCAAAGTTGCACTGTGCAGCAGAGCGTAGCGTTATGTGGTACCTCAGCACCACAGAAAGGGACAGTTCTGGTTCTACTTAAGCATTTCCTCTCCCAGTAGCACCTTTCTGCCCTTGCACTTTGGTTTTTGGTTTTCTGCTTTGCTCATTGGGCTATTTTTGAAAATCACTCCCAAATTCACAGGATTTGGGAGAAAAGGGATTCTCAGTTTAGTGAGTTAAAGTTAAGCAAAGTTAAGTGAGTCCCAGTCTAGTGGAGATGGAAGAAAGCAGCACATAATCTCCCGAGGTCCTGATTGTTTTATTTTTTTAATTTATTTTTTAATATATATATTTTTTTAATTTAAGCAAGAGGTTTGATTTTCTGAGTACGTTTTTCTGACTTTGAACTGTGGGGGTGATAAATTAACTAAAAAGAGCAAAGATTAGTACTAAACTGCCCAGAGTGTTGCTCTTATTGTCTCTGAGGACTCGATAGCATTGGAACGTACAGCTGCTCTCATCTTAGGCAATAACATCAGCATTTTGGGACTTAAAAATCTGCCTTTAAGAGATACTTTTTCTTTAAATATTAACTGCAATCATTTCTTAAGACCTCCTTGTTTTCTTAACCAGAGGCATACAAAAACTGTAAGCTTTTCTTTTTTTACTTTTCAGCTTTGCCACAGAAGAAGAGGAAGCCATGGTGTGCATCCCTTGTATTGTCATTCCAGTTCTTCTCTGGGTCTACAAGAAATTCCTTGAGCCCTACATCTATCCAGTTATTGCTCCTTTCATTAAGCGTGTGTGGTCCAAGAGAGCTGTGCAAGAAACAGCCACCAAACAAGGGCAAGGAGGTGGTGCTGGGAATCCACAGGCACCTTCAGCTGCACAGAGAGATAAGGGGGATGACTTTGGATCTTACAAGGTAAGATTAATACGTTTAGCTAGTGAGGGAATCTATATAGAGCAGCAGTGGGCAGCACCAAAATTGGGTGTTTTCACAGAAGCTTTTGTGGCTATTAACTTCTGAAAGGGAGCTATCAGTACTGGGATGGTTGGAAATAGCAGTTTCTCGCATTGAGCTTCTGGGAGGCTTTAAAAAGACAGGAACTGCACTTGTGTTCTGAAAAAGCTTGAAGACAGTATTCGGCCTGTTCCATTGGAAATCAGGAAGTGAATAATAAATCATACCTGATGCATGAAATGTTATAAAAAGTGGCTATTCTGCTGGCTTTGCCACTCACAATGGGATAAAACATTGCATGTGTTGAAACTGTGCATTTATAGCATATCTTTTCTATCAAAAAGCAGTGCTTTTGAGAGCTTTGCCCTCATCCTCCACCCCAAATAATCATGTGTAAATCTAAAGAAATTCCATCACTTTGGTTCTTAGGGCAGATTCTGCATAAGTCTTCACTGTATGTGCTTACAAAAGTAATTTTCATCACCAAATATTCCTGTCCTGGGTATAAAGATCATTTGTAACATCTCATTTTAAAGGTGTTGTCTTTTATTTGCAGTTTGAAAGCAATGGTGTCGCAAACGGAATTGCCGCCAAGGGATCAACAGAAGTGTCTGACAAGAAAGCAGATTAGAGGAATTCATTCCTATGGATTTCATTCCTTTGTGCCCGATGTGAAATGGGGATTGCTTTTTCTCACACAGAGACTTTGTTCTTTGCACATTTCAGCTGAATAAAACCCCTTGCCACTTACAGGAGAGGATCTCTTCTGCCGCTAAAATGGCAGCTAGCAAATTTCTTATATGAAATGTTAAGTTATTCTTTATTTTCCTCGCTGGAGCCACTTTGCATCTATAATGATCTGATTGACGAGAAATTAGATTAAATAGCTTGTGGATAAGTCTAGCTTCATGTGCTGCTTCTTAGTTCTGCTGTGAGTGCAATACTTCAGGCTTCCACTGGAGAACTGTAACCTTGGCCTAGTTAAAGAACTAGTAATTACATCGTGACAATAAAATACTATGGTCAGAAGTACCAAGAGTAGAGCCTGCCGTGTGAGTTTACTTAGATTAATGGAGATAGAAGGTCTTGATTTGATATTTTTCACTCATTTTTTCTTTAATATTCCACTTTCCTGACAAGGGCATGATGTGAGAGAATTGCTGCTTTACGTTCTGTTGCAGTGGTTTCAAATGATACCTGTCTAATAAACAAACATTAGGCTGAAATCTCTTCCAATGTGTTTGTGTGATTTGATTAACAGATAGTTGTAAAGCTGGATCACCGTTATCTTTGTCACAACTTCAACCATATAAAGTTCCTTTTAATGATAGAATGTATGAGGTAAGACATAATGCCGTTCAATCTCCAGTCTGTCAGGGGGGTGAATATTGCCTCGCGTTGTGAATAAACGACAAAAAGAGCAAAAAAACGCTGTCAAAAATCAGACGGAGGGCGGGCAGCGCCGCTAGGCCGCGGGCCTCCCTCTGAGCTGACTACATTTCCCGGCCTGGATGTCGGCGCATGCGCAGCTCCGCAGTGCTGGCGACGTGGAAGGCCGCAGGCGGGCGGCGTGTGCGCCTGCGTGTGGCGGCGGGCGGTGGGTGCGTGTCGGTTGCAGGCATTGGAGCGGCGGTTCGTCACGGTAAGCGGGGCCCAGAGCGGCGGGTAACGCTGCTGGGCCTTAACACGGCTGTGTTAAGCCTCCGGGCCCGGGGCACGCTGTGGGGAGGGGGGGAGGCCGGCTTGGTCCGCTCCGCTCCTGTCAGTGTGAGGCCGCGGGGTTGTGGCCGCTCAATGTGGGGCAGTGTGACTCTAAGAACCTCGGGGTGTCACAGCCTTTAGGGGGTGTCACAGCCTTGAAGGGGTGTCACAGCCTTGAAGGGGTGTCACAGCCCTTAAGGGGTGTCACAGCCTTTAGGGGGTGTTACAGCCTTGAAGGGGTGTCACAGCCTTTAGGGGGTGTCACAGCCTTTAAGGGACGCAGTGAGCGGTACGAGGTGCCGGCGGTTCTGTGCTGGTGCAGCTGGTAACAAAGAGGGGTTGTACACGCGATTCTGACAGTCGTAGTGATGGGTGTTGGCAAGGTGGGGTGGGTTAGTGTGGGGAAGGGCTGGGTCAGGGCAGAATCGTAATTCCCTATAGCTCCTGGGGGCCGGGCTCTGCTACCGTGTAACAGCAATGGGGGGAGTGGTGGCAGCCTCATGTTGCACCAGGGGTGTCGGGTTGGGTATCAGGGGCAATGCCTTCTCCATACAGTGCTGGTGATGCACTGGAAAATTGAGGTGGGGAGTTCCCATCCCTTGGGGTTCTCTAAACCCATGGAGATGTGGCACCTGATCAATGGCTGTGGGGATCTTGGAGGTGTCTCCCAACCTTAATGGTTCTATGGTTCTCATGGTTCTCACTGAGGGTTGTGTTGTCCTTTTGGCAATGCTCAGAGATGCGAAAGCAGTTCACCCTATGTGTTTTCTCAGTAGCACTTAACTTCCTGGTTATTTCCCACGTTGGTCTCTTTATTTCTGAAGGATGGCATTTAGTAAGAGTGGTAAATATTTCAAGGTTTTGAAGCGTACTTTCATTGATACCAATTCTAATCTTCATTTGACTTCTTTCATTGCTTGTGCTGAGGGATATGGTGCTGTGCTGCAGCTCTAACACCTTACCAGTGTGTTTGTTCAGCCGGGAGAAAAGAAGGCTCCAAAGAGATCTGAGATCGTCCAGTCAGTATCCAAAGAGGAAGGAAAGTGGAAGAATAAGAAAGAAAGGCACAGACTGATTATCAGGGTCTGTGGTGGTAGGATGAGGGGAAATGGTTTCAAACTAAAAGGGAGATTTAGATAAGATATAAAGAAGAAATTCTTCAGGCAGAGGGCGGTGAGGCCCCGGCACAGGCTGCGCAGAGAGGCAGTGCTGCCCCACCCCTGCTGGTCAGGCTGGGTGGGCTCTGAGCACTGATGGAGCTGTGGGTGTCCCTATGCACTGCACAGAGTGGGATCTGAGGGCCTTTAGGGGGCCCTTCTGACTCAACCATTCTGTGATCTATGGAAGTACAGCACTACTCTTCCTTGTACTGGGCACTTCTTGAATGCTCAGGGGTTCAGACAGTCTCCTGGGTTGTTGAGTCTAATGTTGAAAGCCACTGTGTAATGTAATTCCTAATTTTAGTAATTTCTGAGCAAAAAGCAGTGAAGTTGCACCAGCGATTTTAAATTAAAAGTTGTCACTGCTGCTTGGATTGCAAAGAGCTGAGGAAGGCGTTACTTTGTGCTCTCTGTGGGCTGGAATCCACGCAGCACACAGCTGGAGCAGCTGTCAGCTCCTTGCTGCTCTTCCCAGCACTTGGCAGTCTTAGTTAAATTCAGTAGTATATAATGCAAGCGAGTCTGGAAGATGGATGGGTTTGATGCTTCCAATGACGTTACCAGATGAAAAGGAAGATCCCAGGCTGTTCTTAGTGCACTAATGACTGACATTTGGGCTTGCAGTTATTAAGTCACATGTCTTTTTGTGCAAAGGACAAATTGAAAGCAAGAAATTCTGCTTGGTGGCTGAATAACCATTGTCAAGGGGGATGGATATTTCTTCCAAGTGTGTTCTCTGCAGTGGGAAGCCTATTGTACCTGATAGTAATTGCACAGAGGCTTCATTTGCACTCACCCCTTATGAAAAGTAAAGGGTAGATGAATTGAGAGAGACATCACAGCAGCCTAAGGCTGTTTAACTGTGTGCTTCATAAAGCTGTAGCTTTCTGTTTTCTCTTGTAATAAAGCTTATTCCTGGCTGTTGGAGATCCTGTCGGTGCCTGTTTACCTTTACAGGGTGGAGGAAAGTTCTGATGTTTCATCACCTTTGTAACAAAAGGTGTTTGTCAGTAGAATTCCTACTAACTTCCTGCCTGCAGTTTTTGTCTCCTGTAACGTTGCAGTGACTGAGGGGAGAGAAGATAAATAATCTTTATGTGAATGAATGAATGAATGAATGAATGCTAAAACAAGGGCTGGTGCTTGGAAATAGGGTAGTTTTGACTTGTTGAAAGCAGTGGTGGAAAGGCAGCAATGCTGCCTTAGAGCACGCATCATGTGCACAGGCACATATTCACTTCTTGATGCCCAGTGCCATAGTGTGACTCTGTGAATGTTTCTTCAGACCTTGTTTTCTTCTGTCTTTTCTCTCTGAGTGCTGATTTCACCTTTCTTAGGTTGACACAAACTTAGGTAGGGACCACATCATACCACAGCAGAGCTGCCTGCTTCAGACTGCTGCTGCAGAACAGCGTGGACACGTGGATGAGCTGCAGAACAGGAGGAACAAAAAGGATGCTGTGTTTGTTTGTCTACAGGAGAAAACAGCAGACAGCTCAGATGAGTAATCTTAACAGTTCTTTGAGATCAGAACTGAGGATGTTTTGGAGCCTGAAAAGGAGTGGGTAGAGGAGAAATGGAGAGTGGCTGATATATGGGCAGCTCTGCCCGGGATTAGGGTAAGGAACAGTCCCGTGTGGGTGTAAGAAAGCTGTGGGTGCAACCATGAGTCATTACTGTGGGAAAGAACATGAGCAGAAGCAGTTTCTTGGGGAACTCAGGTGGGGGAAGCGTTGATAGCAGTGGTTTGATGGCATTTATTCCTTGGAAGGCACTGAGGTATGGCTGATGCATCTCTGCTCTTTTATTATTATTATTATTATTATCTTTTGCAGTTGCTCTTAGGGGCACAAGTTCTCATTATGGTGTGCATGTGCATCACTAATCTCATGTAGCAGGGATTCCTCCCCCCAAACTGTTCCTGGGCTGTGCGATACAGTGAGTGCATAACGCGTCAGGCAGGGGTGGAAACATCTGGATGAATGGAGCTTTGTCACTTGCTTTCTCTTGCTTTCAGATAATAAATACTTTGGAGAACTAAGCTGTAAATTGAATTGTCAGGTTACGTCCTGCTTGCTGGGTTTCTCTTTTCCTAGGGGTGAGCAGTAGGTTGTACTGTTAAGTGTAACTGCAGTTTATCTGCTGTTACAGATCACATTTACAGCATCAGCATCGATTTGAGATCTGTCACTCCATTTGAAGCTTTGGGTGTGTGTTATCAAACAAGTTTCCCCCTGGCAGCAGCTGCCTGGCACATTGAGACGTGGAGACCCTTGATGTGCTTGTGTCAGCAGGCAGTGGAAGAAGCAGGTGCTATCATTTCTTGGTCAGACGTTTCTGTTTGGAACGTTTCCCATCCCAAAGTTCTGCATGGTTGTGTACTGATGAGTAGAAATAACATTTCTGACTCCACGGAGGCTTCGCAGTCCCTGATGTGTGCTGCAGTTCAGAATGGGCTCAGTGAGGAGCTGTGTAGGTGGGTGAGGATGCAAGCAGTGTGTGTGTGTGCCTGCCCAGCTCAGCACTGATGTGACTCCTGCCTTTGGTCTGATGGTCTCTCTTGCAGCATACCTGGAGGTGCAGAGGTGTTTTGCTGAGAGCAGAAGGCTGGGATTCTTAAAGACAACCAACAAAGTGGGGCTTCAGACTTACTGGAGCTTTCCTCTCCTGGTAGAGCTGGATGAAGCACATTCAGCAAACGTTCCCAACAGCAAACTCGAGGGCTGTGCTTCTGCTTCAGGTTTTCAGTGTCCATTGCCATCAGCTTTCAGGCTGCTCACTAAGAAACGTCCTGGACTCACTGAGATTGTCGTGGAGATTAGGAGATGCCCAGTAAGGATGAGTTTGCAGATTTTGAAGGTTAAACCTGATGCCTTGGGTGGAGATCATCTCTGAGGTGTAACTGATGTCTGTTTGGACTTTGTTGCTTGTGGGTGCCATCTCTGCTCTTCAATTTTGCAGATGAATGTTGTGTATGATACTTAGTCCACAGAGTGCTGGATTGCAAATACTGCTGGGATATGAATGACTATGAGTGCATTAAATATTCTGTGTGGGTCGCAGACTTCAAATATTAGAGCTAAATAATACCTTCTGGTAACATCTTCTGCTTCCAGGATGTTTCATTCTAGGATTATATGGGATGTTTGCATGTCTCATCTGAATGTCTGTGTGTATGTTGATATTTGTGCCTCCGTATGTGTGTATAACTTTTATTTGCAGGCATTCTACAGGTTCAGCCTGGCAACTATGTGAGGGATGGTTGTGGAAAGGGGAACTGCTTTGCTCTAAGCTGGCTTTACTGGGTGGATTAGTGAAATACGAACCTTTCTAGTCGGGCAGGAGACTTAGTGGAGCTGTAACTACTGCAGTAACATTATTAAAACAGAAGGCTTAGAGGGTGTGACAAGCTTGCTGCCAGTTCAGCAGTGCAGGTTACCTGGAGTTAAGCTTACAAGCTGTTGTTGTGTTTGAGATACCTTTGTGCTTTGATGGCAGGTGTTTGTGTATGTGAAAGGAGAGGCTGGGAACACTGCAGAGCTCTGGCTGATGGTTGACCAAAGCAGTTTAATAAGATAAAAACAACAGAAGCTGTGAAGCAGGTGAGTCCTTAACAGCCTAAGAAGCCTGAAGGTATGCAGCTGTCCTACATTTCCACTTTGCTTCCAACTCCAGCATGCAGGAAGATATGGGATGCAGTCGTGACCAGATGCTGGATGCACTGCTGAATTGCTTTCAACCTGAAGAGGAAAAATGAGATTCTTGTAAACATGGTTAATAATTAATATCAAAGTCTTTTAGAAGGGGCAGTGAATTCAAGATCAATGTCTCCCCCAATCTATATGATGCTGAAATAGGTCCAGATTTGCAAGGCACTTTCTTGCGTTTGGTGTGAAGCAACTGCTCCTGCATGCTGGGGCCATGTTCTGTGGCCAGACAGCTTTTGTAAGAGCTGTGCTCTATTACATGCAGAGTAGGTTATGAGTCTTTGGGGGTGTTCACAGCTTCTTGAGAAGAAAAGAGTTCTGGGTAGTGGTGATACTATTGCATTGAACTAAAGGACTTGCTAATAAATTTCTTCTTTCTTTTTTCTTTTTTTCCAGTGAAGTATAAATGTATTCAGAGTATTTGGAGGGGAAAAGAAATAGTTTTCCTAAGTAATTTATTGGTGTGGTTGGGACTGATTTCTCTGAGGTGAAAGGGCTGTCTGGTGGGTTTTCCTTGTGGCTTTACTACTGCCATGCAATAGGAGTCTACTTAGCCTTATATTCTAAGGTGAGGTTGGATCTGAGGACCTGCAGAGCAGCTTTTCTGTACAAAAGTGGCTGTTACTGCAGTCAGGTTTGGGGAAAATCCTGGGTTAAAGGCTGAACAAGCCCAATTCTCTCAACATTTCTTGATAGGGGAGGTGCTCCAGCCTTCTGATTGTCTTAGTGGACCCCAGTGTTGTCGGTTTCTGTAGTAGCTGGACGTTTGCAATCCAGGGGCAGCAGGGCTAAGATGTCTGTGTACAACCCAAACCTCAGTTCCTGAGCCTCACTTCTTCAACGTACAAATAACACTCCAATATCCTCATATATTCACATTTATTTCTCTGCCATTTGATCCTCTAGCTGACTTGATTTCAGAATTAATGCACAGTGGGAGTTGTGTGAGTTTTTTCCTTTTTAAGTGGCAAAATTTATATTTGGGTAAGATGCATTCATCCTCTCTCAGCCTAAGTTTGGAAATCTCTGTTAACTGATTACATCTTACAATCCTTCAGTGCTTCTCTGCAGATTTTACTTAAAATTTCACTTTGTGCATGTGGTCACTGTGACCAAATTGCTTCTGCAGAGGGTGCAGATAGGGCTCATTTACAAAAAGCTTTAAAGGCTCTTATGAGGTTCAAGGATTATTGGTATGGTTTGTTTTTTCCTAAGCATTTCTTCCATATTTTTGTAGGATTTAACATGTCTTCATTTCCTAATAGCCTCCTATATTCTGCTCTTTGGCTGTGCTAGCATTTTGTTTCTGACATCTTTGAATAGTGTGGATTTGCACTAAATCCCTAATACAGGATGTTCAGATTGCACCTGTCTTGGAGGCTAACACTGCAGATTGTGGTTGCATCTTTCTTAGTTTTCCTCATTTTTATGCTACAGAGATGGTCTTTTTTGGAAGCAGAGGCCTCTGTGAAGATGGGGCAAACAAGTTAAAGTGATACTTCAAACAGATGCTGTACCTTTGTTGAAACAAATCAAGAGTTTCTTCTAGGACGTACCTAGCATCTTCTGATAGATCTGCTCCTGTTTTTACTTCTTTAGTAAGCTGTCTTATTTAATTTACCCTGTAATACAGTGCTTTACCTCTTGGTGGGGATGGTGAGAAGACTTCTGCTTTTTCCAAGTTTTTGGTAGCAGTTATGTATTCTCAAAATGAGGATGATTATTAAAGCTGATATCCTGGCAGGATAGGAGTGTTGTTGGCATGTGAGATCTGTATATTCCTTATTTGTACCAAGGACTTTAAAATGTTTCTTTTCTTTATTTCCTTAAAGAAATGAAAGTTTAGAATGTGATTTGCCAGATAACAAAGATGGGAGCAAATAGCAGCAGCATCACTGAGCTTCCAGAAAATGAGTACTTGAAGAAGTTATCAGGAGCAGAGCCCATCTCTGAGAATGACCCCTTCTGGAATCAGCTGCTGTCCTTCAGCTTCACCACTCCCACAAACAGGTACGCTGATGGTGTTTGTTGGGTAACTAAACCATTATAGCATAGCCATAAAAGTGACAAGTCTGAAAGAAAATGAGTTGTTTTGTATTGTTTCTGCTTGAAATAGCAGGGGAGTCAAGGCCTGCGTAAACTGCACTGTTATTTCTCATTTTGAAATCTCTTATCACCGTGTCATCTTTTTTGGGTTCCTTTTTTCCTTGTAACCGTAATTGCTATTAATTCCTTCTGTCTGCTAGAAAAAAATCAACAATAGAGTTTGTAATGCTTAAGAGCATTTGTTTGTTTTGAAGTAGCTTTTCCTGTGTAAGCTGCTTTTTCTGCAGGTGTTGAAGAGTCTAATACAATTTTATTGTCATTCTTCAATTTTGATTTGTTGACACAGCTCTCCTATCAAAACAAATGTTAACCAGGTGTATTTTGGAGGAAGGAGAAAAGCTGACACAAAGTAATGAAAACCCTGAGCTCCTGAGAATTCAGTACGAATTAGTGGTTGAATACAGTTTCTAGTGAGGTATGGCTCACATGTGGTGACACACTTCTGTGCAGTGTCTTGAATGCGGCACACAGTGGCTTCTGAATGACAAAGAACCACATTTATTTTCATCACAGCTAGGAAATCTACCTGGGTTGCATTCCCATGCCTGTAAGCTGAAGTTCAGACTCTTAGGAGGGAAAATGGTTAAAGTGTAAAGCTCTGGCTTTGTAGCAATTGAGGAAGAGGAAGGGTTTTGGCTTCTGCGTGGAGAGAATAGCCAGCAGTTAACAGCAGAAGAATGAAGGGTTGTGGAGCTTGAATAGGGCAGTACCCTTCTGGCAGTAGGTGAAGGAACAGTGGTTTGTTTTCTGCGTTCTCTGGGAAAGCAAGATTTCTGTTTGCAAGTGGGCTGTAAACACAATGGAAAATATTGCAGGTCGTGTCCTCCTGTGTTTGTTTTTTTGGTTATATATATCAAACAGCAGCAATTTATTTTGATTGTTCCGCTGCCCCTTTTTCTTACAAAGTAAAGATCTATTTCACAGCTTGGTCTAGAGCTTTTGATATGTCTATTTTGTGCAGTCAGATCCAGTGCAGAGTAGGCTTGTTTAAAAATAAGATTAAAAAACACATATTTTAAAAAATAAAATACCATAAACTTTATCCAAAAGCAAGTTGAAGGCTCAATTAGCTGAACACCAGATGGTGCTCTTGCCTGGGAGCCAGAAGGGATCTATTTTTAGAGGCCTCTTTTTGTGCAGTGTAATTGAAAGGAAGCTGATATTTCCCATTAAGTTGCATCTACCTGAGAGAACGGTTTGACAAATGATGTCAAATGATGTTGGCTGAGCAGCACCCTCAGCCGTTGTCTAAATCAGATAACCTTGCCTGCAGGAGCAGAACAATAGAGGTCAATGTTCATTTTAGAGATGGAAAGCTTGCAGAGTATCAAGTTAACTCTGTTTGTTTTAATGAGGCTTGAGTGGAGGTCATACATTTGACAGGAGCAAGGTGCTGGTTTTTGGCAGTTGTGGAAAGGAACCAGTTTTCACTTGCCAAGACAGAATTTAAAGGTTGTTTTTTTTTCCTCTTTGTGAATGATACTTTTTACACTAGGCTGTTGTAAGGTGAGTATGTTTACTAGCAGGCGATGGTTTGCAAGTGCTGTTGTGAGCCATACAAGTGCCGTGTTATCTTCATGGAGGTAGAGCAACAGACCTTATTTCCTTGTCTTTTTGCAGAGAAAGGGCTGACACAGTCCCCAGGTGGAACAGGATCATGTTTTCTGGATGCTTCTTTGGAAGTTGCTTTGTTCTATGTATGGCAGTGTTGTAGGGAAAGAGGAAGAGGATAAGTACAAAAAGAGAAGGCAGTAGGGAAATGAATCCTTTTATTGGACCTAACTCTACTTGGGTGTGTTGCGGCACTGTACAGTTTGTTAGTTTCCCTATGTGTTCGAGTGTGTGTCAGATCTTCAAGTGGCATTTATAGGGTAATGCAGTTTTTGAGGGGATTTATTTTCCTCACTAGGGAAGAAAAGATGTAATGACCTGCAGTAAGTGTTTAGATGGGTTTGCATTGACAGTCTGTATGTAAAATGTTCTTACTGCTTGCTGTGCTGGGGTGTTTTAAAGCAGTAATCACTGCCAATGTAAAAGCTGCATTGTCAGTCATTTAGATTGGAATAAAGCTTCAAGGTCATCAGGTCCAGCCATCAGCCTGACCTGCAGAATCCCATCACTAAACTGTGCCACAAGAGTCTCGATGCCTTTAAAATACAGCTAAGTGAAACTACTTTCTTAAAAGAATTCTGTGCTGTCAGGAAGCAAATTTCAACTTTAATGACAGTTTTGTTAAGTCTGTGAGCATTCTCTCAACTTAAGAGAGCAAATTATTGCTTTAATGGAGGACATTGAAAATGCTGGCCAACAGATCACAGAAGAGGGCATTCCTTTGAAGCCTTGAATTTTTTTCCTCAAGTATAAGGGAAGTAATCCTGCGCCTCACAGTCATCTGGATCTAAGTCATTCCCTTTCTCTTCTGAAAGGCTGTTCCCCACATACTCTGTGGGATCTTCCTGTGGTCACTTCACTGCAATTAAGTGCAATGCCTTCAAAAGGATCAATTTTAGTGCTTTTTAAATGGTTTTGTCTCAAATACTGCGCTTCAGAGCATCTAACAAAGCAATCCCATTCTTTACATTGGGGTTTTCAGAGAGCGTACTTGCTTGAGCTTCACTCCATTCATATCCTTGCTGAAGAAGTTGAATTACACCAATGCTGATTCATAGATTAGTGAAAAGAAGGATGTTTTAGTTAGTTAGACTTCCAGATCTATGTTTATTCATTAAGCAAATGTCATCTCCGTATCTCTCTTTGTGGATCAGTCCTTAGAGGTGTGAGTTACAGCATTAATTCTGTTGGATTTGAGAACACTTCTTTCCCTCTGTGTGTGTTGGGGTGGTGTTCTGTTGCAATATGCTCTCACTGGGTGTTTCTATTCCTTGAGTTGAGTGGATGTTGTTGCCTGGTAATTGGGATGGCAAAGTTCAGATCTGTGTTCTTGTATGAAGGAGAAGGAGTGGGTTGGTTTTCCTAGGTGTTAAAGCTCATTTTTGTTTCGGTAGCAAAAAGAATGGCTCAGATATTGAAAGCTTTGCTGAAATTCTGAAGGTCTTGCTTGGTTTGATTATTGATTCTGACAGTTCTTTGAAGTTTGAATATTGTGTGCTTGAATAACTTGAGGGAGGGGGAAAAAAACACCCATGTAAGAATGCTCTAGTTTAATACCTTAAGAATCAGGGGGGGAAAAGTGAACTGTAATTAGGACTAATGTATACACTTAAGGTTTAAATTCTGAAGCAATTACAATAATCACTCAGCCTGTATTCTAGAAGAACCCAGTGTCTTTGGATAGTGGGAGGTGGACAGTTTTTGTTGGGTTATGGTTATTTAGTATCTGAGAGCTCTCCAGTGTGTTGATGTCCATTATAGCGCTCACCATGCTTGCCAGTGCTCAGGAGGGGTACATCCTGGAGACAGGCAGCCAGAATGGACAAATTTAGGTGCTTAAAATAGATATATCTTTGTCTCACCCAGACCTAGCAAATAATGCTGTCAGAAGCTGTTGACAAGGCATTCTGGTTTTGTACCATTTGCTTTTAATTACTCCGCTTGTTTTTTGCACTAAAACAAGAGACCACCTTTGAGACTGATTTTAATGTTGTAAAGCGTGTGTCTAAGTATGTTTTCTCTTTCTGAGACTTACGTTTGAAAGCAGTTTTTAAGAGGAAAAAGGCCAGCGTTTGATTTTAATGAAGCTGATCTTCATACAGTAAAAATGCCTTTAGATGCTCAGCTGTAGGTGCAGAGCTGTATGCTGTCAGCTCGCTACACAGTAAGTTACTCAGAGCCACAGAGCAGTTGCAGGTGTATTAAAATGTATTTGTTTCTATCTTGAAGTCTCTCCTCCTGAAAACCTTTGAAATAATTCTGTCAGCTGCTGTTCCTACCAATATCCTTATCTCTTTTGTCTTCAGTCTCGGCTGTTCTTATATTAATCAGGTTAGTCATTGGGAAATGTAATCCTAATGCTTAGGAAGCAACAGCAATTTTGGTAATCTAATTATGACAGTATTATGTTTTGCAATATTACTATATTACACTTTTCCAACAGGGAAAGATACTTCTCTGGTGAAAAGCACTGTAATTAAAAGCTTGTAGAGAAAGCTGAAGGATTTTATTTTTCTTCAGGTTGATGATTTTCAGTAAATGTTTCTCATACTGAAACATATTTCTGCTTGGAGATATTTCCTTTCTTACATTTAATGACACGTCAGCTGTATGTCTCTTCCCATGAGTCCTAATCCAGCTTGAAACTAGTGGTGTTGAGAACGATGTTGGGTGCTGTAGGCTTGCTTGGGTTTTGATATTGTCCAGGCTGTTATTGATTTTGGCTGCAAATTAATGAAAAGAAACATTAACAGGTAATTATATAAAAATTTGGATACAAAAGATGTCTTGGCAAGAGTTGAGGAAGATGAGTCATTAAGTCGTTACTATAATAGCTGGGAATGAAAGATGGGAAAGAGGAGAGCTGAAAGAGTAGTGTTACAGAGCTGCTAAGGGCAGAAGGGAGCTCTAGGGCTTGTCTTACCCTGTGCAGTGCTGAAAGCACATCAGCCAGAACAAGGTGCCCAGTTGGATTTTACACATCCCCAAGCATAAAGACCTCACAAACTCTAACCAAGCTGTTCTGGTAATTGATTGTCCACGGGGCAAAATGGTGGGTTTTTATGTTTCAGTGGAATTGTCTGTATTACAATACAGGCTACTTAGAATGTATATGAGTAATTTTTGCTTGAAAGTATATTTAATTTTAAGATTTGAATGTGTTGCAGAAGTGGTTTTTTATATGCTACATCCCAGGGTAGCGTGGAGGAACATTTTGTCCTACTGAGTTTTGTCATGGTCTCTGAGTTGTGGGTGAATGGGAGAGGAGAGTCAGCTAGAGAGCTTACGGAACCTACTGCATCCACTCCCTTTATTTTATTCTTTTTAATGCCTTCTCTTATTGAGATTACATGGACTGATATGTGATTAATATGTATTGCTGTAATTACAAGCTGAGAATATGCAAAAATATAGGACAGTGTCTGGGCGCAAAACTAGATTAGGAAATCCAAAGAAGTACAGATGTACATATGTATGTACATACGTGGGCTACATATTGCATCACAACAGTGTATTTCAGTGGTGTTTGTCATTTTGAAAGCATCAGACTTGCTGTGTATCTGATTTCAGTGAATTAAGCTAATGCCTGATTTCAGTGGCATCAAATGAAACATGGCAGCATTGAAGCCACAGAGGTAGTACTTGTAACAAGTGGTTCAGTGATGTCTCATTGACAATTCACTTTTGAATATTAATTTCCTCTTTTAGTTGTTGTTGTACTTCAAATGCGTATTGTGCTGCTCAGTATCCATGTAAATTATGTAATGTGTTGTCAAAATGAAGTGCTCCATAGCCATATTTTACTGTTTCGTAATGAATTTTCTCTTCAAGTAATGAGACTTGAATTGCTAATGGAACCATTTTTTCCTCCTCCCCACAGTGCTGACTTAAAACTTTTGGAAGAAGCAACCATCTCAGTCTGCAAATCTTTAGGTGAGAAACTGACATCTTATCTTGTTTCCTTGTGGTTGAGCAAAACAGTTAACAACATAGAGTATGTGCTATGTTATGTGTACATATTCACATCTTTTGTATACGTGACTCTATATGTATTCCACTGGTAAGATTAGAATAATGTCAAGTGTGTTTATATATTCCAAACCCTTAGAAAGTTAGCTTTGCTTTTGTAAAGCATGAAATGACCGAGAGGTTTAAAACAAATAACTACATCCTTGTTACCCTCTTTTTCCATCTGCCCTCAAAGATAATCAGTGAGGGAGAAGAATTAATCAGGGGTGAAAGGAAGGAATAATACAAATGTGGTGAGTGGTATTACAAAGAGGCTGCAAGCAGTGAAAACCTGCGCAGCTTCCTGATAGAAAGCCGTTGCGCTCTATGCAAGCCTTGGAAAGGGAGCCATAGAAGCTTCACATTGGAATATCTTTAATTTAGAACAAAAATTATTTTAGAGAACATCCATGGAGTAGTAAAGCATGTACTGGAAAACCTTAAAAACAGAGTGACAGCTGTTTAGGAAAAAAGTTATCACATTTTCTACAGCATTGGTGTTTGTTTTTATTCTACATTCAGTTTGAACTAAATTGTCTCAACTTACAAATGCTATTTAATTATATCTTTGCAATTCCTCATCTAGTTGAGAAGAATCCTCGAACAGGAAACCTTGGGTCGCTGATTAAAGTCTTTCTTTCTAGAACCAAAGAGTTAAAAATATCAGCAGAATGTCAAAAGTAAGTACTGGGAAAAAAAGTGGGTGCACCTTTTCATGCTTAAACTTTCCATCTTTTGCTAATTTTGTACTTAGGCTCTAGCAGTTGACATAGTTACTGAACAAAGTTAAACTTCCCATGGTTTGAAATTAGCAAAGTGTCTTAACACTTTATCAAGCATAGAATATGATGTATAACTGATGAATGTATTGTTTGAACAAAAGAATGTTTGTCCTCTCTGCTACATAAGCATATTTGCTGTGCAGCAGTAGGAAAGAACAACAAGAGGTTATGAATGTAGCATCATGCAGCTCTTCCAGGAAGCTTTCTGTAGTTGCATCTAGAGCATCTAGAAATAAGATGTTCTTTTTAATGTCAATTTGATGACAGAACTTCCCTTTTTATATCTGGAGAAAGATGCTGCTCCTTCCTGGATGGCTTCTGCTTATTTAATCCATAAATGTGTCAACACAGCTTGATGTTGTGCTGTTGTATGAGCTTCCCAGTGCCTGCTTGTTGGGACTCAAGGAAATGCAATGAAGCTGTAGCCTCCCTGCATTCAGAAAGAATCTCAGTGCTTTAGCTTCAGCTTTTCCTTGCTTCAGCCATAGGAACTCTTTTGTTAGTGTCATGTATCTTGTAATGATTGTTTTCAGTGCATGTTTTCAAATTGCATTACTGATTCCTGTTTCTGCTTCCTTTCCAGTCACCTCTTTATTTGGCAGGCTCACAATGCATTATTTATTATCTGCTGTTTGCTGAAAGTGTTCATCAGTCGAATGTCAGAAGAGGAACTGCAGCTTCATTTTACTTATGAGGATAAGACACCTGGCTCATACGGTAGGTATCTTCTACTGAAACTGAGGAATACTGATGCTAGATGTGTGTCTTAGCCTCCAGGGCACCCTATGAGATTGAAAGTATGTAGGTGGTAGTAAAACAGACTTTCTTCTTCTGAGACTGAAATAATTAGGTGTAAACCATCTTCCTTTTCATCTAGGTTATGAAGGAGTATATCTTTAAAGTGTACTGAGAGCTTTTCTTACTTCAGCAGTTCACCACTTTCAGTGACATCAGGGGATTAATGCCATTTTTCTCCCTCACTGTGACTTGGAAGTTGCCTTCTCTTTGTGGTTATGCATGTTGATTGCCACTTCTGACCCTGCATGTGCACTTCACTACTCTGGGCCTGCAGGAATTGCAGGAGATACTGATTATATTGCTTGGTTTTCTTTCTTCTGATGGTGGAGAAAGAGGAGAATTATTCCTTGTAGAACACCATTTGAATGTAAGATCCATTGTTGTTCTTATGCCTTGGGAGATGCATAGCCATACATCGGGAGAAGCGTGTTGTGAAAATAAACATACCCTTTGCTCTACCTTCTCACGTTCCATAATTGAGCAGTAGCTAGGGAATGGAATTACTGTGCTTTTTAGAAGTATTGACAATTAGAGTGAATTTTTGATCCCTTAAAAAGGCAGAAGCTAAAATTCAGCAGATGGACAATAACTTCTACCAAAGTATTGGAAAAGTGAATTTAAGCAGAATGTTTTAAAAGGAAAAAGTACTTTGCCAGGAAAAAAAAGAAACAAACATGCAAAACAAGAAAGATAGCAGGAAAGGAATGGCTTTGTTGCATAAGCACTCCTGCTGTCATCAGAAAAAAACAAACCAGGGAAGTCCTTTCTGAGTGTGAATTGTGTTCAGTTTTCTGTTGACAGCAAACAGAAAACCCACATGTCTGCTATGAAGCTTTGTGTAGCTCTCTGTCAAGACACCTTTGCAGAATACATGGTGGATAGTGCTGGCAAGATAGCATTGCTCTCTTCAGCTCTAAGATACTGTTGACTTCGTAGTTGCATGTATATTGCATACAACCAAAAATAGTCTGGCCAAAAAGGATGGGCATCAGAATGCTGATACCATGCAAGTGAATTGCAAAAGAGTAACCAAAAGTGTCTGAATGTGGATTTCCCTCATCTGTCAGCCCAGCAAGAATGCTGCTCAGAATGCCTGACAGCTGCTTGCTCACGAAATAGTGAAAACTGCTCGTGAAAATCTGTTTAACTCCTTGGCGCCTGCCATTGCTCTGGGGAAATCAACTTCTGATGCCAAGAGATTAAGTGCTGCATGTTGAAATGGTTTAATGTATTTAAACTGAGGTGAGTAATCTCCAAGAATGAGGTCAGCAGCAAGTAGTGCCCGCTGATAGCATTGTGCCACTGCAGGTTTTGGGGGGGTTTAGACCTATTGACTGAAAACAAGCAAACAAAATACGCCTGCCTACCTCTTGCTTCAGGATAGCACAGGAAAACAGTTGGAAATGCTGACAACTTTTGTTAGCCTGGGCATCAGGGATCTTTATTCCTCATTCTGGGAGTTCCTTGTGGTGCAGTGTTTAGAAGAGAAGAAAACCGAAGTGACTTGCCACTGGGAGAGATCCATGTTTATCCAATCTTTGGTAGTAATTTTTGGCTGTAATTCTCAGTGATGTTTACTAGTGTTAATTTTGTGCACATTGGTGGCAAATGTGCTTAGCAATTATCTTGGAGCTGAATGCTAGCTGGGTGTTCTTGATTAGGAGGAGGATTGTGTGTGGTCTGCTGGCTAAGGCAGGAGACTGAAGGCAGGAAACCAGTTCTCTGTCCCTGCTCAGCTGTGGGCTGAGGCCAGCACTGCTCCTGACCCGTGTTTCCAGTTGGAATACCTTCTTCAAGGTACTGGGTTTTATAGCATGCTGTGTTCACACAGCCAGCATTTCTTCTTCCTAACAAATTCTTCACATAGTGCTTTTAAGTATATACTGTATGGTTCTTAGCAATGTGAGAAGTGAGGTATAATTTACAAAGCATAATGGAGTGCTTTTGTGTTAGGGTTCATTAAAGGAAACAGAAAAAGGTTTTCTTTTTTTTAAAATTTTCATAATTAAGTGTGGCTTTCTACAGTATATATTTTATTCTTTAGAATGCAACTTGTTCTGAAGCTTATGCAGATTTATTTATACAGATTTATGAATGCATTCTCTTTGCATTCGTCAGTGTTTCTTGTGCGAAAGCATAACCATTCAGCTTAACCCTCTGGAGTTGTCTTGTTTCCCCATTTAAACGATCAGCATCACATTCTCTTTCCTTTTAGCTTGTGAATCCATCGTAGTATCACGTTCTGTGATATTAAGCAGAGAACCTGTAAGCTCAGGGTGCCTAACCACGTTGTCAGCTCACCCAGTTTGCTCACTGTGCAGTCACAACGTCAGCACCTGCTGTGGGTTTGGTATTTCAGACAGAACCTTGTGTGACAGTACTGGTCTATGGAAATATCCTTGTCATGGGCTATTGAGAAATGCCTTCTGTTTTGGCAGGTTATGTTTACGTAGCCACTATTGTTTAGATGGCGCTTTACCAGGCTTACCTGGAAGAATTGCCTCCCAGCTTTTGCTGTTCATTGCTTTCAATCTTTCTAAGTGTTCAGTTTATGCTTTTTCCTGCTAGACTGTATTTATGCTCTGTAATGGTATTTCACATCATAAGGTGTGATTATTGGGGTTTTACCCTTGCAGAAAGGTTAAGTACAAGGGTACATCGCAGCCTACCTTTGTAAGGTTCTGATGGAGAAGTGGCACAGGGCTGCGTCTCTGCTGCAGGAGGGTTTATTGAATCCCTTCCATAATATACAGACTCTTAATAGAAGTTCTCACCCACGGGCAGTTTTCAGGTGGTTCCTTATGCCAGGAAGTACACCCTTTGTCTTTGCCTGTAATTGGGAACTCACATGCAGCTCTGGGGAGTATTGCTCAGCTTCAGTTGTAGGAGATTCCTCATTGACATTTAAACGATGTCCTTTAAGTTTCAGCTAAAAATTACTGATGTCAGTCAGTGCTAAATTGGACTTGGCTCATGCTGAAGCAGGAATGAGTCTTCAGCTCATTTAGCTTTTGGTAAGGCTTCCATTGCCTGTATCCCTTGGATTCTTTCAGATTTTCAACTGCATTGAAAGTATGGAAGAGATTGTCATGTGCTGTATATAGTATTCTAAAGCAAACTGTTGATTCATTTAGCCTGTTCCTTGTCCTGTAATAAACTTTGTTCATTCTCAGTATAGAAGCTTTTAGCATAAAGTTGCCAAAGACTATATTTGGTACATTATAACAAATGCAAAAGAATTCCAAAGCGCCTATTGACTTGGGAAGAAAACAGCTGAAAATGTACAGTTTGTTTGAGATCATACCTGGGCTCTGACACGCAGTAGTCTTGTTTTTTCCTGGCAGACAACCATGGGCAGAAGGGCAAGGAGGACATGAAGGGGGGAAATAAACAAGCATACATTCACCAGAGCCCCTGAAGACTTGCATGAGCTGTCAGTTATTGTGTACAGGAAAAGAAGGGTAGCATTAGTTCATGTGTTCATTGTTAGCACTGCTGAGGGAAAGTTGGGAACCCTTGGGGGCTGAAGATCTAACCACAATACCCAAAGAAGCTTCATGTCTGTGGGTTGTACAGTTAACTGCATGTATGAGGCTGTAAGTGCTGTTGCACAAGCAATTTGATTTATTGCTCTAGTGGTGTACAGGCTCTATCCAATCTATAGGAGGAATAGGGCAGCGAAACAGGTGACATCTAAGGTGAGGTTATACCTTACTGTGTCAATATGTTGGGCTCATCCTGCTGCTGTAGCTCAGATTGGGTTGTGACAATGTAGTGTGTTGGTATTGGAGAAGCAATGAGGTTTTATTACTGATGTGAGATCCCGTATTACGGCTCTAACCTTGTCTGGACAGATTCACCCTTTACTTACTTTCCCTAAGGCTTTCAGTGGATCTGAGTATGCGATATATGAATGTGAATAAGTGTGGTGTGCATTGTCTTTATCCTGCTATTGAAAAAGACATTGTTTATGAAAACACAGAGTGTTCCGTGTTTATGGCTTGCTCTCACGTTATAGATTTGGCATGCATCCGCATCATTGTTTGGAAAGACAGAATTAAGCAAGAATGCCTGTGCCCCAGTGGGGAAAAGGATACATTAATTATTCTAGTTGAATGACATTGATTACAGCAATTAAGGTTTTTAGGGGGAAAAAAAAAGTTTGAGAACAGAGCAGGAAAGGCAAGAATCTTCCATTCTGCATAATTGTTCCAATCCAGTGTTTCTTGCAGCAGCTGGAATATAAAGTATGGGGTAGAGCCCTCTTTCATATTCAAATAATATTGCTCACTCTTCAAATAAGTTGTGTAATAGAGTATGGTGGAAACAATAGTCTTAATATGTTGTTACTTTTTCTGTCCTTTTTCTTCTCCCTTTATTCAATGATTAAGAGAAAAAAACAACAATAGGTCCCTTTTGGCATTGTGGAGCAGTCTTGCTCTATCAGCATTTTCTAGATTCATAAAACTGTTCAAAAGTGGCACCTTCAAGTGCTTTTGGCACACATTATTTGGACTTCATTGCTGGCTGTGGTTTCTGTCTGAGGTTAAATGCTCCTAGCAGTTCTTGTTTTCAGCTAACAGGAGCTACGCTGTATTGCCCTTGAGGGATTCTATATGAAGGAAACCATATTTCTGTGATTAAAAAACTGACCTCATTTTGAATGTGCAGTTCACTAGGTAACAGTTGTTAATATGTGCTCAATAAACTGACTGTGGAAAGACGTAATTTTGCTTTATTGTGAATTTTCCCTCTGATGTTTGTTGAAGTCGAGTTTTGGAATTACAGATTTTACAATTTGGGTTAAGCAGAATAACACCGTCATAATCTGGCTGTAGTGCTGTGTTTATTGCATGGCCTATGTATTTGAAAACACAAAATGAACAAGAATTGTGTGTTCATTGTGCTGCAATGCTGCAGTGCCTATTTGACAATGCAGAGGAAAAAGCTTTGCCTGCTCTTAGGCATTCAGCACTGTGAAAACCCTTTGCTTTGAAAGATTACTGTTTAAAATGTCATTCAGTGCATGTTAGACAAATGTAACTTCTTTCTGTCTCTGCTTATTCTTCACTTGATATTAAAAAAAAATGGGGAAACATCAGCAATGCAGGGGATTTTGAGAGGAGACTTGAACTGTGGGCTGGTCGAAGTCCCTGGTGATCAGTCAATCATACTGTCCACAGGAGCATGATTAAATATGAGCTTAGGTAAGCAGTAAGCCTATATTCAGTATTAGCATACTTCCTGCGGATTACACCGACTTCCAATTGTTAGTAGCTATTCATTTTACACGTAAAAATCCTAGCATCATGGGTAATAATCCCAAATACTTTATGTAAAAATGCTGTAGTTTTAAATCTAATATTTCTTCTAGTGTTTGCCCCTGAATTAGAAATGTTCATCATCTGAACCTGTATTTAAATGTGTTTAAATCTAGGTGGTTTTTTGTTGTTTTTTTTTTTTAATCTGAAAATCTAGAAAACCTTTGCTATGATTCACTTGCAGGAACAGAATGTGAAGACCTCATAGAAGAGCTGCTGTGCTGTCTCATCCAGCTCATTGTTGAGATTCCCCTCTTGTAAGTTGGCTTTGTTTTCTTCAACCTCCCTCAGTAAGCTGAATATATGAGAGAATATAAGCATGCAGTGATGAGTTCATAACACTGAATGCCTAGATTTGAATGCTGCATGTGATGATGCAGCACTGATATTGATAACCACAGCCCTGAGTTGGAAGAAAGACATGGTCAGCACTGTGCACCCAGCTCAAACCATCAGGAGAAATTATTTTGTTTGCTTCATTTGATATAAGGTGATTCCACATTCCATGGCAATATGTGGCACAAAACATAACTAATTTTCTTATTACAATTGATAGCATTAAATGAGGATAAACTTACTTTGTCCTTTAAGAATAAAAGTGTTTTTCCACCTCTGCTTAGACTGACTTATTTCTAATGTGAACTTCAGCAGAGGTCATGTCAGCAATTGCTTTTGTGTTTAAATTGCGTTGTAGTCTGTGCCTAAAGCATGTTGCTGCAACTAAAGCATTACAGCTTTGAAAGCGTTTCTGAGTATTTAGTGTAGTGGCTCATATGGCATATAACTGATTTAATTTTATACTTTCTGGTGCTTCTTGGCTGGGAAGCAGACCAAGATGCAACAGTTGAAACATTGCTCTCCTTAAGTACAATCACTGCAGCATTGCATGAGGTTTGGGTAGTCCTGTGTAACAAATTAGTGATGTGATTTAGTGCTATTCTGCAAGGCTGGAAACTACTTCCTGGAGCTGGTGGGCTTTTTGAGCAGAGCAGATGAGAGGGAAGTACAGAGGAGTGAAAGGATTGGGATAGGTGGGGAATTCAGGCATCTGGCAGGACTTTTTGAACTGAAGTCCCATTATCTGTGTGGAATCCTGTATCATGTCTATCTTTCTGGTAGGAAGAGTTTTAAAGGCAGAAATGTTCTTAACCCTTCTCAACAGCTGACCCTGTCAGCTTCTGTATTTCTGTGTGAATGTGGATGCTGGGAAGTATGTGTAGAAAGCACTCAGCCCTCGTCAATACTTCGTACACTGATGATTAATTAAAACAGTTACAAAGCCTGTTTAAAGTGTTCAAAGATAGATGTTTTGGAAACATTATTTATTTCCTGAAAGAGGTGGATGTGGAAATACCTATTTCATTTTTTGACAGATAAGCTTTCTTGTCTATGTTTATCCACGAATGGCATGCTGCTGAATTGTTGGCTTGAACAGCAATAAGAGGGATACTAAGACATATGAAAATGGCAATTGTTCCCATGTTTGCCATTGTAAAAGAGTGAAGTGAACTCTGTTCCTCTGTGTTTGCAATGTAGTTCAGAATAGCAGAGTTTTTTAGAAATATTCAATGGTCTAAACAGAGGATTGTCACAATTGCCACATCATTTGGGTTCTGTAGATACACTCTCATGAAGGAGTACTCCAGGCAGCTGCTGTCTGAACGCATATCTTCTCCAGATCCTGCTTTTAATATATTTTTTTTTCTCCTTCAGTAAAATATTAATTTTAGTGTGTTTGACACTGTCCCCATATCCAAAGCACAGGAGCAGAGGCACATGTACAGCAGGCCTGGAAACCTCACTTTCAAAATTGTCCTATATTATCGTATCAAATGCCTTTTGGTGGAGGAAGTCAGTGCGCTTAGAGCATTAGAATCGTTAGGGCTGGAGAAGACCTGTGAGATCCCCAGCCCCAACCCACCCCATCATGCTCCCTGGCCATGTTCCCCATGTGCCACATCTCCACAGTTCTGGAATACCTCCAGGGAAGGGGACTCCCCCACCTCCCTGTACAGCCTGTGCCAATGTCTGACTACTCTGAAAAGAAACGGTTCCTAATATCCAGCCTGTACATAACTGAAGGAAATATTTGGAAAATTACTGAAGGAAAAACAATGTGCTGATTTTTTCTGGGAAAGGCTCCAGAGCTGCATAGCAAAGCATATCGAGGAGGAGTGTTAACAAGGAATGGGAGAAGCTGTTTTTCAACATTGGCGTTATTTAGAGAGGTAAAATATCCTTCCTGGCAGCTGCACTCAGTGCAGCTAGTGCAAATTGTATCAGGGGCCATGGGGCTTTGCATTGTTGTGGCCCAGTATCTGAGAATTATTGAGAGTTTCTTGAGCAACCCTCATGAAAATTAGGCTCTGCTGCACTGTACAAAGTGCCAGTGGAGAAGGTGTTGTGTATTAACATTTAGATGTAAGAAATTTTATAGAAATGACAGTTATTGCATTTCATGAATCAGACTTGTGCAGTCTCTTTAACACTCGTGTTACAGTACATTGATGGTTGGCTTTTGACTCGCTTTGGTGTCTTATGGGTACTCTGCTTTTCCTTTGGTCTTGCTAACATTAGCACCCCGAGAGTTTACATTAATGACCAAAATTTCATAGTCAGCAAAAAGGTACAACTTCAGGGTTGAACTTTACAGGTTTTATGTAGAAACTGTTGCGAGATAGAGCTCCCAAAGCTTAAAATTATAAAGGCTGCTTTCAGCAGCTTGTTAAGGGCTGGTGTATGTAAGAGAACATCTGGTTGTTATCAGTACATTTTCACTTCATTAAGAGCTATAAATGCATGTGGAAGGAAAATGAAATACTGTGATCTGGTTACATCACTGCTAAGTAGCGCCCTGTGGTGCCAGTGGAAGGGAGCTGATATTTCTATTACATTCCATTGTTGTTTTTTTTAATGGTTAAAATTATTTTAGGCTGCAATCTTAATTACTTCCACACTTAAATGCTAACAGTGTTTGACTCATGTAAGGATGTTCTCTGTGTTTTTTGAGAGCTTAAGAGTCAATTTTAGGAGGAAGAATGGAGACAGAACTGATCATGAAGCTCAGTGGAACCATCAATGCATACAGACAGTGCCATTTACAGGTAGTGAGACTTGCTGATTGTAAGCAGCAGAGGGGTTAAGAACTGTGTGACTGTAGGTCATATTTCAATTTTGTTTTGTTTTGTTTTTAAGCCAGTAACTGTTTTGGTTTAATGTGTGCTGTCCTACGTGACATGCAGCACAGTCTGCTGCAGGGCTGTGCTCATCAGCAAGGCTGAGTAGAAATGCTTCGAGTCAGCTGGTTTTTAGTAAATTTTGAAGTATTTTGAAGATTTACATCACATGTAGATCATCTCACTGCACATATGTGGCCTCTTAAGTGTTTGAAGGTCCTACATGGAAGAATCTTTGTGTCGCATTATTTGTTCTAATATTATTCTAATTTAGTTTCTGTGTTAGATCGGTGTTCCTTCTTATGACCTTCTTTTTTCTAGGCCAGCTTTAGTGCTCACTGATAAGTACACAGTGTGCAGCCTCATATTGGTACTGTTTGTTATGCACCATGTAGTGTTGTCAAGTTCCAGGTCATGTGCTTTCTCTGTGGTTTTCAGCCCTGTCCTAACAAGCCATTGGCGTAGCATCTCGAAAGTATTTTGGCTGGGTAGCAAAGGCACCAAGGTGCTGGAGTCAATATGTGTCTTTTTGGTGCCTTGGTGGTTTCACATCACTGACTGCTGCCTGATTGAAGCCTTTTTCCTCTATGATCTGGCCATCCATTAGGTCAGAAGTGATTATTGTTGTCACCAAGTGCCCCTTCATTAAGATGGCTCTGCCTTGCTATAAATGGCTGACATTTCAAACTGTTGTTAATCATACGATCATTAAGGCTAGAAAAGACCACTAAGATCATCAAGTCTAACCATCAGATCATCTACTCCAGCCACTTACTCCAACTAAGGGAGTAAGACAAAGGAGAAGCCATGTCACAAAGCCCTTTCTCCTTGATGGAGCAGGTCAGCCTTTCCTGCAGGCTACGCACTGGAATGTGATATGGTTTGTTGTCTGACTGTTATCTCTGCAGCTGCCTTGGAGCTGGAGTTGTCAGCTATTTAGGAGAAGTCAGTCGAGCCATACATTTTTTACAAGTATTCAGATTGTTATCTTGTGTTCTGTTGCTCAGAGGGTGAGGCCTTTCAATGAGATTTAGAATCATTGGTTCATTATGGCTGGAAAAATGCATCAAGTCCAACTGCCAACCCATCCACACCATGCCCACTAGTTCATATTACAAGTCCTGCTGATACAAAAAAATAAACACAGAGGGATATAGATGTGTGTGTAACAATTAAAAATCCTGTGGAATTTATAGTATTTTGTCAGCAGAAGAAAGAACTGAATGCCAGTGGGGTGAAAATTGTGCAGTTATGTGGTCTCAGATGGTTTAGGTGTAGATTTTGGAATAAAATGTTTTGGACTCTACTACTGTTTTAATCCAATATGTACACCCTTCAGAGTATGTTCTCTCAATCCCTCAACTGTCTCCTGGTCAAGAATACCTGTTGGTAGAGGGAGATGCAGTTGGAAATGTTGGAGATGTTCTTTGCTTTCTCAAGCATAATTCAACTGTGATGAACACTGGTGCTATTAGCAAACACATGTTTGCCACCAGTGAGTGTAAAATTAGGAGTGATTCCAAGAGGAAAGATTATGTCCACTTGGAGCTGCTGTACATGTATCCTGAGGCTGATAACCAAATCCTCAACTGGTTTTTCAGCTTCCAGCCCTTCTCCTATTCTCTTGGCGACTCCTCTTTCACCTTTCTGGTGGGCTGTCAGGAAGCAGGGAAATGAAACCTGGTTCCTGTATGTTTGGAGAGATTTTCTATGAATCAGCTTTGCTGGCAACAGTCCTGAACTAGAAAATGAGTTCCCTTTTAACTTTTTAATGCTTGGAGTAGACAGCTTTGGCTGGGGAAGAGTTTAGGGAAGTATTTAACCAGGAGGGCAGTGGTGTGAGCTTAATTTTGGAGGTTTGTTTGTGAGTGCTCAAGCTGTGTGTTCTGTAGGCATGAAATCACTTGTAACCTCTCAGCCTCTGTTCGCTAAGATGTAGAAATAGTTGCATTTAATTGAGGCGTTAATTTACGTTTCACTCCTAGCGGAGATTTCCCTGTATGTTACCTCTGTGCTTAATTTTAGTTGCTCTTCCACAGACCAGTCTCTAGGCAGAGGACAAAGTGCAATGATGTGAGCAGCACAGCAAACAGTGGTGAGCACTGCTTGGTGCTGGAGAGAAGCTAACAGCAGCAGGGTAGTGAAATGTAGGTAGATTACTGATAGGTAGCACTGAGAGGTTGTTCACATCCACTTATTAGTTTAAAAGGAAGAAAGTAAATGCCAGGACTCTGGGGACTCGTTTGGCTAGGACCATAGCTTGAGGCTTCAAGCACAAAGATAAGGCCTAGAGCTAATACATGTCCCCTACTACCACACATGCTGGTTAAAGCACAAGGAGCAGCATTACTGGTCCTGTGTCTCTGTTGCAGAAGCAGGGAGATGGAGGAGCTTGGTAATGTAGAAAGGAAAAAAAAAGTTATTTCTGGTGGCTGATCAGTGGCCCAGGAAATAAAGATGCATGTCCTCGATGGATGATCAGAAGAGATGTATTATTCCTTCCAGGTTGCATCCCAGAAGAATCATCTACTGCTTAAGGGATACTGATGATAATCAATTCCTTCCAAGTCTAAATACAGCGCTGCTTTAAAACAGTGCTCTGCAAGGGGAGCCCAGCATCTCTGCTGTCTTCTTGGTCGAAGGGATTGAGATAGAAAGTATAGCTGACCTCTCAGAATCTTCTGTCATTTGATTTAATGAATTGTTGTCTAAGCATTGCTGTACTAGAAATCATCATACAGTTGTTTAAATTATGTCATTCATTAAACTTGGAATGATTGGATGTCATTGCATATTGGAAGGAAGAATATACTTGTGGGAATGTGCATATTAATGCTTTGTAGTTCACAATTAACTAACACCCATGATGTACTGACTCATTTTCTCATATATAAGTGGATTACTGAACAGTTTGCTCAGTATATACAAAAGTTGTAAACTCATCTAAAGATCTCATTTTTGTACTCAAGTCCTTAATTTTCTGAATAATTTTTATATCTGTGATTATGTTAAGCTCTATGATTTGTCTTTGGATACACACCTTTAAACTATAGAACAAAGTTGGTCCACAGGAATAAATTTGAAGATGCAAGAACGTGGAGGAATTCAGGGTGGTTAAAAGAGAGGGAATGTGAGACCAAGGAGAGCAGCTGCTTGTAGTATGGAATGGTGAGATGGAGACTTTGGTGTAGTTTGGTGCACTGCTGTCTAAAGCTCATCTGCTTTAGGCATGAGCTTTACCCCAGGTGTGTTAAGACACCAGGAAAGAAAAAGAACTGTGGAAATTAAACATGAAGTTCCTTTACTTTTCTGACATGAAGAACTAAGTAATTCTGATGTGTAATTGATACTTGAGTTCGTTATTTCTGATTTCCTCCTCATCTGCAAGCAAACAGCTGTAAGAGGAAGTCAAAGCATAAATTCTGTGTAAGGTTGTTCTATATGCATGATAGCTTTAATAAAAATGATAAAAAAAATTGATCCACCCCTAGATTGTATAGCCTGTCAATACAATTGAACAGCATTTTCTTTCAAGATAAAATGTTCCAGGTAGTTCTGCTGTCCCTTTACAAGCACTTGGGATTTAAAAAACTGTACATTTGACCCTGGGTGGAAAAAATAATTCAGTTCTGAAGCTTTATCTGCTGATAATTAAGGATATGTGAGGCTTAGGGGTTACCATGGATGTTAGGCCCCCAGTATAGAAAGCACAGATTTAATTTGAAGAGGTTCTACAGGTTGAGTGAAAATTATCTGCAGTCAAACAGACCTTAATTGGATTTTGAATAGGAAGAAAAGGCATGAGCTGTGTGAATTTAGCTTTATTTTGCTTTTATGTAAGTTATATAAGGGAGATTATATGTAAGCAGGTTATTTTCAAAAATTATTTCCAAATTAACTTATTTGTTTTTGGGTTTAAACTGAATCTTATGAAAACAGAAAAGAGTTTTATGTTTCCAGTTGTATGGTGAGTCAGAAAAACAAGCAAAGAAATGACTGAGATGCAGGGACAGCAGAGTGGGCTCTGTACAACCTGATTTACACCCAGGTACTTGGGGTGTTACAGCAAAGTTGTTATAGGCAGAGCTGGAAACAGAAGCCAGAGAATATCCTAAATAACAGGTGTCTTTCTCACCTGTTTTGCTGCGCCTTTCCTAAATAACCTCAATTTAATGAGTTTTGCTGAACTGCAGTCAGCGTTGAACCATTACACCGTGTTCTTTGGGACTGGCAGCAATAACTTTAAATGTCATATGCAGTTACTACTGGAAATGGAGCAGCTCTCTGTGGTGTTGTGGTACCCTGAGCACTTCTTATGCTTAAGATTACATTTATTTGTGTGTGGCAGCTCTTCCATAGCGATCCATTCTTCCTGGCACAGGGAGTTGTGTTTGGCTCGCTGGATGTTTCCTAGGCTTAGAATGTTGCTTTTGTGACAGTTTTGTTTAACAAGACAAAAAAAATCTATCTTTGAGATGTATTTATTATTTTTAAGGTGAAGCACAGTCTGCAATGTTGTGGGCAATCCTGTAGTGTTTTTAGATTGTCTCATGACATAGCAAAAAAGATGCTTGTGGCAAAGACAAAATAATGCAATATCTTTGTGAAATTTTACTGTTTTCTACTAAGAGGTTTTTTAAAAATTATTGTGAAGTTGTTCTCACTTGAAACGTTTTGTAAAGTGCATAACTTCAGATGAAGCTACTTAATGTTCTTATGAGTCGGTTTGTAAACAAGGCCACTAAATTAATCTTTGTATATTTTCCCTTTCTCCTGCAGAGATATCACATATAGCATCTCCTTGGAAGCTGTGACAACGCTCATTGTCTTCCTTTCCTGCCAGCTCTTCCACAAGGAAATTCTACGAGAGAGCCTCATTCACAAATACCTGATGCGGGGGCGATGGTATGTTGTGTTTTGGATCTAGACAAGATGACAGAAAGGAGTTTGGTTTGTTTAAACTGTTTGTGCTTCTACACAAAGGCAGTGAAACAGATTTTGTGGTAATTTGTCCTCCCTTTAAGTGGTGTTTATGCATTTTTTTATCAGACTGCTGTTTCTCCTCTTTTGCCTTTATATTGCTTACAGGCAGCTGTTGGGTAAGGGTAATTACAGTCTGTTTCTAGAAGCAGTAGGCAGTGCCTCCTGTGAGACAAGTGAGGAAAGGAGGGAGGATGTCTGGAAGGGAGTATCTGGGAGAAGGGCAGAATGGGTTGGTTTAAGCTGGGAGTAGCAGGTAGCTGCCCAGTGGAGGTGAGCAGAGGGTTTACTGGCTGGGTATACAGGGCAGTGTGAAGGGTCTGAGGGCACTGGACAAGTATCTGCTGTTCTTCAGATGCAGGAAGTGATCAGAAAGATTCTGAAAAGAACTGAGATCTAGTTCCAGCAAACAAAAGTATGTAGTATTGACTCTGTAGCGAGCTAAATCTTGTTACTTGTAAGTCAGCCTTGGTTGTTTTCTTTCTCTTTGCAGTCTCCCATATACCAGCAGACTTGTGAAAACTTTGCTGTACAACTTCATTAGACAAGAAAGAAGCCCTCCTCCAGGGACACATGTCTTTCAGCAGCAGACAGATGGAGGAGGACTGCTGTATGGGATTGCATCTGGGGTGGCAAGTGAGTCTTGTGCACGCAGTTCATCAAACCATAGGAAGTACTGGCTTCTGTGACCCCTTCTACTAACATGCATGTAGCCCCTTTCTTTTTTAACAGGTTACACTGTTGCTTAGTGTACTTAGGGAACTTAATGACCCACCCCCCCTTTTTTTTCTTAATTAAGAAAATGGCTGTTCATGTTTGTTACACTTTGTATTGTGTTTTTGGTCACTCTCCTTCACACCAGATGTGTGGGTTTTTTTGCTACGTGTATTACATGAAAAAAAAATCTTCCATAAGGATTTTCTTTATCATACAATAAGAATGAAACACAATGCACTGCTGTCAGCAATAATATGTATTACAGCAGCACAGGTTACCTTTATTTGATAAATGTAAATAACACTTTATAAGTCAGTTCCTGTTAGAGCACACACTATTTATGTTGATCTTTTGTGAAATCAGTCACTGGCAGCTCCTCTAGGGGATACTGAGGTTTGTGCTGCATGTGCTCTGCCAGAAAACGTGTCAGTCTGTGACAGTGCTCACGGTTCTCCTCTTGGAGGCAGTAAGAGAGCACATCTTTGTGGTGCGAAGTGTATCGTGAACACACTGCAGTGTCTGTGTCAATTGAGGTTACACACAGCCCCGTGCCTTCACTGGAACACTGTCTTCTTTCTGGTTTCCAGTTTATATAGTTGGGGCAGACAGTGCAGTGTTAGGGTTATGCCCATAATGTAAATGTGTGAAAGAACAGTTGCTTGATTTGCTGTTTATTTAAGAAGTGAAGAGAAATTAAATTGTTCTCTACAGCATGTTTTTTACTGTGGAAGTCCCAGCAGGTACGTTCTCTTCTTTCTTTTAAACTGCTGGAGAAAATTGCTTTTAAAAAGCTTTCCAGACCAGCTCTCTGTATGTGGTTCGTACTTCAGCTTGTGAATGGAGAGCAGTTACCTCTGCATACTGTGTTGATATATGTTCTGACCACACGACCACTGTAGTCATGCTCCAGTATCTTTCAGCCTTAATGCTGCTTCAGGCAAAAGAGCTTTTTCTTTTCACTTGCTCAGCTTACAAAGTTCATACAGATTGCCTCCGCTCTTGCCTTCTTCCATAGCTCCTCTGATATCGTATCCCCATGAGTTTTACTTCTTCTGCATAAAGTTTGTGTTTCTCAATTATTATAAATCAACCTGCATTTCTCAGTGCAGAATCCTAAGGTCTCTGCCTGCATCTGTTCTTGTCTCTTCCCACACTTCCACCCCCTTCCCTTTTCTTGAACCATTCCCTTAACAGCTCCCTTGGCACACTCCTACACTTACTTTGTTGTTCCATTTGTGAGCAGCTGAAGTACCATCTTATCCTCTGGTGAACAAAGTGTCTTCATATAAAGCTTTAAGTGAAACAGTGAAACAGCCTTTGTAATAGAGCTTCCTAATGACCCTTCCAGGGGAAGAAGTGCTGTGTCCTTTTAGAAGAATTGGGGTATTATTTCTGTTTGTGTGCACACAGTTGATGTTTTTGTTTTTCCATCTTATACCTAAAATACCTTGATTAGAATTATATTACCAATTATGTCAGCTTCTAGTAGATAAACAGTTATGTTTTTGGAGTGAGAGGGGAAATGAAATATTAGCTTTTGTTAATAAAGGACATTCTTCAGTGCAGTGCTTCTGGCTTGGAATCAGAGTTGTTTTGTATCTTCTACTAGGTAGTCTGTTAGCAGGTGTACAAAGCAGTTGTGCTGCTAAATCTTGGTGGTGTGTTGTTCATGTGCTGTGAAAGCCTAACGCATCAATATGCACAGCAGTATAGAACAGAACCTCTGATTATGAATCAAAAAGCAATTTTTCTTGGTTCAGAAGGAACGTTGTGCCAGCTTCTAAGGTTGTATTGCTAGTTTAAAATTCTCTCCTCTTTTGAGTACTAGCATTTGCCAATTCATTAATCAGTTCAGTAACTTCAGTTAATTAAGCTGAGAGAACTGTCCATGGGCAAGCAAATTTTTTATCTTGTAAGATAAAACTCATTTTACGGTGCCAAACAAATACCGTGGTAAGACAAAATTATGAGTACTGCTTAGGACTACTAAAAAATTCCAAATTAAATGGTTTCACTTGAAACACTTCACTATCTAGAAAAACAACCACACTGCAGTGCATCGTGAAGTACTTAGGAGTTACTGCAGTGGTAGATTCTAGCTGACTTAGCGTGTGCTGTTCAGATGATTGCATTTGTAATGGGTATGATGCTGTACCTGGAAGGAGTGAATGAAAGGCTATTCATCTTGACCTGATTGATCTTCATAACTCATCTGGTCCACAAATGTACTGCAGGAGAATTAATATGAATTGCATAATTCAGTGTATACTCATTAGCGACTGCTTTTCTTCTCCTCTCTGAACTCTACTGCTGGAACTAGACAAACATTCCTGAACATTAATGACTTTTCATAGAAGTGTGTTCTTCAGTCTGTGTGATGTCATTCAGCATTGCTGTACTTGAAGAAGGAATCTGGTGACCTATTTAGTACATCTGTGTCTTGCATATACTCAGGTTTATTCATCACTCTTTTTTTGTGACAGCAATTTCATTTATGGGAACACTTCATAGAATCATAGAATGGTTGGGTTGGAGGGGATCTTACAGCAGTTCCAACCCCCTCCTGCTGTGGGCTTCCTGCCCCCCACCAACTCAGGCTGCCCAGGGCCCCATCTCCCCTCTCCTTCCTCTTTGTAAGCTCTCTTCATGTACTGGAATGGCATAATTGGTCTCCCCAGAGCCTTCTCTTTACCAGGCTGAACAAGCTGAACAACCTTAATAACCTTTCTTCACAGGAGAGCTGCTCCAGCCATCTGATAATTTTTGTAGTCCTCCTCTGGACCAGCTCCGACAGCTCTGCATCCTTCTTGTGCTGGGGGCCCCAGGCCTGGACACAGCACTCCAGATCAGACCTCACAAGGGCAGAGCACAGGAGGACAACCCCCTCCTTGCCCACTGCCACTCCTGCTAATGCAGCCCAGGATACTGTTGGCCTTCCAGGCAGCAAGAATGCACTGCTGGCTTGACTTGAGCTTTTCATCCCCCTGTGCCCCCAGGTGCTTCTGAGCAGGGGTTCTGACAGTGAGTTCTCCCTACTCACCCTGTACTACTCAGTATGTACACAGATCTGGGACTACTATAACCCAACACCCTTCACTTAGCCTGGTTGAACCTCGCTAGGTTCCCATGTTCCCACTTCTCCAGCCTGTTCATGTCCCCTCTGGATGATATATCTTCCTTCTGTTGTGTCACCTGCACTGCTCAGCTTTGTGTCATCTGCAAAATGCTGAGGGTGCACCCATCACCTGTGTCATTGATGAAGATGTTGAAGAGAACCGGTCCCTGATGGAGCCCTGGCAAACCCCACTCCCTCCTGGACATAGAGCTGCTGACCACAACTCTCTGGCTGCAACCATCCGACCAATTCTTTATCCTCTGATAGTCCACCCTTCAAACTCATCTCTCTCCAATTTAGAGACAATATGGTGTGGGGCCTTGTAAAAGGTATTTATTTCATACTACTCCACCAAACTTCTTCTCTACTTACAGATATTTCAAGTGGGATATTTTGAGATGTTCAGACTCTTTCTGATGTGTCACAAATCTAGTGTACATTCTTCTGCATAAACTGCAATTTTTACCATCTCCCTGGTTCTCAGCCAATGTTTAATTGCCTGTTCATACTTAGGATAAATGACGATGTAAATCTAAGGCATTTCTCTGACTTCTGTCTGTTAATCTTGCTTCTTGCTCACAGTCTGTAGTGGCATCATCCTCTTTTCACTGTGAACATGGCATTGTGATTCTGCCTCTTTAAATTTTTCCTGATTTCTCTGGTGATGTGTCTGAACTGGAGCTGTGTCGGTGCCTCACCATTTCTATTGTAAAAATACAAAAAACCAAAACTTTTCATTATATTCAGTCTAATTCTTTTAGTTTGAAGTTGCTTCCCAGTGTCCTGTCACAACAAAACCAGTCCAGCTACTCACCCCTGTGGGGCACTGCTCATCTCTGACCTCTGTCTGAACATTGAGCCACTGACACCACTCTCTGGGTTGGATCCTGCAGCCTGTTCTTTGTCCATCAAACAGTCCACCCATCAAATCCATGTCTTCAATCTGGAGAGGAGGATGCTGTGGGGTGCTGTGTGGAAGGCCACAGTGAAGTCCAGAGAGATGACAGCAGTGGCTCTTCCCTGGTGTGCTGTTGCAGTAACACCATCACAAAGGGTGCTGGGTTGGTCAGGCAGGACCAGCTCTTTGGTGAAGCCATGCTGTCCCATATGACCTCTGTTTTTTCCATTTGCTCTGTTCCATGTTCCAGGAAGATCTTCCCTGGCATAGAGGTGCAGCTGACAAGCTGAGAATTCTGTTTCATCTCTTACGAGTTTAAACTGCTGAAGATAGAGACTATCATTCAGGATGTACAGTGCATAGCATAAGGAGCTGTGGTTTGTGACTAGAGCTACTGATTCCTGTGGTAATTCAAATCCTAATTGCAACCATATGTTCCAGCTTGTTTACTGAGAGTTCTGCAGCGTTTTTCATGAGGTGTGTTGTGTGCTGGTGATTTATCTCTCTGACATTCATCCTGATATTCTAAAACCTCCAGCAGCTTCAAATAACCCACTCTAAAACAAAATAAAATAACACAATGACAAAAAAACCCTGTCTCCAAAAATAAAAATGGAAAAACAAATGCCCCTATTGGCTCAGTGATTATTTTCTTTAATTCTTTAGGGAGATTAAGCTGTTAAAAAGAAATAAAATACAATCCACAATGCCATAAGTTTGATCTTTTCTGAAAATCCTGTACATTTTTAACGCAGGGATGGCAAGAAAGCTGTTTTTGTTTCTTCATATCCAATGTCAACAAGGGTATAGATCACCTACACATTATATTTTAGCAGTAAATCTAAAAATGCTTTAATGTGACTGTGAACACTGTTATTTCTGCTTGCCTTTTGAATATACTGCAGTTGTCCCAGTGAGTTAACTACATCATTTAAGAAATAGCCCAAAATATGTGACATGAGCATAAGCTTTTCTGGTTCAAGTTCATCTTCCAATAGGTCGCCGTGCTCTAACATTATCTTTTTGATGGTCATCCTTCTGGATAATACAGAGTGTGGAAGATTAATATGTGACACATATTAAATACAATTAAAAATATTTTATATTGACATCCAATCACTGGCAGATTCTCTGCAGGGATTCTAACATGAATGGAGGGAAGAAAGTGAGCTGCATTTGAGGTCAGGGTAAGGAACTGTGAAGCAGAATGAATGCATTTTGTATTACTGTGTTCATATTTGGTTTTCAGGACTGCTTGTGGATTAATTTCATCTGTGGGAGCTTCCAGAGTTGGAAGGCAGTTTTACTTTGAAATGAGAGGTTTTGGAAAACCTGTCCAGTTACAGCACAACTGCCTGCCCACAGAAGCTTGAAGTCTGTGCTGCCACCTTCAGCTTCTGAAATAAGCCGCGATTAATTTTTCAGTGCATCTGCAATTAAATGTAAAAGTCTGTGCTTTAACCCCATACTAGTATGAAACTAATATTCAACAACCAAGATCTGATAGTTTTCTTACATGTATTGTGCCCATCAAACTCATGTTCTGTTTGCTTTACAAATAATTTTGTCAGGGAAGAGGAGAAAGTACTCCAGAGCTTGGAGTAAATGGAAGCAGCCTTTGGCTCAGGAAGGGAGTCCGGTTTGTAATTAAATATACCTAAAGAGTGCACTTTTCACTGTTAAGGGTGTCATCATTCAAGACCAGAACATGAGAGGCAATGTGCTGTTCCAGTGGACGGGAGAGGAACAGTGAGTTAACTTACCTGCTAGTTGCAGTAAATCCTTGCATTAAATCTTTATGGTAACTCGGCAAAACTTTCTCAGAAAAATTCCTTAATATCTGTCAGTGTTTACTGTTCTACAGTTAGCAGCAGGTGATTTATGTAAGAGGTCAACTCAAAATCAGATGAACGTTTGAATCTGTTTTAATCACTAATGAAAACATTTGTATATGCATTAGAACATCTGTATTTCAGAATTGTCTGGTCTTGCAGAGTCATACAGAAACATTTTTACTTCTCCTTATGCAAAATCTTTTATCTGACTGTTAGTGCATTTTTCTAATGCACTTTTTCTAATGTACTACAATATTCTTTGGTCGGAGCATGAAGGGTATGCTGAACTTTGTAGTGTGAGATAAAAGTGTTTTGGCAAAATGAGCATCATGTATATATGATATATGTATATATATATGTATATATCATGTGTATATGAGATATGCTTTGTTTGTGGGCAGAGGATGCTCTCCTTTACATTTGGGCTTGGGGGAGGATGTTCTCCTTTACATTTGGTCTTGGAAATCCTTCCATCTTTCTTTTACTTCCCTCTTTCTGTAGACCCATGGAGGAGCTGAAGTCTAAAGAATGATCTAAGATTTAATGAGGCCTTTGACTAAAGTGTTTGTCTCAAACCCTTAATACGATTATAACACGGTTATTTTTCACTTAATGTTCTAGAAAGGCAGCAGTAATTAAACGTGTTCTGCCAAGCTGTCGTTTCCAACACAAGTATAAGATTTTTACATAACCTGATAAATTGATGTTTTTCCCTTTGAACAAGCCATTAAAAACATTTTCCTTCTTTCTGCAAAAGCCTTTACAGCCAAATTAGAGCAAAGCCAAAGAGATCATGTGCTGACAGTGTATTAGTAGAAACTGCTTTAGCAGTTACAGATACAAAGTTTTGTTCCCTTCTCCTGAAGCCAGAGGCTATTATAGAGTAGATTTGGAGCTTCTCTTTTCCAATTGAAGTCTTAAGTTGTTGGTGTGTGGTAGTTGCAGTTGTAGCTGCAAACATTATTTTTCAGTTGGGTTTGTTTGTCAATTCTTCTCTTTCAAGCAAGTGGTGTTTTCCTGAGTGACTCACTTTGGGGAAAGAAAAATACCATTAACAAGAGGAGAATGTAGCACCTAGAACTAGACATCCTGATGAAAAGAATGGATTCCCATTATTGTGAAACAAATTTCTGAATTACATGGAAATTCAGTTATTATCCTCATAGGAAAGTGTGAATTTTAGCTTTCTCCTCAGTACTTTGACTTGTTGTTGTTGTTATTGTTGTTATTATTATTAATTTAGAATTTGCACTGTGGGACATGGTTAGTGGGAGTAACGCGGATGGATTGGGGTTAGACTTGCTGATCTTTGGGGTTTTTTCCAACTTTAATTGTTCTGAGGCTTTCTGATGCCTCTTGAACTCACTTATGAGTTGGTTGGCTGACAAGAAAATTCTTACCTATACATAAATCACACTTGGGGGAATAAAAACATTCCTGATGTAAATGTGAAGAATGTTAATATTGAAGCTCTGTTAATGGTTAGAAAAAATAAATAAATATTTTTTCTTTGGATTATCATTGGGACTCATGCAAAATGCAGAACACATTGGTCCAACGACTCCTGCATTTTATTTTTGCTTGATGTTTTAAGTAAATGTTTTCATGCTTGACCTTTCTAGATCTAGACACTCCTTTGTGTCAAGCATTGCCATCTTTCTCCACACGTTTTGGAACATTTGTTGAGATTACTTTAAAAGTGCTGCAATTCAGTGGACAGATTTTGACTTGGCAGAGATCCGAAACTTGTTTGCCTGTCATGGATATTAATAATGACAGAGTTGAGACCCCATCACTCTTCTAAGTCGCATAGGTAATAAATTTGGAAACTGGATTTCATAAGAGAGTTGTGGTCAGGACCAGGGCAAAGTTTTATGTCTGACTGAAAGACTTCAGAGTGGAGCTGACTCTGGAACAATCCCTAATAATTGTAAATGACTGAAATTCTCGGCACTATTGGTAATATTTTGGATTTTTTTTTTTTTTTCAGTATGATGAGAGTCTAACTGTTGAACATAGGGATGTATAGTACTGATTGAATGAACTAAGAATTTAGAACGAAGTATCTTTCAGTAGGAAGAAACGGGTTTTAAATGGAGTAGGGCTTTGCAGGCAAGAAACAGCTCCTTCACAACTGCTTCTTTCTCTACCAGTGGTGTTGTGTCTCCCCAGATGCAATACTTTGTGAAGTGCAGTAGAAGAAGTGGAGAGAAGGATTAGGGAGGAGAGTATGAGAGAAGTGAATCATTTGCTGAGAATCATCTTAGCTATTTTTTTCCTCTGTATTCTCAAGAAGAATCATGTGTGATAGTTATCAGGCTTTCAAACTTTTATTTTGCACTGGCAAAGGAATATGTTGTTGCTTTAAAGAGAAATTTAGCTAGAGGCTGCATGCCTGAAGGCTTGTTGTCTTTCCAGCTGTGTAAGCTGCTCTTACATTACCCTCTAAATACTTTACTTTAGCAGTTTATATGTAAGCGTATCAGAAACTGTGCAGTTCTTACCCCATAGAGAACATACTGTTATTAATATGGATGGCAGTGGTAAATTGTTGAATGTGTGGCACATAACCCTTCTTGTGCAAAGGGCTTTTGAGCTGCTGATAGTGCTGATCTGGGATGTGGTCATACTCAAATGTCTTCTGCTCATGTGCTGTCCCATGCAGGAAAATTCTTCATAGTACAGTAGGTGGAACATTTCTTTTAATTATTTTTCTTGTTTAAAACTGTCAGGCTGTGGTCAAGTCACAATATTTAGCTGCCAACTGATGTAGAAGGAATGTTGTGATAAAATGTTTTCAGCTTGGTTCAGTCCTAGGGTTGTACAGGAAGTCTTTCAAATGAAACATCTTAATGCTTAAGGTTCAGTTTACAGTTCCTTGATATCTAGATGCTTAAATTCATTAGCGAGAAACAGCTTTAACTGATCATGATGTTAGAGAGGATGGCAAATTGGCATCATGCCTCTGAGACCCCAAAAACATTTATACAACTGCATGTACACATGTACAACAACACCTGTACTGGAATAAAGATTCTTTGGGTTGGGAAGTGTGTTCTTGGAGAAGAAGCAGTGGCTGTAAATCTGTAAGTATTCTGTTAAACACAGGTGTGTTTTCTTTATCCAGAGGATTTGTTAAGAAGCTGTATGTTCCAGTATGGAATATATACTAAATTCCAGCAGGAAGACTTGTTCCCAAACATACATTCAAACATCTGATCAGGGTAAGGGCTACTGCTGCTTGCAGCTGTGTCACATGCAGTCTCCTAGGGAGAAAGAATAAAAACTCCTTTTCCTAGTAATGGATGAAGACATCCAACCCATTGATCTGTATTGTCAAAGACAAGGAACTGGGAGTATCAGGTGTTCAGAGCAAAAATTTAACTTCTTGAAATGAATTCTTGTTTGAGAAAGTGTAAGCTTGCAAGGCAATGGGATCGAACCCCTCCTCATCCTGCTGCATGGAAGGCTGCTTTTCCATTTCACAGCATGGGGAGCCAAAGCATGATGAGACTGCACGTCTTTCAGACCTGCACATGGTTTCCTTCAGAGCTTCTCAGGTCCACAGACCTGTCCTAAAGGAATCATGGTTCAGTTGTAGTTGTAGGTGTGGGATGCAAGCTCTGTCCTCAGAAACTGAAACAGCTTTCTAGGAACGATCTATGACAATAAGGTATCAGCTGGTATTCCAGCTAGTCTGAATAACACTTTGATCACTGAACGGTGTTCCCCAGCAGCCTTAAGCATAATCTTGCTTTGTTTTGGAGAAATCTTTAGTGATTTTTTATTTTTTTTCCCCCAATTTTCTTTTTTTCCCCTTCTGTTTCTCACATAATTTCCAGTTTGGGGAGATTTTCTTGTGCTGTCATTTGTGTTAAACATTAATTAGGGATTTGCAGAACAGTGTAATCTTCTGGGTCTTGTTTTCTGCTTCTAGATGAGAGCAGCGTGGGAGACGGAGAGGAGCTGTAAAGCCTTTGGTTTTTGTAACAGTTATTCTTGGACAGGAATTCTGTGTCACCCAGGTTAAAGAACTGCTCATTATGAAAGATTTTATGCAACTGAAAGTGCAGAATTTTACATTTTTGCAGTTAAGAGAGTTGTCCTGAAATAGACCTAGCACAGATGGAAAATGTGCTCGTTAGCCATGTTCTTGCTCTTGCCCAGCATTCTTTTTAATGCTTCTGTTAACTTTTAACGTTCAGTGGCTGTTGTCACTGCACTTTTCTTGTTATTGCAATTGCCATATTGGTTAGAATATAAACTTTACTGAAGATTTAGATATTTTTTTCCTCTTTTTGAGCTCTTTCTCTGTCTCTAAAATACTCTGAAGCTTTGCATAGGTTGAGCTGTTTCCCAAATAAACAGCTTCCTGCTTCTGCAGCAGTCACAAAGGCAAGTCCTGGTGACAGCCCTTGGTGCAAGTGCGTGATTTAATTGCAGCATCAACATGAACAAATGCAGAGGGACCGTTGTGTGCAGCTGCTCTGCATGCGTGTGCCATTTATGCTAATGCTATTTCATGAATTGAAAGTGTATTACGTTAAACACGGGCTCTGCTGGGACTGTGTAAGGTTACTAAATAAGTACATTGGTGATGTGAGCAAAACAGACGACAGGCTGGAAGGCTCTTGTCTCTTCTGATGCACTTTCTGCTCCATTTCTGCACTCTGCCTACCTACAGAACTCTCCTAAAATGATGGTTTTGGTAAACTTACGTTGAACAACCTATACAGAATTAAAATCTAGTCATTAATTTCTAGATCAGTGCATTAAATTGTTTGAAACGCAGTCCAAGTAGCTTGTGTGGTCAGGGAGATGCTTTGCCGTGTAACGTGGAGCTTCCTATGGAATAGTTGTCCTTGCTAAATAGAAAATGTAAATCTTTGCCATTTGGCTCTGCAGTATTTTTACTGAGAGAAGAAAGAACTTTTGTGTGTTTTTGCAGTTTGTGTATTGGAAAATTATGACTTCTCAGTCCATTTTATTCTTCCTGTCTTTCTAACAGCATCTCTTTCCCATCTCTTTCCCTCTGTATTTTGAAGCCTCCTCTGACTGTCCCTGCATCTCTCTGCCATCAGTCCCAAAACTCACGGCATGCACAGATACTGTACATTGTTTTGGCATCATATCAGTATAGGAGCTGACATGTTTGTTTGTTACAGGAGTCCATGGAGTGGGTGAAGGGTGTTAAACTCTGCTCTGGCAAATGTTTAGAGCTCTACAGTTAATTTTAAATAGATTTTTCATGGCGACCTGGCTCATACTTGAAACAAGTATGAAAGCTGGAAACCTGAAATATTGCACCTTGATAGAAATCAGTGCCTTTGTAGCGCAGAACTGCTGTCACTTTATCCTCTGTGTGGGGCAGAGTTTGTAAAATAATGACTGTATAAATGAAAACACACAGCTCTGTCTGGTTGGTGTGGGTGTCATGCTAGACACAGCTCCCTATGAAGCACACTGTCCGCTATGGAAATTGTCACTGTATCCTCACACGAGCGTAGGAAGGGATGTTATAATCTGCTAGAATGCCAAGTGCTTTCAGCTGGGATCGAGTGTGGTCCACTACCCATAAATTGCAGTTGTGCATCCTGTGGGTGTCTTATCATCAACCTCTTATGTCTGTGTGAGAAGTGTGGGAGGTAGGGAGCTGGGGACATAGATGATTCACTGTACGCTTCCTTTTAAAATTTGTTCTGAATGTGTTTTGGAGCCCTTTAATCCCCATATTCCTTTAAGATGTTAATGCTGGGCTTGGTTAAGGGAACATTAATTAAGCTGTACCAGGTTTTGTTTTCCTTTTCTCTGCTGGACCTGTACCAACTGGTAATTCAGAAATTATTTAATGAGGTCTATAGACCCTGCTTGAATATGGGAGGCATGTTTGCACAACGTGATGCTGATTGCAGCACTGGAGCTTTCACCACAGTAGCAGCATCAGGGTATTCTGTACTGTGCAGCCTATAATTGCTTGTATTTCCAACTGCATAAGCTCTGTCAAGAGAAGCATGGCAGAGCATGGCTTAAATACAGCTACGTATACAGGGTGGATTCTTAGCATGAAGTTAATAGGAACAGCAAAAAGCGGACACGTGCATTGTGTCAAAACTGCTTAGAACCAGTACTTGACGCGGATGTTGAGTTCTTAAAAGAGAATCTAAAAACTCCAGCTTACCTGCTGGAGCCTGATCTCCTTGGTGTGCTCCCTTAATGCCTTCATTACCTCTTGGTCTTTCCAAGGAGTTGCCTCCTTCAGGTTGTTCAGAAAAAGCTCTTACTGTTAATTTTATACCTTTCACAGGCTGTTCCTATGTTATTTTTGTCTTGACTTGATATGGTTTAGCACTGAACTTGCCAAAGTTTATATACCTTCTTTCCTGATTTGGAAAAGACTTAAAAATCTTTCTACATTTAATAGCCTCTTTTGTCTGGAGCTGAGTCACAATACATGTCTGTTCTAACAGGGGCCTCTAACAGCTGATGTGCAGCTGCTCTGAGCCCTTAATGTGGTGATGTGATGCTGTTCTGCCATCTACAAGCAATTCCTGAGCTGAACCTGTTTTCTTACCTGGTCCTTAATCTTTTGAGTGTGTGCGATGTCGGTGTTGACTTTGCTAACTAGCAAAATTAATTTCATTTCAGTAAGATACTTTGAAAGTTGAAGGACCCTCTGCACACTTTGTAGTTAATTAACTTCCATGAAGAGTGCCTGCTGTTTTGGTGGAGTCTTTTTCAAGGAGGAATATCAGCTCATGATCTTGAATGAAGAATTTACTTGTCTGTATGAGAATTAGGGGAGGCTTTAGCAGTTGGGTCTCATTTGGAAGGAAGATGTAGGTTGAGTTAATTTGACCAAAAACTGGAGTTCAGTTTAGGCACCGCAGCATTGATAGTTGGTTGTTTGATACCATATTCCATGTATGTATTTGTGAATAGAAAAAATAATATGAAAAACAATAGCTATATACAGTATATATTCTGGGTAGTGTTGGTGGCGCCGTTGGCATTGTTCCTGTGCCCTACACTCTGCTGGCTGTGCTGGAGGGAACTGATTGATGGGTATTGTCCTCTCTCTCAACAAGAGCAAGTGGAATGTGTTCAGGCCAAGGGCACAGAGAGGTAAATATTCATATTAACCAGAATTCTTTCATTTTTGCAATTTTTTTTTTTTCCTTTAACAGATTTTACAAATAAAGGAAATAACATACTTGCAGTTTGACTAAAATTATACAATGGGTTGACATTACAACTTGGAGTAAAATTCCGGTTTGCTGATCCTTATCCCCGTGGTTTAACTGTTACCCTTGCTTCAAGGTTAATAAAACACACTGATTGCATTTGATAACTTGAGTAGGATTCCTACTTCACAAAACCAGTTTCAAACAGATTTATAATACGTAGGTACAGCAGATGTGTGCCTTTTATCGTCTGCTCTTGCTAATAGTAATTCCTTGTTTTGCTGGGTGGAGTTTAAGACATGGGTGAGCAGTGTCAATTTCTCCATTCTGAGGAGGGGTGTTGTCAATATTCTTGAGGAACCCCAGTGTAATGAACATGAAATGCAATCAGACCAGCTCTAACTTTGATAGATATCAATACTGTTGGCTCTCAAGGACAGTGCTGCTGCTCAGGTAGTCTTTCACTGCCCAGGTCAGTCTTTTGCAGAACAGTAATTACAGTTTATTTGAAGTTATGTATGGAAGTTGTATCACTCACTTCACTTTCTCACATTGCATAGACCAATGGTAAGCACAGGAGTCAGCTGCAGATGGTTCTCAGTCTTTCCTAATGGCATTCCCAAAGACCAAACACTTTTCTGTTTATGGTTTGGCACTAGTGTGAGATGTCTATGAATAGGAAAAGCCTGAGGAAATCTCTTGCTCCACACTAATAATTTTTGGGTATGGAAGATGAAACTTTTCCAAACTGACCATGCATAGTAGAAATGAAATGAAGTACCTTGAAATGAATGCACATCTGTATGTATATCATGCTGGAGAGTACACAGTCATAGAATCATTGAATCATTCAGGTTGGAAATGCTCTACAAGGTCACCCAGTAGAGCCCCAACCCACCCCACCATGCCTACTGACTATGTCCCCAAGTGCCACATCTCTTGATCTCCTCCAGGAAAGGGGACTCCCCCACCCCCCTTAAAACACTTGTTTTAAGGAATGTTCTCCATTCTTTAGGGCTATTATTTTTCTCAGTATTTTCTCATTAAAAGTACCACTTTAATTATGTTTTCACATGGTTGTTGCTGGTATCAGTGCTGATACATAGGCCTACATAGCACTTTCTGCAGTGAAACCCAATTTTCAATTGCTCCAAATTTTTTACAACCATCAGTTGTTTGTGATGAAACTTTTCATGCTGAGTATCTTTCCTAAGCTGATTTTATTTTATTTTTTTTAAATTATTTATTTATTTCTTGGCATTGCTTTGATTGAAAACAGTTCTTCATTCTCTGAGAATGAGGTTGGGTAAGAATGTTCCTTAACCAATGCTGAATTCTTACGTCTGTTTTATTGAGGAGTTGAAAGCCTTCATGCCTTGGAATGGGCTTTTTGGGATTTCAGGGCGGGCTTAGGAGAGTAAACCCATGGATGAAGTTGTACCATTTGCCATCCCTGTTAAAACTGACTAAATCTGGCTATGCTGCAAGGTTCTGTGTTGCTGTACGTATGCATTAAGCAGGAACTTGTGTAAAAGCTGGCAGCAGAATAGTCTGAGCATGGAGTTTGGATGAAGTGTGCCACAGGGTTTGGGATGCAGCACCTGGTGAGGGCTGAGCCTGTTCCAGTAGAAGCTCAGCGGGATGTTCCCTTCAGTTCTTCATCTGGATGCCATAATGTGAAGCAGGAGAATGAACTCCTTCCTGGGGACCTTGTCCTCTGTGGTGAAGCAGACAGTGCAGAGCAGAAGTTTGGAGGAGTGAAATGTGGCCTGGCAGGGGAGCAGCACATCTTTGATGGCTTTTCTCTCCTAGCTCTTGCTCCTCTGTTTTGTTTGGGATAAGAAACAGGAGTTCCAGATCTTTATCTGACATATGTGCAACTGACTGGGAAAAGGGCAAGCAGGCATTCATTTCAAGGAGCAAGCAGGGATTGGAGGGGTTAGAGAGGGTGGAATAGAGGGGATAATGAAAACTATGAATGGGAATGAAAGTGCATCCTCACAAAGCTGGGATGAGCAGGGCCAGTTCTTGTGGGAAATAATATTAGGTAATTTGTGATATCCTAATTAATAAATTGTATCCAAGAAGTCCAAGAATCCCTGAAATAAAGATTGTCAGCCAAAAGGACAATTTGAGTGTTCTTGTTTTAGTACCATCTAAGACAGGAAAAAATGATGCCTCTAAGTGCTGCTATCATCTGCATAAACAATAGAAGTGAAGTGAAGCACAGCATGGACAACTCTAATTCTTGCAGTTTCCTAATATTGTGAACATGTGTGTCACCATAGGAGCTCGTGTGCAATTTGGGGTTTGTGATTGCAACAGATCATCACTGCGGTAGGAGAGTGAGAAGTGTTGCAGCTTTTGTCATTGCTTGTTGCAGTAACAAAGCATCATGTTTTTTTCAGGTGAAGACTTAAGTTGTGTTTAAAGTCCAGCAAAGCACATTTGCTTGGAAAACAGCAAATTAACTATAGGAGAAGGCCTTGTGCCCGGAGAGAATATATGTGTATGCAGGGTGTGGTCTGTCAAACCTCACTGCTGCTAGGTGGGCTTTAAGAAGTGTTCTCCCATCTCTTGTCAAGCATTGAATCAAGATACGCTTGGATTTGTGATAACAAATGCCTGCAGTGCTGTGAGTGCACAGCAAACCAAAATAATTTGAGGACAAGGTTATCAGGGTAAATGCAGAGGATTCAGCAGTAAGCTAGGAGCTATTTTAAAACGTTTGGCTGCAGCTCTCCTGTAAAGAGCAGTCAAAGCTGCAGACATGTCTGGCAGTCAGCAGCTCCACGTGTTCTTATGGTTCATGCTTTGTTGTACCAAGATCATTACTTGAAAATGCCGCTAGGTTTAGTGCTATTCTTGTTGAATTAAAATGCCTCCTCTCTGAGCATGTAGACACCTTAAAACCATTTCCCCAGCAATGCTGTGCATCTGGCTTTAGATCCATTGTGGGTAGGGGGTAGGAATGAATGTGAAATTACAGGATCAGATATCATTGTCACTACAATTTTTCTCTCTGAAAAAATGGATGGTGTAGTTCTGAAAGCTCAGTGTTATTTTGCCTGCCTTCTCCCTTAATTGTATTTTAAGCACATGTGTAGGATTGGAGGAGGATTTTTAGCTTTTATTTTTTCCATTTTATAGATGAAGAATTTGAAAAGAAAATAAAAAGATTGTATGATCCTATGGAAATATTTATGTCTGGGACTATGAGGCCATCTGAGCTGGCTGCCCAGGCAAGTTGTGCCATCTCCATCCCCATAAGTTTCCAAGGCTCCATTGGATGAATCCCTGAGCAGCATGGTGTGACCCCACTGCCCCTGCCTGGAGCAGGAGCTGAGCCAAGGGCCTCCCGATATCCCTTCCAGCCCATGGTCTTTTGCTCTGAAAAACAGTCTTCCTTTCTGCTCAGCTTTTAAAGCTCTTTTTTGTCCTCTGAATGTGGTTTCCTTGAGGCACCAGCTTTGTCCTCCTGGCATTTGTTTCACTGGATTTATCTTGATTGCTTTGTTGTCACAACCAATGCTGCAAATAAACCCTGCTTGAATTTTGCCAGGATATTTTTTGAGTGCATTCCTGCGCTTGTTCCTGTCCCCAGTTTTGTATGATTATGTTGACAGAAATGTTCATTGCGTTGCCAGTGGGATTGCATACATTCATGGTGCTCCCTCCTGCTCTGACCAAACCACAACAACGAAGCACGAGGGCTGGGCAGAAGCCAGATGAGATTTCTATTTAAAATAGAATCAACCAACAACTTCTTTTCAGCGTCTCACTGTAGGACTCTGTTGTTGGCTCGGGCTCTGCTGTCCCGAGGCTGATATCTGATTGAGTCAGACAGTTGTAAAATTGAATCCAGTGCTGGGTGGATTGCTGTTTTTCCCACATTTCTCATACATTTTCCTCCCTCACACCCTTTTCTAGCTTGCACTCGGTTTCCCATCTTTCAGATACGTTATAATACCACGGTATTGTTTTCTCCTATGGTACCCTAAAGCCTTAATCTTCTCTTTTGCAGTCACAGTGCAGCTTCAGGAATACAGGACAGTTTTCAAATTGGCAGCAGAAATACCTGTCCATTGCAGAAGTGTTACCTGGGTCTGGAGGAGCTGGTGCAGTTGCTCCTATCCATGAGCTGAGCAGTGAGTGGGACTCTAACATCCTCCTCTCTGTTCTGAGAGTTTCATTCTGCTATTGCTGTAAAACATCTAGGACTCAAAAGAAATCAGACCTGTGGCTCCTAGGTCAGCAAAGTTAATGAAAAGACATGAAGATTTCCTCCCTTGTTCACTTTTTATAGAGTCTGGAGTTTTTGAGTGTTTTGTTTGAAGTGAATCAGTGATTTATTGCATTGATTTCCAACTTTATTTAGCAAATTTTCAGCCTTTTGACTCAGAAATGTGGTGTATGATTTATTTGTTGGTTGCCAAAGGTGTCTGCTAGTTTGGGTAGGTCACCTGAATGATAGGATCACTGAGACTGAAAGAGACCACTGAGATCACTTAGGATGTTGGAGAGGTCATGCAGAAGGGCTGGAGGTGGGGTTAATCACAGAAAGCAAAGTAGGAAAAACTGAAAGAAATGAAAGAAAACCCTTTGTGTATGGTTTAGCTAGGCAAGAAAAGAGGCAGGTGACTGCCCCTTTTGTTTAAGGCAGAAAACACTGAACTGGGAAATAAATGTTTTATGGTATTACATACAAGCATCCACTTATAGAAATAAAGAGGTGAGGTTGAACCAAGGAGTGATTAGGAGGAGCACTGGGGGAAAGAATTTAACACCGAGGCTTATTAGATTATGGAACACTCTTCCCAAAGGATGTGGTTCAAGCTCCATTACTTGTCCCTTAAAATTAGGCTGGATAGAATAACAGAATGTATTGAGGGAACACTTGAGCATTGGTGGGGAATGAACACAGTTACCCAATCCATCTACTCATTTCTCTTGCTTCCGTGATTCATTTCCTGAAAAACTGGCTTCCAGAATGTGCTAATGACATCACAGCTTCAGACTCCATGGACACGTTTGTGCTTCTGGGTAACCATGCAGCTTTCAGAGGGAGTTTACTGGGAGACTGAGCAAGTCGGGGCTCTGTGCTGGTGTCACTGGGATGCATCCTGAACCACCACCATGCACACAGAGCTGGGCTGTGTTGTTGGAGGGTGGTGGTCAGAAGTATGGCAGCAGAAGAATTTCTGTTTCAGAAATCACCGCCTACTGCTTTTCTTGGCAGCCAAGGGTAAGAAAGGCTTGTCTCCTCAGAAGCCAGTCGTATTGATTCTGTTACAGTGATTTGATGGGAGGAGAATAACTTACAGCGTTCCCTTAAAGTGCAGTGTAATTAGGTCCGCTTCTTCAGTCTGGGCTTTTTGGTTATGTACATGCCAGAGTCTCTGTTCCTTGTGAGCTTAATCTTGCTTAGGAATGGAATACTTTGTCTGCAAGCTCATTAACCATATAAAAATAATTCCTTGTTTCTTTTCTTTCATCTTTGTACTTCCTTACTGTTCTGAGTCCAAAAACTTGTAATGGGACTTCTTTAAAAGCAGTATAGTTGTGATTCTGGTGGTCATTCAGTATACTTAGTGCTCCTCACAATTAGCTCATGAAGACCAATCTGTTTGAAGGTGTGATCCTAAAACACAGAACAACTTTGACTTGGGATATAATATGAATTCCATCTTCAAGCTGAAGTTGCCTCACTGCTCCAGCCTCTCCCATCTGATTCCATGGATCGCTTTTTCCTCTCCCATTCGTTATTACATAACATCCCCGTGGCAACTTGAGAGATGGCTTACATGGAAAAGTAATCGGAGGAAAAGTATTGATGTATTTTTAGTTTTCTTCTAGCACAATGTAGCAGCTGGAAACCAGGAGGAGAGCCAGCACAGTGTGAGCTGCCAGCTCTCCGTGGGCCACCAGAAAGTGTTCATCTCACCACAGTGTGAGAAGCATTGGATTGACTTGAGAAATGTGACACATCATAAGCATTAAAAAGAAAGAAAAAAAACTTCTCAAGTTCCCAGAGCTGCTGCTTGGTCATAATAGGAGTTAAGTCTTAACGGTAATGGTTTTGGATAGCGCTTGATTTGCTGGTTGTGAAAGAAGCACGTGATGCTATCAAACAGGAGTAGAGAAAACCACTTGTGCTTTAGTTCTGTGTAATTTAGTGCTCTCCTTTGTTGTAACGTTGAACAATTAATTTTCTGTATGCTGACAGTTCCATAAATGGAGAAGCAAAGCACAGAGCTAGCTTAATTTGCAGATTCCTTAAAACACGGGGTTAGTGAGAACCACAGAATGACTTGGGTTGGAAGTCCTCGGTTCCAACCTCCCACCAGAGCAGGTTGCCCAGAGTCTCATCCAACCCCAGCCTGGCCTTGAGCACCTCCAGGGATGGGGCATCCAGTTGTGTTCCACCTATTTGAGTAGGGACAGCTGTGAACCTCACCCATTTCTCTTTGCTTTTGCCTACCAGAGACCAGAGTGTTAGGCTGAGGTTTCTGCCTCATTCTGCCTACATTAAATAATGGTCTGGTGAAAGACAGTTCCCTTTAGATGAATGTGTCCTTGCTTCATTTTGCCATTAATGTTGTTCCGCAGGCTGTCAAACTCAATTACAACTCTGGGGTTGTTTTCATGGCTCTCAACAGTGTTTCTCTGCATCCTAGAGCAGACTTTGGATTCTCTATTGCAAAGAAATGTACTTTGCTCTTAAAGTGAATTTTGTTTATTTTAGTTCGAACAGATGGAAATATCTACAGCTGAATGATGTGAAATGATATTAGACAGCTTTGAAGGTAGGAGATGATTTTAGGATTTTGGAAGAGGTCAGCATTCCAATCTTGTTGCTCTAGCAAGTAATTTAGTGAAAACTTGGTGGCATCTGAAATAGTGGACCACTAGTGTTTGCTGCACTTGCTGTGTCTTATGCAGAATAGTATGGGTAGGGAAAGCAGTTGTGGTGTGCAGTTGTGTGGAACAGAAGGGAAAATGGATCTGCTCATTCTAGTTTCAAAGCAAGAAACAACATGTTCCCTCTCCAAGTTCCATTGTTTTTTTGTTTTTTGTTTGTGTTTTTTTCCCCAGACATAATTGGCAGAATGTTTATATTGCTTTAATTGATTAATAATAATAATAATTTGATGGTGTGATTCCCTGTGGAAATGAGTAAGCAAAGCTGTATTAGAGAATAGCAATTAAAAATCGATATTTTGCAGCTAACAGGACATTGTATAGATGAGAAGTGCCCTAACTGCAGAACTGTTGAAGAGTGTATTAAGATTGTTAACTTCATCAGGACTGTAACTGACACAAGAAGGGCTGGTTTTGGTAGCATGGAGTTTTGTTAGTGCTTGCAGAGCTCCAGAAGCAGGTTGGACCATCGTGCTGTGGTGGTAGGTCTGCACCCTGTCATCCTTTTCACAGTACAGTTGTAATGCTGAGAATTGTGGCTTATCTTGGCCTGTGAGAACATAGAGAATAAAATGCAAAACACTGGCTGTGACGTGTCTCTTCCCAACACTTTGTTTAGCACAGCAATGCGGTGGTCATGAACAAAAGCATTAATTTCCTTACTATCAGTGGGGACACCAACCAACACATGGCACCCAGTTTGATGTTGCATTTTGGAGCTGAAATGAATGTTATGCACACAATAGCATGGGACTGATTTTTCTGGAGGAATGCCCTTGCCAGCAAGAGGCAGAACTCCAAGAGGTCACTCGGGTTGTGTATCAATGTGCAAATTCCTCATGGACATAATCAGCTCATTCTCTGTGATGGGAGACTCAAGCTACTGATCAGTACTTGGACCAACTCTCTATATACCTAAATGCTGAAGAAAGGTGTAGGAATGTCAGAGGTGGAGTCCCCATCCCTGGAGGTGTCCCATAACCATGGAGATGTGGCATGTGGTCAGTGGGCATGGTGGGGTGGGTTGGCGTTGGACTTGGGGAGCTTAAAGTTCTTCACCATCCTTAATGATTCTACAACCCTATGACCTGGAAAGCTAGCTTGATGGTCAGTGACTTTATTCCGATTTGAGAGCAGTGGATCACAAACACAATGATAAGTTATTAAAGTAACATGAAATTTTTGTTATGGAGGTTCTAATCATCGCTCTTTTTTATTGCAAGAAGACCTTCAAGCTACTCAACACTGGATGTCATCGGTTCCTTTGCCTTTGATGTGGCGCTAATTGCCTTGTCACAGTGCTGATGAAGGGAGTGTTGGTTTATTACAAAACCTGACTGTATGATTATGTTTGAAGAAAAATCTGGTTTGACTTCCAAAACTTTGTAGGGCTGGGAATGTGTTAGATTCCAGTAATTGACAACACCATGTGTATGTTTTGCATTCTGATAGCTTGCAGGTTTGGGTCCTATGCAACACAAATCTGTCAGATTAGAATACTGAACTAAATTAGAAAACTAAACCTCCTTAATCTTTCTTTCCTTAAGAAACTGTGTTATTATTAACTTTGACTTCGGACATGAATTAAAAAATAAGAATTTTGAAGTTGAGTTTCTTCTTACTGTGCTGTATAATTAAAGATTTTGGCCTTAAAGATTTTGGCTCTGTCTATTTGATGAAATGATCAGAATCTGCCTTAGATTTCCAGGGTACACTCAAAGCCACTCAGCGCTCAGCAGGCATTAAGGGACGAGGATGCTTATCTATATAAAGAGGAGAGCATTCTAACAGTTAGAAAGCAAATAACAGAGCTGCTGTGGGATGATCAGTTCAAGTTGCTGTTGATGATGGTTTTTGACCCCAAGAAGTTTATTATTTGCTGTTACGTTGTCTACCCACAACTAATGAGCAGCAGTGATATTATCTACTGGACTGTGGATGTTGAAGCAGCATTGGCATTTGTTACCTTGCTTTGCCTAAAATACACCAAGGTTATCAAAATTAGAATACAGAATAAAAACACTGCAGCACGGAGCACGTCTGTTTATTCAAGCAGCCATGTGCAAGCTCCTTATTCTCTCTCAATACATTAGCATTACAAGGGATACTACATGAATCCTTCAGCCAGTATCTGCTCTGTGTTTCATGTTCACCCTTTATTTCCTTTCTGTGTGCTTTTTTCTTATCTCCCTATGGCTTAATTTTCTCTTGTTTCTCATGAAATTCTCATTTTTAGAAATCATGTCTTCATACATGTGCAGAGGCGAATTGCTTTTCTCCTTTTCCACGTCCCTGTGTGTTAGAAAATTCCCTTCTCTCCAAAGGAGCATTCTTCATTAAAATAAGAGCATGCATTCTGTTGTCTAACTGGATTCTGTTTTTTCTCTGCAGCTGGCCTGTGGGCAGTCTTCACCTTGGGCGGAGTGGGGAGTAAGGCAACACCACAGCTGGAGCAGTGCTCCCCATTGGCTAACCAAAGCCTGCTGCTGCTGCTGGTCCTGGCCAACCTGACTGATGCTCCAGACACCCCGAACCCCTACAGGCAGGCAATTATGTCATTCAAGAACACACAAGGTTTGTATCTGATGGGACAAGGTGAAATGATTAAAAAGGGGGAAGAGTTAGACTGGAAATAAGGAAGGAATTCTTTACAGGAAGGGCAGGGAGGTGCTGGTTGCCTGGAGGGGTGGTGATGCCCCATTCCTGGAAACAGTGGAAAGGGCTTTGAGCACCTGCTGGAGCTGCAGGTGGACAGACTGTCCCTGTGCACTGCAGAGAGTAGGACCTGATGGCCTGTAAGGGTCCCTTCCAACTCAAACCATTCTGTGATTCACTGATCCTGTGATCTGTTCTTATTTCTAAGCATGAACTGATGAAAATGAAGCTTTTTGGAGACTCTCTTTCCAAAACCTGTTTTCTCTCCATCAAGCCCATGTAATAGGACACCTTCCTCTGGGAATTGTGATGAGCAATGGGCTCCATGGTGCTGAAACTCATGGAAGGGACAGAGGAAGAGAGTACTTTTTCCTTCAGACTTGATGAATTCAAGAAAGCTTCATAATTTTAGTAGACATAAATAAAGCTGTCTTCCAAGTAAACTGGTTATCCAAGAGACTGCAGGAGTTCTCTGAAGATTTATAGCGCTTGGAGAAATCCTGGTTAGCTGGCATCATGTCCCTTAGAGCTGTGATGAGCTATTGCATTGCTAATTGTGTCATTCTTTGTTGAAAGTAGCGTGAAAACCCCTTTTTTCTTTAGATGTGAATGTTTATAGAATGACATTGTTTCCATTAAACTTGTTTCCACTAGCAGTATTCATATAATTGAGCTTAAATTTGGTTCTTGAGAACACTGAGTGGGACTGGAAAAAGGAGAATGGCATAAAAAAAGTCTAGTTATGGTCATAATGATTCATAGGATGCGATTTTAATGTGAAAACTGGCTTTTAGCAGTGTTGAGAATGTTGTAGAAAACTTTGCCAAGTGTTTGCACTGGAAAGCAAGGGGTGGTGGGGCAGCCACACTGCAGTGGGTGTAATGTTGGTGATCAACCTCTGAAGGTACAGAAATGCATCCTAAAAACCTGCTCTGTCCACCAGTGAGTGTGCAGCAGTAGTGTTGTTGTCACACTTATAGCACAGCTTCCCTAAGTTAATGCGTTTTTAATAAGCAATGAACAATTCAGAAATCTGTAGTTTGTTGTTGTGGGAACTGAGGAATTTTAGTTAAACTCTTCAAGCTTGGACATCTTGTTTATAGAAGCAGGGCAGTTTTTAAGTCCAGACTTGTAGGATACTTGAGTATTTCAATTGCTGTTGTTCCCAGGGTATCCACAAAATTACTGCAGTTTTTCCATATGGTGAGCTTGTTGATGTGCTCAGTAAGGATAGCCCTTGTGTCCAGTTGCCAAGACACAGAAATAAGTAATTCAGCTCCCAAAGGCAATCTCATCCGCCTCCATGTGTCCACCACGGATGCTGCCTGTTTGGAATGGTTCTTTGGGCAGAACTGGGCAGTTTCCGTAGAGGTTTTTGAGAGTTGAGAAATGTTCTTCTGCTTCAGTGGAACAAGCTCTGCACTCTCAGAGGTGTTTTGTGAAACAGGTGAGGGCACAGTCTGACATGGGGAGGCTGAGCAAGGATGAGAAGCGGGCACTTGGCATGCTGTGCACTGACTGTCGTGCTTGCTTCTTCCATTTCCTCTGGAAATTCCTAGAGTTTAGAGACGTGTGTCGGAAGATTTTGTTGAAGCTGGTAAAACTTCAGGAGAAAAGGTTCTCTGAGCAGAAATCTGTTCTGTTCTCACTTTCATCTCTGCCATAACTCATATTGTGAGCATGCATAAAGTGCTGCTAGTCTGGGTTGTTAAGTGTATGGAAGGAGGCTTCATCAGCACCATGTAAGGTTGTAAGACTCGTGGATGCTTTTGGTTACCTCCTTTTTGTGGTGCCCGCATACAATACTCCATCCAGAGGTTTAAAAAATTAAAAGCTATCCAGATGGCCAATGTATTTGCTAAGGATTATTTTGTATTTTCCTGTTTCAGACAGCAGCGCTTTCTCGTCATCACATCCCCACGTTTTCCAGATTAATTTTAACAGCTTGTACACGGCTTTGTGTGAGCAGCAGAAGTCTGATCAAGCAACCCTTCTGCTCTACATGCTTCTGCACCAGAATGGCAACGTACGGACATACGTGTTGGCACGGACAGACATAGAGAACCTTGTAAGTACTGTTCTGCACACCCTGAGGTCCCATCACCAACCATGTCCCTTAGTGCCAGTTCTATACCACATCACACTACCTGCAAGGATGGGGACTGCACTTCTCTCTGAGCAGCCTGCTCACACCACTGGCAGATCATATTGTGTTAACTTGCTTTTCAGATGTTCAGGACAAAAATTGCATGAATTTATCATGTGTATATGTGGATAATAGTTAGCAAAATGAACTGTGACATGTTTGACGGGCCAGATGGCTCGCACGATTAACCTAAAGCTGAAACTCCTCAAGGAATACCTAGCAGACTTTATGGAAGTGCAACTTCTTAGCTGCTTCAATAGGATTGTGCTTCACAGCTGATGTAACAGACACCTGGTGCAGTTCTTGTAGGTTATAAATTAGCTGATGCTTCCTGGTGCACTTAGTAATGTCACAAACCACTTCAACAAATCTTACTTATTAAAAAGCATTCCTCTAATAAGATAATGGCTGTCTGGGGGAATAGGTAACAGAATAGAGAACCTTTTCCATTACAGTATTTGAAGTCCTGCCAGATAATTGTATCCTGTGCCTGTTTGATGGCAGATATGGAATGGGTTTGGGCTGAGTCCAAGTTCTGCCACTAAAATCAGAGTTGTTAGAGGCTGCTATTGGTAAACTCAGGACAGGATGGTTGATATTGAATTGATGATTTGAAACTGAACTCCTCTGTAGTGTGCTGCACATTGTTTAGGTGTGACTTCAGTCACTTTGTATAAATCCTGTGAAGAATATTTGGTGTCCTGTGCTATTGGTATGTGGTATGATGGGTTTCACAGTGGCTAAGCTTATCAGTTTATTGTTAGAGAAACAAAGTTTAGGTGTAAGCACTGTTTTATATTTGATATATTTTAAAGCTTCAAGAAGATACATGAGATCCATGCATTACAACAGCTGGGATGCAGGGACGCAGACTCTCTGCCATGTGGGATGTCATCGTATGTTATCAGCTTTGTTTCCTTCCCATCTCCAAAAATGAGAAAACCACAGAAATATCCATCAATTTTAAACACTTCTCAGTGTTGTCATCTCTGCTAGAAAGCATTACTGTAATGTGAACAATGTCCATGGTTTTTAGTACCAAAATATGAGGCTGATTGCTCTGTCTCAAGATATCCTGTCCTTCATTTATTTAACCCTTGGTTCATCCTGGTGCTTTTACTTGTCATTGCTAATACACTGCTGACATCTTCTTGTGATCTTCTTGTTTTCATTGGGCTTGTATGTAGGGATGAGCTGCAGCAGGCAGCGAAGAAGAGCAGTCTCAGCTGCTTTATAGGATGTGCTGAGCCAGGCACAAAGAGGGATGGGAGCGAGGAGTTAATGGACAGCAAATCTATGGTCTCCCAGTTACAACCCTCATTTTGTAAATTAGACGAAGGGGCAGGAGTGCGGGGCTGCTTCCGTATATGGCTACGGTAAGGCTCCTTGCTGCCACACTCCATGAAATAATCACAGGCTATTGGAAGATGGAGAGAGTGCACAGAAACAGTTTTTTGCTTAAAAAAAACAACCCCACACACCCAGACACAAACCAGCAGAACTGTGAGGGCTTGCTGTGGGGTACTCAGAAAGAGAGCTGTGCTGTGTTAGCCAGAAAGCTGTCTGAGCACTGTGTGGATGCATCAGTGTCTTTACAGGGAAAATGTTGTCCAGGAAGGACTCAGCCTGCTGGGAGGCACGGTAAGGACGAAGCCTGGAAGGTGAATCCCACAGCATAGAAAGATGGGAGGAAAACAAACTAATTCAGAGGTGAAAGTTGCTGACAAAGCAGTGATCCCCTTGAGCCAAGGTTGGATGACTTCTTGGAGGACCATGGTGTTATCAGGCACAAACCAGTGGGTGAAGTGCACAGGGCTGTGATACGAGAGATCCGGTCAGTGTTCAGCTGAACTCTCATCTAAATTTGAGGGATCTGGGGGTTTGTGCTGTTGCACTTCCTTCAATGCCTCACAGTGTGTGATGTCTTTCTCCTCTTTTTCTTTGTACAATTCTTTCTGGGCTTGGCACTGAGGAAGCATCACTAACAGATGTTCTCTGGCATTTCCTAGGATTTTTAAGATATGTTTGCATTTCTGAAACATCAGTTTAATTTGTAAGTTGAGTCAGTTGTTTCTAACTGGTATAGTAAATTGTTTCAGCTTGTTTCTTGACTGCCATGTGAATCTGCCTCTGTCATTTTTGTGAAAATACCTTTGTTTTCTCTCTATCTTGTGCAATGTATCTTCTTTCCTCTTGTAGTCTGTTTGGTAGAATGTAATAGAACATTTGTGTGTCTTCCATAACTTATAGCATGTCAGTGCACATAATTCCATGAAATACTTGCTATTAGAGATGTTTGTGTCTGGAAATCACCCACATTGTTAAAAGTATTTGCAAAGATTCTCCAGGAAATGGTGACACTGATGAAATAGGGGGCAATTAGCTCATTTCTTCATAAGCAGAGTAGCATGGTTTGTGGATGGGAGAATGTTGAGCCTTTTCTTGTTGGCAGGAACACGTACAGCTTCAAGTGTCTGCTTTTACCTGCCCTTTGCTTGGGGGATTAAGAGGGGTTAGTGGTGGCTGTGTCTTGCTGGTTAAAAGCTGCTCCTCATGGAACAGCATTAGTAGTAATCCAGTAATGATAGTCAAATGATTCTGAATTAAAGGGCCTGCAGAACAAGTAGTGGTTGTGGCATGCTTTTTTACAGTTTCACTCAGAAATCATTCATTGGAGGGTATGACTGGAAGGTCAAAAGCTTTGGAATAAGGAGTTGCATCATTGTATTTTTTCATCAAAAAAATGAACCAAATAAATAAGAAGCAAAACGCTTATTTGCATGGCTATTCCTGGATGTAGCCTTCATCTGTTTGGAAGAATGGGATGTGGGAGTTTTCTGTTAACTGCAACTGCTGGTGTGTATTGCTAGTGTGTACAGACACACACCAAGCGTGTCTAAATGGGATCGGCACAATGCTTGACTACAACATGCCCGTGCATAAGAAGATAGATACTGAGTTTTAATGCACATGTGTGACATAAACTTTGTGATTTAATGTATGTCAATACCATAAAAATGTAGAAGTGTATTTTGGTTACAAATCTAGAAAAATTATAGTGTAACTAAAATTATAATTTCTTCTTGCATTGTAACTATTTTAAATCCTTTCTACTTAAATGGTGTCTTATAGAATCATAGAATGTCCTGTGGTGGGAGATAATCCATAAGGATCATTAAGTCCAACTCTTGGCTCTACACAGAAATCAGACCATATGGCTGAGAGCTTGTTGAATACTTCTTGTTTTCAGAACTTGTCCTAAAGGAATGTACACCTCAGTGTATCAGTGTACAAAGGAAAAAGTGCTGGTGGGATTTATGAACTGGATGCATTTGTTTGGTTTTCACTTGGAAATGGCAGGTAGTTGGACATTTGATTCTGTGATTCGCCTCTTTCAGTTTGGTCCAGTAGTTAGAACATGAGAAGTTGTCTCACTCGTTACTTTTGTGTATTGTTTCGTCCTGTATGTGACTCACCATAATGCTTGGACTTGGAAATGGTGTTGAGCTTATGCAGGTCATTAAAATATTTCATTTGGGAGTAGCTTGAGCAGTGGGCTGATGGAGCGACGTTTGTATCCCCTCTCGATGTGGCTGTGAAGGGTTTGGAATACAGTTCTATGGGGAGTGCTTAGGGGAGTGGGACTGTTCAGTCTGGAGAAGCGGAGGGTCCCTGTAGATCCCTGCAGGGAGGTTGTGATGAGGTGGGTATCGGCCTCTTCTCCTGGGTAACAACAATGGGAATAAAGATAATGGCCTCAGGTTTCACAATGGTAGGTTCAGGTTGGGTATTAGGAACAATTTCTTCTCCCAAAGAGCAGTGATGCAGTGGCACAGCTGCACAGGGAGTTGTGGGGGTCCCTGACCCTGGAGGTGCTGTGGAGATGTGGCACATGGGGATGTGGTCAGTGGGCATGGTGGGATGAGTTGGGGTTGGACTTGGGGGACCTTGGAGATCTACTCCAACCATCAAGATATTGTGATTCTCTTCTATCCAAAGAAAAAGGGTTTTGCTACACACCAAACAAGTACTCCAGGAAAACACAGTCTATACTTTGAGGACCTATACTCATTAATACAGAAAGATTGCCTCCAGTTTTAACTGAATAGAGATGTTTGGGAAGAATCCTTTGACTATATGAAGGAAAGAAGTTTGCAATGCGTAAATATTTTTTTATCTACTTTTGCTGCTGTATTGCCTTGCCCCTGGCTAAAGCATCTGTCAGAAGGTTTTGTGGCTTGCAGCACTTAGCTAAGCCTTATAGGTTTTGATAGAAACTGTGTTGTGTGTTTAATATGTTCCAACTGTTTTGGGACTTGTTGACTGAACAGAACATTCTGGTAACTTCAGAGGCTTATGCAGCGCTCGGCGCTCTGGCCTTGCACCAGAATAGGTTTCACATGATTTATCCTGCTTCACTGGACTTGTTTTGAACAACAGAAGTCTGTAGGTGTCTAGAATCTTCTTGGACACCATTCTGCATCTCATTCACTATCTTGGAATTGGGAGTTGTCTCCAGTTCCTTTTTCCAGGGTATTTTTGCAGTGTGGGGAAGCCACGTACTGAGCTAGTGGAAAGCTAATTTCCAGTTGGTAAGACGACAGAGTTTGCATCTGGATTAGCTTTAGCCTAGCATTCAGGTATGCTTGCAGTTGCGATTTGTTTTCATTATTACTGCAAGACTTTGGCTGAAGCTGTTCATCCTGGTGGAAATGTTGCAAGACCTTGGGCTGAACTCTCAACAGAACGTCAGTTCTCGTTGGCTGCACACTGTCTAAAATGGGAAAAACAGGCCTTTGCTAGTCGTAACCCAACCCAAACTGGTTCTTGTCTGGCTTATCTCCACACACCAAAATGGGATCTGAATTTCGGGTCACCTCAGCTCCAATATGCCTGGCTGTGTTTGATGAGGAAAGTTATTTCGGACCAGGCTATGCTAGCAGAAGAAGTTAGAAACAACTGTTTCCCTGTTTGTACTCCTGAAAATCTTATTTTCCCATGGTCTAGAAGGGAACTCAGGCCTTCAGAGCCTATGATAAGTACTATGGCTGGAAATGTAATTTATTAGAAGTTGGAATGCTGTGTCTCACCACAAGAAAAATTTTGTATGGACTTCCTTGTGGAGACCAAGTTAGAAAGACTGAAGGTGTCTGGATGCGTCACTGTTCAGGAGTGGTTATTTCAAGAGGGAGAAATCACTGTGATTGTTGTTCAGGTTGGGCTGATTGTTGGGAGATTTGGAGTCTCCTCTTTTTATTGTCAGCTATTTGTAAGACTCATCTAATGCACACATTCCTCCTTCCCTAAAGGTTCTGCCAATTCTTGAAATTCTGTATCACGTTGAAGAAAGGAATTCACACCATGTCTACATGGCTCTCATCATTTTGTTGATCCTCACAGAGGATGATGGCTTCAACCGATCCATTCACGAAGTGGTGAGTTGCTGCTTTGGTAAATAAGTCTTGAGATCTAAAAATCGCTCCAGTCTTAATTTGTAATTGCAAGAGTGCAGTGACTGTGGAGTGAGGGACTGGAGGGGCTATAGAAGGAAGAGAGAAACAGAAAAGCTCTTTCTATTTCTCTTCAAAATCTTTGCTTAACTAGTCTGATGCAGCTGAGGGAGGGTCTTAGTTGGAGGTTTATTTTCCAAACAGTTGCTTCCTTACTTGGCATTTCTTTTCTGTCTTCCTGCTAGATTAATATCTATTCTATGTTGTCCATATAATATCATCCAAATGTTGACTCTCTGTGATGGGCCTTGACAATCTGTGCTGGAGAAGACCTTGGATAATAATGTTCTTGTTCCCAGATTCTAGCACTGTGATGATACAGATGTCTGCACTGATTATATTTAATTTTTTGACTGGGACATAGAAACTCTCTTTTGGGGTTATGTAAAATCAATGAAAGGCAAAAAGCTAGAAGCAACTGCTCTCAAGTAAATTCCTAGCCTCGATGGGAGGTAATTGGTGTTTTGTCTTAGTGCCAATGATCAGACCTTAATAATACATATGTTCTGAAATGTCAAGAGTTTCATATAGCTCTGTATGTCATAAATGGAGCTTGGTGAGGGCTTAGGGTACAGCAGACAATTCCACCCCTGCCTCAGTCTGTTTCCTCATTGTCCTTCATTCATTGGTTTACATGCAGTCTGTCAAAAATTCCTTGCTGGATAAGTAAAGTGGAAGATTTCCCTAATGCTGTTAATGAGGATCCAATTGTGGAATCAGAACTTAAATCAAATGTCCTTGTTCTGTTTATGCTTGCCATCACCACTAACACTGCCAATGCATTTGTAGTGTAATGTGGATGTTATTTTACTACTTCCGTTTCAATTACTAAAATATCTGGTTCCTTTTACCCTGCACTGATTTGCTCAACCGTGCCTTTTCCTTTTTCTACTGGCTTGTTCATTCAATCTGTTTTACTTCAGAATCTGACTGCTTCTCTTGTATTCCATGGCTTTTTGTCTCTACTACTCCCTCCACATGCCTGCTGAGTGGCATCCTTTCAGCCACAGTGCCAAGTGCCAAGGGTCTGCTAGTTCTGCAGATTGGTGTGGGTGGCTGTGAGCTGGATTTGTGTCTTGGTGAGCTTCTTTGTCACCCTTCTTAAGAATAAGGTGTGAAAATGAAAATATTGGGCATAAAAAGCCTATGAAGCACTGTGACACTGCTGAGGGCAGCTGTGGAATAGTATTAATTCTTTCAGTGGTTCTCCTCTATTTCTTAATATTCATTTTCTTACCTTAGTCACCTAGTGACTGAGCTGCTATTCCGGAAGTTCAGTGTAATGGAAGTATCTAGTCTCCTGCTTTCCTAAAAAGTAACTCCACATCTCCTAAAGTCCAATGGGGTATCATAGAAGGAGAAAATATTGTGAATGGAACTGGGAAACTGTATGTACAGTTGTCAAATGTGAACATCAAGTTACACAAGCAGAATGAACTCTCACTCACTGCAAAGACTGCTCAAATGTTAACAACTACAGCATGAAATTTTTGCATCTCTTGGCTGAAGAATAAAAATAGAAGAATTTGATGTATTTTAGTTCAACCTGGTTTTCTCTCTGCTGCTACGTATCTTGTGTAATGTTCTTATAAATACCCTTACATGCTATTTTACTTTCACCCTCTTTATTCATTGATTTCTAAGATTAATTTTAGTAAACCCAATTTTATACGTCTTGTGATTATACAAACTAGTAGAGAGCTCAGGAAACCACAGAGATTCTTTTTAACTGCTGAAGCATTTGTCTTTAAATTAATTCTGGTCTTAACTGCTGGAAATCATGATCCAAACCATCAGTCCCACCATGGCTTCATGAAGTTGGGGCCCTGGAACCACGGAGAGCTCCATTTCTTTCATTAATAATAACTGAGTAAAGAGGTAAATGCAAGAATTCCCAAAAGGGATGTGCATCAGTGATTTTTCTTTCCTGATTTATGAAACTGTAGATAAAAAAGATCAGATGTTGTAAAGTACAACTTAACTGTTTTTAAGTTTATTCTGCTAAGAAACAGTTCTCAAGCCAGTCAATGGGAAAACAAGAATCTTAGTGCTCAGGATGCAGAGAATTGAGTTCCTGTTCTTTTGGTCCCTGTCTTCCGCATGGTGTTCAAAAGAGCATTTGATCAGAACCTCTGTGTTTTTTGTCTTGCAAGCCGAAGAGTTTGTTTCAAGTGTGGCACTGTTTTCATGTGGATGATTTTGAAATTTGAAATACTTTCACATTTCATTCTTCAGGAACCAGTTGCTTTTGCTTTATGAGATTACAATCCATGTCTAGAATAAGGCCTGTAGAAGTATTTTTTTTGTTTTTTTTCTTCTTGGGTTTTGCTTTCAAACCTACAGACTGTGGGTTTTGGTAAAGCATGCATGGAATTATGTCTTGAATATTTAGTGTTACTGTCAGTAGGATCCAGCCAATAATGAAAGATATCCCTTGGAGCCAAGAGAACCTACATCTTTAGGATCCAAGGGCAGAAGGTGGTGTATTTCAGGGAGTGCAGCACAGAACAGTTGAACTCTAAACTCTCAGTTCTCAATACCAAGAACTTTTATTCCTATGGTGTTTGAGTGCCTTTTGGATCTTCAATAAAGGCATAGCACTGATGATCTATCAGGCATCACAGACAGCAGTAAAAATCTCTTGTTCAGTTCATGGGGCTTGGTGGAAGGAACGTACTCTGTCTATGTGTTAAACTTACTGCAAGAACTAAGGCTGCTGACTAGAAAATAAATTGTGCAAGATGCATGCTGTCTATACATCCTGCTTGAAAGATATCTAAAAACTAATGATTGCACGATGTAAATCTCAGCTGTGCACACTGCACGTGTTTTTCAGTAGGAGAAGATGGTTAGTAACCATGTACACAAGGATTAGGATTTGTTGGTTTTGTTTTAATGCAGCAAGTTGGTACAGCTGTAAGGTTATTCACTGGATCTTTGCCTGGTCCAATTAGTAAATGCACATCTTCTGTTGGTTGCGTATCAGAAAGTGGTGGTGGGATGGAACTGGCAAGGTAGGTGAACTGAAAACCAGGGTAAATAACTTCAAGTACTGAGAAGTATCAGCTGTGAGATAGCTGGCCTGCTGGAAGGTGGGTTGCTCGACTCGTTTACAACAGGAGTAAATAAAGATTTTCACTACAGGCTGTAAAGACCAATGTTACTTTGGCAATAATATGGGATAACTCCTTTCCAGTTCTTGTACAGTTCTATGATTCATAACTTCCATAGTAGTTTTAAAACCAAGTCAGTATTCAAATGTGTTCATTATGTGTAATACTGCAGGGAAACATCAGCCGGTGTTAATAACTGATGATTTGGGTTTCACAGATAAGGGTATTTTCTGTTTGTAGGCTCCAGCACATCCTCTCTTTGAATCCTCTGTAAAACACCTTTGCATTGGTTTGTTCCTTGTCAAAATACATCTCTTTGCAAATACACCAGCTGAATATAAAAGTACTTCAGTATGGTTTGAGCAGATCCAGGTTCTGGGCTGAACTGGAGAAGTTACTGGGTTAATGGAACAGGATGAAGGACAACCATTCTTATCAGTCATCCAAATAAGGGATGAGAAGGAGGAATACAGTCAGAAGTTTGTAGAGGAACTTGCCTGTGTTTTTAGGTTATTTCTCATTTACTATTTTTTATCATTTCTTGAAGGCAGGATTTTTTTGGTATCTGCTTAACAATGCTACTCCAGTTGGTTGCTCATAATTCTGGGAAGAATTCTGAGAAGAACTGTGTTAATTCTCCTCTTGTAATAAGCTCTCAAGCAGTGGTAAACTTCAATAGTGAAAAGCACAGGAAGGTGTGAAGCTCGGACCAGATTTACAAGGCCATCAGCTGGTTGAAGGGAAAAGAGAATCCGGAGACCTTCATGTGTTCTTGTTCAGGCCTAGATGCTGAACAGCTTTTTTCTTCTTTTCAGATATTGAAAAATATCACTTGGTATGCTGAGCGTGTCCTAACAGAGATCTCACTTGGGAGTCTCCTGATACTCGTCGTGATAAGAACCATCCAGTACAACATGACGCGGACAAGGGTAAGAGTTACTTCGAGTGCTTATGTACAGGGTGAGCTTTTCTAAGTTCAATGCAGGATTTCGGTCTCAAACAGGATGTGGGATTTCTCTTCCTTCTGTTGCAGTGAGTTGGCATTGGAAGTTGTAGGAGGGAAGGAAGTGGGAAGAACAACCATCTTAGCAGAACACAGTGTTAGATGGCTCTAACCTTGTAGGACGTTTTCTGTATTATTCAATTCATTGAGTAGGACTCTCTGAATTCTTAATTTAAGCACAGAACTGTTTATCAGCTGAGAAGAAAAAATTCCTTTGTCTAATGGGGAAAAGTGATTGCTTACTGGTTCTTTGCCTCTACTCCATTACTCAGAAGCGGGCGGTTCAGTTCTATGTATAGTCAGCATTCTTATGATGTAGGACAGCCACTGGGCCAGCAGGGCATTTTGATTATAGTATCTGGAGTCTGTAACACTCAAATGTAAATGTATATTTTAGATCAGAGTAGGGAAAATAAATCCCTTATAGGTGTAATTAAACACTGATGTGTAGAGGCTGGTCATGCTGATGGCTCAAAACAATGTATGAATTCTTGCCAAATTTGAATATACTGAATAATATTATGTTATTAATAGTACCACAGCAAGTCATATGTGGGTTCAAGATTTATTTTTTTTCTCTTTTGAGCAATGGCTCAGTCTGTGTTTACTCGCCTGCAGCCAAATTCCATTGGTAGTGATGGTTCCCATCTGACTGAGGGCTCTGAAGTTGGGTTCTGTGAAAACCCTTGGCTTTGATAGGGCCAACACTTAAGTGCTCCTCTGGACAAATGGCTTCTGGAATTCTAAAAGGGGTGCAGAAATGTTAAGTGTCACGGAATAATAGTTGTAGTAGTACTATTGTATAGTAATAGTATCACATATTAACATTAAGTAATAATAGTAGCACAGTAGGGCATATGGAATGTTTTGAGGGAATTAGTAGAGAACTGAGATACAAAGCAGGAAATGTTAAGATAAGGCTACAAAATGGAGAGAGATAAAGAAGAAGAAGAATGTATTTCACTATTTATTTCCCATGAGATGTTTTGTAAATGAATTTGCTAAGGATATGTAGGCATACTCGTATAGATGTGTAACTACACCCTGATCACTCTTACAAGCCTTATATCTAAAGAAAAAGCATATAAAACATCACTGCATGTATGCACTTTGTCATTCTCATGTGAGCCTTTGACCATGGCCTTTGAAACAATGGATGTCAGTCCTCTGAGTGGTTTCCTGCAGCAGATGTCACCGTATGTAAAAAGGACAGTTTGATGTGTTGTTTTTTCTCCTTTCTTTCTGGCAGGACAAATACCTGCACACCAACTGCCTGGCAGCCCTAGCCAATATGTCAGCACAGTTCCGCTCACTGCATCAGTACGCTGCGCAGAGAATCATCAGGTAAATATGAAACTTCTGAAGCAAACCTCTTCTTAAACCTCTCCTTCAAACTTTGCTGAATCCCAAGAGCAGAAGGGCTTGAATTTTCTATGCCGTAATGATGGTGATCTTAATAACTGAAATAATAACTGAATAACTGAAGAATAGCACTACTAATTTTTCTTTTTCTTTGGTTCTGTTCTGAATGCATATAAGTGTATCTCTACCTGAGTAACTCCTGCTTTTGTTTCTCATAACACAAAGCTCAGTAGCAGCCTTAAAGCTCAAAGGTTATCACGAATTTCTGTAAGTTACACTTCTTTTAGTCATGCATCACATTATAGGAATGCATTCTGCTGGCAATCAAGTGCTATGCAAACTTGATTTGCAGCGTGCTTTATTTCTTCCTGCACATTTGATCAAAGATTTATTTATTAAGTCAGACAGAACGTGTTGATTATTTTGTGCTGAAACTATGGACAATAAACCCTTCATGATACCTCTCACATGCTCTGCTTCGAGAGCAGGGCCATAGCTGGGGAGGGAGGTACTGGAGTTGGTTCTTCCCATTTTTGCTGTGCTCCAGACCCTTTGTGAAGGGAGGTATCACACATGGGGCATCCTGCTCATTCTGGCAGCCAGCCCTGCTCCGTGCTCCAGGGGAAATTGGGAAGGTCCTTATGAATGCAATCTGGAATAAACTTCTGTAGTGCTTGTCAGTGCAGAGAGCATGCCAGAAATAAGTGAATGATAACTGCGTGCCTGTATGCTTTGTAAAGGACTTGGTTAACAGAAAACACAGCTCATTCTTAAAGCTCTCTAGTTTGGACTTAATTCACTCCTAGTCCCTTCTCTTTATGAAATGCTTGTTTGTGAAAGTATCAACTGCTCGTCAGTGTGAATGCTTCCAACATCTTTTCTTTGTTTGACACACACATCCTTCTAAAATCCTGTGACAGTGGGTGTTCAGAACGTGGACTTGGGCTATTTTCCTCCTATATATCTCAGACATCACCCTACATACCTGCACTCCTCATTTCTCAAATCTGAAGGGTGGAATTTGAACTTTCCAAGCACTTGCAAGCTCTGAAATCATAGCTCTTCCCATGCACTTTGAACCACTTCTCAATACGTCTTTGGGGCACGCTGACCTTGATGTTTGACACCTGTCCACGACCCCAGGAAGGATGTGGAACCTGATGAAGTTCTCTTGCACTCCTCATATGCAACATTTCAACAACCTGCCGTGAAGTTGGTGTGTCCTGTTCATCATCTGTCTAAACATGCTGAAATATGGCTGCAGCATTGCTGCTTGTGAAGGAATTGTGCTAAAGTTTGTATGGAAGATTCAGTTCTGGTGTTGTTGTCCGACACAGCAGCTGCTGGCTGCCAGCAGGATTGGCTGTATTGTTCTGGAAATAATGATGGAGTAATATAAGGATAGGTACAGAAAGTGGATATTCTCATCAACTGAAGAAAGAAGCTAGGAAGGCAATGTGGTATATATCATGTGCAGTATAACACTATTACATAGTTCAAAGATATGCCACACAATTGTTTTTAAACTCCTGTCTTTCTGTAGCTGGATGTTCCATATTATCATGCAGTAGAAACTGGAATGAAGGAGATTAAATTTGAAACAGAACCAGAATAAGAAGAGGAGGAATAGGGATTACATTTGATTCTTTTCTTCCTCAGTTTTCAAATCAGTTACTCAAAATCTTATTCTGCAATTAGAAAGCTGTATGTCTGGAAAACAGGCAAAAAATGGCCACCAAGATTGTGATCTAGTTTGTCACAATAATTGTGATTGATTGCTTGTAAATCTAAAGAACCTTCCACAAAAACACTAAAAGCAATAGGAATAAGTATTTATCAAAGCATACATTTTATTAAAGATGACTGTTTTGAGGCATATATTCTTCCTTTTCCTACCCTACAGAATCACAGAATTATAAGGGACCTCTAGAGAGTCCTTTCTTATTTGGTACTGAGTCACTACTATTAAATGTAGCCAACACTGAAGGACCCAACCTGCTCTATGATCCCAAAGCAGACTATACTTTAGACTGTTGTTCTGGTTCTATCATCAGAGTGTAAACATCTCTAAGGGAATAAAACACAGCATCCTGGATTAAAAAGGTCTTTCTGTGAAGGAAAAACCTATGAAGAGTACTTTATCATCAGGTGTTTAGGGATATATGTATTTTAGGATATAACACTTAACTTAAAATCTGTGTAGCAATATAAATGAATGGGCAGTCATCATTGGAGCCTCACTAGCTGCTCTAGTGGTTCCATTCTTCATGTGAGAAGTAATTCCATCTCCATGCAGGCTTTATCCTAATCCTGTTCTGAGCAGAATTTGCAGTTGTTTTAAATTCTGAAGATGACTTTTCTGAAGGAAGGAGTGGAGAATACTCAATGCAGCGTGCTCTGTAATGTTGGGTAATTTGTCTCACATTCCAGCAGGCATGGGAATGGACAGATTGGTGTGAATTTATCACCAGCATGTGCTGGAAAGAAAAACAGATGTCAGAGATGCTTTATGACAAGAAGCAGGGCAGCATTCATTTCAGGTTGAATGTCCTTCCCTATAGATTGCCACGACTTTGTGTTATACACTGAAATCCTTCCTCTGTGCCCACTGTTAGCACTGATCTGTTGTTAATTACACAGAGGTGTTTTATCAGCACAGTGCCAAGGATGTTGTGCTGCACCGCATCTATCCTGGCTGCAAAGTGCTGATGTTTGTGAGACTGGTGATGTCAGCTGAACGTTTTTCCTATGTCTCTATGGCTTCATCTGTAGGAATGTTTGTTGCTTTCTTTGCAAGCGTAGAGGTTTCTATGCAGGACCACTAGAGGCTGCCATACACCTCACTAATTAGGCATGCACATTAAGCATTAAATGAGTTTATGGGGCTCGTTTTCCCTTTTTTCTCACCCTCTCACAACAGCCATTTACACACAGGGCTGTGTCAGCCACATGAGTGGTTTGTCAACTTGTCTCCATTGGACAACTTCAGGAAATTAAAAGAAGTATCAAAAGATGGCACAGTTTTATCCGTTGTGTGCTCTTATCTCTTTGACCATCCTGGAGATGTGGTAGATATTGCTCCAGAATCAGGTCAGTGAAGGACAGGTTGCCCAAGGAGGCTGTGGATGCCCCATCCCTGCAGGCATTCAAGGCCAGGCTGGATGTGGCTCTGGGCAGCCTGGTCTGCTGGTTGGTGACCCTGCACACAGCAGGGGGGTTGAAACCAGATGATCATTGTGGTCCTTTTCAACCCAGGCCATTCTATGAGTCTATGATTCTATAATCTTCATGGCATGACACAGCTTTGTGATATTCCTGAAATAATTTGATAGAGTGCTAGACCTCTCAGTGAGTATTCCTTACGCCCACCTTTTTATAGGCTGTATGCAATCAGATTAGTTGGTTGCATTGTCAACTGTCACATTATATTGCTCTAAAGAGAGTGTGTTACTTGCCTGTGCTTTCCCCTAAATCATCAGTTGCTGTTTTTATAAATTAGAGACAAGGAGAAAATCATTTTTCATGTCTTGTGTTTGGCAGAATGGTGATGAGTTTGCATTGTGTTTGGTAATCAGGTCTGCTGTCAGTCTTTATGGCTTTGGGGGAAAATTGAAGTCACTCTTGACTTCACAACTTGATTTCTAAAGCAAAGAAAAAAAGAAGTACTATCCGAAGAGTTTCATTCTGTGGTTGATTCCTTAGCAGCGAGTTGCATTGATGTGGGTTTGGAGGTTGGGGTTGTGTGGTTTTTGTTTGTTTGTTTTTGCTTTGCTTGTTTGTGTTGCTTTATCTTTACTCCAAATCTGCCCTTTCTTCGGGCAGGATCTCTGCATAGAAGCAGCAGACTTTGGGTTGGACAGGCACTGCTTCTTCAGGCAGCCCTTCTGCAACGAAGGCAAAGCACTTTGCAACAGCAGGACATGTGTGATCTGACCTGCTGATCCAGGGGCCAAATTAAACCAAAAACTCTGAAATTAGTAATGTTCAGAAGTGACGAAATTAGAATTTACCAACCTCTTCATCAAACTTCTTAATGTTGGCAATAATGAGACATAATTGCTGGCTCGAAACTCCCCAGCTTGCTCCCAGGTAGGAAGATGAATGCGTCCCTCCCCACCGTGGTTTGCACTGATCGTTCTGGTTTTCCTGCCTCTTTGTGCCCTTTGATGTTCAGGTGCTTTTGGGCAGCCCTGTAGCATCCAGCTTCCTGTAGAGCAGTGGGGCAGTTGGTGCAGAACACCGGTGCAACCGAGGTAACCAAATTAAAGGAATTTCTTAAGGAGAAAGACTGGAAGAAATGGTCAGGTTGCTGCAGAAATGCTTCAGAGCCTTTTGGCTTCTGATTTGGTTCTCTTTCATCAACAACAACAACAAAGAAAGTGGCTTCTCATTTTTAAATGTTAAAATTTCAGAGCTCTTGGAACTTAATGAGATATATGCGTGGAACAAAGTGAAATAATGAGCAGAGTGCGCAGCATTTCTGCTAAAATCATATTTCTGGCTTCTTGGCTTCTTTCTTGCATCAGTGGAATGAATGGTGTTAAGTCAGAACTGCTTTTAGATATGATGTTTTTTAGGACTATTCTGAATTTAGGGGTGTGACTGTTTGACCCAATGAGGCACTGTATGGGAAAAGCCTGATTTCATAAATGTCAGCTTTCAGTTTTCAGTAATCAAGAAGTAAGGTAATTAGACATAGGACATTAGCAGAAAGAGTAATAGCATGATAACCAACCTTCACATTGACTCACACAGTAGAAAACTGTGTCCTTTCTTACTTTTCCATTGGAACTTCTGTAACAGAGCATTTGTGTTGCTTGGAGCTGCGTGGCTTTGGGATGCTTTGGAATGTGCAGGTTTGCATTGTCCCATATGTGCTGAGAGCTAAGGGCATTCATGGTATTTCCCAGGTATGATAGTATCAGAGGGGATGGCCTAAAGTTGTAGCAGCGGATGTTCAGGCTGGATACTAGGAAAAAAATATTCTCCAAAAGACTGGTGAGGCACTGGGCATGGGCTGCCCAGAGAGTGATGGGGTCACTGTCCTTGGGGGTGTTCCAGAACTGCAGAGATATGGCACATAGTGACATGGCCAGTGGGCATGGTGGGATGCACTGGAATTGTGCTTGGGGATCATAGAGGTCTTTTCCAACCTCATTGGAGGTTTGAGAATCTCTGGAGTGATTTTGTTGGGAGATAAAAGCAATTTGTAAAGATCTTGGCAGTATTAAACAAAAGCAGCATATGCTGGCTTTGTTAGCAGCTTGTTGACCTAGATGAGCAGTGGAGATGATGATAAGCTGATCAGTCCTGCCAAAATGGGGAGGTGTCATTGCAATTAGCAGGAAAAGCTGTGACAAACAAGGGGACACAACCATTTCTGAGATAAGGAGAAGAGAATATCAGTGTCAAATATCTTGCTGATAGCACAGTAAACACAAGCTACTTTTTAAAAGGATTGAAGCATGCCGGTGTGCATTGTGTGTAGTTGTGAGCAGACATAAAAACACTGCATTAACAGACAGAGGAGTGCTCCATGGCGTTGGCCTGTTTGTGCTGGGGTGTAACATATGGAGGTGAGGCTTTAGGATGATGTCAGCTGTTTCCAACATGGAAATATCCTTGAATTGGATGTAAGCCTGGTGGGTCCTGCTGGGACTCCTGATGGGACAGTAATGCCATCATTCTCCATCTGGCACGAGCAGCTGAGCACCCTGCATGCCGTTAGAAGTGCTTGGGACCCCTCAGCACCACCCCTGCCATGGGCTGGCCGCCCCCCCAGCTCAGACTGCCCAGGGCCCATCCATGGCCTCGGGCAGCTCTAAGGATGGGGCACCTACAGCTTGGGGCAGCAGTGCTGGGCCCTCACCACTCTCTGGGTAAAGAATTAGCACAAAAATAATTGGACATAGAGCTGCAATTCTTGTTACACATTTTATCTTACACTTGACAAGAAGCAAAAATGAGAAAGCTATCAGTGCTACTCCAGTCCTGCTAGTGCTATTTGGACTTCTGCTAAATGGTCTGGAAGAAAAGAAAATCAATGCTCTGAAAACAATTACTGAGTTTTTACTATTACTATTTTTACTATTTTTGGGGATCTTGGGGATCTACTGTGAAGAGATCCGTGTATTTTTTACAATTTAAAAAGTTCTTTTTGTACCAATAAACTATATACTCCGCAAGGTCTGAGAGTTTAAAAACAAAAGGGAATGCTAGTAGTCTTTTAGAAGCTGTTATCCGTTGTTGTAGGAGAATCACAGAAACTGCAGTTTTGTCTTTGTTATTTCCTTTAAGGAACGCTGTCCCATAAATACGTTCCATTCAAAACAAACTGCAGAGTGACTCAGGACAATAACGTGCTTGGTCCTGTCCTGTGTCTTCAGTTGCAGGCTGCTTGGCTCATCGCTGCTTCATTCAGGCACAGCAGATACTATTTCCTTTCTAGAAATCTTCTCTCTGGGGAAAAAAACTGCTAGCTACAATCTAAACAAATGAATGAACAACAAACTGAGAAGGGTTTATCTCATAGATGAAAATCGTGCTGTGGCTTTAAGTGGGCATTAATATAAAAGAGCATAGCACTGATATAAAATAGCACCAATTTTCAATCATGGCTTCTGTTTTTGTGTGGCTGCTGCTTATTTCACATTATAGCTGATGCCATCACCCATGGGTAACACTTTCCTGGTTTGCAGTGTCTCTTTCCTGGTGTGTGAAGGTGTTTTTTTTGCAGCAGTTCTATACAGCACACAAAAGTTTTGCTTTTGGACACCATGGCTGTGTGCATTTTCAGGCAGGCTTTTGAACTGATTTTAGGAAGATAAAACCCATCTGAGTCCATAAGAAGTTGAGTCACGGTACTTCTACCACCATGTGCTTTTACCTTATTTTGCATGGCTCAGAAGTAAAATACTGCTCTTGAAAACATCTTAGACTTTAAAATGGAGGATGAAACTCCATTGGTGCAAAAGAAAGGATCAGGATTTAACTGCTTTAAAGTGCAACTGGTCTTTAAACCGTTGAATGACTAACCTTTTTAATGGTCGTGGCCTACAGCAAGTTGAGAAAAGAACAGGCTTTTAGGAATAGTAAATACACTTAACTCTGCAATGAATAAATAAATTGGCTATGAAGCTGTGTAGAGACATGCCTCTGTAACTCATTAATTGTACTCTTCAGTCCACAAATAGCTCTTTCACCGAATACCACAATTTACATGGGCTCAGACTGGATGGATCCTGTTGTGCAATGGGCGATGGTTGGGGTGAGCAGTGCTGCAGTCCCTCCTGCTCTGCCCTGCAGGTTTCCTTCCATGGGAGGTTTGCAGCTTCACGCAGACTGCAGAGTTGGAGCTGACCACAGAATCGTTGAGGTTGGAGAAGACCTCCAAGACCCCCAGGTCCAACCCCAGCCCTTCCCCTCCATACCCACTGACCTTGTCTGCAAGTGCCACATCTCCATGATTCTTGAATGTACATCTTCCAAGGAATGGTTCATCTGCATCTGCATTCCCCAGCACCAACTCCAATAGTATGTTAAGTGTATGACAGGAAAGCTTGAGGGGGGAGGGGACTTTTTATGAGGGCATGTGGTGACAGGGTGAGGGGAAATGGTTTTAAACTGGAAGAGGGTAAGTTTGGGTTAGATACTGGGAGGAAATGCCTTACTGTGAGGGTGGTGATGAACTGGAGCAGGCTGCCCAAAGAGGTTGTGGATGCCCCCTCCCTGGTAGCATTCACAGCCAGGCTGGATGGGGTTGTGAGCAACCTGCTCTAGATGGAGGTATCCCTGCCTACAGCAGTGGATTGGAATTAGATGATCTTAAAGATCCTTTCCAACCCAAACCATTCTATGATTCTATGATCATCGTGTCATAAATAGCAGAATGCTAAACAGAACTGATAATTTGTCCCATATCTTAATCTTGTGTTGTAATTTTCTGTTGGCAGGGAGGCAAGCCTGCTTTTGCTGGGTTGCGTTTCTGCTGTTTGTGCTATATAAAACAACTTTAATAATATCTTAGGCAGAGAACAAAACAGCCGTTCTTACAGATCAGGCGATCAAGTCAGTTATTGTTATCTTCTCTTTAGGTTTGAGTGGGTGTAGAGTGCATTTTTGTTGCATTTGTATTTGGGAACATAAGATAATGACAAGTAGGACTCCTGGAGTATAGATTGTCTGACATGAACAGGAGTAAAATCTTTGTGGCACGTCGCAACATTCTCCCTGCATGTACTGAGATAGTTTGGGAGGCTGACTACCATGTGCTGAACCTTAATTAGCTTGTTCTTCATTGTTTTTTATAAAAACGATTTCATGCTGGCTTCCCCATAGGGTCATGTTGTAGCATAACTCCCTTGTGAAACTCCAGTTATTAAGTCTTCAAACTTAGCAGAAGACGTTTTGTGGTGCATTTTTAACATCCTGCCTCAGAAACAATATGACCTAGATAGTTAATCAGGCTTAGCAAAATTGGCTTTTTTTTTTTTTTTATTGCTGCAGATTAATCTAGTTTCTCTGAGCTAATGCATATGGTATGTATGTCTTCAAGACCGTCCTTTTTCTCAATGATGTTGAAGATTTATAACCTTCATAAAATCTGGCGTGCACTGAGAGAGGAAGATTATGAATTACAGTTACTTAACCATTAGCACTGGGAACTTGTCTTTTGAATCTTGTATATGTTGTTTCAGACTACATTGCATTTACAGAGGGCTGAGTGAATTCTGTGTTTCTTCTGTACGCTAACCCAGTCTGTTTCATTTCCGTGTTGTTAAAAAGATACCGGATTGGTGCTGTTGATGTTTTTGTCTGATATATTTGTTTTAAAATTTCGATTGACTTCAGCAGGGAAAATATTCACTTTCTGGTTTAAATCAGTGAGGATGGCAGTGGCTCTGCATGAGTCGCTTGGTGCTCTTGTCTTGTTCAAGTCCTTAAAGTTCCAGTTAAAAAACTGCTGTCAGTATATTACCAATTCCACCACTTGTTCTGTTTAACTCAACAACTCTGTTGAGTCTGTGAGTTTATTCTTCTGTACATCTCTTGGACTGCACGGAGTTTGCACTGGGGACTCACAGATGACCTGATGGTAATGGTGGGTGTTTATCTGGTCTTGGTTGCTGTCTCTGCAGCCTAGAAAGAATTGTTTCTAACTTGGATTTCAGTTTGGATTTGAACATTTAGGGGGTTTCTTTTGATTGTCACTAAGCAGTGTCTGTTAAATACAAAGAATATTCATGGTTTAAGGCTTAATATGGGGCATGTGAGATTTCTTCTTTAATAAGTGCATACAGAATGTAGCTATAGTAATACTTATATATTAGAAGAGATCTATTATTTTGAGTGCCTCAAAAGATGGGAACCAATGTTTGTTAGGTGAAAATACGTATATAAATATATGTATATAAAATATTATAATTTTGGATAATTCAACCCTGTTTTCCCAAGCATTTATAACCAGACACTATTTTGTAGCTATTATTACTCATTAACATTACTCCTGTAATGTTTTGTTATCAATATTCAAAGTGCTGATCACGCTCTTCTTACTTTTTGTTAGAGGAGATACAGATTTATTTTGGAAGGGTATTTTAGTGAAAGTTTGGTCCTTGGGGTAAAGAAAGTACATAAACAAAAGTACACACTACCACCTGTCAAATATGATGTTCTTTAATGTCTCTTCTTCAGATTTGTTGGAGCTGTGATATAGCTAAAGAAAGGATGTAATGCTGTAAATGCTAAGCCTTTGGTGTGATGTGTCCTGTGGCTGTAGTACAAGGCAGCAGACAGCTGTATAGGGTTGCACTACTCATGGCATCAGTTGAAGTTGTACCTTTCAGTAACTGGAAGCAGGGACAGAATCTACAGCCTCACTGTTCACTGTCCCAGCAGAGCATGAGGTCTCTGGGCTTGTTCATGCTGGAGAAGGGAGAGCTTCAGTGAGGCCTCATTGGAGCCCTTGGGTTCTTGAAGGGAGAGTTAAAGGCCAGGTTGGATGGGGCCCTGGGCAGCCTGAGATGGTGGCTGACAATCAGGTCGTGGAAGGGGAACGGAACTAAGTGATCTTTAAGGTCTCTTCCAGCCCAAGTCATTCTATGATTGTATGACCTTATGGGGAATTCTTCCTCCCATCACATACTGTTCCCATTCATTTTGCCAGTTGAACCCAAATGTGATCATTTCACTGAAAGATCAAGTTTCATTCTTGTGAGGGGGCTATGGAGGGTATGTGGTATTAGGGGATGAAATGGATGGAATGAGATTTTTACAGCTTGAAAAACTGTACAGTTTTTCTAGTAATGAGTAGTAAAATACTTGATCAACTAAATATAAATAATCGACGTGCGATGGTTTAAGTCTTCAAAGCAACAACATTCTCAAAGATGATCTTTAATCTTTTGGAAAAAGTCCTGTGGGCTTTGTGGGCAGCTGGAGGGGCAGCTCTGCTTTATTATGGTGTTCTGTAAAACATTCCCTGTCCTGTCCACTAATTGGATGTTGCACTGCTTGCAGCATACTGATAGCACTTAGAGTTGTGGTCAGAGAGAGATATGATGCCTTAAGAGATTGCATCCCAGTGGCTGCTTCCCTACTGAAAGTTAGTAAGAAGTCCTAACTTTGTTTGCATAAAGCAAACAGTGTGCCCCAAATCTTTGTGTTTCTCGACTTTCTCAGTACAGGTAGGTGATCATTTTATCCTAGTAGTGATTGCTATTTAAACCAAATCAATTAGAGATGTTGGTCCTGTTAAAGTGTTAGGTTTAGAAACCTGATGATGGCACCTGAGACTCAGTTGGTCTTGTACTCATTATCTGGGGATAGAAAATGTATTGATTGAGTTTTAACCTACAAAACTGAAATGAGGGTTTTGATTCACAAAGGAGTCTGTAGACTGGAAATCAAGTGCTGATTTCTTTGTTCCGAAGTCAGTGAAAGAGATGAGTCCAAGGGCACTCCATACAGGAGATCCTTGGGCTGCGCTGGGGTCAGCACTCAACCAGGTAGGAGCATCCTCATGCTCATGGAGAGCTGGCTCATCTATCTCCCAGTGTGACAGGATGCTCCATTGCTTTCTTAGGCGCCTTCCATTGACTCTTGGCACAAAACACGGGTGACATGAATTAGCTTTCTTAAAGAACAATACCTCTCTTTCTGTTTTCTCCCCCTACCCTTGTCTTTCAGTTATACCTGCCGCCACTTGCGGAGATATGTCTATGTCTTGGACAAACTGTATTTCCCCCACTCGCACTGCTCCACGCTGCAGCATTGCTTCTCGACCCTCAGTGACAATGGAGAGGAACTCTTGTCTTTAACTTGTTCTCACATTCTCAGATCCTATGCCGCCAGGTTATTAACCTCTGCTCTGCACTTACTGCATGCTGCATGCTCCGTGCCTGCTCTGTGCATGTTCTGAGTGACGGGTGACGTGGGATGGGGAAGGGGTACTTTGTGTCTTTATGGCATCTTTGGTATGTGTCCTGAAAATGTGGTAGAAATGGATATTCTCGTTCAGAATATCTGTCATCAAAGACTGAGCACAAATTAACACGTGGCTTTTGGAAGTTATGAATCCTTTTCATGCTAAGAGTGAATATACTTAAGGTTGAAACCCTTTTCCAGAGCTATGATGTAAGAAGTGTAAGCTGTGATTCACAAAGCTTCCATGCAGTTGTGTACTTTGTAAGTAGAGCAGCAGTAGAAGCTGTCTTAAATGTGTCCAGCACTTCCCTGATGCCCATTGTTTCAGTACCACTGTATATAAATCATTTTTCAAGAATGGGAATGATGAAATTTCATATCGTGGCACTTAATGACAAATTAAGACAGGTCTGCTTTTTGATGTTATCAGTTTTGCTGATACCACATGAGAAGAACAGTATGATTCCATCAGCTCATGCTGATAACATGAAAGTTCATGATGCAGAATTGTGGATGCTCCATGAAACTGTAAAATATAGGAGGAATTAAATGAATTCTAGGCGTAATACCTAAATGTTTCCTTTAAGATGTTTTTTCCAAGCAAAAACTGATTTTCACTACTTCACTGCTGATGCTGTTGATAATTATTTTAAACAAAATGCTAAAAGATTTAGGAAAATAAGGAAAAGTTGCATGGCAGCATTGGAGAGAGGATGAAAAGCACCCAGCCTGGAAATGCATCTTCCCAGCTAACCAGTGTACAATAGCAGCAAACCACATAGTGAACATAAGTAAAACCAACTTGATTGTCAAGGGAAGGAAACATTGCATGCAAGCTGAAATAGCTCCTCTGGTACAAAAGGAATGTTACAGTGGTACTTAGTGATGGAGAGTTACACTGGGGGCTCTCAACAGGAGATGGAAATCCCAGGGTCCTTCTCCAGATTAATTTAGAGCAGTATGGTATGAAAGCAGGCAAAATCCGTCAGATTTCAAAGACGTCATTTAAAGATGAGTAATATCAAGGATGGCAGTTCACAGCAAAATCTTTGTATGGTGGCTTTATGGGTGAAAGCAGCACTGATAACCCTGTAGCTCTTTTCATATAACAAGCTTATGAAGCTCTTAGAGCAAAAAGTGCATCTGGGTGCAGCCCCCTGCTGAAACTGGTGGAGAGAGTTTACTAGTATGAGATTTGGCTGCATCCAGTATTAACTGCAGCACTGTTTTGCCCTGCTAGTAGTTTATGCATTCCTCTGATGGCCAACAGGAACTAATTATGGTGATTTATAGGTCGCATCCTTCCCTTTGCATGCATTTTGCAGCAGTCCAGGTAAAAACCATTAAAACTTTGTCCTGATCAGTGCTGTTTGTTTCTAAGCCACCACAGAGCTGTGTGTGATGCTGGGACCTGTCAGATCGATGGACACTGCTCATCCTATGCTCACTGAACAGCTGATATTGGTTAAAGTTGGGGTGGAGGGGAAGGAGAGAGGATATCTGCCTATTTATCTGTCTGCAGCAGCAGCAGTTGTGGCCTGGGATGGAATTGAGTGCCCTTGTTAGTTCTGGTGGGTTTTCTAAATGAAAATGGGCAAAAGGAAGAGCTGTGTGACTTCATTGGAATTAGGTCTTTTGTCCAAAGGAAGGCAAAGAAATGTGATGTCGAATTTGCGTAGTTTACTCACAGTGCATATCTTTTATTACTTAATATTATGTTTGCTCAAGCAGCACAACGTAGCCAATATAGTCTTAATGCACCTTTCAGCAGTCTGGGCATGCATTCTGCATCCTGACACAGATGAGCTCTGCAATCATATCCCTCCCGTGCCACCAGAGTCAATGGGATTATGCAATTGTGTCACTGTAAGAGTGTGCAGTCTCTGCAGATCAGAGCCTTGCAGATTCACTTTGAAAACACTGCTGAGGACCAGGAATGTTTCTGTAGCCGCAGTGCCATGGTGAAGCTCTGCCTAAAGCCGGCTGGTCCTCCTCCTGGTTGTGTCTCTCTTGTTCCCAGTGCTGGGACAAACAGGAAAAGTGTCCAGGTATTGCCTTCAGAGCAGCTCGGGTGACATACTTTCTTCTGCATCAGCCTCTGAAGGGAAGGTGGGGAGAAAGATGTATTTACTATTGAACCTCCTTCCTTCCCTGGGATTTTAACTCATGAGAGCAGATTGAGATTGAGGGAGGTTCCAAAATGCCAGTTCTGCAGGAAAATGATGCTGTGAGTGAACCAGGCTGGGCTGCTCACAGATCTCAGTATCACTGTGTTATCATGGAGCATAATTATGGCTTAGTTATAGGTAGACCATGGCACAGGTGGCAATTCAATTAACTGACAAAAGAAATAAATAAAAGTGACGGTGAGCAAAAATTGATAAAGGAAAAAGATTGTGAAGTTGTGTTAATATTTCCTACGTTTGGACTTGATGATCTTTGAGGTCTTTTCCAACCTGAGTAGTTGTATGATTCTATGACTGCTTGAGAGTGCAGGCTTGCTTGATGATACTGCTGCGCTGAGATGTCTGTCAAGCAGCCTGTATGTTCTTACAGAACCTAATCTGGGCTTCACTGAAGATGTTTTGTGTGGGCTCAGTTCCTGCTCTGGGCTCACGGGTCAGGAGATGAGGCTTTGGCTTTGGCCACTGCAATGGGTTATAAATAAATCAGCTCATTTCATTGTGTTCCTTTGGAACAAAACCCCAACAAAAATAGAAGTTCCTGCAGAGGTCTGAGTTACTACAATTCAGTGTTATTGCTTTTTGATTGCAATTTTTCAGCTGGCTGCTGGTAATTTTCTTGGAGAGTTTTTTAATTATGAGAGGATCACTTTACACTCAACATTGAGTGACTTGGCAGAAGGGAATTGTTTATAAATAATTCTATTATGAGTTACTTGTCTTACAGCATATTGATCAAGAAACCGTTGAGATAGAAAATCAATGCTGTGGGTACGTGGTGGTGAAAAATCACCTGGGTCTCGAAATAGAGTTCAGATGGATGCTCCTCGCTGGTTGTCTATCTACTGGAAACCCTCACACACTGGTTCATTAACTTCTGCCCTACCAAAAATCATATTGTGGGCATTGTGTTTATGGAAGCAGCAATCAAAATTGCTGATGCCAGAAAGCGCCCAACCAGGCTTGATGCCATCAAGGAGCATCTTCATGGAGCAAGTGGAATTTCGTCGTGTAGGTCGTGCTTTTGGGATAGAAGGTCCAAAAAGTATTGACTTGACTTAAAGTTGGCTTGGGCAGTTTCATGAGTTTACTCTGAAATATTTCAGGTTGTTAAGGGTAAAGAGATTTGCTGGGAAAGGGGCCCTTCTGTTCAGAATGCAGAAATATACTGTGTTCAGTAGCTGAAAATTGAAGCAAAACCAGTTCAGATCAAAAACCAATTCAGACTGGTTTGCGCTTTTTACATGGTGGATGATTCATAGGAATAGTTGAACGAGAGTTCTGGACTTCCCAAGGCTGGAATTTTTAAATGAGATTGGATGCCTTCCTAAAAGATATGTCCAAGTCCATCCGCAGGCATTGGGCTCGAAGGAGGAAGCATAGCAGGGGGAGTTCCTATGGTTTTTGTCAGACTGCAGATCAGAGTGGCTGCTTTTGGCATGAAAATCTGAGTTGCAGGCAGATTCACATGCAGGGTTTTCGCTGGCTTGGTCATCCTACAGTTTTCCTTAAAAGATGGCATGTGAGAGCTACGTTCTTTCTATATAATAGTTAAGATTTCTCTAACCCTGGTAAAAAGTTTACCACAGGCACGATCTAGATGCATCCTACTGCATTAACATGTGAACCTAAAGCCTAAAGCACATCTTGATCGAAGGGAATCGGCTTTAATTGAACACTTATGAGCCCACATTCCCATGAGATGGAATTGGAACAGTTACTTTCACACGTTTCCATTGCTGCAGCGCGTTCAGAATCTGGGGGGTTCATACGTCATTTCTGGCAGTTAATCAGTGCTGGGGAGGGCATCATATTCTTTTATCAGTATGTAAATAAGCCATTGTTTGGAGGCTGAAAAGAGAAATGTTCTTATAGCTTGCCTGAAGAGTTCAGGAGAACGCTAATGAAATAAATGTCAGATTGAACGTATCTTAATAGTTTACAGTTAAAATCAGAATTAATGCTCATGGAAGCCAGTCTTTGGCTTAGACTAAAAAGTTTTGCTTAAGTCAGATGCTTTATAGTATATGCTGAGCATCTCAGGATGCAGAACAGCTCTCCAATGGCTTCCATAAGGCATCATCACTGCAGCACACAGGGCAATGTGTATTTTCTCTGTTTTATCCACCTGGTGATGCACTTTTGTCTATTTTGCTGTCTCAGACAGTGCTGGGTGAACTTTGGCTGGAGAAGGCAGCTCAGTAAAATGTGTAATTATTGCCTAAATATAGAGAATTATTCACTTGGAAAATAACAAACATATGGTACAGATTCAAACCATCTTCCAATTTGTAAAATTAAAGCACGGATTCTCACCAATCTCTACATTTTGGCTTATGCCTCTTCATCATCTCTCATAGCAGATCAGCAGGCTGGAGCTGTGATCCCAGGGCTGAATTCGGATTCAGCTAGTGGAAAATGCTGGCTGCTGCTAGGACATAGATTGGTAATTGAGATTCAGATGTTCCAGGCAGAATGTCTGAAATGAAGCATCAGAATATATGCATCTTTTTTCCTTTTGAGTGCTATGGGTTACTGACTTCTTCCACTGATACTGAGAGTGAATTGTTCAATGGATATTCATGGATGTCTGGAAGGAAGGTTGGGGTGTCCACCTGGAACTGCACAGTGCCTTAAGAACTGAATATTTAAAGAACTTCATCAATTTGAGCAGATAATGGTCCATAAGTACCCCAGAAGAGTTGGGTGCAAAGAAATTTCCAGAAATTCCTTTGAAGAGAGATGCAGGTGGTTAAAGGGTTCATATAGTGCACGTATGGATGGCACTGACAAAGTAAGTTCTGGCAAATGTCTGTGAAGAATTCAATGATAAGAGATTTCTGATATTAGTGTAGGAGATAAGACATTTGATATGACATTTGTCAGTAAGCCCAGACAGGTCCAAGCAGCTGCCAAAGATTTGGGAGCTGGCATCTGCATTCATCCGCACTGATCTCAGTCACTTGAGACATTCCTCTTATGCAGTGTTGGTGGCACTGTCAGGACAATGCTTACACTCCTTTTGTTTCCAGCTTCTGATGAGAACATCAAGGAAAAGAGCCATCTTCTTGCATTTTGATGTCACCATTGATAACCATGACAAAAAAGTAGAGAGGTGCAAAAAAGGGGAGAAATTCAGTTCTTATTGCAATCCTCCAAAGGTTTGTTTTCAGACATGCTATGAGGGTTTGGATCCCCCCCTGTAGAGCAGGACGTGGGCCTGAGAGCTGAAGGGCTTTTGTTGTTCTGTGTTTGTGCACTGCATTTGTGAGAAAACATGGATGGGAATGCTCCCACTGCAACAGCCACTGATCAGAACAAGCAGTGGGAGAGGGAAACAAGAACCTCAACTGGCTTCCAAAGATGAGTAATGCTGCAGCCCCAGTGCAACCTCCAGGACAGCGATCAGTGCTTGGCTTTGGTTCTCAATGCTGGAAAGGTTTTCTGGGGCATCAGCCGAGCTGAAAACAAGTTCAAGACACGTTCACTAATGAAAGAAGGTTTTCAAGTTTCCGTATCATGTTCCTGCCTCATGAGCTTTGTTACTTTCTACGTGCTTCTAGGTGCACGATGTGCAGTATTGCATCACATTGCCTGTGAGTTTTCATTAATTGCCAGTACTTGCTGTTGTAGGATTTTACCCTGAAAGAAATTTCCTGTATTTCCAGAGGTGATTTGCAGTGTAGTTTTACAGAACTTGCTGTGTTGATTTGTCTGCATCCAGTAGATGCATTTGCACAGTGGGTTCTATTTGTTAATGGTTGTAGTATCCAGAAGAGTTTAAGATACAGGTGAGCGCACATAACACCAAATGGGCTGTGAAAAGTGGTCTTTGCACTTGGATGGAGTTTAATTCAGGGTTACAGAATACAATCATGGAATCATTTTAGGGTCATGGCTTAGTGGCCATGGTGGGGATGGGTTGGGGTTGGACTTGATGGTCTTTGATATCTTTTCCAACCTTTGTGATTCTGTGATTCTGTGAGTGGCCATGCTGGAGTTGGGTTGACAGTTGGACTTGGTGACATCAGAGGTCTTTTCCAACATTGATGATTCTGGGGAGGGCTTTTTTGTAGAGATAGGGAGCATTTTTTAAGTGATAGAAGCAGACAGGGAGTAAATGGATGAGTCTGAGTGGGAGGTAAAGTGCAAAGCACAGCCTCTTTTCTTTGTGGGAATGAGGTTAATTTCCACACAGACTGGAGACAATGTAAATATAATTACTGTGCAACTTGAGGGATTGGGACTTAGAAAAACAAAACAAACACCAAATCTTGTTGGTTTTCAAGATGGAAAAATATTGCACAACTACAAGTATGCTGAAATGAATCATGAAATCAAATCCGTGTCGGTCTTCCCACCAGTTGTGAGGCTGGTGTGTGTTTGTGTATGGCAATGAAATAACCTATTCTGAGAGTGAGAAATTCAGCATGGGATGGGATCTGGGATGACAGTCAATGTGGGAAATAAACTTTTTCCTACTGAAATAGGAAACATGAACAATAAATTGGAAATGTTACCTAAAGTAAGATCTGCTTTCTCTTGCATAAGGGTTCTTCATGCCTTGTAGTCAACGAGATTTAGAAAGATTGCATTTGTAACACCTTTTTAATTCAAGAAGGAAAATAATTTAAAAAAAAAACAACACCATATTAAGTAGATTACAGTGAGGAAATGTGATTAATATTTTAGTTCTGTCAGGGTTGGGTCATGAAGTGTGGGTGAGATGTGCTACTGCTGAACATGGAGGGAGTTTTTAAAAGGAGAAGGGATGCTCAAAGGCTGAGCTCCATCAGTAGTCCTGCCAAGGCTTTCCTCTGCACTGTGCTGGTTCTCATTGCATGTCTGTTGTTTCTAGTAGAGCAGTGCCAGTGGTGGAGGCAAAGCTGTGCAAACTCAGGGCTCCAAGCATCATTTCTTCCTTAAAGGATTGCAGATGATCTGTTCTGCCATTTTCCAGCTGTAACCAGGACCTCAGAGCACTTCATGTTGTGTGCAGTGTGTTCCCAGATGCGTTCTGTAGGTGCAGAAGGTAAATGGAGAGGGTCAGCTTTGCTGTTCATAATGAAATTGCATGGGAAATCATAGAACTATAGAATCACAAAGGTTGGAAAGACTTCCAAGATCTCCAACCCAAAACTCCCATGGCACAACATGCAGCCATTACCTCTTGTCCTCAAAAGATGAAAATGAACAAGTGAAAGGTTCTGTCGTTATTTCAGGTGTCAAGGAATGGGCATGTGTGCTGTTGGGCTCTAAGGGGTAAAAGGTCCCATAAAGGAAAAAGCTGAATTTATGGATTTGGGAGATGAAAAACACACTTTATTATGAAGAATTATGGAAATCTTTCTGATTTTCTGCCCTTTGGGGGTTTTAAGAAATAGAGAAAATGTCCTGTTGTTATGCAAGAGACAATCTCTGCATCCAGGATGGTTTGGAAGCACTTCTTGGTGGTCGGACCTGTGCCTGGTTTGGGTCTTCTGAATTTTCTTGTTGTCTCATTATTCAGGGTCTTTGGCTTTTGGGTGGGAGTTGCACTTTGACTTTCTCCAGCAATTTCCTTCAGCGCTCACCCACACTGCTCTGCCTTAATTGAAGTCAAATGTCTCCTCGCAGCAGCTATGGAGCATTCTCCCTATGTTGAATGCAGAGCAAGTGGATGGAAAAGATGAACTGCGAGTTCTGTTGTCCATTCAGTTTTCTTATTCTAACAGGGCAAGCTAAGGAAGGAAAGGAAAATACACTGATGCCTTAAAACCCCTGAGCCAAATTCAGGGATATTGAGTTATGAATGAACCTTATAATCAGTTTGTAGATTGCTGCCTGGCTATTGAGTTCATACTTCAATTCATCTTTATTCCTCATCCTCTCCCATTTCCATCCTTTGTGTAGAAGTACAGCGATGCTGTTTGGAATGCCAGATGGAATGAGATGATCTGTACCCGTATGTGGGGGAAGGATTTAATGCTTTAGTAATGGAAGCGTTTGTTGGAGGGTGGCCATGAGCTGCCCAACAATTTATGCCTTCAGCTGAAAAATACATTTCACATTCTCTGCAAATGATACTCGAGGGTTGCTTTAGTAAATATTTACTTTTGTCTCATCAGATTGAATTCCTTACTTCCGTGTTTTTCTCAGTCTCTTTGTCTTTCAGATTCCATTTTAACAGGAAATCCTGTTTGTTAATGCAAGGCCTCCATTAATTGTCCTGACTTTGCTTATGTACTTTTGCCATAAGTGCGTGGTGACTGCATGCCTTTCTGCTTTTATTAATAAGAACATTTCTTCCTCTCTCTGGGAATTTGGAATGTCTTTGTAGCACATCTCTTAGATCTCTCTGTTCACAGTGAAAGATAAGGTATACTCCAAAATTAATGAGAAACTTTTGTATTGAAATATGGATATCTTGAAACACTTTATTTATTATGATCGTGTTTAGGTCTGTACAATTTGAAGACTGTAATGCTTACTGTTTGATAGGGAAGATGGAGTGGCCCTGGTTGCATTAAGATCATTTGTGGTGCTTTGGGATTTCATAGAATCGTATCAATGAATGGTTTGATTTGGAAGTGACCTTAAAGGTTATCCAGCACCACCCCTGCAATGGTCTGGTTGCCTCCTGCCAGCTCAGGCTGCCCAGGGTCCCATCCGTGGCCTCAGGCACCTCCAGGGATGGGCACTCTCTTCTTTTGCATCATCTGCACCAGTGAGTTTGGCGTCATCTGCAAACTGTTGAGGGTGCACTCAATCCCATCATCGATGTCATTCATAAGGATATTGTAGAGCGCCCGTCCTCATTGAAACCCCTGTGGGTTACCTCTCATCACTGCACCCATCTGGACACAGAGACATTGATCACAGTACTCTGGCTGTGACCATACAGACAGTTCTTTATCCATCAAATAGTCCAGTTTTCAAACACGTCTCTCTGAGATTTAGAGATAAGGATGTGGTGAGGGACCATGCCAGAGGCCTTGCAGAAGTTCAGGTAGATGACATCTGCATTTGTCCAGAGAAGCCGCCACTGCATCATAGAAGGCCTTCAGATTGGTGAGGAAGGTATAGAAGTAAAGTATGTTATTACTTTGTGCCTAGCAGTTTGATGTCTATTAGTCAGCCCCTCTTACCTAGGAGCCTCTCCACGGATAAAGCTGCCCTGCAAGGCGCTTGGGTTCTCCAGGGCTCTCCTCTCTCACTAGTTCTATTTGCGTCATTACTGTTTGGATAATTCAAATGCAAAATGCCTCAGGGTCTCTTCAAAAGACATGGGCATTTGGGGACATGGTGGTTTCTCTCCACTCTGCTTCATATTAAATGGATTTATCCCATGCCCTGGTTCTTTAAGTGGTTACTGACCACTGCTCTATGGTCCACAAACATCTGCCAAAGTGCCAGTGGTGCACTTGCCTGGGCACAGTCCTCCCAAGTAGCACTAATTTATTGCATTTCGTATGAGACACTGTGATGCCTTTGTTCTGCTCTGACCTTCTGTGTCAGGTCCTTTGCTCAGACATTGTAGTCGTTACACAAGTACAGTCATTATGTCACAACACTCTTTTTGCTGTAACACATTAAACATGAGGTCGAGCCAAAGAGATGATCCTAAAATGTAGGAGTTACAGAATGGATTTAACTTTTAGACCTCAGGTCTCAAACCTAAGGCATTCTTAGGGCTTGCTCTATACAGGACTTGTCTTCTAATACAATTGTGGTGTCCTTGCAGGCATTGTAAAATCCTATTGTTTAAGGACTGTTTACGTAATGTGAGGTTTCAGTGTTTATGGCTTATATTTAATTCTTTAAAATTGAGAACAATAATGCATTTGGCACGTGTATGAGAGTGGAACAGCTCAGGGTATTGATGAAATGTCTTGAGAACATTCATCATCAATTTTGGTGATCTGTGGGACTGTTTTTCCATCTGCAGATAGTGTTTGGTGTTTGTGTGCTTTCCATTTATTTACAGTCTACTTCTGAACTGGGAGACTGAGAAGATGCAGTACTAAATTCCCAACCCTCCCCCACCGTGCTCTCTGACCGTGTCCCCATGTGCCACATCCTCATTGCCCCTGAACACCTCCATGGATGGGGACTCCCCCACCTCCCCAAGAACCTACTTGATGCCTAATCACAGTTTTCATCAGATTTTATCATATGAAAAACAATACAGAAATGTGGAAGTTGTGCTGCCATACTCTTTCCATCTCTACTGATACAGCGACGTGTAGAACATGGCCTAAATGCAAGTATTCTCAGATCCAAAAGAGCTCATGGCTCATACTGCCTGACCTCCATTTTACCGTGGACCAAAGGAACTTTGTGCAATTAATTCCTCCTCCTGGGCCAGGGTTCCTCTGGTGGTGGCTCTATCATTAGACCTTATGATCTTAGTGAACTTTTCCAACCTCAGTGATTCTATGACTGAAAGACAAAGGAAAAAGATAAGAATGCTCTCTTCTCTTTATTTGAAGTTCCTACAATGAATTTACAGAGTTTAGCCTTAGTATTTCTTTACCATTAATGTGTATCAATGATATCATCTCTGTCTCACTGTGTTCCATTGGCAAATCTTAAATAGCTGCTGGCAGTTAGAGGGCCCAAGAATGTAACCCAACTGGGAAAACCTATTTAAAGATGGAAACTTGGGGATTTTTCAGAGTGTTCAGGTGTCTGATTTCCCCTTTGTTTAAAACTTGCCATATTGCTTTTTGTCAATCTAGTTTTTTTACTACTAAAAAATCCCACGTGGAACAAAGTCATATAAATGACATGTAGAAACCTGCTTCAATAATGGCACTGTCTCGCTGTGTTTTATTTCCAGCCTCGTTACTGTGTGAGCTTGGCAAGGCCTGTTTTGAATGAATCTCATGATTGCTGTTCCATTATTATGCTCTGGATTAACTGGCATGTAATTGTGTTGGGTCATAGAATCATAGACTAGCCGTGGTTGGAGGGGACCTTAGAGATCCCATATTTCCATGGCCCTGCTGTGGGAGTTGCACATCCCTCCTCTTTTAGTTTAAAGCCATTCATGCTTGTCATGTCACTGTCAGACCATGTAAAGAAGTGGCTCTCCCTCCTGCTTAAAAGCTCATTGTAAGTACTGGGAGGCCACAAGGAGATCTAACAGCACATTTTACTTCTTTACTCCTGTATTTTGGAGTTAACATGACTGTCTGCTTTATGGTCTGCCTTTAGGAGCTATTCTGCAACTGCTTTGCTGCAAACAACTTGCTTACCATTTCTGAATGCATATGACCTTTTGTTCTTCGTGTAATGGAAGCGATTAAGGGACATATGCCCTTTTCTTTGGCATTGTTCTTTAGAGCTCTGTTGTTTTTGTCTGCTAACGCAGTAATAATAGGCTGTTTATTTTGTCCTTTATATGCATTAAAATATCATTATATTTAAATTTAGTCATCGGTTTTGTCCTTGTTTTGTTTTGTTTTGTTTTGTTTTTCTCCTTGAGCCAATGTCTGGAAAAACACTGTCTTCAGATTTACCTTCAACCTTAATTTTATCTTTTTTTATTATTATTATTACTATTATTATTTTTTTCCTAACTGTTTTTAAAAGCTTCATTTTATGCATTCATTTCTTTTTTAGTACGTGAGGAGCAGAGTTTGTAAGCTGCTTCAACCTGCTGTAAATTAGATTTGATGCAGAGATTGCAGATGCTTAGGATTTTTTATTGATTGTTGTCTTGTGGCTTTTGGTGGACCAAGATGAAAGTTGTTCAGTGATTTCCCATTATACACACACACACACACACATATATATTTTAATCCACAGGCTGCTTGAAATCGACTTTTTGAAAGTGTTAAGTTCATATATTGCTGGTTTGAATTTTATTGTGTGTGCAAATAGCACGTAATAATCAAATCACTTGCATTTAAGCAGCCATTACTATTCGGTTTGTAATCACTTAGTGGGTGAGGTTCAGCCTTGTATTAAATTAAAAATAAATGTTCCATCTTTGTAGAAGGAGTTAAGAAATGGTTGATTTCATAATTCCTAAGATCAGAAGAACAAGATGTTCAAGAACCTTGGAGATGTGGCGCCTGGGGACATGGGCAGTGGGCATGGTGGGGTGGGTTGGGGTTGGGCTTAGGGAGCTTGGAGGCCTTTTCCAGCCTGGATGATTCTGTGTCGAGGTTTTTCTTCAGCCTTAAGTCATCCTTGTTGCCTCAGCTTCTCCACAATGTGATCTAGAATATATACCAGCCTTGGAGACACTCTTAATTCTCACCTGTGCATGAATGGCCACTGGTCTCCCACTTGCCGTACAATGAGGAGGAAAACAACTTCAATCTTACATAATACATTTTTTTCCCACTTTTTAATTCCATTTTTCATGCCTTAAGAATCAAAAATGACCCCTAAACCTTCCATACATCAAGGATGTGACCGTCACAAACCAAGTACCTTTAAAAGGCAACGTTTGTCCATGATCAAAGACCTCCGTGAGTTAAACTTTGTGAAATGACTTCAGGGTGTTCTAAGAAAAGCTGTGATGATACTTCAAAAATGTGTTGGGGTATCTCCAAAGGATAAGCCATTGGTGAGGAAGAAAACTGGTTATTTTAACCTGAATATTGGCATTCTGGGCAGTGATCCCACAAAGAAGTGCTTCAGCACAGCTGCAAAGGCAATGAGCTGTGTCAGGAAAGCAAAACTTGGCAAGGAGAAACCCCAGAGCTAAAGACAATGTATAGCAGAGCTCACCCCCTCACTGCTGCTTTTGTTTTATATTTGCATTGCCTGCAAAGCCAAAATGCTTCATTCATTTTGATGAAAAATGCTACTTGCTGGACATCCTATTTCACCTAATTCTGTCTTCTTCCTCTTCGTGGAATAAACTTCTGGGGCAGACAGACCCCAGGTTTAACCTTGCTGCATCCCCAGTAAGCATCACCAGGTTTCCTTGAACTGATTGTTCCATCTCCACAGCACTAGATGGTGCTGATGGCAGCATCTCTGAAATCTGAGCCTTCAGAACTACCAGTGATCCTAAAAGCAGCACTGCTGTGCAGGGCAGGGACAGAGCTGCAGATCCAGATGATGATTGGAGCAAGCATTTCAGTGCGTGAATGCAATGGCTGAGTACAGGAGGGGGGAAGATGGAAATCCTGTTGATGAGTTATTTCTGCATTTATGAAGTTATTGCTTCTTCCCTCTTTAATGAGTAGTTGGTGTTTTTGGCTGATAGCTGTGAGTTAGTGGAGGGCTGACTTTTGTCCCAGGTATTCCAACTCAACCATTCTAGGATTCTGTTATTCCAGGAATTCATCATTCTAGGCTTCCATCATTTGATTGATTCCTCTGGTGAAGGCCTTCTTAGACAGCATGAAGGAAAAACTAGGATTCCAATGTTCACGACGTCAAATAAACTCATTATCCTAATAACACCAAATGTTTCTCAACCCTTACAAGGATTGCAATTGTTCTTTAATCTCACTGGGCATTCCTTCCCTATCAGTCCAGCCAAGCTTATCGCCATCCCAGCGGGGGTCCAGCACCAACGTCACTGGTCTCAGTGTTGGCTGTTCCTGGCCCTAGGAGATGTTGTCTGAACCTTGGGGATGGCGTGGCACCCCAGAGGGCTCTTGTGGGGGTTAGTGAGATGTCTTAAGTGCTGCAGTGTAAGCTATTATTCTGCTCTAAGAAGTATCTGACTGAAAAGGCATCAAGAAATGGTGGAATTTATTGAACTGCCCCTCAGGATAGAAGATCTGGGCTTCAGAAGCCAAGTAATTCCTTGCAGCTCTGAGAAGTGCTGGAAAAGCTTTCTCCTGAAACTCTTGGCTAGCAAGGAGGGAGAACAAGCACTGATATCTGCTATCAGTATCTCCTATCTAAGGCTGCAAGGGACTTGACATCAGTGTTGTATTTGAAGTTGAAGACAAAGGGCTTCCTCAAATCCTGCCCATCGTTTCCTTAGGTGGAAAAGCTTTCTGAGAGCACTGAAGTTGTCCTCCTGTTCCAACAGGCATTGGCTATCAAGAGTATAACACTGGGGCAGTATTTTGACACTTATTTATTTATTAAACTGACTTGAATCCTTTCTAACTGGATCTGGTGAGCACAGAGTCTTCTGTGTCCCAAGAGCAACGTCACCAACCCCAAGGAGCAATGTGCTTTTGGGCACAAGTGAATGTTGTTGGTGGCTCTTTTTATTTCCATTGAAACAGTTTTCTTACCCTCAGAGAACCAATAGAGTCATCCTGGGAGAGGCTGATGCGGTCCTGAGTGCTCACCTTTGATTCTGACTATTCAGTTCTGCCTTATGGTGTCTCACAGTGAAAGTCCATCTCAGTGGCTTGAGATTGCTTATTTTGTCAAGCAAGTGGAATTCAGAAAAAAGCCATTGCTGTGGCTGGTTATTTTTTTCAAAATACATGAAAAAAACGTTTATTTGTCTGTGTGAACGTGGACCTCTGATTTCACACAGGTTATTTATAAAGCTAGTGTAATTCTGTGCTTTGTTCCTGGACTTGAGCTGACATTAACTTGAAACAAAATGTATTAGTAAAATACAAAATCTCAGCCTCCAAATAACCAAGGCTTTGACACGTACTGGGATTCTTCTTATCCTGAGCAATCAGGTTATTGAACTAAAAAACACTCAAGGTTGTTAAGGAAAAAAAATACATTATGTGTGATGCTGTGCTTTAAAAATAGATTTTAACAAATCCACCCTGGTTATGAACTGAAATTACGTGTGTACCATTGAAGTTTGATGCTAAAGGACTTAGCTTTGAACATACAATGATCTTCGTATCATTTATTTTATAGAATATCTCCAATTCAAATTCTGCTGCTACTTAGCTCAGATGTGTCTATATAGACACATACATGTAATTATTAAACATTGCATTTAAAAAATCTTCACATTCAGGTTGGTGCACGTAGTAGAGCATCTTTGCTAATTGCTGTGTCTATTTCAGACCATTATTGTGAATTTACCTCAATGTTTGTTTCTTTGTTTTTTCTCTCCTCCAGTTTATTTTCTCTGCTGTCTAAAAAGCACAACAAAGTGCTGGAACAAGCCACACAGTCCCTGAGAGGTTCACTTGATTCCAGTGACTCTCCACTTCCTGACTATGTAAGTTTTGAGCTTCATGTTGTAGATGATGCTCCAAAATACAAGAGGTGCATCCCTAAACCTGCAAAGATTTATCAGAACGTGTGACAGCTCAGTAACCACCAACTCCAACACACAAGAACCTGCATAAGTGATGTAATGTCTGAAAAAAAATGACACAAATGGCAAAACAAAACCACAGCTCCTGAGAGCTGGGAGACACCTTGTCAGTGTGCAGCTTTCAAGCCATTTGTATCACAGGGGGTTTAAATCATGCGGTTAGAAACATTTTGAAGAACAAGGCTTTGGCATCTACAGTGTGTTGAAATACCTGAAAATGGTTGAAAACAATTCCCAGTGAGCCTCTGATTGATACTGCTGCTGTGGGCCACATCAGTATGTTCTGGATGCCGCGTGCATTCAGCACTCCTTTCAGCTTGCTAAGACAGTGCCCACAGATAGGCAAGAATTCTGTGATTTCATTGCACAGGCTTTTGGAAAACCTCTGCCTTCAGCAGAAGGAGGGTTCTTCCACGGATTCAAATAATATGTTTTTGTGCTATTTGAGTGCCTTTGGTTTGTACTCCTTTGAAGCTTCTCTGTAATAATGTCTAAGAAAGTTGTCCTGATCTATCAGCTGCTCCCAATTTTTGAGATTGAAAATCCAACAGCTGTTTTATTTTGGGTGTTAATGCGTATTCTAGGACGTGGCTCTTTGATACATGAGGTGTCATAGTGCTCTAGCACATGAGTACCAGCAAAGGTAATCTGATGTAATAGTTTGATAACGTGAATTCAGCTACCCAGGTTTCTTGATCTGTGTCTTCTGGTTGCTACTGCTGATGCTACCATGAAAACTGGAGGCATTCTGTCATTCAGGGAGCAGATCAGTGTATTTTGTCTGCCTGATGATGCCTTATTTGACACAGAGCTCCTTGCAGCACTTCTGATTGCAGGGCTGTGGTTTCTCTCCCAGGAGTTGACCCTCTGTTTATCAGCAGCTTTGGTCTCAGCAAGACCCCCCACTGCTCTGTGTTTGGGGCAGGGGATGCTGCTGCTGTTTGTTCTGCAAGGTGACCCACGCTGCTTAAAGCTCTTCCGTCTGCATCAGCATGAGCATGGGAATGCCCCAGAGCCTTTGGGTAACTTGAGGAGGACATGATGATGTAGGGCCACAGCTGTGAGGAGTCACATATCTGGGATGCGTTCAGTGTTTCTGATTGCTGGGATTGATAAGGCTCTGGGGCTGCATTGCTCAGAGGTGATTAACCTCCGTTTCCTGCCAGCTTCCACCTTAAGCAATTACACTACTGCGCATTCAGACTCCTCCTTTGGTCTTATGGCACTTCATTGATCTGTCCTGAAAAGATGTGGGCTTCCAGGCAAAGGGAGGCTGTGCCGGTAGAGGCGATGGCTTTAATAGCTGCGTGTCCAGGTTCACTTCATTCTGTGCAGTGTCACAGAGCACTCTGAGGTCACCACACTCAGAGACACTGTGGGCTTCTGGTCAACCAACCCGTCCAGATGCCTCGAGAATAGGGCAGACACTTTTAACACTGACTTCATAGACTCATGGAATCATTAGAAAAGACCACTAAGAACATCTAGTCCAACCATCAGCCCATCTCCTCACAGGTGGATACAGCTGAAAGCTTTGTGGAGCACTGCTGAGGAAGAACTCCCTTTCTCCTTTTTATGATGTAGAGAGGGAGGGGAGGAGAAAGACAGCAAAGAGAATGATGGTTTTAGGGGATAATAAAATCATGGCAGTTTACAACCTGTATTTTGGGGAAAGAATGCATGTTCCTGTGCGTGTCTTTTTTCCCAAATTGCTCACATTGCAGCTCAGTCTGAGGCACAGTCAGTTGTCTAAATAACAGTGACAGCAAGATGTCATTTGCTGAAGGACGTTCTGCTTCTGAAAGCCCGTGTTTATGTTGTCTGTAAGAACAGTTGTTTGTTTGCATTTATTGTACTGCAAGAATGTCGTAAGGAACATGAAGAGTGAAGGAGCTGAGAACTGAGATAACATCAGGGCCTGGAATCCTGGATTCCGTGTTGGGATTTTATTTTGTTCTTGCTGAGATATCCTGGGCTTTAATAAGAAAAGGGCAAGATCACTTTCATGGTCCTGTAAGGCACATAGCTCCTATTAACTGCATGCAGTACAATTCAGGTACAGGAGGAAGCCAGAGGAAGGCTGAGAACTTTATTTTCATAGAAACAATTATAGTTTGGGGATACACTTATGTCAGGTTTCCCCTGTCCATACGTATCTCCAGTATTCTCCAGTACAAAGATATAGGAAAAATCCACTCCGTTTTGTTTATGGCTTTCTTAGGTTCAGTGAAAGCACAGTCAACAAAATTTGTTTTGTTAACAAGAGAAGTGGTAGTAAAGTGATGGGGAATGTTGCTTCTTTCCATATAAAGAGAAGTTACTTTGGTATGTGTTATCAGTGGTTTCTCCCAACTTTATGTTTTTAAGACATGAACGTAAAGAAAAAATGTGGAGGAGTTAGTGGTAGGAACAGTTTTAGTTTCAAATAGCTTGACGTGCATCGTCCCTTGGGCCTTTGGTGTGTATTTGTCTCCGTAGATTTAATTAGGTTTCTGCATTTGTTTCAGCATCATCTAACACAAAACAGGGACCGTGGCTTTGTGGCAGTGGGAGCCCAAACTCCATCTGGAGTGACATTCTTTGTTAGCTGGGTATAGAAATGAGTGCATGTTGGCAATCCAAAGGAAAAACATGCAGAATGAGAATGCAGGAAGCTGTGTTTGCAGTAGCAATGTGTGGTGGTGCAGTGATTCCTTCCCTGGCTCCTTCCCAGCCTTGTTAACGTGACCTGCTGTGCAGAGCTGTGTTACATGGAGCCTTGGAGTTCTGCACATGTCCGGAACAGGTTGCTCAGGGAGGCTGTGGATGCCCCATCCCTGCAGGCATTCAAGGCCAGGCTGGATGTGGCTCTGGGCAGCCTGGTCTGGAGGTTGGCAACCCTTCACATAGCAGGGGAGTTGAAACCAGATGGTCATTGTGGTCCTTTTCAACCCAGGCCATTCTATGATTCTGTGATTCCCTGGTATTAGTAACAAGAAGTAAATTTTGCATTTATATGATGAGATTTTTCTTTTTCGTATCCTCAGTCAGCGCTCTGTAATGGGCCAAATGAAGCCCAATATTTAGATTCCTCTTTGATTTATCCTCGATTTACATGGCAAATAGAAAGCAGCTGTCTTTTTAAGCATTAATTCTCAAAACTCTGGGGCCCCTCCAGCGTCATCTGGAAATAATGCAGCTTGTAAAACGCAGCTAGGAAGAAAAAGCAATGTTTGTTTTATGTGGGATGAATGACTTCAGTTGGGGTCCTTCTAATGCGGCCATTAAGAGGGTTATTAAAAAGCACTATTACCAAAGTGCTCTCAAGAAAAAGGATTTTTTTGTAACTCGTATCTTGTTATTACAGTTGATTATCTTCAAAGCTGTGAGTACTTCAGAAATAATCCTTCGTTTTAGGTTCTTTAGCAGAAAACTGAACTAATCTCTTTCCTGTACACAGAAAGATGTTGAAAGGTTTCCCTGTTTCCTTTCGTCCTTGGGAAGAAATAGACTTGTACAAGAGAGGTCTCCATTTTTGCCTTAGGGATTTGGGATTGCTGAAGAGTAATCAAATCATGTCTGTGAGCTGCAGGATTGGCTCTTATGAATGTGGCAAAACAAATCCCCAGTTTCTTGTTGTATTGACATAATGGTGGATGTAAGCTGGTAGTGCCATAGAGCTGAATGTGGCGAGCCTTACAGTCAGCACATGCAGTAGAGCAACCAAAGCAAAATCAGTGCTCTAGAAGTGCATAATATTAATAACTGCAGGCTAAAAACATTTGCCCACAGTGTGTGTCTACCATTACATTGCCATATAACTCCTGTTCTGGCACTAACCAAACTGGTCATTTCATATAAGAGTTTGGTATTCTGGATAAGGCCGTAGTGTCCCGTGTTGTATGTTACAGGCTTTGTTTGACAAAGGATGGCATTAAATGAATGAGTGATTTCAGCCTGTCCAGCACATGGCACACATTAATTTTTTAACTACCTAGGGAAGTAGTTTAACACAGAATCCCACCAGCAGCCACAAGTGCTCTCCAGTAACTGTGTGCTACTGCAAAGAGATTGAACGTCTTCCCTAGGATCGTCTGATAACTTCAGTAATGATACAGAAATGAAATCAAACCCACTTCCAAATAAGCTGCTCAGTTGCAATGGAGTTAGCATGATGCAATCAGCATTATTCAGCTGGTAGTGGGGACCCCAACCTCCCCATTTAATACCAGCCCAGGCTGCCTAGGGCCCCATCCAACCTGGCCTTGAACACCTCCAGGGATGGATGGGGCATCCACAGCCTCTCTGGGCAGCTGTTCCAGCACCTCACCACTGTCACAGTAAAGAACTTCCCCCTGACATCCAGCCCAAACCTTCCCCATTAACATGCCTAGTTAATGGACCAAACAGCTTCATCTTGTTGTATGTTTTTAGATGTTTTTTGTTGGCTACTTTAAAAAGCCTCAAATACAATCGGACAAGGAAATGGTTTTTAGGCTTGTTGTTGGGGTAAACCAGTATCCCATTGTAATGTTTTTGGATGTGGGTTCCAGCAGTTTATGCTGTACTGAGCAAGAAGACAATCCTGTTTTGTACCAACTTACCTTCTTTTTGATCACTCTGAACTAGTGGCTCATGGATAAAAGTGACACTTTCCATATCAGGTTATTCTTGGGTATGCCTGTCCCCACTCCATTATTGAGAAAGAGGCTATAAATACTTTTTCTAAATATTAGTCATACCTTCCTTCAAATAGAGTACATTTAGTTTGAAGAGTATTTCTCCTACCTAATTCCCCTATTTTTATACCATCAAAAATAGTCATTTCAGAATAGTCTGAAATCACAAGCCGAACCCAAATCTAAAGCAAGAACTTGTACTGAGTAATTGCAAATTCCTGCAGTTCTGTCTCAATTCTTTGTCAGTTCTTTTCTTAAAACGAATTGGAAACTTTCCTGAGAAAAAAGCTGAGTAAGTTATCCTTAAAGAGAGAGAACAAACTTCCTTGAAATCCTGTGCTGAACTTGATAGTGAAGTTCAGTCCTATTAAACTTCCTTATATTAATAGGAACGGCTATTATTTTTTTCATTGCTGTATATTTTTGATGATGTGCTTGAAGGATCTGGGGGCAAATCCATTGTTCTTTGCTGGTGCAAAAAGATGTTCTTGGTTCCTTGTTTGGAGTTCCATGGTAGAACACTGTTCCAGGGTCCCTCTGGAATGAATGAGTAGAATTCTGTGAGCTGATTTTCCACTGTGCATCCGTTTGTGCCGCATTTGGACTGAGGTAGGATGCAGCACAAGCTGTATGGTCCAGTATCTCACCATTAAAAAAGAAAGACCTCACAAGCCTCTCTGTAAATGCCACTTAATACTCTTGTATAAGACAACACTTGGTCCATTCAGAGTGATGGAGAATTTCGGTAAGCTTGGAGGAAAAACAGTAACTCTTAGTCTTCAGAACATCTTTACCTTTTATTTATCATTATTGTTACGGTATTCAGATGGTTTTCCTGCTGCCAAAAAGCAGAGGAAGGGACATTGGGAGCAGACCCATGGATGGCCTCATCCAGTTGGGGAAATCCAAATACTTCACACGCGTGGGTTGTGCAGAGCAGCACTTTTCAGGAGAAGCTGTGGTTTGTAGTGCTGGGCTTTGTCAAAAGTCCACCAACAGAGAAACTGAATGCAATGGTTGTCCAAAGCATTTTTGGAAAGAGCACCATTTATTTTTGTGGCTTCGATGTATTTCAGCAATGTTGTAAACCAAATGCTGAGTGCTTCTCCAGCAAGGTTTTGATTGAAAAATGTAATGCTCCAAAACCAGAAGTATGTTTCCATATGTTACAAACATCCCAGTAATTCTGTTTTTAAATATTCAGCCTTGTAAAGGGCAGGAAATGGACACAGAAGGAAATCTGCTCAAACCCCTCCAGGCTGTTCAGTACTAAATGCTAATTGGAATTATTTTATATTACTCCTTTTCTATGTGAGACACCGGTGAAGCACTACAACTTTTTGATGTCTCACCTCCTGTTTCCATCCACTTTTCTTCTTATTTTATGGGCACACATCTGGAGTAAGCATTCAGTTTTTGGCTGCTTATTGTTGCTTTAAAAAGTAATAATAATGAAAAAATCAATATTTTTTTAACACAATCTCATCAGCTGAAAATGTATCTGTCTTCTGTTTAGCTGAGGGGCTGGTTTAGTATTACCTTTAATGTCACACTATTCAGTTGCTAGGGGACCAAACGATGGTGTGAAGGGAAGTAGAATTCTCTGAAAGGAATTAGTTGATGACGTTGAAAGATGGTCTTGGTATGAAGTAAAGAATACAGGAGTTGGACAGGAAGTAGCAATTCTTAATATGATACGGAAGGTAAAAATACAGCACTTTAAAGACTGTATGTGGTTACAGCTGCACAAATTTGTAATTAAATTGCATATTAACACATGCATACACTGGGCTAAAGGGAGACCCCTGTTCTCATTCACTGTCATGATATCTGCCTTTCAAGCACTTATCTCTGCAACTTTAATTTTAAAGCAACAGCAGGAGATTGATTCATTGTTGTTGTTGCTTAATTGACGTAAAGGCTTACTTTTTTTCCCTGTCTTTTTAAAGGCAAAGAAATGTAAAAAAGAAAATAGCTTATAGTCATTCCACATCAGCCTTCTGCCAACGAAATACCAAACATCATGCTGCTTCGGGGAAACATCTTTTGAAGTGTTCATAAAGAGGAAAGGCTCTGATAGGTGACCTGCAGTCAGGCTGCATTCTGATCCGCTGCTCTTCATGTGGTTGCACTGCTTTCCTCCAAAGCAGAGAGGTGTAGGATTTTTTTATATTGCCATTCAGATGTGTTAGTGGAACGTGGTGGGGGGATCTACAACTCATGTACATACTTAGGCTTGAGCCAAAGTGCAGTGAGCTCTGGGCTGCCACTGAAGAATTGAATATCTCCAAAAACACTGTGTTCTGCCTCGTTTTTCTTGAAATAAAGCATGCAGGGTCTGCTGCATTGAGCATGTGTGCATTATAACCCAAACACTTGATCTTAAAGAATTGGTTTGCTAAGGACAAGAACCAACTGTCCTGTTCTCTAGAGTGGATCCCAACCATCCCGTCCTGTGGAACAAAACCAAACCACCCTGTTCTACAGGATAAAACCAAACCATCCTATTCTATAGAACATGAACAAAACCCAACCTTCTCATTCTATAGAACAAAACCATCCCATTCTATAAGACAACCAGCCATCCCATTCTGTAGAGCAAGAACCAACCAACCTATTCTACAGAACAAGAACCCAACCATCACCTTGTGTAGAACAAGAGCGAACCTAAAGGGAAGTCTTCAAATTACCCATCAGCAGCTCATTCACAGCACTGGTAGAGAAATCAGGGACATATGCATTGCAGAGAAAACCAAGAGCTGGCATCTGAAGGAAGAGTTGCAGGTTTTCCCATTATGCGAGTCTTTGTCTCTTGTCTTATCTATGTCTTTCTCTATTGTGCATAAGAAACCAGGCTGCACAAAATTCCATTTTGCCCCAAAATAGAGAAGCTTTCATAAATATTTCAGGAAACTGTATTTTGTTGGACAAAGCATTTTTCCCCCTGTATTTCTATTACAATTGTTTTGCTTCAGCATCTGAAAAATGTCATTGTTGATTATATTTTGGTTTTCAAATTGGTGCGTGTGTGCATAAACTGCTAGAATTACGTTCTGTGGGTTTTAGCTTTCCCCAGTCTCAGTTATAAGGTCCATTTCTCAGTGTGGCTGCTGTGTGTTTGCAGACTGTGATCAGGAAGCTGAGCACTGCTCATCAGCTCCTGTGTGATCAGAACTGATGCAGGGCCAGATCCCATGTCCAGAGGAATGCTCTGACAATAAGATTGGATGTGGTAAAACATTGAACACAGTGTCGTAGACTCATTAAGGTTGGAAGATCACCAAGTCCAACCATCAGCCCATCCCCAGCACACCCACTAACCATGTTTCTTTTAATATGACCAGTTTCTTATATATTTGTTATACATTTTCAAAGTATTTGCTGATGGTGACTTAGTCTGAGTGCAGTATGCACCATCAGAAGTTTTACGTGCCTTTTCCATAGCAGTTCCACCCTCAGTTTCAGTGAAGTTTCTGCTCATAAGCAGAGTCAGAATTTCTTGGAGTCGTACAACTGCCTTGCTAATATAGTATCAAGGGTGAAGGATATAGTTGATATTATGGGATATAATCAGAGATAATGCATAAACAAAGAGGCTGCAAGGATCTGGTGCATGTATTACGTTCTTGTAACTGCTGTACTGCACAGAGGAGGGCTTGGGAAGCGTGAAGGAAAAATGTGAAAACTGTTTGGAGCTGTTAATTGCTCTTTGCTGCCTTTTTCCAACATGTTGTGTTTTTTTCTATCTTCTTCCTGATAGAAATAAGGCTTCTGAACTTCAACTCAATACACACAGGGTAATAACATAAAAATGTGGGATGTTCCTCCTTGGAGAATCACTTTCTTCCAAGAGGTTCGTCAGTAGTCATTGTCAAGGAGCAAGCTTTTAGGTCTAGGGAGTTCATTAAATAAAGCTTACTTATTAAATGCAGAAATGTGAGACTAGATGTGAATGTTACATAAGACCTGCCGTGCAGTTTAAAGAACAAATTAGGAAGTGTCAGAGTTTCAGTTCACGTAGCAGAAGTTATTGCATAAAACCTCCCAACAGCTCTCCTGGTGACACTTTACAGCGGTGCTGGATGTGCAGTGCTGGAATAAGAAACTTTTTCATCTGAGTAACTTCTTTAAAGTCCATGAACTGCACTCAGGATAGACAGGTTCTGTTAATTAAAGCCTGTATCACAATTATCTGCCTGCCCTCAGATGGTGGAGGTGGGGTTTCACGTGAAACTCATCCTTTCCTGTTCTACCAGTCAAGCTAAACAGTATTTTCATGTACCTCTAGGGAATACCGAATTGTAGAATCTCAGAATCATGGAGGATGGAGAAAACTTCCAGAGTTACCAGGTCCAACCCCAACCCATCCCCATGTAGCCCACTGACTGTGTCCCCCAGTCTGCTTCATTTCAAGGAGAAGTAGGATATTTTCGGGGAGAATATTTCCTTTCAGCAGCAAGAAGGCTTTGCCTTACTTCAAGTGAGATTTGAGAACAATACAGATTCACAGGTTTAACTTGAGTTTTCTACAGTGTGAATATCATCATTGCCATCTTTCCTAGTGATGGTTACCTTCCAGGTTTTACAGGACCTTATAATTTGTCATTTTGGCATCTGAAAATCACTGGAGAAGGAAGCTTGCCAACCCTTGGCTTTTCAGCATGGAATTCAGCACTGGGATTAGATGGGTTGTTCCCAAAAATGGAGTTTGGAATCAAAAGCCCAGATGCTGGGCTGGGATGAGATGCTAGAAAGCAGGACTATCTGTAGTTCTCTAGCATAAAACACCTTCTGTAGTTGCCTTACTGAATCCGTGTCTAAGAAAAATGCCAGTCTGGGTCTCTCCATCACTTCAGTGCCATGTCATCATTTAGGGTCTGTATGAGTGCTTGGTCTTTCCTTGGGAAGTAGAGAAGGCTTGCTGACAGAATAGCTTAGAAAACACAGCATTCTAGGCCAATGTCTAGAAACTTCTGATTGGCTTGGGAGCCCGATTTACTGGGGATAAATTAAAGTATTTCAATGTGAAGAGTTTTAGCACTGGGATTTGAAAGAGCAAGTGCATGAAAGGAAGAAGAGGTGAAGAAGTAGCCAGGTGGTGAGCAGTGGGCTGGCTACAGGCTGCCCATAAGGGGTTCAGACCCACAAAGTTGCATGGGGTGTTGATGGAGGCATCATCCTGAGAGGTGTAAAAGGAATACTGCAATTATTTGCAATGTGAATGGCACACTGAATTTGCCAATGATAAGCAATGGGAAAGTGCCACTACTTGGAACTGCTGCTTAATAGATAGAAACTCATCTTCCTGTTTTCTCCAGCATCAGTATCTGGCTTTTCCTCTGGCCACCTGTGCAGTCCAAAAGCAATATTCCTGCAGGGTCCATGTGCTGATGCTTTGGCCATCCACGTTCTGCATTTCAGCTCTGCTCAGCTGCTCAGGGGGTCAAATCTGCAGGGCGATAAACTGTCTTTCTCTCTGAGATTGAGATGTTTTTGTGACCTTCTTTCTATCTGTCCTGGCACCATGTCTGCATATGGAGGTATTGTGCCCTGATACTGCGGACGCAGAGCAAGAAACCCACACAGTGCTTATCTGCCCTTCCAACATTTCTCCATTGTCTCATCCTTGGCTTTCTGCTTGTTTTTCGCCTGCTTTGAAAACTTGTAAGCCTTTGCAGATTCTCCTATAATCACTAATTATAGGAGTGTGCAGCTCTCCAGATAATAGACCAGGGATGCTGAGGTTCAGTCCCGTGTCTGTCTTTTTGGAGCTCACTCTTAGCAAATCCCATTCCTTGTGTAAGGTGCTCTTAGACCAGAGGGATGGCTGTTCAACAGCTGGAAAGCTTTGAGTGACCTTATAGCCACCGAAATAAAGCCTTTGGTGAAGGGAAGCATCCTTTTAACTTTAACATCTGGTTTCGCGTGCTTGTGGAGCGCCTGTGCCACAATGATGGGAGAGTTTCTCCTTTCCTATGTGCATGTGATGTCAACCTGGTGATTCTGGGAAGCATCCCTACTTTGTATTCTCATTACTTAGGGAAGCTACTAGAGCTTGTAGGATTTGCACACATCCTATGCATTTTAGGGTAGTATCTCAGTCACCTGGTCATCCTGCTGCACTGGAAAGAGAGGTAAGGCACTGCTCAGAGCTTCTTAAAAGCCACCACATTGTGAAATAAATCCAAGTCGATGGGCAGATACTGCTCAGCCAGTGAGTTAAGTAGATCTTGGTGTTTCTTCAGACTCCAGCTGAAGCAGCTCTTCCAGGTTTTGTCCAGTACTTTGCACTATTTGCATTATGGCCTCTAAGTGGGATGCTGTTTCACAGCACTCAGACTGGAAGGCTACAGAGGACCCACCTGTGTTCTGAACTGCTTCAGTCAAAGGAGAATGCAATTCTCCATTGGCAGGTGAAGTAGCTGCAGTGATTGGGTTGTGAGGGTTTCTGCCAGCACAGCAGCAATTCTAGTGGTTGAGGCTGAGTCTTGAGAAAGGAGATCCACACATTCAGAAAGGGATCTGTAACCTCCACAATTGGGCAGACATCACCGCTGTGAATGGTTTTCATAGTGGGCATAGAGGGGATGGGTTGGGGTTTGACTGACATGACAGGTCTTACACACAGTTTGATGTGGTGGAGAGACCCTATACCTCCCTAGTAGGGACCAAGCATAAAATGCATTGAATTAAATGTGTGCTGATACATTGGAAGACCAAGTTTGCTTAGCCCTCAGTGAATTTGCTTACAGTATTTGCTCACTGGGGTGAGCCAGTGGCTTCTGTTGAGAGAAGGAAGCTCTGGGGCTGAACACAGCACATTTCAGGTTAAATTCTAGTGATTTCAGGAGAAAGCAGATCTCTTTGCCAATACTCAGGCATGCTGGATTAGCTCAAGATTGAGACACTGACCAGCCAATAGCTCTGTTAGTAACAGTCACTTATTGCCCATCGTGTTTTACAGTGGAAAAGGGCACACTCACCTTTATTCCTTTCTTGCAGGCACAAGACCTGAATGTGATTGAGGAGGTGATCCGGATGATGCTGGAGATCATCAACTCCTGCCTGACCAACTCCCTCCACCACAACCCCAACCTGGTGTATGCTCTGCTCTACAAGCGCGATCTGTTCGAGCAATTCCGGACCCACCCCTCCTTCCAGGACATCATGCAGAACATAGATCTGGTGGGTGACCCCTCATTTCAAGGCTGCAAATGCTTCCTTATTTGATCTTTTTATTCTTTTAGGGGGGGTGGGAAATACCTATAATCTCTGTTCTGATTCTTATCTCTGAACTGGAGAGAAATGGGTACAAAGGCTGGACTGTTCGGAGGATAAAGAGCTGGATGGATGGTTGCAGCCAGAAGGTTGTGGTCAGTGCTCTACGTCCAGGTGGGTGCTGCGATGAGTGGTGTCCCTCAGGGGTCTGTCTGGAACTGGTGCTCTTCAACATCTTTAACAGTGACACAGATGATGGGATGGAGTGCACTCTCAGCAGTTTGCAGATGGCACCAAGCTGAGTGGTGCAGTTGACGCAGTAGAAGGAAGGGGATGCCATCCAGAGGGACCTGGACAGGCTTGAAAAGCAGGCCCACGTGAACCTAATCAGGTTCAACAAGGCCAAGTGCAGGGTGCTGGGTCAGGGCAGTCCCAGACATGTATAGACTGGGAGAAAAACTCAAGGTGAACAGTCCCATGGAGAAAGATTTGGGAGTTTTAAACTAAAAGAGGGAAGATTCAGGTCAGATGTGAAGAGGAAATTTGTCACTCAGGGTGGTGAGTCCATGGCTGTGCTGCTGTGGGTAACCCATCCCTGGAGGTGTCCTACACCATATGGGGCCCTGTGCAGCTGGACCTGTTGGGGTCAGACAGCCCACAGCAGGGGTGGGTCTGGGAGACTTTAGAGTTCCTTCCAACCCAACAATTCTGAAGTTCTATGATCATTAAGGTCCCTTCCAACCCAACCATTGTGTGATTCTATGACAGATAGAGACCTATTTTGCTCATCCAGAACCAGGCAAGCCATGGTGGCCAGGTCCTTCTGCCTTCCAGCTTCGTGCCTCCCACAGAAAGCAGCGTGTCCTTTCTTTTGCTATGGTTAAATGTAGGTTTTCCTCAGCAATTTAAACAGTTCCTCCCCAAAAGCATTTAATACTGAGTTATAGCATAATGCCAGTTACATTCTGAAACTATTTAAAGCTTTCCAAGGGAGCACGCTGCGTTTTTAAATAACTCCTTTGTTACAGAAGTGAGAACGTAAGTTAAAAAAAAAAGGTTTTCTAAAAAATATACCTGTCATCAGTTGGCAAGTGCTGAGAGCTCTCAGGCTTGCCAGTCTGAATAAGAGATGGCATTCAGCTGATCCCTCTTCCACCCTGCCATGTCCTCTGGTTCATACAGGATGGTAGTCACTCTGGGTGCCTTTGCTTATAATGGCAATGAGAAAATGCCCCTTCTGTGATGTTCTATCACTCATATCTTTCTTTTCTCCTAAACCACATCTCGTTGCGGTACTGAGCTGTCAGGGTTAGAAAGAACTTGTTATGGAACTCCTGTTCCGTTTTGTCTGAAGAAGAAAGACAAATAAAGATTAGAGTTGTGTGTTATTATTTAGGGGGGTTATTTCTAATTCTAATGGTAACATGCTGTGCAAATATAGGGAGCTCTCTGTACTAGAACATCTGTAACTCTAAAACACAGAAATCCTTAAAGTATGGTTACATTGGAGCGTCTGGCATCCTAAAATAGGAACCACCAGATTTCAGGTAGCATCTGTAAGCTTCCTTCACTTTTTATGTATGAATTTGATGATGGTGTTTTATCCTTCAGATTAAAGCCTAACGCTAATATTTGCCTTTGTTGTGGTAGAGCAGGACCTTCTCATCTGAACTCAGCAATCTTCCTACCCCATTGTTTTATGCAAGAATTAGCAGTCAACAGTGCTGCAGTCTATTCCCTTCTGCAGCAGCCAAGGGAAGGGGATTCTTGCCTCGCTCAGCCATGGCGATATCAGGAGGGCCAAGCAGAAGGTTAAAAGCCTGTGTTTTCCTTTGAAGGATCGCTGTGTTTCTGTAGTATAAAACAGAACCCAAACCAAAGCATCTCCCTGTTCCTCTCAGCTGTTTTTTTCACAGTTTCTAGAGAGAGTTGCTCTGAAATCCATCTGCCCAAAAGGAGGGCTAGGGCTTTGGTATCACAGGAGGGGACCAACAAACCCAAATCCCAAAGCAGTCATGCCATCAGCTGCCTTTGCTTTGTGAGCAGCAGCTGAGCTGGGAGGTGTAATTAGGGTAATGGATTCTGGCTCCAGCTGCCAGTTGCTGCAGAACAAAGAGATTTTGCAGCCTAATACACTTTTCCCCCTTCTACTTGGAAGAATTAGCAGAGATTACTTGGCTGGAGGAAGCTGTAATTTGGACACTTGTGGGCACTGCCACTTTGCAGAGGTTACAAGTCAGGAAACCAAGCAGCAGTGTGTGCAGAGAGCAGGTACTCCAACCAGGGAGAGCCAAGGGCTGTGCAGAATGGCATCAACCATCCTATGGAACCTAAGGACCTGAGGGATTTAAGCTTTGCCCTGTATCCATCATTCAGATCTCCTCCTCTAGAAGAGAGGATGGCGTTCACAAAGTGTGCAATGGAAGGAACTTTGGAAGTGCAGGTTTCTCATGTCCCCAATGGAGAACTGCTGGTGGGATGTTGGCTGATGGTGTGACTTACTCAGCTTGGAGAGGGGTGAAAGTTGGTCTGACACAACTGTGAGGTGCTAACAAGGAGCAGCTGGGACACAAAAGGAGGGCTGGGGGGGTACCTGGGGAAAGTCTGCTTGGCCTCATCTGGGAGAAATGCAGGAGAGCACTGAGAGCGAGTGTATGGGTGCTTGGTTATAGGATTTGTGTCCTGATGGGGGAGGTTGGCTCATATGGGGAGAAGGGCAGCTCGGTGGGCTTGCTTTTTATCTCCTAGTTGCTGTGGATTTGGATTCTACAAAATCACCATGTGAGTCCTGTAGACCTTCTAAGTTGTACTAAGTCATGTAATGGTTGTTCTCAAGCCCTTGTTGAGTGGCCATTGTAAATACAGGGATTTTACTTCAGTGCTTGAAAACTAAATTTCTGTCCCAAACTACAAAAAGTCAACAGTAGTACCTTTAAAGTCCCGTGTAAGGGTAAGAGATGAAGAATGCTGAGGTGTGCAGTGTTTGAAAACTTTATTTGACTAATTCAGCTGAATGTGTTTAACAGTGAATTCATCTACTCCCTAAAAATGCCTGCAGAACGCTGACAGCTGGGACAGTATCTCATCTATGGAATGTACCTAGTGGTGCCCCAGCAATAACATACTGCTTTAAGAAGTGCAGAGACATCAATCCAGGAAAAGAAGGCAACAGCTTTGTGTGTGCATGGATTCAAAGATCCCTTCCATTTGCTGACAGGCTCTTGGTTCTCCATCACAGGTGATCAGTTTCTTCAGCTCCCGGTTGGAGCATGCTGGAGCTGAGCTGTCAGTGGAGCGTGTTCTGGAGATCATCAAGCAGGGAGCAGTGGCTTTGCCCAAGGACAGGCTCAGGGTAAGTGCTCAGCTCATCAGTGTTAACATGTGCTATTCCATTTAATTACGTACACACACTTATATCTGTGACACTGGAACGTCAGCAGCAGTGGATGAGGGACTCTGTGGTTGATCGCAGTATATGTGTGGTTTAATTATATGGCTGGTTTGTGCTAAATATTTGGGTGAGTTTTCTTGATCAGTCATTAAATTGAAGTGTGGAGGAAATAAGATTTGCTGAGGCTGAGATCATCTTCATTGTATCTGTTTTGTGCACTCTGGCCTCTCTGCCCATTCAGATGTAACCAGGCTGTATTCATTCTCATTTTCATTGGCACATTCTTTCCCTGCTGTTCCCCATCCACATGGGTCTGTATGAAATGGCACAAAGATGAATTCTGGGGGCTTCAGTCCTGGCTTCTGGATAAGCCAGCACACTGTAAATCAGGTCAGGGATGGCAGGTCCAGTCAGCGTGGTGGTGAGCTGTGTATAATCCTGAGCAGAGCCTCCACGATCTTCTGAGAGCCTCAGATCCAGGAGGGATTCAGCACCTTGATGGGTTTTGTGAGGCTGAAATCCATTATGGGCTCTGTGGTGCTTAAATGCTGTGATAACAAATTCTGTGCAAGTAGATAAGGATGTAAATGGGAGCAATATGGTGTTTTGTTGTTTGTTGGATTTTGTTTTTATTTAACACAAACAACAGTGTTTGCTTCTCCACTGTGCCAAGGGTGTTTTAAATACTTCCTAGTCTCTGCAAAGCCATTTCTGGCTTTCTCTGTAATGACATTTCTCCCTTTCTCTGTAACGACATTGCTGTTGAACAGCACTCAGTTCCCCTCTATAGACATCACATGGTAAGTCTTTGTGCCATCTGCCCTTCTCCTATGGGGGTCTTCTAAGTCACACCATTTCTCAGGTCTTCCCACTGCAGCCTCTGAGGTTTCCAGGGGAAACTCTTCCAAAGCTTGACAAAACCACTGTAAGATCAGACTAAAGATAGAGTTGCACAATAGTGCTGGCAGCTCTGATGAATTTCAGCAGCTAAATAGAGGAGAAAGCTTTAATCCTTGTGTCTGTAATGACACTCTGGGCATGTCTGGATGGGTGGAGAAGCCCTACCCACGTTGGCTTAATGCACAATGGGCTCAGTGAGCTCCTGTGTGCGAGCTGGAGGCTGTCCTGCTGCTCAAACCAACCAACAGGGCCTGCTGAAGGATGTTTTTCTAACACACCTTGGTTTGAGCATGGCCAGCTCAGGAAAGTGGATTCTGGAGCTGGCTGCTATCAAGACAACTTCAGGAATGTATGAAAGAATGATGGGTTTCATTGGAGTTGACATGACCCATGTGGATTTAGAGAGTGGAGTAAAGGGACCATGAGGGGCTATAGGGCTGTGTGGGAGCTGCAGGCCACCATGAGACCTTCCCTCAAACCAAGTGACCTCAGCCACTGCTCTCAGACCCTTCCCTGTCTCCCTTTGGGTGCTGAAGTGCTCTAAAGGAGTGGTGTTTCTACATGGTTGATTCTATGTCTAGACTGGACTCATTGATCTCTATAGTCACCTTAGAATTGTCAATGTTGGAAAAGACTATTATGATTCTGCTGCTTCCTTGAAACTGCCATCTTCAACTTCAGCTCTTAGGAGGAGGTGCCGGAGGTCCTGATTTGGGGGAAAAAGGGAGTGAAGCAGCATTTGCTTCTCTGCAGCCCAAATAATGGTAGATTTTCTTATGTATGAGTGCACAATATATGCACAGATAAATATAGCGAGTGTTTTCCTGCTGCTTATCTTGGCTTTTGTTGAGGAAGTGAGCATTCCAGAGGCGTTCTATGCATTCAGATCTGGAGTCTGTTGCTCAAGCAACATGAATCGAGGTAACCTAAAAATAACTGCACTCCAACACCATGATCCCAATCTTCATAATGGAGCTTATCAGTGTGATAGCACACCCCGGTGTTCCTTTCCCTGTGGGAAGCACGGTGTGATGTAAGGGACATGTGTGTTTGCAGCGGGTCATGTATGTGGGCCTGTGCCTGCAAACCACTGTTGGGAAATGAGGGATCCAACTCCTATTTTCCCTTCAGTTCTGAAGCAAACACAACTGCTTTGGAAGACAAACGATGTAATTAACACTATTTTAAGCTTTTAGCTCTGTGCTGTGGAAGGCAAGGAAAGTCCAAGCTGGGTAATTAGCCTTTTAGAAGATTTCTCCATAAACACAGAGATAAAGGGCAGGTGCTGAAATCAAGAGCTGCTGTTTCTCCCTGGTCTGTAGGAGGAGATAAATGGAGTTAATGTCTGGGACAGAGCAGCAGCTGTGGTTTGGAGATAGGGCTGTCTCCTTGTGGATGAGCAGCCACATCCCAGACTCCCTGCTTTATTGCAGAGCTTATTAAAGGCAATTTGGAGATCACAGTGATAGGTGAAAATTGGTCTCCTTTACTTTTATTCTGTGAAGTTCTCAGGCTGCTTTTCCTCCTTTCGGTTCACAGTGTGTGCTTTCAGCATGAGAGAAGCACAGCAGTGCCTGGAGCCCACGTGTTACCTTGAGTTTTCAAGGGAGCAGCCAGCAGGTAGCTGCTCTTTTACAGCACATGGGAATGCTTGTTTGCAATGCCAGCTGCTGGCTGGAGGCTGGCATTTGGGTTCATGGGCTGATCGCACTCGAGAGGCCACATTCTCACAAAAGAGAACTTCCCACCAACTATACTGGTTTAAGTTAAGGTTGGAAAAGACCACTAAGATCACCAAGTACAAACCCAATGCATCCCCACCGTGCCCTCTCATAGAATCATTGAACCATGGGGACAGGCTGATGGCTGGGCTAGATGACTGAGAGGTCTTTGGCAACTTCAATGATTCTATGACTCTTAAGATTCCAGGAAGAAAAGATCTAGAACATTTTTATGGGCCTCGTGGTCACAAAATAACTGGTGAAGCTGTCGGTGCTTAGTTGGCTCTGGCTGATCTTACGTGGGAATTAATGACATGTCTATCTGAATGGGCAAGCCTCGGTGCAGGTGCTCTCCTATTTGGGTAAGCCCAGCTGCTGAACTTGTTGAGAATCAGTTGAAACTGAGCTTTATAATGAGCACGTCCAGGAAGGGGTTTATGTTGTTCAGATCTCTGTAATTTAATGATGCACGTCTGTGTGGGCAAGATGTAACTTATATGGCAAAATATAAATGATAATTGTGTTTATTGTGGTGATTAAAGTTAGGTGCACGCTGACATAGTTCAGCATATGGGAATTCTTGGTTGTGCATTTCACAGATACTTTGAATAGAAAGATAGCACAGCAGCTCGGGTCTGTAATCCCAGAGCCAGGACACACCTCTTTGGAGGTGCAGAAATAAATGTCACAGTCAATTCAAAGCATAAAATAGGATCATAGAATGACTGAGGTTGGAAAAGCTCTCCCGTATCTGCAAGCCCAAACCCCACTCACCCCCACCGTGCCCACTGACCACGTCCTGAAGTTCCACATCTCTCTGATTCTTGAACATCCCCAGGGATGGAATGCTAACAGAACTGCAGAAGTGCCCCTCACATAAGATGGAAGGAATCTGTTAACTGAGACTAAGGGAAGTGAAATAAACTGTACCACGGTCCTTTGAAATGAAGTCCAGCTTCATTTCCATGTTCTTCATTTCCATGTTATTCCATTCATGAATGGCCATGGAATGTCATACTGCTGTACTCGAGGTGTTTGTGTTGTTGGCATGGTCTCATAGTGTTGGTGAGTCGCCTATGAAGCACATTTATTTATTTTTACAATTTTTTTTTAAAGTAAAAACAAACCAGAGCCCTTCATTCAGGTACCATTGCAAGGGTGTTTGCTCGGATTTGGGATGTCACACACATAGAGGTTTGGTTTTCTTTGGTGTGATGTCAGCCACGTCCTCTACGACATAAGGATGTGGTTACAGCTCAGTACAGGGCTGGTTTGGTTGCTGTGTGGTCTGACACCAGCAGTGTGCAGCATGGCGTTCACAGCCTGCTTGGCACTCCCAAAGAGATGTCACCATCTCTATCCCTGATCCTGTCCTTGTGTGTTACTCTCAGGGCTGATCCCTGAGCATCTTCTGAACGTGAGAATCGTGCAGTATCACAATTCTAAATGGTTCTTATAGCATTAAAGGGACCAACAATCCCCACCACTCTGATTTTTCAAAGAGAAATTCTCCTGAGAACCCAAACAACGTCCCTTTGCTTTTACACAGCAGCTCTCCGTCAGTGCTGGAATTGAACCCAGCTTTTTTAACTTGAAGCAGCTTCAGCTTACTGCAGTGGTTATAAATTCTTCCATGGGAGTGGAGAAAAATAAACAGTAAGTTTGGCATTGTTGACAAGAACAAGTTAAAAAACAGCTATTTTATTGTGCCTGTCTGCCTGGAGCACAGCTAGAAACGTACTAATGCTTTTCTGACACCTCCCCATTCAAGAGTAATACAAACATCACTGCAGCGTCAGCAGACGAAAATATGCTCTTGGATCTCTGATTTATTTAAGTGTTTCTCATGTAGTATCAGTTTCTTGCTGTAAACGAGCCAAAATCTCTTCCAACAGAGAACAGTCATCATGCTTTCAACTTGGAGAGAGCACTGCATAAAACCTTTCTTTATAGATTGAGAATAAATGGAAAAGTTCAGCCTTGGTTTCTTCCTTGCTATGTCCCAATGCCTCAAGACATCTGTGAGAAAAATAGTGGACTCACTGGGGAGTTTTCCTTTTGGCTTCATTGGTCCAGAGGTTTCAAGTAGCATCTTTGTGCTGGTGAGATGCCAGCAGCTGTGCTGTGAGCACAGCCAGGTGCCTACAGCTTGTGTATCTGATGGTGGGGAGCACTGAGGCTCATGCTGACTGATGGTTATCAGGTGGGTAGGTGTCTTCAAGGGTGCTTTCTCCCTGTCACCACAACATGTTCGTGCTGCTGTCACTAATCCATTGTGGACGCTGCTGTTATCAGCCTGCAGCCACCCAGGACTATTGTAATGAGGGTCCTGTAGTTGTTATTTGAGCTATTTTCCCCTTTATCTTCCCTTGAGGGGCCATCAGAACAGCAGTGTTTTTGGTTTGTTTTTTTTCCACAAGCTCCAGCTTGAAACTTTTAAAAGTTCCTCTTTTCCGTGTGTTGAGATGTTTGAATTCCCTATAAAAGTGCTGGAGCTGTGAATCAATTTGTAGTGATATAACAGCATGCAAACACCCACCTTAGCTCTGTGTTAAAGGATGGCACATGGATGTAGCAGAAAGCCACAGCTGAGGTACACTGAAGCAGGTTTGTCATTTATCAGTGTCAGAACTGACTGCAGTTTGTGGCTGAGCACCCGGCAGCTCCCAAACCTCTGGCTGACTTTCCCCCCATGGACGGGGACTGTGCCTTGATCAGGAAATGAAGTTGGTTGCAGGGTGTCTCAGGCTGCCAAACCTCATGAGGAAATTGGGTCCGTTCCCACCATCGGAGCAGTTAACCCTTTCTGCTCATTGGCTGCCTTGTTGCTCTTGCTAAAGAGCAGCCAGCTTCTTTCTGACCTGTGAATGATATGCTGACACATGTTCTTCCCCTTGTGAGTGCAGCACCAGGGCAGTGGAAGAGAGGATTTACTTAGAAGTCCAATCTGGCTTGGGCTGCTGCTTCCCAGCTCCTGTGTAGATGCCATCACCTTCCAGTTTTCAGCTAGTTTTGAAAGTCAGGTACACGTTTGAAAGCTGTAAGTTGTTTTCAGGATTGTTAAATGCCAGGTGATGCGTGCAGTGGCTGTTCCTGCATCACCTGATCCTGCAGCGATCACTGCAGTGGGACATGGTGTGTCCTAATGGGACCAATAGATGCCACCTCCTGCATTAATAAGCCCTGAGGTAACGTGTGGTGCACATCTGGTCATTATTATGTCTGGAAGTGGCTGCTGTGCTATTGATGGCAGTGGCAAGTAGTACAGCTTGACTTCATTTTGTTGTTTCTCATATAAGCATTCTGTATGCAGAATTGTTGCAGTGCTATCAGAGCTATCCTTCCTTTTTGGTCAGGATCCATGTGGCATCCATGGGCACCAACACAAATGCACTCCTTCTTTACACGTGGAAACGTCAGCCAACCTGTCATGGTCCCAAAACCACCACTATTACCAGTGTCCAGGGAGTTGATCACAGTAATTTTCTTTAGCCCTTGCACGCCATCTTCATTTTTGTTAATGAATGTTGTAATGCCAACAAGATGTGGCAATTGAAGACGTGGTCAGTGGGCATGGTGGGAATGGTTTGGGACTGGGCTTGCTGATCTTGGAGGTCTTTTCTTACCTTAATGATGTGATGATTCGTAGGATCGAGTGGCTGGAAACAGATTAATTTAGGGTACCAGCTAATCACAGCAATTTAAATGCAAATTTAATATAGGAAATCATCACATACAAGGTTTTCAGTAGCACTGATAGGGTTTCCATGGCTGTTAGCACTGTGGTAGCAGATTTATTTTTGTTTAACCTGATATTTCACTTACTTTTGATGGCCTCCTTTCCATCCTACTGAGGCCTTTGCATATCTCACTGGAACCCAGAGCAGCAAAGACTGTCCATTGAGAACTGGGGAATGCACAATGCGAGGTAGCCTGGGAGGTGCTGCATTGGGTGAGTGAGTGGAGCAGCAGTGATTGTGCAGCTCAGGAATGAGGAGCATTGGCCAAAAGAAAGACGCAGTGTGGGCTAGCACGGGACACTCCTATTCCCAACTGCAGTCTGCATGGAGACCAGTATTTACAGGGAGGATTGGTCTGTCCCCTCCACCCTGAAAACACTTCCAGTTGCCTTCTGGAAGGTGTATTCTGGGTTCAGTCACTTCATTCCAGAGTAATTGCTTTCTTCGCAAAACAGAGCAATTAGACCAGAGTGAAATCACCTTGTTCTGGAGTTACAGAGCTGCTGCAGAAGGGATGTTCAATTGTGCTGGTCAGCTTTACACAGCGCTCAGTATGAGTTTTGGCTGTCCAAACTTTGCCATCTTTGAGGCCTAACTAAATGTTCCACTTGTAGAGTCATCAAGGTTGGAAAAGACTTTCAAGATCTCCAACTACAGCTCACCCCACCATGCCTGCTGGCCACATCTCCATGGTTCTGGAACATCTCCATGGACAGGGACTCCCCCACCTCACTGGGCAGCTGTGCCACTGCATCACTGCTCATAGGAGAAAAAATTGTTCCTAAATATCCAGACTGAAATGATGATTATGTCCTCCCTATGCAGCAAAGAGAAGCATATATTAGTAGGGACTCAGGCAAATCCTTCAAACCAAGAGAAACATAAAATGGACACTAAGTGATTGTAGGAGCTGGGAAACCATCAGTGCAGTGATTTTTCTGCTTTTTTACCAATGTGTTTCTCCTGGGACTGCCTGAATGTGGCACTCCCCTGGTTTCAGCCCATTCACTCTATGCAGAGTTGTAGCCACTGTTGTAGTCGAGATGATGGATGTTTCAGCCCTGCCTGTGGTAGCTTGTGCATTGTAATTAACTGCTTCCCATTAAGGAAACAGATGAGAAATTGTGCAGTTACATGCAGAGGCTTTAGGAGATGGAGCAGTGTCCTGGATCAGCAGTCAGTAATGTGTGCTGGTTGGTTTCTGACGCAGGAAACTATGAATGTTGTAAAGTGAAGATTCCCTTTGAACATGAACAGGAGCAAAACAGGAGGTGCTGGGGCAGCTATGGGGATTTTAAATGCATCACTTGAGCTTTGTTGTGTATTCCTGTCTGGGACTAAAATCCACAGTAACAACAAAATTGGGGGAAAGAGCTGTGCAACAAGAACCTTGGGGAAGAGGAACACTAACTGGAGCATAGGATGACTCTGCACTTGCTAATATTATAGTTAGCATCTGTTCTAAACATGAATCTTAAAAAAGCAATATGCAATTCTTGGGGCGTCCTGCAGGGAGCAGAAAGTATCCTGACTTGGGGGAAGTGCACTGCAGAAATTTTCTCCTTCCTGGAACCAGAAGCCGTGCTGGTAGCTCTGAATTTCATCTGCAAAAGATGCTCCAAGCAGTTCTTAGGAGTGGTTGCTCAGCCCTCCTGGGAGTGTTTTTGGTGGGAGATAGAAGAGAGGGGTAAATGGTGGCATTTTCCAGTCACCTGGTTGAGGGATATTGTCCTTCCCTCTGCCCTCCTGATGGCACAGTCCTTGCCAAGGCATTGCTATGCTGAGAAATGTGGGGCCGGTGTTGGGTGCTCTGCACACTATGGGGAGGAGAAGGGTCAGAGGTTGACACACAAACCCCATCACCAAGAGGAGCGTCCATGACCAAAGGGAGAAGTGTCTCTCTGTGCACAGCTGAAGTCCAGTCCAAGCGTTTTTTTGCATCCAGTAAGACTGGAAGTGATTGCAGCAACAGAATCTGTTTGGTTTTTTTTATTCAGTCAGAGTTCTTGAGCTGCACTGCCCTCATCTCATCTGCTGTGACTTCAGGCTTTCTTTAATGCTAAACCCATTCTTCTCATTCTGATTAAGGAATGTATGTATATGGGATAATGTGATGGAGGTAAAATTCTGAGGTTTTATGCAAGACTTGAAGATCTATGAGCAACTGAATACAAGACAGGGGGAAGAGACAACATCACTGTGTAGCCAGATCCCAGTCCTACCTGCCCTGTTGCTCACCCACTTGCAAGGTTCTGATCTCTTCTGATGGAGTCTTTCAATGTAAGTTTCTGTAACACGTGGCAGATGGAGGAGAACAGCCCTCAGATTTCTGCCCTGGCTGACAGATGAAGCAGATAATGGAAGATCAGCTTTTCCATTTCCATGATTTGACACATTCCCACTTCCGTGTGATTGTTGAAGTCAAGGAATCAAAATAAATCTGAGTGTAGGATATATAAATCCCAGACAAAATTACAGCTTTCATTGCAGCATTGGGTTAAATGTAAACAGCAGGAACATTACAGATATCTTAGAGAAATGTCTTGAATATTTACAGCAACTACAGCAAGTAAGTGAGAATAAGGAAGAAATTTTGTCAGCTGGTGGCTGCCTCAACTGCATCCTGTATGGAGCTGAATTTTGTCACAACCTTTGGTACAAGTTTCATTGCTTCTGTGCAGGGACTGGGGATCTTGCATTAAATCTTGAATCCATGCAGATTTAGATTGTGTTTATGATTATTGAGTTTGCAGATGAGGGCTGATCTTGACCGTGTTCTCTTTCTGACTCATTGCCACTGTACCTCTTCTTTACACGGGTGGATGGTGATGGGACAAAGGAGAATGGCTTTACACTTAAAGAGGGCAGATCTAGGTTAGATGTGCTTGCTTTTGCCATCGATAAGGGCTTGTTTCCAATAGCTGACCACAGTATGCTGTCACAGCCTGAAAATGCCTTTAGGAAGAAGCATACGCTGAGGTTGACCAAACTGCTGGTGGCAGTGAGTCTGCCCCTGGTCTGCAGTAATTGACATATTGAAGTATTTACAGCTCTGTCTCTGTCTGGTTGCAATGCCCCAAAGCAATAGGAGCTGTTCCTCAGAGCCTCTCCCCTAGCAGCGCTCACAGTGTGTGCTGGGGAAAGGATGTTTGGCTGGGAGGGGCAGAGGAGGACGTCAGCTCTGTGGTTGCTATTATGTAAAAACAAAACCTCATAAAACGAGCCCTCTGCACCAGCAGACCTATCATAAATGTCAACATCAACAGGGAAATGCATCAAACGGGGGGTGGGAGGAGGGCTGGGGGTTGTGTGTCCCTGCCCAGTGCACAGAGCCAAGGCTGAGCACAGTGATAACGGAGGAACTCAGTCCCAGTTGTCCAAAATGACGTTCTTGGCTTGGTGGCTTATTTTGGAAGATGCTGCAGCGTTGCAGTGATTTCCCGTGAAAGCAGAGCTGGGAGCTCATCACTGGGAAAGTATGCAAAGTGAATCACTGTGCTCTGCTGCTGCCACCTCTTGCGTTGGGAGAGCAGCTGAAGGAGGAGACAAACACATGGGGCATCAGAGTAGCTCTGATTGCGGGCTCAGAGAGGCTGATGGCTGAGAATGATATTCTCATCTCTTGGTCTTCGTGCCCTTCAGTACACAGCTACACGTATCAGCATATATCCATTACTCCAGGCTGGATGTGGCTCTGGGCAGCCTGGTCTGGTGGTTGGTGACCCTGCTTGTGACAGGGGGATTGAAACCGGATGATCTTTGAGGTTCTTTTCAACCATTTCAGGCCATTCTATGATTCAGCAGGATTATCTCCTCCAGACTTTGCACTGTTCCTGTGCTTCACAGACCCCTTTAAAACTTCAGCAGTGAAGGAAAAGCTCACCTGCAGACTTCAGTACACTATAGCAATTAGGCTAAAACCATGTGATTTGTTTTACAGTATATAATTAAGAGATGGTTGTCTCTGTCATGACAGCTGCAGTATTGGTTGGTATTATTTTTGGTTTATAAAAGGTTTGATCATGGGAATAGAGATCTGTAGTTTTTCTGTAGAGATCAAAACAGACTTTGTAACCCAGATACATGAGATCTCCCTGCAGGGCCTGCCTGCCCTCGGGCAGAACAACACTTCACCCCAGTGTGGTGTCATCTGCACACTGAGATACACTCAATCCCCTCTAGACTGAGCTCTAGAAATGCCCTGGGAACAAAATGTCATTTTTCACTTCACCTCATGGTAAATTGTGTAAATTTCTTGAGCCTCTTTTGCCACCTTGAGTCTTCTCTTTCTTTCTCAGCACCTCCTGACATGCTCTGAGCCATTGCTTTCCTCTCCGAGTTCACACCTATTCCTTCCCCAGCTCTGCTGAACGAGATGTGCGGCTCTTGCTCAGTCTGGCACGTTTCCTGTTTGCTTCCTTTGTCTCCCCACTGTAACCTTCTGCTGGGCTGTCTGCATCTCAGCCCTGAGATAGGGGCCAAGATAGCAGGCAGACATGCAGGTATTTCACCGACTCCACGTTGATTTTCTTTCTTAAGTCAAAGAGAAGCTGTGTAATGCAAGAAAAACAGGAAAATTATATATATATGGATACTTGACCCTGCAATAATTAAATTATCACAGAAATCCATTCTATCAGTATCTCTTGTTTGGGTAATTTATGGATATTGTGGATAAGGTTCAGTTCTGCTGATGCTGCAGGCAGTGCTGCTGTATTCATTTTCCAGCACGTCCTTGGGCTACTAAGCAGGGCTCCTGCTAAGGTTGTCAAACACACACAAATCCATTTTCAGACAGACTTTGAAGCTTTGGGTTCATTGAAAATGAATGCAGATTTGACTCTCAAATGTGCAGGGCTCCTTTGGAAACGGTGCTTTTCTTCTAAACCACTGACCTGCTTCTGAACACACCGGCTCGCTAATGAGTAAGCAAGCACAGATTGTAAGCGAGCACACGAGGAAAAGAGGATTCTCCAGTTTTGTGTTCATACAGTTCTTGGATTTCTTGCTTTTCCACCCCATTGCTTTGCTTAGCTCCCCATCCAGCTCCATATCCACATCATGGAACAAGCAGAGACAGATTCCCTCCCTTGAAGCAGCTCCATTTGCTGATGGTATCCGACCAGAGGTCACCCCCTGGCACGGCCCTGGGATGGTTCATCTGCGAAGGGGATTATTTTGTGTTAATGCACCACTCCATTCAAGTGCCACGGAGCTGCACGGAGCTGTGCCAGCAGCTGCTGCCCGGCCCTGATGCTATCTTCATCATCGTTAACTGCAGGAAAAAAAAAAGAAGAAGAAACCAAACCCAAGGTGTTGAGCTTTTTGTGGTGTCGGAGTCACTGCAGTTCAGCACTGCATCTGCTGGTTGGGCTTCCTGTGGTTTTACATCGAATCGCGTGATTGACGGCGCAGACCGTCTGCAGTGCTCCCAGCTGTCTCGTCTGACTGACCACCAAATCTGACTTCTGCTTTGTCTTGCCAGCAGCAAACAAGATAGGGAGCTGCAGTGGGCGGATTGACCCGAGTTCAGATGTGCTGTGTATGTAAATGACACGGATCCAACTGGGATGTCGCCTCCAGCTCTGAGGTGCAATGTGTCATGTTGATGGGGTTCAGGGTTGGAGAAGGTCCCCAAGCCCAACCTCAAACCACCGTGCCCACTGCTCACATTCCCAAGTGCCACATCTCCAGGGTTCTTCTCTGGGGATCCCACCACTGCCCTGGGCAGCTGTGCCAGTGCATCACCGCCCTTTAGAGAAGTCATTTTCCCTAATACCCAGCTTGATTAAGTTGGACATGATAACAGCAAAGCGGCTTTGACTTGTCACTTGGAGAGTTTTGTTAGTCGTGATCCTTGGTGATAAGATCCGCCCTAGGAGTGCTCTGAGACTCCCATGATCTTGTTGTCTTACAGCTCTCCTGAAACGTTAATTTAGTGTCATAGAATCATTGAATGGCCTGGGTTGAAAAGGACCTCAAAGATCATCTCATTTCAACCCCCTTCCGTGGTCAAGGTCACCAACCTCTAGACCAAGCTCTTGACTGGTGTCACCTCCTGCATCTCTCTGCCTTGGTCTGCAATCTCCTTAGCCTCATCTGCCTTCCCATTGCCCTTGTCTACGCTCCCATTATCCTTGTCTCCATTCCAGAGATAAAGCTGCTCAAGGCATATGGTGAGTGTGGGAGGGCCCATGCTGACTGCAGAGGTACAGCCTTTAATCTGAAATTGATCATTAAATTGCTCTGTTATACAAGCACATTAGATGGCAACACTGATTGGGCTGAAGGAAAACTTAATAATACAATCAACGGGTGACTGTTCTTGCTTGAAAACTGGAATATTGCCTGATTAGTTTCATGTGGAGGACCCACAGTATAGTGAGAGCTGAGCAATCCTGGGTCCAGAGTGGTCCCGGATTGGTGTCCTGGGTATCTACAAAACCTATTCACTCTAATCTGTGGCCCTGAAGGTGAAAAAAAGTTCTTTGTCTTTACATTGGCATCTTTAATCACGTTTTCCCCCTCCATCCCAAGGACTGCTGCATGCAGCCACTGCTGGGGTGAGCAGTGACAGCGCTGCTCTGCTCTGCTCTGCTCTGCTGGGAAATGTCACAGTGGTTTCACCATGAGGTTTCAACATTTCGTTTTGCTGAGGCAATGCTGAGATGAGCGTGTTCCTGTCTGCACTGACCACAAGGCAGGAAGCATCAGGAGGGAAGTGGGGAAGGTTACACTGAGGATAAGCAGAGCAGACATATCGTCTATAAAGTACACGAGAGTCGGACTGAGGCTTTGCCTGCCCATAGACTCATAGAACCATTAAGATCAGGAAAGACCTCTAAGATCCCCAAGTCCAAAACTAAATGGTCGCCACTGTGTCCCCAGCTGCACAAATTGGGGTGAGATGGTAGAAAATGATGTACCAAAGGGCTGTGGAAGAGGTGCTGTACCACAGACTTCATGTCTGGCACAGGAAATGGCACCTACTGATGAGCCTTTGAGGTCTGAGCTCACCAGGAGCTGAGTGCAGCAGTGTCATTGACATTGCTGTCCTTGAACAACCTCAATTCCTTCAACAGAGATAGGAGGGCTGGAAACAAAGAGTGCTTCCTCCCTCCTTCCTGTACTCCTACCATGCTCTGAAGGCCCCACCAGGGGTGGCAGTCACACAGTGTCCAGAGCCAAGTCCTCCCATGTCATGCAGCACTCTGCAAAGTGATGCTGATGTCCTCAGCAAGACGATGGGTGGCGTGTTGTCACCCAAACATTGGTTGAGAGGAGCCAGGGCTTGGACTTGATGATGAGTCCCTTCCAACTCAGGGTATGCTATTATTCTATAGGGAAGCTTCCAGTGCAGCAGTGCATGAGCTGCTCCAAAAGCTGACAGGGCATCCCTCCATTATTCATGGGCAGAGGCTTCCTGGCCATTGCTGTGCTTGTTCTGATCGTGTCGTGCCATGGAGTTTTAGTCTTTTAGTCTTAGCCTAGACTAAGCAAGAAACCAGAGAAGACTGGGGAAGCTGGGGCTGCAGCACTGCTGTCCAGTTGGGATAAAAGGACACGTGTGATGTGTGATAACTCTGGAAGCTCTTTCCGTAAAGCTCTTGTGGAAAGGATATTGCTTGCACTGTCAGGAAGGGGAGCTGTCTGCATGGATGGCCATCAAGCTGTGTGCCATTAAGCTGGTGCTGTGGGATGAATTGGTGCATGGTGCAATCCTGTTGTGGAGCGTTCAATGACATTTTTGTGTAGGACTCTTGTCACCTCAATGATGCACCCAGTTCTGTTAGCAGAGACCAAACACGAGGAGGGCTGAGCACAGTGTGCCTGCGTGGCATTCAGTTCCAAGAAGACATTATAAATGATCTCTTTATACCTCATGGTAAATATTTTCCTTCCACTCCGACGGTTCGTTTCCTTCCATTCTTTTCCACTTTCCTCTTTGTTTGTTGGGCTGCATGGTGGCAAACGACCTTCCCTTTCTCTTGCAGAAGTTTCCTGAGCTGAAGTTCAAGTACGTGGAGGAGGAGCAGCCCGAGGAGTTCTTCATCCCCTACGTCTGGTCCCTGGTGTACAACGCGGCCGTGGCTCTCTATTGGAACCCACGCGACATCCAGCTCTTCACCATGGACTCTGGCTGAGAAAGGTCAAACCAAAACTGAAACCAAAACTGCACCACGTGAATCCATGACCCCTTCCAGTGCGCACCCTCCGACCCACCGCTCGCTGCCCATCTCCAGCCCAGCAGCTGTTTCAGGCTGTCACACACCGACACCTGGGGTGAGGAACATGGACGCAGCCTTGTATTTATCGTCCTGTAACCAGAGCTTGTCTGATGAACACGAGGCCTTACACATGGGTTATGATGTTACTACCAACACCGCTGATTGCTTGCTCTTTTGAGCGAGGAGAGAGACTGAGAACTTGGATTTGGGCAGCGTTTGGATTTTCGTTTCTTTGGGTCAAGCTTTTGCTCTGTTGGGTTCTGCCGTGGGTCACTCGTTGCCCAGCCCCACACTCTCACTCCCAGCCTTTTGTTTCAATAACACTGGCACAGCTGCCGTCCTTCTGCTGGTGCCATCCAAGCAGCATGTCAATCCAGTTAGCTCCTGGGCAGACTCAAAGCACTTGATTTAGATGTCAAAACGTTTGTGGGAGGGTTTTCTGACGCGAGGCTTTGTGTTTGGCTGGCACACACAGGGGCTAGGAACATCAGCTTGAAGAGCCAGCCCCTCACAGAGCTGTTAAGCCGTGCTTCTCTGCAAAGATTGTTGCTGGAAGCTGAAAGTATGGGGGGGAAAAAGGGGGAGGGAGAAATCTCCAAAGAAAATAGTGGTAAGATTGTAAAATAGAGCAATGTCCTGTAAAAAATGTGTGATGGTGACAGTGTGGGGAGGGGATCCCTGGCCAAGTTCTGTGTTGAAATCCCCTGTTGGCTGTTAAAGGTCTAAGGCAGAAGTTTTAATTGATCTGAATGTAGAATGCTTCCTTCCGTTGTGTTCAAGTGCTCTTTCCCGATGTCCCTGGCTCTGCAACTGGATGAGAGACATGGGTTGACCTGGTCTCCAGGGGACCTCCCATTTCGCACAGTGGGGATATTTAGGGAGGTCCCTGGCAGCTCCTGCTCCAGCATGTTCTGCACGAGGGGATGCATTGACTTCCAGGCAGTCCTGGGTGGCTCTAAATAAAAAATTCCTTGCACCTTTTTTATTTGTCTTTTTTTTTCTCTTTTTTTCTGAAGGAGATGCTCAAATTGCTTCATTTATCTGTTCATTTCAAGGTTATAGCAGTTCTTGGTTTTGCCTTTTTATGGAGGTCTAAGAACGCTTCTGGGCCAGCAGAGCTGTGCAGATGCAGCTCGAAACTGCAGATCTGTGGGGATGGTCCTCACCCAACCTGAGGTGAATGGACCCTCTCCACCTCCAGCAGCATCTGGAGCAAGTAGATGCTCAGGTTCCAAGCTGCAGAGTACCTGGTTTTCTTTGAAAGGGCTTTATATATAATATATACATATATATATATATTCACTTTATATGGTGAAAAGAGTAGGTCCAACCAGCTGCTGGATCAACGGAGGAGCACCATAAAGTATTTCCTGCTGCCCTCCTGATGCTGTTGAACCAAAGTACAACCCCTGGGTAAGGAAGAGCTGTTTTGGGTGAGAAAGAGCTGCTTTCATAAAGCACTTTCCCACTTGCTGTCACATATTGTGAGCAGCCCAATGAAGGGTCCAGTTCATACATGGGGGAAACTCATCCTGACCCACAGGGCTTATAATCAGCAATAAATTACATTAATCTGGAAGGGACTAAAGCTAGACTGACATGGGATGCGTATTTATATGTACGTGTATGTGCACATGTACAACATGCACATACAAAGCCAAGTTGGCACCCATGGGTGGCATGTCATGCCCCGTGTCACAGAGCTGCCACTGATGGGTTTATCTCCTCTGTTACCTTGTGCAGCACAGATGTTTATGTTCAGGTTACGAGCATGAAACAAAGGCAGACCAGTTGTTTGTGCAGCTGCCAAGCGCGCTGTTGTGTCATTCCCATCTGCTTCACTGCTGTATAACTCTCTGCTCCCCCTGAAATTAAGAATGAGGAAGAAATCTGCTCCTCTCCAGCTCCGGGGCTGCAGCTCAGCTCATCCCCAGCCACTGTTGCCCAACACTCCCTCCATCTCGGACCTGAAACCCCATGTCTGATCCCATGGCCTCGGGCTGCTCTGTAGCAAACAGCTTGCACTGATGCTGCAGGATTTCAGTGGAACAGTTTCAGCTGAACAATTGACTAGTAAGCACTGAGGGCTGGCAGTTGTCTTCAGGTCAAAACAGTTCAAAGCCTGGTGCTGGGCAGCCCTTCTTTCACCATCAGCTGAGCATGCTGCTGGCTGCTGGCCTGCTGCTGGGTCTGCTTGAGGTCCTGCCAGGATCGGATTTGATGGGAGGATGCACTGATGATGGCAGTTCCTTTCAACCCATCCATGCTGTGATTCTATAGCTCAGTGACCATCAGGATCCCTTCCTATCCAACTATTCATTGGTTCTATGGTTCTGTTCTTCAAGGACTCTTCCGACCCAACCATTCCATGGTTCTTTGGCTCTATGATCTCTAATGTCCCTTCCAACCCAACCATGCTGTGATTCTATGGTTCAGTACAGACAAAAGCCCAGGGAGACAACTCATAGCCCATCTTTGCTGTGATGTTTGTGTCCCGTACAAGACTTGTTCTTGTTTTAGCACTCACCACACAGCAGCAGGAAGTTCTTCTTTTATCCCCGAGGGCACAGAGCACACTGAACCCCGCTCTGTTGGAGATCCTTTCCAACCTTAGCGATTTTACGGTGCAATGCCGGTGTCGGTCAGAGGGTTTTCTTTCCGACCTCCCCGTTCGGATGCTCTCCTTCCTCGCAGCGCTGCGGATCGCGGTGCCCGGGCTCCCGCTGTCTGCAGGCGGCGGAACTGCACCGCTATGGAGACGTCCGGGAGGTGCCATAAAGCCCCAGCGGTAGGACAGGCCTCATGGGGGGGGGGGATCCATCTGACCCACATATGCACACACAGGGATCAGGACCCCCATGTGTACCATGGTCTCATGGGGTCCATCCTCTCACCCATATTTGTGTGCGTGGCACTGGGACCTCGGGGCCTCCTGCACCCCAGTTCTATGGTGTCCCCTGACCTTCCTAACCCAGGCACCTCCTCCCATCTCCACACCTCCAGCCCCACTCCACAGCATTAACTCCTGCTCCCAGCTCAGGAGAATCCCACCATCCTCCACCCCTGGGAAACACCATCCCACCCCATGGCTGTGGGGGGGCTGGGAAGTGCATGGGGTGCACAGGGAGCACAGAGGTGGGTCTGCAGTAGGGCTTACAAGCATGTAACATAAGCATGTGACATGTAACATACAGCATGTGACATGTAACATACAGCATGTGACACGTAACATACAGCATGTAACATGTAACATACAGCATGTAACATGTAACATACAGCATGTGACATACAGCATGTGACATGTAACATAAATCATGTAACATGTAACATACAGCATGTGACATGTAACATGCAGCATGTAACATACAGCAGGTAACATAACATCAGGGAGCACATAACATTTAACACATAGCAAGTAACATCTTACAGCACTGTCATATGTAATTTTAAATATGTAACATGTAACATTAACATAACATACAGCGTGTAACATGTAACGCCATACAGCATGGTGACATGTAACAGCATGTAGCATGTGATACCATATAGCACTGCAACATGTAACATGCCATATACCATGTAGTATCATATAGCACTGCAACATGTAACATGCCATACACCATGTAGTATCATATAGCAGTGCAACATGTAACATGCCCTATAGCATGTAACACCTGGCACATAACACACTAGGTAGCACACAGCATGACACACAGCATGTAGCATGTACCAACGCTGCATGCAACACCCAGCAGGCAGCACGCTGCATGCATGCAGCACAGCACACACAGCACACAGCGCATGGCAGCCCTGCAGTAACACGCCCCTATGCAGGAGCTGCCCCACACTTATGGGGGGGGTCCCCATCCCTTAGGGCTCATTGCCGGGGGTCACCCCTGGGGACCCCCCTCTCCCTGCAGGCAGCAGGACCATCCCATTCCCCCCCCCCCCGCCGGGCACCCCGCGTTGCGCAAAGCGCCGTCGGATCAGTGCGGGCGGATGGAGATAAATATATAATTCCTTTTTTTTCCCCTCCCGGAGCGACGCGCTGTCTAGACGCCCACGTGATGGGGCTGCGCGCACGGAGCCGGGGCGGGGGGGGAAAAGGGGGGTGGGGGGGAAGGGAGGCAATAGGGAAAAAAAAGAAGAAGAAAAGGGGCGGGCGCGGCCACAACGCGCACGCACCGTCGCTTCTCCCCCCCCTCCTCCCTACACACACATACACACCTCCCCCCGCGCAAAAATAATTAGGGGGAAAAAAAAAGGCAAAAGGGAACGACGGAGCCGCGGCGGTGCGGGTGTGTGAGCGGGGAGAGCAGGGGAAAATAGGGGCAAAAAGAGGAGGAGGAGGGAGAAGAATCACCGAGAAAAGCCCGAGAGGCTGCGGGGAAGGGGTGGGGGCGCGGGGGGAGCCGCGGCCGCGCTTCATTCCGCGCTTCATTCCGCCCCGTTTCTCTCCTTGGCAGAGCGGAGCGGAGCGGGGACGCGCGATGCTGCTCCGCTCCGCGGGACGAACGCGCCGAGGCCGCTCCGCACGTAGGGCCGCCGGGCTCCTTTTTTAACCTTATTTTACATTTTTATTTTTTTTAAGTTTTTTTTTTTAATTATTATTATTTTTTATTTTTTTAACCTCTTTCCCCCCCCCCCCCCCCTTTTTCTCCCACTCCCCCCCCCCGCCCCGTCCCTTTGCCTCGCCCTTCTCCATTTTTTCCGCCCCTCTCCCCCTCTCGTCGCGGTGCGTTGATGGGAGCTGCGGCCCCCGGCAGCCCCACGGCTCCCCCCGGCTCTGTGCTCTCTCCGCACCCGCGCTGGGCCGCCCCCCCCCGCGCGATGCGCCGCGGAGCCGCGCTCTGAAACCGCGCCGATTTCTCCCATTTTCCCTTTTAATCCTTTTTCTCTCCTTTTCCTAAAGGAGAGCGGCACCCCCGGGTTTTTGTCTTCACCCCCCCGACTTTTTTTGCTTTTCACCTCTCGCAGCGCGGGCAACCCTTGAGCGCTGCTCACTCCTCTCTCCCCAGCCAAGCAAAGCGGAGTGAAACTGCTCCTTTTTCTACCATTTTCTTTTTTTTTTTTTCCTTTTTTTTTTTTTTTTTTCCCTCTCCTTTTTCTCTCCTTCACTTACTAAAGGGGAACGGCACCCCCGAACTCCCCCTTTGCTTACCCGCTTTTTGCTCCCCTTCACCTCGCGGCGCGGTCACCCCTCGCGCTGCCCACCTCCAAGCAAAGCGCCGTGAAACTGCGCTGATTTGTCACTTTTTTGCGTTTTTTCCCACTTTTATCTTTTCGTATTTTTAAAGCCGAGCACCACCTTCCCTCCGAGCTCTTTCCCCCCCGCTTTTTTTCCCTTTTACCTCGCGCAGCACGAGTGCCCCTCACGCTGCGCACCCCCCCGGCCATCAAAGCGCGGAGCCTGGCGCATGCACCACCCCGGCCGGGCCCCCCCCCCGCTCGCCGCTGCCCCCCGCCTCGCCCCGGCTGCCGGCCCCTTCATGCTCGGCGCACGCCATGCCCGTGCCGTAGCCGGGGGCCCCTCCTCACGTCCCGCATGTTCAGGACCAAACGCTCGCTCCTCGTCCGACGGCTCTGGCGGAGCCGCGCACCCGGCGGCGGAGAGGAGGAGACGGGAGACGGCGCAGCGCCGGCCGAACCTCGGCCGCACTCATGCGGCGGGGGGAACCGGGGGTGCTGCCCGGCCAAACCCCCCCGCGGGGGCGGCCGGGGGGCGGCGGAGGGCGAGCTGAAGGCGCTGACCCACGCCGTGCTGAAGCGCTGCAAGGAGCGGCAGCTGGAGGGGCTGCTGCGCGCCGTCGAGTCCCGCGGGGCGGCCCGCACCCCCTGCGTGCTGCTGCCGGCTCGAGGGGAGGCGCGGCTGGGAGCGCAGCGGGACGCGCTGCCCGCGCTGCTGTGCCGGGTGTTCCGCTGGCCCGAGCTGCGGCACGGGGCGCCCCTCAAGCGGCTCCGAGGCTGCTGCCAGGCCGACGGCGCGGCGCCCACCGAGCTCGTGTGCTGCAACCCGCACCACCTCAGCCGCCTCTGCGAGCTCGGTAAGGGGCGATGGGCGGCGGGATGTGGGGACGGGGTGAGGATGGGGGCGGCTCTGATGTGGGGATGGAAGGTGGTCGTGGTGTTGGGTGGGGGTGGCGTTGAATTGGGCCGGGGGCTGGGGGTGATTCTGTCCGAGGGATGGGTGTCGTGGCTTTGTGATTCTGGGTGTCCCACATCCCAACGTCGTGTAGTGTGCGCTGGGAGTTGACAGATGGGGTATGTCCTAGGGGTGGAGTTGGTAGGGATGTGGGGATGGAGGTGGTGGTGGGGATGGAGTGTGTCCTGGGGTTTGAATTAAATTGGGATGGGGCTGGAGATGATGACATGGGGCTGGGAATGGAGTGTGTCCTATGGATGGGGTTTAATGGGGTGAAAATAGAGGTAGTGAAATGGGGATGGTGATAGTGATATGGGGCTGGGGCTGGAGTATGTCCTAGAGATGGCATTAAATTGGGATGAGGCTGAAGTGTGTCCTAAGGATGGGATATGTCCTAGGGTTGGGGTTTATTGAGGTGGGAATGGAGGTAGTAATGGGGATGGAGTATGTCCTAAGGATGGTATTGAGATTGGGCTGGAGAATAGTGATATTAGTGATATGGGGCTGGGGCTGGAGTATGTAATAGGGACAACACATAATGGGGTGGGAATGGAGGTAGTGAAATGGGGATGGGACTGGAGGTAGTGGTGGAGTTGGAGTATGTCCTAGGGATGGGGTATGTCCTAGGGATGGGGTATAATGGGGTGGGAACAGAGGTAGTGAAATGGGGATGGAGATGGAGGTAATGATGGGGATTGGACTGGAGAGGTGGGCATGGAGTATGTCCTTGGGATGGGGATGGGGTATAGTGGGATGGAGATGGAGGTAATAAGGGTGGGACTGGAGGTCCTGGTGGGGATGGCATGTGTCCTAGGGTTGGGGATGGAAGCAGTGGTATAGGGCTGGAAGTGGGATATGTCTTAGGGCTTGGGTATGTCTTAGGGATAAGGATGATGGAGGTAGTGATACAGGGCTGGAGCTGGATATGTCCTAGGGGTTGAGTATGTCCTAGGGATAGGGATATAATGGGAATGATGGGGCTGGGGTATGATGGGCTCCTGGGACTGGGGCTGGGGTATGGCCTGGGGATGAAGATGGTGCTGATATGGGGATGGGGTCAGGAATGAGCTATGGCCTGGAGCTGGGCTGTGGCCTGGGGACAGGGATGGAGGTAGTGATATGGGGATGGGGGTGGGTTATGGCCTGGGGCTGGAGTGTGGGGTTGGAGGGAGGGATATGGGGATGGGGCTGAGGTATGGTCTGGGAATGGGAATGGAGGTAGTGATGTGGGGATGGGGTCAGGGATAGGGATGGGGTTGCAGATGGAGGTGGGGATGGGTTATAGGAATGCGGTAGGGAATCAGGTTGGGGTCATGAATGGGGATGGGGTTGCAGATGGGATGATATGGAAGTGGGGACGTGGGAGATAGAGATGCAACCAACTTCTTTCCCTTAGAAACCCAATATCTATAATAATTCTCAGCCCCTCTAAAGCTTTGAGGTGTGGGGCTGTGGGAAGGCAGTGGGGATACTATTAGCTTGTCCCGTCTGCATGATGATAACATAATAGTCATATAAAAATCCCCATCTCCAAAACTTTGAAATGTGGGATTGGAGACGCTGCCAAGTTATTCCTCCTAAAATAAAAAACCCTTAAGAATGATAATCCTCAATCCCCCACAAACTTGAGGATGTGAGGATGGGATTGTGGATGGAGGTGGGGAATGTAGGAATGCGTTACGAATGCAGACAACATTTCCCACCCTAAAATCCCAGGAGAAATGATAATTTTTTAAGCCCCCAAACTTGCGGTTGTGGGGTTGGAGGTGGGGGATGCGGGGGATGGGGATGCAACCAACTTATTCACCCTGAACACCCGATTAAAATTACAGTTCTCAGCTTCCAAAAACCTGGGGGGAGGTGGGAGTGGGTTTGGGGATCATAGAATGGTTTGGGTTGGAAGTGACCTTCAAGATCATCTAGTTCCAACCCCCTGCTGTAGGCAAGGATGCAGCCAATGTAGAAACAATAACAATTCTCCCCTCCACACCGAAAAGAAACCAAAACAACTTGGAGATATAGGACTGGGGTAAGGGACGTGGGGAAGGACATAGGGAATGTATGAATGAGGTCAAGAATACAGCCACCCCCACCCCCCCTTCCCATCCCCCCTAACAAAAAAACAAGTATTAAATCCCAACTCCCCACGTGGGGTTGTAGGGATGGGGGATCCCTCCCCCCCCACCCCCGGTCTCTTCGCAATATCTCCTTTTTTCTCCTTTTATCCCCCTTTTCGGTGCCCCCCCCCCGGCCCCATGCCCCCCGCAGACGCTCGGCAGCGCCGGCGCCAGCGTCGCTTTGTTTACCCGACGGCCGCCCCGTCCCGTCCCGTCCCGCCCGGCTCAGCGCCGGGAATGCCGCTATCGTATCGTCTATCGCCTATCGCCTGTCGTTCTGTTTGTTCTTTCTCATGGCACAGCTTCTCATTCTCTCGGCTCTTTTTCTCCTTGCAGAGTCTCCCCCTCCGCCCTACTCCAGATATCCCATGGATTTCCTCAAGCCGACGGGTGAGTGCAGATACTGTCTGCAGGGAGAGGGGGGGAGGGGAGAAAGTGGGTTAAAATGGGAGGAAAATAGATTGAAAGTGAAGGATGGATGAGTTGGAAATGAGGATAAACGTGCCATATTAAGGAGAAGGAGTGGATTAAAAATGAGGGGATATGGGTTAAAAACAGAAGGCTGATAAAAAATGGGGACAAACAGGTGAAAAGTGGAGGAAAATGTGTTAAAATTTAGCAAACTGATTAAAATGCAGGGAAATGGGTTAAAATGGGGAAAACTGGGTTAAAAATAGGAATGAGTAGGTTAAACTACGGAAAATAAGCTACAAATAGGGAAAATTGATTATAATAGGGAAAAACCAATTGAAAAATGCGAATAAATAGGTTACCAATTGGGTGAAAATTGGATAAAAATGGAGAGAAGTGATCAAAAAATGTGGGAAAGTGCATTAAAAAGGTGGAAGACTGGATTAAAAGCGGGGATAACCAAGTTACAGATGGGGAAAATGATCAGAAATTGGGGAATATTGATTAAAAGTGGGAATAAGTGAGTTAAAAATGGGAGAAAAGGGGTTAAAAATGGGAGAAAATGGATTGAGAGTGGGGATAACCGAAGTAAAATGGAGGAAAACTGATGAAAAATGGGGATAAACGGGTTAAAATGGAGGGGAATTGAGAGAAAACAGGTGAAAAATGGGGGAAAATGGCTTGGAATGGGTTAAAAATGGGGAAGGCTGATTAAGAATGGAGGAAAATGGGTTTAAAGTGGGGATAAACGGGTTAAAATGGAGGAAGAAGAGCCATTTCTGGTTAGAAACGTGGGGAAGGCAGCACTGCCTTTGTCACTGCAGCTTTGGGGGCTGCTGTGGGACCTTGGCTGCCCCCCCCAAGCAGTGGGGTGGGAGGAATTTGGTGATGGCTGGGGTGATGGCTGCAGCTCGCAATGAGATGTGACACATGGGCTGGGGGAGGCGTGCAGGGCTGCAGGGGCATAATCCCGTGCTGTAGGCTTGGGAAAATGAGGAAGAGTTGTTAGGGAGAGTCTGGAAAAGGGGTTTTTGCAGCACTGTGTTGGTTGTGGCTGGGTGTTGGGGTGGCTGAGGACCCCCAGCAGCAGTTCTGTGTCAGCTCCTGCTTGGCAGCACGTGGGGCTGAGTGGGGTCAGGCTGTGAGTGGGGGTAACCTGGGGGAACCCTCATCCCTGTGTCCTCACATCCTTCTGTCCTTAGAGGTGAGCGTGGCTGCTCAGCGCCCCGTGGTGATGCCCCTTGGCAGAGCGATTTCAAGATGTGTTTTCGGAGAGCAGCACTGGGTTTTTATTACAGTTTTGCCTACAGTTTGTAGGGTTTATTGCCTTTTTTTTTCCCTTTTTTTTTTTTTTTTTTCTTTTTTTTTTTTCTTTTCCTTTTGGCCTTTTGGAGAGCAGCTTCCTGCAATCACTGCTCGGCACTTCCCTGCCACAATCACTGCTCGGCACTTTTTGGGCCTGGCTGCTGGAGTTGGGATGAGCCCCACGGGATTGACTGGAATTGGCCTTTTCGTTTTCAATTGTTGTGGGTTTTTTTTTTCTCTTCAGAAAATGAATGAAGGAAGCCCCAGTGCCTTGGTGACCTGGGTCCCATGGTGTCCCATAGCACAGGGATGTTTTGCTATGGGGTGAAAAAACACGAGTGGATTAATGGAGGAGGGGGTGATGGGAGGCTCAGCATCCCATGCCCTGAGGTCTCTGTGATGGGTGGTTTTGGGGCAAGGCAATGTGATTTCACCTGGATAAGGAGATGCTCCCCATAGGAGTGTGTGTGATAAGGGCCTATTCCTTGGTAACCTTTGTTTCTCCCCATCCATGGGATTAAAAGTGCTGTGCAGACGGCTCTGCCCTGATGGGTTAATGCTGGGATCAGTCCATGAGCGAGGCTGAACTGTCCCGTCTGCCTCCACCAGGGCCTCTCTCTCAGCAGCCCGGCGACATATTTATTCATTAGCAAGTGTTGACATAAGGTAGCAAAATGTGTGTAAACAGCAGAAGCCGCAGAGCAGGAATGTGCCATTTCGAAAGGAAAAGTGATGCGGATCAGCCAATAGGAAGTGATTAACGCTGCCAATCGGAAGCGCGGCAGCAACTGGGTTACTCACCAAAAAGCCTTCTTTTTTTTTTTTTTTCCCTTCTTTTTTTTCCTTTTCCCCTTTGAAATAAAAGCCCATTTGGCAGTTGAACTGTGACCGCGGGGCGCGTGGAGCTCGCGGTGTGTCGGTGCAGGTGGTTGGGGCTTCCTCTGCAGCTCGGCTTGCACTGAGCCATAGGATTTTGTGTCCCAGCATCCATCCACCTCCTTGCTGCTCCCTCTGTTCCCACCTTCTTGATGTGGTTTTTGGGTTAGGTCAGTGCATGGCAGTGGGAGAGCACAGTGTTGTTGACCTGGCGTGTCTTTGGATGCAGTGCAGGACCTTGGTGCCTTCGTTGGTCATTGGGTAAATCAGATATTGGATACCCAATATCTGGGTAAAAGGCAGCATTGTCTGGGGAGGTGGGAATGTGCTCCCAGTGTTTCTCCATCATAGAATCACTGAGGTTGGAAAGACCTCTGAAGTGAAGTCCAGCCTTTGACCTGACCCCATCATGCTGACTTATAGAGTCGTTGAGGCTGGTAAGACCTCCAAGGTCATCATGTCCAACCATACCATGATGATGGTGATGGAAATATGGAGCTCTGCGTGCCCCCTGTGAGCCAACATGGGTTCTGGTGATGGTGTCTGCTGTGTTGTGGGATTGGCACATTCTTGTTAGTGGTGGAGGTTCTGAGGGGCTGTGCCATTGGCTTGAGGGAGCAAGGCTGGGGCTGGTGTGTTGGAGCTGTTGGGGTGGATTTGATGTTATTACAGTTGGCTGTTGTCCGTACACCTCAGGGTTGGTCTAGATGATCTCTTGTAATCCAAGACATTTTCTGCTTCTCTACAGCTTTGCATAGAACAAGTGCTGTGTCAGGTGTGAGATATAATCCAAGCCAGTACTTTATCCCATGCTTACATGGGACAGGAGCCACTGGGATGTTGGCAGTGCCCCCATGGCATTGGTGGGAGCTGGAGGTTGGGTAGTGTCTGGGTCGGAAGTGGCACACTGTGAGAGTGGGATGTGTGAGTGTGAAGCAGTGATGAAGGGGTGCTGTGCCTTTCCTCTGTGTGTTTCGTAGTGTTTTGGAAGGCCAAAGGTCTCATCAGGGACCTGTGGGATGGTCCTGTGTGCAGACCACATCTGTAACCACAGCTGTAACCTGAGCAGCTGAGGTTGTCTCAGAGACACAGCTCAGGGGATCTTCTGCCTGGGTTGGAAAGGGTTAAATACAAGGAGGAAAAAAAAAAGAAAAAAAAAACGCAAAACCCCACCAAAAAAAAAAAAAGAGGCAAAATTCTTTAAAGAACAGCAAACACTTGAAGGCATTTAGAGAGTGTATAGTGTGCAGTGTTTCACAAGTAAGTCCATTTCCTGTCTCCTCTATTGTTTTCAGCGTGATTAAGTGTATCCTGTTAAACTGTATATTCCTGTGAGGGCTGCGACTTCACTCTGATAAAAGGAGGTTATGCACACAGCGATGGGTTTTTTTTGTTGCTGCTGTTGTTTTTAATTTCATTGAGATTTCAGGGATGAAGTCTGGAGATGTGACTTATCAGTAGGAAAAGAGCATCTGGGCTCTCTTGGTGGCAGCCCTTGTGTTGAGATAGAGCAGTGAGCAAAGGGATGTGGTTAGGGATGTCACCCTGATGAGGCCAGATTCTTCCAGCAACCTGCCAAAGGACTGAATGATCTGTGAGGGCCCTTCCAACACAACGTGTTGTGATTCCATGATCTTACAGAGCCCTTCCAGCCCAACGTTTTGTGATTCCATGATCTGACAGGTCCCTTCCAGCCAAACCATTCTAGGATTCTAAAAACTGAGGATCTGTGTGAACTTTGTGGGTCTTCCTTCTTGCCTCCATCCCCTTTCAGGCATAGTGTTGCCTTGGGGTTGTGTCCCCCCTGGCTGTGATGATAAAGCTGTAGGATCAGGGGACTGGTGTTGGCTGTTGTCGCCTGGAGCAAGGAGAGGAGATGCTTGCATGTCTGGGGATGGGGAGGTCCAAAAAGTTGGGGTTGGAGAGGTCCAATACCCAAGCAGTGCAGCACAGACTTAGACCAATGAGCCGCCTCCTCCCTTTCAGTGGCTCCCACTTTGGCAAGCTCAGATGGTGACTGCTTTGGTGCAGAAAGCCACAATTTTGGCTGCTCCATCACAAGGATGGCCTGATGTCCTACCCTGGTGACTCAGATGGAGAGGTGGCCGCCAGTCTGTCATTTGTTGCCGCGCTGTAATCAGCACGGGGCCAGTGATTAAGTGCTGTGCAGAGTCTTGATTGAGGTGATGAGTTAGGGTGGATGCCTCTTGATGAACTGCCGTGTCTGTGCAGCCAATTAGTAATCGCTTCCTGTTGAACGCTTCGGAATGTGCACACTGCTTGCAGCTTTGCTTGGAGCCTGCAGAGTAATGCATGTACACTGATTCCTTTTTCTTTCCCTCTGCTACAGCAGGTTGTCCAGACTCTGTGCCTTCCTCCACTGAAACAGGGGGAACTAATTGTCTAGCCCCTGGGGGGCTCTCAGGTAAGACATTTCTCCTTGACCCTACTTGATTGTCTCTATTCGTGTCCTTTTGGGTGCCTCGGCCAAAGGTTTTGGGGGTGCGTTTCATTGGGAAGAGTGTGCTTCGAAGGAGAATTTGGTTTAATTTCACATGCAGAGGATGTGTTGAAATGCCAGGGAAAGCTGTCTAGCCCCAGAAGTTGACGTTTCCTTTGTATTCCAGCCTCATGCCCCATTGATTTTGGAGCGAGGTGTGCTGGAAGGTTGGAAGGTGTTGGCGTTGCTTTGGTCGGGTTCATGTGTTCTTGAAGCAGTGTGGTGTCCTTTGCCTGGCAACGGTGGCAGTGATGTCCTGTCCCTGGGACAAGAGCCATACCTGGTCACTGCCTTGGGCTCTGCTCTTCGGGGTTCCGGCACCCGATACTTCATGCATCTCCACAGAGCATGTTGAGTTTCCCTTGTTTCCCCACCTCCCACCTCCTTTAGCTTGCAGGTGCCGTCACACAACGTGTTGTTCAGAATGGTTTTCCCAATCCTCCTTTGTTTATCCCAGTGTGTAAAGCCCCCGTTGCCCTCCTATGTCTGCGGTTGGACTCTGTGCGTTGACGTTGCCAGGATTAAAGGAGTTGTGCTAAGTGTCTGACACCATGTACCTGCATGTCCTCACTGTGTTGGGAGGTGCTTCCTTTGTTGGGTTGTCCCTCTGATTTACGGTTCATGGAGCATTGATGCCCCACGTTGCCCTGAGATGGAATTCCAGAAACACGTCGGCTGTGCGCACGCGGGGCCGTCCCTCTCTCCAGGAATGGTGTTTGGTGTGGATGCCTTTAAGCTAGCCCCGTTTGTTTTTCTTTGGGTGTAATGTATACCCCGGCTGTCATCTGAGAGGGGAGCATATTGTTTGTCCAAGGGCCCTAATGAGAATTAATCAAACAGGGGGAGAGGGAATGCAGCAACTTGTCGTTTTTAGCACTGGGTTTTCCTCTTTTTTTTTTTCTTTCTTGTCATTGGAGCCTTTGGCTTTGAGGAAGAAAAAAAAGAGTCTGGAAAAAAAGAAAGGAGCTGAAAAGCAAAACAACACAGTAAGGATGTTGTTAGATAGTTTTGTTTTGGTTGTTGATTTTATTTTTTTTTTCCTTTTTCCTCCTGAAATGTGCCCGTTGCAGAGGGGAGGAGAGAGCTCAGTTCCACAGGATACCACATGAAATAAGCAGAGGAAGCACTCGCTTTTAGCAGGGGGCTTTCTGCAAGGGCCGGCGATTGATAACATCTCGTCTGGCTGCTCTGTGCTGGAGGGAAGGAGGGAGGGGGCCTGGGCTGCAGGAAATCACCCGGCGCGCTCCCCAGGGCTGAGGAGGGGGGGGGAGTTGGTTGGTGAGTGGGATGCACTGGGATTGTGATGAACAAACCCCAAAAAGAAGGCTCCTACCCCCCTCATCAAGTGCAATTTTTTGTTTTTATTTTTTATATCCCACACATTTGGATTTATTATTATTGTTTTAAATCTAAGGTTTCCTCCCCACCAAGAAAAAGAAAAGAAAAGCCTGGAAACAGACCCTTTTATGATCATTGCTCACTCTTTTCCCTCCACAAATGTAATTGTAGCCATTGAGCTTAATGAGGAGCTGATAGGAGAGTTGACTCAGGAGGGACACGGTTAGCTACACAGGCCGTGAAACAAAGCCGAGTGCCTCCACATGAAAGAGCATTTGTTTTGCATTTGCTCTGATTTACTGGCATCCCCGCTCCGTGCACAGAAGTGTAGCACTGAAAATTCCCAACTGGAGGGACCCAGTCGAGAAAGGAAAATAAACGCTGCTTGCAGCAATTCTCTAAAGCCAACTTACTCCTTTTTATTTTTCTTTTTACCCCTGGCATATTTAAGTTAGCAGAAGTGTGTGTTTGAAGGGGACCTTAAGGAGTCAGGGCATTCTCGGTGCTCTTTAGGGCAGACAAGGGTTGCAGGATCCCAATGGAGAACTGCATCCTTCTCTGCTCTTGGAGATCCCAGAGCTTGTGGTGGCCTTGCAGTGGGGGGCTTAATAAAAGTGATGAAAACCCATTTTTGTGGGTTTGGAAGCTGGGCCAGGAGGAGTGTGATGGAGCACATTGTGAGTGCAAGGACCAAGTTGGATGCGGTTGGGTTACAGTTGGATACTGGGTGGGTACCAAGTTGGGGAGCAGTTGGGTAGTGGTTGGGTACTGAGTTGGGTACAAGTTGCCTACCAAGATGGGTAGCAGTTGAGTAGAAGTTGAGTGCTGGTAGGGTACCAAGCTAGGTATGAGTTGAGTAGAAGTTGGGTACTGCTAGGACACCACATTAAGTACCAAGGTGGTTACCAGTTGGGTACAACGTTTGGTATCAGTTGAGTACCACTGGGTACCAGTTACATACCAGATTCGATAGCAGTTGGGTAACAGTGTCAGGCAGCGGATGAGTGGCCGCATGCAGAACCACAGAGGGATGAATGGGAAGCTCAGGGTGCCCTCCTATGAGGTGGAGTTGTGTTTTCGTGTTGTCAGCAGCAGTGTGGAAGGGGACAGAGTGCGAGGGGTGGGGACAGAGGGAGGGGACACGGCCACATGGTGCCTCTGTGACCTAGTTGGCTTCAGTTGTAAATGGTGGGGGGTGGGGGGGGGGGAAGAAAGAGAAAAAAAGGGTGGGGATAAGGTTTGTTCCAGAGGTTAGAACCAGAGGAGAGAACCTGTGGAGCGTGTGTGCAGCATGGCTGGGCATTGTGCAGCATCAGCACAACCACGTCCCCTCATGTTGACCCACGGCGCAGCCCTGGCTCTCCCCTCTCCAGCTCTTGTCCCCCACTGTGCTGCTTTGTGTGGGACTTCCCTCTTTTTTATCACTGTTTATTTCTATGGGTAGTTCTTGCGTTGGCCACCAGGATGGTTGTTCTAGATGGTCTTCAGGATCCCTTCCAACCCAAACCCTTTCTGGGTGCTCCTCATGTTGACACCTAGAGAAAATATCCAGTTGGGGAAAAAAATAATTCCTGCAAACAGGAGGCAGAGGGAGGCTCTTCCTGGGTTTGGAGCTTGCTCCCAGCAGATGGGTTTGGTTAGTGCTCTGCTTCCAAACAGAGCGCGTGGGGGTGGCTCTGGGGGGATGTGATGGGCACAACACCCCGAGCAGCCCCAGTTCCAAGTGGGGAGGTCCCAGTGTAGGGGTGGGATCTCTGTGAGATGTTGGAGGAGATGGAGAAGGCCAAGTGGAGGTTGGAGGCGGGGAGCAGACGTGGTGTGGTCTGATGGAGCATTTCCTTCAGATCTGCTCTGTCTTGGCGACGTGAAACTGAGTGACATTTCATTATGGGATGGTGGGCAGGCCTGGAATGTTGCACTATGCCTCTGATCCCCGCTGGTATCTGCTCTCAGGGAGCAGCACCTTGCCCAGACCCGCAGCTATCCGCCAGCAGTCCCACGTGGCTCCGGTCCCCCCTTCCACCTCCCCCAGCACAGGGTTTATGGCCTTCTGTGAAATGCCTTTATTTACAAACGGGCATCCTATTATAATCTGAAATTGAGACATCTTCCTGTGCAGCTCAGGTTGTATATTTGTCCCAAGGATAAACAATTGCTTGGAATTATATTTTTTTAATTATTATTATTTTCTTGGGGGGGAGAGGTGGGTCAGTTATTCTTGATTTATTTGTGAGCTTACGTCTTCCTTTTAAATTTCCTTTTTTTCCCTTTTTTTTTTTTTTTTTTTTCCTTTTTGGCCACATCCAACGCTGCATAAAGCTGCTGCACCCTTTCCTCCTGAGCCTCCCAGCAGAGCGTTGGCCCCATGCTGCAGGGCGGAGGTTATCAGGGGTTAATGCAGGATGACAGCGCTGGAGCCAGCGTGCTGCAGGCTGCCTGCCAGGCGAGGAGCCTCGGGCTGCTCAGCATCAGCTGACCGCGGCACCGACGGGCTGGCACCGACTGCTCCTCTGCTCAAGGGGGGGTTGGTTCTATGGGGCACTCAGCCTGTGGGAGCCCAAAGGCAGTCAGCAGCCGAAGGGGGGTGTTGGGGACATGGGTAATGGGCATGGTAGGTGTGGGTCAACAGTTGGACTTGATGGTCTTGGAGGTCTTTTCCAGCTCTGATGATTTTGTGTATCTGCTTAGTGGTCACTGGGCATGGGAGTGGTGGGTTGTTGGTTGGGTTTGGGGATCTTGGAGGCCTTTGGTGGCTTTATGACTGAGTGGGCACGGTGGCGATGAGTTGAGAGTTGGACTTCTTGGAAGTCTTTTCCAACCTTAATGATTGTATGAACCTCTGAATGGGCATGGTTGGGGTGCATCAGTGGCTGTAGTTGGTCTTGGAGGTCTTTCTCAGCCTTAGTGACTAGGATGTTCCCCAAGATGTTCTCCCGGGATGGATTATAATCCAAATGATGGGAATGCATCACCCCATCCCACTTTCCCAATTACATGATGACCTTAAAGATTATCAAGTCCAACCACAACCTGAACACAGTACCCTGACTCTTAACAACCCTCTGCTAAATCATGTCCCTGTGCACATTCTGTGATTCTATGTGGTTTTGGGGCCATTGAGAATTCTCCTGTAGCCTGGAGCTTTTGGGGGGAGGAAGGAGGGTAGAAAAGTGGATTTGGAAGCATGGAGCCGGGGAGGGGTGTGTGCCTGCACTGGCAAACAACCCAAACCACTCTCTGCTTGCAAAATAAAATGTCCCAGTGAGTGGCGGAAACCCGATCGTTGGGGACACTGAAACCGAGACAGGACACAAACACTCGTACAGGGCCGGAGCCATTCCATCCCCACTGTCTGCTTGCAGGTATCAGTTACACTATGGGAACAGTGACAGTAACCCCACACACCGACCCACCATGGGTCACTGGGGCTGCGCTTCCAAACACCAGCACTGCCAGCATGGTGGTTGGGTGTGCATGGCAAACACAGGAGCATGGGGATGCATCGGGGTCCCCAAACCCCTTCATTGACACAGGGCAAACACTGGGAGCCAGGCTTTGTATGGTGCCAACCCCCGGCAGATTGAATGACCCACGCCGCAGCCTGGCCGCCCGCCCACTGTCACAAAGGAGCTTCCTTCCCAGTTTATTTTCAGCGCAGGGATATTATTAACTGCTGAGGCACGGTCTCTGTTTTAGTGTCGCCGTGCAAAGTAAAAAAAAAAATCCACTTCACATGTACAGCCTTCTTGTCCAAATCCCATTGCTTTGTCACCAAACGGCCGCTGGCTGCTCTTTAGGAATAGGGTGGCACTGGGAATATTGGGAATGCCACCCGGTCTGCCCTTCTCTCTCATTGCTTCTTGCTTTTATTATTTTTTCTCACTGGTTTTCGGGTCGCCGTTGAAGTGCGTGATGATAACTTTCACCCTGTTAACGAACAGGAAACATTGGGACAGGGCAGGAAATTACATCAAGCTTTAGGTGAAAAGAGCCAAGAAGGGGGAAAGGAAAAAAAAAAAATTGCAAGAAAACAGCGTTATTAGTGAAGGGAAGAAAGTGCCAAGGAGGAGGAGAAAGGAGAGGGAAGCAGAGAAGGAGGGGCGCAGCCCCACGGAGCGCAGCTTGCAGCTGGAGAGCTCTTATTTTATTTTCATTATGTTGAAAAATATTTTACTAGCGGGGTCACCTCTGCCCGTGTGCTCCACCTCGGTGCACGGAGGGATCGTTTCATGGCTGCTCTCAGCTTCCTTCCCCAAACGGTGAGGCCAGGGAAGCTCTTGGCTCAGAGGAGAGTTTTGGTTTGGCTGCTCGGCTCTCCAAGCTGGTCCCCACCCAGCGTCATTATCTTGGTTTTAACTTGCAAAAAGGTTAAAGAAAAAAATAAATAAAAATAGAGAGGGAGCAGCTCTGCAAGAGCTGGCTCAGCCCTTCTCTACCCTTCTAACCTCACTGCCTAGGCTCCAGCATGGCTCTGGGTCCTGAAGTTGAGTCCATGGTGTTGGAGGATGAACCTGGGGGTGGAGATGAGCTCCTTCCCTTGTGTCCCTCATCCCAGCTGGTTGGGGGAGTCAGCACCTCATTTCTTGCCCATTTTCCCCCGTTGTCTCCACTCCTGGTTTCCAAAATCTGCTGTCCATTTTTCCCCATTTTCTCCTCAATCTCTTCTCCTGCTTTCCCATCCTCAGTGTCCCCTCACTGTCTCAGATCACAAGCACCCATAATCACCTTGGAATTAGAGCGGGGCATCCAGCATGTGTCACAACCCTTTTCTTGACAGCCTCCGTCCCTGCAGGTGTTTGAGAACTGATGGGGGTGGTTTGGGGTTGGGCTTTGGGATCTGGAAGGTCTTTTCCAACCTTGATGATTTGGTGACTGTACGACTTCCATTGACGTTTTAGGGTGAAGCACAACCCTTCATGATCTTCAAATGCATTCTCTTTGTGGGGGGCAAATGGGAAGGCAGATTTCTCCCCAAAACAAAGGGTTCCGGCTGTTGGGCTGTTGGAGTGTTGTTGAAAGCACATGCATAGATGTGCACATAATAAGGGAGCCGGAGCTGATGAATAGTAATTTTCTTTCTGAATAGATTCTGTTTGTAGGGTTGCCAGTGCTGATTCAATGAGCGCCAGCTCACGGCGGTGTGCCTTGTGGCCACGTGGCTCCACGGGGCAGAGCTGCTTCATATCCCATCCCATCCCCTCCATCCCAAACCTCTCAGATCCCCATTTTTAAGGCTGAGATACATTGATCTGGGGAGGTGAGGGAAGTCCAAACACCTTCTGCTTTTACAGCCGGGGGAGTTGGCTCTTGCTCTGTTGACTCGCGCTGACGAAACCAATGGCGCTGCCTTCAGGATGCTACAAATTCCTGGGATGTGCCACTGGTGGGAAGGTCCTGGTTACTGCATAGGGAAATTCCATAGGCTGTGGAGCCCCGTGGGGTTGCTGCGCTCTCAGTTTGCGGGGCAGGGGACTGAATAACCCCATAAAGCCATCCTGTGGGCAGGAATCGGATAGCAGCAGTTTTATTTGGAAAAGGAGTGGGGAGCTGAGGTTACATCACTGTGTTTGAAGCGATGGATTCGTTTTCTTTGGAAGCCGGGCTGAGACGCTGGAGCTCACGAGAAGGAACAAACCCATAAATCTTCACGCCCAGAGCCCTGCGGGTTCGCTGCGCTTTGTCACAGCCCCACAAGAGCCAGCGTGGAAAATTGTGTTGCGGTGTCACCGCCGTCACCTTCTGGGGTGGGAGGAGCAGGGTTTGGGGCTGGGGGGATGGCACGGTGCATGGGATGTGGGGACAGGTGACCCCGGTGCCACTGTGCAGCTGGGCAAAGCCACCTCCAGCACGGAGCAAGCAGCTGTTGGGGGTTCTTCATCTGGGAGCAAGCAGGTTTTGGGGGGAGGTTCACCCAGGAGCAAGCAATTTTGGGGAGTGGCTGTTGGGTTTTTTCACCCCTGGTGCTTTGTGGCTCAGGACAAGCTGCTGGCCCCAGCCACACCAACCAGGGGTGCCAGCTCCATTGCAGTGCTGGGAGGGTTAATTACTTAACGAACGTAATATTCTCTCTAATTGCTCCGCATTATTAATCCCAAGCAAAGCGAGAGGCGCGGGGAGGGCTGTATGGCTGGGCAGCTCCCTGCCTTGTCAGCTCTAGCCAAGAACCCTTCATCAGCCCTCAGTCTCTTGGTTGGCCAACATGGGGGTTCCGTGCAGATCCATCCATCCGTCCGTCCATCCCCATGTCCCATCTCCATTGAGCACCAGGGCTGTGCCACGTGCTCCTAGGAGCGGCCGTGATTAGATTACGGAGGCAGACAGCAGTAATGATTAACTCGCTCCGTCTGCGCTCTGTCTCCAGTCTGGCGCGGGGTGCTTTTCCCCCTCGCAGGGCCCTGGCCCCGCGGCGGCGTTGAGGCTGTAAAGCCAGCCGAGAGGAATGAGGGGGGGAGAGGGCCGCTCTGCAGCGGATCCGGGAATGGAATTTATTGGCAGGAATGCAGTAAATGCTCCAAATGCCAACCCCGCTCCACCGTTTTCATAATGGTTACGCAGCGGGGCTGGCGGGGGCACGGTGGCGTGAAAAGGACTTTTGTTCCGCGTTTCCATGTTTTGCAAAAGCCTCTCCCTGCCCTCTAGGAAGGAACACAGCGCAGGGTGGGTGGTGGGCTTCTTTTTGTTTTTGTTTTTATATGGTTTTTTTTGTTTTTTTTTTTTTAAGGGAAACGTCTGTTTTTGCTCCTGCAGTAACTTGGGGGAGAGCTGCAGGTCAGCGTGTTGTGGGGAGGGGATCTCTGTGTGTGTGTGTGTGTGTGTGTGTGTGGAATGCACTCGGGAACAGATCCCAGCACACATCTGGGTGTTGGGTATCCGTGTGGACATGGTGCCCTGCTCTGCTCCAGGTTTAGGAGGGCTTTTACAGCCCTTCTACCAAGCAGCCCGTGTAGCTCCGTGTTGTCGGTCTGGGGATCACACATGGGCAGCCCCCATATCCCTGCGCTGGAACCCAGTTCCCCAAGTTGTGGGTCACAGTTGAGTTGGTGGTGATGGGTGGAGGTTGGGCTGGGTGGTCATAGTGGTCTTTTCCAGCCTGAATGGTTCTGTGATCTGGGAGAGATGGGGGCTGTGCTGGGGAGGGCCATGACCTGCCAAGTCTTTGGTGGCTGCAATTCATGCCTGTGCTGGAAGGGTGATGGGCAGGGTGCTGTCACCAAGGTGGGAGTTCTGGCAAGCTCCATCCGGGCTGGTTTGTCAGGAGCCAGGAGCTCTTTGTGTGCTGGTTTCTCCTTTCTCTGAAGGTCTCTGGGTTGGGTTGAGGTGCAGAAGGGGTGTGCCCTGCTGGATCCTGGAGGGGAGGTGTTGGCTCACCAACGGGGTTGGGGGCCGGTACCACCCCCCATTGGTTGGTGTTGAAGGAATGTGGCGCACAGGGACATGGTCATTGGGCATGGTGGGGGTGGGCTGGGGTTTAGTCTGGGTTGGTCTTGGGGGTCTTCTCCAATTCTAATGATCCTATGGTTCTTTTTAGGGTCATGATCAGTGGGTGTGGTGGTAGGGCTGGTTTGGGGTTGGCCTGGAGGATCTTGGAGATCTTCTCCAACTTCAGAGGTTCTGTGATTCCATATTTACTGGGGTTTGCTGAAATCTCCCTTAATGGCATTAAAATGGGGTCTCAACTGCTTGTACAGAATGCACTGCTGGATCATACTGGAGCCCTTGGGATGCAGTAGTACACGAATTGTGCCAGAGGGGTCTTGGGAGAGCGTTGCATTCGGATGCAGCACATCTTGTTTTGGCTTGAACCCCCTTGGACATTCCTTCCTATCCTGGGGGTTGTCCCTGTCCCCATGGGGGAGCCTCCTTCCCACCCCATCCGGGCAGGTCTTGGTGCATGGCACAGGGGGGAGGAGGGATTCCCATTCTGGTGCTTTGAGAAGAAGGAGCAAAGTTTCCCACACCTTTGAGGGGTGCAGCAGGAGAGGCAGATAAAGAAGGTTCTTTAAATTAAAACTTCAAAAATAATTAGGCTGACTGTATACTAAACAACAGCAGAGAGGCCCATTTACTGTAAATATTATGAATGGATTTGGCTGCCTTCTCCATCCCCGCCCTTCCTCTAAGGCTTTTCTCTGAGCTGAGTCGAAATTCGGCCTTCAGACAGCGCACTACTCTATAATTTGCATGGCTGATGAGGCCCTGAGCCTGGTGCAGAGGAAGCTGGAGTCAGCTGGCTCCGCTCTAACCGCTGCAGACGGCAGACGGGCGCTTCTGGGGTGTGCATGGGGATTTTTTTCCCCTTGTGCTGCAGCAGTGGCTCAGCCCAGTGGCTTGGAAAGAAAATGGGCACAAAGAAGGGTTCTTCTCTTCTCGGGTAATTTTTAGCCATGGTAATTGATTAATCGCTGTAATTAGACAGTAGCAGTGACTAATAGGATGTTTGTGAATCAGATTTCTGGGTTGGTGGACTCGATGAACCCAGCAGTTTCACTTGTGTTCTTTCTTTGCTGTCCCATTAGTGTGCATTGCAGGGTTTGGTTTCTTCCGTCTGTGCTTGAATTGAGCCCCAGTGTTTGGGGACAGGTTCCAGCTGGGCACTCCGGGAGAAGGGTGGCCCACAGTGCCCTACATTGGGCTGGAAGCCATAGGAGATGTCCTCAGGGACCCGCTCTTTCCTCTTCCCACCCCATTTTTGTCCTGATTTCATGAAGGAGTTTTGCTGCGCTGGTAAAGGTGATGGGATTTCTTGCTCGGGTCCCCATGGGATGCCTGGATATGGAGTTCCCATGGGATATGGCACAGAGTGCTTCTATTAATGCATCACACGCTGCTAAATGAGTCTCAACCGTAGCCCTGCTTGGAAACATTGGGAAATCCCAAACTCTGTCATGCTTCTGTGAACAAAACCTGTGAGGGTATGGATTTTGATACAAGGTTGACTTGTTTTGCTGGGATCGAGGAGCCATTAAAACATTGGGGTGGGCAACTCTCTAATAAATTAAATAAACCATCTGAAGGCTCTTTAGCCGGCATCATTGCTGTATAGGTTGAGTCATAAGAACAGCCTAATTAGATAGAGACACAGCCCGTAAACCGTTGACAAAGGTCTAGCCTGTCTATCCGCGGATTAAGGGCTCCCTAAGCACCCACTGACACGATGGGCTGGAATGGTTCCTGAAGGGATGTCAGGGTCTACAGTGTCAATAATCTGCAGATTAAGAGCTCCCAAAGCATGTGTTGGTCTGACTGAGTGTTGTGGTGTTTTAGGGCCTCAACATGTTTCCTTGTCTGGGGAGGTTGTTGCTGTGGAGTGGAACACATTGAGGATCTCTCAGTTTGCCTTACAAAAGCCATGCCAGCCATCAAAAGCAAGGGAGCTGATGCACAAAAGGGTTGGGGTAAACGTTCCCCTGGGCGGTGTCTGCCCACAAGCTCCAGGAAAGGCACAAAGACCCTTTTCTGCAGTAGAGCGTGCCCTTTAATTTGGATTTCTCTTTGCTCTTGCAAGTCATACCTGGAAATCTGTCTTTGAAGGACTTTTCTAGACTTTGGGGTTTTTGTTTTTGTTTCTTCCCCCACCCAAGGACCTTGCAAGTGGCCTGGGAGGGAGGAGGGAAGGCATGCTGCCTGTTCCCTTAGGTTTGACTAGCTCTGGGCTTGCTTAGTGTTCTCCTTGATTAAGTTCTCAGTGTGTCCTTGAGGAAGGGCTCTGCCAAATTCGTCCTTGTTCTGTCCCTGCTGTCTAACCTAGGTGTCTCCATCCCTTCCATCTCAGTGAGCAGCAGAAGAAGGGGGGATGGCCCAGCCCCTGTCTCACCAGTGCCACTCGAGGTCAGGCAAAGGGGATTACTGGCTATGATGTGCTGAGCTCTGTCTCAGCCTCAGACCTGGCCAAATGACACACTGTGCTGACACCAGCCCAGACCTTTTTTTTTTTAAGCTCAGATGCCCCTCCACGTGTGCTGACATAAAGGAGGAGGAGCATTTGCTTCATCTGGTCTCAACCCTCAGTGCATGTGTTAATTTATCTGCTGCTGTTGTTCCCAATGGGTTACTGATCATGGGTCTGGGGTCACCACCTACCTATTCCTGTTGCGTTATGGTCATGGATATAGGGCCTCTACCTACAGTTCCCATTGGGATATGGTTATGGGTATGGGGCCACCACCTACCAGTTCCTGTTGGGATGCTGGTGTTGGTTATGGGGCCACCACTTGAGTGAGAGCACCCCAAAATGGGCAGCCTCTTGGTGGGAAATCCCAGCCCAGGCATCTGAGAGGAATGCAGGAGAGGAGAGGGGTGTGGTGGCAGGAAGAGCATGGAAAGACCCTTCGGGGCGCAGCTCTTCAGCCACGTCAATCTCTGCAGTTCAAACACTTCTGCAGTTGGGTAATGTAATTAACGCATAGTTGTAACATCACTGGGAAAAGATCCAATTAGGGGCATTTAAAGGCCTAATCAGGAGCAGTGGTATTCCCAGTTCCAAATAGCAGTGACGATGATGCAGATAGCTCCTGACTGGATCAGATGGGAGCAGCTGGGCTGGCCCACAGCGCAGTGTGTGCTCGGCTTGCTGTTTTCATTAGAAGTCGCTTGATTACAGGAAAACCTTTAGCTATGTCAAAACAAAACAGAGCAAAACAAAAGCTCCCCTTCCCACCTCCCCCCGCTGGTGTTTGTGAACTTGGCACCGAGACAGGGCTGAGAGCTGGAAACCTACAGAGGCCTTGGCTTCTCTGCCTCTGGGCTGCAAAAGTTGCTTTAAATTCCACCTAAATTCCCTCCTCTGAAGAGAGCTGAGGAGTCTCAGTTCTTCCACAGTGAAAAAGAACTTTTTCTTCCTCCTGCCCTCATTTTCCGTTATTTATTTGTTCTTTACAGTAAGTTTGCACAATGGCCTTGGTCCTGATGGGCCCCCAGGCAGCTGTCGTGCGGCCATAGAAAATAATAATAAACCACCGATAGCAGCGAATGGAGGGGCACTTAATAATGAAATGAGGGCATGCATGTTTCCAGCATTGAGCAGCAGCATTGTTTGCTGGGATGTGGGAGTGCTCGGAGCTCGCTGGGACTCCTCCAGGCATTTAGCTTTGAAGGGATGTGTGTGCTCCAAGGAGCTCGTAAAAGCCGTGGTTTTAACTCAGTACGAGAATCCTAAAGAGCTTCTCAGCCTTTGGCATCCTGGCTGTGCAGCAGCCCTGGTGGCCTGAGGGAGATGTGGCCACAGATTTCCCAGGATTTGGCATCTTTGTGCCATTTTCCAGTATATATATATATATATTTATATGATATATATATATATATTGCCACTAATTTCCCAGCATTTGGGGTTTTGTATTGAAAAGTTTCAAAGATTTTCTTTTTCCCGCACAAATTTGCCTGAGTTTGTGTTTTTGCATTAGTTTGCAGTAGCGTTCACTGCTGAGAAAGGGCCTGGTCCCAGCCATGGCAATGGTTAAATTATGGTAGGTGGCATGGAACCATGAGATGAACACAGTGTGGTGTTTTGAGGGTATTGTTTGAATCATAGAGTCATTGAGATTGTACCTTTGGGACCATCAGGTCAACTCATCCCCACCATGCCCATGCAGTTATAGAATGAAGGCTGGAAAAGGCCTCTTAAGATCAAGTCAAACTACTGACTCCCCATCCTGCCCAGTCATGGAGTCATAGAATCATTAAGATTGGAGCAGATTTCTAAGGTCATAAGTCCAACCATCAACCAGTCACGACTGTACCACAGTGATCAGAGAAACACGAAGCTTTTGAAGACCGCTAAGGTCATCCATTCCAACTGCTGACCCTTCATCACCATACCCACTTACAGAGTTATGAAGGTTGGAAAAGACCTCTAAGATCCCCAACTCCAGCCCACCCCCACCATTCCCACTGACTGTGTCAACAGTTGCCTCATTTCTATAGTTCTTGGCCACCTCCAGGGCCATCCTCACACCTCATTATGCTTGTGGCCATTGCCACAGAGCATAGAGAGCCTTTTGGGGATCAAATGTTCGTCAACAGCATCACTTCATCAGCTTTTTCTTCTTTATTATGACCTGCTCTCTTGCCCCGGTGACGCCATTGGCTTTTCCCATTCATTCATTCAGTGGGAAACACCGGTGCCAAAAAAAGAGGGGAGCAGGGAGGTCCCGGCAGTGGTGAGAAGCAGCACCATTGGGGCTGGCAGAGGGCCTGGCCTTGTGTGATTCCCATGGCTGCTGGAACAGACAACCCAGCCAAAAGTGGAGCCCGTGGGCGGAAGGCGCTGTGCCGTATTTACACCGCGCGGTCCAGAATCCCGGATTACCTAAGCCTTGTCCGTGAGGTCTGCTCACCCCATGCCATTGAAAACCCGAGTGGGATTCATTCATGAGCTCCAGCCTTCCACAGAGCTCTGTTCATTCATCGCCAGGGCGGTTGGCTTCTGCTTTTTTTTTTAATATATTTTTTTAAAATGCAATTAAATACCTCTTTGTACACTGGGCAGAGCCGCTCGTTAAGGGGTCTTCTCAAACGCAGGCTCAAACAGGGGGTGAAAAAGGCCTTTCTGCCCCTATTCCCCCCTCCCCGCCCACTCCTGAAAGGGATGCTTTTATGTTAAAGAAAATAAACAGAGGGATTTTAGCGGGGTTCAACAGCTTCTACAAAATTCCCTCCACTGCTGTAAAGCAGAACGCGTGTGAGCTGCAGTGGCTGCACTTACTATGGGGGATAATGGCGGGGGGGGGAGAGTCGGTGGGGGTTGGATTTTTATATTTATTTATTTTTACAACCTAGCTTTGCTTTCCCGACTCTCCAAGCAGACGGCGAGTTAAAACATCTCAAAATACCAAATATAAAATGAAAAAGTAAATAAAAAACAAGCCCATGGGGAGGGTGCGGCAAGGGGGGGCGGGGAGGGCATAGCAGCATTTACATCACCCCACATGGCTCTGGTTTTTGGGGGAAGGGGGAGTGGAAAAACACCCTCCCAGGGGTGTTTCTTGCTGCACCCCTCCCCTCCCAATCCCCCTGGGACACTCTCCCTATGGGGCCATGACCCCCCATGGCTGTGTGTGACTGCAGAACTCTGTTCCTTGCTGGCACTGAAATGAGGAAATAATGAGCACTGCGAGGCTGCCGGTTCTGGAGCTGCTTTTTATTGTTGTTTTTGATATAAAAAATGCCTGTGCTGGAAGAGCAGCAAGAAGTCATAGGTGAACGACACAGAAAATACTGAAGATAGTGACATTAAGGCTTGGGGTGGGGTGTGAGGGAAGGGGGGTGCTGCTGGGTCACCCCCATACTTTCCTGCAGCCTGGTTGCATGTTGGTATTTTTAAGTGCAGTTATAGAGATGAATGGTTCCCAGGTCCCAACATGGTCCAAAGGCCATGAGGGATTATAGAGCAGCACTGGGTGCAGATGCTGCATTGAGGAAGGGGGTTTGGTGCTACTCAGCCCCCCTGGCCCCTTCCCCTGATGTCAAAACCCCTTTCCAGAGGATGGAGTCAAGATAAGGGCAAAGGGAACTAAGTTTTGGGTGGCTTTTGTGGTTTTTGGGGTGGCTTTTCTTAACAGCACACAGCTTCTGGCCTTCACCCTGCTGCTATCCACTAGGTTCACCCTCACCTGGCTCCATGAAAGCCTCAAAATGGGGCAGCTGAGCCCAGGGGTGGTGTCCTTTGAGCTGCTTTTGGAACTATGTCTTGTTTTATCATGCTGCCTCTGCACAGTGGGTGATAATTTGTTCCTGGAGATGGACTGTAGGGTGTTTGGTTGCACCCCTGGTAGGCTCAGTGATCATAGAATCATCACAGAACAGTGGAATCACAGAATGAGGACCTTGAAGGTCATGGAACTGGAGGATGGTTTGTTTGGAAGGGTCCTTGAAGATCACAGAAGTGGAGAATGGTTGGATTGGAAGGGACATCAGAGATTATGGATGGATTGGGTTGGGTTGGAAGGGACCTTAAAGACGCCCAGATTCCAACCCCTTGCCATGAGTAGTGCCATCTCCCACCAGGCCAGGTTGCCCAAGGCCCCATCCTGCCTGGCCATGGGCAACTCCAGGGTGCTGAGGTTGTCAGGGTATGTGTGGAGAGCACCGTGAAGGGGTGGAACTCATGACATTGCATCACTTTGGGATCCGAATGCCCCCACAGTCCTCATTTTCTCCATCTTTTTGTCTCCCCCCGTAGATTCACAAGTTCTTCAGGAGTCAGGGGATCACTCACACTGGTGCGTGGTGGCATACTGGGAAGAGAAGACGCGCGTGGGTCGGCTGTACTCTGTCCAAGAGCCCTCCCTGGATATCTTCTATGATCTACCTCAGGGGAACGGCTTCTGCCTCGGGCAGCTCAACTCGGACAACAGAAGCCAGCTGGTGCAGAAGGTGCGCAGCAAGATCGGGTACGGCATCCAGCTCACCAAGGAGGTGGACGGCGTGTGGGTCTACAACCGCAGCAGCTACCCCATCTTCATCAAGTCGGCCACACTGGACAACCCCGACTCCAGGACGTTGCTGGTGCACAAAGTGTTCCCGGGTTTTTCCATCAAGGCTTTTGATTACGAGAAGGCGTACAGCCTGCAGAGGCCGAACGACCACGAGTTCACGCAGCAGCCATGGACTGGATTTACCGTGCAGATCAGCTTTGTGAAGGGCTGGGGCCAGTGCTACACCAGGCAGTTCATCAGCAGCTGCCCGTGCTGGTTAGAGGTTATTTTTAATAACCGATGACACGAGACGGAGCGGACTCATGACATTTATACTACTTTGCTGCTATTACTTCCTTCTGAGTGCTTGCTTTTCATGCAACCTTTTTGTTTTTGTTTCGTTTTGGTTGTTGTTTTTTTACCCCCCGCCACGCATCTCCCCCATTCTGAGAAATAGCTCGTGGAAAGATTTTCGCCCGGGTATTTTGATAAATAGAGCTATTTTTTAGAAGTGCAAACGACCAATAAGGAGGGCATGTGGGGCAGATCACATATGATAATCATTTCCCACTTCCCAAAGGATTATCCTATGTGATGAGTGGGTTGGGAGCCACTTGCTCTTGGGTAGCGTGGTGGGATCCCTGTATTTTTCATGCCCTCCCCCCATCCCAATGTTGGTGACACCCAACTGATAACCCCTCCCCAGCAGCGGTGCACAAACTTCCCACCAGGTCTTACCCCACCTGTGTCGTTTTTGCCATTGAGTTTTCTCATTGGGTCGTCGCTGTTGTTGGGTTCACATCCCACCCGCCCATCTTTCCATGGTGTTTTATATCATCAAGGATTGATACAAGAGGAGAAAACAACAACGAAGAAACCACGCGTGGCCCACGCTTTGCAATTGGAGCTGAGTTGTGACGTAAGCCTAGGGAATAAAAAACAAAACAACTACAAAAAAAAACAACATGAAGCAAAACAAAACAAAAACAAAAGAAATATGGGGAATATAAAGCGTCGAGGGTAGTTGGTCTGTCGGAACCTGTTGGATCAGGTTATCCCAGTGCCATCGTATCTGGAGACGCCGTTGTGCTTTCATTTCTTCTTGAATTCATACACACGTATGATACTTTTACACTGTTCTTAGCTCAATGAGCATGTTTAGACCTTAACATAAGCTATTTTTCTAAGTACAAAGGTTTAAATGAACAAGAGAGCATTCTCATCGGAACTTTGGCATCGTAGTGCTTTGGAAAGAAAACACACAGACACACAAAAAAAGGACTTCTTAAGAAAAAAAAACCCTGAGATTTATTAAAGAAGAGGAAAAAAAAATGTATTTTATGTTATATATAAATATATTATTACTTGTAAATACAAAGACGTTTTATAAGCATCATTATTTATGTATTGTGCAATGTGTATAAACGAGAAAAATAAGAGAAGATGCACTTTGCTTTAATATAAATGCAAATAACAAATGCCAAATTAAAAAAAAAAAAAAGAAAAAGAAAAGAACATGAGATTGGTGGTTTTTTTCTATGGGTGTTCTCATCCAGATGAATGTTTTGTTTTGTTTTGTTTTTTTCTAAAGGATTTTATGTTCCATGAAAAAAATAAAAACATACACTTGACCCTCGGTGCGGAGTGGCTTTGTTAGAGGTGTGGAGGAGCAGCGTGAGGGGTTTTCCTATTGCTTGTCGTTTCAGGTTGAGCTCACCCCCATGGCAGCAGCCCAGTGTTCGTCCTGTACCATCCTGTCCCTAAAATACGATGGCTTTTATGCCAGCGTGCCATCTGGGTTGCTCCACAGGTCCATGGCTTTGATTGGAGCTCTGCATCGCATCCAGTGTGTCCTCAGCAGAAGTTCCTGTAGCTGATTGAGCTCCTACCTATGGTGGAAGCTCACCAAAGTTTCTGAGTGGAAGCTGCTGGCCCTGTGGAGCCTGAGGGCTTCGGAGAGGTGCAACATCTGTGTCTTGGATCCTATTGGCCTTCATGTGGTGGACAGATGTGGTAGTTGAGAAGTCATTGTGAGCATCAAGAGTGGGTTCACCCAACGCTGCATCTTTCTGCTCAACATTCCCCACCCAAAGGGATTTACTGAGATATAGAGTCTGCTCTGAATGGACTATGCCTTCATCTGGATTCCTTTCACCGAGCCCACCAACCAGCTTCAAAATGGTTTTGGATCATGTGTGTGTACCCACCCGTCTTGTTTGGTGTGCCCTGAAGGTGACCAAGAGGGCAGACATTAGTGTGTCTTCATCTACAGTACAATTTGCCTCACTTCCTTTCCATTCCGTCCACCAGACATGAAACACTCAATAACCTCACATGACCAGTGGTCAAACCAGCAATGAAGGTTTGTGTAAGAGGTTCAAGGAAAATGTTCAGGCCCATTCCATGGTACCCCCCACCGAAGGCCCCGAAGATGAAGGATAAAATGGACATCATTGCAAAACTCAGCTGTGACTGCTCACCAGGAACAAGTGTCTTCTGGGGTTGGGAGATCCTCTGCACATCCCATTTTGCACCTTGTCCTGAGCAGTTGCCTCTTGCAGGAGAAGCGCTGCTGAGCTGGCTGGATCTTTGGTTGGGCCTTTGGTTCAACCTTTGTTTGGAGCTTTGGTTGGACTTTTGTTTCGATCTTTGGTTGGATCTTTGGTTGCAGTTTTGGTTTGAACATTGTTAGGAACTTTAATCGGACCTTTGGTCGGACGTGGCTTGCCAGGTTGGATGTTGTGGTGATGGAGAATGAGCTGAAACACCCCAGAGAGCCCTTCATTTTATAGGGCCTCTGCTTAGACCCATCTGTAAAAATATAAGACCAGGCATCACTGTTTGATGTCCGAAGGCTGAGAGATAATCAGCAAAACTACAGCTTTTCAATACTAATGCAGCTTGAGTTAAAGTGTCCCAGACTTCACTTCCTGCTGAGATAATTTTAGTCCCCTTTTCAGTCCTTTTTGTACCCTTTTCAGTGAAAAAAAAGTCCTTTTTGGTGAGCTGTAAACTTGCTCTGCATCGTGGCTCCAGATTAACTGGCATTAAAATGTCCTGATGATATCCTGCACCACCGTAAATTACAGCACAATTGTGCCCTTTTTCCTCGTGTTGCCAAGTGGTAATTAAAGAGTGCAATAAAGAAGGGTTAAAGCATGTTGCTTTCTGCTGATATATGTGGAGTCTGCTCAAACTGTCAGCAAACAAGAGGGAAGTCTCCATGGTCTTGAGATCTTTGGAGCAAGTGGTTTCCATGGGGCAGAGCATTGCTCCCTGTTGTATTTGGATAATGTTCTGTATGGGACTCGTTCCCCATCTGCCCTGAGGACTCCAAGGAATTAATGGGCTCTTGTCTCACAGATTATTAACAAGTCCATTGCTTGAAAGGATCCATTTTATACATCCATTGGGTGAAGAGACCCATGGAGTCACCATTGAGTGAAGGGATCCATGAAGAGATCCGTTGGGTGAAGGGACCCATGGAGACATCAACAGGGTGAAGAGGACCCATGGAGTCATCACTGGGAGAAGGGGCTCATGGAGACGTTTGTTGGGTGAAGGTACCAGGTCGGGGATGGACCCCTAGTGCCACCAGGCCCTATGGTGCCTGAGCTAGGATGAGTTTGGTTCCAGCTACTCCCTGCAGCTGGCCAGATGAGAATGCCCATGTCAATGTGCTCAAAATGTGGGGAAAATCTCATTCCAGCCCCAAATGTCTTGCTCAAAGTACCCTACAAAACTAAGGAGCAGGTGAGTCCCAGATCCCATCACTCGACCAGCGAAGGGACATAACACATGGATGTAACTCATGGGTATAACACATCTCCTGGGCTCATCAGCTCATTTCAAAGCTAGTGTCCAGGGACGAATAGGTCAGAAAACAATCTTGACCTCCCATCAGCAAGGCAAACTGAGAGCCTGAAGGAGCAGGAAAACTGAAAAGAGCCCTATTGCAACCAGGTGCCCATTGAAAGCAAGCAGAAACCTGGTGTCAAGGCATTCTCTGGGGCATGGGTGACATCAGGGAATCCAGATTTCTTGATGGCAGTGGGAGTGAGGCAGCAATGTGTGGACAGAGTTCATGGGTGTGGGGCTGTGGGCAGCGAGTCCTTGGGTTCTGCTGCAGAACCAAAGGGCACAAAGCGGTGATGCAATGAACCTGAGCCTCTGGGGATGCTCTGTGATGGACCTTTCGCACTGTCACCCCTGCTGCTCCTGCACCAAAACTCGGGGAGGGGGGTCACACCAAGTTCAGAAGGTGAATTTTTCACCTGAGGCATGTTCTTGTTGCAGGAAGGCAGAGCTCCAGACTGGGATCTGCTTTGTCACCTTCTGTGTCCCTACACCATGGGATCATGGAATCATTGAGGTTGGAGAGGACCACTCAGATCACCCATAAGTGAACACCCACTGCCGCTGTTAACACTCCATCACACTCTGATCTCAGTGTCTCAATATCAGCACTGCATCCATCAATGGATGAGTGCATCAAGGTGCGAGGGACAATGGCAGAGGTGCACCTCAGTGATCACTGGGCTGGAGAGGAGCTCTGAAATCCCCATGCCTGACCACAACCATCCTCCTATCTCCACTGACCACATCCCCAAGCATAGGGGTGTAGGAAGCAGCACAGGACCCATAGCATCACCCATCCCGGAGGTCTTGGTGTGCCCCCTCCCACCCTCTGCTCCATCCCAACACAATGTTGCTTTCAGCTCTTTATTTTTTCCCCTCTCAGCTGTTTTTGGACCTCATTAAAAAACACTGCAAAAGCTGCTGTTAATTAACATTCCTCCAGTTGCTCCCCCTCCTCCTGCTGCCCATTCTTCAGCCTCTCTCATTTTTGTGCCCCCCCTTCACGTGGAGGCTCTCCTGACCCCTTACTGTTTGTATGACACCACAGGGGTGGCACACAGGGGATGCATATGGGGTATATGGGGTTGGGGCATATGGGATGGCACAGGTAGGGGCGGCACACATAGGGATGGGACATCACAGGGGTGGTATACAGAGGACAGAGGTCACCCGCTGTCCTGCTGTGACCCCCTGCAGGCGCCCTGCGGCGGTGCCCGTCTGTCCGGGCTCCCTTCCAGGCACGTCATGGGACTCCCAGCAAATCCCTTGGGGCCATCCGATCCCGGGGACGCCGGCACCCAGCGCTGCCGGCGCCGCTCAGGGGTTTTCCATGGTTCAAGGTGCCAAAGTTCATTGATAACGGCGCCCGGGAGCTCGAGTGTCACCGGAGCTCGGGGTGGAAATGCAGCGCTGTCGGGATAGGATTGCTTGGAATGATATGAAACTTTGAGTTCTGCTGGTTAGGAAAATAAAACCCCGTATATACTTGGTTGCATGAGGGATGTCAGCAGCTCCCATTTCGCAGAGCAGATGATGATGAAACTCCATCTGCAGCCCCGCGGAGATGAATGCCACACATTTCCCAGTAGTCCTGGAATGGCCATCAGATGTGTCAGAGTTAGGAGCCACCCAGGGGACTGCTCCTCCAGTAGCTCCATTCCTGGAAATGGAATCTCTGCATTCCCCAAAGCCAGTGACAATGGGAGCTGCCGTTGGGTTGCAGAGGAGAATGCTTCTATAGTCAGCAAGTCCACCACCAATGTAGGGATGTGCTGTCCTATGTGTTTTACCATTGTTCATCTGGTCCAGCACCTTGGGACAATCAGGTGGGGAAGAGAACCATCATGTCCCACACCAGATCCCCTCTGTCCCTCCTTGGAGGTCTTTTAAAAGCAGCTGGGCTCCCTGCTCTGGGTGGCCATGATAGGACAGTGCAGGGACGAGATGGACCAACAGCAGAAAGGCAGAAACCTCCCCTGTGAGTTGTTGGGGTATGGGGCTGGGGGGGGGTGTTGTCTGAATTGGAAAGATATGGGCCAGGGGTTGTTGTCTGCCCCCAGAAAATGAATACAACCAGGGAATCTCCACATGCAACATGATCCCAAATGCTTTTCCCCATTTCCCCCCCAAAATACAATGGGTTTACCACCAGCACTGAGTGCGCCTCGCTAAGTGTGCTTCAGGGGAACACAGCCAGCACCTGCGAGCCTGGGTCTGACTTCTTGCAATGCTGTAAAACACAACACCCTGGGGTAGACGTTCCCTTTGCAGTACAACAACGCACGGCGTGGATTTCACAACCTGCACTTGGTGTCTTTTTCTCCCCAGAGCGGTATTTTGCAGCATTTGCCCTCAAACCAGTTCTTCTTAACGCAACAGATGTAATTAGCAGCAGACAGGTGAGTGTAACCCATCCCTGACACACCTTCGTCCTTTCCCCCCTTCTCCTCCAGCCCTCATTTACTGGAACAGGGCTCTTACAGGAGCCTTTGGGTTCGCTGGAGCTCAACATGCAGAAATGCTAAAAAACTAACGTTTCAACTTCAGAATTGAAATCTGAGATCTGAGGGGGCTCTGCTCCAATAGCAGTGTGACAGTAGCATCAGATATGGGCAACCACGCACTGTGGCTTCTCCTTATGAGGGGGGCTGCTGGATAAAGAGCAATTCCTACAGGTTTTGTAGCTTTGGCTATGGGATTTGGGAGGGATGAGCCTCAGATACAGGCCCTGCTTGCAAGAGAGCATGGAGAGGACACAGCACATGGAGAAGATGCCCATGGAGGTCTGATGGACCTTCAGGAACCAGATTGGGTCCATCCCGACCCCACAGGACCTGGTCTTGTTGTCATCAGCTCTGTGGAAGGACAGGGGATGCATTCAAGGCCCATTTCCTCCAACAGAAACACATCATGGGAAGGCTCGGTGGGAAGTTATTGAGAAGGGCTGCGCTAATGAAGTCCGAACGCTTTGTTTAGATGTTATTGCTACAGCAACATAACATACATGGAAATGAAGCACTTTGTTTGGTGAAAAGCTTGGACAATTTGGGACAGAATGGAATTCTGAAATCTCAGCTTTTCTCTTGAGGGGACTTTGCATATTTTCCCCATTAACTCCTCGGCGTTGCTGTAATGGGTGTGAAACCACCAAGGTGCAACCTCAGGGTAAGGTGTATTTCCATAGAATCACAGTATGACTGAGGTTGGAAAAGCCCCCCAAGATTCCCAAGCCCAAGCCCAACCCTCCTCACCATATCCCCACATCTCCACAGGTCTCTAACACCTCCAGGGATGGGGATGCACCACCTCCCTGTGCAGTCTATGCCACCACATCACCTCTCTTTGGAGAAGAAATTGCTCCTCATATCTAACCTGAATGTCCTGCTGTGCAACTGGAGGCCGTCACCTCTCATAAGGTTGATGCAGCACAGACACAGCTCCTGTTTTTCCCTTCCTCAACCAGCAGCATAACCCAATGCAGAGCTTTTTGGTGGCACTCCCATCTGGGGACTGCTCCTCCCACTGCCCCTGTTTGCTCGGAGCCCAGCGAGCTGCACGCGATCACGTAGGCATGTTGCAAGAGGCACTGCCACTCTCACACAGCAGGAGCAGATCACCTGCATCCTCCCCCCCAAAGCCCTCACCTCGAATGACCCGCGGCTTCCCGGCGAACGCGCACATCTCAATTAGCTCAAAAGCCCTTTCTAATTGACTCCGGCGAGATTGAGACGGGTTTTCCAGAGGAGACTTCTTGGAAAAACCACAGCTTTATTTCTTTATTATATATATATTGAGTAACAGGCAGAGCGGTGCGTTGGGTCGCGATGCGCTGCGGGGTTCCCCCGCCCTATCCCCATGGCCAAAACCTACTGGGAAGGGGCACCACCGAGCAGCATTGAGCGCCCTATTTCCAACACAAGCTGTAGGATGGATGGAGCAATGTTTCACACCAGACACTGTGATTTCCTTTCTTCCCCCCTCTATCCTATGTTTGAAGCTCAACACCAAAAAACTGATGGCACGTCCCAACAAAACGATGGGGAAACGTCAAGCTTTACACATTTATTACTCGGATGACGTGTTCTATAGCATACAGTGGGTCTGATGTTCTATCAAGAAGACTGCATTGCCACAAAGAGTTGTCAGCTCCCTTGTCTCTGAAATGCTGATAACGATGAGTTTCTGTTTTCTCTAGGATGAATATCTAGTCTTTATGTTCCCCAAATCCTTTCTCCTTGTTTTTGCTTTTTTTGTTCTTTTTGTTTTGTTTTTTTTTTCCATTTTTAATTTTTTTTTAAAGCATGATTAAATTAAAAATGGCGTCTCTTCAAATGCAAATAAATACATTAACAAAAAAAAAAAAAAAAAAAGAATTGGTAGCGTGAACTTCTGCAGCACGTTCGTTGCTGCTCCCTTGGCAAATGGACATGGCCCTTCATGTTTGTTCTCCTGAAAAACACTGTAAGTGTCGCTGGGTTGGGTGAACAGCTCACACCAAGAAGAGCAAAATTAGTGTAAAGCCATCAAATACCCAGCAGGGAAATTAAACAAACAAACAAAAAAACAAAACCAAAAACCAAAAAAAAGACATTATTTCAGGTTTTGAGGGATTTCCAAGAGAGGGATGTTATAAAAACAAGAAGGAGAATAAATCTTAAAGTTCTGTCTAACTTGCCTCCGAAGCCGTCAATCGTGCCAAGAACAGATACTGATCAGCCCCCTTTGAGGGATGAGGGGAACCAGGCAGATCACTCACTTTGCCTGTTTCCCCCCGTTTTCATTCCACCTGCATGCAGACAAAGGGTTCTCCAAATGGGGGTGAAATCTCTCACCCAAGTGAGGAATCCAAGTTGGTTGTGGGCACCAACACCTCATCTCTGGCAGTTGTTTGGCAATGGGAAGGAGGATGATGGGGGCTCTAGATTTGGGGCATCACTGTGGTGCCAGCCCCACTTTTGGCCAAAATAGGGTATTCTGCACCCAAAATACAATGCTGTCCACGCTTTATCCCCATAATGAGGGAGACCAGCAGCAGAACGTAATTATGGGAGAAAAAATAACACGTTTTTGGTCAACTCCTATTGATTCTCACGCATCAACAGAGCGACGGATGTACTGAGAGACCGAGCGGTCCATGGCGGGATGAACACGGACATTAAAACAAATGGATTTCACACAGAAGTTCTTTGATGGGAGAAATCCCAGTGCTGAAGGGCAAAACTCCCCTGGGATTTTCTCCATTTTTTTTTTCTTTTTTCTTTTTTTTTTTTCCTTCTTTTTTTCTTTTTAGTTTTTTTTTCTTTTTATTTTTTTTTTTCTTCTTTTTTCTTTTTTTTCCTTCTTTTGCTCTGGTCAGAGAGCAGGGTCCAAGTGATGCTGCGGTGTGAGGTGCCAGCTCAGATCCAGGCACTGGTCCTTCCATACATGCAAACATCTCTCTGCTTCCTCAGCATTTAGGACCACTGAAGCTCTTCTCCCCAGTTCCACTCTCATTCTCTAGGTGTGCATTTGGAGACACACCAACAAGCAACCAAATGAAGGGCTCCCATTGCTCTGAACCGTCTAACCAAGACTCTCACTTCCTCAACACCTTCATGTTGAAAGTCTCTGCTCTTCCAGCTCCCCAAAGAACCATGCAATGGTTGGGTTGGAAGGGACTCCCGAAGATCACAAAACCATGTAATGGTTGGGTTGGAAGGGACCTTGAAGATCACAGAACCATGAAACAGTTGGGTTGGAAGGGACCTCCAAGTCCACCCAACCACAGCCTGCAAACCAGGCAGGAAATGCAGCCAGTGAGAAAGCAGCAGGAAATCTGTATTTTTGGCTTTTCATTGTTTTCCTCTTTTCTCCCCACTTTTTTCTTTTTTTTTGCCATACGCTTTTTGCCTTCTCTCTGCTGGTTTCCCAAGAACACCAAGTCTTCATTTCTCCCATGCCCTGTACATGAATAGGCCTGACTATAACAGGCCTGCCCTTAAATGTATAATTACAATGATGACAGTAATTACAATAAAGCACTCTTTCAACAGAAACAACAACAACAACAAAAAAATATACAAAAAATAAATGGGCTATCGTTAAGTAGATGGGAGATGCTGCAGCATAGCAGCACCCCATGTTTCACAGAGCTCCTAGCTCAGGTCACGTATTTTTGGGTAAATCTGTGAGCTTTCTAGCAAGAAAACTGTGGCTACGTTGCCCCTACAGTGGTTTTCGGGCTCTTGTAAAACCCTTCTCCTGCTTCAGCATCTTCATGAAACCATTTTTGAGCCAGAGGGTAAGCGTTGCTGCCCCATCTCCGCGTGGATCTCAATTGTCCGTTTGATGATAATAAAATAAAATAGAATAAAAATTCAAGAAAAAATAAAAAATAAAACCCAGTGCAAATCAGAAAGCCATCCTATGAGCCCGTCAACATCCAGGAGGAGACGGAGCGGAGGTGGGGGCAGAAAGTTGAAGAGAAGAGGAGGGTGTTAAAAATAAAAGAATATAACGAGAGCTCCGCTGGACAAAAGCCGTCAATGATGAGCGTCTGTGTAGTGTGTGCCACGCTTTGTCCTCCCCGGACATCTGCTGTGTGCTGTCTGCTGCCAGTTGGACAGGGCAGGGCGGGGGGACGGTGTGAAAACAATCCTGGCCCCATTGGGCTCGCTCTTCTGACTCGCCGTCGTCTTTCTAAAGCCAAACAATAACCCGGCGGGACACGCCAATTTCAGAAAAGAAACCCTACAACAAAAACACAGCAGGGAGGAGGGGTGGCACTTGGCGACGAGGCTGAAAGAAACATGCTTCTCCCTCCCCACCCCACGAACATAATTCTCGAGCATGCTGGGGTTTGTCTGCTTGGGTACATCAACTGGAATCCCGCTAAGGTGCACGTCTTCTCCTCGCCCCTTCCCACCCCACCCTGTCCTGCCCCTCAGGCTGTCAGTTTTTGGATTGTCTTGTTGTAGTACTGCGTGATGGTGGGCGTCAGCGGGTTCCAGTTGTTGGCGTGCAGCTCGATGACCTCCAGCAGGAGGGACCGCGTCAGCATGGACTCAGAGGGGCACAGCATCTTGTCGCGGGCTGCAGCCAGCAGCTCCGTCATCATCTCAGGCAGCTGCTCCTCCAGCAGCCGGCCGGTGCTCTGCAGCTGTCAAGAGAGAGGGGGCAACAGCGTTACGGCTTTGTTTTTGTAGAAAGGCAGTATCAGTCAAGGTGAAAAAGACCATCAGGTCCAACTGTCAACCCATCGCCACCATGCCCCAGTAATCGTAGAATCAATTAAGGTTGCAAAACAGCACTAAGATGATCTAGTCCAACCATTAAGCCAGCCCCACAAAGCCCACTTAGCCACGTTCCTAAATAGCAACACAGAATCATGAAGGTTGGAGAAGGCCTCCGAGATCCCCAAGCCCAACCCACCCCCCTCCACCATGTCCATTGACCATGAGCCCAAGTGCCACATCCCTACGGTTCTGGAACTCCAGGGATGGGGACTCCACCACTTCACTGGGCAGCCTGTGCCAGTGCCTGAACATTAATTCCAATAAGAACTTTTCTATTTCCTCCTCTTGTTGAAAAATAGAAATGCTGCACTATGAGTGAGACTATGGGAAGGAGGAGTGCATGGTTCATCTCCCACCAACTTCAAAGGCAGCAGCACTGGGTGCTCTGGAAGAATCCCACCTAGGACTCGATCTATTGTCAAAACGCAGCATGCACTGTGATGTGGTGTGCAGCCCTTTACCTGATTGTCCATTTGCTGCTGATTCACAGCTGTGGTGTGCCCTGGTCACTAAGCAGGGCTCTTCTGGATGCAGAACAAATCCATCTGCACTGTGTCGAGCACTGTGTTTCCACCCATGGCCATGTGCTCCCAAAGCAGCATGAGCCCCAGACATCCCAACCCCAACTTTGCAATCCCACCTGTGCACATATAGGTACCATAATTTCTCTACAAAGCCCAGCAAAGGTCTCTGCACAGCCCACCACTGCTGCATGAGGCAGAAAGGGCAACATGATGTGGAGCTCCCCTACCTCCATGGAGCAGCACAGCACGGCGTCCTCCTTCACATCCTGAGACTGTAACAACTGCAAAAGAGGAGACTGAGGATTAGCCACTTCTCTTGGAGTACTTATGTTTGCTGAGAGCATGGCATTCCCCCATGTCCACTCCCACCACCTTCTCCTTGAAACATGAAAGATCTCTATTCACCTGCTGGCATTTCAGTAATGATTTTTTTCAGTCTCTTCTTCACTGGAGCCAACCCCAGGCTCTGCTCTACTGTCCCAGAACTCTGCATTCCAAACACAGCCCATAGGCACAATCAACTTCCCAGAACACCCCAACATGATGCTATAGGGTCAGGCTACAATGGCATGGGTCAGCAGCAAAAGGCAGCTCAGCTCATCCATCCCCAAAAATGAGGAGCTGGGTCAAAAACGCACATTTTTATAGAATCACAGAAAGACTTGGGTTGGAAGGGACCTCAAGGATCATAAAGCTCCAACCCCTGTGCCACATGCAAGGCCATCAATCTCCACATCTTTTTGCATAGTGCATGTTTCTTTGCTTCTGTCTTCACTCTTCCATTGTCATGCACACTGGAGTCATCATTTTAACATCACATTTTTGTTAAAGCCACAAAAGGGCAAAATGTGGAAAAGTCTTTGGGTTAATTAAAACTGCCCATGTACAACACAACTCAGTGGCAGTGAAACTGTTTGTAAGACAAGGCTCGCTCTCTACTGTTTTCAGCACAAAGCACTTTGTTTTGATGCTGATGTTGACAGCATCTGGACAAGCATATGGTCCCATCAGTGTAATCTCACATTAGACAAACATCCAGCCAGGCACTGAATGCGTGCAGCAGTTCCCTGCAGTTTATCTTTCCACTGAATTGTTTGGAAAAAAATTGGTTAAGCCTGAGCCACAAGCTCTGAGATAAGTTCTCCTGAATAGTTAATAGATTCTTTGCAAACAAACCCCAAGAGATTACATCACTACCCCTATGAGATGTCACCTCTGAGATGCCACCACTGGGGTGTCACCACTGGGATGCCACTGTCAGGATGTCATGGCTGGGATGGCACCATTGGGATGGTATCATTGGGATGTCATAGCTGTGATGGCACCATTGGGATGGCACTGTTGGGTTGCCACCACTGAGACGGCACCAATGGGATGTCATGGCTGAGATAGCACCATTGGGATGGCACCATTGAGATGGCACTGTTGGGTTGCCACTGCTGGGATGTCACCATTGGGGTGTCACCACTGGGATATAGTCATCAGGATGGCACTGTTGGGATGTCACCACTGTGATATTACCATTCCTTTGTCACCTTGTTACCATCACTTTGTCATTCCTTTGGGATATCACTACCAGCTCACACAAGCAAGGCTGCATGCAAGTACTGAGTGTGCAAACCCAAACCTGAGCAAACTGCAATCCTCAGGTGTGGCTTTTGCACAACCAGACCTTGACCCTATGCAATGTCACTAATTGTTTGCAATCTGATTCTTATTTACTTAAAATATGTCAAGGTAAACACACTATACTTACTAAATTAGCACTCCCACATTGGAATTATTATTTATTTCACTATTTATAACTGCTCCTCCCTGCTGCGGAGTGCTGCCCCAACCCTGCTGTGTCTCACACCATTCCCACTGGCTGCTCAGCCCCATATGCTTTGGGTTTTCCCAGCAATCATCCCCTTGGGGCTCAGACTGTCTGCAAGAACACTTCACCTTGCTCTTTAGCTGGTTCCCTGTATTGGGTGAAGCCAGGCAGCCAAAGCAGCAGTTGCTGCTGGAAAGCAGACAAAGAGTCTGCTCGATTTCCTAAGAGCGGGGGCTGTGTGCCAGTCTCTGCTGGGCCGGTCACATAACACCCGGCCACGGTTGCAAAAGGCTTCTCACTTCTTCTGCTGGTGCTGGATCGAGGGCTGTGCAGACTGGTGGGAGACAGAAGGCATTGTGCTTTCATCCCTGCAAAGCTCCCATTCTCAACTATTCGTGCCCCACTGAGCGATGGGTAAAAAATGGTTCTGGACCTGAATATCTTGAAGGTCTGTTCCTGGAAAGAGCTGAAGATTTTACATCATCCAATCTAACCTCTCTGTTCTAGCAGCATCCCCTAGGGCACATCATACTGGGTTGTGTGTAGATGGCTTTGGATGGGGCCCTGGGCAACCTGGTCTGGTGGAGGGCAACCAGCTCATGGCACGGAGTTGGAATTGGATGTACTGTAAGGTCCTTTCCAACCCAACCATTCCATAGTTCTATGGTTCTAGGAACTTCAAGGTCCTTTCCAACCCAACTACTGTAAGGTTCTATGATTATCCCCTCAATTCCTTCCTCCTCTGCTCCCAAGGCTTACGGCACTCACAGCATCTCTGTGCTCCCGTTATCCAGGACAGGACAAGAAGGCCCCAAAACTACATCTGGGTTTCATCACATAGAACCAGTTTCCTCCTTCCAAGTACTGATGGACTCACCTGAATTTATAGCAGACCTCTGGGTGTAAGCCAAGCTCCCTAATACACGAGTACACATCCCCACAACTATTTGGGTTCATTACCCACTTTCTGCAGAGATAACCCACGCCACAGAAGTGCTGATGCAGAGCATTCAGGGTGCCCACACCATGAGCAGGATGGAGAACCTGCCTCACTTCTCACCAAATCATGCAGGTTGGGTCGTGCTCTGCAGCTCCTCCCATTGGGAGATGCATATATTACCCTCTACAGCTGCAATGACACTTTTCCTGTAAGGCTTTGCACTAATTACCGTATATGACAACGCTTGCAGAATGGCATAAGCAGTGCTGGCCACAAACTGCCTCTTAGCATGCAATGCTTTGGGATGCTTCAGTGATGACTCCGGTGTGAAAGCAAAGAGGATTTCCTGACCTCCTGGAATGATCACCCAGAGCCACGGGGCGGCTGGGGCTTCTCTGGGAGCAGCTCTGAAAGGGGTTGGTCTGTCTGGGTGGTATGGAGTGGTGAAAAAAAAGACTGGGGAAAAAGCAAAGTGCAAATATGGGCATTGGGGATGAGTATCTCTGCTACTCCAGCCTGCGGCCTCCAGACTTGATACAATGAAGGTTCCAAGACCACTAGAGATGCACAATGTGTACCCCACGCAGGGGTCTCAGCCCCTTTGGGAAGATGCTGAGGGCAATTCCCACTTGCTTCATTGGGAAGAAGCCACTGGGATGGGGCACTGCTGGCCCCACAGCGAGTTAGGGGCTGTATCACCCTGCATTGGGACAACCTGAATGAGTTGCTTGGTGGCATCTCCTTGTCTTACAGCTTTTAGCTGAGGAGGAGACTTCTGTTCTCCTCTTACCCAACATGGACACACTGGGAGACTGGAGGAGATTGGAAAGTAGGAGATTGGTTTGCCTATTGTACCCAGCAAATGACAACATTGGTTCTCCTCATTGGGCTCAAGAGGAGCTCCAACAAGAGATACTTAACAGCAAATTGCATTAAGACCAGAGAACAAAGTCTGTGCCCAGTCGTGGGAAACTCCTCCTCCTTTTCACCACCGCAGACAAGAGAAACCATGAAACACAACTCTCTCCCCAGATCTGGGACAGCAAAAGGTATTCCTCCAAAGATGGAAACCATTAAGAGGCAATTACAGGAGACAATGATGAAGGCAATCTGGTCGCTCATCAAGTCAGACCATGCAACCCAATGGTGGCCCCATTGGGTGGGCACCCTTAGGAGAGGGAGGTGGAAGGCATCGCCCTCACCTTGGGGACATGTCCATTGCGACTATGTGAGCAGGACCAGAGGTATGTGTGTGAGTGAGGTGGAGGGGGAGAGCCAACCCGTCAGCCTCATCCTGCCTGGCTGCAGCCATAGCAGCCCTGGGAGCAGAGGATGTGACCTCATCCCAAAGGGAAATACAAAACATGGAAAGAAGCAGCAGTGAAAGCATGGCGCTGATTGCACAGGGCCCACCCTTGGCTGCTGGACACTTGGTGCTTTCCTGGCTCTTCACGTGGCTGTGGACACAAATAGCATCACGGAACATCCCGAGCTGGAAGGGACCCATAGGAATCACCAGGTCCAACTTCTGGCCCCAAACCCAAACCCTGTGGCTGACAGCAGTGTTCCACTGTGAGGAGGAAGGACCGTCCCAGGGGATGGTATCTGCTCTCATTGCTCCTTCCCAAAGAATGAAGGTGCTTCCCCAGCAATCCCATAGGGCAAGGGGACAGTGATGGCCCTGGTTGTCCCTGTTTTTGGCTCTGCCCACAGAGCTGTTCATAATCCAAACCTATATTCACAATGGAAGCCCATAGGGAAGAGAGCAAACCCTGGGTCGAGCAGTTATATGGATAGGATTTTCTCTCTCTGACACCAGAGCCCTTCCTTGGCTGAAACATGGCACTGCTCAGTGTCTGTGACTGAGTCCTGCAGCCTTCTGGAAACACAAGTTCTGGTGCACAAAACATTGAGCCAAGCTCTGGGCATCACCATTTTTGTGTCTCCATCCATCCCCAAACACCAATTGCTTTCCAGGTGAGATGCCCCTCAACCCCATCCTTGGCCAAAACAAGAAGCACAAATGAAAAGCCCCATTTGTCATTCTGTGTTGTGTTTCCCCCCATGGTCCCAGGGGCTCAGCTCTGTGACCAGCACGGCTCTGTAGGCAAAATAACTAACATTTGGTTTGTTCCTTCCTCCTCATGTCCAGCTCTTCCTCCAGGACTCACTTCTCCCTATTTTCTTCTGTCAGCCCTGGCCACGTGGAGCTCCTGGGCAGGAGGGGTGTGGGGTCTGGATCTGGACCTCTCACTGCCTTCAGTGCACAACAGAAAAAGACAAACTCTGCCTTGCTCTCAGGGAACACAAACCTAAAACCCAACCCCTTATTTCACTGCCAGACGGCTTCCAAACCCTGATGCTTTTTGGAAAGGGAAAGCCATTAAAATAAAATCCCCTCCGTGCGACAAGATGTGATTTTCTCTCCCAGCAGCACCGCCCTGTGGCTCAGCTGCAGCCGGGGAGGTTCTTCCTCTCTTCCTCCAAAGGAGACAGTGAGAGACAGTGCCCTCCCAGAGCTCAGACGTTAATTACTGCGTTGGAATACTTCTCTAAATTACACAGCATGGCCCCAGGAGATAACAGGCACTGAGAGGGGGAAGGGAGTGGATGCAGTCTGTGTGCTGCACTGCAGCTCAGATGTGGAAAGGCAATGAGATGGAGCAGCCCCTTCCTTGCCCTACACCTCGGGCTTGAAGAGAGTGGGGAGATGTGGGGCCAGACCAGGAGGGAAGAGCACGGTTGTCTTCTTCAGTGTTAATTTTAACAAGTGTTTGGGCTGTCTCCCAATACCCAAGTAGTGGCAGACAACCAGGTAAGTTAAAAACCTAGTTGGATGGTTGGGCGCAGAGGAGTGTAGGTATTGGATGACAACCCAACTCCACCTGGAGGCCAGCAACAGGACAATCACTGGGCTCCCTGCAGGACCTGTCCTATTTAGAATCCCTGCTAACAGCCTGGAGGAGGTGAGGAGCCCACCCCTGCCAAGTCTGGAATCGACATGGAGTTGTGAGGACCACTGGACGTGCCAGCCAGAGGGAGCTCAGTGGGGTGAAGGAAGGAACAACAGGAACCTTAAGAAGTCAACAAGGCAAACAGCCAAGTGCTGCTCAGGAGAGGAACACGGGAGTAGGGGTAGGGTTATAACAGGATGGGAGGGAGGCAGAGCCCTGTGGGACTCCACTCCTTGAGGAACCAAGCAGTGTCACTGCCTGCAATCTCCGGAGCTAGTTTTTCCACTTTCTTGCTCACCCGCCATAGGCAGCTGCTGAGATTCCCTGGATGTAAATCCAGCTCTGTCTGCCGTACACTGTCATACAAACAAACAAATACATCCCAAGCAGCGCTCGGCACCAACTCTGGGCTGGAGGCAGCTCAATTGGCAGCAGGCTGGCAGGAAAATGGCAGCTCCCAGCCCAGAGGCACCTCCTGTGTTGGCACCCAAACAATATCCCATTGAGGATGGGACAGAGATATGGAAGAATCCAAACCTCCTGACACCGCTCATCCCACGCTGATCCCATACAGCACACAGCACAGAGCTGGGTAAGGAGCAACGAGCCCAAAATGAACCTCAGTGGGGCAGAAATACTCAGAACCAGTTAACAACAGATGGGATACAGCATTACTTATCCCTCTGCCTGCACCAGCCACGGGACATTCGTGAACCAGGCACATCCCTGCTGATGGTACTTGCTGGTTCCCAGACCTAAGCCATTTTCTAAGCTTTGCTGACTCAGCAGTGAAGAATAAATGTGGTTGAGCTGCAAGAACCAGAGTCCTTTTGTTTCTGGCTCCCTTGGCTTTGGAGGATGTGTCATGTGTTGCTAGAGCAGAGTGCCCCACACTGGGCATGGGGAACAGGCTGTGGGGCAGCGAGGATGTCAGCACTGCCACCTGTCATCCTTCAGGGCAATAGGGATTTACAAAACCTGATATGGCATTTCTGAATTGAGCTGGGATCACACGGCCACAGGGCTGGACATCCCTTCCACCGTGGACACCAAGCTCAGTAGTGGGGACAGTGCTCTAAAAGTGCTCAAAGCTTCATTTTCCCAGGCTTCCCACCTTTGGTAGCTGCCATCATTCTCTGGTTCTCATCTGCCAGAGGGTCTCCCCCTAAAAATCTCTTCTCCCTATAATCCCCAGGTGCCAACGTTGGGGCTAGGAGACCCACTTCCTTTCTCCAGTGCTATGACCCAAATTTCCCCTGCTCCCATCCCTACTGTCCCCACGCTGCTCCCATCCTGGTGGCACCTCACTTTGCACTGGCTCTGTAATTAGTGGTGATGTTATTAAGCTTTTATCAAGGGAAAGGAAAGGAGCTGGAGAGGAAGCTCTGCAGGGGAAGGGAAGAAACATTCCTGCTGTAGCCATCAGGAACTTTCCCCTTCCTCTTCTCACTCCCTCGCTGACCTTTGGCTGAGTCTGTCAAAGCCATAAAGGAAAAGGGAAAAAAAAAAATAAAGAGAGGAACTAAAAAGCAAAAGAAGCTGGAAGGACAGGCAGTGCAGAGACAGTATCTCATGTTGCCTTGCCCCTGATACTGATTTATCACCAGAGGATGGGTGGATGGAGGTCCCTTCCAACTCAACTGATACTGTGGTTCTACGAGAACCCAGTGCTGAGCTGTGACACAGTCAAGGTCCCAGCCCTGTGACCATGGGCCACTTCGGGGCATGATGGAGAGCTGAATGGGTCTGGGTCACCCATATCAGCTGAGCCATGAGGTCTTTGTGTCCAATAAATGGAACAGCTTGGACAGAGCTGATCCCTTACAGAACAGAGAGATTAAAAAACAAGAGAGTTTACAAAAAACAAGCTTCTGGCATCTTTATATAATTAGTAATAGCTTTTTATGGGGCTGTTCTGTAGCAAAAAAAAAATATCTGCAACACGTGAAACTCATGTCTTTAGGGTGCCACCATGCCCCTATGTCCCCAAGATGACATGAGCAACGGTGATATCACAGCAAGGTCAGACAGGAGCATGTTGGGAACAATTCTGGCAGAACCAGGGCTGGGTTGTGTCATGGCTGTGATGGGAACCAGGAGGAACAGGAGCACTTCCCAGTGAGGTGACACATAGTGATGTGGGCAGAGAATTTGGGGAAGTTCTGATGTTCTTAGCATCCCTCTCCTACCTCCCCTGTGAGACACATGTGCCTCATCGTGATGCCCCAACCATTTCTCACTGTTACACTTCGCTGTCTGTGAACTCTGCCCACAGTACTACTGCAAAGACAAAATGTTTATTAAGCGTTTGCAGAGAAAATTTTCCATGTTAAAAGTCGTACCCAGAAGTTTTTTCCCCTCTCCTTCCCTTGCTCAAGATCTAGTGGAGAGTGTATTGGACTGACACTGTGGGAGTAATGCCATTGGGGAGCTTGCCCCTCTTTCTTTCCTCTCTCTGTCTGCCTCATCCACTCATTGGTGTGAATGCCCCCAGTCACATAACAATAGAATGTCTGGGTTGGAAGGGACCTTGAAGATCACAGAAGCACAGAACCATGTAATGGTTGGGTTGGAAGGGACCTTGAAGATCACAGAAGCACAGAACCATAGAATGGTTGGGTCGGAAGGGATCTTGAAGATCATCCAATTCAACTCCTGCAGTGGGCCGGGTGCCCTGCAGCAAGGCTCCATCCAACCTGACCTTGGGCACTTTCAAGAATGGGGCATCCACCTGCCTTTTAGTAGCTTTTATAGCTCCTCTGGTGAGGATTTTTGCAATAGTGGGATGTGCAGTCCCAACTGTGGGGCTTCACCAGCCCTTTGAGAAAGGAGACTGACTCGGACCAAGTGGTTTTCATGAGCAGACTCACAGTGGACAGAAGCATCCATACTGCTTGAGTGAGAAACGCTCATGTGGGGAAAGCAGATCTCCAGGAACAACAGAGCAAACACAGGATAGTTAAGATCACAAAAGACCAGCAAGATCATCTAGTCCAACCCTAACCCATTCCCACCATGCTCAACCCATCACTACGACATCTACAGATCACGGGCAGCTCAGCACTGTGATTCAACTGCTTGGAAGAGGGCAGCATCTGAAAGCATTACCTCCCTGAGGCAGGTGTAGATGGGGCACACAAGGACTCGGAAGGGCTCCCCGGTGCTGCTCCTCATGGTGCCAAAGACCTCGCAGAGGAAGGTGATGAAACCCAGCCAGCGCTCCACGTCCCGCTGCTGCAGCTCCTCCCGCATGGTGAAATCCTTCTGCAAGAGGGATGGAGACAACAGGCTGCATTAGCACAACAGCAATGCTGGGAAGGGGTGACAGCTGACGGGATGGAGAACTGGGAGGAAATGGAAACTCAGGGTGGGGGAGGAAGGCAGACAGTCTGACTCTTTGGTAACAGTGGGGGGATTACTCAATGTGAGCACAGTGGTTGGGATTTCAACATGGTGAAGCCACCCGAAAGAAGGTAGTATAGAAAAAACCCCGACATCTGCAATGTAACAGCTCATGGTGGTGGTGGCCTCCTCTGCCTCACTCCTCTGCCTTGCTCCTCCCCTTGGATGGACATGCGGCATTTTATTCCCCAGTGCACAACCAACACTGAACAACAGCAAGCAGGAAGAGCTCTAATATTAAGACGTAGGGAATGTGATGGGTGCTGGCGGCTGCGTTGAGTGTGGTGGTCCAGATTAGCTTGCTCAACCCATAGACACCACACAGAGTCCCAACGCATCCAACCCGTAGACGCCAACCAGTCTCCCAACTTGCCTAACCCAAAGACACCAAGCAATGTCCCAGCTTGTCCAACCCATAGACACCAAGCAATGTCCCAGCTTGTCCAACCCATCTCAAATCCAGTGTCCCAGCACCCCCTGGGGTCTCACAAAATGATGTGTCCAGAAGATGAAGGGATTACAGCCTTGATAGAGAAAGGTCACCCTGCTCTGGAGCCAGTAGTTGCCAGGCCCAAGGATTATGAGTGCCACGATTTACAGAACAACATCAGGAGCAAAGCAGCTCCTCCAGCCACAGAGGAACAAAAGCTCTGCCCAAATGCAGGACCTGAAAAGGGGTGAGTGTGTTAGAGATGTGTGGCAAAGAGGCGGAACATGGAAAAACAAACAGAACACTTTCTAGAGGGCACCAGCACAACAGGAGTGCGTGCTGCTCAGAGCCAAGAGCTCTTCCCTCTGCAAGACATCCTGTGTGGCACCACTTGTCTGTCTCCACAGTGACCCTGCCTTGGTATTAAAAATGAGTCGGCAATACGGAAGGACAACTTCATTCCCAACAGTGCAGTGCATTCTCAGTTTGGCTGCACATCTCTTAACTCCAGAACTGAATACAGAAACTTGTATCATTTCATCTCCCTTTACACCAACTGACTGAGACAGAGGCTCGGCTGCTCCCAGGGCTCCAGCCATGCATGGGAGATCCAAGGAAGGAGCTATTTATACATTTCACTACAAAAGGAAAAAAAAAAAATTATAATATTTGCATATGCAGGAAAAAACCTCGTAACACCACCGAGCCACTGCTTAACCACACAGCGATGACTCATTCCTCTCTACGCCTATTTCTATTGGGCAATTTCCCAATGTGTGTCTGCACTGAAATCAAACACTGCTGGGCTGTTTTGGAGTCTCCAGAGCAGTCTGCAGAGCTCTTCCTTCCGCTGTCCTGGGGTGGAAGAGTTACTGACCAGCTCAGGTTATCACCCCTGGGTTACCGAATGGCTTGGAGTTCCCACTTGGTTTTCTAGTGCAACAAAACAAATTCCAAGCAGAAATGGAGAAATGCACTCCTCACATCCCAGGAAAGACAAACCCAGCCTAATTCCACTCATCCTTATTTCTTCACAGGGAATGTTTCCTCCAGGGCTTGTGGGGACTGACCTCCCCCAGCTCTACCCCATGCTGCGTCACTGGGGCGCGTTTATCTGCAATCCATTTTTATGTGAGTCCAACAGCTTTATTTTACATGGCAGCACCCACGTTCCTTGTGTCCCAGAACCATTCTGCAGATGATTGGTGCTTCACATCTGAGCTGGGGACCTCAGAATGGGATGAGAGCAGACCCCAGGAGCAGATGGAGCATCCTTTTGCCAGGGGTGGGAAGCCCTTCAGAACCACGCTGAACCCCACTGGCACCACCACCACCACCCTTCCCCATGAACTCTGTTTGCTCTGGAAATGCCTCTATTAAAAAAACACCACGGATGGGCCTGCCCCATGCTTGCATGGTGAGGTCAGTGCAGTGAGCGTGTCCTCCCTCATCAGCTTGGCTGTATTTTTAAACACACACAGTATTACTAATTTGGGGGTGCCCCGGCCTGTCAATGTGATCTGAATGCATTTATGGGATGACCTTCTTCTTTGTGAACTTCTGCCAGCACCAGAAACAGCAAATGCTGTGGGACTCCTGTCACCCAACAAAGCCCTCTTCTCTCCATGTGGATGCATCACCCACCCCACCATACCCACTGACCATGTCCCCAAATGCCACATCCCCATAGTTCCAGGGATGGGGACTCCCCCACCTCCCTGTACAGTCAATGCCTGACCACTCTTTGGATAAGAGATCATTCCTAATATCCAACCTTAACCTCCCCTGGCACAACCTGAGGCTATTTTCCCAACTCCCAGCCAACACAGCTCCATGAGATCGCCTAAGACCAGAAGGAAGCCCCACCGACCACAAGGAGTGGAGCTTTCTGTTTTGGTGGCCAGCAGCGGGCTGAGGAGCAAGACTGTATTTCAAGCACCAGACCTCAGCTCCAACAGCTGCAGCCCAAAGCCATCCCTGGGGACCTGACCACACTTTTTAAAGCCAGGTCCCAAATAGCTGTGCACCACCAACGCACGGTGGCTGTTAGAGGGCAAAAGTTGACCATGGGATAAAAATGAGGGTTAATTTCAGCTCCACCACCTTCTGATGGAAACAAATCCTCTGCATTTGGGCTTGTTGCTTGGTAAACACCGGGCCCTTCCTCTGGCAGCTCTGCTGTTTACTCCCTGCCAAGGAGGGAGGAAATACTGAGTCAGAAATACTGCAAAAAGAGAAATACAGAACGGTGAGGTGCTGGTGATCAGTGCGACATAAAAAGCTGTGCTGAATACTTGGAGTTACTGGAAACGTGATGCAAAGGTTGGAGCCCTGCAGGGCTCTTTGGGAAGGGACTGAAATAATAACGTGGGTAGGAGGAGGGATGGGGCAGATTCAGGGCTGTTTTATGCAGGAGGAGGTCAGGAAAAGCCTGACAAAGCCTTAGTGGCACTGGGGATTGACCCAACTTCTCCATGCTTAAGGTCTATTTCCAGCCCTGCGTGGGCTCCTGTCACCTCCATCACTGATTTCCTGGGAACAATGTGCTCACCTTCCTCTGCACAGTGCTTGGGGTGTGGAACTGAGACATGCAAATCAGAACAATTAGTGTTACTCCAACAAAAGAGCCACTGACATTTAAAGCAGATAAACCTTGTAAATTGCAGATGACACCCTGTGCCCAGCCTTGCAGGTCTGGCCTTCACCCAGTGGTGAGGCATTGCTCTCCAGCAGGTTTCATCACTGCTTTTCCTTCAGCTGGATCTGCACCAGGAGAGCACACATCCACCTCTTCCCAGCTGCTTTGGTCACATAGGCAAGAGCAGAAGATACAACCAGTGGCCTTCCACATGGAGCTGGCTCCATCAACGCTATGACTCTGTGCTTCTGTCTGGTCCTGGGATCACCTGCCCAATGTGGGGACCTCACGATTGACTGCAGTGATGCTCCTGAGGTTCTCAGTTAATTATTAATTGGACAAGTTTTAAAGCACTCGAGAAGGAGCAGAGTAATGGATCAGCAAACAGCAAAGCGTTGCTGTTGATCTGGTTGCTGTGAGAGATCTTGGAGCACTTCTCAGTGATGCTCTGAGGCGAGGATGGAGTAGCCCAGTCTGGACATAAGAAACAGCAAACATCATTTAGAGGTTGTCCTGGTACAAAAATCTTTGTTAATGAGCCTCTGAATGCACATGCTGGAAAACACAGTGCCCTGAGGGTCAGCAAACTCTACAAGTGAGGTGTAGGAAATCTCATTTCTACCAGAACACATCATGGGTTTTCTCTTTGTCTGCCCAGAACATGACCACAGGGACAAGGAGGGAAGAGGAGGAGACGGGGCTAACAGCTCTTATCCAGACACGTTCGTGGCACCCAGAGTTCGTGTAACAATTCATGCCGGGACCCTTTTCTAAATTCTTTTGGTCATGGGAGAAAATGCTGCAACTGTTTAGTCTACAGGGAGTGGTGGCTCTGGCCCAGCACTTGGACGTTGCTGAGCAATCATGCTGGCCCCTCCAACCTTATCTCTGTTTTCTGCCTGCCTCTCTGCACCAGCAGCCAAGTGTCTGCTGGGCATGGAGCACAGTACTGCTGCTGGTGGCAGTGCTGGAGGATCCATGCAGTGGGGATGAGCAATGACCAACAGCCACAGTCCCAAAGTGAAGTACTGGTATATTAAAAACGTCACCATCCAGCTCTATTTACACAAATGACAAAGGTCAGGGGATGCTTTGTCAGGGTCTAACCCTAAAAACCTCCATCATGGGGGCACATGACATTGCCAGCAGCCTGGATCTACCTCTTAACTGCATTTTCTGTGTCCCCACGTTATTGATGGGGATAGGGGACAACATGGGAGCAGGGATTTCCCAACCCTGCAGCAGTCTGACCCGTCTGACGTAGGGCAGAGGGAGCAGATGGCCTGGCAGGCTGCTGCATTAAGGCTGAGCCCCCGGGTTGGCAAACCTCATCCCATGTCCTGGGGATGGATTTGAGCCTTTGAAGAGAAAATGGGTCCTCTCCCCAGCAGAATCAATGAGCTGAGTGCAGCTTTTAAAACTCCATCCAGCCTGGTGTGAGTTGCAAAGTTGTTTTTAACGCTGGGAGAATTCCTAAATTTCTTTGTATTTGGATGGATTTTAGGGCTTTTTTTCCACATTTTATTTTATTTATTTATTTATTTATTGCCAGGCTGGTTCTATCTCACTCAGCACTGAGTATCCTCACCTCAGCAGCGGGTGGGAGCAGCTCGGGGCTCCCCAGCAGGCAGCAGCTGCCTGAATCTGGCTGGGTTTGCAGGCAGGCTGCACAGTCCACAGTCTCCACCTAGAGACCAGCAGAGCCTCTGCTCAGTGCTGCAGGACCCGTCCATGCCTGATACACGGTGATAAAGGGGAAGCTCCGTGCCCAGCCTGTGTGAGATGCTCTCCTGGGAGATGGTGGGACCTCAAACCACATCCTGAGCTTACAGCGGGGTTAAGCCCTGCCATGACCTGGCTCACTCTTCTTCCCACATCCTTGTGCTCAGCATGGCAAACACTGCCCTTTGCATTCTGATTTATCAAAGGGAATCAATAAGAATCAAAGAACAATTAAGGTCAGAAAGGACCTTCAGGATCGTAAATCCAACCATCAGCTGTCGGTTGATTCTCTAGTATTAATGCCACAATATTTATGTCTTCAAAAGGGATTCCAGCTCAATTTTACACTTCTGTAAAGTCTTTTGTTTTACAGAAGACAAGACCAGGCTTATGAGCTTTACCACCTTCCCGGCTTTTCCTCTCCAGGGGGAGAGGAACATCCCCAGTCCAGCACAGTTCACACAAACACCAGTTTGACCCACACCTAAAGCCTCAGGATTTGAGTTCAGGTTTTCAAACCAGAGAGAGGCACAGAACTGAACCATGAAACAGCCCTTTCTGGAGTGTCAGGAGGTTAAGCCAACATGGCTCACCGGAACCTCTCAGGTCAAATGCTGTGTTTGAGCAAGCACGAGGCTGAAGAGCACAGAAGAATCCCTGCAAGGATATGCAGCAGGGATTATAATTGGGTATGCACTAGGGTATGCAACTGGTATGTAAGGGTATGTAAGCACGTGCGCAGGAGAGCATGCAACTGAGTATGCAGAAGGGCATGCAGAGTTGTATGCAGAAGGGCACACAGCTTGGTATACAGCAGGGTATGCAATAGGGAATGCATCCGGGCATGCAGAAAGGTGTGCAATAGCAATAGCCCGTCTGGCCCCTGGCTCTGAGGTATCTCTAAATGAAGAGGCTTCATCTCAGGCCGAGTGCACGTGTGAGCCCTGCAATGGGTTGTGCTGGGTGCTGTGCAGGGATGCACCTTTCATTTCTATTTTATTTTATTTATTTATTTTCCTAAGGAAAGTATCAGCCTTCTGTTTGATGTGTTGTTGGGCGGGTTGCTAAGGGGAGCAGTGTAAGATTACAGCCCCAGTGATGTCCTCTCTAATAATACACTCCACTCTGCATAGCTCAGATGCAGACACATCTCAGCTATAAAGAGCACGGAGATTTCACCAGAGGAATACTCCAACTAATGTTACATGTAGAGGGTTTGTGGCATGCTGCTCAACACTTTCCCACCAAAGAGAAAAGCACCACGGCCAGCAGAAGCCAGCAGCTGATGCTATGACAAGCAAAAATCTGCAGGAGCCTTCTATTTATCAACTACAAAGGGACCTACTGAGGGGCAGAGAAACCACATGTCTATACACTAAGACATTTTCCATGCCATTGTCTCACAAGGCCCCCAGTTCAGCTGTGTTCATCCCAAGATGAAGCCACTGATCACTCCTGGTAACAAAACAAACCCAGTGAGGAGAAATCCCAAACTGAACCCAGTGAGAAGAAATCCCAGACCAAACTCAACCAGGAGTCCAAAGCAAACCCAATGAGGGGAAACTCCAAACTAAACTAAGCCCAGCACCAAGCTTGGGGTCAGCAGCATCTCCCCAGGGCTGCCCAGCCACCTACCCCACAGCATCCCAATGAGTTCCCAGCATCCAAACTCAACAGCAGAGCTGGAATTGGGTACCAAGACACAGAGAGGGCAAAACATAACCCGGGGTATTCCCAACATCCATCCTCTTGTTTCACACCAAGGCAGACACCACGAGACTTTGGCACCCTAAATGCATTGGCCCTGTCTCAGCCAGGAGGGGCTCATTAGAGGACCTGATGGCAGGGAGGGGATTCACAGCCATTTTGCTCCCAAAGGAAAAAGAAGGACAAACAAGTCCATCCTGCCCAGACCTTCAAAACAGAGGCATCTGCCAGCACCATATGGGGGAGTGTGGCTCAGAGGGGCACTGCGATCCCGATTTATCACACCCTGGTTCAGTGAGCTCCTTAGGTCCAGGGATTGGATTAGTCTGAAAGGTGCTGGAGAGATAAAAATCCAGCCCCAGAGCAAATGTTCTGGTAGAGGTTTTTAATTAATGAGAAATGATCTAGAAATAGCTGTTGGAAAACATCTGTCTGATGGTGGAGAGGCCATGGCTGAAGCTTGGCAACAGTGGGTTTTCCTAAGCACTGCCCACTCCTCAGTTTCACAGCTTCTGTTCCCTGGACACAGGTCCTTCTCCAAATCTGAATGTGCCACAAAAACACTGATTTGGGGCTGACCAAAAAGCATAAGAGCCAACTGCTTGCAGATCGTCACGATGCTTCACTATCAAAATGAAGTGCTTTCTCATTTTTCTTTGATTTCTCTGCAGCTTTCCAAAGCAGACACTGTGCTCCCTCCCTGCACCCCAAGCATAATGATCTGGGTTCCATGCTCCTGGGAAGCACTCAGAGACTCTATGGAGAAATGAGATCCATTATTTATCCTATACTCATGCCACAGTAGTCTGTATGTGAATCCATTCATTGCTGCACACGATGCTACAGCACACATCAGCTCACTGGGTCAGCTGGAAGGAGCTTCTGTTTTACTTTGTTCCTTCTTTGTCTGTTTCCCTTGCTGATAAACATCACCAAAACACAAGACCAGATAATGACTTAACCTAAAGAACCTAATAACCAAATATTAAAACTCATTCATGTTTAAAAAATGACAAATATATTTGTTACTTGGTGCTCAGCCATAAAATTGAACATAAGAAGTCCTCCTTCACCATACTCATAGGAAACACAAGTCATGTTAGCCGTGGAGATCCCTTCCCAATTACACTGTGGCTGTTGGGTGAGGAAGGAGCCATCCTGCAGTCCTTGGTGTGCTCTGGTACCCATGTTCACCCTCACCTGCATCCCCTCATCTTCACACCCACCCTCCTCATTCTCAGCCCTTCCAGGAGCCAAAGTCTCAAAATCACTATCAGGGGCTCAGAGAAAAATACTGAGAGATACAAGAAACACAAGTTGGCTTTTGTGATGCATGTGTGAAAGGTACCTGAAGAAAGCAGCTGAGCAGCCTGGCTGGAGGATCCAGAACTACTACAAACAAGAGGGAAACGATGGCTGAGGGAGATGGAAGACCTGCCCATGGTAAAGGACTGATTGCTAGCACAGCAGAGCATGGAGTCTTATAGACAGCAGAACCAGAGTAGTGTCTATCAGCTTTCCTCTCATCTCCTCATGGAAATTTGTTGCCAAAAACCTACGTGTTTATAGACCAAGTTTCAATTTCTGAAAAAAGGAAACAAAAAAAAACCCCACAACCAAACCCAACCAAACACCCCCACTGAGCGCTGCTGACGTGGGTGCTGCTGACCCACAGACCTCGAAGGCAGTGGAGATGGCAGAAGATGACAGCTAACCATTACGGATTGGCACCATCAGAACTAGAGAAACACTTCTCATCATGTGGGCTTGAAAGGAATTTGGTCAAAGCTCAGCTCCTGCCCAAAAGCACAGTAAGAACAAGGTGGGGTTGAAGCTGCAAGCACTTGACCAAATCATTCCATCTCTTTACCTGCAGCATGTTGAGGAGCAGGCTCCGGAACTTGGTTCCTTCCACCATGAAAAGGGCCATTTTGTCACAGAGCTTGGCGGCCGTGGAAGCAAAGCTGCGGTCTGTCACTGCTTTCTGGTAGATGGTTTTAACTATCTCCCCAAGCATCTCCTCAGAGTTGGTGGAGTTCTGAGCCTCCTCCATGAAGGTGGTCAGCTTGGAGTCAACGTCACTGCTGTTGTTACGCATGCTGTTAAGGATTTCAATTAATTTGTCCATTTTGTTCTTTTCAGGATGGGTGGTTTCCACCGTGACTTCGTCCTGGTCCGTGAAAAGGGAAAGACAAGGCGTCTGTTACACAAGGAGAAAACAGATAGGTCAGCCCTTGTCCTTCCACAAAGTGCAAAGGGGGAAAAGGGGTTGGGAAGACATACAGACAGACCCAGAAAAATCAGAGCATCCTCATCTCAGCACTGAAAGACAGCAGTGTATGAGCCCCAACCCACAAGTATCTGGTTTCCTCATTTCCCCCAGTACTCAATCCCAGGTTCTTCCTCCTCAGCTCAGGGAGGTGTGCTCAGGGCTCCAAGCTGGAATGCCCAGCTCTGACTGCCATTCTGCCTTCTCCTGAGCATTTAATCAAGCATCTGTCCCTCCTTCCCCATGCATCCAGCCTGCTCTGCTCCCTTCTCCTCCCGTAGTTCAATCTTCACACATACTGCACAGAGCAAATCTGGAGCAATGTTTTGGACAACCCCAGCGCCAAGTGACAGAGCAGTTGTGTTGATCACACACACACAAAAGTGGGTGCCTATCTTTCTTACAGGACTCTAAATGCACAAGACAGGCACTGAAGTGAATACTCTGAAAGTCTCTGCTCTACTCCCATTGCTTTAAATAACATAAAAATAATGAACAAAATCTCTTCCTCCCCCTCGTGCCACGTACTTAAATAGTAAAAGCACATGCACTCAAAGGTATACATTCCCAACATGCACTCCCATGGAACTGTATTTGTTCAGCTTATTTTTGCTGCACATTTTGAAAGCCTCATTGGAGATACCCCCATGAATACATTTTACAGTCTGAAAGGAGAATCTCAAGAGAAGGAATCTGAGTTGCACAGGGGGCAAAGGAAGATATCATCTCCAAATTCCTCAGAAATCTGAGTCTGAATATTGTTTCCAAAAAGGATTTCTCCTCCGTCACTTGCAAGCCATGGTTTTGTTATTGTTGGGTTGTTGGAAGGAAAGGGGAAAGATAAGGGAATTTCAATTCATTACTGAGATAAATGCATATCAACTTGAGAGCAGCCGACTGCAAACATTCATCACTCAAAGCACGGTATTTAGCTCTAGTTCTTTAATTGCAGACACAAATTGCCTCTGTTAGACCTCTTTGTGTGTGCATGAGCTCTGCAGACTGAAGGCAGTCTGCTGAGATCACTGCTGAGGAGGGAGAGCACACGAGGTAACTTGAAGGGCCCCATCCTTGCAATTGATGGAAGAGTTCCTGATCCTGGAAAGCTCCCACAGGGAGCAACCTCATCAAATGAGCCTTAACACTGCATCAATGAGGGGCCTCCCAAAGAAGCACGAAGACACGTCAAGAGAAGAGCTGGCACCAGGAGATCAAGAGAAGTTGCATGCACTCATGGAAAGGTCTCCTGAGCCCAACCCACCTCTGCATGGAGCACGGCCAACTGCCAGGCTCTTGGAGAAAGGGAAAGCCAAAATTCCCCTAAGAAATAATACCTTTTCTTTTAGTCTCCTCCTCAGCCTGTCTTTGGAAGACTGAAGCAAGTTGATCTTGGGTCTCTCCCCAACACGCTCATGAATGCCGTCCTTCCTCTTGGTCTCCACCTCCGGACTGTACGGCTGGGACTGCTTCTCCACCGCCTCCGGACTGCGCTGTGTCTCCACCGGACTGTGCCCTGTGCTGGTGGAGGTGTCCTCGATTTTCAGATTCTCAGTCTCTTTGGTGTTCCTGTGCGTTTCTTTGTCGTTGGGCGAGTGCTTCTGGTTGTGGTGCCATCGCCGGTTCTGGCTGTAGCCGTGGTGGCCTGGTCTACCAGAGGAATGAGGGGCTTGGCCTCCTTGGTAGAGCTTCTGGTGGTCTCTGTTGTGTTTGGTACCACCTTGTTGATGGTCTGCGTGCTGCTGGGACTTGTTCCCACCAGGAAGCCTCTGCTGTCGCCTGAAAAGTCAAAGGAAGATGTTAGTACACTATTGCTGTGTGGACAGGTAGAAAAGCAACAAGAATGAGGGACACCTTTTCTGAGTAGGGTAGAAGAAACCGTATTTATCCATAAAATAGCTTAATTCATGCAATGCCTCTATCCCCAGAGGTGTCCACAGCCACGGATGGAGCCCTGGGCAGCCTGAGCTGGTAGGGGGCACCCACACCACTGCAGGGGTGGGGCTTTAGGGTCCTTTGTAACACAAGCATTCCATAGTTCTTTGGTTCTGTGATCACTAGGGTCCCTTCCAACTCAATCATCCTATGGTCCTGTGACCTCTAAGGCCCCTTCCAACCCAATCATTCCATGCTTCTTTAGTTCTGTCATCACTGAAATTCCTTCCAACCCAACTACTCAGTGGTTCTGTGATCTTCAAGGTCCCTTCCACCTAACCATTTTGAGGTTGTAGGATTCTATGGTAACATGACTTTGGTTTCTAGGAATATCTCTCCTATGCTCCTGTGTGAGATACTTCTTGCTTCCACACTGTGTTAGGGAAGAGTTGGCCAACCCCAGCCCAGCAGTGGGACATCACATAGGGCTCCCAACACAAAGCTGAGTGCTGGTGCTTGGCTGCGGCATGACAGACACGCGGGTTCTCAGTGGCAGGGGAAGGAATCTGTGCTCAGTCTCAAACCATCAGATCCGCTTTTCAGAGATATTCAATGTTTTCTTTGCAAGTTGAATGGCTGGGAATGAAAACAAAACAGAAAAAAAAAAATAAAAGTGAAAAAAAAATAAAAAAAGTAAAAAAAAAAAAAAGGAGATGGGGAAAGCTTTCCTGTTTGCTGGAGACTACGAGAGTTTTATGAGTACAGATCCTCCACATAAAGTTTTCCTGGCATTTCTTTGTTTCCTCTCAGCAATGCAATCACATAAACCACTTTGTGAAGTGCATGAAGAGCAACGCTTACGAAGAGGGGGATGTCAAAATAAGAGTTAGCTGTACCTCTTATTGAGCACTAAGCCCTCACATGCTCCAACGTGCACCAAGTTCTGCTGATGCAATTCAGCATTCCCTCACTGTGGTTTTGCTCCTCTCTTTTCTTCGGCATTGGAGTTAACTGTTTGGGTGCACTTTCAGCCTTGGGTGTTTGGTCAAATGTATTTACATTACAAGTATTTCACCGAATAGTTGTGCACATAGAAGAAATTCACACTCAAGTCCATGTGGAGGGGGAAAGGTTATTCAGTTTGGGGCTTTAATGATGAGATAGGGAGAGCAGAGGCAACGAGGACAGCTAAAAGGCAAAATTCACATGGCTGGGGCAGAGCAAACATGAACAAAAAACAAAGCTCTGCAGTCCCTGACCACAGGATGGAAAACACCAGAGTTAAACAAGTTAGTGGGGAAAAAAATGCAAGAAATAAAAGGCAAAGGAAGGAGAATGGCAAACAAGAAGCAGTGTCCGTGACTTGGCAGCAGCCTCAGGTCGAGACAATAATCCAGCGTTCCAGCAAAGACTCGTTCTGCGCTATTATCTTCCCAACACCCCAGCAAAGAAGAAAAGCCAAGAAGAAATAGGACTCTTTGCAGAACAAAAAGCCAAAGGAGGAAGAAAAGAGCCCAAAAGTCAAACTTTTATGTCTGCAGAGCATTGCAAAGCCTGGCAGACAGGGATGACCAGGGTGGAGGAGCTCCCAAGGCTGAGACCTTGGAAGGGGGGGTGAGATCAGAGCTTGGAGAAAGGCACATGATGGACACGAGAATGGGGATGACCCGCAGCTGGGTCCCTCCTGTTGGTTGGAGTAGGGGCTCACAGCTTGAAGACTTATGGGGTCCATGGACCGGATGGATGGCCCATGAGAGATGTTAGTCCTGAAGACAGGACCACGGTCAAGCCGAGGCACCTACACCTCTGGGCAGTGTTCATTCTGAAGTGTTGCATTAGAACAAATCAGCTGTGATAGAAGATTGACTTCCCCTGTTTACCTCACCCAAATGTTTTGCTGGGTGAAAAGAAAACTCTTCAGTCTTCCCAGTGATGACGGCATCAGCCCCTTCCCAAGCAAATGAACTCCTAAAAACCCCAACACGAGGCCCAAGGGAAAACCAATAAGCACCCAGGGAAGCAGTCATCCCTTTGCTCTGTGGACAAAACCAGCCACGTAGCCTCACTCACTTCCATGCTCCACTAAGGAAGATGCTCCAGCAGCATCCCAGAGGTCCCCAGAGGTTTTCTGGGCCATGGAAAGGCAAACTGGATTTCTTCAGCTACCAGCAAACATCCCAAAGCACGCTGTTTTCCAACCTGCTACTTTTTCATTTAATGCTGAAGAACTATTTTCAGTGACAATTCTAATTCAACTCAGAACTCCCACTGGGTTCAGTGGGGCTGGGGATTTGGGCATCAGTCAGTGTGGAAACTAAAGAGACATCCAGAGCTATGGAGCAACCTCAGAGGTACTAAAAGCCTAGGGAAGGCAGTCAGGGTACTGGAAATTGGATGGCGGGGTTTGTGTTATTGTCTCTGCATTGATTTCTTTTTAATTTTATTTTTTATTTTTATTATTTTTATTTTAATTAACAAAACGAGATACCTTTCAACAGAATTCAGATCTGACAAATGTTTGCTCTGCTGCAGGAGCCTATGCAAACAAATCTAAGGCTTCAGCTGTCGCTGTGATTACAGCCTACGTGCTCAGAACTACAGAATTCCTACAAGTTTGACTACATCGCTTGCTCCCAAGGAGAGAGGCTGGAAGGCACAAGGCTGGGGAAAATAACTCCAGACATGTGCACAGCTGTGGTCTAACACACAGTTGCTCTGTCCCATCAGCTCTGCTTGTGTCCCTTGAGCTACACGTGCCCTCTGAGAGCCCTGTATATTGCTATTGTTCAGTGCAGGGAGCAGTAGAGCACAGACGTGGCTACGTTCTACTCTTGCTATGACTGAGAGTGGGAAACACTCAAATAGGCTTGACGGTTCCAGACAATTTAATCAAAAACCTCAAAATCCCCCAGAAAGCAACGACCACCAGCTCCAAGCATGAAGAACACAGGAATTCTGTGTGTTTTCCTTTTGGCTTTCTCTGTTTCAAACTGGTTTCGCTTGGCTCCAGTTTCATTTTTGTTTGCATTTTTCTCAGATGAGAAGGGAGCAAGTTGTCATGTTCACTTCTGAAAGCAAAAATGAATTTATTCACACGTCTTTTATGCCTTTCTGTCACTAAGGTTCATGTTTACCCCATTCACTATGAACAGCCCAAGTATATGGGCAGACATGGTATTTTGGAAGCACTGAAAAGCCACCAGTCAAAAACCACAAAAATCACAGACCCATATGATTATTAAGGTTGGGAAAGATCACTAAGATCCCCAAGTCCAACCCTAACCCATCCCCACCATGCCCACTGACCATGTCCCTCAAGATGGAAGTGATCCATGAAAGAAAAGGGAAACATTAAAGGGCCTCGTACAGAGAAATCCAAGGAGTTCAAGCAGGAATACAGACAAAAAATGGTGTAGGGCTGATATAAGGCATGGTTCTTCATCTTCTGCTATGGGGCGCTGATTGATCTGGCTTTGTTGGGCTGGAAGGACATGCACTAAGCCCATCTGAGCACTGAGAAGCAAATCTGGCCACTTCCAAAGTGCTCACAAGCTGCAGTGCCTGAGTCAGCTATTTTCTTCTGGGCTTCATGGAAACGAATCTTCAGGAGGAATTTAAATAGCTGTTTTGCAACAACAGCTTGGGAAAGACGTCCTAAATACAGATGGCATGTGAGATAGCTCTAAAACAGCTCTTCAAACACTTTGCTGGATCTCCCACAAATCATTAGGGACGTCCGGACATGGCCCATTGCACAAAGTGAGCAACCAGTGAGGAAGACAACCCCAGACCTCAGGGCTGGCTGCCCAGACGGGTGTAGAAATCACCACATTGATTGAATGTAGAAATTGCTCGGAAATGGTTTTCTTCATAGACTGCTTTGCTTGGAATAATGTTCTTGGATTCTTAGTGCGCCGTGAACGTTATAGCAAAAACTAGATGAAAACCATGGGGAAATACAGCGACAAGGAAACTAATCCATTTTAGCTGAAGTAGTTCAAAACTGAAACATAACCACAGTGTGGGATGCTTCCCAAAAATCTGCTGAGCTCAAACATACACGGATCCTGGATGACTGGTAAGAACGTGAGCAGAATGGATATAGATTCATCCTCTACTGCTCGGCAATAAAACAGCTTATATCCCAGACTCCAGGCTCCCTCCTGTAAAAATACACCAGGACCAACCGGTTATCCTGAGATCAGCTAATCCTAAGAGATGTAAGATGTAAACCCACGCCAAGATGCATGGCTCCCAGACACAGCCCCATCCTTCCACGATCCCGTCCCCAAAGACACAACCTAAATAGCACGCATGGACTCCACCTGCTGCCTTTTTGCTCAGCTGTCCTCCTACAGACCTCCGTGACTCTTTGACCCACAGCAAGGAAACAAACATCCTAGGTTTTTCCATATCCTATTTATACCAGAGATTTTGAGTGAAGAAATAAATGTCTTTCCTCTAGAAGCTAAAGCAAGATTTGACAGGACCTCCTAACAGCTGTCCAGACACATGAGCTGACCCCAAGTCCATGGTGAGCAATGACTTTCTACGTGTGGACGTGGTACAACACCAACCCAAGCAGCTGAGATGCTTTAAGTTATGTGTACCAGAAGCCTTCAGCTAGTGCTCAATGAACTTACTTCTTCAGAAAAGATGTTGGATGTTCTGGCATTTAGCACCATAAAGCTTTAGGAGATCAATCTGGGTGTTGATTTATTGATGATTCCAAGGCAGCCTTGCCCAAATGGCACGTTTCAATACGTCTGTCCCCCTGTCAACAGAAGAATGTTCTTCTGTTCTCCCCATCCTTGCCTCCCCTCTCATACTACCACCAATAGTTGCTGTATCAGGGAATGATCCAGTCTAAAAACTGCTTTTCTCTTGGATGAGTTTCCCAGCCTGGCTGATGCAGATGGGAACAAGCAGACCAGGGTGATAGATGGGGCTGGGCCACCTTCTCCAGCTCCAGTGGAGCATCACTGCCTGGCAACCAGCACCCCAAGCTTTAAGCTGGGATGATCTGGAACACAGGGAATGGTCAGAGCTGTGCCATCGCATCACACAGGGAGGCAGGTTCATAAAACATCCGCACTGCATGAAATGCTTGCCCTTGGAGCTGGACTGCTGTGGCTCTAGCAGGAAGAAATGGAAACCAAACAGTTAACAAATATATAAAAATAGAGCGGAGTTCACTTGTCTTTTTTTTTTTTTTCTCTCTTTAATATGGAGATGAAAAATCCCTGGGTGATTCACGTGCCAGCAGAGATATTAGCTGCATATAATAGATGCAATATTTTTAATACTAATATTTTGGGCAGAGACAAGAGTGGGAATGGAAAGTATTTCCAGTGCCTTGACTTCTTTATTTTGCAAACATCAGTTGCTAACTGGGGTCAGACAGAAAGATTGTTTCTGCAACAAGAGCCCAAACAACTCAAGCTGGCAACTCCTTCCCCCAGCAGCCGTGCCAGAAGGCCCTGGGTCTGCGGGGCCAGCATTCCCACAGGGCTTGCAGGGAGGAGGAAAGGTGGTAGATGCTCTGCTGCTGTACATTTGGGGTAGATTTATATGTAAAATGAGAGCTTTTTTTGGCACTGAGGAGCTGGAAACGCTCCATCAAAGAGCAGCAGAGGAAGGTGCAGCCACAGCCCCTTCAGTGCCTTGTCCCTGCTGTGTCTGCGGAAATGGGGATGTTCTGCTGAAAGCACGATGAGGTGGTTCCATTTCTGACTATTTTTCTTGGGAACAGCACCCAAGATGATGACTCCACTGTGACTCTTCTCAAGGACTTTCCTGGCAGGTTGCTTGAAAATCAACAGGTCACATTGCCATCTAACAAAACAAACCCCAATGCCTTGGGTGGTGGGTGATTCCGGAGCAGGTAGTGCATTGGTCTCACTTGCAAAACAGCAAAACCTGTCTTGAGTGCTGACTCTTGCTTTGTGGATACAGCTGGAGAGTGAAGGTAGGCACCACACACAACATTTGGAGGCTAATTCTTGTGATACCAAAAGGATGGTTCAGAATAAACAAAAGATTATTTCTTCACATAATACACAGTTAAATTGATATAGTATATGGTATTATGTAAGCTATATCTCTCCTCATGCTCCTCTTGGTATCTGCCCTCAAAGAGCTGTAGAATCATGGAATCATAGCATCGCAAAGGTTGGAAAAGATCACTAAGATCATCAAGTCCAACCCCATGTCCACTCATAGGATCATACAATCACTAAGGCTCAAAAAGACCTTCAAGATCACCAAGTCCAACCCCAACCCATCCCCACCATGCCCACTGACCATGTCAGGCTATGAGCACGGAGCCAGCTGTTTGGGCATGCCCAAAGGCAGCTCCTCGACTTGCAGCCCACCAATGCATGATCACAGTAGATTGCAAATAGAAAGCAATGCTGCAGTGCAGTGTGCATGTGCTTGGCCTGTGGTACCATGCAATAAAAGGTGAGCCATCTTGGGGCTGGGTGTAGGATTTGCAGTGTAATGCTTTGCCAGCAGCACAGGCAATTAGCAGCGCCGGCGCACGTGCGGCCGTTCATTAAGCCACAGTAACGCAATCACCCAGCTGAGCCCTTTTAGGAACAAACCACCAAGACAATATTGGCCTCTGGGGACCCGCAGTTCAGACAATTAATTTAGTGTAATAACTCACAGCCATGCTGCAGACAATCAAAACGAGTGAAACAATGATCTGTCCTGTAAGTAACACCTCGCTGACGCACGGCGCACAGCAGCTGTAGGTCACCATGAGCGAGCTGCAAGGCATGAGGAGCTATAGGCCAAGAGGAGATGTAGGGCCATGAGGGCTGTAGGGCCATGAGGAGCTCTAGGGCAGTGAAGAGCAGCAGGGCTATGGGGGGTGTAGGGCCATGAGGAGCTGTAGGGACATGTGGGTCTGTAGGGTCATGAGGGACTGTAGGGTAGTGAGGAGCTGTAGGGCCACAAGAAGCTGTAGAGCCATGAGGGGCTGTAGGGCCATGAGGGGTCTTTAGGCCACTAGGAAGGGTGTTTGAACTCTTTCATCTCCTTCCCTTTCTCTCTTTTTCTCCTGTTCCAAAACCATTTGTTGAACTCAATATAGAACTGCAAACCGTCTCGCTGCTAGCACACGGCCTGTCTGAAACATTTTGCTTTGTTCCACTGAGGAACAGCAATTCTGCACCAAAATAACGCTTCAATATTGTTGCTTTCTGTAATAAACATCCTCTCCACTCACTGCGAACCCCTCAATAAATGGCTCTGTAAGAACAAAAGACATTTCTGTATTGTTTCAAGTTCTCTTCCTTTCTGAAAACCTCAATTAAAACAGTGAAAAAGCCAACACGTCACTTCTATACTCCATAATTATGAACTCATTTCCATTCACTCTCCCAGCAGGAGCGCTTTGTCCTGCTGACCTCTGGGAACAGCTCTTCTGAGGCTTTTCCAAAATCTCCCAGCACTAAAAACGACACATTAATATCAAACATGAAACAAGCTCACCTTCATGTTCACCCAAAATAGCGTGCTATCTTAAAATCATGGTCTTGAGTTGGAAGGGACATCAACGATCACAAAGCTCCCCAACACCCCCACTGCATGCAGGGCCACCAACCTCCACACTGAATACCTGCCCAGGTTGCCCAGGGCCCCATCCAACCTGGCCTTGAACACCTCCAGGGATGGACGGGGCATCCACAGCCTCTCTGGGCACCTCACCACTCTCACTGTGAAGAACATCCCCCTGACATCCAACCTAAATCTTCCCTCCCTCAACTTAAAACCATTTCCCCTTGTCCTGCTGTTATCTACCCTTTCAAAGAGTTGTCTCCCCTCCTGTTTATAGGCTCCCTTTAGGTACTGAAAAGCTGAATCTGAAATCCATGGCAAGTGGTATTCCTGCAACTACTTAACTTTGTGAAATATGCCTGAGCACCGGCCATGAATAGAACAGCATGAGAGAGGCTCTGGAAACATCTCTAAAAGCAGAGTGAACATCGAAAGAATACAAGGATGCCAGCTTGATGCAAAGAGTTGCCAAACCGGTACCTCCTTTGAGGAGACCTCTGTCCTTTTTGACCTGGGGAGCCTGGTACTGGACACAGACATCTGGTTGAGAAGAACCATCCTCCAAATGCCAATGACTGCACCCCCAGTGAGCACGGAATCATAGGATGGCTTGGATTGGAAAGGACACTGGAGATCATTTAGATCATGTAGACCTCCAAGAACAACACGGGAAACCTAGTTATGGACAGTACAGTAGGATCCAGATGTCAGCATCACTGGGAATGCCCTACAGCACTTTGGCTCCCAGCCTATCCCGGTGCAGGTCTCACAATAAACTCTGGCATCCAAATTAGCAGCTGCAATCCTGGAGGTGAATCCCAGCAGACTCTGCTGAAGGTGAGAACTGCGGTGAGGTCCCCCATGTGCTCCACATGGCATTAGTAACGTTATAAAACCCCAAGCTTATCCAACAGACCTCAATTTCTGTTGAGGTTTAGTAGCAGTGAAGTGCCCTGCTGATGGCATGCAGGTCTTTCAATCAGCAGCAGGGACCCAGAAAAACAACCTGCAAAGCCTCCTGATGCCATAAAGTCTACTGGCAGCTGGGCAATTCAGGTTAAATTTAGTCTGCAGTACAGAGGTCACGTCAGTCGCCAAGATCATAAAAAAAAAAAAAGAGAATAAAAAGTCCTGTGTTGTACGGGCTTTATGTAATGCCAACGCTGCTCTCAATAGAGAGGTGAACCTTGCAGCTGGGAAATGCACCCAGCTTGCTCCTGCCGCTGCCTCCTGGCATTAAAAAAAAGGAACAATGAAAGGAAAGGATTAAGTCTGCTCAGATGGGTATCTCTTAACCCCTCTGTACCATACCTGTCTGGGCAGACCAGGCTGGTGGAGGAAATACACGTCTCCCAGTTCTGCTCGTGTGGACTCACACGTGTATTTTTTGACTTTTTGTACTATTTTTGGGGCAGGAAAGTGGCTCTTAGGTGGTCGTGTCCAGGGCTGATGTTAGAGACAAGCCTGACTGATCTTCAGATGGCTTCTGTGGAGCTGCTGGACCACCACAGCCCAGTTCCTTACTGCTCTCCTTCCCTTGGTGGCAATCATGGCAGATCTTCCCAGTCTTCATCAGGTGGCCCAGATATCATCTACTTTTCATTGTGGCAATGTGGTTCCTCAGCAGAAATACCCCTTGTGGCCCCGCACCGTGTACCCTGTGTACCTGAGAGCATCCTCACTGCTCCCTGCCTGCAGACAAGGCTGCACAAGCAGAGATGTGCAAAGAAGCTTTTCCTTTGGGCTTAAAGTTTGTTGTAACTTCCCTACATCCTTGTATCATCAACAAAAAAAAACACAGAAAAACCAACAAAACAACCAAAAAAACAAGTGGAAACATTTGCTTTCCCTCTCCTTATCCCAAAGTATGCCGTGGCCCTGTGCAGCCCCTCCACACTCATCCCACCAATACCTCCTCTCCAGCAGGGAGATTTCGCCCTTACAGGACTGGGTTGGGCAGTGCTGATTCCTGTCATGTTTTATTGCAGGGTAAAGTGGTGGAGTGCCCTTTATGGTGTTTTGAAAGGAAATTGTACAGGAACAATGTCCCGGGCAGTGTGGCTATTGAAAACCCTTCACAAAGGGAGTTTGCCACAAGAGGAAAAGCTGCTTAATCAGTCCAACTAATCACCGTAGGTGGTTGAGAGTCCCCGAGGGTCCGTAAAATCAAATAGAATGGGAAAAGAAATATATCACAGCTTGCCTACGCTTCTCCTGGAGCCACCAGCGGATCTGGGATGTTCCCTGCCTGGCCCTGAGCCTGCGGTCACCGTCCTCTGGGCTGTCCCCACATAGCACCGCGCTCATCTCAATGATGGGGGTATGTGGATGAGAGCTCGAGATGTCCTTTAGCTGAGTGGTGGCAATGGGGTGGGATGGTGGGGCTGGGGACAGTGAGCAGGGCAGGGTGCCCACCCTCCTGCTTGTCACCCCAGCTGACCCTAAATGGCTTCTGGCGTCAGCAGGAGGGGTCAGCAGTGCTTACACAACCCTCAGGAAGAGGAAACTGTCCCTGACAGCCACCCGTGGCTCTCCGGGGAGGGAGGATATTTCTGCCTCCCCCCAGCTCTCCATCTCATTAGAAACAACACCCAAAAAAAAGGGGGAAAAAAAAGAAAAAATGAAACCAGACTGTATTTTTTTTTTTAATCCTGATCTTTAAAGTGTAAAGCCATGTTAAATGTAGGAAGCAAATTGGGACTCTGCTGTTGGCTGGGAAGGGCGGGTCTTGTAGGAGCAATGGCAAATGTAGGAGCAAATGGCAATCTGTCACCAAAAATGTGCCAAGCAGACCACAGTGCTCCTCAACTGGGAGAGCTGCAGCCTGGTTCAGTACCTTTAACCTCATCTTTGTGACTCTTCTATGTAAGAAATGAAGCATGCACCCCATGGCAAAACTAAAAATATTACTCAAATAATGTAAAGCCTCGGGTTGCCCTAATCCAGCTCTGCCCTGGGACATCACCCTGCACACATATTTGCTCTGGAGTGGTCCTTTGCCCCTCATCTCCCAGCAGCATCCCAAGGCAGCTCTTTTCAGTCCAGCAAGGCATCATACCTCAATGCAGAGAAACCACTGGCTGCTCCTTCTGAGTGAAGTGATACCCCCATGGAACTAAATATGCAATTTACACAATTAAATACACTATTAAATGAACTCAGTAGGTTGAAAACACCATTGCCAGGGGAACTCTGTTGCCTGCCTTGTTAGCACATCCCCTCCTTCATGCAGACATCTTGCTGCAAACCCCGCTCAGCCACTTCTGAAATTCAGTAAATTAAGCTTTTCAATGGAAAGAGAGGAAGCACATGACAAGGACTTAATGCCTTTACAGATAACACCTTGCAGCTGCCTCTATGAAGGAAGTGTGGGGATCTGCCTATGCTGGAATATATGAATGGGTGAGATGGGCACATCACTTCCTGTGCTCCCGGAGCAAGAGATGTAACAGGCCAGATTTCAAAGGCAAACCATGGGGACAAATATACACTTCACTTTGTGTTTGTCCGTGCTCCAGTAATGGTTTTTGTGTTAGCTCAGTGGTGACAGCTGCTAAACAGCAAGATACACACAAGCACAGAACCACAGAACCGTAGAATGGTTGGGCTGGAAGGGACTTGAAAACCATAGAGCCATACAATGGTTATGGTGAAGGGGACCTTGAGGATCACAGAACCACAGAATGGTTGGATTGGAGGGACCTTAAAGCCCCCCAGATCCCATGTCTGCCATGTGCTGGCTGCCCCATTCATGGCACAGGGCCCCTCCAGGGATGGACGCGCCCAAAGACATTCCATGAGACAGTGGGGCAAGATGTACAACAGGGACTAAAAGGCTAAAAAGAATTTTAAAGGGAGGTTCTACTTACCTCCTGTCGTTTCTCCTCCTTCTGAACAGCTTTTTGGTGTGTGCAATTTCAGCTTCGTGAGGCAGCGGGTGGTAACCCTGGAAAACAGGGAAAAGCAATGTTCAGCTCCAAGATACAACAGGAACTGACTGAGCCCCTGGGGAAGGGATGAGTGCCATCCACCGACTGGGCCGACCAGGACAGTAAATGCCATAACAAAGCAAGCTGAAGGCAGAGGTGCAGTTTCCCTGCCTTGTCCTCTCCCCCCAGGTCACCCCATGCTCATCTGGCGTGCTGGTCTGGTCAAGGGAACTCTATATTACTGCTCTACTATGGGCATCATGGGGCTTCATTAACGTGAACAAAGAGCTCTGAGGTTCCTGGAGGAAAGGCACCGTGTGAGTGCAAAGCATTATTTATTTTCCAGGGACTACAGAGCTGTCATAACCGCAATGATTTTTATTTATGTAGCATTGTATTTCCCAGGCTGGCAATAAAAGCCTCGTAAAACTCGCTCCTTCTACTTCCATAGCGATCTGTCTTATCCTTCAAGCCGGTGAATCAGCCTGAACGTCACTGAAAAGAGCCTGGAAATCTTTGATGTCAAGCTGCTTGAAATTATGCTGAGGATTTTCCATTACTGCACTCTGCACTTCTGAGTCCTTCTCACCCATCTGGTCACTTTTCTTTCTTTATACCAAATGCATTGGAGGAGTTTAAGCCTCGGAGACCTCCACTCCTCTGAGTCACAGAATTGCTCAGGTTGGAAAAGACTTTCAAGATCATCAACTCCAACCTCAACCTAGCCATACTACCCCAACTATCAACCAATAAATCACGTCCCTGAGCACCATATCCAACGTGCTTCCATTTGGCTGATGAGTACCGAAGTGAATGGGAAAAGGAAAGGAGGGAGAGCAGACCCACTGCCCAGCCACATCAGCTCTACTTGTTTAGGAAACGAGGCAAAAAAATGAGCACAACACTCAGTGAGACTGCTTCCAGAAGTCGCATTAAGACAGCTAAGCTTGGGGTATTTTTAAGAATTTAAGCTGCATGTCAGAAACATGTGCAAATACAATTACCCTGAAAACTGAAACCATCTCTGCAAAGCATGAGCCAACTTCCTATGAGTCGTCAGAACATCTCGGGAGCTGCATTCTTGCTCGTTCCAAGCAGAAACCATAGGTAAAGTGGTGCCATGCTGCTCCTCCTCAGCCCTTGAGCATCCAGAGGGTGTGAGGGATGGGTTAATTCCATGGGAATACATTTCCCAGCCCAAGGAGGAATGGATTAATTCCATGGGAATACATAGCCCAACCCAAGGAAGGGTGAGTTAATTCCAAGGGAAGATGTCCCCCAACCCAAGGAGGGATGTATTAATTTCAAGTGAACATGTCATGCAGCCCAAGGAAGGATGAGTTAATTGAATGGGAAGACGTCCCCCACCCCAAGAAGAAACATGTTGGTTAATCCCATGGGAATGCATCCCCCAACCCAAGAAGGGGTGGGTTAATCCCATGGGAACACATCCCCCAGCCCAAGGAGCCTGAACAGAACGTAGTGTGCCCGTGAGGAGAAGCAGGCGTCGTGCTCCCAAAGCCGAGCGGTTCCCTTCCTTAGTCCCAGGCATGAGACAATGTTTTGGAAAAAAAAACGTCACCGGTTCCCTACTCTCATCTATTTCAGTGCTTAAGCAGAGCTAAATTTGGAAGGGAGAAAAGTCGACTTTTTTTTTTTTTTCTTTTTGAGTGGGGAGCTGATGTAAAAGGAAATATCGGCGACTTCCAAGGAGGGCGGAGTGCTTAGAGGAGGCGAGGGCATGGGGTGGGTGCAGGCCAGAGTCCCAAGGGCACGGCACACACTTTTATGACATCTCTGTGTTCCTCACTTTGTCTGCAGGCTGCTCCCCACCGCAGGCTGTGCGTGCAGTGCTGGGAGCTGGAGCTGGATCACTGTGGACAATGAGGGTCTGCAATGGCTCTTACAGTTCCATAAAGCACCCCCAGTTGGAAGGGATCCATAAAGATCACCACTTCCAAGTTTGTGGTAGACAGATACTTTATAAAGGTGAAAACTAAGAGCAGAAGCAAAGAAACAAGTTTAGCAAAGCAAACCACCACCCCATGCCCTGCCATGGGTCCACAAGTAGACCTATACATGAGAGAAATTCTTTACTCCTGCCCAACCCAGAGATGGTTCTACGACCTTCAAGGACCCTTCCAACCCAACCATTCTGTGATTCTGTGGTTCTATGACCTTCAAGGACCCTTTCAACCCAACCATTCTGTGATTCTGTGGTTCTACGACCTTCAAGAACCCTTCCAACCCAACCATTCTGTGATTCTGTGGTTCTATGAGCTTCAAGGACCCTTCCAACCCAACCATTCTGTGATTCTGTGGTTCTATGACCTTCAAGGACCCTTCCAACCCAACCATTCTGTGATTCTGTGGTTCTATGACCTTCAAGGACCCTTTCAACCCAACCATTCTGTGATTCTGTGGTTCTATGAGCTTCGAGGACCCTTCCAACCCAACCATTCTGTGATTCTGTGGTTCTATGAGCTTCGAGGACCCTTCCAACCCAACCATTCTGTGATTCTATGGTTCTAGGATCTTCCAGGTCTCTTCCAGCTCAGACATTCCACGGTTCTATGATCTTCAAAGTCCCTTCCAACACAACCATTCTATGATTCGTTGTTTCATCTCTGTGGTGTCCGCATCTGCCTAATGCAGCCTGACTCTCAGATCACAAGACCTCACCCCATGAAGTGACCTTCTTCACCCCATAAGCCTGCTCAGACCCTTCTGCAGAAGATGCTCACAGCTCTGAGACAGCCAAGCATTAAAAGATGACCCAGTCATAAAAGACTGCAAACAAAAGGCTGAGAAAAGCAGCAGGACAGATGGGGAGAGAAAAAACAAAGCTGGGGCAACGGGAGAAGGAAAAGAAATGATCTGATTGTATCAGACCACATGAGATTTATCTCAAGAGCCTTTGTGCCCTCAAGAAACATCTCCACCCCTCCTTATCTTAAGCAAATGGTGGCAGAAGGCCTGGGCTGAGCAAACAGGTCGTTAGGCTGGCAGTGCATGCCGGCAGCTTTGCTCTGTTTTATTGCACCCTCAGCTCAGGGTGGGATTTGTTTTCTGAGGCAGTGGGAAGTGACGGGTGGGGTTGGGTTTATGGAAGATGCAGCAATCTGCCTGCATGACAACAGCAGAAATACTGTGGCCAGAGGGAGGGCAAAAAAATAAACAAATATTGTACTTCCAGAAACAACCCACAGAAGCCATGTAATGGTTCTTCCACAGAAACCCTTGTAATGATGTCACAATCAGGCTTTCATCCACTGATGTGATCGTTTGCTGAAGATATGGGAAGTCTGGGACAGCAAAGAGATGCAAACGTATTCATTTCAGCTTTGCTGTGACAATTCCATTCTCTGGTGCCTCAAGGGGCTGCGTGTGCCATCACTGAGCACATTCAATTGAGAATAAAAATGCTTTCAGTGTCAGGCCAGCATGGTGGGACCAAGAGGTGTCCCATGGGATGAGTGGTGTGGGGATCAGCTCCATCACCAAGGCCAGCATTTGCCACCACTGTCAGCACCCTGAGCAAAGCCACCTCCTGGCAGATTGCTTACCAGGATCCCTTCCCCTTCCAGGAATTCCCACCAAACCAGCCTGCCATCCTCTCTCCCCTCCGACACGAGGGGAATTTTCTGCCTCTTGAAAGAAAAGGGCTGTGGCACCAACCAAAGCCTTGACCTGATTTGGAAGCCATGGAAAATACCTAACAATGGCAGGAAGGGCCCTGTAAATGATTTCCTCTGCATTAAAATTGAAGTGATAAATCTGTTCCTTCAAACTGCAAGCTATTTGTTTTTCCTGGAAGGTGCTATTGGAATAGATGCTTCTGAATAAGGAATCCTTTGCTGCTCTTTTCTGCACAGGACTAGAATGGCTCGGGTTGGGTTGGAAAGGATCTTAATGATCATTTAATTCAGGACCCAGTGCCAAATGAAAAGAAAATGCAACAATTTCATGCTGTGCTCAGCCATCAGAGACAGAGCTAGATTCAGTTACTGGGCTGTCCAAGGGGATGGTGCTTCCAAGGGGGATGAGGGCAAAGATCCTGGAGGAGGGATGCTCTGCAGACCGTGGGGTAGGACGTGCCTGCCCAATGAATCATGGCACTGAGCAGCACGCCCATCGTATGGCAGGCATAGGAAGTTGTTTCTTGGGGGATGTCCCGGTTTGGAGGATTTCCTGATTAACTGCATCTTTGGGGAGTGTGCCATAAGTGCAGGCTGCCAGCAAAGGCTGAGTGCAGAGGTGCACTGAGTGTGCTCCGAGAGGGGATTTTTCACATACAGATGATGGGGATCAGGATGGTCACAGCTAAATATCATCCCTTCCTTAGTTTCCACTAAAATTCTGGCCTATTTCCTCTGGGGCTGCCCTCCCATATTGCCCCAGGGATGCAAACTCCTGTGGTCCCATTTGATGAAGGCTACTGACAGTTTATATGACCTCTCCCAAATCCTGGGGCATTTTAATGAGTTGCTAACTACACACATGCAGTCCCAGGGTTTCAGCTCTTCCCACCTCTTTTCTCTAGCATGCTACCAGCAATGTGGACACCCAACTAGGCAGAAAACTAAATACATGGTGCCAGCTTCATCTCACTGCATGCAGCCCAGAGATAAAAGGGTGGATATAAGGAACAGTTTCCTCTCTTAAGAGCAGTGATGCAGTGGCACAGGCTGCCCAGGGAGGTGGAGGAATCTCCATCCCTGGAGGTGTTCAGTGATGGAGATGTGGCACTTGGGGATGTGGTCAGTGGGCATGGTGGGGTGGGTTGGGGATCTCTGAGAGCTTTTCCATCCTTAATGATTCTCTGATTCTATAAAAACAAAAGCCAGAGAGAATAGCAGAACAGCCCAGGGTGAAGCTGCCCACGTGGGACAAAGGCTGCAAATGCAATTAAAGCATTAGAATAATTCATTAGAATAATTAATACTAATGAGCTGCTCAAGGAGGAGGTTGAGCCACCATCTACGGAGGCGTTAAGAAACATTTAGATTTTGTACTAAATGACACGGTTTAGTGGGGACGTATTGGTGGTATATGGATGCTTGACTGGATGACCTTGGCGGTCTTCACCCACCTTGGTGACTCTGTGATTCTATGATGCTCCAAGTTAAATGCACTTTGAACCTTCCCCAATGCCTTCTGCCAATGACTGACAGTGAGTTTTCTGGGGTCTGTTCTTAACGCTCAGCCCCACGGCTCCTGAGTCAAACATAGTTCAGAGATGATAAAACTTGAAAACCCAGGTGAAGCTGCAGACGTGCAGAGCCAACAGAGCACGGCGCACACTGGAAGCCTTGGAGCCAGGCACTCCAGATGCACCGATTCAGACATGCGGTGCCATAGGAAGAATATAAATAACAGACAAAAAAAAATCCCCTTTGTTACCAGAATCCGCAAACCCACCATCGCTTACAATCTGACTTAGGAAACAGAGCTTTTTTCCCATGTTCAAGCAAAATGGGAACAATACTTTGCGACTGGAAGCAACTCTGATTGTTTTCACTGATGTTATTTTAGTGTTGTTTAGGTTTATTGTTTATCTGTATGCATTTCCTCTAGCCTGGTCATGCTCGAAAACAAGCCTTACTGTCGGCAGTAAGTCCCATCCAGAAATAAATACACTTATCCAGTAAATACAGATACAACCACAGCGCTGCTTGCACTCTTACATGCTGCAGCATCACCTTCAGCACTCAGTGATGGTCTCAGAGCAGATGGATTTAACTCAGTGTGGTCCCCTGCTCTTGCTCCCATCAAATTTGAGGTTCAGCCATGGGACTCTCCCCAACCCCCTGTTGCCACCAACTCCATTGCTGACCACATCACACTGGGTGATGGACACAAAGCTGCTGGAGGTTGGAAAGCCTGGGGCTACACTTGGAAAAGTCTTTTTATCCAAAACCTACTCTATAGGACAAGTAGCAAGGCAGCAGAATCTGCTTCCCCACATCTTGGGTGAACTTCAGGCAAAAACACAACAACAATTCCTACTCTCCAGGCACTAGTCACACAACAGCCTTTCTGCCAATGAAAACATGGGCTATGACCACTGTTGTGATGGCTGTCAAGAGATGGCCAGTGCCTGAACAATTCATTTTGCATTCAGTGAAGTGCCTCCAGGCTGTGTTTTGTTAGAACCCAATAGGGACAAAGAAGAACCAGTAATAAAATATGACAAATGAAGCATGCCACACCTCCTAGCTAGGGCTTTTTTAGCTCTGTTGGGTGTAGAAGCCCTTTCTGTAGGTCTTTTCTAGCCCTGAGTAGGAGCCCTTCTTGTAGGGCTTCTTTTAGCTCTGATGGGGGTAGGAGCCCTTCTTGTAGGGTTTCTTTCAGTTCTGATGGGGGTAGGAGCCCTTGATAGCATGAATGGATGTGTGGTGGTTAATACAGGAGCTCAGCTCTAAAGGTTGGTGATGAAGAGCAATAAAGAACTTAAATGAGGCTGCTGAGTGCTGCACCCAAAGTGGTTTTGGGCACCTTGCTTCTATCCAACTCCTTGCCCACCTGCTTCCAAGAGTGCAGGGAGGGCAGACAACGCCACAAGCCCTTCCAAGATCAATTCATCAGGAGTCTTGGTGCTCGGCAGCCTCAGCCCTTCTCTTCTTATCAAGGCCAAAAAGATAGATGTAAGATCCATGGCTCCTGTCCAGGAAGAGCATCAAGTGAGGAGCACCACCGTCTCCAGCAAATCCGAGCAACAAAAGTGAGAAAAAAAAAGAAAAAAAAAAGAAAAAAAAGAAAAAAGAAAAAAAAAACCCAAAATTTCCCACCAGCTAAGAAAAGCTGGAGGTTAATATAAATTCCACGGGTTGGAGCAGGGGGGGAAATTGAGCTGCATTCAAAGACTCGGTGGCTGACCACGCTTCTTTCGTCTGGCAACTGTGCGCTCCCTGAGCAGAGTTATTGAGGAAGTGAGACGAGCACTATATTTGTTCCAGCTGCAGACTTCCCTTAACCCCTGGTAGTGGTGCTTTAAACAAAAAACACTCCACTGCTTGTTTTCTGACTCCGTTTCCATGCTCGTCATGGTGGCAGCTGTTAGCTAAAGGGGTTGTGATATGTAGATTAAAAGCAATGAGAGAACCGCTGTGATGCAAGACTGAAGGCTGGATGAGCAAGAGGAGAATGAGAACAAGGAATGAGCAGGAAAGGAAAAGATGGAGCCATTATAAATGCTCGTACTAACGCAGGAGTCCTTTGGGTTGTAAGTGTTAACGCAGCCATGCAAATGCCTGCAAAGATTTATGAGTTAGGTCATTTATCTGCCTGGCTTCCTCTCTTCTGGTGATAAAACAAGGCTCTTCCATTGCACTACAACTCTTCTTTCTCGTAATTTAAGAGGAAAAATGCAATCTCGGAAACGATGCGGAAGGATTTCACTGTGAGAGCAGCAAAACACGGAGACACTGAAATTGAAATACCTGCTCAGGGATTCAAATTGTTACCATTCCCCCCTAAAAGGAGAGCGCACCACTCCTGCTGCACCCACCACAGAACAACCCATCAATGCTGGGATATGCTGGCGGGTGCCAGTGCCATCCCCCTCCATCACAGAGCACCCGGCCCCAGCGAGACATCAGCACACCACTTGCATTGCCCGAATCTGCTCTTTAAGTCCACTATTTGCCTTGGCCAAAAGCCAGCAGAGCACTTAGGTACATGCTTAAAGTTAAGCACAAGGGTAAACAGATTGAAGTCAGTGGGACTTAAAATTAAGCACATATTTGAAGGATTTGCTGGCTAAGGGCCTTAGCCCCAGTGTCTCATGTCTAACTCACATGATTCTAGGCTTATTGGCTCCTCCTGTCCTCACCTCCCCTCTATCGGACCAGGCAACAAGCAGTTTATGCTTTACCACCATGGGAGAGGTCGGCTTTTAAAGAAACCCTGTCCATGGGCAAAGTATGCCTTTCATTAATTATACCTGCCTGTGAAATACCTTCCAGAAATCCCCACCCAAACAAAGCCTCAGGAAAGGAAATAACGGAAATTCTTGATGGTTTCCATGGGGGAAACAGTCCCAGCTGGTGAGACGAGGAGCACGTAAGATGAGGCTGATGACTGCTCCTACTGTACACGGCTCCCAACCAGAGACAGTCCCTAAAGGATCAGGAAACAGCCCGTCACCGTCCTGATTATCCTTGAGGATAAGCCCTAGATGTGGCTCTCTGTATACATTCAGATTGTGCCTCACCACTCCACAAAACCTCTTGGTGGATGATGGGTTGGAGTTGGGTGATCTCCGAGGTCCCCTCCAACCCAACCACACTGTGAAGCACCTAATGACCAATCTTCCAAGAGGCCACTGAGCTTCTAATGGGCTAGAGGTCTCCCTGGACTCCTGCTTGATTCCTTGTCTTCCATGCCCTTCCACATGAACTTTTTTTCAATGCCATCTACCCTTGCAGGAACCTTGGTGGCTACACAGGCAAGACATAAAGACACAGGCAGAAAAGATGAGCAGAAGCCTGGAAACTTGGACACAGGAGACAAAAGTTTGCTGCTGATTTCTCCAGAAACAGGACTGATCTCAACAAGAAGCAGCAAGTTGTCTAGACTTGACAGGAGACTCATGGAACATCAGCAAGTCCTGATCTCCTCGCATACATATCCCCATCCAATCCATCCCCAACCATCCTCTGCTCTGTTCCAATCTGCTCCTGAGCAGCCAGTTTCTTTCCCAACACGACCATCTGATCTGTTTGTGCTACTCGTACTGACGGCACTAAGTAACCAAAGAACTTTGGGAAAGCACCTGTGAAAGAAGCCTGGGTTACCCCATCCAAGTCCCAAGATACTCCAGATCTTCAATATCCTCCCATATCGCCAAAAAGCTTTTCATCCAGCTTTGCATGGAGCTGGATGAAGACCACCATGAAATGGGAAGAGCTGCTCACTCCAGTAGCTCTCAGAAGTTGAGGACTGGCAGAACAGATACAAATCCTCTTGTATGCTTCCAACACTCGCAATACACTTCCATGGCCTCGCTGATGACGGCCGGTCATGCACTATTTCCTCTTCCAGACGAGGAAAAGCAGCGCAAGAGCTGCATCACCAGGATCTTGATTTGGCATTTGCAGAGGAGGAGGAGACACACGTTGACACCACGGGGAGAGGAGTCACGGTGCTTTTCGGATCATGTCGGGTCGCACGTACGTTCACGGCCAGCCCCCAGTTCTCAGCACGGAGGTGCAACCTTGGAACGGCGACTTCCTCCAGTGCTTCAGGAAAGCTCTGGAGCGCGAGGAAATCCTGAGCATCGCCAGCGACACGTTATCGACACAGCGAGGAGATAATAACGGCAGGAACTGCCTTGCTGCAAAATCACCGTCGTGATTCATGCGACTGCTCGGTGCCAAGGCCTGGTGAGCTGTCACACGTGCTGTCCACCAGTCACCGCAGAAAAGGTAGAAATAAATAGAGGTGGGTTCCTACCATTTGATGAGCACCGTCCATTCTCCCTTTAGCGCATCATACAGCTCACTGTACTGACCTCACCTGCTCACAAAGGTCCACAGATCCCACTGCCTCCTTCGGGATGGTCTGACAGATGTCAAATGCCATGTGGCTGCCCTGCTGACATCTGGAATAAGTAATGCTGCTTGTGGTGGCAGGACACACCGTGCTCTGCAAATGGCACTCAGGGCTGTTGGGTGACTGCTTAGAGTTCAGAAAAAATTATAGTCAGAGAATCGTAAGGGCTGGAAATGACCACTAAGATCACCAAGGCCAATCATAAACCCATCCCCACCATGCCCACAACCACTTCCCTCTGCATGACCACAAAATGCACAGCAGTCCTGTAACCTGAGTGGGCACAAAGAGATACAGGTGGCCTTGGTGAGCACCCCATCATTCTGGTGAGGAAGGGGAAGGTGCTGTCATGGCATACAGACAGAATATGTATGTGGAAGAACACCTATGTCAAGGGGGTCATGGCAAGGAGACAGGCTGCTGTCAAACAAAATTCCAAGAGAAACAGCAGAGTCCCCATCCCTGGAGGTGTTCAAGAACCATAGAGATGTGGCACATGGGGACACGGTCTGGGCATGGTTGGGGAACGCTGGTGATGGAGATCTTGGAGGTCCTTTCCAACCTTCATGATTCCATGAGATACTCCTGAGAACCTTCTCCACAAACACCTTCTCCAGCACATTAATGCTGCACCAGAAATAGAGCACCTCAGAGACTCCACTTTTGTTTTGTCTTTTTCCTCCCTTTATTTTTATTTTTGTTTTGCAATGCAGTATTGCTAAACTCGCAGAGCAGCTCCAGAGTCTTTCTTTAATGTCACATGCACAGCTCGAGTCCCCAAGGCCCCAGCAGAAGCGGCCCGGGATATTTGCACATACCCCTCACAATGGAAGGAAGAGGGTGTAGGAGGGAGGATCAGGCTGCTGACCCCTTTATTGTTCTTGGGCCAGAAGAAAGCTTCCTCCTGGCTTAAGAACCACGGCGCTGAAAAAGTTTTCCAGCCAGAGCAAGTCGTATGGAGTCACTGGGGCTTTTTTTTTTCTCCCTTGTCTCCCTCCTTCCCCTGCCTCCCCCCTTCGGCCAAGCGACAGGGAGTCACAGGGTTGAGCTCCATTCACAAAATACCTGCTGCACATCACGTAGTCCTTCCCCCCCCCGGCAGCACAGAAAGGCGCTGGAGCTCATGCAAACGAAAATAAACCTTCTTTTTTTTCCCTCTACAGACTTGAAGAAAATTTAAAAAATAAATAAATAAAAGAGAAAGAAAGGACCCCGCTCCCAGACTGACGCCTCCAACGTGAGCACGCGCCGGGGAAGGGGTAGGCAGCGGGGAAGCGAGGCGACGATACAAAAGGAAAACAAAAACCAGCAAATTCTGCTCAGAAAGGATTAAATGGAGGTTATTTTCCCAAAAAAACAGCCCTCCATTATATAATGAGGCTTAAGTCAGGAGTCATGGGGGTCACACGATGCAGCAGACTGGAAAAACCAAAGTGCGGAGCAGCCTTCTAATTGTTAAGCCAGGCACACAAAAGAAATATGAAATAAAAAGCAGAATGTGCCAGGTGGGTGCTCACACACTGGTGGATGCATTTATCCCCCCTCACACTTAAGCTTTTTCTGGCTTAAATGCATGCTGGGATTTCTGATTGCCAGGCATCTTTGGTTCTCCATGACCTTTCAGATGGGTTTGTTGTACAACCACCACAGCCAACATCTTGACTCAAGCTCAGGCACAAAGGCACCACCTGGGCCTGATTCTGTCTCCACAGAACCTTGCAGTGAGAGTGATCCTCCTCACCCAGCACCTGTAGGGATTGCTGGAAACCTAGGTGGCATCCCAGGTATTTGCTTTCTTCTGAACGATAACAAATGCAAATTTATGATTCATTTTTTACTTTGGAGAACTAACTTTAAGTAAAAGTTATCACTTCAAGGTGACAAAGACCAGGACAGGGCATCTCTACTCTCATCTACTTGGTAAAATCATGTCCAGGCAACTGCTGACCCCAAACCTCAATATTCTTACCTAACAATGTTCAGCAAGCCACAGTTAAGAAGTTGGATTTTGTATTTTTTTTATCCAGTGGCGTAGATGTCAGGTCTCCCTACCCAGGACCTCCAAGCAGAAACAGCCATAGTCTGCTGCAATATCTGCTTGTTTTGCTCAGCCAAACGGAAGCAAACTGCCCCTGTAAGCACATATATTTGCTTTCCGTTTGGAGGGGAACCTCAAAAGAATATACAATGAGAAATGAAATAATCAAGAGAGCCACAAAAGCAGGAAGAAATGAAGCTTTATCATTCTCCAGTAGTTCTGTTGTTCGTATGTTACAGGAATCAAGAAAAAGAGGAGAGGAGAGGGGAGGGAGATGAGGAGGAGAAGGAGAAAGGAGAAGAGAAACCCAACAATGAGCAGTTCTCCATGGCTGTACCAGCAGGTGAAAAACAGGGCAGAGGAACCCTGCCGGGCCAGAGGACCAAGAGCCACTAGGATGGCACTCTATGGCCAAAGGATGGCATTTCTACAGACCACTTTGCAGACCACGACTCCATCTTGTTTCTCCATACAAGTGCTGCCAATGCACAACTCTCACACCACTCATACATTTGTACCACATTCCTTCCACTATTTATATTAATCTAGATTAGAACCTTCAGCCCAGCAACCCAGAGACTTGGAGATGGTACAGTCTTCTTTCCATGAGCTGTCCTACATCCCAGAATGGTGACGCTGTCATAGTCTGCCCAGGAAACTGTGAATGTCCCATCCCTGGAGGTGCCTGAGACCATGCAAGGGGCAACCTGAGCTGGGGGTACACCCAGCCCGCAGCAGGGGTAGGGCTGGGGGGGCTTTGTGGTCCCTTCCGACCCAACCATTCTATGGTTCTATGACTTTCAAGGTCCCTTCCAACCCAACCATTCTATCATCCCATGGTGCTATAGTCCTAGCAGATGAGCAACCAAGCACTTGCCATCTCTAGAGCCAGTAGAAAAGCACAAAGAGTATCTTAGAAAACAAGACAACCCAGAGGGTATTTTAAAAATCGTAACCCATGGAGAAAACAGACAGGAACACTGAATAGATTCTTGCTTACTGAGCTCGGTCTGCTCCCACAGGGAGCAATTCCCTGCACAAACAATCTTTATTTTCCCATGAATGAGACACAGGGGCGTCGCGTCCAGCACTGAACTCCCCAGTTAAGGGACAGTTTCTGACCGAGTCACCTTGCATTGCAACAAACCCTCATCCTGCCACCGAATAGCCTATATTTACACCCTGGCTATATATACATCTCCCCAGGCAGCACGGCGTGCTCAACCATGGCGCAGAAGGGGATGTGCTTACCTGCTGCCTGCAGGCAGGAAGCGCCTTGCAGGAGGTTCTGGTCTCATTCATTGTGCTGCCGCTATTTCCATCACAGCAGAGGAAAAGCAGCACATGGGGGAAGCATCTTCTGGGCAAGGATAAACCTTAAGTGTCACAGGAAAAATTAAGCACCTATTTTGTCAGATGTGGGTTGATGACAACCCGCATCAGTAGAACTGTTAGAAGGAGCTGTGCTTCTTAAAGCTCCTCTGCCAGCAGGGATGTGTGCCCACCCCTCTGCTTTGTAGGCAGAAACCCCCCCTTTCCCTGTATTTATTATTTCACAGAGAAATGCGGAAGGGGATTAAGATGTGGAAGTGGACAAGCCAAGGAGAAATCTGCTTGGCCAAAGAGGAACTCAGCTGTTGTTTGGGATCCTTATAAACTTGGATTTTATTTATGTATTTTTTTCTTTCTTCTGCTCCTTCCAACAACATTTTAAATATCATTCTGCTCTGCAAGTGACTCCGGGAAAATACTCAGCAGAATTCAAGGCAGAGCTAAAAAGGACGTCTCAGGCTTCTAATAAATCCTCTCGGAAAACAAAGGAGATGTAACACCTTTTAGAAGTCAAAATTCAGGCAGGATTCTGGGGTCAGGGAGTTGTGTTATGGTGTATAGAAAAGACTGGGAAAGAACAAAACCAAACCTTACAGGCTTTCTTTAGGTATTACAGAGCTGCATGAAAACAAACCTTTTTGAAAGGAAAGTCAGGTAAAAGCCTGAGCAAAGCCTGGGCTGCTCTCTGCTGGGCTCGAGCCAGAGTTCAATGTGGCACTGTCTGAGAGCCTCAGACACCCACAGCACTGTTCTTTATAATCCAGTCCCCATACAAAAACCAGCAGATTCCCTGGAAGATCAATTCTCAGGTCTGGAACTAGTGGTGAACTCTGAAAAACAAAATATCAGGCCTTCCCTCCCCTGTCCTGCAAACACCACTGCCCCATCCTCTCTGTTAATGTGCATGTGGCCGGCTGCAAGCCATTGCTCCTTGTTGGGAGAAGCTGCACCCCTACATGCTTTCCCTTTCCATCTCTTCCTCTCACAGTGCTTCAGTCGCTACTTGCTTGCTGCCAGGCTCCTTTTCTGCATCACTCCAGCTCCTCCAAACCCCCCAAATTCCCATTGGTAAGTCCAGCCTAAAGCTGCAGCTCCATCCCATCCCAAAGATAAGCTGCAAAGCATCCCAAATTCAAACACTTTTCTTGTTCTTAGAGTCAAACCAGCACCTGGACAACTGGGGTCTGAGAAGTAGCAATGGTTCTGCTGTGGATGTCACTGCCATCCCCACTGCCCCCCTGCTGATGTTGGCACATCCTTCTGCATGGGGCAGATAAAGGACAAAATGTGACAGGATGAGCCCCTGCATCAAATGGGCAGCATCACCTTCCACAGCAAGTGAGGACCTCCTAGCACACATGGCACCACTCTTTGGTGTGAGGAACGTGGTGTGGGACCAACCCTTGCACAACAGTGCAAGTCCATGTCTGCAAAAGCCCTGCAAGCAAGCCAAAGGGCACAACTGGAGATGTCAGATTTCCAAGAAGGGCTGGGTGGCATCGTGTGGCTGCAGAGCATGTCCCACCCCTGGGCACAGGATGGGTGCAAGACGCTGCATTTTGCTGCTTGGAAAAAGCCCTTGGAATAAAGTCCTGTTTCCTCTGCATGGAGCCCGCTCTGGAGCTGTGCAGCAATGCTGCAGTGCCCTCTAGTGCTGCAGGGTCCCAGCTGTCACCAAGCAGCAATCCCAAGGCCACACTCCCCATCCCATTCATTGCCCTCTGGTGGTCTTCAACCATGGTTCCCCATCGCACAGCCACTGATGTCACAGTGACTTCGCCTCCCAGCAGCCAAAACCTGAAACCTTCAGGGGTGTGAGATCAGTCACCCTCACCCCTTCCACACCCAGAACATCTCCAAACCCAGCCTGCCCAACCAGGACACAGACATACCCCAACCTCTCCCCTCCTGGCAGCAGCTCGCTGTAGGCCTGAGACATAAAACACCCTTATAAAGCAAAAAACCCACTGGGAGACCCACCGAAGGGTTACAGGCAACCACGTCTCCCCCAGCCCACTCCTTTTCCCAAGGAAACAGTTCTTGCCAGTTGGATTCAATGCCACAGCAAAATGGACTGCGGGAAGATGAGATCTTACCGGAAATCACAGCAATAAAGGCTTTCTGCTCAGCAAGCAGGGATGTGAGTCTCAGTGCGTTGTGACCTATGATCAACCATGGCTCTCTGCCAGGGGTTTTCCGCAGCAGTTTCAGCATTGGAAAGACCCTTGGGAGATGGGAAGCTGGCTGGTAAGACTGAAACCTCCTCTGAAGGCGGTGCCATGCTCAGCAGGAGCTGGAAGGGGCGGGGGGATGATGGAGAGGGGGAGCTTGGAGCTCCCACTGGATGCTGTAGGGTCTCCTACAGCACTTGGTGGCCAAGCAGAGGGGAGAGAGCGTGGTAGCATGAAAGGGAGAGCTGAGGGTAAAATGAGAACTGAGTGAGTGGCCCTGGGTATCCTGTGATACAGTAGGAGCAGGCAAGAGAGCCTGTCACAAGCTACCCACGTGGCCAAAGGCTCTGTCTGCAGGCTGTATGTGCACCAGCACACATGGCCACGTCTGAAAACCATTCTGTCTGGGTAAAACTCATCTTCACATTTCCTTCCCAAGACACTTTTTGGCAACACTTAAGTGCCTAAATCCAACTGCAGATCCTATTAGAGAGGAGAGACAAAGAGGAGCAAGCAGGAGGGCTCTGCCTGCAGCTCCCACCAGATGGCAGAGCAACTCCAAGCAGCAGGAATACCTTCTGCAGCATCAAAACAAAAGGATGAGCACTTCTCTCTCAGTGACAGGAAAAGCATTTGGAGGATGGTCTGTTTTTCCTATTGTTTTTTTGGTTTTTGTTCCATGCTTTTTCCCCCCCCCCCCTCGCCAAAAAAGCATGGATGTCCCTTGCAATACGTTGCTGAAATACTGCAGAGCAGAACCCCTGTAGCAGAGCTGCACTGGAGGATGCTCATTCTCCACGCATGGAGACGCTGATGCGAAGGTGTGCCCAAAGAGGTGGAACAGAAGCAACCCACAAGACCTTCAAGCATAGACAGAACAAGGATTTGTGCACCTCCATTGGGAAGAGTCTCTGTTTTGGGAAATGACACAGTGAGGCAAAGCCCCCCAGTGAGCAACGATTTCCTTCCATATGCTCACACTGCATTTACCCCAATGCTCCCATACACTGTATCACAAAGAGCTATCTAAAGTGCCAAAGAGCAGCACATCCACCTCTCCACAATCACCTTCACATCCAGTGTGTAACACAGCAGGATTAGAACAGCTGTCAGGGAGCATTTTACTTGTCAACACTGAAGAAGAAAAATCCCCACCAGTAACTGTATGGCTCCCATGTGCACACAGTGCACGTCAGGGTGGGTGCACCTCCATGTTTTACTAAAACACAAAACTGAAATAAAATACAAAGCACCAAAGCAAGCATTTCACTGGGTCTTCCAGCTCAGAGCACACAGTGCTGGGCACAGCTGGTGGCCCCAGAAATGCAGTCCCAGTACATTGGGAAACTCCCTTTGATTCTTCAATTATTCCAATGGTTCCCCAGGGAGAGCAGCCTCATTCTGCAGAGTCATTGGGTTGTTACCAGCAGGCCCCAATGTTTTTTCCCTGTGACCTAAGGCCCAGACAGATCGAGCAAGTAAGAGAAAACAGCTGCTTTCAGGACTGGGATATTGGGAAGGGAAATAATGAGGCACAAAGTGACCTCTTCAACAGCACTGCTTCCCCAGCACTCACTGTGGTCATTTAACCACAAAAAGCAGCTGTAGGGGCAGATCTAGAGAAAAATCAGGCAGGAAAAAGAGGAGCAAGTGCAGAGGTACTACAAACAAGGCATGTGCACCACAGAGGGAGACACCCAGGTCAGCACATGGTCACTTCTGGGCAACACTTGGAGCCTGGTGCTTTCAGAAGTTCCCTTTCTAAGACCTGAGCCCTGTGTAAATGTGGGTGGGTTCTGCCCCCACCAGCACCCACCTGCCATGCTGGGAGGACCTTCTCAATGTCATTCAGATTGATGCTGTCACCATCTTCATATTTCCCTTTTCCAAGCCTGTGGCAGAAAGAGAGCAAACAAAAACATGAGCAGTGAAACCCCGATGGAACCTACGTTAATTCTCTATGATGGCACACAGGGAAGATGAGCTCCCACTGCAGAAGGCCCTCATGAAGACAAAAAGGTCTCTGAAGTCACTGCGTTCATTTCCAAAACATTCTCACATGAGCACAAAGCCACTGACACCAAATGAAACGCTGCCCCAGCCCTACTGCCCTGCACCATGCCTGCACACAGCACTACACTGCTCTTGGTAACAGCAGCAGTGAGAAACATGGGCCTCAGCTGAAGGAGGACTGGAGTTTAATTAATGCCCGATCACTTTAAGGGAAACTGAGTGTGTTCAATAGTTGAGCTTGCACTGAATGGAACAGTGATGTGCCTGGGCCATGCTCATGCTCTGTGCTTCCACAGAAGCCCTGTTGCTTGTGGGAACTGTAAGCATGACCTTTCCCTAAAACATTCTTAAATGCAGTTTGGATCCAGAGTGGTTTATAAAGAGAATTCTGTAAAGCAATGCAAAAAAAACCCACCAGACAGCACTGCTATAAACCACACAAAGATGGCCAAGTTCTCACACCATGAATGTGTCCTTCAACCTTCCAAGTCCTCCATATGGACCATGCCAGCATGTCAGCATTCCCATTGCAAAGAAGTTCCCTTCTTCCTGGAGAGCATCCCCTCACTTGTAGCTCTGGGGCTGAGATGCACACAGGTGGCACTCACCCTTCCCTGTCGATGTGGGGCAGGGGGTGTTTGGAGGTGTTCCGGAGCTTCCTGTGGAACTGGCTGAAATCTAGTTTTTCAGGCTGCAGGTCCCACGTCGCACCACTGGGAGAGGAAAACAGAGGGACAAAGAGAGTGAGTGCCCTGCTGATTCAATAGAACCATGCTAAAAGCAAAGAAGCAAACTTGAGCCTGCAGATGAGGACAGCTGGTGCTTTGGAGGCACCACCTGAGCAGTGTGATGCCAAGAACCTCCGACCTCACACTGCAGCAGTCATGAAGACCACACGCCTTGCCACCTGCATTTGCTCTTTGTACCAGGGAGGTACTGCAGCAGAGGCTGCTCCAGACTGCAGAGCAAACACATGATGACGTGATGGAGGCCATGTGCCCACCTGAGCAACAACAAGATGATAGCCCCACACACAAACCTTTAGCATCAGCTTACCTGAAGGAATCGAAGGTGTTGGCAGCCCAGATGTCGGTGCCCAGCATGTCAAGGGAGCCCTCCTTGTTGCCATTCTAGGAAGGATGGAGAAGTGGTTATACAGTGCAAGGCCCTGCTTTGCACCCGGCGTTCCCCACTTCCACATCAAGAGGCCTTGCTATGACACACAGACCCCTTGCTAGCTGTAAAAGTGCACTCAGAGGCATGAAGGGACACAAAGCTATGGACAACACAGGGTGGACAACGTGTGGGCTGATATTGGCCCCATCCTCCTACCCAGCGTCAGCTGCCAATGTGGGCATGTGGCCTCCAAGAAACACAGACCCAATGGGAAGGTTGGCATTCTGACCACAAAATTCCAGCTGGTTGATGTGGGGAGGCACAAAATCAGACTCGACTCAGGCTCAAGTGGGATGGATATTTCCTATTCATAGTACACTTACTTATCACCAATACTCCCCAGCAAACAGGTTTGTCTCCTCATAGACACAAGGCTGTTGCAACACAGGCACAACCACTTCTGTACTTACACCACCAGATAAAGTTTTCCTGAGGAACTGCTGTTTTCTAATAAAGTCTGTCATTGACTCATGAGATGCTGTGGTCCTTCTGAGCCTTTGCTACCTCAGATGACCTGCCTTGGTAACTGGGTTGTGCCTTGGTTTGCCAGCAGCTCCCAGCGTGCTGCTGAGACTCTGCCATAGGACTAAAAAAGCCAATACTCAAGTCCAGGATTAAAAACAAATTGCATGTATTTAAGTGAAGCAGATCTTTGCTGCCAGCTGAAATGCAATTACAGAGGTGAGCAGCTTTAATATGAAGCTCCCCATGACCCAACCCTCAGCTTTAGATACTAATTTTCACTGTGAAGGGGGTTAGAACTGCTGCAAATTAATTAAGCCGACAGGAAGGATGATTGAGTGATGCACTGGTGAGAATATCACCGATGCTCAGAGACAGCACAGATCCAATAAAATGAACCCTTTTCCCCCAGAATGGCTTAAATGCATTTTCATAACCTCTGTCCTCCAGATCTCGTGAGCACACACACACTCAGGTGACCAAAACCTCCACCCAGAACACACGGCGATGGGGACAGAGCCACGTGGACTCTGCCTGTTTACTCACATGTGCAACCTCAGCAAATTCCCCACAAAGTCAGCATTTAGAAGCAGGACTGCCCTTGTTTTTTCTCCCCAAAGCCAGCTCAGTGCCACACCGGTTTCTCCTGCCACTCCTTATTACCACCAGCAAATCTCTGCAAGTGCAAAATCACACTCCTCCTGGCACAGAACGTGTCTCATCACCACACTCTGCACTAACACAGAGCAGCACCAGGAGGTCTCAGTGCTGTGTGTGGTATAAACAGGGGGACTATCCCATGGCATGTGCTACCGGAGCAGAAGTCTCCTTCTCATTCAATCCCCAGCCTCAAACCATCGCTCAGGGCATTTCCTCATGCTCTCCAGGATGTTCGAGATACAAGGATGGACCAAGACTTTGAATGCTGGCCCCTGCCTTTGGCACTACCAACACTCATGCATGCAGATGGAGGTCCGTGGACTGAGTTCAGGCAGGGAAAGGCCTTAAACCACATCAGCAGCAAATTCCCCATGTCTTTTGTGAAAGGTAACTCCCCATCTAGCTCTGGAAAGCTGCTGGACCCGGGGTCACGATGTAACACCACCTATGTGCTGCTCACTCCTATGTCAACCTCTAATAAAGAATCACCAAAATAGTAACTACAAGCACCTCTTAATTTCCCAGATCTCAAGCAAAAAGAGCAAATTTCCTTCATGCTTAACCAACTGCCTATAGCATTCTTGCCTGACATAAAGGCACTCCTCAGCAGAACCCGAGGCCGAAGGACAGCTGCATTCCTCAGCAGTCAGGTGATGGGTTGGGCGCAAACAGGGCAGCAATCTGTGCACCAACACGCATCACACCCTACAAGGAGGCACATACGCAGCACACGACGTTGGAAACCTCCCAAGCGGAGCACACGAGGTCAGCACCCAGCTCTCCCCATGGCTACCAGGTGTACCTTGGTGGTGTGCCTGAACTGGCTGCTCCTCCCAGACCTTGATCCAGAGCCACACCTGGAGCCTGACCCCGGCCGCGATCCTGCGCTCCCACCGCTGCTGTGATCCCAATCTTCCTGGAACAACAAACAGCTGGCTTTAGTCAAGGGCAGTGCCATCCCACCCCCATGAGAACCACTGAGCTGGACAAGCAGGAGAGCTGCTATTCCTGAGCCACGCACACCAGCACCTCAAGATCCCTGCCCATGCACCACGGCCCTATTTTGGCACTTCCTTTGAGCCCTATTATATGTCTGGATGGGATTTTCTTGCATTGCAAAGAGATAAAAAACGATCGTAAAGATTTAACTATAGCAAACTAGTTCATGCATGGAAAAAAATAATACCTCCTATGGCTTCATATACATATATATACCCATTATACATACACTATGTCCTTTAAAACTGCAGATACATCCTCAATTCCTGCCAACCCAAACCCCGTGCTCCAAATCAACCCTTCATTTGCTCCTTCCCCCTGCTTAGCCTGCAGCTGAGCCCAGCTCCCCTTACACCTGACAATACTCAGGCTTCACCAGCCCAACACTCTACCCCAGTAACTCTTGTCACTTCAGGGCTTGTCCCTCACGTCCTCCTTTCTTCTCCTCACACTCATTCTGTGGTCAAACATCACACAGATTTCTTGTTCAGTCAGCACCCTGCAGGACAAGATGAATAAGCCAAAACCAGAACAACCAACCCAACCAGCTCTATTTACCCAAACAACACGAAGCGCTTGGGGAGAAAGGGTTTTTTTGTCAGGGTAATTGCTCCTGAAGTTCTCCTCAGAGGCTCCCAAAGGGCTTCGGGAGTAACCCAAGATGATTCAAAACCCCCAAATCAAAGTGTGCAGAATATTCGACTCTATTACACCATAAATTTGGAAGGTGATTCATTCCATGTCCTGGTTGGGTCTTCTGTGCTCCTCTCCCTGCTGGGGCTGGAGGATTTACCCAACATGAGGGACTGGAGGGAAGCTGTAGGATTTACCTAATATGAGGTAACCCATGGTTGTATGCTCCCATCCTTTTTCCCTTAGGACCAATGTCCCCAAAAGACAAGGATGCTCCCACATACATCCTCCAACACCCTGGAGATCAGTGAGCTCTCATTCCCACCTCTTAGCAGGCTCCAGCTACAACTCCAGGTCTACATTCACCACTAAGAAAGGGAATCTCCATCCCCAGTTTTGGGGTTGGAGACAAACACCTCCTTGGGAAGGAAATTGCCAGCAGCTGCTTTTATCCATGTAAATCCTCCCAGCCAAACACTGCATCCCCTTAGAACAGTGAAGCTGTGTGCGTGTCAACCCTGCCAACCACCCTCCTAGCTGTCACATCTAACATTTACATTTTAATTAGCAATAATCACATGTTTCACTCATACTGCAATTTTCACCTTTGCAGAGCTTTGTGGTGCGAACTAATTAATCCCACTCCCTCTGCCAGCTCGAGAGTTATTTCTTCCTGGTGCTTCGGTGCACACTGGAAAATCTCATTCGCAGAAGAGGAAATCTTTCCCTGATGAGCATGCAATAAACAGAAACCCTGCAGTCCCCAAGTGGTTGTCCTCATTGGGAAGGTAAGGCCTGGTAAGGCTGGAAAGGTAAGGCCAACACTCTGGACAGCAAAGATCATCCTTGAGGAGTTCTGGCTGTAGAGTGGAACCAATATTCAAGTTACCATGATAAAACTTCCTGAAATACAGAAATGGCCATGAGAGACCAAAGGTCCATATGGTTTGTCAGGTGTTAGCAACACAACACAAGGCTCTCGTGCCAGGAAGATTTCTTTATTGCTGTGAAGATCATGATCATGATGTACATACGCATCATCTTGTGTAACCCTAATTATTCTTCTAAGCAAGCCTTTTGTATTCTAACATGTATTCAGTCCATTTCTGCTAATTATCCATTGGCTAGAAAGCAAGCAAGTTCCCTAACAAGCAGAGAGCTCATCTTATGCCTAGGTAGAAAATATCCTTGTTTATTTAGACCTCCGTCTCCTTTGCAGAGCCTCATTATCAGAGTTAACATTCGACGAGGCTGAGCTGACCTCTCCATCTCCCACACTGGTTTCCCTCAGCAGTAGTAACAGAATAGACAGAGCTGAGGACCAAAGGTCTCGGTGACATCCAGCACACCTACTTTTGATATACACATGTCCCAGATAAACACTGATGTGCCAAAAGCTGGAGGGTATGGAAAGTTATGGAAAGTATAAGGAGCATGGAGGGGATAAATCAACCACCAAACACAAGGTTGTTCTTTTATAAAGGGTGCTGCTTTAACACAACCATGAGCCTCGGAGCAAGCTCAGCCTACACAGCAGCTGAATGGTTTAATTCCTTTCTCAGCAGATCTGCATTCACTGCATGGAAGGAGCGTCAGCAGCAGCTACAGATGGAATGCCACTTGGTGACTGGTTCTGCCAGAGCTGCTCCTTGATCACCTTTGAGGGCTGGTCACAGCTTTAATTTCTTCTTCCCAAGGCAGGGCTGTGCTAACCTGTATTCCTTGGCAAAGCCTCAAAGTGACTCCCTGACTTTCACCTTCTCTTTCTCTGTTGGGAATGAGACAAAGCAAACAGCTGTGTCTGGCTGCACCTACTTGCTCCAACAGCCCTTCCCTACAGAGTCAATCATCTTCATGTGTTAACACAAATTCCTATGGTTGGAAGCCAAGTGCTTATCAGAGGGGGGTTTTCAGGCTCAAGTGAGTCACTGCAAAGTGTGTCCTAAGGGATGTAAGTGGGTCTGCCCCAACCCCACCCCAGCAGTCACACACCCCCACAGCTGCATGTCCCCAGATGCTCTCTGCCTGCACAATGTGGGGACATGACACACAGCATCTCCCATGGGGATGCATTTTGACACCAGCACAGCACTGAGCACCTCTGAGTCACTGAGGATTCATGTGGACGAGTTTTGGTTTGGTGGAGGCGTGGGAGCTTCTCATACTTTCAGTATCATCAAGGCTTGGGTTCATGGACAACACGACCCTCACCTGGAGAAGCCCCTGAGGCTCCTGGTCATGCTACAAGTCCCCAGGGCATGTAGAGGGATGTGGAGATGGCTATGGAGCTACTGCTAGGTTTCTCACATCCCAGAGCTCCATGGATCTCTCCATACAGAACACACCACAAGCCATTTGCTCAGTGAATTGCCCTCAGAAATATATCACAGCTTCAGCTCTATGAGGGGAATGCAAATAGCGTATTACATAAAATCTTCCCACTGGGTGTTTTTTGGAAAAAAAAAAAAAAATTATCTAAGCATGAAAAGATTTGAAATGTTACCATTATCTGACCTTTCCTCGTGCATACTGGCACAGGCAGTACCTTATATATATCAACAGGGTATGTTTTCACCCCACAGACTATTGGTTCCCACCCCAAAGGTCCCTCTGGGGTCACTGCCCAGTGCATTGCAGGAGCACTGCAGGGCTCAGTGCCTCGCTGTGCAGCACACCAAAGTGTTCCCAGGAGAAATATAGCTGAGCAGAATGTAACTGTGAGACTGGGCTCCCCTCAGCACACCAGCACTTCATGCAACCTGTGCCAGGAGATCCCCCATGAGCACCACAACCTGGGCCTTCCTCCTCCCTGCAACCTTACTGCACAATGCAGAATGCCCAGCTGGAAAGAAAACATAAAAATCAAAGAGTTCCCTTTTCCAATATTAAAAAAAACCTCAAATCCTGTAAACAAATTGCAGTGAAAAACAAAAGGTAACATCATCCCCCAGGAAACCATTAGCCAGCGTTTTATTCCCGAGCAGGTTTGAAGAGGGAGTGATAATTTATGTGCAAGACAAAAACCTCATTAATGTTTTTTCTTTCCTTGCTACCAATGAGAAAAATCAGCGTCCAACAAGAGTAATGCACTGAACCCCACTCTCACCGGCAATGATTCGGCTGTATATCCATAGCAGAAAGAGAAAGGCTGCCTGGGCAGCAGAACAATAGCGTGCAGCTCCTCTCTGGTGCCAAGGAAAATTTGTTCCTCGCTGTTAAAGGAAGCTCAACATGGAGAGAGATAATTATGAGCTCTGCTGCAGGCTGGGAGAGAGCCCAAACGTGGGGAAAGCAGAGCACAGAGCGCAGCCTGGGCATACATGGATGTTAGCTGTGCGTAGCTTGCCCCGGGGCAGCCAGTGCCAGTAGCATTCTTGTATACATACATAGATGTATGTGTATGTATATATATATTTGGCCATGGTACAAAGGGATTGTGCAGATAACTTGCTGGCCACTAGTATCTGCTGGGGGGTAATGCCAGGGCAGACACTGGTCAGCCACCCCCAGTAACTACCATGCCATTGAACTGATGACCTGGAGCTTGCTTTTGCTTACTTTCTTTATGATTGGTAAGCCTTACGTAGAAGCAGTGGTGCTTTTGTATAACACATGCACATGTTGGCAAGCTGCTCATCTCCTATGGCTTTTGGTGGCAGAGCAGAGGGAAAAAAGGAGTCACAGAACCATGGGATGGATGGATTGGGAGGGTCCTTAAAGACCACAGAACTGTAGGATCCCAGAATAGCTGCAGGGATGGGGTACCCACCCTCTGGGACTCAGTATCAGGGCCTCACCATCATCCAACCTAAATTTCCCCTCTTTTTAAACCACTCCCCCCTGACCCATCACTATCTGCCAGTGTAAAAACCAGCCCTTCTCCCTCAATGTACTGGAAGGTCTCTCCAGTACATCTCTAGACTTAACACCCCCATCTCCCTCAGCCTGTGCTCAGGAGAGATGCTCCTGCACTCCAAGCATCTTGGTGCCTCCTCTGTGCCCATTCTGACAGCCTCCCTGTGCTGGGGGGTCACGATGCAGTGCTGCAGGTGGGCCCTTGCTGCAGCTGCTGAAGTGCAATGCTACTGCCCCCCAGGCTCCAGCTCCAGACAGCACTGATGTATTCGAGTCTGAAGCCCAACAGGCACTCCCTCCAGTTCCCAGCACTAAACCTGGAGGTGTTTCATCCCAGAGCTTGAAGAGATACTGATAAACTAAAGCAGGCAACCACAATAAAGTAAATAAACAAACAAATAAATAAATTAAAAAGCTATGAAAGAAAAAGGATTTAACCACAGCATCCCAAAACGCTGCTCCTGAAGAATGCAAATGTAGAACCTCCTTGGTTTCCACCAAGCCCAGCGTCTTTGCTGGGTCCTGCTGGAGGAAGAACCATCCCAATGCCAAGCTGGAAGTATGGGCTCAGCATTCCCAGGCTACAGAAAAAGAACAAAAAAGCAAAGCTCTGGAGAGGAAGAACTAAACACTTTCCTACCTGCTTGTGCTGGTGGGATGAGGAGCCCTTCCCTCTGGATGGGGAGCAGCTGCCATCAAGCTGCTCGCTACAATCCGCCGTCCACTGCAAAAAGGATAGAAAGGCATTATGTAAAATAATAGCCAGGCTGGGGAAACTGCTGCATCAGCCTGCAGCAAACATCACCCAGCAAACAGCACCGTGACTGTGCTGGGATGGGGAGCATCCACAGCCTTTCTCTATGCAGCACCAGCTCTGTTCCAGAACCAACAGGGCTCCCTCTAACCAGCAGGGATGATCCCAAGGGCTCTGGCTGGGAAATGTTCTGCCTGGTAATGGCCACATGAGGAAAGCTCCAGGAACAATGGCAGGAAGCTAGAGAAGCTGCTGCAGCCATCACTGGGTTGCATCATTACAGAGGGTTTTAAAGATGGGGGGTGGGAAAAAAAAAAAAGTTGTGCTTTTCCATTCTTTCTGCTGTTCCTTGTTTTTAAATGAAACAAAAGGCAGAGCTGCATCAAAACAACTCAATTTGGGGTCATTCGTTACCACTCCACAACGAAAAGAAGAGCCACAGCATAACTCTGGAAATAATAACAACAATAAAACAACTTTTCCTCCACAGAGATGAAAGATCCTGCATAATCCTTAAGCCATCTCAATTCCCTGCCACGAGGAAGCGGACTGCAGAGCTTCAGTAACTTGCCCAAAGTTAGCGATTAAGTGGCAGCAGAGCCCTGCAGCTAACACAGCTCTCTTGGTCTCCGTCCAGCGCTCAGACACAAACCCATCCCTTCTCCTGCAGCTCTCGTTAAAGGGAGCCTGCTGCCTTCAGCCTGGCTGACAAACCAGCTCGCCCGTGCATGCACGCTTATTGCTTTGATAAGAGCGCTCAGGAAGAACAACAAACGATCCCTGGTTATTCCTTACAGAAGTCTGAGGTATGACGAAGGTAGGAAAGCAAATATCTTTTGGACACAACAGCTAATTCCTTCTTAGCGTACATGCAGCTTGATAACAGCAGGTGACACGTGTAAATCATCCCTGTCTCTTGTCCTACAGATAGCCAGCAGCTGCTTTCAAGTCATGCAGAAAAGCCACAGTCCCATTTCCAGACATGGAAAGATAGATTTAGCTGGCACAGCTGAGGTGTGGGCACAACACCCCATTCCCAATAGCACTCCCACCTCGTGCTTACGTCTGATGATGCCTTTTAATTGAGAACCAGATCTCATGGACCCTTTTCGTTATGGGAAAGGGCAAACTGTCCTACCACTCAGTGCTGAGCCTCTTCTGAATCATGGAGCAAAACTTTGCTTATTCATTTACTTCTATATTATTTCTCAACTCAACATGCTGAAAACAGACTGTTTGGCCTAAAGCCCCTCCAAAGCATCACTTCAAACGCAGCCATTTCCCAGCCTCAGGTTAAATAAATACACCTTTTAAGTTCCAAGTTCCCCAAGCCCAGCCCCAACCCACCCCACCATGCCCACTGACCATGCCCCCAGCTCAAGAGGTTAAATTTCTCCTAGTGTAGGACTTAAAAAGTCAATTTTTAAAGGGACACAACCATAGTTATCTTTGCTCCTAATGACACCACCAAACCATGCCTCCTCTAAACCATCCCTCTGCTTGCTGGGTGCAGTCTGCAGGGTAAGAGGCACCTGTGTTCACCCAGTCCAGAGGGACACCCAAATGGCACACACTGCCGCCAGGCATGTATGTTCGTACCATACCCTGTGTATTGCATATTCCACTTGAAACAGAAAGCACGGAGTGGTCAAAAACCCTCAGGGCACATCCCAAGTCCACGTTCATGATGAATACAAAATGCAGACAGCAGATCTTTACCAACCGTTTGCATTCTCATATGTGGCCAAAGGAGAAAGCTACCCCCAGTCCAACATTCCCTTGCATTTCTAGGCTAGGAAAGATGCTTTATCATAGCCCAGCCCCACGGCTCGTGTCCTCACCAACCTGAGAGATGTTGGATTGTGTCTTCTCGCTCTCTCCATCGCCCTCAGTCTTGTCAGTGAGCAGCCCCTGCACCTGGTACTCCAGCACGTAGCTGTCAATGAAGCGCTCCAGCTCCTCGATCTCCTGTGAGCGGCTGCTGCCCGCCTCCGAGGAGGCCGAGGCCACTGATGAGTTCTCCATCCTTCCAGCTGTGAGACTGCAGAGCGAGGGGACCTGGGGAAGGAGAAGGATGGGAAGTGAGTGCTGGTCCTTGGCCAGTTCCCTCTTTCACCTCCTCCAGGCACAGTCACAGGTGTGCCTTTCCCTTTCCCCACACCTGGTAATTAGAGAAAGCAGCCAGGTTGCTGCTATTCTCCTATGGTTTTATGGCAGGCTGGACATGTTTTGCTGTATTTCTGCAATTCCAGTTTATAGTAACTGGCCTGAAGACGACCTTAGAGCATTTCTCTCCAGCCATCTTCAAGAGACCCCCATTGCAACGACATGTAGTAAAAAAAGCAGCAGGACAGTGTTGGGTGAGACTCTCCATCCAGACCTGCCATGTGCAGCAGATAACACAGATATCAGCACACAGATATTCCAGCATCCAAAAGGTCCACTTCTGTTACACTCCTACACCTAAGGACCACATCAAACACTGTGTCTGTCCTCCTCTCTACAGACATATGGACAGCATGCCCAGAGCAGTGTGGGTGCCTCATCCCTGCAGGTGCCCTAGGCCATGGATGGGCCCTGGGCAGCCTGAGCTGATGTGGGGCAGCCAGCCCATAGCAGGGATGGGGCTGGGAGATCCCCTATAACTCAACCATTCTGTGGGTCTATGATCTTTAATGTCCATTCCAACTCAACCATTCTACAGTTCTATGACCTTTAGTGTCAATTCCAACCCAATCGTTCTACAGACCCATGGTCTTCAAGGTCCCTTCCAACCCAATCATTCCGTGGTTCTACAACCTTCAAGATCCCTTCCAACCCAACCGTTCTGTGATGCTTTGACTCTATGAAAAGCTCCTCTCGGCAGCAAGCCAGATGCTGAATCAACAGCGTGACTGCAAGCAGACCGGTGAGGAGGTTTGGATGTGGAGGTGAAACAGCAATCACACCAGGAGCTATTTTTAATACTTGTTCAAAATGGACGAGAAAAAGAAAAGAGGGGGAAAAAAAATATATCCTGCAAGACAGCAAAGAATGCACCTGCCAGGAGACCTGCAGATAGCCCGGCCAAACCTACAGAGAGCCATGGCAGGCAAGGTCACAGAGTGCAATGCATGCAGATTTTACATGTTCTTACTGATGCCCAATGAAAACACAGAACAAAGGAGGACAAGGCTGAGCTAATACAAATGGATGCATGCACCTAAATCCAAACGCCCTTTTGCTCCCAGGAGAGAACAACCAGCTCCCAGCCCATGCTCAGGACGCAGATTTCATCCCCTGCCCACCCTTGCTCTGCATATTTAGTCTGGTTGGAGATGGGTTTAAAATTACCCAGCAAAATCTGAATGAGTCACATGCCATCCGGATGGGAAGGAGAGAAATCTGTTCCCAGCTTGTGCAATTTGCAGCTCCCGAACTATTTCTCATCTGTCACTGCTGAACAATTGCAGCTTCATTTGGAAACCGCTGAGAACGAGCAGTTCTGGCCTAAGGATTTCGTCTGCTCAAGGAATTATTCCCAAATGTGCACAGACTGTCAAAAAGGCTCATTATGGAGATCAACATCACACATTAGCTCCTGAGCAAAACCTTGTGGCATCTTAAGAAGGAGAAAAATACAGAAGAGGAGCCCCAGAGAGAGCGAGGAGCCCCAATGGAGGGCATGCCTCTCACCCCTCAGCTAATTAGCGCCAATAAACAAATGGAAAGTGCCAGCTATTAAATGGAAAGTGCTGTGGAAGGAGGGGACATCCAATACCAGCATCTTGGTCCCCAAGGACCACACCAGCATAGAGAGGTCCCTGTGTCCCATCAGTGTTCTGCTCGTTAGCAACAGGATAGATGGTGGATTGAAAGAGATTGAGTTTATCTGAAGTCAGCAAACAAGCACAAGGGTTAATATCCCAACTTAGCAAAGCTAAGTTTCACGTTTCTCCCTTCTGCCCCCACTTTGCCAAAGAAAAAAGGCTTTGGGATCTAAAAACCATCGTCCAGACCTTTCTTATAAAGCCCATGAACTGCTCATTACTACTACAAAACACGGAAGGCTACAGATGTGCAAACCGATTATTACAACTTAGCGATGATTAATAATAATTACACATTACAACAGTGTTAACAGCTATTATTTTAAAGAGTGATCTAAATGGGCTTCTTTCCCTAGCCCTCCAATTATGCAGTTTTACCCTTCATCAGCAAATAAGCTTAACAAGATCAAGGTTTTCTTTTTGACATTTGTATGTTCACCCAGTAGGCAGCAATCACAGAACAGCACCCAAAGGTGCTCACGTTGAACTCAAGAAACCAGAAAGGGAATAGAATGAATGAACCCACATCAGGCAACAGCTTGAAAACCTGCACCTCTCTGTTTTGCCTTCTCCATTAAACCATCCCTGTGCTCATCCTCCAGCCCTGAAACGTAGCTCTACGAGCTGCTCCTAGGCAGGCTGACAGCCTCCAGACCACGACAAACCTGTTTGCAATATGGGATCCATCAGCTCATGCTTTGCTCGGAATGGGAGCTGCTTCCCATAAAAGGAAACTGCAGTGCAAATGCTTCACGTACCACTGCAGCCACCTCTGTGCTGCTGGGAGCTGCTTCCACAGCCCCTGCCACCCTCCTGGGTGTCTGTTCCCTATCTCAGTAGCACTAACCCAGACACCAACACACTGCAGGGGACACTCCTGTCTGTCACAAAGGGTATCTCACACCCAGGAGATGCTGTGATTAAATCTTCAAAGTAAGCAATACGGCCCCTAAATCAATGTCTTGTTCTTTTCCATCAGCTTCCTCACCTGCCCACACCTCACCTCTTTTTGGGGTCAGGCAGAAAGGCCAGGCATTTGGCCAAAGCCTCCACCACCTCCCTCACCCTGTGAGTCCACCATCCTGCCCAAGCCATATTTCTGTTTTTATGGCTCTCTTTGGCCTTTAGTTTTCTCTTTGACATTTGGCTGCATTCAGGTCAGTAAAACCTGACCTCACCTCACCTGAAGAAACCCTTTCCTTTCTGATGCCTTTTCACAAGCATGAAGTAAATGAGCCACTATTCAGACAGTGGACCCAGACAGGGATCTGCTCCACCAGACCCCAGCAGGGCTCTAATACACTGGATCCCAATAAGGCTCTCCTCCATGCAGAAGGATTCCATTTGGGGTCGGAGCTCCTGCTCATTGCCACAGCCCCGGCTCACTTCCCACCTCCTCCTTTTAAAGAGCTCCTGCAGGAACAGTATTTTCTGTTTTAACATGGCAGACTTCCATCAACAAGTAATTAGTGATGTGCCATCCTCCAACAGTGAGAGCATCATGATGAGCAGAGAGCAGCTCCGGTGTGTGGTGTGGCAGCAGCGTTTACTATAGAGAAGCAGGAACACTGTGCCCAGGTATCACAAGGTATCACGTGTAGGCTTCATACTTGCTGTTCCAATATCCTTCAGGATGACAGCATGTAAAACACAGCACTGCAAACGGTTCCATCTCGGAGCTGATTCTTTCCCAATTAAGCCCCGAACACCTTGCAGTGAGAGGCTGCTGCTGGATACAGCCTTGGGCTTTTCAGAACGGCTGCAGCCACGGCTGGCTGAGCATTTGCTATATTTCATCATCTCCCTTGGTTTCTGCTACCTGGCGATGCAGAAAAGCCCCAGTGACAGCCAAGACGCCCAGCAGCTGCCACGTCTCGGTGCCATCGACGTGCCCGGCATGTCACCGAGCAGGCGGGTGCCACCACGAATCAGAACGGAGCCATTCCCATTAGAATAAACACAAACAAGAAGGAAGGAGGAGGGGTTGCTCCCCGCTGCGTGGGGCTCCAAAGTGCCGGCTCTGCTCCCAGGATATGAAGCCAGAATCATCTTGTGCTGCACCGCAGGGTTCAGGTGTCACCGCGCAACCTCTGCGGGCTGAGAAACGTCCCCAAATGGCCACAGATAAGGAGGAGTTCACCTCACCTGACCTCCTCGCCACCCCCACGCCAACGCTACCAACCTTGGGAGCAGCAAGACAAAGCCAAGAGGGTGCCAAGTACAAAAGGGCACAGGATCTGACCCAAACCAGCTGCCAACGCAGCAACCCAGCGCAGAAGGGAGCATGGAGAGGCAGATCCCTGCTCGCTTCGCTGCCACAAGAGATCTCCTGCAGCTGGGGGGGGATGTTTTCCCCTTGTTATACACAAAACCAAACCCCTCTTCGTGCTCAGAAACAAAAAGCCTCGTGTTATGTCATATCTGTGTGCTTCATTATGTCAAATCTACGCCTTCCTGCCGGCGGGGAGGATGGTACCTTTGGTCTGTGCTGGGAGAAATAGAAAGGGAAAACCCAACAGCAAATCAAAGGGGAGCAGAGGTGGGATCACAGGCACATCAGGGAAGGTGTTCTCCTTTGCATGCACAGTGAGGGCATCTGCACCCTCACAGCACAAAATTCCTCATCTAGCAGAGAGCGCGTCCCACATCCCAGTGCCACGCTGCTCCCAATGTGTGTGTTAAACACCCCTGGCAAACTGATTCCATACATTCGAACACATTCCTACCCCACGCTCACTCACCCCTGCACATAAGGTCTTTTGCAAATAACCGAAGGGGGACCATTATCAGAAAGCAAACCTTTTCTTCCTGGGCACTGAGGCAATATAATGGGCACTTGTGCAGTGAAAAGCCCTGTAATCCTAAAAGACACATCCACCCCGCATGGGGATGTCAGCACTGCACGGCGATCCCTGCAGCAGTGTGCTGACCTCATGGAGGGCACCCATCCCCTTACAATGCATAAGGTTTATAGCAATGAGCGTTCCTGTGCACCTCAGGGATGCAGCTCACCCCTGTGCAGAGGAGTGCATCCCCTATTCCACCCCCAAGAGGTTTTCTGAGTCTTTAAGTGCCTTCAGTGCTAAGAGACAACTGAAAGAAAGCAGCACCCAGGATGTGCCTGTCCTCAAGACCTTGCAAACATTATGGAAAAGAAAAATAACTGTAGAAATGGGCAGTTCTGTACAGACAGAACGAGGAAAGGTCTGCTATGGACTCATCTCACCTATCCCTGGGGTAGGACACATGGCACAATGTCTGACCCCTGCACATTGGAGCCCATCTGACCTGAGCTGGCTGCCAAATCCTTCCCTTCCCTGGGGCTGACGGTGTCCTCCTTCGCTCCGTTCCCAATTTGTGCCACAGTCTGGATGTGCTCCAGACAGCAGGATTCCACCCAGAGAACTGATTGCATTTCACACAAGTGACTTTTATTCCAACCTGATGAATAATCCCAACACGTACTCTCCCTGAGAATGAACCAGTCTAAAAGGCACAGCTTAGCCATACCCCAGACCACCAGCATCAACCCCCTGGGCCATTCTGTAGGAGAATGACCTTCCAGCATTAATGACCTTCCAGCATTAATGACCCTATATCTATTTTTCAACCTGTGAAGAAGAACAGCATCACCTGAATGTTCTCCCATGGATCTTCCATCAGTAATTCCAAGAGCAAATCCGACACTCAGCTGGACCACCAGATTGCTCCAACAATATTTTGGGAAGAGGCCACAGCTCACTGTGACCAGCAGGGAAACTCCAGGTGCTGAGAACAGCAGGATGTCCTGGCCATACATCACCAATCCCACACCACAGCTCAGAACCTGCCCTACTGCACCCTGCCAGGATGTGTCCTTCAATGAACCAACCCTGCCCTTCAACAATCCAACACCATCCTCCAATGAACCAACCCCATCTTTCCATGAACCAGTCTTTAATGAAGCCACCCCATCCCTTCAACAACCCAACCACATCCTTCAACAATCCAATTCCATCTCTCAACGATCTAACACCATCCTCCAATGTTCCAACACCTTCCCTCAATGAACCAACCCTACTCTTCAACACGCCAACACCATCCCTCAATGAACCAACCCATCCCACATCCTTCAACGAACCAATCCCACAAACATCAAGTGGAGAAACTCCCTAGACAGGAATTTTAATGCAGTACTGCCCAGCCACCAGCCTTTGTTGTGGGGCTGAAAGTGCATCTGTCCATGCATCATGTCACCTCCAGGCTGGCACTGCAGTCACCATGCATGTCCCCAGAGCCCTGCTGCTCCCTGCAGTGCCACCTCCTGCTCCTCCCAGCACTGAGGATGCTGCAAGTGTCAGTACAGCGATGTTTATCACCCAGGGGATCATCTGGTTTGATTAATACAAGGTAAATGAAGCTCAGCTCAGATAAGTCCCAGCGGATGGGTAAGGACAGGAAGGTTTTCATTAATGTGAAGGAAATGTAGGTGACAAACAGGATGACTGCACTTATCTATGTCATTACTGCAAATAACTGGTTAGAGGGCACGTGTGTCTCTACAGCCACCTGTAAAACACAGATCTGAGGCTATTTGCTCACTGTTGTCACCTCCCCTAGCTGGGCTAACCAAGGGAAGGGTCACAGAAAATACAAACCCACAGCCTTTCTGGCTTCAGACTCATAGGGATGCAGCTCATGGGAAGGAACAGGCACAACCAGCACCCTGACCTGGCACCCACACCTTGTCTGCTTGCTTCTCATCTAAGGTCAAGCACACTGAAGCAGCTCAGATAACCTCAAAGCAAACTTTAACTCTTGAGAGGAAAAGGGAGTGTCTGGGGAAACACTGAGCTGCCTTGCAGGGAGCAGCCCCCATCCTGGCTGGCAAGCTGTCCCATTACAAGGGCTGTAAAGCACAGACCTGGGGATTACCTAGACACAACCCGAACCAGGTGTGTTTACTACAAACATGAACGACTTGGCCAAGGAAACAAACCGTGTCCATCCCCAGCTTTACTGTGAGCACTTGGAGACTTCATAGGAAAGCGGGAGGAATGCAAACAAACAGCATTACTGACTGGGTGCTGAGTGGCACAGGGAATGCTGGGGCTTGGTGCTGGGCTTTCCCAGTCCCAATGGAGTTTTATTCTGAGCAATTAACAGCAGCGAGCCAAAGGGTGTGGGGGGGGTAGACATAAAAAGTCACATCACTCATTTTCCAGCAGCACAGAGCACATCATTTCATGTACTGCTGTAATTGATGCGAGTTAGCAAGTAGAAACCCACAGGAACCTCAAGCAAGTCTCAAACGTGGCTTTTTTTTTTTTCTTTACTTAAATAAGGGAGAAGTGGGGAGACCCCCATCCCACCCACAGAGGGAATGTGGACCGCTGCAGCCCCGATTGCTTTTTTGGGCTGTCTGCTCACAGTGATGCATGTGGTTCAGCATTAGGAGCCCTCCTGGGGCTGCACTGCCCAGTGAGAAAATATTTGCTCTGCAGAGCCTGCCACAGATAGCAGCAGGGCCACAGAAACCCAGCTGCAGATACAGCTGATGCCTGCACACCATTCACCTGTCCCCTTCCAAGTCAAACTGGGAATACTGAAGAGAACAGGGGGGAAAACAAACAGGTTTTGGGTGTGGTGCTGACTTGCTGGTTGCTGTCAAGGCGCTGCTAACCTCGCTGATCCCATCAGGTGCTTTAGCACAGGGCTTAGCACTAAGCTCTGCCCGGCATGGGGCACTGGGCTATAAACAGCTGCTGTCTGTCCGGCTGCACTGCTGGGCCTTCCCAGATGTTGGGGAGAAACAGCTGTTTGGGACTGAACTCAGCCAAGATGCAAGGCTTTGCTGTTCTGCTCTCCCTCTCCCAGGCTGGCCTCCATTTATCTGCGCTGATGGTGCTGTTAAATCCTGTTGACGTGCTGCAAATCCCTGTCCTGCTGGAGAAAAACGTGGCACCTTTTGGAGGTAGCCAGCCCCTGTCAGCACCCAAACCAACCCTTATGCAAAGGGGGTGGGCAGGGAGGGCAGGCAAGGCAGCGGGAAGACCAAAGATTGTGCACAACCCAACCCCACAACCATGAGCAGGGAGGGAGCTCCAACACACCATTCCCACCCATTACTCAGGCAGAAGGAGGACTGACCAGGATAGAAGTCCTGCTCTCTGGCTTGAGTGAAAGGACATTATCAAAGGAATGGCAGGAAATCAAGAAGCAGCTTGGAGGAACCAGGGAAGACTTGTGAGAGCCAGTGAACCCTGCACTAAAAGGGAAGAGCAAGATTACCATAATTAGGTCAGCTGGTGATAAGCTTTCTCAGAGGCACACATGCCTATGAGCAGTGCTGCACTGCCATAAAGTGGCATTGTCCTCATGGAGCTAATAAAGCCAGACACAAGATCTCACCCAGGAACACCTGCCCCAGCTCAGGCTTCCACAACAAGGCCACAAGGTCTCTCCTCCCACTTCATCAAAACCAAAAGGAACTTCTTCCCAGAAGAAAGCTGAGCTCTGGAAGGAGGGGACAGGTCAATATAGGGCTCAAAAGCACAACAAGGCTAAAGCTCCAGGAAGCAAGGAGTAAAGAGGATGACCCCACCATAGGGTGCCTACACGCTTTCCCCTGTGCAAAGGGAGCTCAAGGTTTCATGTTATCCATCTCTTCCTCCAGGCTGGGTCACAACAGCTCTGCCATCCCAGCAGCCTCAAGTCATGGCACAAGGAAAGGAAAAGGCCCCAACTCCAGCCCTGGAGCAGGAATTTGGCTGAGCTCACCTCCAGATGTGTCACACTGGCCCAAGCAAACAGGAAAGGGAGACCCAAGGGGAGGATGTGCACGCTGTTCTGCTTCCTCACCATCTGTACCATGGCAGAGCCGTCAGCTGTCTCCAATTTGGCTGTGCAACCCTGCAGCCCAACCTCCAGCCCCGTGTGATGCTGTAGGAAGTGAACATATTACTGCAGCAGCTCTCATCCCAGCACACAGCCTCCACCCTGTGTGCTGCCCACACCTACCTGCCCCTCAGATGCTTCATGCAACCATCACTTCCCCACAGTCACTGCAGTTCCCTACCCAAAAAGCAAGATAACCCCTTAAAAACACACATATTTCCTATATAGCCCCTGGATTGTGCAGAAAACCTCGTGCTCAAGGCTGATGTTCAGAGTGACCATATAAAGCTGGCCATTGTTGGGCAAAGGACAGCAAGGCTATGGCACTGCTGTCTAAGAGGTGACATCTTCCAGCAAGGATCCTTCCCACACCAATTATTATCTGTGCTAAAGACAAAGATAACCCCTGCCCAGTCCTATAAACAGCTCAAAAACGGCTTCTGGGTTTGAGCACTTGAGTTTTCATGGGGAGAGGAAGGGTTTGAAGGCTGGGTTGGTAGGTTCTCCTCATAGCAATGTGATGCTGCAGTCAGTGCTGCTGGCTTCCAGCACAGAACAATTAACCTGAAACGAATGGGCCTTTTTTCTTGTAGCAAGGCACGCTATCAGTTCTTTCCAAATGACCCCAAACAAGCCCATTCCTCCCTGCTGCTGTCAGAGCTCACAGGTCCCCAGGCTGGCAGCGTGTCCTCCTCAAGCAGCGTGATGTGAGGATACGCCTGGCACATCGTCCGCCCCCAAAACGTGCCTTTTCTCACCCAAACATGGGGTGAGGAAGCAGACGGGCTGCTGTTGCATGGAGCGCTCACACAGTGAGGTGTGCGGGGAGCAGAGCAGAGCTGAGCCGGCAGGGATGACTGTGCAGAGACAAGAGAGGAATGGCTGAGTCACTTCCTCCCCCAGAGCCCTAAATAGAGGCGAGAGTAAGGAAAATCGTTCTGCGAGATGACAAAAAAGGAACAGAATCCCCAGCACAAATAAATATATAAAAGCACAAGTAGTGATGGCAGAAAGGGTAGGGCAGAGCAGGTAGCCCCAGGTTGCAGCTGTAGCAACAGCCACCACCAAGAAGGCAGCACAGGGTACAGCTTCCCACTTAGCTCTCCTAAATCTGTTATCTACCAAGCACTTGGATGGCAGCTCCAAGCCCTGCACCCAGTGAAGATGACCACCAAAGGTTGTGCAGGTCTCTTCTAACTCAACCATCCTAAGGTCCTGTGATCCTTCAGGTCCCTTCCAACCCAACTATTCCATAGCTCTGTGCCGAAAAGCCACCATGCTACACCTCAACAACCTCCCACACCAGGATGCTCCCATTCCCCATTAGACCCTACAGACAGCAAGGCGGTACAGCCAGCTGCCGTCCTGTTCCACAAATCCTGTCAAGGACTTACAACTCCTGCTCTGTGCAGCTCCAATCACGGCACGTCCTCACCGCCTACTCAGACGGCAGGTGATGCAAAGAGGGTTAGACAAGGAAAATCCTACTGAATTCAGAGATTTGGGGCTGTGTCTTTGACTATCAGCTCTTTGGAATAGATTTTTGTCAGTATTAGTGGGTGCAGTGCCCCAAAGTGCTGCCATAACACAAGAGGCCATAATGAGGTGTCCCACAGGGCATGGAAAATCTCTGCTGCCAGTTGATGGGGTCGAGGGGGACCAGGTTTAGATCTCCAGCCATATCTGGAGGTCTGCTGTGATGACACAGGCTTCCACCCTTCCTAAAGTTCCATATGGGTGAATGATGTCCCACAAAGCAATATCCTGCAAATAGCCAACCCCCAAAGCGACATCCCCCTAAACCTATGCTCCTAACACTGTCATCCTCCAAAGCAACACCCTCCAAATGGACAGCCCCCAAACTGACATCCCGCAAAGTGACAGTGCTCCATCTGACAGCCCAGACCTCTTGGCTGGGCACAGGGTGAGCCTAGACCCTTTGAGTGGAGGTGGTTGGACAGAGGCAGCTCCATGCTCCAGCCCTGTCCCCATATCACAACACCACGTGCACATAGCAAAAGACTAAAGATGTCATTTAATGCAACACGCACGACTGCAAAGCCTCCAGCTGCCACCAAATCCATGAGCTGTAGCTAAGGACAAAGCACGGCATACCTGGCTTGCTCCTTCTTGCAGGACGTGGGAAGCCTGGGGCAGCCGTGTGTCTGCTGTGCACACCTGTCCCTCTGACAGCTCCAGAAGGAAGGGGAAGGTTTACTTGCACTCAGGCCAATTAAAAGAGTCGGTGACACCCTCCACTAATTGCTGCACACTACGAGATGCTCCAGCAATGGGCTCCTTGCAGAGGGGTGAGGCGGGATGTGGTCCTATATAGACCTGAGTGAGAAGTTGAGGTGGGTCACCACAGCTCCTCCTGCCGTGGGGAAACCAGTTTGCTGGGTTTTGTCCTTTTGCTGGCTCTGCCCCTTGGGGGAAAGAGGCTGTGGGATGGAGGAGAAGAGAGAATGGAAGCAATGCCTTTCCCAAAGCACAAGAACACTCATGGTCACCATGAGGTCCTCAGAGCCTTGCATAGCCACAGATGAACCCAAAAAAGAACTAAAACCTGATGGAGCTGTGTGTGTCCCTGTTTGCTGCAGGGACTTGGACCTGACAGTGTTTAAAGCTCCCTTCTAACCCAAACCATCCCACAGTTCTATTCTACAGTAACTGCTTCGATTCAGCAGGAAAGCTGGTGGTTGGATGCACAAATAGACCAAAAATACCCCACAGCATCTCCCCGTCTCAGCCTGAAATGAATTTATCTTCAGGTCAGCAGCAAGGCACTGTATGTTGTAAATGCCTATAAGTACATACACACCCAAGCAACATTACTTTGAACTGCACAAGAATATAAATAAAATGGCCAGCCTCCCAAATGAACAGCAAATTCCTGGTTAGCAGTGGCTCCAGCAGCATGTGCCAGCACAACACAGGGCTCAGCTCATTGCAGAAGCTCTCCTGCAGCCCTGGGTGCTGGGCTTCCTCCTGCAGCTCCACTGAGATGTGACATCTTGCTACACGTGGATGTGACGTGGCATCATTCTGCTTCTCGCTTCCCTTACAAAAGCAACTCCAGGTTTGAGAAAGGACAACAAACGGAGTTAAAACACCTTAATTGGGTGTTAAGGGATTTGCAGAGCCTTTGGGTGCAGGCGTTGCAAAAGGGCCTACGCTCCAAACAGCCAAAGGAATGAGATTTAAAGGCAAACACAGCCCGAGCTGCCCAGAACAGGGCAGACAGACTGTAGATCTGTAGCACACTGTGGTTTTCCCACTCTGTAGAGCTCTGTCAGGGTGCTCGGATGGCATCCAGCAGCAGAAACCCATCCTAGGGGTGGGACTATGTCCAGGGTACCAAGGTTGTGTATGGGCTGGGTTTGTATTGTGGATGCTGGAGGTTGTGCGAGCACCCAGCCATGCTGCAGCACATCTGGGTGTGGACAGAGCTCAGCGGTGCCAGCTCCACACCCATCAGTGCTGCCGGTCACCTCCAGCCGCATCGTGCGGGCGGTGCGGGCAGACAAAGGGCACCGAGCTCAGCCGGGGGCAGCGGGGCACGGCAGGAGCTCACGGCCTGGAGGCCGCACGTGCAACGGGAGCCCGGCCCGGCTCTGCAGCACTGCGGGACGCCGCTCCCACCGCGGGGCGACCAGCGGCCTTCACTGACCGCAAAGCGACCGAGCGACCCGTGCGGCAGCGGGACGGCCGGGATATCGCACACATCCCCTCCCCCTTCATCCGCGGGATGAACACGGCCACCTCGGGCACAGCCCCGCGGCTGTCAGCCATTGTCACGGCCGTAGGGCGGCACGGCGCTCCGAGCACGTCACGGGGAGGGGAATGCGGGGCAATGCGAGCCGGACGGGCGGCCACAAGGCTCCACAGCGCGGGGCACGAGCACAAAGCACCGACGGACGCCGCCTCACCCCGCCACCCTCGGCCAGGCCGCCCCCACCCGGCCGCGCCGTACCCGACCCCCACATATATATACACACACACACACCATACACACATAGACACACACACAGCCCCCTCCGCGGATCTCGGCCTCCCCCCGTTACCGGATGGCAGCGCTCCGGGCCGGGTCGGGCGCCGCCCGGCCGCCAGCAGCAGCTCCGCCGGAGGAGCCGGGCAGTGCCGGGCCCTGACGCACCGCCCCACGCCCCGCCCCGCGCGGGACCTGCCGGGAGCTGTAGGCCGCGGGGCTGCGTGCGAACCGAACCGAACCGCGGCCCGTACTGCGGCCGTGGAGAGATGATAGTGATGGGAACGGGGGCTGGGATTGACAGAGCATCGCTGCTTTAAGGTTCTGTCCTTGTGTCATGTCTTAGGACAGGCTGATGCCTTGAATGTCGTGTCGCATCCCTCGTGGTGCCATCATCCCATAGGGGAAAATGAGGGCAGAGAGGTGTGTGCCCCATCCCTGCACACAGCCACGGTCAGCTGTGAGCACTGCGAGCTGTGGGTGTCCCTGTGCACTGCCGTTAAGGGTCCCTTCAGACCCAGCCCATGCTGTGGTCTGTGCACTGCATGATGGCCTTTAAGGGTCCCTATAGACCCAGCCCATGCTGTGGTTCTATAAGAAGTGACTCTGGAGAAGCTGGAGGAGGAGACGGAACATCCCTCTGAAGGAGAAGATGTGTCTGCTGTGCTGGGTGCCGTGCGCCAGGTAATAACAACAGGATGACTCAGTGCTGGGGAAAATGAATTGGCTCTTGATTAAAGCGTGTGTAGGGAGGTGTTGGGTGTCAGGAGCTTTCTCAAGTGTTGTAAGGGAAGAGCTGAAGTGGGCTGGCTCACAGTGCAGCCCAGCATTACCAGCACTGTCCTTATACATGGGGTACCAGGTGCACGAAGGGACGTGCTCCCTCAGGAGCTTGAAGCCTGCATCACAGCTCGTAGCTGGAGGCAGCGCTCAGCATCCTCTTGATTCACAGCTCCCTGTGCAGGATGCTCACTGTACAAACTGGCACAGGGGGCTGCTTTCATCTTCACACTGTGCTGCCCAGCCAATGCCAAGTGCTCATTCTCCTACAGGAAGGGAAGCCCGGCAACACTGGGGTCCACAACCCATCAGAGAGAGCATTATAACACGGGGGTGCAGCCAGCTGCGAGCAAACAGACCGCCTTCAGCATGCAAATAATGGACCCAGTGTGGGAGCAGGAGACAGATGAGGTCTTTGTGACCCATGTCGCTGGGTGCCGCTCCGTGCCACCAATCGCCTGCAAAGCCTCACTGCTGCGTGGTGCACCCCAGGAAATACATCTCACTTCCTCTGCTTGCAGATGGGGATGTTTTTCCACAGTCCCTTGTTGTGGCTGTTAATTGCATCAGAGGATTGCAATGCTGCTGGAAAGGGAGGAGGTGCAAAGCCTGACAGAGGGGAGGGGACTGCAAATCCATGGGCAGAGGGAGCTCTGGGTGCAGCCGTGCAAGGTGTGAGATACATCCATGCAGAATGCAGCTGGTGCAGGATACGGCTTCATAGGGTGCAGCCGTGAAGGATGCTGGATTCAGCCATGCAGGGTGCAAGACACATCTGTGCAGGATGGAGCCATACAGGGTGCAGGATGCATCTGTGCAGGTTGCAGCCATGTAGGGTGCAGGATGCAGCTGTGCAGGATACAGCCATGCAGGATGCAGTCGTGCAGGATGCAGTCGTGCAGGATACAGCCATGCAGGATGCAGCCGTGCAGGATACAGTCGTGCAGGGTGCAGGATGCAACTGTGCAGGGTGCAACTGTGAAGAAACCAGCCACAAGGGATGCAGCTGTGCAGGTTACAGCCCTGCAGGGCACAGCAATGCAGCAAGGCTGCTGGAGGAGGACAGCCCTCAGGGTGGATGACACAGCAGTGCTCTCCTCCTGCTGTGCAAAGGGCAGACACTTGGCTTGGCAGTGCTGGGCCTTCCATTGCCCCGTGTCGCATTACACACAGGCAGCTGTATCGACACTGCAAACTACAGCCCTGAAAGACCGTCAGGAGTGAAGTAACAGTAAGAGGGGGAATGAAGCTGTGAGGCTTTGAAGGGAAGACATGCTGCTGTGGAGCAGTTTGGGATAGCCCTGATGCTGGGGATGCTGTGGGCTGGCTGAGCTGGGCAGTGCCCTGTGCAGCATCAAACCACTGCCCCACTACAGACCCCACAAGAATTAAACCACATCTCTTGCTCCTAATCCAGATGCCTCTTGAACACCACCAGGGATGGGGACTCCACCACCTCCCTGCGCAGCCATTCCAGTGCCTGACCACTCTCTGTCCTGTTTTTTTTTGCCTGGGAGAAGAGGCCAAACCTCTCCTTATCACAGCCTCCCTTCAGGAAGTTGTAGAGTGCAATGAGGTCTCCCCTGAGCCTCCTCCAACCTAACAATCCCAGCTCCCTCAGCCCTGCTTTCAATAGGGGAAAAGGAGATAACAGTATCAAGTCACAAGCCTGACGTGGGTGTCGTGTTTTATGAATCAGAGCAGTGCAGCAGCTTTGTATTTACTGTGCCTGGATATGATTGCTGTATCACTGAACCCACAGAAATCAATACGTGCACATATACACTATAGATAACCTCCGTGTATGCAGAAGATGGCATACATACACAAAATGTAAACACGTGGCTGCCAAATAACCTTATAAAAAGGATGTTTCCTGGTATAGGAAGAGTCAGAAGAATCTTATTCTAATTGGTGATTGGGATTGATAAGAAATTGTCAAAAAGCACTGAGGTTCACAGCAGGACATGGAAGATGGACTTCACTACGTTCAGTAGCAAAGATTTAACCACAGTGGTAATGAAGGGTGTGGGACCTGAGGCTGTGGTGGATTTCTCATCATCCCAGGCCTTTAATCAGAGTTGTTTCTTCTTTTTTTCTTAAGTGTTTAATGCTGGCTTCTGGACTAGTGGTCTAGAGCCATCCTACAGGGGCTATAGTGTATGGCCCCAAGGTTGGCCATGCAGGGCATGGGATGAGAAATGAGCAGGTCTGTTCCTGCTCTGCCCTAAGAAAATCACCCCCAAAGCCCTTCCCTGCCCAACATCCCCATGTGTTTAGGGGACAGCTCTGCCTTTCTCTGCCCCCAGCTCAGCCCTGAGCTGTGCTGCAGTTCAGGGAAGGTGAAACTCAGTGTTTTGTTAAAGGGTGGTCACACAGAGGCAGGTTTGTGAACTGAGCAGCTGGGATGTTCTCTGCTTTGTATGGGTTTGTGCAATAGTCAGCCATATGGAGAGCCAGCTCCATGAGATTCGGGTCCCACTGCTGTGATCCTGATGTGCGAGTAACCTCCCATCCTCCCATCAAATCTGCACCTTACACAGCAGCTGTACCAACCCCAGACAGATGTCTGGGCACACCAGAAACCAAGGAAACACTGACACATCAAATCTAATCCACATTACAGTGGGCACATCCAGCAGTCAAATGCATGGGATGCTGTGAGACGCTCATAGTGCTGCTGCCCCCGCAACGTCAGCAAGCTTTGGGATTTGGGATGCACAAAGTCAGCTCAATCCTTTGATGCCCCAATGCCCAGACCCCCGGTGGTGGTAATGACAGCACCACTGCATGGCTCCAAATGTTGCAGTGAAAGCCCAAAGTCCATGGCTTAGTGTTGACCCTACCTGCTGTTCCCTGCAGCTCGCTGCAGCACCCTGCCCGCTACCTGCCTGCACCACCCTGCTCCCTGCAGGCACCTCACTGCTCCCTGTCTGTACCCTTCCTGCCCCCTGCTGTTCTCTGCTGCTCCGTGCATGGACTTTTCCTGCTGCTTTCTGTTGCCTCCAGCTCCCTGCCTGCATTCTGCCTGCACCCTGCTGCTCCCTGCCTTCTTCCTGCTGCTCCTTCCTGCTATTTTCCTGCACCCTGCTAATCCCAGCCTTCATTCCACCTCTCCCTGCCGCATCCTGCTGCTCCTCGCCTACAACCTGCTGTTCCCTGCTGCACCTTGCACTTACCCAGCTGCACTTACACCCCCTGCACATCTGCTGCTCCTATGTGCTTAACCCCTTCTTTCACCATCACTCTCTGCCTTCTGCAGCATCCCTGCCTACACCCACCTGCCTGCATCCTCACCCCACACCCTGCCCTATGTTCTTGCACATTACACATTTTCCCTTGCACCGTGGAGCCTGCAGGCAGACAGGATGGGGTGGCATGTCCCCAGGATGTGACCAGGGACAAGATGTGACAAGGAGGTATCATTTCCCAAGGCATGGGATTGAAACTCGAGCATCTCTACGTCCCTTCCAACCCAGTGTGTTCTCTTTCTCCCATGCAGCCTGTGCTGGCGCTGGCAGCCACACAGGGGTGCCAGAGACCGCTGCCTGCAAGCTGCCACGAGCCCTATAAATAAAAGAAGGATAAACCTGTCCCCGGGGTGAAACCGGCTTGGAAGTGTGTGTGTATAAGTTCATCATATGTTGGCCAGAGATGCTCTTAGCTGCAGGTGTGGGGAGTTCTGTGCACTGGAGAAAACTGCTTGTCCTTCCCTCTACTTCATTAAACCTGAAAAAAGGGAAAAACAGAGAGTGTTTTTCTGGCAAAGCGTAGGCCCATACATCACAGGGCTGCTGCCAGCACCTTGACCTCCTGTGCTAGTGACAAGGCCAGATCTGCAGGCAATTAAATGAGGAGCTGAGAGCTGCTGAATCCATGACATTGGTCCAAAGCCCTGCTCTGGGGATACAGGGCATTGCCTCTCCTATTCCATTCAGAAATGCCCCCCCTTGACCGAGAAACAGCAACATTTCAGCCTTGCTATGAGGAGAGGGGGGGGGACATGTAGGGGAAAAACGTGGAAAATATGAGCCTGGCTTCAGCTCCCAGCACACCCAGAAAGGAAAGGAGCCCTGGAGGAGCCGGCCGGGGGCTGACTCATGGTGTGTGAATGCTCCGGGCTGGCAGAGCTGCCTGTGGCATTTCTGCTCCAGTCCAGCCCGTGAAATCCTGGAAGTTTTGCAAGATGCCGTTTGATGATTTCTAGACCAAAGCACAGAGAGCCCTCCCAGCCCTGCCCCGTGACACTGATCCTCAGCGTCTGCCTCGGGACCGAGTCAAAGGGATTTCTGGAGGCTCTCCCTCTCTCTTTTGCTCATCCATAGCCGGGCTCTGCTCCATTTATGGTCCATTTATTTTCCGTTTCCCATGGAGAGAATCATGGTGCCAGAGGGGCATTTCAAGCCATGCCCCGGGATGTGCCTCACCTCCAGTGCCTGGCCTTGCCTGAGCATTCCCAGACCTTTCTTGTGGTGGAGGAGAGCTGTTCTTAGGATGCATCATCAAGAAATGTGGGTAAATCCGGATTGCAGTGTCGGTTTCCAGCATTGCAGGCTTCCCCGGAGCATTTGGCTGCATCCTAATGGGAACACTGCCTGCTAGGGCCCAAAGCTCTGAGCCTTATTATGCCTCAGTCTACCTTCTGAGGCAGATAAATAACCTTTGCTTTCTGTTGTAGGAAAACAAGCATTGCTGCCACACAGCATACCCACAGAGAAAGTTCAGATCTCCAGGCTTCTTGTTCTGTCCTCCTTGCCCATTTATTTTTGCTCTGCAAAAGCATTGTGTGCAGCTGGGATAGAGCTGGCATGAAGGAGGTCGTGTCTAACAACCTCAGCACACCAGCACTCACCAGCGTGACCCTGGTTACGATTGAAAGCCATCCCAGACCTTTCTCCTTCCCTTATATATGTAGAAGCCTGCACTGAGCCTGGCAGAGCAGCCACAACCTGGGCAGCATTCCCAGGGCATTTTAAATATGGAAGAAAGAGCTCAGACAGCTAAGCAGAGGAGCTTAATGATGTCCTACCCTACTCAGATAAGCAGCAGAAACCCCATGTCCCCCCCCATACATGCTCTGAGCCCACAGCAGCTGACAGGTTGTACTAACCAGTGGCCACAGTGGCTGCAGAGCTTATACGTATGGTGCAGAACTTTGTGTGTCTCAACATTCAGTCCTTCCTGACCATCAGAGAGATGTGCAAGCTTAAAATTATTCTCATTAAGACAAATTATGTCTTCTTGGAGAGCCCCACCAACTCCTGCAAAATCCTATACCTGTAGACTCTGGTGATGATTTGGAGGGCTCTTCCATAGATGACTGGGGACAACTGGGACGACTGCCCAGTGCTGCCCACTGGCTGGTTTTATTTGCTATCCTAGAGAACTCTATAGAATCATTAAGGTTGGAAAAGACCACTAAGAGCATCAAGTCAAACCCCCACCCATACCCACCATGATCCATGTCACAGATGTACAACAGCATCCCTGGCTGAGATCTGGTTGCGCTGTGGCAATGCTACCCGCAGCTGCAGAGAAGCAGCATTGAGAATGTGATGCCGGTGCTAATGTGCTTTGCAATGAGTCATTAATAAAAAGAAAAGTGCTCCGAGGTGACAGAGTTCCTATTAATCTTAACAGCATTAGGCTGTTTTGTTAAGTTTAAGAGATAATTGCTATAGTGACACGCTCACATTTCTAAAGTGCAAAAACAATAGTTCCATTCTGCAAATGTTAAGACATTTCTCTTGAAAAAATGAAGGAGGGGGAAGGCAAGAATGAATATCAGCTGGAGGAAATGAAGGCACGTGCATCACTGAAGAACAGACTCTGGAGGATTTTATCTTGAAGTGAATTTAGAAATAGAAATAGGGAAAAAAATAATCCAGAAACCTCAGTATGAGGCAGTGCTGCTGCTGTAAGGCAGTGCCTGGCAGTGATTTGGTACCTGTGCTGCAGTGTTCTGACCTGGGCATGTCAGCTGGTGCAGGAGAACCCCAAAATCACAGGTGCCACTTGTTAATGGCAGCAGAGCTGTCATCTGGTGAGTACCCCCAAAAAACCATATAGAGCCTTTGTGTCAAGCCAACCTGCCATGCACCTGCCAGAGCACTCAGGGTTGCCCTAGCCAACCACCCACCTCTGCCCACGTTTTGTCCCACTCTGTCTCTTGTAGGGTATCTCCTGGCACCGGGTGACCCCAATACTTCTGTGGCCTGTAGAAGGGTTTGTGTGCCCAAGCGTTGGTCCCGTTTTTCTACCTCTACCAGTCGGCCTCATAAAAGATAGAATCTCTGTACACACATGCCACTGACTTCAAGGGGATGTTGCCTGAGATAAGCTGTCACTCCTCAGGCTTTGTGCTTATCGGTGGGAACGGGGTGTGTATCCCTCCCTCTTCTGCACCTGAATGCTCTCATTGTTCTTGTGCCTTTGTCTGTCAGAGGGAAAGAAGTTGGCCCACAATGAATTGGGTTAAACAAGTTTTTCAGCTGTGTGCAGGTTAGGATAGGCCACAAGAAAAGAACCACAGCCCTTTGATGTCGGGCTGTTCCTTTTCTTTTCATGGGCGGGTTTGTAATTCTGACAGTGAGTGATACTTGCTCAGATGAAGATCAATTCACCAAATAGAAGAACAAAGGCTGGCGAAGCACAGCACGATCTGAGGGCAGGCAGTTGTGGTGGTGATGGCAGTACTGTTGATGGAGGGCCAGGAGGCAGCTCTGCTAAGTCATGGTGGTCGTGAAGCAAGTCTCCCTCCAGGGGTTCTCACACCAAAAACACAAAAACTAGGCAAAAAATTAGGTTATCCCTCCGTTCCTAAGAAAGAAATTTGCCATCATCAGATGTTAATGAGTAGGAAGAAAATGAGTTATCTACTCCAACACTATTGGGCTATTGGCATGCCTTGTGCTCAGTCTCTTAGGTTTCGAGTCTGTAAGTGAGAGATGTGGTCTCATCTGATCCCTGGGCAATGCTACTTAGGAGGCCACTGATGGGAACTTTCCCCTCATCTCTCCTGCTGTAACTTTCTGCTTTCCTTTGGGTATAAAGAAGGCTCCTGGGCAGTCTGCAGAGTTACACTGAGTTTTGTTTAACTTAAATCTGAAGAGCAGGGACTAGATCTTCCCCTTCTGGATGAATGCCTAAGCAATGAGCTGTAAACTCACAAGGTCTCTCTCTCTCTCTCTCTCTCTCTCTCTCTCTCCCAGTTAATTATTTTATACAAAACACAGAAAGAAGCTGAACAAGCCCCACTCTGGAAGAACTTGCCCAGTGGCTGATCTCCTCCAAGCAGCAAAGGGGTCTGCGAGGTCTCCTCCAGCACTTCCAGATGAGTACCCTGACCCACGGGCACAATATATTGCAAGAAAAGGGCTAACTACATATTAATTATCAGGAGACTGTCCAGCCCTGACACCTCAGAAGGAAGACTCAGCCACTCCACTCTGCGTGCTCAGCTGAGCGCAGTCCAGACCTGCTCTCAGAATGAGCTTTGCTTACCATCTCTGCTGCAAGTGAAGATGCTCAGACTGACTGGCATCAGGCTGATCCCTGACACTCTTCCTGTGTACCTTGCTCAAAACTGAGGGTCACCTACAAATGTGGAGCAGCAGTGCCAAGCTCTACTCATCACACATCCTCACATATACAAATGAGGCTCTGCTGCCTTACCTTGAGACAGGCTGAAATCATCAAAAATTGAGGATTTCTTCCAGCCTGCCACCAGGCCTCCCCGTGGACATTTTGGAAATGCCAGACCTCTTCCTTGGGGCTTTTAGAGCCTTTCTAGGATGAATGGCAGTAACTGCAGAAAGGTTAGCATCAAACAGCTGCAGAGTGTGATCATCTGTAGGGGATGCATAGCCAGAGGTTCGGTGTCACAGCTCCTGTGCATCTGTCCTATGGCTAATGGAAAAGGCTGTATCCTGAAAAGGTCAAAAAGGCAATTAATGAGACAAAGCAGCAGCTCTTCCCAGTGCTGGAGCATGAGCTCAGCCAAAACATTTGACTGTAAGACTGTATCTCCTTCAGGCTTATTAACCATTAAGTGTTGTTAGGGATGGGATCATACCGATAATGAGCTCAACTATGGGTATAGTCAGGAGCCCTTCACAAATTTTTCCCATTGGGCTGGGCAGGAGTGTGAAAAGCAACAGCAGGGGACCCCCAGCCTGCCCCTGGCTGCTCAACTCCATTTTGCCTTGCTTTAAGCTGGGGATCTCGCTGTGATTCCACTTTGCTGTGAGCGAAGCCCATTCATGGCACTGGCAGCAGGATGCTCTGCAAAGAGTTTCTCTTCTGCCTCAAAGCCAACCTAAGAGAATTTGTGATTCCTCCAGCACTGCCTGCTCAGTACATCACCGCATGCTCCTCAGTTGTCCTGGCACTAAACCAGTGCAGTAACTCATCCAGGTTAAAAATAACCAGTGGGGGGTTTCGGGGTGGGGTAAAGGAACAGTTTTTTTATCTTGGATCTGTTTGCTGATCAGCAGTACAGCACAGCATGCAAGCCGTGGTTCCAGCATGAGGAGATGGAGCAGTGTGGGAAGTGGGAACAGCCCTGGAAGCCCTTAGGTGGGAAATGAGGCTGAGAAAATGGGATGTGATGCTGCATCAAGTCTGGCAACAAGAACAGTGTAAACTGAATGACTTTAAATGTTTGAAAACACTGTTTGTAATCTAATTTTGCATTAGGAGTTTTGTTCGTTTGTTTTTTACAACCAGAAACTTAAAATTCACTGGTTTCCAGCAAAATATTAAGTCCTATTGCACTTTTGTGAGCAGGTGGGTATATGATCAAAGCAGAGGTGGTGGCATACCTGTCCTTGGAGATCAGTAACAACACCAGGAAGTCACAGCCAACCTCATCCTGGGGGCAGGGTGAGCTGAACATCCATTCCAGTTCAACTTTGCTATGATTCTAGGACAGAAACATGTATTTAGATCACCATTTTTTTTTCATATACCCATTTTCCAGCGTTTTAACTTAGATGTTTTAAATGACAGAATAACGGATGTTGTGCATTTATTTACTCACTGCTTGTACTAAGCCACAGAATTTTGTGAAGTTTAGCTGAAATGCAATAGAAAAACAAACAAACAAGCAAACAAACAAAAAAGAGTTATTAATGTACTAATTAAAATGACTTGAGGAATTTCTGTATGCTAGGAAGCAGTGCCAGGGAAAAGAGCAACCTGACCCAGCCAACCAGCCCTGCACTGAGCATCTGGCTGGGCTTGGGGCTGACATGGAACTGAGAGCAATGCCCAGCAAGAAGTCTGTAGGGCTGCTCTGTTTTAAAGGCAGTGTAATGGCATGGACATGGCTTTCATGAGTCAGAGCTCTCAGAGATATACCCTGCATGTCCTCTCCAGTGGAGATGGGATCCACATGGGCCATGGGATCCAGCTGCTGTCCCCAGGCCCAGGGGAAGGGACATGTCCTGGGCACAGAGTGTGCAGGGTGTAGTGTTGAGGGTCTTTGTGCTCAGATCATTCCCTGATCCTTTGTGATGTATTTGAATGCTTGGCATCTTGTGGGGGATGAGGGAGGCACAGGCAAGCTTGGCATATGGAGCATGAAGAGAGCAGTCCTAGTGCCTGCCTTCCTCGCCTCCCCATTGGGATCACCTCATTCCATCATCTCTGGTGGTTTCACATGAGCAAATTCAGTCTGGGGGTCCCCACTTGTGTCCCCATATCTGTATCTCCCATTTGCACCTGCTAAGAGCAGCTCCTGCTGCATCCAGGGAAGGCAGCACCAAGCCCACCCCAGGAGCTGGCAGCCACCCTTCTTGCCTGGATGAGCTGAAGAGGGACTCTCGACAAAGCTGTTCTAAACCTTTTTTCTCCTGGAGGCAAACTCTTCATTCCCAAAGTAAACTGTAGCCAATTTACCCTGGCCCAGAGCCTGGGAACAAGAGACTGTTGCTACACTCAGACAGCCTCTTGAACTAGGGATGCTGCTCTGTGCCATTTTCCCCAGAGGCACTTTGTGTCAACGCCTCCACTCCTAACAGCCTTGCCTCCACTGGATGGCAAAAGCGTGTTCTTGGCATCTGATTTGCAGCATTATAAAGCAAGGCAACCTTCTTGCCAGGACAAGAGAGTCAGATGCTATCTGCCTCCAAGCCCCCTGGGCTCACTGTAGGGCACTGTCCAGACATTCAGCACAACCTTCAGTGCTGGAGGTAGGGAGCCCAGCTTGCACAGCTAATGGATGGCAAATGGGTCCAAGGGCCTCAGAGCCCTCACTGTCATCTCCACTGCAGCCACAGCAACTCCTGCATGGGATAGATGAGGGCAGGAGGTGACCTTAATGGCAATGCAAAGGCCACTTTTACCTGGAGGACTAGGGACGTCTCGTCTCATACCTCCCACTGGACCTTCTCCCTTCTTATTCTTTCTATACGGCTTGTAGCAACAAGAAACCCAGCCCCTCCTTATTGTTGACCCCTCTCCTGCTTAATCCTGAGCCCTCCTGCTCTCTCCAGGCCTCTCTACTATCTACTATCCCTCCTATAGTGGAGCAGCACCCAAACCTTTGCAGCCTGGTCTGCAGTATGACTGCTGGAGGCTGTTTTTGGAGAGTTAAACTGTGATTCTGACTGGGTTCTGCTAAGCCCATGCAAGCCGTGATTTGCAAAGCTTGTAACTAATTCAAAATTAAACAAACCTTCCTGGAAGTGGCAAATGGCACTTTTTGACAGCAAGGACAAATCTCATGCTCTTTCTCCAAAATGAGGAGCCTTCTCTCTCTCAACAGCAATTTCATGGAATTATTTATTTCCAAAAGCTGGACAAAACACTGTGCTTTCCCCTCATTCTTGGAAATGGTCAAAATAGTGTGGCTGAAACTTTCCAGAGAACTTCAGCCTTAGGCAGACATCTAGCATGGAAAAATGTGAGCTTAAGCAATTACAGCTTGGCAAGGCTATAAGCAGAATGACCAGATTCCTGAGCATTCCTTTTCCTCGATAATTCTGGGTGCACAGGGGACTCACTCCAGCGATATACATCCTTGTAAATGTGATGAAGCTTTAGGTCTTCTGCTCTAGGGAAAGCAGCAGAGAGCACAGCCACAGAAGGAGTCCATGTGCTCATTCTCCTCATACACATCACAGCAGCCTCTGGCTACATGCTGGTCTCCAGCTGCAGATGGGTTCTGGTGCAGGCCCTGTGTTGGGAGAATTATGAAGAAACCAGTTAAGCACCACGGTATGCTGGTGTCACACCCAGCAAATGGCCTCCCCACATGCCAGGCTGTTTCAACATCTATCAGTTTGTTTCTAAAACCAAAAGCAGTAGGTGAAAAGTTCCACGCAGATATTAAGAGGTCCCACAGCTGGATTGCAAGAGCCTGAATCTGAGCACACAGGAGGATCCTAAAAGGACACGGAGCACAGCTGTCCCAGGTCCATGGAAAAGGGCTCTTATCTCAAATGGCCACTGACAAGCAGTGGTTGAATTCAGACTGCACCTGGCATCTCTGCAGACAGTAGAGAATCAAGGGCTAGCCTAAGATGCTCAGATCCCCACGCCACGGCTCGCAGACTTGCACGGGCACTGAGTTGGGGCTCATTTTCAGAGCATCCAACTTGAGGAGATGAGAGCTACAATGCACTGTTTGCTGCATGAGAGACAGATAGGGCACCATGCAGGGAGGATCATAGACTATCCTGAGTTGGGGAAGGGACCCATAAGGATCACTAAGTCCAGCTCTGTGCTCCCCACATGTCGACCCTGTTCCCTCACAGCACCCAGCCACAACAGCTCAGCTGAGGAGTAGCTAACCTGTATTCCATTGCTCCTGAAAACACACAAGTGAGCCTCAGCAGCTAGAGACAGGAGATTTGCAGAACAAGCCACAAGAGGGGGATCGTAGTGAATGCAAGAGTTGCTGAAAATCACCTGGAAAAGTATCAAAGGCACAGACTTGGAGGCACTGCTCTGGCTGCTGGAAATCCCATTCACCAACAAGTGACACTAGCAACTTAAAGCTGTGGGTGCAGGAGCTCTGCACTTGGACTGCTGGGGACAGGAATCTGCTAAATTTATCCCTCTGCTGGAGATGAACCACACAGGCCTTTAATAGTAGGTAAACCTCACCCACAAGAGGTCTCTCATTTCAGGCCTACAGATGAGATATTTTCCGGCCCAGTCTCACCCCAGTCCTACCCCTTCCTTCCACAAGCCCCAAATGACTGCTTTCTCCTGATTTTTTGTTTATGGTGTAAGTGTGATATCCTCTGGAAGTGCCTATGAAGGAGCATGGGAGGAAGATGGCTCCTGCCTATTTGGCTCCTTGTAGGGTTAAAGCCAGGATGGCTTTTGTGCCTAAAGCAACATCCTTCACGCAAATGTCAGTGTAACATAAATTGTGCTGGGCTCTGAGGAGAAGCAAATGTCAAAAATTAAGTTATTCTTCTGCTCGAATCACAAATCCAAGTAGCATGCAAATAAAGAGAAGCCATCTGTTCGCTCCCAGGGCCATTTCAAGTCAAGCACCCAGCATCAGCTTCCAGCGACACCAGGTCAGCCTGCTGGCTGGCCTCCACACTGTGCTCAGTGAGTCCAGGACTGTACAAGTGTCTGTAACCCTTCATGCTCCTGCTGAGCAGCTTGGCCCTAAAGCTGCTGAGACACTCGGATGCGGGTGTCCCCGCTTCCAGGGAGCTTCACAAGCAGGATTTCAGGGCTTCTTCTCCAAGGCCTCACTTTGGTCCACAAACTGTCAGTATGGGAGGAGTAGAGGAGCCAGACTGCAGCCAGACCATCACAAAAGGAAAGCAGGAGTTATTAGCAAAGGAACTCTCCCTGCATCCTCAATGTGTAAATAAAGGACAAAAAGAAAGTAAAATAAAATGAAATCATATCCAGCCCTGTCACTTGCTGAACAGGCAGCTCCAGACTAAAATAAGTTACTGAGATATTGGAGAAAAGCAAACAATGTGACAAAGATAAGAGAAGGACTTTTGGGTTTCTTGTCAGAATCTCACAAGCAGGAGCTTATAATTTAGGTAGACACCTCATAAGTGCTGATGGTCATCTGTGATGGATGTGGTAGTGCAAATACACAGAGAAGATGCTTCTTCTTCAGCTTGGAATGGCGAGATGACCTGTAAACATGATGGAAGCAAGGATGCATTGGTTAGCCACAGCATGAACTTCCTGAGGTGTGGGCTTAGTGCCCATGCTATTAGCCTGGGGCTTCAGCATCCCAATGGGATACCTGCAGGTGGAGAGAGAGCTGTGCCACCTTCTGTCTCATCCAGCCTGGACCCAATCCAGCCTGTGAGTGTCTAGACCCCAGCATGATTTGTTGCCTCCGAGGTCTGCACTCAGGGATTTCCCTACCAGGGCCTTGGGGGCTTAAGGAGCTGCAGACCAGACTCAGACATGTTGAAGCAACCATGACACACTTGCCAAGAGGGAGCTACAGGAGAAGCCTTTACAATGTGACTCACTTGCTGAGCTCTGTCTCACGGCACATTAAACCCTCAGAATCAAAGACCGAAATGCAGGGCATGTCTGGCCCTACAAACACACCACCAGCCGCTTTACTTTTCAAGCACTGCTTTGCTATCGATTACGTGTATGAAGATGAGGTATCTCCCTGCTTCTACCGCCATTTCCCACACTCTGGAATCACTTCTTTAGCAAATGTCAGAGTGGAAACCATCTCACAGAGACAAGTTTCTGGGATGTATGTCCATGGGGGTCTGAAGGCAGCGGGTCAGTGGGGGCAATGAGACACACAGTGGGGCAGTGGGGGCAATGAGACACACAGTGGGCTATAGCAATGGGGGCAATGAGACACACAGTGGGGCAGTGGGGGTAATGAGACACACAGTGGGGCAATGGGGGCAATGAGATACACAGTGGGCTATGGCAATGAGGGCAATTGGACACACAGTGGGCTATGGCAATGAGGGCAATGAGACACACAGTGGGCTATGGCAATGGGGGCAATGGGACACACAGTGGGCTATGGCAATGAGGGCAATGGGACACACAGTGGGCTATGGCAATGGGGGCAATAAGACACACAGTGGGCCATGGCAATGAGGGCAATGGGACAAACAATGGGCTATGGCAATGGGGGCAATGGGACACACAGTGGGCTATGGCAATGAGGGCAATGGGACACACAATGGGCTATGGCAATGAGGGCAATGGGACACACAGTGGGCCATGGCAATGAGGGCAATGGGACACACAGTGGGCTATGGCAATGGGGGCAATGGGACACACAGTGGGCCCATGAGGGCAATGAGACACAACCTTTAGGTGTAAAGGCCGGGCTGGATGAGGCCCTGGGCGGCCTGAGCTGCTGTGGGGCAACCAGCCGATGGTGGGGGTCTGTGTGAGCTTTAAGGTGCCTTCCAACCCAACCACCCCACAGTTCCGTGGTTCTACGACCTCTTTATTTCCCCATTGTGGTTATGGGAACCAGCAGGACTCACGTTGGACACGACGATCCATCCACCCCATCCCGCATCTCCTCACAGCGCTCTCCTCACAACGCCTCCTCTCCCGCCCCTCCGCCCCGCCTCTCCCCGATTGGCCACCTCTTCCCTTCTCCCCGCCCCCTCCATCCCATCCCGCTTTCCCATTGGCCACTTCCCCCGCCCGTCCCCCCTCCCTCTCTCCGGTCGCGTGGAGCTGTCACCCCGCCGAGGTGTGAGGGGAGGGGGGCGTTGGATGGGGGCGGCTCCCCCGGGCGGCGTTGCCCCCCCCGGCCCCATAGACACACACAGCGCCGAGCGGGGCGGCACCGCACCGGGCAGCGCCGGGCGGAGGGAGGGAGGGAGCGGGCACACATCCGGGACTGCGCTGTGCTCCGCTACCACACGGCGCCCGCGGAACCACGGGGGGATCCGGAACGCAGCGGGGGCCGAACCGACCCGACCCGACCCGAACCGACCCGAACCGACCCGACCCGACCCGTTGTCGGAGAGGCGGAACTCGTCCCGAAGTTCGGAGGTAACGGGGGAGCGGGGCGGGCTGCGGTCGGTGCGGGTCCCGCTCAGCTGTCCCGGTCCCCCGTGCCGCCTCCCCCCCGTTATTGATCCCTATTGATCCCTATTCATCCCTATTGATCCTTATTGATCCCTATTCATCCCATCCTCATCGCTTGCTTCTTTTCCCCGTGTTCTCCCCATCCCAACTCTGTTCCCCCACACCCGCCCCGTCTCTTTTCCGCACTTCTATCCCCTATTCACCCCGTTCCTTCATCCCTTTTTCTTATCCCATATCCATCCCATTTCTTTACCCCTGCTTATAGAATCTTAGCATTTCCTATATTGAAATGGACCTATGTATTTATCCCATACCCACTCGCTCAGCTCAGTGCTTTATCCCAAACCCATCCCATTTCTGTTTTCCCTTATTACCACTTATCCATCCCATATTCATCCTATTCCTTCTCCCTATTCCTTCATCCCATTCCTTCTTCCCATCCCTTCATCCCATTTCTTTACCCCTGCTTATCCCCTACAGAATCTTAACATTTCCTATGCTGGAATGGACCCATGGGGATTACCCCATTCCTTCGTCTTGTTTCTTTACCCTATATCCATCCTATTTCTTTTTCCCGTATTTATCCCCTATTCATCCCGTTTCTTCATCATCCCATCCCTTTATCTGGGCATGCCCCTCCCCTAGAATCTGTGCCTGCTGTGTCCCCCCACGTTCCCCCCAATATCCCCCCCCAGGACACGGTGCTGCCCCTGCATGTGCTGCTGCCTGTTTCTGTGCCTCCCCCTGTGTCACCATGTCCCCCCATGTCACCCTATGTTACCCCATCACTCCATGTCACCATGTCCCCCCATGTCACCCTATGTTACCCCATCCCCCTGTCCCAACATGTCCCTGCTGTCCCCAGCTGTCAGGGGAAGGGGGTGTCAGCGTGGGACAAGGCAGCACCTGGGGCCCCCCAAAGGAGCATGGGGTTTATTTAGGGTCATGCAGCTCCATCTCCTCCCCCTGCTGTCTGCACTGTGCTATCGATTGCATGGCCAAACCTCCCCCCTTCCAGTCATAAAGCTCCTAAATGGATGGCCCCATAGAGCCTGTTATGAGCCATATCACTTTCCTGCCTTTCTGTCCTCCTTTCTCCAATGTTTTTCAAAGCAGCACTGAAGGTCTGAGTGCGAGCTTGTGCTGTCTGACAGCCCCATGCCATGCTGCACCCCATTATTTGTAGGGACATGGTCTCTTGCTGGGACAGGAGCTGGGCAGGGGACCTTTGGAGACTCTATGGGGAAAGCAGAGCAAATAGTTCAAAGCTCTTGGGGCATCCCTAGTGATGCATGGATGATGTTGGGATGGTGCATCTGTACTCTTCCCATCCTGTGGCATTGCTTGGTGCTGCCAGAGGATGGATGAGCCTCAAGCAATGGGATTTGTGCCATTTTGGGGGTGTTCTTTCCTTATGTCACTGTCTGTGCCTTACAGGTGTAGCAGGGGCAGCCCCACTCATCCTTTCATCTCATCAGTTTAATTAGATCCTGTTGTCAGGAGCAGAGGGATAACAGCAGTGGGTCAGAAGCTGTAAGTGTGTGGGGGGTCATTTGTGCCCCAGTGTTCCATACACCTCCATGTGCACACAGTGCTGCTCACAGTGCTGTACTGGGGCTCTGTTTGGACTCTGTGTCAGCAGGATGTTCTTTGATAACAGAACTGAGTGATGGTTCAGGATCAGAATGCAGAATCATTGCCTCCGCCTGGGGCTGCAGGGTGGTTTGGTCCGACAAATAGGATGGGCACCATGGGAACCCACCCAGGATGACTTTATGGAAATCCAGCCTCTGTGAGCGTGACATGGAGATTTTATGTGTGGCAACCAGTGGACAAGAGGAGCGGTTGAATGGCTGACATGAAAGTCTTATGGCTTATCTGAAGGTTGTCACCTCTGCCAGCCAAGCATCCCACTGGGCATACCGAGTCCTTTTGGGATGTGGGGTGAGCAGTGCTCCAGAAGGCCCTGAGTAACCTTGTGGGGACTGATTTGCTGTTGGTGTCTCCCAGACTGCTGCTTCTTGCAGATTTGGGGTCCAGTGTAGGTAGGATTTACCTTTTGGCAAGGTTGGCATTTGCCCTGTAGGATTTCTTGGTCGTTATGGAACAGGAGCCTCTGGTTCCCAATGGAAGGAGCAGTGCCAATGTTACATGAGCTGGGTTTCCCAAGGTAAGCCTGTGCCCTGTTTTACAGTTGAAGCCCCAAATGATGCTTTTATTGACATACTTATTTACTGACTTGAGCCTTCTCCTCCTTCTCCTTGCTTGGGTTTCTTTATGTGGATGTCAGAATTGTGAGACCATTGGATGTGGAAGGAACCTGTGCAATGTACGGGTCCATTCACAGCTCCGTTTCATTTCACCACTTTTAGAGGCACTCAGAAACACCTAGAATGGCTGCAGTGATGCTGGGTGGTGGCTTCACAGTGTGCTTTGAAATCCCAAAGGAGAATCCCATCACCACTTTGCATTTAAGGCTGCAGGGAGCGCTTGGATTGCGTGCAATTAATGGTGTGATGCAGGAACTGATGCACACTAATCTGCATTCATTTCCATTCACTCACAGTGTGCCCGGCAGTGGTTTTGCTTGCTTGTGCAGCCTGTTGCTGTCAGAGCAGCCCTTCTGCATGGCTGGGGTTGTCCTAAGCCTGTGGTCTCCACTGGGGCTCGAGCTGTAAAGCAATGCATCTGCACAGCCCTGCTGCACAGTGCACAACCCAAACGCGTGGGGAGGCTTTGAAGAGTAGTAAATATCAGCCCATAAAATAAAGTGAAATAAATCAGCTGAGGAAATGAAAGCAACCTTCCAGTCCTGAGCGAGTTTCCTCTGGTGCCTTTTTTTTTTTGGCAAGAGCTTTTGTGACACTGGAAATCTGCAGGAACTTTCCATAGTCACTGCCTGGGATGCAGGGAGGGACCAGGGTGTGGGGAGCAGTGATTTGGGGGTGTAGCACTCTCCTTATCCACACTGTCTTTCCCCACACAGGGGGGAAAGCAGTCTCCCACCCCTCCCCACATTTTGGCCTCGGTCCTTATTGTCTCTCAGTATGTCCTGGTTGCTTGGCAACCCTGATGCTGTGAAGGGGACTTCATCATCCCCGTGTCGCCCTCCTCCCCGTGGCTGTCTGTAGAGAGAGGGAAATGTCCCTCTCAGGCTCCTGTCCCCTCTCCAGATGTCTCTGTGATGCAGTAACCCCCAAATCAGCATCCCCCTATCTGCACCTTCCACGTCCCCATGTCCCCCAGCACAGAGCTGCACCCTCCAGCTCCCCATTCCCCAAACTCTGTTAATTCTCCATGGTCTTACAGAGCTGGCTTCAGACCTGGGGGTCAGAATTGGTGCTTGAAGAAATGTGCTCCCTCTGACCCAAAAGGGAATAGCTCACTCTTGCCATACCCCCGTGTTATCACAAGTCACAAAAGTGTTTCTATTCCATCTTTTAATGGGATGTCCCAGTCTTTGTATGGACAGCTAGCTGGGTTGCTGGAGTCCTTGTGTGGGTCAGCATGAGGTCTCTGTGCTTCATTCAGGTTCTTTAGTTGAGGTGAGGTCATCCTGGAAGTTCTTTATGGGTAAAATCTGTTGAATTAACAGATCAGGGAAGATGGAGCTGTTTGCATGGCTTCTTGTTTCCCAGCAAGTGCTGCTTTTCATCCCATCTCCCAGTTGGGCATCTCCAGGCTCTGTTTTGCCTTTGTCTCCTGGCTGCACCTTGACCAGCATTAGGGCTGTCCTTGTGGGTCAGAAGAATGTTCCCTTGTGACTTATCTACATCTGTCTGCTCCCTGTCCTCTGTGTATTTGTAAGAGCTTTGCATACATGCACACAGACCTTCAACTGGGAATCTGTGCCACAAAGCCTCGGGGTGGAGGAGGCAGGAAGGGATCAGCAATAGAGCTGTGCCATGGGAATGGGGCTTGGATCCCCAGTGGTGCCCCATGTGGAGGTGGGTCTCAGGGATGGAGATGGAGAGCGTGGCCTTCAGATGAGCTTTGCTTTTGTAGCTCAAAGGGCAGCTGACCATACATGCTGTGCATCAGTGAGGCTTTAAACCAGCGAGCAGTTTCACTTCTCTTTTGGTTCATAGAATAGTGGGATTGCTGATGTTGGAAAAGACCTCCAAGATCCCCAGGGTCCAAACCCAACCCATCCCCACTCAGAACTGAGTCTGGAAAAGACCACTAAGGTCATCTAGTCCAACCCATCCCCACCATTCCCACTCATAGAGTCATGGAATCATGCTGTGTGCAGCCTAGAATTGCACTGGTTGCACTCCTTATGCCAACCAGGAGCTCATGTCAGGCTCCTTTGCTGGAATCTCATGGCCTGGCCACTGGATCGCCTCTGGAATGGTGGGGAGCACTCTTGTTAAACAGTCATTAGAGCACAGTAGGTGCTCTATGGAAGCATTATGGTTATGTGGTCAGTGATGGCCTTGTGCAGTGGAGAGTGTATGCTGATAGCTTAGCTGCTGCTGACCTCCCAGAACAATGGGGCTTGGACCATCTGTGCTCTGTGTTCTTCCCACCTGCCCCATCGATGCTCTGTACCCAGCAGCAAGGACTCAGCTTGGTGTCTCAGCCCTTAGCAGCTGCATCCATCTCTCTGGTGGGAGCTGGTGCTCTGCCACTTTCAGACCCTGCACACTGTTTGCGCACTGTGGGCTTTGCATCTTTCCAGTTTGTTCGATGGTCTTAGTGGGGACAGCCTTGCTTCTCATGGCTTTTTCTGCTGGCTGGGAGGAGAGCTCCGAAACTCATCAGCCACGCAGATGGAGAGGCAGAGGAGTCATTTGGTTAAGTCATGGGATTCTCTTTTGTTGTTTTGAGACAGCCACGGGGCAGTGGAACCCCTAGGGCTTTACGGCTCTAAGTGCAACAATTAAAAGTAGGGGCTATTTAGCAAACTCTGCATAGCTGTTTTTCTTCTTTCATAGTTCATCTATACCTTTTAATTAATTCTCTTTAATTGCTTTTAATTTCCTTGCCTCCCCCTTTCTCCCTCAGCATAAGCAGTGCTGTCATCCTCTCTGATTGCCTTTCATGTTGGATGCTCCGCGTTTGATTTCACTTCACCCACGTCATGTCTCTCAGCTATTCAATTCCTGGAAAGCTCCAGCTCCAGAGATAGGATCTAAGTGGATTCACAGAACCTAAAGGGATCTTATGCTTCATGGCTTTGTTGATACAGGAGATAAGCAAAACTTAATGACAGATCCACCCTCCTTGGACAAGGGCTGCTTTCCATCACCTATATCTTTGTGCTGGGGGCTGCTCCTTTGGGATGAGCTCCTGGGCAACCCAGTCCAGCCCTGCAGGAAGGCAGCCCTGCCAGCTGCTAGCATTCCCTGCCAGTCAATGGGCTTAGGATGGGTTGCAGGACGAGATGTGCAGGGATGTGGCTGGATGAGAGAGGCAGGGTGCTTCTTTCTACCAGCCCGTTGTTAACATGTTGACATTTGTCTCTGATAGCTCTCGGTTTTAATGTGCACGAAGGAGCACGATGCCTTCTGGTGGAGGTACTTTCCATCCCAGTCGAAAACAAAACCAGATGAAAATGCTGACAGACATCTTGGGTCCAGCCCTCAGCAGTGGATGTCAGCGTCACTCTGTGGAGCCTGGCCAACATGCTCCATCTGATGATGCCTCAGGGCTGGGAATTGGGTATATAGGTATTCTATAGCATTGCTCTTCTTGAGTGGAGTCACTGTGTTGTCTGGTCTACCCTCAGTTCCTCCTGTTTCTCTCTTTAGAATGGTGTTTGAGTGGAAACTGAGGCAGTGGGGTGAGGGGTGTGAGGAGCATGTCTTGGGGCTTCGGGGTGCCAAGAAGAGCAGCAATGCAAGCAAGAATCTCCTACTGAAAGGACAGACTCATGCTCAGAATGGGTTATTGCTGCCCCATTAACAGCCTAAATGACAACAGCAGTAGTAACACAGCCTTACCATGTCCCTGCCCCAGGGCAAGAGCCAGTTTTGGTGGGTGAGGCATGGGAGGTGGTGGGACAGGAGGTGATACAACATGGGGAGGTAGGAAATGGGGAGGTGGGACAAGAGATGGTGGGGCAGGAGGTGGTGGGATAGGAAATGATGGGTCACGGAGGTGGGACAGGAGGTGATGGGAAGCAGGGAGGTAGGACAAGAGGTGATGGGACCTGGTGGGACAGGAGGTGATGGGAGATGCTGGGTGCTGCTCTAGAAGGCACAAGCTCTGCACAGCACGCAGCATCTCAAGGTGTTTATGAGCTGTTTCATTTGGCTGCTGAGCATTCCCTTTTGTAGGGCATCCCACTGTGGGCAGGATTAGTGGCAGCAGGGCTACCCTGGGGATCTCCTGCCCCCAGTTTTGTATCCCAGTGCCAGAGCAGCTCTGGAGCAGATAGTCACCGTGATGCACAATTCCTGCTCCCATCTCAATAACCGCCAGGACCGTGGGTTGCCAAGGTCTCCCCGTTGCTATAGCAAGAGGAGATGGGGCTGAGCTCTGCCTGAGCTCTGCCGCCCTGCATTTCCCCGACCGACAGCTCCTAATTGCACCTGGAACGAGCCGCATAGATCACCGAATTAATATTTCATGTCCTTAAAAAATAAAATAAAATAAAATTAATTATCCAGGCATTTTCCCCTTGAATCAACCGGAGGCTTTCAGTGGCTGGAATGAGTTTGCAGCACGAGTGGCGAAGTTACAATATTTATCTCCATAAACGCGTCACCCGAGCCACACTCTTCCTCGTGGGTAATTAACGAGAGGCCAATCAGCGCCGTGCCGGGCAGACACCGGTTTGCCTCTGGGCGTGCCGAGGAGGTGATTTATGAGAGGGATGGGAGAGCTGTGGGTCTGGACAGAGCTCTGAGCGAAACCGCGGCGGAAAAAGAGGGGGAAAAAAAAGGAAAAAAAATAAAATAAAAGGAAAAAATTAATAATAATGGTATATATATATATAAATAAAAAACACCCAAGAAAAAAATAGCCAAAGCGTTTGCAAGGCTGTTGGCAGAACTGCTGCCTGCCCCAGGAGCACCCACGGCAGGAGGCAGTGCTGGTAATCCCATCGCGGGGACTTGGATGGGGTTGATGAGAATTCAGGTGAGATGCAAATAACGTGTCCGGGAAGGGGGAGGTGGGGGGAGGGGGGTGACATGCTGTCCCTCCCCTTTTTGTGTTTAAAGTGTTGTTTTTGAAGTTTAACCCTGTACTGAACGCAGCCCGGAGAGGAGCCTGTGTGATGTGTAGGGCGGAGGGAAGCTTTGGGCAGGGCTCCGGTTTGAGGTCGGGGTCGCGTTTTGCATGTCGGATGCTGGCCAATGCACAGATGCATTTTGTTGTTTTTTCTTCTCCCTTCTCCCCATCAGATAACCTCTGTTTTTAGGGAAAACCTTGAAAACGAGTCTGCTGAGCAGCACTGTGAGTTCTCTGTGCAGGGAGGGCTGTTGTCTCCTATAGGATAACAGCCCCTGCGGAGGTTATCTCTCCATCCTGGTGCTCCCTTTGCCCCCAGCGCTGCTCGCAGTTGGGATGGTGCTCTCCTTGAGCAGAGCTCACACCTTCTGAGCTCTGCTGTGCCTTCATCTGATCATCGCTCAGCGGTGATGGCTGAACGGAGCAGTCCGAAAGGTTACGTCCTGCTGTAAATGTCACGTCCTCCACTGTTCATTCGGGGCTGATCTTGATGTGGTTGTGCTCCCCGTGCCCCTGGGAGGCAGGAGGAGGCAGCTTTTGGTCTGCAGTGCTGGTTCTGATTCCGTCCTGCTTCTCTTTGGTGTGAAATGCAGCTGGGGGACTCTTCTGTAGGTGCTAACTGTTGTGTTGTGTCCTATTCTATTCTGTTCTACATCCGTTCCTCTCTGTTCGATGTGATTATGTTCCATTCCACTTCTATATTGTTCTGTTCTACTTCTACGCTACTTCTGTTCTGTTCCTCTTCTGTTCTTCATCTATTCTAGCCCTTTTCCTTCCCCTTCCCCTCTCCCATTCCCTTCATTTTTTTTAGGACCAAGGGTGCAGGTAGAGGGAGATGAGGATGGACTGGGCAAGACCAAACAAAGGAAAAGAGAGGGAGGAGAAGATAAAAGCCCCCCTGAACATAGCAGGGTGTATGCAATTGTATGTGAACAAGAAGAACAGCCCTGGTCCATGTAGAAGGGAAAGCATCTGTCCATCCACCAGCACATAAGCAGCCCTTGGGTACAAGCAGGCATGAAACCTCATGCACAGCATCACAGCTTAGTTGCGGTGGGCAGGGACCTCTGGATCCTTCAGATCCATCCAGAGCTGGGGTTCAGGTGGTTTTTGGGGAGCTCCAAAGAGGAGATCTCATCTTGAGAGCAAGATGTACATCAGCCTGGCTGCATATTTTCTAGTCCTCCACTGCTGCAGGCAGGGCTGGCATTGGAAGGCTGCTTTCCATGACTCAGAGGATAATGAGCACTGTCTGTGCTCACCCAATGCACTGCTAAGAAAGAGCAGAGAGCAGCAAAAGGGGTTTGCTTCCTGGGAAGAAGACTTGTATTAATTTCAGTCCGGTTCATCTCTGATAGTGGGCTTTCAGACCTCAGAGATTCCCGCTGCGTGACCACTTTCTCATTTATTTATTTTTTATTTTTAAGACACGGGAGAGAAACATCAGAAGGTCTGCGGGGAAATGCAGCTGCCCTCTCACACCTCTTCAGTTGCAGCCTTGTAGAACTGGCACAGAATGCATGCAAAGTGCAAAGCAGCAGATGGCTGACGTTCTTGAATGTAAGGGACACTGAAATCTGTTGTTACAACCTATGCAAACTCCATATAAAGGGGTGATGGGTTTGCATGGGTGGGATGGAAGGAAATCAATGGTGATGGGTTTTGGAAATGGAAAAGGGATGGGGAGGGGAGCATGGGGCTCACCCCCATCTGCCAGGAGGCTTGAGCTGAGTCTTGTGCCCATGTTAATTTTTGTTAATGAGAAGGAGTGAGCTGCTCGGTGTGTTGGTTGGTGTTTGGATGCAGAGCAGGTTTGTGTTGTGGCAGAGCTGGAACCTAAAAGGTCTCCCATGTGGTGCAGTGTGTGAAGGACATCACTCTGCTCACTGGATTCTCCTTCCCAGCTGGCAGAGCTGGCAATGCTTTTCTCCCATGCTTTAGAAGAGTGGAACTTCACAGTTTGGAGCTGCCCAGCAAAAAATATAGGGGAATTTGCAACCTGCCCCATGCGGATGGTTGTTTTTACTCCTTATTTTGCATGGTGTGAGCCCTCCCCCCTGGCAGCACCCCTCACTCATGAAGGTGCAGCTGGGCTCAGCACTGCTGGGAGTTTCCCCTATGCAGTAGCAGGCGGTGCTTTTCATCACTTCTTCCAAATGCAACTCCCAGCACAGCCTGAGTCACATTCAGAAGTGCAAAACAGGGATCCTCCTGTTTTCCTCCAACAAACAGTGCTGACAGAATGGGTGATGCAGTGATCCGCACCCAGCTCTGCACACACTTGCAGGAGAAACCAGGTGCACAGAGCAGGGCAAAGCAGAGCAGTGTCAGCAGCTCGCTGAGCCAAGGGCCAGCTGGCAGCAATGGGAGTGAGCATGGCTTTTACAAACAGCTTGTGCTTTGGTCGATCTTGGATGATCTCTGATGCTGCCACCTCCAAAGAGAGCCCCAAAGTGGTCCTGAACCCACCCCAGACTCAGATCTGCAGACAGCTGTCCAGTTCAGCTGGTGGGAGCTGAGCTTGGGCAGGGTGCCTCTGTCATTGCTGGGAGAATCCCCTCTTCCTACAGCCCTGTGAGTCCCTGCTGCTCACCCACTCCAGAGACAGCACTGTTCTTGTATTTTATTTTGTGTTGATATTAAAGATGTCCTTTAAAGCAGTGTCAGCTCACAGGCCATCACTTTTATGATTAACAGAATGCCACTTGCCTGGGGTGTATTTGAGAGCATCAAGGAAGAGGCTATTTTAAAGTAATAAGTGAGGGCTTAATTAATTTTCATTATTTGCATAACAGCATCCTCTAATTAATAGGTTATGGGCAGCCTCAAAGGTAGCACTGGAGTGGGGTCTCCAGTGAGGCTGTGGGAGAAGGGTTTTATTGCTGGGAATGGCAGCTTTGCTCCATCTCTTGGTAGATTTAGCAAGCAGAGGGTGTCTGAAGCAGTTCTGTGGGGTAGAATGCACCTTTCCTGAGTCAAGGATCTTCCTTTGGTTCCATCTCTGTTTCTCCCTCCTATTCTATGCTGTGGTGCAGCATGTGTGATAACAACGGCATTGGGTTGCATCAGGTAGCGTGGGATACAAGCTCAAAGCAGGGGAGAATGGGTACTATGTTTTGAGATGGGAAGAAGATAGAAGACCTCGCTGTGCCTTCTGAGCTTCCCACAGAAATAATCTGCTGCCTGCAGAGCTTCTGCAACGTGGCCTCGGGTCTGTGTGGGATTTCACACCCACTCATCCCAGCAGGGACCTCGGGGTTTTGCTTTTCTTTTGGTTAACATCCACTCCCTCTTTGCAAAGGAAAACTTCTGATATCTGTCTGTGTTTTCATTCATTTTTCCACCAAACCCTTGTGAGATACACCGTGCTCTGAGCTGCTGTAGGTATTTCTGGGAAGTGAAGGCAGTTATGGCTGTGCACTCAGTGTTGCTTGTGACCCAATGTCAGCACTCATGGGTGCCTGGAAACCAACATCTTGCTAACTTCCTTCAAGTGAGACAAACCTGAGTGATGCTGATGGGCTCTGACGAAGGAGACGCATTGCTGACAGACAGCAGCTGTTTCAGAAATAAACGACCAAAATAAAACCACCCCAAACCCACACACGTGGGTTTCAGAAGTCAAAATGTGTGCTCCTGTTGCACATGCCACAGTATCCCATCACCAACAGCAGCCTTCCACGGAGGGAGTGTGTGTCTTTATGCAAGGGACTGAGATTCACGCAGCTCATTTGTTTGGATGCAAATCACTGTGGACCTTTCCCTGATAAAGATGGGGAAAGGGGAGCTTTCGTAAGCCTCGCATCCCCTCCACATTTGAGCTGCTGAGTGGATTAATAGTGATGTGAGAGCCAAATGCCCCATTAGAGACCATCTGCACTCTGCTATACTCTGCCGACTGCTGCTCCTTGGGTGGAATCTTGATGCAGCTCTTCAGATGCTACTTACAAGAAAGTCCATTTCTGTAATACCTTCAAGAGTGGCTCATGGCACACATACCCGGGAGCACTTTCCCAAAGCCTTGAGCTTTTCTTTTCGTTCTTGCAGAAACAAGCCAAGGAACCTTTAATTAGTGCCTTTAATTAGAGGGTGGGACTCCCATTTTGTATCTTACCTAAGGGACTGCATGGGCACCAAGTCTTGCAGATGTCACCTTAGGGCATTGCTTCAGTGCTCACAAGTGGTGTTTTCTTCTTGTGTTGTTTTTTGGGTGTTTTTTTATTATATTATATTTTATTTTTTTGGAGGATTCTTATTGAAGAGAAGCCTAGACCTGGTTTTGTACCAACAGGTTCCCAGTTTAGGTGCCAAGAGAAAAGGAGCAGCTTCCTTAGGACTGTTGGAGGCTGGGATATTGACTGAGCTTCAGCAACTGGGAGTCATACAGAAGGGCACGGTTAAAGCACAGAGCTGTGTGTAGAGTGAAGAAAGAGCTGAACGCAAAGGGGCTTGTTGCTTTCCTGTCCCTAACCTCAGAAAGCGACGAGGTAAAGAGATCCAGAGAAAGGACAATGAGAGAAAAAGGCAAAATAGAGATCGATGTTTTTCTATTGCAATCATTCTTTTCTGCAGCTGTCTCATAAAAGCAGTGGCGTTTTGTCATGTTCTGTGCTTTATGCCTCCCGTGACCGTGCTGGGATACCTGCTTTTATATGGTGGACAATGGCAGTGCTGTTGGCAATGAGCTGCATTCTGAGCCGCGCTGCACCTCATGTGGATTCACATTAAATAAATAGAAGGAGCATCTAGCCTACAAGAGCCGTGCTGTGCAAGCAGGCATATAAACACGTTGGTTATTCTTTGGTGTTCAGTTCAATGCACACCTCTTGCTGGAGAAGAGTTAGTATTTCAGACCTCCCGTAGCCCTGTTTGGGGTCTTAGTGTAGGGGAGAAGGATATTTTGGGCTTGGGTTTGTCCCTTTAGAAGGCTGAGAGGGTAGAAGGTAGCGGTCTGTTAGATGCCTAATTCTTTGCTTTGTCACTGGTACCGAGTGCTTTCAGAATGAGGAAGTCTCAGTGCTTAAAAAGTGAAACAGGATAAAACAGATCCCAGGTAGGATAATGAGAATGTGAGGATGTTAAAGTTGGCAGGGGTAGGGACCATACAGTTAGGCTTGTGCCATTGGACAGAGTGCTGCTGATGCTCTGGGACTGATCCTTCTGCCCCTGGCTGACTTACTGAACAGCTCTTTGCTCCATCTCTCACCCCCACGAGGTCATGCCTGAATGGTGACAGTTAGGGACATGGTTAGTGGGCATGGTGGGGATGGGTTGGGGTTGGACTTGATGAATGTGGGAGTCTTCTCCAGATACAGTGATTGTATGATGCTGTGAACCAGGCTGGAGCCAGTTTGGAACAAGGTTGGTGGGACAAGAGCTGATGGTCTGGTTGCACCAGAGGAAGGTTCAGGTTGATGAGAAGTGAGATGGAGTGTGGCTACGGCTGTGTCCCCAGACCCTTCACCATGGCCTTTGGCTGACACGTGCACCCATCAGCATGGGTATTACTCATCTGAAGAGTGGTTTTAGGCAATACCCTTGGTTGTCATTGCCGGCTGCTCTTGTTGTGCCCCCAGAGCCTTGCAAATCACTCATGGCTTGACACGGTTGTCTGTGTGTATGTGAGGAGAAACCTACTGAGAAGTTGTTTTTATTATATGTTAGTGCTAGCAAATAAATAATGTTCCCTCTGCATTGTGCGTGGGGAGATGGTGTTTTCCCGTGCCTTCAAATCTGGTGATTAATTATAACCATTAATCCCCATGAATGACAGCAGTATATTAGGAGCGGAGCATGTGTTAAAGTAATTTGAGAGACTGTTCTCAGGTCATAGGCTAACCTATTCTCTTCATATATAGTATTTTCATAAGGTGTATGTATTTCTAGACTTGAGATGTAGGCTGGAGATGAAATTTGAAGCAAGTACAGAGATGGATCGTGTACCAGGGCAGTGCTGGGGTCTCAGTATCACAGCCCAGACCAAAAGCAAATGATAAAATCAGTGTAAAATCACTCACAAGTTGGATTTAGGAAAGACCAAACTATTCATAAGCAGAAGCTGAATTTGGCAACTTGATACGTTCGAAATCCCCGGGGAGAGTTAATTTACTTTTAATGTCCAGGCATTTCGTTTGAAATGCCAAAATGAAATGTGTCATTTTGGAAATGCCAGAGCGTTTCTTTCTGACATCTTCTCAATGAAGCTTTTCAACTCCTTTGTTTTGAAACGGCGGTTTTCAGTTAGAAGGAAGAAAGGTTAAGCAAGACGGTTAAATGACTTGACAGTGAATGAAGACATTTCATTTTGATTTACGTGGAACGTGGAGGGGTGGCACGCTCGGTTTTTCTTGTAGCTGATCCCCTTTCCCTTCCCCGAAATCTGTTTCCAGTTGACCTCAGCCATTTTGATTCCTACTTTTAGCACAAATAGGAAATGTCATCGGATTAAAATAATAATAATAAATCATTATTCCTCCTCATCCAGTTCCTGAAAGGGCTTAGTGGGGAAATGGTGCAAAGCACTGATTGTAGACCCGAAAGGGAAGGTGCAGAACAGCCTCTCAGCATCTGATGCTCCTATGTACAGGATTTCTTGTTGGGCTGAAAGAAGAACGTTGAAGCCAGTTCCTCACCTACTGGTTCCTCAGCTCTGCCCTGGGCTGTGCCTGCCTTCTCTTGCCTTGCCCTTCCCTGCAGAATAAGGACCGGAAGGTTTTCCCCTCTCTGCGCTGTGTGGCATGATGTGGGTTCCTTCCCATGGCAGTTATGAGCCCCTGATAATTTAATTTAAGACTCTGTAGGAAGCTGTGCTGCCCTGGGAAGTGAGTAATGCTCAGCAGGAAGGAAACTGCTGAAATCCAAATAGAAATCCTAGCAGGGTTGTGCAAAAATGACTCGGAAAGCACTGCTTGGATTTCAAACCTAGAGCATAGAATCCTTTGCACCTTTTCTTTCCCCTCTTTAAGCCATCCTCTGGAAATGCATGGTGAGGAGACAGCGTTCTGTCCTGTTAACCAGCCACTGCAGAAGGGAGGTGGTGCCTGCAGAAATACTGAGAGCATCTTGGAGGCTGCAGCAGCCTGTGCACTGATGGATGGCGATCATAGAACCACAGAATCACATTCCAGTCAGAGAAAGCCTCCTAGATCCCCAAGCCCAATCCCCACCCATCCCACTGTGTCCACTGACCACGTCCCCAAATGCCACATCTGTGTGGCTCTAAAGCACCTCCAGACTGTCACTACTGTTCTTCCTTTGTTTTGTCTGCTGTGATCCTCATTCTGCAGATGGGATGGATTGTCCCTTTGGGGTCGGTAGGGATGCTATGGGCATCATGGTATGACTGGGTATATGCACAGCCCCATGGCTTTAGGGTGGTACATAGATTTCTGGAGGCTCTGTGCATCTGCAGGTCCTGCACCCTGACCCTCGATTCCACTCTCCAACCACAACAGCCCAGCACTGGTGCTGAAGGAGCTTGTCCAGCTGCACAGCACCCCCTGAATCATACCTATTTTGGGTACCTCCAATTGTCCCTTATGCAGCGCCTGCTTGGCTGTACAAAGGAAGAGATGTGCTGTGGAATGTTGGCTGTTTTCATGTGGGCTCGGTGGGGTTTTGGAGTGGCGTGCTGTCTGTTGTGGGAGACATCATACAGACAAAGCAGGAGATCTGAATTCCTTTGTGCCTTGATATAAGCAGGTACAAGCATGGGGGGAGCTGGTGGCGAGGCTCTGGCTTACACCCGTTATTTGTGGGATGCTTTTGTTATCTTTTGGAGATGAAAGGTGCCCCAGAAATGTAAACCACCGTTGAGCCGTGCTCCTTTTAACGTAAAACAGTACTAATAAATGCTATCTTGCAGTCCCATTCACCCCTCGAGGTCACAGAGCACTCCATAAATTGCACTTCAGCCTGTCGCATTCCAGCTGCTGAGTGCCCCGAGATGCAGCAGTGTGTGGGAACAGATGAAATGCTATCTTTGAGGCCACTGCTTATGTTACCCACGGGTTAATGGGAGCGTTTCAGATTTCCCTTACTCCCCCTTGTCCCAGTCTGCGTTGGTCTGGGGGCTGGGCTCAGCCTGCAGCAGTTGTGTCTTTCTGGCCTTGCCTCCTTCCTATCCAGAGCAGGCCAAGGACAAGACGAGTCTATTGGAAGCGGGGCTGAACATGCCTGAGCTGAGCTATGTCTCTTTGGGGACATCCTTACTGCTCATAACACACACCCTTTGCCCTCAGCCTTATGCATGGGGCTTTTGGCAAGGAGGGAATGGAGAAGGTCGGTCTGTTCTGGCCCACGCGCAGCAGCCTAATTGATTTAGCAGTTTCTTCAACGATCAATCAAACAGACAAACAGGACCCTTCCTTAGCTCTGAGCCATCTGTATTTCTTTACTCCTCCAAGCCTCTCTCCAAAAGCAAGGCAAAAAAGTGCTCTGAAGGTGAGGGGATGAAGATGTGTCGTTGAATTATAGAACTATGGGATCACAGGATCGTGGAATTATGAAACCATAGAACTTATGGTTTCATAGAATGAAATATAACCAATAGAACATAGAATGGTTGGGTTAGAAGAGACATTGAACATCACAGAACCATAAAATGGTTGGGTTGGAAGGGACCTTGAAGAACACAGAGCAATAGAATAGTTGGATTGTCAGGGACACTGATGTTTACTCAACCATAGGATGATTGGGTTAGTAGGGACTTTGAAGATGACAGAACTGTGGAATATTTGGGTTGGAAAGGACCTTGGGGATCATAGAACCATAGAATGTTTGGGTTGGAAGGGTCCTTGAAGATCACAAAACCACAGAACCATGTATTGGTTGGGTTGGAAGGGACCTTCCAGCCTTCCACCCCTACAGGCTGTGGGCTGGTTGCCCTCTCACCAGCTCAAGCCGCCCCATTCATCACACAGGACACCTCCATTGATGGAAGAGCACCCACACTTCTCAGCAGTGCCAAGGTCTCACCTCTCTCCATTTGGGAGACGCATGCTGGCAGCTGAGGTTATTTTCAAGCAGCAGAAGAGCCCAGAGAGAGGAGTGCTCAGGTAATTGTGCGGATCCAAGCTGTGAGCCACCTTCTGCCATTGGAGCCATTTGGAAATCAATTTGCTGTCTGGCAGGGAGCGCGCGGTTCTGCTGCAGCCTGGTGACATGCCGGGTCCCCTTGGCTCTCATTAGCATTCAGGTGGCAGCACGCCACGTAAAGCCAGAGTCTGGTGCAGTTTTTCTGGGAAAGCCATTAAAAGAAATAAAGAGGAAAAAAAAAAAAAAAGGAAAAAAAAAAAGAAAAGCTAAAATCAGCATTAACGATAATTTCCTCTCATTAAATGGTAACAATAGTAGAGACTGCAGCCCCAGCGCCGGGCTGGAGTGTAGCTCCTGGGCTCCCAAGGTGAGAAGCAGAGTGTGCACTGCAGAGGTGGGATGATGCTCAAATAGGACTGCAGATGGGGCTCTCCCTTGGTTTGTACTAAGGGTGGCAATGGGAGCAGTGCTGCTGAGATGGGGGGGTCAGAGCTGTGCTGTGCTGGAAGGAGAGGAACAGATTAAATGAGGGGCTATAGGAGCATCCATGTGCTGCTCCAGTGGTGGGAAAGGATCCTGCTGGAGGCAATCTCCTGTGCCTGCAGGTTCAGAGCTCAAAGGAGTAAATCCTTTGGAATAGGGTTTGCCCTCTTGTACGTGGGGCTGGCTGGGTGTGTGGGGCTCTGTGTGGAGTGGTCGGGTGTCAGTCTCACGTTGCAGCTTCTCTTTCAGCAGTGTCACTTGGTGGCTCTCTCTGGATACTCTTGCCTGTTTTCATGAAGACTTTATGAGGTTCCTAACCTCCTGCTATCATTCCTCCCCTTGAAACTGGAGTGGAAGTGGTGATGGGTGCCACAGACCCACGTACGTACAGCAAACCTCGCTTCTCTGAGGATCCAAGCCCAAAATGCATCGCTCAGCATTGCAGTGAGGCTGTCAATGTGCATCTGAGCAGCAGCATCCTGAGCATGCAGACAGCCTGAGGCAGTTGCAGGAGGTGTGAGCTTTTGGTGCTTTGGGAGCTTTGAGTTCTGCCACTTTCCCTTGCTTGTCTAAACCCACTTTTCCCTGACTTTTTTCCCCATAATTGGACTGGCTGTGGGAAGCGAGACTCCAAAAGTATCATAATTTCCCATGTTTGCACTGGGTCCACACCACTTGGCTTCTGAGAGGCAAAATCTGACACCTCCTCTGTTCCTCTGCCTGCAGAGGTCTGTGGCTGAGGGTCAGAGCTGGTGGAGGGGTGGGCAGCATGTGAAGCTCCTAGATGTCTTGAGAACAGATATCTCAGTGGACTGACCCTATTAACAACCCCAGTGAGGAACTGGCACTCCTAGGATAAATCCTGGACCTCGTTCAGAGCTGTCTGGCATCTCAGGGCGTCATTCATGTCTGCAGAGCAGCCAGGCTGATTTGTCCCTGCGAGGCATTGGGGGACCGAACCTCTTGCATCTGTCTGATGCATGTAGATGTGAGTACTGAATCAGACTGAAAACAAAACCTGCTAGTTCATGAGACATGACTCAGGGCTGTTTGGGTTAATGGAAAAGTTGGGCAAAGTGTTAATTGTTGCTGCATAAAGAGCACACGGAGGAGTGATGGAGGTGATGGGGGTGAGGTGTTATGGTGTGCTGCATCCATACCCATGTGGGGAAGGAAAGGGGGGAGTAAGGGACACCTTGAATATACTCAGAGGGGTCTGAAACAGGCAGTTTTGCAGCATGGGTGCTCAGGTCATCAATATGGAAGGAGAGAGTGGGAAATTCTTGAGCTGCAGTCCATATTCCAAGCAAGGACTTAAGGAGAGTTTTGGAAGCGGTGTGTCGGTGCAGCAAGATGTCCTTGATGCAGCACTGAGATGGAGTACCAATCAGTGCATCCTCTCTTTCCCCCTCCCACACCTCACACAGGCAGTGCTGCTGCTGGGTGGGGGCTGAGCCCAGTGCCCAGGGTCACCCTACAGCTGTTCCCACTGCTTTCAGGAAGCACAGTGATGGAGATTCATCACTGAGAGCTGGGCTTTAGATAACATCCTGCTGTGCTCCCCTGCATTCCTCTACAGAACCATCCCATAATCCCCAGGAAGAAACATTTCCTTTCCATCATTGCAGTGAAGCTGGGATTTCTGAGGGGTGATGGTGTGCAGTGCTTGAGTCCCACCTGGGTCCATCAGAACCGGGTCCTGTCTGCAAAGCTCCTGGTGTGTGCTGCTGTGGGGCTCCTGTCGGAGTAATGCACAGAGGGGAGGAATAAAATAGGAATAAAAGATGGTTTTGTCCCCCGGCTGGCATGGCAGTGCTAATGAAATTCTGTGGAGGGCAGAAGGAGGGCAAGGCAGCACCGTCAGCAAAAAGGATCCCAACGGCAGTAACATAAATATGGGGGGATGGATAGAGCTGGAGGCACTGCCCTGCTCCGTGCCAAGCACCGTCAGACCGCAGTGCCCTACTTAGGAGAGCACATGTGCCCTCATTTTGGCCAAACCTGGGGCTGGCAGTGGGGAAAGGGCAGAAGTGTCCTCATCCTAGAGAAGTCCCAACCCCTTTGCTTGCCATTTTTCTGCTTCCCTCCCTGATTTTCCTCCTGCCCAGTCCAGAGCTGCTCTCTCTGGGCTCTGATGCAGATGCTGTGGTCCCGTGGCTTTCCTGAGCTGTGGGTTTGGAGCAGAGTTGCTGTGTGTTCATCTGCTGCGCAGCGATTGTGGGCATCAGCTGCACAGTTCAGAGCCAGGTGTGCACAGCCCCCAACAGCTGTCTGAATCAAAGGTGTTTGATGGAAGGGAATGAGTAATTCTGGGGTTTCCCATCAGAGGGGCTCCAAACGAGATGTGTGAGTTGTTGGGGGGTATGTGCTGTCCTGGGCTCTCCGTGTGTTGATGGGTGGTGAGTGATCCCAGTCCAAACTGAGGATGATGCCATCCCAGTCTGCTCTGTATTAGGAGCTCCTCGTCAATGGAGAGCTTGGGTGCAGCTCCAACAGTATTAAATGTTATGGCTGCAGCTTGGTCCAGAGTTTCTGGGTACCATCAGATTTCCATAGCAGCTCCCCAGCATGCTTCCTGTCCCCAGCTTTCAGAGTCTTTCTGTTGCAGGGGAACTTTGGGCACAGCATTTTCCTGTCTGTATTTATTCACTAGCACTCTCAACGTTGTTATTCCTGGAATATCTGGATAAACCCAATCTCAGATCTCTCATCTGCTCTCTGTTGGTGCTCCTGGCAGAGATGGAGGCACAGCCCAGCTGAACACACAGAAACATTCCAGTTCCTGGCTGCTAACTGCGGCCAGGTGGGGTGACTCAGCCTGAATTTTCTATGGCTGGATTGTGGGGGCTTTGCTTCTGCACTCAGTGCTTGGCCATAGGGAGGAGTGCACTCCCAAAACCTACTACAAGGTGTTCAATAACCATGGCACTTGAGGTCATGGTCAGTGGGTGTGGTGGGTTGGGTTTTGATTTGGGGATCTTGGAGGTCTTCTCCAACTCTAATGATCCTACGGTTCTATTTAGGATCATGGTCATTGGGCACAGTGGGGATGGGGTGGGGTTGAACTTTGGGATCTTGAGGGTCTTTTCCAGCCTTCATAATTCTGTTATTCTATGATGAGGGTGAAGTGGAAGCTGTTGAGTAATTGGCTGTTAAAAACTCCAAAAAAATATATTCTACCTCTGAAATCCCATTTACTACCCAAGAACCCAAGTATAATTAAACAGTAAATCAAAGGAAATAATTAGCAGAGATTGTATTGCCATCCAGTTGGGTAAAAGCAGGAAAAAAAAAATATAAAATCACTTGAAAATGCAAAAAATAACAACCTAAATGTCAAACTGTCACGGTGCCAAAAGTGTTGGGGGACAGCGTGGCAAAAAATGTAGAGGGCACCAACAGAATAGATCCAAATATTGGAGCAGCAGGAAGCCAGGTAGGAAGTCTGTAGATGGCAGGAAGAGGGGGAGCAGTGAATAACAAACAAGGCTGTGGCAGAAATGTTGTATTAATTATTTGAATCACTTTGTAGCTTGGAAGGAACCCATTTCTTTTCTTGTGGACAGCAAGCAAAGTGAAGAGTCTTTAAGAAGAGTTTTAGAGGGGGAGATTCTAGAGCAAATCAGTGCAATGAAGAGTAGCTGCAAACAAGAACTCGTGAATGTACTCAAGAGCTTTGAGAGAATTCAAGCTTGAATTTTCCAGCTGCCACTCAGCTGCATAAAGAGGGATGGGAACAGGAGGACACCAAAGTAAGGCAGTGCTGGAAGGACCAGCGGTGGTCATTGTTTTTACTTTACGTTTTTACACCAGACAGCTTTGTTGAATCTCGGGAACTGCATTCACGGGTGGATGAATAAATACGACATACAGAGGGAAGAGTCAGCCTGGGTTTTATAGAGTGCAGTCGTTCTTCATCAATCTGTCTGTGTTCTATGGAGGAGACAGGAATGGGGAGAAAAATGGCCCACTCAGTAGAGTGTCCTTGAATTTCCCCAACATACTGGCGCTGTCCTTTGCCAAAGACTCCCAAAGAAGTTAAGCTGTCACAGGATGAGATTTTCTGGGGGATTAATGATAGCGTGGAAAAAAAAAAGCAGAGGAAAGGAGGAAATGTTCATTTTTCACTGTGGTTCCACAGGTATCCTACAGGCGCCTGAGCTTCGCCACCAATTCAGAAATGCTGTGGGAGCAGAGAGAAGGCAGTGTTCACTGCTGTAGTGAATTACTTCAGACACTTAAAAGTATGGACAGGTCTGCTGATAGTGTGGCTGAGTGGGGAAACAGCAAATCAAATACAAGTATGTTGATGAAAGCCAAGGGGTGCCCTCAAGGAGGTGTTCACCTTCTTCTCCTGCACAGCAGTGGGCATCTCAGAGTGGATGCTTCTTTGAGATGTCAGTTTCAGCTGATAAGTGCTGGAAACAACTTAGAATCATGGAATATCCCAAGCTGGAGGGGACCCATCAGCATCATCAAGTCCAGCTCCTGGCTCCAGGCAGCACCACCCAAAAATCAAACCTTGTTTGTGCAGACAGATGCCAAATCCTGAAGCACGTTCAGTGTTACCCATCTCAGTGTTACACTGAGGCCACACAGAGGCCAGCATGAGGTTTCACCTTAGCAGAGGAAAGAATTTTTGAGGGCATTCACCATTGTTCCAGTGCTATCCACGAACAACAGTGGATAGCGTTTTGCCAACGTGAATTTGCTGTTCCATTCATTGGAAGCAGAATTAGCTCAACGCTGGCTGTGGTTGAAGCCCCCGCCAACCTCAAAGGACCTCATTCAGTACCCACTTTGTTTCAACAATTAGCTATACGAAAGAGCATCTGGCATGCAAATTGTGCGTTAGGACAAATGCCCAAAGTGAGGTTGTGCACTGGCAAGCAACAGTGCAAAACAAATAAACAAAATCTGTCTTGCAGTCTAAGATCTGCTGCTGGGATGGCTCCAGATGCCTGCATATTGACACAATACATTTTGATTTCCCTCTGGGTTTGGCCTGTGCAGCAAGAAGGGTGGCTGTGCTGCAAGCATCATTCGTTGATTGCTGACTTCTCATGAGATCCATTGTAGCTATTTCAGGTGTCATATCTTTGCTCCCATTTTAGTGCGTTACCAGAGCCAAAGCTGATATCCATTGCCATGGAGGAAGAGGGCAGTCAGAAGATCACTGAACTGGTGAAGTTGGAAAAGACTTTACCATAGTAAAGTCTTTTAGACTGTCCAGAGGGGTTGTGGATGCTCCATCTCTGGAGGAGTTCAAAGCCAGGCTGGATGGGGCCCTGGGCAGCCTAAGCTGTCAACCAGCCCATGGCAGGGGGTTGGAACTGGTCTCCCCGAGCCCAAGCCATTTTATGACTCTGTGTTTTTGTGTCTCTAAATCAGTAGCAGGGAGGAGGAAGAAGAAATACAAGAAAAAGAGTAGTTTTCTGTGTTAATGTTCATAGAGCATCCTTTCCAGCCCGGCTCTTGCTGCTCTTTACTGCAATGAAATTTTCCATCCGTGTCTCACACTGGCCAACAGTTTGGGCACCTAACTCTTACTTCTGCTGCAGGAATAGCCAAACTGACATGAAAAGAAAAAGAGTGGATAAATAACAAAAACATGAAGTTCTGAAGGCTGGCAGCATAGCATATTGATTTCTCCAAATGTTTGCAGACAATCTCTCCAAGTTTTAAGAGGAAAAGATGCAAAGGATGAAATTCCCCATTCAATCCCACAGGGTTTTTCCACCAGGCCCTCTCTTGCACAACCAGCATCTCTGACAGCTGACACCAAGGACTCGTTTCCTGTTCCCCCAGCAATCCTGATGGATGCTGGCACCAGCCCGGCTGTCACGCTGCAGCTGTGCGAGTGGCAAAGTGCAGATGCTAATTTTTAGGGATGGCAGAAGGTATTTTGGAAAAGCACTGAGAGTTTTGCCTGCTCTCTCTGCAGGTCTGATTGGGATGGAAAGTCCCAGCAGATCGAACCCTGTGCAGATGGGCTCTCACCTCCCTGCATCCCGGGGCAGGTGTAGATGGGAGGAGGTGAAAGCTCTCAGATCTGAAGCACTTTCTAAATTTACGAGTGATTACAACCTTTTTTTTTTTTTTTCCCTGGTTTCCAAACAAATCCTTCAATTGAATGGCTCAGGGGTTGTGGGAAATGCAATCACTGTGATTTGAGGTGGCCTGAGCTCGCTGGCACCTCCGATCCATTGCAGACCTCCTGAGCTCAGAGGATAAAAATAAAACAACAGTGACAACAATCCCTGTGTTCCCAGTGAGGGTTTGGGGTTTGATTGTGTAGTTTTGATGTGATTTATTGGAAATAAACGTGCTACAACAGTTAGGGTTTGCCTGCAGTGAAATGGAAGGGTGTGCTGGCTCTGCTCTGCCGCTGTGCTTGGGATACAGCCCTGCTTTCCACCAATGGGTTTTGTTGTGGCTTTTCCCCTTCTATTTGTTGGGTGGTTTTTTATGGTAGATTTCCAACATGCCAAAGGCTTAAAGATGCTCCGGGAGAGGTTCAGGTTGGATATTAGAAACTATTTTTTCTCGAAGAGAGTGGTCAGGAACTGTAATGGGCTGCCCAGGGAGGTGGTGGGTGACCATCGCTGGAGGTGTTGGAGAAACATTTAGATGTTGTACTGAGGGACATGGTTTAGTGGGGAATGTTGGTTGGGCAGTTGGATGGCATGATCTTGGAGGTCTTTTCCAACCTTGGTGATCCTATGGCTCCACGATTCTGGTTTTGAACCAACTCCTTGTTCAGTTTCATCTCCATTTCTATAATCCTCTATTTATCCTATTAGCTGCTTCTAAAAAACTCCATTTCCCGGTGCGTGTCCACCTGTTTTGTGTGAGCTGAGGAAGGTCTGTGCTCTCACTCAGTTTGTGCAGAGCACATTTCTTTCAACAAGCCAAAAGAAACGATGAGGCTATATACTAAAAAGGGCAAAGAAACCACATGCTGTGCTATTTTGGTAGGAGCAAATTATGCGTTCTCCAAATTACCATTGGTTATGAACATAGCGTGTCTGTCTGTGTAACAATGTCCGGCTTTCACATCACCACTAATACATTTAAAGTTATGATAATGCCCATTGAAATCCCAGCGTCTCTTCTCCAAGATCTGATTTATTCCTACCAGCAAATGTCAGATGGAAGTATCAGTTTTATGGCTGTATAATTCACACATTGTTAGGCATCTTATTAGGAAGGACTTAGACTTATTTAAAAATGACACGAAGTTGTTCCTTAAATGTATAGAAACTGTCAATTCTCTAGATTTTTTTTCTTTTCTCCTTTTCCTCTCTTTTCCTCTCTTTTCCTCTCTTTTCCTCTCTTTTCCTCTCTTTTCCTCTCTTTTCCTCTCTTTTCCTCTCTTTTCCTCTCTTTTCCTCTCTTTTCCTCTCTTTTCCTCTCTTTTCCTCTCTTTTCCTCTCTTTTCCTCTCCTTCCTTCCTTCCTTCCTTCCTTCCTTCCTTCCTTCCTTCCTTCCTTCCTTCCTTCCTTCCTTCCTTCCTTCCTTCCTTCCTTCCTTCCTTCCTTCCTTCCTTCCTTCCTTCCTTCCTTCCTTCCTTCCTTCCTTCCTTCCTTCCTTCCTTCCTTCCTTCCTTCCTTCCTTCCTTCCTTCCTTCCTTCCTTCCTTCCTTCCTTCCTTCCTTCCTTCCTTCCTTCCTTCCTTCCTTCCTTCCTTCCTTCCTTCCTTCCTTCCTTCCTTCCTTCCTTCCTTCCTTCCTTCCTTCCTTCCTTCCTTCCTTCCTTCCTTCCTTCCTTCCTTCCTTCCTTCCTTCCTCTCTCTTCCTTCTCCTTCTCCTTCTCCTTCTCCTTCTCCTTCTCCTTTTTCCTCCTTCCTGCCTCCCTCCTTGCCTCCCTCCTTTCTTCTTTCTTTCTACTTCTTACTTCTTTTTCTTGTTCTTTTCCTTTGTTCATTGTTCTTTCTTCATTCCTCTTTCTCCTTCCCTCTTTCCCCCTTTCTTTTCTTCTTCCTAGTGAAGAGCACAATGAACTGAGGATCCATTTACCTTTTAATACTATCTTCACGAGCATCAGCTTTTAAATACCACTCTGAAACCATGGTGAGGAATGTGGTGCTGTAAATACATCAAGAAGTAGATAAGATTAGATTCCATGTAAGAATTTCCCCATCTACCGTATCATGAGCACATTCAGCACTTGACGTTTTACAAACTTTTTGCCAGCTGTAATAAAACTTAAAAAGTGGTTCTTTGGGAAGATGATAAAGTCCTAAATAGCCCCATGTATATCCCTTCCCATCCTGCATCTGTTGCAGGGCAGACTGATGGTGTTGGCACTGTGTGTATCTGTATAAGGAGTTTGTACAACACTTTTGTGTCTTTGAGCACCATATGGGAATATCTGCTGCCATGACCCAACTGGGCTCTCCCTCCATCTGAACCCCATTGCCAGATGCCAGAGCAGGTGCTTGGAGCGTGCCGGACCAGGTGCTGCCTTGTCCCACCTTCACACCACTCAGGATTCCTTTCACTTTTCCCCTGTGTCACCCTTCTCCCAGGCAGGGCTGAAAGAAATAAGAGGATGGGGATCTGCTGAGCTGCTGGCCTCTTTACACCCTTCTCCCGTCACCCCTGGGTACCCCAATGCAGTCCCAAGATGGATGATAAAAATGGATGAAAAAGATGAAATAGATAAAAATGAGTAAAAACAGCCAGTGCCTCCCTGAGATCTCATGTGCTAGCAAAGAATGAATGCTTCCTGGGGAAGGAAGGGACTGCTGTGTGGGGATGGTTTGAGCAACGTGCCTATTTAATCCTCTATCTATGAACCCCTCTGCTTTTACCATCAGGTACAAATTAAAGGATGTTTTTGTCTCAGAATGGGTGAGCTGCAGATGATTTTGCCCGTTTACACCTTTTCCATCTCCTCATGGAAGGGATGTAGCATTAGCTTGAGAATGAACCACCACCCCATAGAGCTTTAAGAGTGGTGTGTGGGATGCACGCGGATATGGATGCTAGCAGTTCTAAGAAATGGGGATTTCTTGAAGCCTAAGTGAATGCCACGTTCCTGGAGTTGCATAATTTGAATCAGCTTTGCTCTGTTTTGCCCCGTCTGTTATTGTGAGCTGTCACACAAAGAGCCACGAAGACTCTTCAAGAAGCATCTCTTTATTTTTCCCTCTTGTAATCCCAGAAACGTGCACCCACACTTTGGTCCCATTGTAGGAGACTCGCTCAGCCTTCACTGTGTTGTGCAGGAGTCACTTTGTGGGACAATAGGCCAGTCAGCACTTGAGTGCTCCCACCCTTGAAGAGGAGGTCCAGATGGAATAGTGTTGCAGCCATCACCCTTAATGAGTTCTAGGAAAGCTTTGGTGGCAGCTCAGCATGACAGCACAGCAACAATGAGCCCAGCTTGCAAAAATAGATGCTTGTTGTTTGTCTGCTTGAAGGTTTGTTGGGGTTTAGTGGGGCAATCAGCTCCAGCGTTCGGGGAGTCTGAAGTCTTGAGCCCAACATCCAGGGTGATGGACAGCAGAGAGGAAGGTTTGCTTGACTTTCCTGGCTTGTTTGGTGTTAATAGGGTCCATGATGGGACTTGCACTAAGAGCAGATCCTTGGGGCAATAAAATCATAGAACCATAGAATCATAGAATGGTTGGGTTGGCAGGGACCTCAAAGCCCCCCTGAGGACCTGAGTCCCACACCCTACTGTGAGCTGGGTCCCCCCACAACCAGCTCAGGCTGCTCAGGGTCCTCTCCATGGCCTCAGGCATCATCAGGGCTGGGGCACCCACAGCTCTGGGCACCACCACCCTCCTGGTGAAGGTTTCCCCTCTGTGAGTTCTTTGCTGAATCACAGAATCACAGAATGACCCGGGTTGGAAGGGACCTCAAGGATCATGTAGTTCCAACCTCCCTGCCTAGCAGGGCCACCGAACATACACATACACTGAAGAACTGTGGGAGATGGAGAGGTCAGCTTGGCCTCATCGAATATCAGCTCGCTGATAATGAGGCTCTGGGAAGGAGACAGAAAGTATGAATAAACAGGGGTGTTTTGCACCTAGGCATAAGATAAGCTCTCTGCTGATTATGAAGACTTGTTGTGGAACTTGCTTGCTTTCTAGCCAATGGATTGATAGTGGAAATGTACTGAATATGTGTGTTAGAATGTAAAAGGCTTGCTTAGAAGAATAAGCACGGATACACAGGATGATGCAGATACACATTATGATCACGATCATCACAGCAATAAAGAAATCTTTCTGGCATGAGAACCCTGTGCTGTGATGTTGGCTTGCAACAAAGAGCCTCTGAAGAAGCCTGGTGGGGCTGTGCATCCATCCCTTCACTCAGTCTCTACTAAGGAACTGGAGATTTTGTGTTGAGCTTCCCTGGTTTGTTTGGCCCAGAGAAGAAGTGGGGAGAGGATTTCTGGTGGCCTGCACCCCCCCATGTCCTTACAGCCCCTCATGGCCCTACAGCCCATCATGTCCTTACAGCCCCTCATGGCCCTACAGCCCATCATGGCCCTACAGCCCCTCATGGCCCTACAGCTCTTAATGTCCCTAGAGTTCCCTCAAAGATTAACTCTCTCCACAGTCCCTGTCGTTCCTTCCAGAAAACTCACTCTCTTAGTTGGTGTAAGATGACTTTGACTCAGTCCCACATAGACAGGGATGTCCTAGGCTCATAAAATTCCACAAATGCTTTATTTCTATAGAAATCCCTGTGCAAAAAGCCCCTCTGGATGCTGATGAGGCTTGTGTGTCCACCCAGGTGCTTTCCAGGTCCTCGCATCAGGTGGAGAGCTGAAAATCTAAGGAAAACTGTCACAGAATACCGTGGGCTTGTGGTTATGGAAATAGAAGTTGCAAACAGAACCTCTGAGTTTTCCCAAGCAAATAGAAAAGAACCCGATGTGCTTCTGAGCAATGCACCCTCTGGCAGCCCTGAGCTGAAAGCATCGCTAGCTGAGCGCTCACCCTTTGGCTTTCTGCAGAGGGGAGGAAGGTGGATTGTTTTCCAGCAATGAAATTTCCTATTGAAAAATGGAATGCTTCCTCATCGTGCTTGTGAATGGGACGCCCGCGACGCCGAGCACACTGCTTCCAATTACGGGCACTGCAAGGCCAAGCACTGCAGCCAGGCAGGAATGTGTACCTTTTCATATACTCTGAAAAGATAAAACCTTTTTATTTTCCTCAACTCCCCCCCCCCCCCCCCCCCGCCCTTTTTTTTCTTACTTTAAATGTATGTAATGTATTAAAAGCAGGAGAGCAGCCAGCTGAGCTCCCTTTTATTTGTTCTTGTGTTAATATCGAAGGGAAATGTGCCTAGTTGCTCAAATTAGTCCAACTTGCTAGCAAAAAAAAAACTGCTCGCAAGGAATGGGTGCTCATTCTTCCCCTTCACATCGCCTCCAGGGGTGGCTTGAGTTGCCAGAGAAGTGCACTTGGGTTTCCCTGTAATAGCAGGACTGCACACATCTCCTTGGGAATTCTTGGATTTCATTTCTTGGGCATAGTTTCCATATGGAAGGAGATGATACCTTGGAATAGAGTCCTAGAATGTCTTGGTTTGAGACCTGGTTCAGCAGCTGGTTTGCACGCATGCATGTTCCTCTGTGTGCATTGAGCTGGTGGGTGCTATGGGATCAGGCTGCTGCTTCCCCACCCTCTGTACGATCAGAGCTTGTATCACCATCTTCATGTTCATTCCTTTGTCACCTGCAGGTCCTGTGCCCAAGCAGGAGCCCCACTCCCCTGCATGCTGCTCTAGGCCACAAAGCCTGCCCTAAAGCAAGGCAAGGAGCTGCAAGCATGCAGCTATCCAGGGGGAATGAGAATGCAATGATCCCAAATCTGCTGCAGGAGAAGGCCCAGGGCATGCAGTGTAAATGCAGATATTGTGTAATTGCAAAAGGCAGACATTCAGTTGTGTTCTTGAGATACAGGAGGTGATTGTTAGGAGTGAGGAGGGGAGCACCTGGAGGGACTGAGTTAAGGGCAACTACCCATCCCAGCCCTGGTGTTGCTTCATTTTGAAGAGCTACCCTGCATGATTTCCTCATAGAACTGTATACAGGTAATTGGCAAGGGGATTATTTTGGGATAGCATGAGGATGTGTGCCCTGCAGTGGCTCTGTGATGCCTCTCTGCTCTCAGCAGGGATGGGTTTCCTACCAGACAGGCAGTTCTTTGTGAAACATTGATGTTTTCTTCCTGTGGGCAATGGAGGATCTGTAGCAGATTCCACTGAGATATCACTTCCAGAGCATGGGTACTACAGGCAACAGTGCTGAAGGATGTTTTTAATTCAGAAGATTAAGCTTAAGTAGATTAAGGATGGGAGAAAGTGCGGGTAGAGTCAGTAGTGTTCAGTCCAAGGGCAGTTTGAAGTGTAGACTTGCTTGCTGGTGGGGTCAGTGATCTCAGCTGGTTGGTACACCACAGTGGATCCATCTAAAGAGCATATGCTGAGGACCATGGGGTTGGGATCTTGGATGGATCCCACAGCCCAGTAATCACAAGACTGCCTTGAAAAGCAATTTGGTCAGCTGGGGGCCTGGTAGAACATCACATATATGGTGTAGATATATATGGTGAGATGGGCCAGAAAGTCAACAGTGCTACGCCCCAAACTTATTTTTCCTGGGTTTAGGGTTTCCTTGTCTTGTTTAATGACATAAAAGCTGCCCGAGTGTGGGTGCTGAGCTCACATCTGCTCTCTCCTCCAGCTTTCAGCTGCTCTGCTTGAATTATTCATGGCACTGTGCACTCTGCCTGCAGCCCCTGCCATTGCAGCTCACCCTGCAGAGCCCCTCTAAGCAGGGACTGTGGGAACCCGAGCTGTTGGGATGAACTGGACACTGTTTGTTATTTATGCACTATGATTTGGTGGGCTGGCCGAGGCGCAGAGCATTATCACAGCTCTGGATAAAGAGAGAAAACTGCATGCAAACAGCTGTAGCTGCTGCTTGACAAGCCCTGCTGTATAAATAATACTGAGGAGCAGCTCAGCAGGGCTGCAGAAGGGCAGATGCCCTTATAAGTCGAGGCAGAGCTCCAGCCATGGGCATGAAGGGAGGGAGAGGCTGTGCCAAGGCGCTGGCTCAGTGTGATGCTGATGCCACTCACTGCAGGAAGGGCTGGGCAATGCTGTGTGAGCTCCTGGATGTGGTTTTCCTGGGATATTCTGTGTTTGTTTGATGTGCATTTGCTTGCTTCTCAGCTCGTGTTACTGCAGCTCTGGTTGGTGATTGTTTAACCTCTTGCATGTTACAGCGGGGAGCAAGGAGCAGGGTCTGCCTCATCACCCGCACCTGCATGTTTTTTCATGATAATCTGATCCTGCCATGCAAAGAGCCCTGCAGACTGTCCAGAAAGGCACCTGGTGGTCAGGTAGTCCTGCTTGCTTAATCCATATTAAAAGGCAAAGGAGACTCAACGCCTGCTGCTCCCAGAGGGGTTTTAGTGCACATTTGCCCCTCCAGCATCATTGATTTCATCCCAGTGCATTGAGACAACCCAGTCTGCACTTTGGGATGAGGGCTGTGGTGCTGCAGGGTCCCATCCCCATAAGGAGCTCTGACTGGTGCTCAGCAGGGAGCATTCTTCTTTTGCAGTTGTAAAAGGCAAAAAAAAAAAGGCACGTGGGGCCCTGAGCTCCCCATCCCAGCACATGCAATCTATGCACTCTGCTTTGGGTGAAGAAAGCCCAGTTTAGGGCACCTCCTTTTGTGCAGCACCTCAAGGAGGACTGTTGCCTTGCCCTCACCTACAGCACTGCAAGAACACAGTGTAAGTCTGCTTGAACTTACCATAATGCCTCTCTGCATGATGGAAAGAAGGTTTTCTATTAAACCTCAGGGAAATAACCGTCCTTGTTAATGAGCGCGGAAGTAATGAGCCACAGCGGGGTGACTGGAGAGATTTGGGCCATCGCTCTGGAAGGCTGCATTGTTTCTTTAAATTAGAGAAATAATTTAAGCAAAACAAACGAACAAAGAATTTCTGGAAATGAAAGCAGGGTACAGCCGGGATGATTTGCTCTCTTCTGTTTAATGGGAGCAGCGCTGCAAACAATTGCACTGCCGACCTCAGAAATCTATCCATGGTAACTGGTCACGGGAGAGAAACACAGACGGCCTGCCACCAACTTGGGATTCAAGTGAGATTTTCTGTTTTTCCATGGTCGTGGGCCAGTCAGGGACTTTCCATGAGCAGCTCTCGGGACAGAAATCCCCTTCTGCTGTGTGGCAGCCAACACCACTGAACAATGACGGGTCTGAGCCTGCTTTGGGGCTGGCTGTGGCGTCAGTGGGTTTGGTCCCAGCTCTGCAGGCTGGAAACAGATGGGGCCGACCATGGGACTGTGAATGGGCGCTATGGCGCATGTAGTAGATGCTGTAAGGATGGCTGTATCTGCACACGCCTGTACAGGGGTGCCTGCATGGACACATGTTCAGTCCTGGGTTAGTTTGGGATCTGTTCAAGACCTGCATGGGGATGTCCCGTGATCTGTGTGGATCTGAGTCCTATGAAGGGACATCAAGGCACTGCCAGGCTGGAGCTCGTCCAGATGTAAATAACCAGAAACTCTGGGGCCTTGCTTGTCTGTTCCTCAAAAGACATTTTTGGATGGGATCATTGTGCTTTTGTTCTTCCATTAGGCAAGTGAGGAGAGAGCATTGTTTTCTTCCCCTTTTCCATTCCCCTTATAGGGAAAGAAGGAGGACTTGGCCACCCCAAGCCATGCATCTCAGGGGACCTTGGAAAACAAAGGGCTGTGTGGACAGAAGTGCCGTCATCCTGTTCCGTACAGGGGCAAGCACATGGGGTTGGGATGGGTTTCTAAAGCTATAGCACAGCTCGTTTTACAAAACAGGACTGCCCTGAGCCCAACTGGTCTTGTTTTGTCCAGGCTCCGCGGCTGATCCTGCTGAGAGCCCCCGAGATACAGAACTCTATGGGAACTGAGACCACTTGACTGCACTCAGCACCTTTCAGGAGCAGCCCTAGGTAACTATTCTCATTCTCTGCATGGATTGTGGGTGAGATTTGTTCCGCAGACAAGCCGCAGTGATATTTCTTGTCCATTCCATGGATCTATTAATCCATTCTGCTCAGGTCACGGACTGACTGGGGACAGGCTGGGGTTGGATTTGATGGTCTTAGTGGTCATTTCCAACCTTAATGATTCTGCAATTTGTTTGAATCCCATTGGGACTGTTCTTGTGCTGCACCACAGACAGGAACTCTCCTCCTTTGCCCAGAGGCTGGATGGAGCAGAGTTGCTGGAAGCCAGGTGCCAAACTTTCCTGGCGACGTGGATTTTCATTCCCCTAAACGCCGTCACTCTGTAGATGGGTGACTTGACACTACAATAATAACCATTGCTCCAAAGAAATCACAACTGCATCACCTCCCTCCCAAAATAACAAACAGATCTCCTTTACTTCCAGGGAGGGAATTTCTCCATCACCATCCTGGCAGTGGTGGTGGATGGCTGCTCTGCTGAGGAGCTTTGAATTCAATTTGCTGGATTCAAAAAGCTGGAAAAAAGCAGCTACAGGGCTTTATTTTGTAGGATTTTTTGATTGTTTGTTTTTTGTTTCTTTTTCCTACTCCTATCAGAAGTAATAAAAGGCTAAAAATTGTGGAATCATAGAAATCCCAGTGCGGCTTGGGTTTGAAGGGACCTTAAGGATCATAAAATCACAGAGTGGTTGAGTAGGAAGGGATGCTAAAGCTGTCCAGCCCCACCTCCCATCAAATCCAGTGGCCCATCCTACCCAGCTTGCTCCAAGGTAGACAAATGGAAACCATAGAGCGAAGCTGTGCCCTGTTCCACATCCCGGTGTGGTTCCACTGGTGCCATGAGGCCATGCATGAAGCCATGAGCAGGGTTTGCTTCGAGCTTCCTTCTTCCCAAAGCTCGAGATGTGAGCTTGAAAAGCACAGCTCTGACAGCAGAGTTTGAAGAGAACTGAGTGAGAGTGAAGCCAGCAGGACGCTGTGGATGTTACTCTGAAACACTGAGGATGAATGATTTCCTGTAGGGCTGGCTTCCTGAGCATGCTTATATCCCTTATTAAATTCTGCGAGCCGATAAAAGTATCAGCTGGCAGAGGGTTATAATTTTTAACCCTGTCTGTAGGGTTCCTCCACAAAAAGCTGGTTAATAAAAGCTAGCAAGCTAAAACCCTGATCTCAACATCATCTTTTATTCCTGGCATGGCAGTGGGGTGAGGGAATCCCCCATTCTATGGGCTCTGGGCACCCCATGGCACAGACCCCCATTCTCCATACTGCCTGAGGACTTTGACTGGGCTGTTTCCTGCTTGGACAATCTCCATCTCAAATGCTCGATGCGTGGCATTGTGCAGAGAATAAAGAAATAATAACCCATAATTCTTGGAAACTATGGGGAGCTTAGCTTGAGTTTCCAATGAGGAAGGGGATGATGTGCGTTGAAACAGGCTCAGGAAGTGAAAGGGAGGAAAAAGAAGGAGAAATGTGCTCACCCTAAGACTGCAGAAGGGTATTTTTGGATATTTTTCCCATCCTCTCTGCATTTGTGGGGATGAGGTGCTTTCCCAGTGCCTCAACTCAGTGTTTAAACTGCTGCTGTCAAAGCTTTGAGAGTAACTAAAACAAAATGTCACAGGTCAAATGGATCCTGTCCAGTTACTCAGTTTATTGGGAGTGCTGTGTGAATCCTGGGGAAGGAAACAAATGGGCAAACATCCACCACCCTGGCTCTGTATCCCAAATGGGCATCCTAAAGGGCATCCCAGATGGGTGTCTCAAAGGGCATCGCAAATGAGCATCCCAAGTGGGCATCCCAAAGCACGTCCTAAATGGGCATCTCAAAGGGCATTTCAAATGGGCATCCTGTATGGGCATCCCAAGTGGGCATCCCAAATAGGCATCTCAAGTGGGCATCCCAAGTGGGCATCCCAAATGGGCATCTCAAATGAGCATCTCAAAGAGCATCCCAAATAGGCATCTCAAAGAGCATCCTAAAGGGCATCCTAAAGGGCATCCCAAATGAGCACTCCAAATGAGCATCCCAAATGGGCATCTCAAATGGGCATCCCAAATGGGCATCCCAAATTATTATTCCAAGAGGCATCCCAAAGGGCATCCTAAGGGGATATCCCAGATGGGTATCTCAGTGCATGTCCACAGCACTCCTCTCCCTATCGAATGTCCGTGCCAGCACTGCTCCTCACCACAGGTTATTCTTCAATTAGTTGTAATGTGGAAGTAAAGGAAGAGGAAAAAAAAACAACACATCTTCTGGGAGTGATGCCAAGCCAAAGGCACTGAATTATTAAGAGATCCGTATCTGGATAACAGATTTATGCTCTTTAACAGCTTGTAAGAGAAAATAAGATGTTTGCAGGATCAGCCTGGGATCATCCTTGAGAAACAGAGCTCTCTGCCTAAGCTGGTATTGCTTTTATTATTATTATTATTTTAATAACAATAATATTTCCCCCGTGAAGCCATACGTGAGGATATTATTTGTGTAGGAGCTGGGAATGAACACGGAATGATCGGCGTATTTTTTAAAGGCACTTTACAAGTCGCTCAGCATTGGAAAAGGTACAACGATTCATCAGAGCGAGGCTTGGGGATGAAATAATTAGAAATCACACAGCCGTGGCAAAAGAAGATTAGCGCTAAAATTAGAAGCCATAAAGTTGTTTTTGGATGGTGCTGGAATCCAGGCAGGCTGATTGTGGTGTTCCTTAGGAAGATGCAAGGCAAGAGGTGCGGATGGTCTGCGTTTGGCTATGTTGAGGTGGAAGTTCTATGATTGGTGCTGAGTGGGATGGGAAATAGTTTCCAGGGTGATCCTTAGGGAATGGAAGAGGATCAACATGTGAGCAGGAGCAGCAGCAGCCTTTAGAGGAGGTGGATCTGCTGCTTTGCTCTTCCTCATGCTCCCCATGGATGCAGGTGCCTTGGGGGTGCTCCTCCTCCTGCTCCAGGATCTCAGTGCCCTAATGTTGCAGCTGGGTGGGATGGGTATGTATGGTGAGTCCGATGGTAATGTCAGAAAGAGCTCCTTGTGCACCAGGGATGTCCTCTGTCTGTCCTGCAGGATGGATTGCATCTCGGAAGCAGGACCTGTGTGTATTCCCAGCTGCACATCTGCAGGTGGAAATGCAGCCTCACTGTGCTGCCTTGATTAACACCTGTGCTAATTGGGCCCATTGCCCAGGTGTTGCGGGCAGGTGGGATGGAGCTTGCCAAGGTCACCTGCTAACCCTGGCCTGAGACAAAGAAATTCTTAATCTAAGGGGGATATTAATCTCTTAAAATAAAAGGAGAGCTGCTGGGAATTTGAGTTTTAAATGGATCTGCTCTGCGAAGTGTGCCAGCAAAAGGCAAACAGTGTGGGGCTGTAGGGCAGGAAGCATCTCTGGTCTTTGCAGAGTGTTGTTCCTTTCCAAAGGAACCACGACTTGTTGTGTCTTGCTAGAAAAAAAAACCCTGAAATGGTTGGGCAGAGGCCCTAAATGGCAGGAAGTGCTTTTTCATCAAAGGTGTAATTAAAGCAAGGGACTCTCTGCCCACAGGATGTTGCGGATGCCAAAAGTAAAAGTGGCTCCAAGAAGTGATGGGAGAAACTTGAGGGCTAAGCATCCATTGAGGGCTCTTAGCATGGTGCTGCAGATGGGCTTCCCCCTAAATCTGAGCAAGAATCCTAGTAGAGATCCAGGAGGACACGAGGCAGTATCTCCCAGATGAAGGCCAATAGTTGGGTTCTTGTGCTGTGTCACTGAGAGAGTGGAGTTTCTGGGTGAGAATCCTGAGCTCTGTGGGATGTGCTGTCTAAATACAGAACAACCTGGTGAAGGTGAAGGCATTTAGAGGTTTCTTTCTGGCTCTCATGTACCACCCCATGCAACCACAGCTACAGTGCAGGAATGCAGGACAGCTCCCAGCCAAGGCTGTGGACGCAGCATCAGAGCCTCAGGAAAGTCCAGCAGCAGGACTTTACTAATTCCAGCTGTGATATCAAACAGAGCTGTACGTGGTCTGATGGAGCACCTTTCATATTCAGTGCATTTCAAAGCACTTTGCAGAGTAAGAAGGAGAATGGAGCCCACGGAGCAGTCATTATGTGCCTGACAATAGCAAGAGATGTTGGCCAGGATGATGGGCTGATCTGTGCTCTCCATTTTTGCTCTCCAGTGAGTGTTGGTTGGACAAGAGCTGGCTGCAATTATCCCTCATCCCAGTGCTTCATGGCTGGGATTTTCCCCCCGTACTGGGGGAAAATGGAGTTAAACAGGAGGGTTTTTTTGTTCTGACCTCCAAAATACAAGCCATTGGGATAACTCAGCTTCCCAAAAGCAGCATCTGATCATGTTTTGGGTTTGCCTGGTCCTAGGGATCTACAAAGGTCCTTCCCTTGGAGATGTGCTCTCCTGACTGGCTCAGTTTCCCTGCTCTTCTTTTATGTCTGGGGAAATGGAGTTGGGGAAACATCTTGTGACCCACATGAGAATCCCTCAGTGCAGCTGGGCAGGGACCTCTCAGATCATGGTCTGCTCCACTCCTCCTGTGGTCACAGCTTCTCCAAGGCCCGCACATGACTTCAGCTCTGTAATTTTAGTGAAGCCAGAATAGCATTGCCACAGCTGCAGGAGCAGATCTCATCATTCTAAAACCATTTCTGTGGCTGGGAAATGTTTCTTGTGCCTTGCAAAGGGACTAAGAGGTTAATTGCTTTTTTTTTTTTTTTCTTTTTTTTCTTTTTTTTCTTTTTTGGAAAAGAGGAAACAAGTGTACCCACCCCACCCTAGCACAAATCTGTCAGCCCAGGGCTGGGAGAAGGAAGCAGCCGGGGGAGGGATGGGCTGGGGGCATGGGTGGGGGCTTGGCTGGCTTCCCATGCGCTGCTGCACTGGGCTATATTTGGAGCCTGGGCTGCAATGTTGGCTGCATATCCCTGGACAGTTGTGATGAGTTATCCCTCCAAGGGGATAGAGTGAAAAACAAACAAACATAAGATCTGCAGTGAAGCCTGGTTTTGAGTTGGAGATTGAGATCTTGTGAGGATGGAGATCTCCAACCTTGCCCCTTGTTGTCGGGTCCTTTATCACGCCAGCTCCCTGCTGACCAAGTGGGCCAAATGGCTGCAGCCCAGGTTGCCATTGTGTTGGTGTTGGGTTGGCATTCAGCTGACACTGAGTTGGCACTGGACTGGCAGTGTATAGACACTGAGTTGGCATTGGGTTGGTAGTGGATTGACATTGAGTCAGCATTGGGTTGGCAGTGGACTGGCATTGGGTCAGCACTGTATAGACATTGGATTGGCATTGAGTTGGCTTTGTGTTGGCATTGCACTGGTACTGGGTTGGCTGCATCCCCTCAACCCTGAGAAGAAAGGAGAATGGGAACTCCCCTTGGAGTGTGGGCTCCCCTTTCTGTTTCCATTCTGTTGAGCTCAGACTGATGTGGATGCAGGCTGATGTCATCACAGGATTTCCTGCTGCAGGAAACCTGGTGACCGCACTCTGAAGGTGGTCAGGACTGAAGCTGATGGTGATGTTGTCCTTGCAGTGTTTGTGTGAGATGAATTTGCACCCTCACCCCCTTCACCAGGAGATGCTGGTGTAGCAGGCACAGGAGAGAATGGAAGATGTGCAGTCCCAACGCTTGCTCATGGAGAGCATCTGATGGGGCTCTACTGATGTCCTCCACCTTGGCCACTGTGGGAGTGAGTTTCACCATCATCATTCCCTCCCCCTGCTCTCCCTGTCCCCATTGCAGACATATTTGTTTAAGTGGCTTTCATTAACTTGCATTTCCCCATGTGAAGGTTTGGTTTCTGTCCTTCTGCAGTTGTCCCTGCCATGCAGCAGTTTCCCTTCGGTCATGGTATGTTTTCCCCTGCTCTGTGGAACAGTTTTAAGACGCTGTAAGGAAATGGTTTCTGTGTGAGCCTCGTTCCACACACTCCATTGATTATTAGGTGTGATTTCCCTGATCCCTGCCTGTATCTGTGAGTGAGCCAGAGGGGCATAGTGATGGCTTGGATTTATCTCCCCCAGTGACAAGATAGATAACACCGGAGTGGCGTGGCTACAGGTGTTATCATTTGGGTGTCTTCTCAAGAGTGAAGGTTAATGTCTTGCCACTACTGATCCATCACTGCATTATCTGGAGGATTTATATCTCTTCTTGCGCCTTTCCAGCAGCAGTGCTTTCTCTTTGCTGGGGCTGAGATCTATGTATCTGCTCCCTGGTGCCACTGAGTCCTTGTTCTCTGAATTCCATGTGCTGTGTTGTATTGGGAATCATTTCTGCTTGCTGCTCCACAGCTTCACCCTTTCCCAGCAGAGGACTGAGGGATGGATGGAGATAAGCCCAGCAGACAGACCTCTGCCCAAAGAGAGGCTGTGCATTTACCAAGCCCCAGTGTCTATGACTGTTGCATCCAGTTGGAGGCAGAAACCTCATGCTCATTTTTGGGGCTTCTTTTGTCTCTAAGGTTGCCCCGCTCTGTTCAGACAGGGCAGAGAGCTGGGACCACGCAAACCCATCCATTACTGCTTCACTCACCAGAAATGCACGTGCATTGGGCAGATGGAAGCAAGGCAAGACAAGCCCTGGTCCCGCCTGCCAAAAAAATCCACCCAAAAATGAGAGCAGCAGAGTGGCAGGGAGCAAGGAGGGGCTCTCATCTGGAAATGAGATCTCTCTCTTTTTTTTTTTTTTCCCTTTTTCTTTTTTTCTTTTTTTTTTTTTTCCAAAATGCAATAAATCCATCAAATTAAAATAAAAAGGCAAGTAACACGAGTGACAGTTGTACAGCATCAGATAACAGCACATCCTGAATTCCAGTGGGATAGGAAATACGGAGCAGAAATCACTCAGGTGCTCTTAGATAGCGATAAGGAAAGCAATTCCCATTTACAGGCAGGAATAAAATAAGAAGCCCTGATAAACCCTCCGCGACTCGATGGATTAGGGCTCTGCCTGTGCAAATTCATTACGGGCGTGCAAAAGAATGGAGATCTCCAAGCTAAACTGACTGCAAACATTTATCCGGAGAAGAGCTGGTTCACACAGAAAAGATTTCTTTCCGGGGAAAGGGGGGATCTGCTGGCAAGCTGTGTCCCTGCTTGTCACTTGTTATGCAAAGAAGCCTCTCCTGTTTGTAAATCAGGAGGGATGGGTTAGTGCTGAATGCTGCTCCAGCATCAGGGTCCTTTGCACGTGGTGTATGGGGTGCTGTTGGCTTCAAGAAAGCTTTTGGTAGGACCTGTGCCAGTCCTTATTAGAGAGGGGATTGTCATTTGCTCTGATATTTTCAGAGCCTTTTATAAATTTCTTGTTACTCATTATGTTCTGCTTTATTTGCTCTGTCTCTATAGGAGAGACTTTGTACTTGGGTCCCATGGCACGTTCTGCACTGTCCTTGTCTCCAGCTCAAGTCTTTTGGCCCATTGGGAGCCACCAGTATGGCTTGGTGATACAGCACAACCTGCATTCCAGCCTGTGGTTGTCTGGAATGGTTGCAGGTGGCTGTAGAAGTGCTTCCAATGGAGTGCAGGGACTGGAATGCCACCCAGCACCTTTTGTTCTGGCAATTAAGTCAGTCTGGTTGCTAATTGTGGACATAGAGCTGGTAGGAACCTCGAAGAGTGAAGGAAACCTTGATATTCCCTTCAGTGGTGTTGAGCTAATGTTAGATGAAAAAAAAAAAAAAGAAAAGGAAAAATGAAGAAGAACCCACGCATAAAAACCACAAATGAAATGCTGTCTATTAGTTTTGTCCCTGGGAAGGAGGTTTTGGTTTCTCCTTGGGAAACAAAGCTCTGGAGGTGAAAACTCGACCCTACAGCCCATAAACCTCCCATCACTCAGGCAGGCTGTGAGCGCTTTGGGTTGGATCCGCCCCCTGAAGGATGCACAAGGGATGTTGTACATCCATACATCCATCCATACATAAATCCATAAGTGGGTTGTAGGACACAAAACTGCTCTGGGCTGTAGGAAAGCACGTTCACAGCACTTTCCTTATTGCTCAGTGCCACATATCTCAGCACCTTCCCCACCACAAGCAGCAGAGGTGCTGGCACTGATTTTGGCTCTGGGGGACTTAGCATTGCTTTATTGTCTTTATTGCCTTTAGGAATCCATTCAGCTTGATAACCTCTGTATGAGACCACATGAGGGGCATTTTGCATCTCCATTTTTCCCTCTGCACTTCTGCAGCTCTGGGCTCTTGTAGCGCTCCAGAGTGATTCTGCTAATGGGATCTGACCTGATGGCTTTGCATATTTTAAGTAAATTAAACACAGCTGCTCAGAAAATCCAGTAACCTTAACAGCACCACGGCTCCGTTGTCTGCATTGTAATTATGGTGGCAACTGCCTGGAAGTTCTACTTTCTGGTTTATTTTTAAATAACTTCTGAGCTACCCTTTGATCAGCAGCTCCATCCCAGAGACCTTCCTGTCCTCTCTGCCTTGTGCTGGGGTTAACCCTTCCACCTCAGGCTCCTTCTTCAGGCAGTCTCACGTGCAATTGCGGTAATGATGCACTGCGGATGTTCGTGGCTCCTGTCTTGATACGTGCTGCTGTTTTGAGCTGGAGGGGATTCTGGGAGGAGGATTTTAAGGCAGAGCTTATGGGTCGTGTATTATGCAGACATCCCATGATTGTGCCTCTTGAAATGGACCACTTTCTCTATGGCTTAAACCAAAATCATGAGTTCTTCCTCATAGGGATGGGATTTATGTCACAGCAACAGCAGGAGGAGTTGGTTCTATGGTTTTATGTAGGAGCAAAACTGGGATCGTCATTAGATGTCCCTCATCCACCCATGAGTGGAACCTATGCCTGCAGGAGCAGATGATCAGCACACTCCCTCCCTTCATTAAGAACTCCCTACAGGTTCTGAATGGGATGGAGGAAGCCCAGACCCATGGAAACAACTTAGGCTCCATCGGAGCCTGCAAAGAGCTCAAAGAGCTGTATTTTAGATGTGGCCCACCACACATTGCAGAGCTCGAGGTCTCCATCTGCACTCAAGGCCACATTGTGTTTGCTTCTGGCTACCCCACATTGGGCCAAAAGTGAGAGCCGGTGCACGGCACCTCCAAGGGCACTCCTAATAAAGCTGGCTGCTAGCTTGCTTGGCAGCCTGGTTCCTTGTCCATCAGGCTGGATGGGGCTGGCAGCAGCCTGCTCTGCTCCCCACCTGCTGTCTGCAGCGAGGCAGCAGTGTCTGTGCCGCCCACTGGGTCTGGGTGAAAGCTCTGAGTGCGTGTGATTGGGGCTGTAAAGTTTATGAGATTCTGTGCTTTATGGTAAATTTTAAATGGGCTTTGCAATCCAGGGTACATTAGAGTTTTTAAGGGAAAGTCAGTGTGATGTGTTGCAGAGCGCAAGGTGGTAATTTCCCCTCTTATATTGATGCTATCAACAGTAAAAAATGAAGCAGCTGCTTCTCAGAGGATTGGATTTTTAATGCATTCGATTTATATAATCTGTAGACTGTTATTTATTACGTGGGGCTTTTCCCCCTTCTGTTTCTCCTGCTGGCTTGTGCTCTCCCTCTGTTATTATATCAGTGCAGCGTGATCTTATCTCTCACTTTCCATCTGCAGATCCCACAGCCCTTTCCTAACATGGCCAGCTCCATTATTTCCATTTGTTTTATTTTTTTTCAACCCAGGAAGGGGAGAAGAGCCATTATTTAATCGCTGTCAGGAACCTCCAGCGCTAAGGCTGAGCTGGGGGGGCTGCACTCTTATTTGTAACAGATAATCTTCTGTTGCAGACAGTGGGAGTTTGGTCAGTGTGGAGCCTGGAGGGTTGTTTGACCCTGAAGGAGGTGCTGATATGGCTCTGCAGACATTAAGGATTGCGCTGACTCTGTCCCCATCGACTGCAGTAAGAGCTGAGGCAGCCAGCACTCATGTAGGTCATGATTCAGCTGCTAGACATGTGTCTAGCTTTACCCTCAGGCACACTGCGTGGCTGCCAGCTGTCAATGAGCAGGCATGCAGGTCCGGAGCCATACCTGTCAAAACCACACGCAGGTCTTGGATAGCTGAGAAAGTGTAATGCAGTGATGGGAACCTGTGTTTCATCAACTAAATCCAGCACTCCCATGTGGGCACTCCAGCTCAGAGGTCTTAATCTGGAGTGAATCCCACCCAGTGGGTCAGGTGCAGGTTTCGTAGAGCCATTAAGACTGAAAAAGACCAATGAGATCGAGTTCAACCCCAGCTCATCCCCACCATTAAGGTTGGAAAAGACCTCCAGGATCATCGACTCCAAGAGTTAAGGTCACCCTCTAGGATGACCACTTGATAATGCTGCCCATGAAGACCATCTTGACTATAGGCTGTGCCTATGGCTCGTGCTGCTGGCTGTTGTCCTGCAGGGGGATAAATGGGGGTTGCTGGCTTCTCAGGGCTGCAGCATAGTTCCACTCTATGGGGTCCAACCTTAAGAGCAGAGCTCAGGTTTGTGTTTCCTCCAGACACATCCCCATCACCAGGCTGCTCAGGAATGCTCCTTACCAGCCCCATATCTCACCCCAGGATGGAGAAATCATTGTGCTAAGACTCCCCTACCAGCATGTATGGGTGAGGAGCAGGGTCACCAGTGAGCTGATGTGGCATTTTGGTGGTACATTCCAGGAAAGTTATTGGAAACGTGGTGTCATGTCCAGGATGGTGTTTTCTGTCCCTCTAAGAACCACCCCAAGAAGCCAAAACAGACCTTGTGGCAGCAAAGAAAGCTGTAGGAAGCCTGTTTGCTGGAGTGCTGCCCAAAATAAGTACGGTGGCACTCATCCATGGTGACAATGACCTGCACTGAGCTCTTTGCCCCCTTGCAGATCACTTTGGGCTGATTGGCAGCAAATGAGCCATTAGTCATCAGTGGTGGTGGTTACTCATCAGCTAATGATCTAACCTGGGGCTGGGGGAAGGAAGGAGGTCACATTGAAGGTCAGAGCAGCTGGGTGCTTTCAAAGCAGATGGACTTGTTAGCTGCAGATAAGGCCTTCTCTGGGGCTGGTCATGGCCCTGCAGCCCACATTGCTGTGGTCACTGGGCCATCTGCAGTGTGTTATGAAAGTCACCTGTGTTCTCTGCTTTGTTTGCTGCCTAAATATCCTTGTATTGACAGCCTGAGCTGCAGGACAAGGAGATGTGCCACCTGTTGCAAAGATTATCACTTGTGGCTTTTCTCTGCTCCTTGAGTGCATGCACCCTGCAATTATCTTCCCTGTTGTTAAATTGGTTGTGGTGGTCAGAGCCCCTGGATTCCATGTCCTGGCACAAACCCCTGAATATTGAACTGATTTGGAAAGTGTTGTTAATGCTTTCCTATGAGTGAGAATCCCATAAAGGCTCAAGGGTGGATGCAACCTCAGCCTTATAGGAAGAGGATCATAGAATCATTAAGGTTGGAGAAGACCTCTAAGATCCCAAGGTCCAAACCCATCCCTAACCATACCGTGCCCACTGACCACATCCCCAGGTGCCACATCTCCTCAGTTCCTGAACACCTCCAGGGTTGGGGACTCCATCACGTCCCTGGGCAGCTGTACCACTGCATCTCTGCTCTTTCAGAGATTAAGTTTTTCCCAGTATCCAGCTTGAACCTCACCTGGCACAACCTGAGGCTGTGAGGATTCCCATTCTCTTGCTTTTATCATGAGACCCCAGTAAACCTGTGCTGGGGCTGCCTGGAGTAGATGAAGTGTTTGAGTGATGGAGCCAGCGTGGAGCTGCTCGGGGACCTGGGGAAGCTGAGCCCAGCTGACCCGTGATAACACTTGTCTCTGAGCATTTGTGTCAGTCTTCTCATGTGAGATTTACCAAATGGGAATGCACGGCATTTGCTCTGCCCTTGTCAAACACAGTGAATCCGGAGATTGCACAAAAGCAGTGGCTGTTCTCTCACTTGGAGTGACTGTTGGATGACTGCGTGCTTCTAAGGCTTGGTGGAGAAATCCCCTTGTCCTTGCAGCCTTAAGGGCTCAGTGGGAAGCCCTTGACCCCTGTGTCCCTTAATAGAACTGCAGAATCGTGAAGGTTGGAGAAGCCCTCCAAGATCCTCAGCCCAACCCCACCATGCCCACTGACCGTGTCTCCATGTGCCACATCTTCATAGCTCCATCCAAACTATGTTTTTCCCTCAGATGAGAGGACTGAGGCCTAATGTTGGCCATGCTGAGGTCATGGTGGTCTCATTCATCCCCTGGGCTGGGGCTCAGAGCGGTACCTCTGGGTGATGGTGTGTCTGTGGGAGGACACAGATGGGTGATCATCCCCCAGGGGATGAGGCCATAACACTGGGCTGTCTGCAGGGGTGGGTGAATGGGATCCATTTCCCTCTCCATCTCCCATCTGTCCTTAGAGATGCATTACAGCGATGGCCATGGTGTTGCTAGGTGATTTTGTGTCTCAGCCCTGTCCTGGAGCTCAAAGTGGAAGAGAAGGCTTGAAGGGAGACCTTATTGCTCTCTACAGCTCCCTGAAAGGAGGTTGTGGTGAGGTGGGGGTCTGCTCCGAGGTAACAGTGATAGGATGGGGGGTGATTGCCTTAAGCTGCTCCAGGGGGATATCAGGTGTGATGTTCAGAACAATTTCTCCTCCAAAGAGTGGTGATGCAGTGGCACAGACTGCTCAGGGTCATGGTAGGGTCCCCATCCCTGGAGGTGTTTGAGACCTGTAGAGATGTGGTACTTGGGGATGTGATCAGTGGGCATGGTGGGTTGGGGATTTTGGAGGTCTTCTCCAACCTTAATGATTCTGTCAGGAAAGGGGACATGGCTGAGCTGGCCATGGGTTGCTGGCAGGAGGACCATGAGCCTGGCAGGAGCTTTTGCAGGGCACAACTTCATATCCAGAAGTGCAGTTTGGGATCTGATGGAAGTTTTGTGATTGTTTCCCTTCCCTTCCCTTCCTTTCCCTTCCCTAACCAGGGACCTCTGCAGGAGCTGAATCTGTGCTGTCTGATGGATCAGCAGAAATCAGCTCCAGCAAGGACGCAATCCCCTCCCATTACAAATGACAGAAGTGCTAATTGCCTCTTTGTAAATCTACACAAGATGCACTCATGAATATGTGCTGCCGGAAAGAGCAGGCAGCAGGGTCACTGCAGCCACACACAAGTGTGATGAACAGTGTTTGGTAATGCTCTGAGTGCTTTTGACTGTCGTCCTGCTTGGCCCTGCTGCAGCCTGGGCTCTGAGTGACATCTCAAGGTCCTCTCCAGAGCTGTTATCCACAGCTGTCATGAAGGAGCTGGGTGTTTGCCTACTGGTCTCCAGCAGGAAGAAAGGGATGTTTTTTGTTTGTTCTTTTTTGTGATCTGAACTGATTCAGAAATGTCACATCTGGATCCCAGTGCTGCTGACCTGAGCTGTCTTGCACTGCACCCAGTGGGATGCTCTGCTGCATGCTGGCTGAGCTCATAGTGGGGCTCCTCTGTTGTGGAGCAAACTTTTGTGTTCACCAGTGCTGCCTTACACATATTTCAGATGTTTAGTGCTGGGTAATCTATGTACCTGCACTGCTTCTGTACCACAAGGATGTGTGCGGTGTTGGGAGTGGTGGATGGGCCCTGGGGAGATGCAGACTTTAAGCTGAGTGTGAGCTTTGTAGAGCAAGGAGACATAGACAGATGAGACTGGGCTCTTCTTTAGACAAGTATCAGTGCAGAGGACCCTTATGTAGGCATTCTGAGCCTGGTGACATCTGGCCTGGCTCTGACATCCACCCTAGAGCCCTCTGCTCCCCACACCCTCCCAGCAGAGCTGCCTGGGAGCCACACTTCATTCCCACAACCTCTAATCAGTGCCTGGAGCAGAGACCCAACTCCCCTGCAGCTCCCACACCTCCCACTCCCTCCTCTGTAATCAGCAGGAAAATACCTCAGCTGCTTTCCCAGGGGCAGCTGTAAACAAGGAGCTGGGAAGGCTGGGCATGAGCTGTGCTCCAGGGCTGCACACCGGGATGGGGTCAACACGGGTATGGAGCATGGGTGCATGATTATGGTGTATGTGATAGGGTCCTCCTCACTCGCAGTAGCTGGGGTTTGGTCCCTGTAGCTGGAAGCAGCTCTAACAGTCCCGGAGTGATTCAGCATATGAAACATCTGCTTGCAGCCTGCTTAGCAGTAAACAATTGGCTGCTCAGCACATTGGACTTGGATGGTGCTTGGTAGTTCTGGTAACACTCTGCATTCTTGCATAGACTTCCTTTGTGTTGGTTCTGCCTGGGCCGTACTAATTGGTGACGTTTCTCCTGCAGTTCTGTTCCCTTTTGCCTTTTTTCCCACTGTCACACATGGGACACAACCTGATGGGGTTGTGTTAGGGGTACTAAGAGGGCTCCTGAATAGCCTCCCTGCAGCCATTCTGAACCACCCTAGAGGTAGCTTTACTTGTAGAGCATGAGACCAGAAGGATAACACAGAATGGCCAGGTGCTTTGATAGAAATGTGCCAGGGTAATTATCTGCAGGACGAGAAAATGTTTAATTTGGTACTGAAATGTATTTGCTTTGTTAATGGGTGGATTGCACTTAACATCCTTGTCCTGGGTCCTCTGTGTTATTGAACAGGGGCAGGAAAAAGGAGACTTATTGTGGGCCAGCCATCACTTTCTGTCTCACCATGGAGGGGACAGCTGCAGGGATGCCTGCAGTGACCACCAAAGCCTAATGTGCCTAATGCTGCCCCAGAGATAGAAAGTGATGCTCTGAGATGCCAGCACTGCCCATTGCTCTACCCGTTTGACTTCTGCTCCCCGAGATGTGCCAGCATAAGACAAAACTTGCTGGTTTTGGTGCCCATGCCGTAATGTCATTACTTTTGCAGATGTGCACAATGGCATTCGTGGTCACACACACAAAATACTTTCCTAAGGAAAACACATCTGGCTGCAAGTGACTCTGCAGTGCTTCCCTCCAGACCCTGAGGTGAAATGGAAGGGGAGCAAAAGCAGCAGAGTTGCTCCCCACTGTCGCATTGCTCAGCCATCAGAGTGCCTGTTCCTGCTGCTCTCAGCACCGTGCTGGACCCCTGGGTACTGTTTGCCTGAATAGGGCCATGAGTGTTTAAGCAGTATTGCTTGGAATGGCTGTTTTATCCCATGCATCCGAGATCTCAGCCCATCAGACGTGAAGCGGGTCAGGACTCTCATGCCATTGTGTGCATTATAGCGAGCAGAACAGAGCATGCTTGATAAAAAGCGAGGACTTGAAAGAAACGCTTCTGTAGCCCTCCACCTTTCAAGTCACACAATGCATCAAAGACCCCTCGTGCAGACTTTGAAAGGGGCAGAAGGCATTACCTAATGTTTGGAGAAAAATGAATAATATCGCATCCCAAGTGCCTGGAAACTAATTTAGGAGTGCACATTGCACTCTGCTGGATTCACTCCCCAGAAGAGTTGTGAACAAAAGAGTTTTTTTAGAAAAATTGTGTTGGGAGACCAATTTTTCTGCCTGGAAATGCCCCCCCCCCCCCCCTTTTTTTTTTTATATACTCTTTCCTGGTAAGAGTTCCTTATGAAAAGATGAGATGCAGAGAGCGCTGCAAACACTGTCAGAACAGACCCTGCTCAAGAGTCTGTCCCCCCACTTCAGGTGCTCACATCTCTTGCTTTAGGTCCACATCTCTCCTGCACTGAGGACTCCACATCTGGACGCAGTACTCCAGGTGAGCTGTCACAGTGCAGAGCAGAGATTCTTCACCCAGAGGGTGGTGAGACCCCATCACTGCTGCACAGAGCTATGGGTGCCCCATCCCCTGGGGATACCTGAGGCTGTGGATGGGTCCTGGGCAGCCTGTGGTGGGGGAGCAGCCAGCCCGTGGCAGGGGTAGGGCTGAAGGGGGTTTCAAATGTCCTTCCAACCCAACCATTCTATGGTTCTACCGTTGAATGTAGTCCCTTCCAACCCAACCAATTTATGGCTCTGTGATCTGTAAGGTCCCTTCCAATCCAACTGTTCTATGAATCTATGGTCTTCAAGGTCTCTTCCAACTCAACCATTCTATAATTCTGTGACACAGAGCAGGGGCAGTGGGTGGCAGGGGGGACATCCATCCCACTGAGACTTGTTGTATTGGGACCTGGGGTGTCTCTGAGGCATCTCAGGGGCAGTGCAAGATGGAAGTTCATCTCCACTGCCTGCTCTGCCGCAGGGTTTTCCCTGAAGAACTTGGGGGAATTGTCTGTGAAAGATGTCACAGAGTGAGAAGCCGAGATGCAGGCAGGGCTCAGGAGATCATTATCTCCCCATCAGCACAGCTGCCTACAGCCCCTGTCCATGGCCAGAGCAGGGAGGGCTGCTGTCCCCCTGTGCCCACATCACCCCCACCATCTTTCCTTGTCACATCGCAGTTTATTTTTACCATCTGTGGAGACGTAGTTAAATTTTAGTGCTCTCTTATCTGCTTCTCCCCCAGGCCACAATTAACGGAGGCCGGGAGGCAGGCAGAGCACTCGAGCTGTATTTACACAAAGAAGGGATGATAATGGGACAAGGGGACAGCAGGACAAGCAGGTGGGCAGTGACATCTCAAAGGGGGTTCAGTCCTGGGGGAGCTCAGCTCTGTGTCCACATGAATCACCCAAACCTTTCCCATGCTTCCATCCCATTGAACTCCTATGGTCAGGGTGAGAGGGGGGATTTGGGGTGGTTGTATGAGGAGCTGTAAGCTCATCAGATGGGGCTGAGGGAGAGAGGGCCCTTCAGAAAATGGTGCTTGCCCTCTCCAGGGCCCAACAGTCCTCTGGTTATTTAGCATTTCTCCAGTGCATCCCTAATGAGCAGGGGATGCTCTGCCACTGGCTTGCAGTGCTGATGCCCCCGGGCACAAAACCCAGCTGGGAGCTGAGGCAGGAGCAGGGGATGGCATGCTGCTTCCCAGCCCTTCCACTGCAATCTTCCCAGCTGTGCTGCACTGAGGGCTCCAGGTGAGATTGGCTGAGACCACCAGGACCCTCTTGGGCACTGCTGAACAGCAGCAGCCCAACCCCAGGGTCATTGCCTGAGGAATAACACTGCATAGGGAGGTCTGTGCCCTGCCTTTGTATAATACTTCAGCATCCAGGGACTTCATAGCCTTGTGCTTGGGTTTTATGTTCAGTAGTATATACTGGCAGTACTATATACACTAGCATATGCAGGCAGTGAAATAGGGAAAACTATGAAGTTCCTCTTGGAAACTTCAGCATCTCAAATGCTTTTGGGGTTGTCATCCATCCTTTTCTGAGCTGCAGCCCCCACCAGTCTGCTGGTTCCTCTGATGTCAGAGTAGCTCTATACAAGATGTGCTGTAGGTAGAAGCAAAGGGAAGATGGTTTGTTGAGGCAGCTCACTTGGGAAACTGGCACTATGGGAACTTTCTGGTCTTGGGGTGACTTCTGCTAATGAGTTATTTGAACTGGGCTTCTTGGCATGTTCGTGTGAAGGTATCTACTGGGGCACGTGTTGTGCCAGCTGATAGGCTGTGTCATTGCAGAGACAATGTCAATGCTTGCTGCCCACTGCTTAGGGATGGCTACAGACCACACCAGACTCAGGGGAGCTTTTCCACTGACTGAAACTGGCTCCATCCCTGAGGAAGAAGATGTGACACAACCTCTTCATAACAGTTTATTCTTGGTGACAAGTGCACCTTCCCTGGTGACCTCTCACACCGTGGAATAGAGTGAATGGGATGCCATTTCCCTCTGAGGCAGGCCAGCAGCAGGGCTGTCAGAGCCAAGAAGCTTGCACACCATCCTCCCTACGGTTCGGTACTAATTCAGAAGGCTTCAGAACCCTGTCAGCTCCCATTTGGGGCTGCCACTGTGAAGGAACAACGTGCTGAGAAGGTCAGTCTCTACACTGGATTTGCTGTAATATGTGCTGAAATCCCTCTGATGGCAGCAGAATAGTGGGGATCCATCCATCCATCCATCCATCCGTTCGTCCATCCATCCATCTGTCCATCCATCTATTCACCCATCCACCCCTCTATCCATTTAACCATCTACATACACATCCACCTACTACACCCATCCATCCTTCCATCCATCCATCCATCCATCCATCCATCCATCCATCCATCCATCCATCCATCCATCCATCCATCCATCCATTCACCCATCCACTCCTCTATCCAATTATCCATCTACATACACATCCACCTACTACACCCTTCCTTCCTTCCTTCCTTCCTTCCTTCCTTCCTTCCTTCCTTCCTTCCTTCCTTCCTTCCTTCCTTCCTTCCTTCCTTCCTTCCTTCCTTCCTTCCTTCCTTCCTTCCTTCCTTCCTTCCTTCCTTCCTTCCTTCCTTCCTTCCTTCCTTCCTTCCTTCCTTCCTTCCTTCCTTCCTTCCTTCCTTCCTTCCTTCCTTCCTTCCTTCCTTCCTTCCTTCCTTCCTTCCTTCCTTCCTTCCTTCCTTCCTTCCTTCCTTCCTTCCTTCCTTCCTTCCTTCCTTCCTTCCTTCCTTCCTTCCTTCCTTCCTTCCTTCCTTCCTTCCTTCCTTCCTTCCTTCCTTCCTTCCTTCCTTCCTTCCTTCCTTCCTTCCTTCCTTCCTTCCTTCCTTCCTTCCTTCCTTCCTTCCTTCCTTCCTTCCTTCCTTCCTTCCTTCCTTCCTTCCTTCCTTTCTTCCTTCCTCCCTCCCTCCCTCCCTCCCTCCCTCCCTCCCTCCCATCCTTTCACCCATCCATTCATCCATCAGTCCCTCTGTCCATCCACTCATCTGTCTGTCTGTTTACCAGTCAATTATCTATCTACCTAAATATTTCTACTCAGCTGGTTTCCAGACCATGGTTGAGAGGTTTCCTTCCATGAGCGTGGGCACATCTCTCCTCTGTTCTCAACAGATGTAGATGGTAGAGCATCCACTGATTTCCACAGTGCAAGGCAAAGCTTGATTTGCTTGTGTCCTGTCAGCATTTCATTTAAAATATAACCAGCTCCTGAGTTCTGATGAGAATTTTTCTTACTGTGGAAAAAAGCCAACCAACCCAACTGACATCTCAGTTTATCCTGGTGAAGTAGAGATAAGACAACAGCCTCCATTTTGTTTCACCGATGTTGTTATTCACGCCTGATGCCTCTTTACTGTAAATCTGGCATAACTGCTTCCACTTTGGTGACAGCGTTCAGTCAGGTGATGGGAAGGTGGTTTGAAAGTGGCTGCATCTCTTCTGGTTGTCTGAGTGCTGATTGCTGCAAAAACAAACAGGTGGGGTAAGCAGGGGTCTGCAGTTGGTGCTGTGTTGCCTACCAGGACCCCATCCATTGGATAGGATATACTGGATAGTGCTCTGCAAGCAAAATTATTTCTTTTGACCTGTCATTAAGGACGTTCATGAAATGGGGTGAGAGGTGGCAGTGATGTGTGCTTTGTGAGCTTAACGGCCCATTTTGTGTTTGTCTGGGTGGTGCGGGAGCAGTAAAGAGCCCCGTGCTAGTGTCTGTTATGATAAGTGAGATTTGGAAGAGGTTTTCTGTCTGATAGTCCATCTAAAGCTGTGGGGAAATGCCATTCTAAAGGCTGTTAAAACACAATTGCTCACTGATTTACACAGTCAAGGAGTGCCTCTTTAGTACGAGATGTACGCCGAATAAAAGCAGCTCAAGTGGTGCTTTTAATAAATAGATAATGGAATGGCATTTCATCTCCTGCTTTCATCCATTATGTTGGTGGAAGGTAGCGTATCCCTCTGACAGATTCCACGATAGCAGAACCCAAAGTCAGAGCTCTCTCTTTGTATCCCTCTGAAGCAAATCGTGTGCTGCCAAAAGGATTGAGGGCTCTGCCAAGCTGTGGTGACCATGCGAGGTGACACGGGGAGAACCAGCTGGGACGGCACCAAGATCCACTCCAGCCCTGGTTAGGTTTGGTTAGGAGGGAGGGTTGGTGGCTCTGCCAGCAGCTCTCTCCATGCCCTTGGGCTTGCCAGGAAGCTCCATGTGGCCACAGCTGGCCGCCAGCATAGGAAAGAAACGGGCCATGTTGGGAGGCAGGAAACAGGCCATTTATCCTGCCATGCTCATCCTTGCTTGCTCATTGTTTCCGTCAAAAAGCCAGCACTTCGCAGCTCCATGAATGAACCCAGTGTTATGCCTCCAAAAACAACTCGGCTGCTGAAAAATAAGAGCTGCTGTCGTCTCCGGTCTGCTCTGCTCTGCTGTTTTTCCCCATTTTTTAGGAGAGAAGCATTTTAGCTCCTCTCCTGATGCAGTTCAGCAGCTGGGAATGAGGTGAGCTTGCGCTGCGTCCATAGCCAGCTCTCAAAGTGCTGGCTGTGAACGAAGGGCAATGAGAACAATTACCAACCAGAGGGAAAAATCATCGGGGGAAAAGGTAGGTGAGGGAATGAAGGCAAGCAGGGGCAGAGAAAGGGGATAGTGACCAAATGGGCATCCAGGGAAAGCCCCTGGGTGCTTCTCATCACCCCATCTTGTAGCACAGTGATGAAGGAAGCCATGCCCATGAGAAAAGGCTTTTACAACTGCTTTCATCAGTGAATATTCCATATTCCAAAGCCTGCAATAAGGGTCAGATGTTGTATGGGAGTGGCAAAGAGCTATGAATTAGCAGGCAGATGTGAGATTTGGAAGGGAAACGAAGCCTTCTTCTCTGGGGTTCGTAACAGTGCTGAGCTATTAGGGATGAGAGCACCTTCCTGGAAGCCCAACAGGGGCTGGGGCTGTTGAAGACTGTTATGGCCCCTGGATCTGAGCTCACACTGCAATGCCAGGCTGCCAGGGCTCTTCCCATTCCTGCTGGCCTCATCCGTGATGCTTTGCTCCAGGGAGTGCTGCCAGCCAGCTCAGAGAGGGTCTTTGAAGCTCTGCCCAGGGTAGGGCAGAAACCAAGGAAAGAGCAGAGATTTTGTAGAGCCAGCTGGCTGGGCCACTTGGTGCTCCCACAGAGGCTGGGGAGGTGGCATGCTGCAGAGGAGGGCTGCAAAAGAGGGCAGAGAAGCAGTGAGGCAGTGGGTGCTGCAGGCATGAAGCAGCAGAGCAGAAGAGAACCCATTGGGTCACTGCAGCCTAGAGATCTAAAGTCCAGGAACATCACCCACCCCGACCTGTGAGACTGCTTACCCTGGGAATCCTCTTTTGGGGGCAAAGTGTCATAGAACCATGGAATCACAGAATCATTAAGGTTGGCTGAGACCTCCAAAGTCACCAAGTCCAACCCCAACCCATCCCCACCATGCTCACCCAGCACCCAGGAGGAGATCAGACAGCCATCATGTTGCTGCCCTGCTCCTGTAAAGCCCTCAGTTGCCTTTTCGTTTATCTGCTGGCTTTGTCCATTCCCATCATCTGGTGGTGGAGGAGTTTTTCAGTAAGCAGGCCCAGAGAGCAACAAGGCCATGAGATAAGCACCACCACTGCAGGCAGATTCATTACCTGCTCCAGTCTGAACCAGGAGAGTGGTGAGCCTGCTTTGCTTCACCTTTTTGTTAAGAAAAAAAATGCAACACTGGGATTTGGAAAAAATCAAATTGAGGCACTTTGTACAGGCTACAAACCAGTGCTGGAGTAAAACGGACTCATTAAAATACAAATTATTTAAGAGAAAGAACGGGAATGCCATTATGCAAAGTGTCACTGACTCATTTTCATTTCACAGAGCCCAGGCTGCACTTTGACTGCACGTGATAAATGGGTCCTTTCTCCTCCTCCTCCTTCCCTGTTTTTTTCTTAATACAAGGGGAAAAAGACGCAATTACTGCCTGTCTGCTCTTCAACCTGTTGAAAAATCAGGCCCTGCTGGAGCAATCAGAGCGAAACCTTCAGGGAGTCCTTTAGGATCACCTTTAGGGTCAACCACTGCTCCACGTAGCCTTTGGCCACGGGGTACCTTTGTGGCATCACCACTCATCCATTCATTCCATTGGGAGAGCTCCCACTTGGGGCAGAGTGTGTTGGGGAGCACTGAGGGTCTGCACTGCTACATGCAGAGGGCTCTGGCAATGCTGCCATGAGCATTTCCACCCCAATATGCTGAGTGCTTACACAGCAGCACCTGACCTGAGCCCGACGCCATGGGCCATTTTTCCTGAGTAAGGATTAAAGACAAGAAGCCTTTGTCTGCTGCGGTTGATGTTATTGTTTCTTTTTCCCTCTTCTAAATAATTTGCTCTGGCTGCTCCGTCTGGAGTGGGGAGGTGTTCTGCCTCATCAAGCGTTAATTGCAACCGAGGGGAGCTGCTGGCGGAGCCTGGTAGTGCGGGGGCTGAGGCTTTCTGTGAAGGTGCTTGGGAAATGCTAAGGAAAACGAGCCAGGTGAGGGCAATGGGAGGTCGAGACAGTATCTTTCTGGGGAAGGGGCTGCATTGTACGGCTCATCCTGGCTTTGCTGGGGGAGAGAGAGATGCATTTGGGCAGCTTGTTGAAACCCGTGAGGAAAAGGTTATTCAACAAAGGTGGTGGGCATGGAATAGTCTGCCCAGGGCAGTGGACATGGATAGTGCTCACAGCCATAGGGTTTGGGTTTGGGTGGTACTGTCTGGGGCTGGGGATTGGACTTGGTGATTCTTAGGGGTCCCTTCCAGCTTGGGACATTCTGTGGTGCTATGATTCTGTGATCTCCAGCACATGGAGAGCAGGTACTCCAAGCTGAGACCCTACATTGTCTTTTATTTTGGAGGAGATCTCCTCCAACCCAAGCCATCCTATGATTCTGTGACCTGTCCTAAGCAGTCCCAGTAAGACTGCTGATAAGGAGCTTCTTTGAAGAAGGCTCCACAATCAGCATAGCTTGATTTCACCAAAACATGGTGGGATTCTCCTCTCCAGAGAGGGATGATGCAGTGGCACAGGCTGCCCGGGGAGGTGAGGAAGTCCCTGTCCCTGGAGATGTTCCACAGCCATGGAGATGTGGCTCTTGGGGTCTGTGGGTATGATGGAGCGTGTGTTGGGTGTGAGGGTCTTGGAGGTCTTTTCCAACCTTCATGATTCTGTGATTCTGTTTAGGTTCATGGTGGGGGTGGGTTGGGCTTGGGGATCTTGGAGGTCTTTTCCAACCTTTGTGATTCCTTGATTCAGCCAAAGTGTATTTTTGCATCCAAGTTTGAAACATTTTGTAATGTCTGGCATTAGGTAAGACTTTGATTTAATGCCTTATCTCTTGAATTCACCTTCAGCAATAACAATGTATTCTAATCCCCAGCTCCCCCATGATGGATGGGGCCTGCTTGGGTTAAACATCTGCGTTTGGAATCATCCACCCCTTCTGTTCCTGAAGCAGGAAAAGTCAGCACCCACCCACAGCTCGGGGCAGTGCTGCTGCTCGCTGCCTCACAGGACTGAGTAGCTTCTGCTTTTCTAAGGTAGAAGAGTGAAGAAAAATAACAGTAATCCTTGAGACATGGCAGCACACTGCTGGCTTCAGGGGGAGCTGGTTGATGCCTGAGAAAAAGGAGAAGAGAGGTGGTGATGCTAGCAGGATGCTCGGTAGAGTGCAAGTGGAGTGCAGAGAGGTGCTTCATGCAGGGCTGCTGGAGCCTTTCCATTTTCTCTTGCTTGCAGGTTTATAAAAACCTTTTCTTTTTGCAAGGCTTCTGGATTTGGAGCCATGGACAAGAATTGGATTTCAAAGGCTTTGTGCTGCCTGTGGGGATGCTGGCTGCCTCCATGTGCTTGTCCCTTGAGTGCCACAGAGCTTCTTACCTAGCAAAAGCATTGTGTTTTCTCCAGGGATGTGAAAGGCCAGATGGAAATGTCTGTGGTACAAGATGCTGGATTGAGCTTTAATTGATTTCCCTGGGGACACAGAGGTCAGCATCAGAACTGAGAGAATCATAGTCACAGAATCATTAAGGTTGGAAATGACCTCCTAGATCCCCATGCCCAACCCTGACCGACCCCACCATACCCACTGACCACGTCCCCAAGTGCCACATCTCCACAGGTCCCAAACACCTCCAGGGATGGGGACTCCCCCACCTCCCTGAGCAGCCTGTGCCACTACATCACCACTCTTTGAAGAAGATGCTCCTAGTACCAAGCCTGAATTCAGCTCTGCTTGAAGCCCAGGTGTGGGCTGGCTCCTATGCACTCTCCTGTGCTTGCTGACGTACCTCTGGGATTTATCTCCTCTCCCAAGCAAGTGCCAAAATTCTTTTCCATTCCTCTTCAAATCTGCCATTTTAAGTCTCGCTTGGGCAGCGTGTGTGGAGCAGTGGGACCGGAGCAGAATGTCACCTCCACTCCTTCCACCCAGGCACACTGCAGCGAGCTCAATGACATGCCTGACCCAAAACTCATTTTCCAGCAAGGCAATGTGTCTCCAGAGGTACAAACTCCTCATTTCTCACATTTTCATGGCCACAGCTCTCCAGGTGATGACCCCAGCCAGCTGCTTGCCTGCCGTGGTCCCACTCTGCTCGGATGGCTGCTGGGCTCCTGCTGTTTGTGCGGCACGGAGCTGATTGATCAGCAGCAACGCTGTATTTGCTTCCAGATAAGAAAACGCTGAATATTGGGGCTGGTATTGAGCCTCCTGAAATCCCCCTGGAAACAGCCCGGAGTCCTTCTGACCGCTGTTTGCAGAGATCAATCGGAGCCCCTGCACGTGTGCTTTGTTGTCATGGCACAGCCCTCCCTTTTTAATCAGGGTGCCGTGCCACTGTGAATCAAATGCCTCACAAAACCTGTCTATTATCTCTAGGCAATTATCTTTATTAACCGAACTTGTAATCAGCTCCGAGAACAGAATCAGGGTTGTGTGGCATGATGTGCTTTCCTCAGAACCCAGCACCAGCTGTGTCTCTGTCCTTTAATTCCTCTGTGGGTGACTCTCAGGGGTGTTCCTGTTGTTTTACCCCTTGTCGGTGCTATCCGTGCCAACCTGCTCATCACTCCATCCCATTTTGCATCCTTCCTGGTATTCCAGGATGCATTGAAATGCACAGCAGCAGGGCAGAGCTCTCAGCCAGCTGGTGGAGGGCTCTGGGGAGCAAGCCATCCAAGCCGGCCGATTTAACGTTGTTTATCGCTGGTGGATGCTGTTTAACAAGCTCCGTGGTTACTAATGGACTGGAAAGCACTCCATCCTCCTCGTGCGACACGAGCACATCATCCCGCTCCTTTCCAAACGTGGAGCAGAAGTATTGATTGGATGCTTCTGCCTTTCCTGCATCATTACTTTTCTCCTGCTCTGATGCTGCGCTGCTGATTCACACAGTGGTGGGTGATCCTGCTGGGACTGCGTGCCATCCCTGCCCAGATGCATCCAGCACCTCCTTGCTGAGGGTCTGCAGCTGTGTGCAGGGCAGAGCTCCCCCCATGCCATCCCAGCTCTGACACCATCAGTTATGGACACAGTCAGGTGCCCAAGGAGCAGGAATTCATCTCACACCCACCCTGTTGTGCATCTCTTTGCATTCATTAAGGAGCTGGCTGTTGTGCTGCTGCCCACTTGCTTGGCTTGCTCCTTCCTAGAGCTCCAAACAATCACCCCCGGTCCTTCTGTCTGTAGTAACCTCATCCCTCGGGATGAGCTTTGCCCCCCAGTGCTTCTTGTCATTACATTCCACATCTCTTTCTCATCCTCCCCCTCTCCCTTTCTTCCCTTTTGCGCAGATTTCTTCTGCTGAGGGCTTCTGAAATAATAAATCAGGGGCCCTGGGCCACTGGAGATCGCCTGTCCTTGTTAGCGGCGTGGCTGCTGCTGGCTTCAGCTCCCGTGGGACTTCTGCCCTTTAAATACCAATTTATTCCAGCACCAGCTTCGCTGTCAGCCCTCTCCCATCAGGGCACACGGCAGCATGGCTCTCGCTGCAGACCTCCCTCCCCATCTCCAGGCAAGGAAATTGCAATTTTCCTCCACCGTGCTCTTATCCCTTAATTGCTGCTGATTCAGCGAGGTGGGAGGCAGTGAGGGGCTCCACCTGCAATTATTGTCGACACGGCTGGGGAGGTGACAGCCCAGCCATGTCACTTTGGGTTTGTTAATAGGTTTGGCTGAGAATTGCCTCTAACAATATTTGTAGCTCTCCCCTTGGGTGCAAGACCACCCATAGCTGGAAACTGAAGAGGTTATCGTACAAATCTGTGCAGGCACATAGTGATAGGAAAATAGGGGGAATGGCTTTCAACAAAAATAGGGGAGATTTAGGTCAGATGTGAGAAGGAAATTCTTTACTCAGAGGGTGATGAGGCCCCAGCGCTGCTTCCCAGAGCTGTGGGTGCCCCATCCCTGGAGGTGCCCAAGGCCATGGATGGGCCCTGGGAGCCTGAGCTGGCACGGGGCCGCCAGCCCATGGGAGGGGTAGGGCTCAGGGTCCTTGGGGTCCCTTCCAACCCAACCATTCCATGGTTCAGTGGTCCTGTGATCCTCAAGATCCCTTGCAACCCAGCCATACTATGGTTTCTGTGATCTTCAAGGTCCCTTCCGACCCAGCCATTCAATGGCTCTATGATTCTATGACTATGAAATTCCTTTTCTGCCCTGTTGAGTGATATGCCATGCTCTTGGAAGGGCATTCTGCTTCCAGTGGTTGAGTTGGATCTCGGTTCATGGCTTGGTAAGGTTAGATTTGCACCCCAGGAGAGAGTTGAAAGCAATCCTTTGTGTTTATAACATACATATGAATAACATAACCATATGTAATAATAATAATAATAATATAGTATGTGCATAAATGACACATCTCCATGCATTCAGCTCCTGCACTACTTCCATGCTTCCATCCATGTAGAGATCTGCAGGGAGGAGTGCTGGGATTCACAGTTCCCATCACTGTCTGTGATGTGTTGCAGTGAGCAGCTGAGAAAACAGGGAGACTATGAAGCATTGTTTTGTCTGTAAGAAGACCTTGAGCTGACTTTCTGTCCTTCAGGTCCATTCTTTGGGCAGTGATTTCTGTGCACTAAATTACTGGTATGAAAGTAACCTATTTTGAAGCCTGAATGTCCTACAGATCACGATATGAAACCCTTGCATAGATTTAGGGATCCTTAATAGCAGTGGGTAAGGATTAAGAGGAGTTGGCAAAGGAGGAGAACACTCCATAAAGCTTGGAGGAGCTGGGAGTGGGGAGCATGGGGAGCAAGCCCTATAGGAGACTTCTGCCCCACTGAATGCAGATTGATCTATCTGCTCAGCGTTCAGGAAAGGAAAGGAGATAAAGACCTGTCTGCTTCTAAGGAAAATGCCATTTTTCTGCTGAAAATTCCATGTTTGCCTTCCTCGCTCCATCCCACAGCACTTGGCCGGGCCAGGCAGTGAGCAGATAATGAATGTGCCGAAATGCAGTTATTGATATCGCTGAGGTCATTATAGTGAGGGCTCTGCTGAGCTCTCCCATAGAAAAGGGCATTTTTCAGCAGGCTGTGGTCGTGACACCAACAGTTTCATTCTGTATGAAATCTCGGCTGGTAAAGCCCTCGGCCCGGGAGCACTTTGTAAATGCGTTATCAGGAATATATATATGCAGGTCAGCATATATATATATTTATATATATATATATATATTTCAGCCAGGAGCAGCAAAATGGCTCATTTGCCTCTCACTATTAACGCAACGTTCTGCAAGGACCTGTGGCCTGATCCATGACTTCTGAAAACAGACAAGATTGTTTCCACCTACGCTGGGGAGCTTCTCGTTCTGGGATAAGGAGAATTTGGGGGATTGTGGAAATGAAAGCAGAGGGTGGGTAACCCACAGTGGGAGCCCTGAGGCAATTTGCTCAGTCCCAGGGGTGGGATGGTGTGGATGGAACCAGTGAGGAGTCGTGATTTCATGGGAGAGTGAAGCAAAAATAAGTGCTGGAGAAATTACAGCATGGGGAACGCATTTCCAAAGCTGCATGTAGCAATTGCACCAGGGTGGCAAATTGTGCAAGGCACTCTGAGCTGATTGCAATGGAAATGTGTGGTGTGCGGCTGTCGCTGGGATCTGGGTCTATGCTGATGTCTTCCACCTCCTCCTTTTGTCCCCTGGCAGATTATTTTTTGCATCACTTGGGTTCTTATCAGTGCTCGCATGTTAGCTCCGGGATGCTGGGAAGGTTTTGTAGCACTGGAGGTGGTGATGTGGGTAACGGAGATGTTCAGAAGCCCTTTGGGCATCTGTGGAAGTCTACACCTCACCCAGTTTCAGCTGTCCCTGGGGTCCCTTAATCAGGCTCTGTAAAGCATCTCCATGTTATATCTTTTATTATTAAGGTGAGAGTATTCTGAATAATGCTAAAACAACATCTGCTCGTGTTTGGGATTTATTCCATGTCCATTATTTTTAGTAACTCTTACCTAATCCTGTACTAAAGTGGACTTGAAATTCCTTCTTAATAAAGAGGAGGTGAGGACTGAAACATTAGTAAGAAGGGACCTTGCTCCTGCCTTCAGATGTGTATCATGGCATTGTAGAATGGTTGGATTGGAGGGACCTCAAAGATCATGGAACTGTAGCGTGGTTGGATTGGAAGGAGGATCCCAACAGCCATGGAATGGTTGGGTTGGAAGGAGCCTTGAGGATCCCAACAACTATGGAATGGTTGGATTGGAAGGGACCTTAAAGATCATCCAGCTCCAACCCCCAGGTGTCATCTAACCAAGCATTTAGATGGGGCCCCCAAGTCTTCTCCATCCCAGCCAGTCCTTGGAGTTCATTTTGGAGCAGTTTCTGTGAGATTTAGGGGGAAGTTCTCTTGATGCTTTTTGTCTCTTGCCCAAACTGGTCTTTTAAAATCACATGTTTTAGCAGTAAAATAAGGATGCTGAAACAACGTTAAACTTAATTTTACCTGTGAAAACATTAAATTTGATGAACCCCAATTTTTCTGGTGGGGTAGAGGTCCTTTAAGCTCTCTCCATGGCATCTTTCCATCCCATTCCCTCACAATGAGAGCTTTCACCCATCACTTTAGGACTGCGCTGGGCTTTGCAGCTGCTTTTCAGTTCTTTTTTACTGTTTTCCATTCTATTTGCAATCTGCCCAGCCGAGGTGGGGTCCACCACCACCCTTCCTCCTCTCCTTCCTTCTGCTAGCCCTGTTTCACACCCTGCTAGAAGCAGTTTATTCCCTCTTCCCTTACAGCCTTGGGAACCCATTCGTCCCTCCACCAGCCACCAGTCTCTTATGGGAAACAGCACAACACTCCAATGGGAAGAACCCAACCACTTGTGTGGGTAGATCCCATTGGGTCTCATGGGGAGCATCCCTGCCCCATACCCCCCACGCCAGCTTCTCCTCAGCATCCCTTCCTTGCAGCCAACACTCAGCCCAACATCTTGGCTGTGCAGGAAGGCGGTGGGTGGCCGCTGGCACTCTTCCCCATGCCGTGTTGGCAGCCTCTGGATGCTGCCCAAGTTCTTTTGCTTTGCCCTTATCTGGGGCCAGACATATTGTTCGCACCGACGTCTTGTGCTGATTTACCCGGACACTCCTTAGAAACCCGGCGGCCGGAGGAGCTGCAGATAGTGGTTTGGGTGTGGGGATGGAAGCCGCTTATTTTTGTTCCTGCAGACTCAGAGAGGGTGGGATAAGTTTCTGACTCTTGGTTTTGCCTCCTGCTTCAGGGAGACAGACTCCTCTTGTGGCAACAATGCTGATACGCCTCTGGTTGTGATTTGGGGTTTTTCATTATAGCTAGTGATGTGTAACTCAGCATCCAGATCAGATTTATTGCATTAACATGTATTTCCTTGTTGTTGTGATGCCTTTGCCAGAAAGGAGCCAGTGTTTTATTAACCGTGGTTTTTAACTTTATTCTGGGTTTGGGGCAGGACCTCTAGGACGATCCAGTTTCTTGGGGTCCTTCCCAAAGATGGAGGTTCATATCTCGCTTCCCATCACCCACACATGGGGACCCCGATGTGGCCACCCCACATCACATCCCTGCCTTTGCCAGCCGTCCCCACCCAGTGTCCTGCTCTGAACAAGGGGAGGGACCTGCTCCAAATCCTGTTATTTGTCTTTCAACGCCGTGGCTGAACCCATTGGGTTGCACGCATGCCAGGAAGCTGGGTAGGGTCAGGCTGCAACCCCAGCAGAAAGAGGCAGCACGCTCCAGTGAGCTGGGCTCCAGTGGTGGCAGTGCCTGCCAGGAGGGTTTTGGGAAGGGGACAGACCCATAGCAAGGGTAGGATGGGTCAGCTGCTGCTTTGGGGCCAGCTCCAGTGGTCAGGAGGTGGCATCTGAACAGCTTGTGGAGTCAAACCCAACTCTGAACGCCTCCTTGGCATCCTTACTTGGGTCAGTGGTACAAAAAGGCAGCGTAACCCTTTTAGTTTAATGACAGACAGCTTTCAACTTGTTTTGTCCCATTCCGGGTCCATAGGAGCATGGTTTATGGAAACGTGGAGCTGGGCAGTGAGAGCCTGTGCCCTGTGGTTAAAGCAGAGAGGATGCGATAGGTCAGCTTCAACACAAACAGACCAAAAAAAGGGGAGGGGTGGGGGGAGATCTATTATCTTTAAAAAGAAAAGGAAAAAAAAAAAAACCAAGACAAAACAAAATACACTGCAAAGGACTCTGCGTGCTCGTTGAAAAAGGAAACACAAAAAGATCCCGGTAAAATGGGTCCACATCCCACGCGCCGCTCAGACCTTAATAGTACAGGTGGACGGGGAGGGCTGTGTGCCAAATTCTTTTGGTTTAGAGGGAGTGGTGGGAGTGAATTCTCATAACCGCTCCTAGAAAGGCTTAGCCTTCCTCACACAAATCAATGACACTCGGCTCGGCTGCAGGCACCGGGGCAGCTCCGACACAGCCCGGGGGCTCACGCCGGGGACGGCAGCGTCGTCGGAGCGCGGAGCGGAGGTGAGCGGCTGCTCTGCTTCCCCGCTTTGCTCTTCGTTCCCAAAAGATCTCACGTAGGTTGTTTTATCCTTCCCGTGGCTTATGGGGGTGAGGGGAAGCAGCCTGTGTTTCATGCTCGGAGGGTAGTGGTGTTCTTTTCCCATATTGCCCCGGCGCGTTCGATCCCCTGTAATAACCCAGCACCGTTTTCATGCAGTTTTAATTGTTGTTCCAACCCGACCCTGTGGTTCTCTTTCTGATTTACTCGTTTGGAATCGTGAATCCTTACCAAGCCCAGGGATTTTGGCTCTATATCAACCCCTACACCGCATCTCAGTTTATGGGGTTTCATCGCAGGTCCGGCTCGGTGTTATTTGTTGCTGTGTTTCAGATGGGAAACAGGGGTGTGAAACTTCTGTGCACGTCTGGGGTGGGCAGCGGGGTGCAGAAGGGGCAGGTGGATCAGATCAGAGCTGGTTCTGTTCGGTCTTGGTTTTAGGAGTTAATATTTTTGTTGGGGTTCTTTGCGAAAAAATAACTTGACAGAGAAAAAAAAAAGTGAAAAGAGAGAAAAAAAAAAAAAGAAACAGAAATATTGTCATATTTAATAGGAATATATTTTCAGGCTGAAATTACAGCCTCTCCCTGGAACTTTTTGCTGCCTTTTTAACAAAGGCAACGCCCCGGGATGGTGCTGGGCTGTAATATTTCTAACAAATCCTTCCTATAAGGCACTCTGAGCGCTGTCTCAGGGTCCCTCCCCAGTTCTGGACCCTGCCCGGGTGATTTGTGGGGACAGAACCAACACGTCGAGCTGCAGCTTTGTGCAAGGTTTGTTTGAATGGAGATCTGCTGGGAGGAATGCGCTGGGGAAGGGAGAAATGGAGGTGGGAGCTCTCGGTGCTGCTTTCCAACCTCATGGAAGTACTGCAGGGACCTGGAGCTGCCCTACAAAGGTTGGGGCACCACCGCTGTGCCTGGGTGTCCTGTGAGGATGGGATGAGGCTACACATGGTGCCTTCCCCCCTTCCTGCTGCTGGATAAAGGCTGGAGATGGGTTGGGGTGATGGAGAGGCTGTGCTGAATGGGGATACGGAGAGCTAAAGGGTTCCTGTGATGGGACCCTGAGTCCTGGGCTGTGCAGGCTGCAACACCCGCCTGCATCTCCTGCTCCTCTGGGGGCTCCGTGGTGTTCTTATGGGGATCTGCTCGAGCATGGTGGAGGAAATACCTCTTCCGTGCATGGGGCAATGGGGTAGACAGGGAGGTGTATGGAGCTGGAGCACGCTCGGGGCTCAATCCTGCTCAGGTTTTCATCTCTGAGTCACCTGCAGATACGCAGCTGCTTCCAAGGAGAGGGGCTTCCTCCTGTAGGGAAGGAGCTGGCTGCTAGGCTCTGTCCATCTCTTCCCTCATGTTCTCTGCCCCATTTCCACGACCTCATTAATGCACTCAATCAGTGCACCCGGCTGAGGCCCTGGGCAGCCTGGCAGTGTTAGCACCGCGTCCTGCTGCTGCTGCTGGTGCTGTTTACTCAGGTGTGGGCAATGAGCGGCCCCCCCGGCGTGCTGCAGCACCCAGCGAGCACCAACCCTGCCAGCGGGGTTTTCCAGCCAGCCTGGGGCCGAACTCCCTTTGAAATTCCTTCTCTAATTAATAAATGAGTGGCAAGTTTCACTGACATAATTCCACAGCGATTGCTCTTAATTAAAGAGCAGCTATTAAAATAGTTGCAGGGTGCTGAAGCCTCTCTCTCTTCGCTTTGTATTCCTCATTGGTTTTCCATTCTGTGCCACCAATGGGATGGATTTTTTGGGGGGACCCTGTAGACTCTTTGCAGGAGGATGGGATGGAGGAGCGTGGGGCTGGTGCTGTGCTGGTTGTTTTCCTTCAGGGATGAATAGAGGGAGGGGATGTAGGGCTGAGATCTTCTGCCAAGAAAGAGTTGGAGGCATCGTGGTATTAGTCAGAGCCCTTTGATTCCTTCCTGGAAGCGCGTGCCCGGTGGTAATGCTGCTCACATGCCCACGTCATTTTCATGTCACTCATGGGAGCAGCTTCCCCTCATTATGCAGCCATTTCTCACGGCTCTTGGGTTATGTTCTTCCTCATCCCTCCAAGAGGGTGTCCCTGCCCTGAGGAGCAGGCATGTGGTAGCCATGATGGCACAGCCTTTTGGGGGAGGACACCACATCCAGAGGCTTTGCGAGCTTCTCCCCCCCCATCCATCATGTCCAGCCCTTGGCATGATCCATGTCCTTCTTCAGCTCCATCACCACTGCCAACCCCATCGGTGCCTCATAATGCCCTTGCTGCTCCCCACTGAACAGTCCTTGGTGTGATCCATGTCCATGTATCCAACTGCATCACTGCTGCCAAGCCCACTGGTGCCCCCAGATGCCTTTACAGCCCTGTGATGCTGTCAGCAGCTTCATACCCCATACCCCATGGGATGTCCTTGACCTTGCCTGTCAGCAGAGGAAGAGGAGGGGACTTCTCACCCCATGGCACGTTTCCATGCACGGGGATGTCAAGGCCATCAAATCGCATCCGCATCCCAGACAGTGGGGAGAGGCAGCGTTTCCCCACCCCGCCCTGCACAGCGCTGAACCAGTTTGGGAAGTGGCTCCATGGTGCCGCTGGATGAGGCAGCCCAGGAGGAGGTGGGAGACCACGTTGGAGCGAGCTGCTGGCACTGCTGGGAGGAGCAGGGCAAAGGGATGGAGAGCAGCCAGCTCCCTGGCTGTGCAAACAGCCCACACCCATGTGCCGTGTTTATGCCGCCGAGCCCGTCACCATGGCATTGGGGCACCTCTTGCCAAGGTGAGCTGAAGCTGATGGAGCAGCACCTCTGGGAAGTTCTCTGGGAGGTCTTTGGGATCAGCTGGATCTGGGGTGGTGATAAGCCCAGTGCCACACGGGTTCTGCTGCTTCCATCCAAAATGTGGGTCCTGCCACCCAAATGGGGGGCCACCACTGGGGTGCTTCACCCTAGGGACCAACTCTGTAAGGATATGGACTTGATGATCCTTGTGGGTTCCTTCCAACATGGGTTATTCTGTGGTTCTATAAAATGCCACCTTCACCAAGCCAGGAGAAAATTGGAGAAAGAGAGGGGAGGAGAGGAGATGCTGAAAATGGAAAATGGCAAAGAGAAAAAGACAATGAGGGCTGGGCTGCCTGCTGCCTTTAGGGACCGGTCCCCATCACTGCCAAAACACGGTGCATCCTTGGGTTCAATTCTAGCAGCTTCTGGCCCTTTAATCCTGTTTGGAGGTATATTAAGGAAATCAGCTACTCTGCACGTTGGTTTTCCTATGTGCAGAATTGCTCAGTAGTCACCTCATGGGTCTTGGTCTGGTTTTGAAAGAGGTTGGAGACCCTCCGGATGGAAGTGGGCATAGTGAGCATGGTGGGGATGGGTTGAGGCTGGACTGAATTATAGCAATGGCCTTCCAGCCTTGACTCTTCTATGGATCTATGAGCAGGAGTAGTGAGACCAGGTTAATGGTTGGACGTGGTGATCTTCATCCAACCTTCACGTTTCTATGGTTCTGTGGTGTAGAGAAGGCCAAGTGTTCTATCAACCCAGGATCATCAATTCCCTGTTTAGTGCTCATGGTTGCAGGGGAGCCGGTTGCAATATTGGAACCTTTCTGCTGTGCATACACGCACTTTCCAAACAGTTTTGTTGCAATTAATTACCGCGTAATTAAAGCAGAACGACAGCACTAACTAAGGGCAAAATCTTGAGAAACAAATAGCATTTGGGCTGGTTTTGTAATTGCTCCAGGTTCCCCAGATACAAATTACACTGTCAGGCTCCTGATTGATGGGAGAGCTGCACGTACCAACACCTTGGGGCTGATTGCTGCGTGGGCTGGGGCTTGGGTGGCCGTGTAGCACTGCTGTCCTTGAGGGCAACCCCATTGGGATGCAGAGCTTTGATGATTGGACTTGATGATCTTAGCGGTCTTTTCCAACCTAAATGGTTCTGTGATTCTCTTCCCTTGATGCCAAGAGGCATCCCATGGTGAGCAGTGCATGGGTGTCATTGCTTCCCTGCTCTGTGTCCCCCCCCATCTCCATGGGGGGAATTCAAAGAGCTTGTGTCCTCATCTGCTTCAAGGTAGAGGTGAGCACTTTATTTTAAAGGTTCTTCCCTCCACTCTGCTTTCTGGCCACGCTGGAAATATCGAGCACTGTTGTCACTCTTGGTGTGGGAAAACTCTTTCAAGATTAGAGGAATGGAGTGGGTGTTTTCTCGCTGTTAATTAAGAGGAGTGAAGTCGTGACTTTTGAGCAAAGCAGCCCAACCTTACAGCTGCTCAGAGGTCATCTGAGTTAATGCATCTCAACAAATGCCAACAAAACCCCAAAGTATTCCGACACCGCTGCCTGGCTGGAGATTAAAAATAGGGAGGTATGCTTCTAAAAGAGTCTGGAGTTAGAAACAATGAGATGGGCTGCGAGCATCAGTTGTGACAGCAAAACTACTGCAGCACTGAGCACTGGGGACTGGGATGTGGGTCAGCATCTCCTAATGTAACCCATGGTGTCACACCAAGGGATCCCCAGTGCACGTAGACAAGTGGAGAACACAAAGCTATCCATTGGCTGCAGGTGGAACTGGAAAGCTGTGGTGAAATTGAAAAGCAGTGGGGTTGGACTTTGGGTTCTGGGATCCCCCAGCATCTGTTTCACATAGGGACATGCTGGGCATGGTGGGGATGGGTTGGGCTTGGGGTTGGTGATCCTGGAGGTCTTCTCCAAGCTGAAATGTTCCATGATTCCATGGTCTCCCTCTGGGCTGGCAGCTGGGCTCCTGCTCTGCCAAATGAGAGGCAGCAAGAAGGAGACTCAAGCTGATTAATTTGAGCCCGTGCTGCTCTTATCCTGGTTTCAAAGTAATTGTCTCTCGTGTCCACAATTTTCTCTCCTTACATTTCGCTGCATATTTATGAGGTTTCGGGAGGCTATCTGCAGCCACATTAAACCAATTTGCTCCTTGAAATGTCTGACCTTTGATCTGCCAGCCACTGCCTTTCAGAGCCAGAAAAGAGCCTTTAATAACGTGTCACATGAAAGGCTCTCACTGCGGAGCTGTCGCTGGCAAACCCGACTCTGGTTAATAAAGTATCGGATGAATCAATTATTGCTTAATAATTGTTACCTGTATTTTTGTGCTAAACAAGGAGAGCATTTCTCTGCTCTTTCCCCACTCCCATTACCATCTCCCGCTAGATGAAACCAATAAGACAAATGCATGCATGCAGCTAGAGCTGATGGTTCTCACGCAGCAGCCGCAGCCCCTGCAAGCTGCTCAGCTCCACGCTGGGCTCCTGTAGAGCTGCAGAGGCGAGAGGCTCTCTGGGGCCAGGAGTTAACCAGCCATGCTGGGGACCATTCATTTTACATGCTCATCACATATTGGAAATGACCATGCAGCATCTCCTACTGCTACAGAGCCGTTTTGCTGGGAAAAAGAGAGGCAGGTCTGGCTGAGCTGTTGTGAATACGAACGTGTGGCTGCAGTGGGTGGGATGCAGGGCAGTTCCTGAGGGGTTGCATCAGCTCATTGCAGCCCCGAGCCCCAAATCATCATTCATAGCATCACCCATAGGCTCTGAGAGCCCTTCAGGCTCTGCACCTGGTGTGATCTTCTTGTTGAGGTTATGGGGGACATTGCTAAGGTTCCCTCCAAACCCAGAGCATCCAGGTGCAGTGTTTTCTCCTCCAAATTTGGATTGCTTTACAGAGACCATAGAATCACAGAACAACAGAATGGTTGGATTGCAAAGGGCATTAAAGGTCATAGAAGCATAGAATGGTTGGGTTGGAAGGAACCTCAGAGCTCATAGAACCATAGAACCATGCAGTGGTTGGGTTGGAAGGAAACTCAGAGCTCATAGAGCCATAGAATCATGCAATGGTTGGGTTGGAAGGAACCTCAGAGCTCCTAGAACCATAGAACCAATCAATGGTTGAGTTGGAAGGAACCTCAGAGCTCCTAGAACCATAGAACCAACCAATGGTTGGGTTGGAAGGAACCTCAGAGCTCCTAGAACCATAGAACCACACAATGGTTGGGTTGGAAGGAACCTCAGAGCTCCTAGAACCATAGAACCATGCAGTGGTTGGGTTGGAAGGGACATCACTGCCCCTTCAGCTGTACCCTTGTTTTGGGCTGGGTGCTCCTCACCAGCTTAGGCTGCCTGGGGCCCTATCCATGGCCTTGGGCACTTCCAGGGATGGAGCACCCATGCTTCTCTGGGCAACTCAAAGGCAGTTATGCATCAGGTGTTGAGGTGTCTTTAGGCTGGGAAGGCTCTTCTTCTTGACTTTTGCAGAGTGCTGGGGCTGGATGCTCACATCCCACATCACTGTGACTTACACCTGGAAAGAGCAGTGATAACAATTTCTTTCCTGGGCCTGTATCAATCCCACTTCAGCCAAAACCAGCAGCAAGGCCAGTGTGAGTTTCACAAGGAGTGAATCACAGCAATTACAGCTTCTGACACCTGCAGGGTTCCCTGATGCATCACTGTGAACCAATGCAATATCCAGGAGCAAAGCCTCGCTCCGAGTGACATTGGAGTGGCACCAATACCCATCCAGGAGGTGGCCTTGGCATCACTCTTTTCCATCTCTTGCCTTGCTGCTTCACAACACAAGGCTTTCAGAGAGGGGTAGTGAGGAGTTGGAAAATGCAGGAGGCACCCAGGTCTCCTCAGGCTGCTCTCATCTTCCAGAGAGGCTTCTTGCCTGCCATATGGAAGGGATGACATCCCTCTTGACATCCCCAGCCTGGGAAGTTTTGGGTTTCAGTAGAAGAAGATCCATCTGCACGTCTCCTAGCACACGTGTGCTGCTTTGGCTTGATGAGGAGTTGGTTGCAAGGCTGTAGGTTTGCAGAAATGCAGGTCATAATTATCATTGAAATGGAACTCTTCTGCTCCCCTGACCGTATCAACAAGGAGAATTTCAGTACAAATCAGTTCACAGAGCAATCTCACCTCCCTGCTCCAGCGTGGGGGATGGCTGAACTTAATCCCATTTACACAGGGCTGAAAGCACCGTGTGGGGTTTGCTGCTCCTTGGGTGGGAGCATTGGGACCCTGCCCCTGGGTGTCAGTGAGCACAGGGATTTGCAGATGCTGTTCCTGCAGCACATCCCTGCCTCCTTGGCCAAGGGGAGCCTCAGGGAGAGCGCATAATTTCAGGGCTGGCAGTGCTGTCTGCACAAAGGTAGAGTTGGTTTCTATGATTACAGGGATAATAGCATGGGAAACCTGGCTGCAGAATGGCACGGGAGCAATTACAGTTGCAGTTCCCTGCAATTATCCCCATGCCCCGCAACGCAGCCCCCAGGGTTGTTCCTACAGCAGCACCCAGGGCAAGGCTGGGGGCAGGAGGACCTCAAAGAGGTCCGGACCCAAAGAGGGTCAGGGATTGAGTGAGGTTGCAATGGTCCCCACTGTTCCCAGTACAGAACCAGTTCAGTCGTGCCCAGTGTAAATTGGTTTGTTGGACGTTGCACAATGGAGGGAGGAGGAATGGGGATGGGCTTGGGATGGGGATTTGGGGAAGCCAGGGACTTCACTTCCTTGTACACCCACAGAAAAGCATTTTGCTTCCTTGTCCCTCAGCTGGGGATCTGCAAACATACAGCGTGGCAAGGGGGTGCAATGGGAAGAAACCCATTAGAGCAGAGGTGATGCTCAGAGGCACCTTACCCACAGTGCTGCAAAGCTTTCCTGGAGCTGGTCTGACCCCGGGGTGAAATATCACACCGTATCACACCCTGTTTCACAGCACTGCTTGTGGGCTTCTCTCTATGTGGCTGCTTGTAGAAGAAGTGTGGTTTAGTGGGATCTGGAGTTGATGGGGGATGCATATAGGGTCTGGGTTTCAAGGGGATGCATATAGGGTCTGGGGTTCAGGAGGATGCATATAGGGTCTGGGGTTCAGGGGGATGCATATAGGTCCTGGGGTTCATAAGAATTGTTTGTGCATGGGGTCTGAGGCTCATGGGGGATGCATGGGGTTATGGGGAATGTATATGGGCTGTGGGGTTGATGGGGGATGCTTGTGGGGTCTGTGTGCCCATGGTGCTGGCTGTGGGCAGGGTGCATCCAGCAGCTGTGGGGCATTGCTCACCTGAGCACCGGGTGCCCTTGGCTCCTGGTGACTCTCATTGTGATGGATGGTGTTGTGGAGAAGCGCTGGATGGAAAATATATGTCAAGGATAAAAAGTGATGCTTAAAGGGCAGGAATAGAGCCTTTCCTGTGCAAGGAGCCCCGCTCCAGTCTGAGCTGTTTCAAATTAAGTTTTCAGTTTCCTAAAGGCAGCAGACAATGCTTCACTCCGTTCTGTCCCTGCTATCATTAAAACTCGAGTGTGTTGTCTGGATACAGTATTTTGACCTACCGTAAGAGCTCTAATCTTTTCTAGGACCATTTCTCGCCGCTATCTGCAGCCTCCCCGACCGCGGGGTGAAATACAATCGCTGTCCTCGGGAGCTGCACCTCCCCTTTGTCTTCGCCAAAACAGAGGAAAATAAGCGCTGTGCGAACCGCCTGAATTTCCCCGTCCCCCTCCGCCGCCGCCGCCGTTTGTTGGGCTGCTTCCCCCGCTGCCACCCGCCTGTTGCAGGGGATGCGAGGAGCCTTCATTGTCTGCCGAACAATTCCTCGCAATTTGCTTTTCGCCGTTCCTCTCGGGCTCCTTGAATCCCTTTATTTTTTTAACTCGGCGCTGCGTATTTTTAGCCGACGCTCCGTCTCGCTGCTTTCCCCGAACTGTTTGTGTTTGGAAAAGCCCCGTTTTTGCTGCTGGCTGTACCTTTGTGGAGCATTCCTCCTCGCACACCAACCCTTCCCTTCCCCTCTCACTGCTGGGAGCAGCGAGCTGCTGGCTTCTCCCGTTTTCCAGCTCTTGCTGGGGTCCCACAAACCCTGCACCTGCTTCCAGCTGAGCCAAGCCCGTCCTCATCATCTGTGGGATCTGCTGTGTCCCAGTGCAAAGGGAAGCTTTGGTTGGATATTAGGATCAATTCATTTTCCAAGGAGTGGTGATGCAGTGGCACAGGTTGCTCTAGGAGGTGAGGGAGTTCCCATCCTTGGAGGTATCCAGTGTTGGAGATGTGGCACTTGGGGACATGGTCAGTGGGCATGGTGGGGTCTGGAGATCTGGGAGGACTTTTCCAATGCCAGCATCCCCATGGCATGGTCAGGGACCAGCACACGGTGGCCCCCATACTCTGTGTCCCAGCACACAGCTAAGCCAGCTCCCCCTTATCCTCTAGGTAAGGTGGCATTGGGATTTGAAAGAGCTGACTCCAAATGTTAACTCTGCCATGGGCTTCCTACATGGCCCGAGGCGAGGCATGGAGTATCTCTGTTCCTCATCTGTGCAAACCAGGTAATCTCTGTTTTCTCCCACTGTTTATTTTGAGTGTGTGTTTGGAGACAGGCTGCTCCTTCTCTTCTGTCTTGTTTGTACAGCACTTGTGAAGCAACGAGCATCCTGCTCGTAGCTGCTGGGCAAAGAGTAAATGGTCACTGCAATTAGTGGTAGTCATCATCATAAAAATAATAATAAATCTTGCACCTCACTCTGTAAAAGCGCAGTCTCAACTGAAGATGCTCCCAGCTACCATCAGCAAACGATGGCTGTTTATTCCCTCACCTTTACGGAATCATTGAGGTTGGAAAAAAACCCAAGCTGAACCCCAATCCACCTTGCTGTGCACACTGACCATGTCCCCATGTGTCACATCCCCATGGTTCTGGAGCACCTCGAGGGATGGTGACCCCACCATCTCCATGGGCAGCCTGTGCCAATGGTTCTTTTTATCCTTCCCCTCATCTGTGCTGATGACTGGAGGTGCAGCCCCGGCGCTGTGTCTTTAATTCCTGTTTTCCTGAGCACCGCTGCGCTGTGGTTTAGGAGAAAAATGGGATCTCTGTTAATCGTGCTGCCAGTCTCTCAGAGTTGTTTCTGCTATTTCTTAATAACAAACTGCTTTTCTCTGTTGTCTTTCAACATCAGATGAGTTCTTGTTCCCATTTCCCTTTAATAAGTGTTATTTTACTTCCATTATTACTCAATAGTAAAATCTCTTCCCGTCGACTTGGGCAGAAGTGGATTTACGGCTATGAAAATAAACTTGGGCGTGATGAGATCTTGTCATTTTATTATCTATAAAGTACTCCGCATGACTTTGTAGTTATCAGAATGTAATTATACATTTAGGCTTTTCCACCGTCTCTCTTTCGTGTTCTTTTTAAAAAAGGGAAATGATGGAAAATCAGAAACCCACTCTTAACCAGAATTTACAACACAAACCACCATTGGCTTTACCCTGGCTTCTTCCAGGGGCAAAAATAACCCAACCCCAATCTCCATGTGTCGGGATGGTGCAGATCTGCCCAAGGTGGTATTCATGTTAGGACACATCATTGGGATTTCTTTTTCTTTCTTTTTTCTTTTTTTTTTTTCTTTATGTGTGTTTCCTGGTTGGAGATGCAGGATTTACTGCCGGGTGCTAATTGTCATCGGAGGTGCTGGGTGTGGGCAAATCATTGTATAATGCCCACACCCTTCGGGCGGCTCAGGGTGCGGCGCTGTCTTGGCCTCACCGTGCAGTTTGAGATGTATTATTACCCAAAAGCAACACACCCTTCCCGGGCTTCTTTGTTTTTATTGGGATAGCTCTGGTCTGGCTTTCCGAGTGCCCAGCATGGTTGCAGCTTGATGCTGGGTGTCCAGCCAGCCCTGCTGCCCCTATGGAGCTTTGCGTGGGGAGCACATCAATCATCACAGAATCAGTCATCAAGGTGTAGAAATGGTTACAGCTTGCCGCAATGATTTCAGAGGCCTTTTCCAACCTTCATGATTCTGTTGATGCTTCTATAACTTGGGTTGGAAAGACCTTAAAGCCCATCTGGTTCCAACCCCCTTCCATAGGGACACCTCCTCTTCCATAGGGACACCTCCCCCTAGACCTGGTTGAACACAGCCCCATCCAACCTGGCCTTGAGCACCTCCAGGGATGGGACATGCCGTCTATCTGAGCACTTCCTCATCCTGCAGCCAGAGGCCTTTGTCACTAAGGCAAGGGCAGGTGGCATGGTTGGAGACAACTGGGATGGGTGCTGGTCTGACCCAAGAGGAACTCGGATCTTCCCACAATGGATGTGAATGGGAAAGATGGGGACACATGGATGGGAACGTGCTGTTGATGCTTCCCAAAGTTGGTGTGGCTGCTTTGCACCTGGGCCTGAAGAGGATGGAAGAGGATTACTTCCAGCATGAGTCCTTTTTTAGGGACTTCAGGATGGCTTTCCCTGTGTAAGGACTTTCATGAGGCCTTCTGAGGCCACCAAGTGCACCATTTTGCACTTGGTGTCTGTGCTGTTCCACCCGTCTGCCTTGGCTTCTCAATTCCCCAGCCCCCATGTCCATATTGGAATCATTTGTCCAAATGGAGATCTTTCTCGCAAACTTCTTAGGTCAGATTTGTCCCATGGCTTTCCATAAGCACACCAAGTGTCACATCTTCTCCTTCATCCATCACCGTCATCTGGCATGGAGTACCCACGATGTCCGTGTCCTTTGCACACCGCTGGGTCTCCTCTCCCACCCCACTGTTGTCACTCCATGAAGGGTGATATTACTTCTTCTTGCTTGAGGTAGAGGCTGTGTTTAAAAGACACATCTAAGGCCGACTCAGAGAGAAGTCTCACCTTGCCCATGCCACATGATCGACTAGGGGGGCAACGACGCAGCCCCCTTATTAGGGTAATATAATTTTCCATCTCAAATAGGAACCAGGGATGTTTTAATGATTGGGCTCATTAGGTGGACTTTCCACTTAAAGTGTCTGTCTGGCAATTAAGGCTGGGAGAAGCATGACTGATGACCACACCTTCCGTGACTTAATGGGGAGTCTGAAGGCTGATCTTATTATCACACCGATACACTCCGTGATAAAAAAGAATTTAAGATACTCTCCAGAGATTTATGTGCCCATTAGGAAGCTGCCAGGAGAAGGTTAAGGGAACTCGTAAGGTCAAAGCTGAACAGAGGGAAGTACTAAATGCTTGGGATTGGGGACACAGGACACGGTTTCTGCCCTTTGCTCCTCTCCTGACCCTTTACATGGTCCTTAATGCGTCACTTGGTTTCTGATTTCTCTCCTGTGGTGCTCACCCATGGGTTTCCAGGTGGGTCTTGTCTCCTTTTTCCCCTTTTCAACAACAGTTTCCCCATTCTGAGGGCTTTAATGTGCTTCTGCTCTTACCCACATAGCCGGAGGAGCAGGGACCTGCAGTGCTCATATGGAAGGCAAAGGATAAAAACTGCGTGGAGTGGAAGGAAGTGGCGTTCAGGGTGGGTAGGAGGCAGCTGAAATCTAAAGCAAAGAAGAAGGTTAGAGCTGAGTTTCTATTCTCCTCCAAGAAACGTCCTCTTGGGTCCTCAGCGATTCCCCAGCCCGTGTTAAATTGTGACCCACCATAAAGTTTTATTGAAGCCTGGTGTTTAATGGGCTGGAACTCATTGCAGAGCTCACAGTGCAGCTCCAAGCCTCCTGTTGGGGACCATTTTCCCAACATCAGCTTGCCGTGGCTTGTCCCTGATGTTAGCTGTGCAGATGGGTTGGACACCCCAGGATACGAGAGCTGCTCCTTCAGATCCTTACTCAGCTTTCTCTTCCTTAAGTACAGTTGAGAGAGAGAATAAAATATGTTTTAGTCCAGCACGGAGTTTTGATGACATTAAACTCTCTGGCATTTGGGTCCATTTGGTCAGATTAATAGACAAATGGAAGCGTGGAAGACTTTCATTTCAGCATGAATCTGACTTGCACATGGAGCCCAATTGGTTCGCATCAACCCTCCCTTTGTTTTTAATTAAACATGCTGTATGACAGATGCCCAACACTGAGTCAAAACAAGCGGTGGAAAAAAGAAAACAACCCATATATTACTTAGATTTGTGCAAAGACTAAATAATTGAATATGAAGGCATTGGCTTTATGTCTGTAAGGAATCCTTTTGAAGTTGACTCTTTTGACCTTGGAGGCCCCGTGTAATTTCCCTTCTCCTCTCCCCTCCTTGCTGCACTCCCGTAATCTCCCTCCCTCTTCCGTCGTCTCCTCCCACCCTGCTCCGCATCCCTATTCATGTGTTTGAAGCTCTTGGGGGTGATCTGGGCTCTCCCACCCGTTTTCTCCAGCTATCCTCTTACTGCGGCTATCCATCCTCAAGTTGCTCTTTCCTCCCTCCCCTTGGGAAATGGAAAATGAAGGAACCTTCACCCTCTGCCTGGCCAAGTGTAACAGCACACCCGCTGCGTTCGGCAGGGGATGAGCTCCCTCCCTCTGCTTGGACAGCATGAGGACTCCACCCGTAGCACTAATCCTATAATCACTGAGTGACCTTCCTGGGCTGAACCACATCATGGGAAGGCTTGCAAACAGTTTGTAACTGCTTCTCCCTTCCTACAAACTCCACTGTCTTCTCTGTCAGCCCCATGCTGTCCCCATGGTCAGTGGTTGGAAATGTACATCCAGCACAAGGGAGTCTCCTAGCATCCCAACAGCATCTAAAATGTTGTTTTTTAGTAAAGAGGTTTCAGTCAGTGTAAAAACATGGGCAACCAGCTTGCAGTGGGGGGTTAGAACTGGATGAGCTTTGAGGGCTCTTCCAGCCCCACCATTCTGTGGCTCTATGATCCTTGGGCTCCCTTCTAACCCATCTATTCTGTGGTTCTGTGATCTTTGGGCTCCCTTCCAACTCAACCATTTTATGGTTCTGTGATCTTTGGGATCCCTTCTAACCCAACCATTCCATGGTTCTATGATTTTATGATATAAAAATCGCTACAGAGCTTCAGTTCTGTGAGCTCAGTGAATGGGTCTCCATATTACTGAGTGTGGATGGGAACACAGCAACGGGACGAGCAGTCTTATGATCACAGGATCACAGAATCATTAAGGTTGGAAAAGACCATAAGATCCCTAAGTCCAACCCCAACCCATCCCCACCATGTCCAGTTATCACGTCCCCAGGTGCCACATCTGCCCCAGGCTTCTTTCCAAAGAGCAGATCCACTTCTGAGCAAAGGATGTGTGTGCATGCTCACCCCTTCATGGGAATATGTCAGCAAGAGACTGGCAGGAACTGGAGGTTAAACACAACTCTCACTCAGCATTTATCCAAGCAAGGACATTTCTGATTGCCTACTCCCTAGGAGGGCAGACTGTGGATGCACTCCCCATGCAGGTAAATAGCCACAGTGATTTCACAAGGACTCGAATTCCTCCTGTAGTGCGAATATGAGCTAAAAAAGGGCAAAAGCGCCTGGTTTGATGGAGAACTGCTCTCCCTCAGCTCATCTTGCCAGGCTGCAGAGTTCATTTTCCCACTGACACATCCCTGACAAAGAGCATGTGGCACAGGGAGCCAAGTGATTGTGTTGTCATGGCAAAGCCGAGCGAAAGAGGAGCAAGATTTAACATCGGGGATGCTCGGAGGCTGGGAGGAGAATGGCCCACAGCCATAAGTCATGCAGCATAGCTGAGATGGGCTTGCCTTTTTTGCCAAGTGCGGGCTGGTTGGTGACTGACGTGAAACGGGCACAGTGTTTGGTCCAAGTCTTGGTGGGCACAGAAACCAGCGGTACCAGTGACACTGCTGCTGACAGCCTCCACAGAGAGACGAGTCGTCAGGTTGGCCCTGAGGTGACAAAAAATAACAACCTGGAGAACTTCACATCAAGAGACCTTCCTTCTATCGAGGCAGAAAGAAGAGCAGGTGACCCTGGAAAGCACGTGGCTATGACAAGGCATTTAATGTGCCCCAGAGTGGTCAGTTCCATGGCAATGGCTGCTGGGGATGGGGGTTGTGATGGCTGCAAAGCAGAGGAGCAGTGCAGGGAGCCCAGGGATGCACTGCACACCTCTTTCTGTGCAGCTGCTGCGGTCTGTGCTGCAGCACTGCCCTGTGAGCACAAAAGGAGTTCTGCCTCCACTGCCGCCCATCCATCACCTTCTCACGAGCCTGGAAGCAAAAAGAAGAATAAAAAAGGAATCACAAGAAAATAAAGAAGCACTGCAGCCAGCAAGCTGTCCTCCGTGTTCCACAGTTCTATAAATTCTGCTCTTCCCTTCCTCTTTAATCACCAGGCATATAAAACACGCTCGCAGCAGAATCATATTCTCCCCATTAAAGTTTCAGAGGAGAAATACCGGTCCCATCTGCCTGTTTAGTAAAGCAGGGCAGAGCACGGCCGTTTTCCTTTTCTCCTCCCTATCTGCTTTATGGCAGGAGTTGTCTCTTTTAGGGCTGGCCATTCATTGCAGTTTCTCATTGCAGGCTCCTCATAATTATATGTGTCCAGGGGATCCTCGCCATCCGTGTGCCTTTTGGTTGGGCAGGAGAGCAAGGCAACCTCCCCATCTCCTAAGTGACCCCTTGGGTCTCCCCTGTACTCTCCTAAGGCTGTCACAGGCAAATGGCTGGGATGGTTATTGATTGCTGTGCTCTCAGAACTCCCTCCTTGTGCAGAAGGACACAGCCCTATTTTTGCCACGGAGCCTCATTCTTATTCCGTGGCACTCAGAATACTGTGGACTGGAGCTGGCTGCAGATTTATGCTCCTGCTCTGCTGCCATTAAGGTTGCCCAGCTCTGTGTGTAAATCTGAGCATGCCATGCTTGGGGCAGTGTGAAGCAGCAGAAGGGATGGGCTGCCAATCACTGCACATCACTGCAAGGCACTGCCAGTCACTGCACATCGCTGCCAATCACTGCATCTCACTGCACACTGCTGCAAGTCGCTGTCAATGGCTGCACATCACTGCCAATAACTGCAAGTCAATGCCAACCTCAGGCTGAGTTTTGCTTTAATGCTGTGTGAGCGCAGCCACAGGGGGATGTGTGTTCTCCTTCCCGATGGCTTCGCCATAAAAGCAGCTCTTTTTTGTTTATTTTTGGGGCAAGAAGCTGTTTGGTTTGACAGTGGTTCAGGTTTTATTTTTAAAGCGTCATATGAGAAATGCAGCAAGAGGAAACCACACTCTGTTCCTTAAAATAAATGGAAGGAAAGACAGTGCTGTGAAAATATTCTCTGATGCACGCAATTTGTGTGCATGCCATAGAGGATGTTGCACTGGATGATATGTTTTCCTATACAGCGTGCTTCCATAAGGCTTGCTGGGGTGCTGGGGCTTACAAAGCGCTGTAGCTTGCAACATGCAGCAGCTCCATGGTGATGCCATCTGCAAGGGGGAGTGCACCCCTCTGCTCCCCAGGAATGCCAGCAATGCTCCCAGCACCTGGCAGCGGCCTCAGGGCGGGCTTTGCAAACAGAGGCAGTGGTCAGGACTTGCTGTGAGTGCAATTGCAAACATTGCTGAAGTGCCAGCTTGGGCGAGGAAAGCCCCAGCTCCTGTTTGATGCCAGCGTGCTGCTTTGAAGTGCAGCGCTCGTGAGGTGCTGGGTCCCTCCCTGCCCATGAGACTAATGGAGATAGGTGCATGCACATGAAAATGTAAGGTAAAAAAACCTAAAAAGATGCAAAAAACAAAACCCAAAAATCAAAACAACATGGAGTGCAAGGTATTTGGGAACGTTTTGGTGAGTTTCATGGGGCAAATGGGGAGAATGAGTTGTTTGTCTGATGGGCGGCATTTGTGAAATAATATGATGTGTATTAGGAATGGTGGAGATGAGAGGATGGATGAGTGGATGCAGAGGTAGACTTCCAGGTGTCATGTTTCATTGTGGCCTTTTAGCTCCTTGATAGAGAATAATCCATGTAAGCAGAGACTAACATATCTGAGCAGTGAAATGCAAAACACAGGCAGAGAAATGATGGGGAAACAGTACCATAGAATGGTTGGACTGGGAAGGAAGGTCATTGAACCATAGAATGGTTGGGTTGAAGGGGACCCAAAATCCTCCTCCAGCACCCCCATTACTCCCCCCACCCCCATCATGGGCTGGGTGCCCCCCACCAGCTCAGGCTGCCCAGGCCCCATCCGTGGCCTTGGACATCATTGGAATAAGAACACACTTACCCCAGGGAAGCCCAACCAATGCATAAAGTTCATCTGTTGAGCCCAGCAGCTAAGAGCTGGCTACAGGCAGTGGCCTTTAATCCTGAGTCTCCTCTGGACTTCTCCTTTGAGTCCAGGCATGTGAGCAGCTCCAGTGTCCCTGGGAAATGTTTCCTTGTAAAGCCTTTGTGAACTCGTGCATGCATTTATGCCACAGTTATCACGCGTGTAATTTAGGCTGACATCGTAATGACAGCACGGCGAGTTCAAAATGGAGCAGTAAATATAGTTGTTAGGGGAAAAAAACAAAAAGATCCCTGCCCATCGTCCCGAATGCCTCCTCACGTCATGGGAGGGTGCAGATGGAGTCCAAACACCATCAGCAATTCTGGATCCCAGCTGGAAGCTGCCTGGAGTCCAGGGCAGCCAAAGCAAACAGGCTTTGAGAGCAGCTCTCTTTGCTGGTCAGAGCTCTATTTGCAGATCAGAGCCTTTTCTCCTGATTTCCCCTCTTTTTGGGGGAGAGCATCCTTCACCCAACCTATCTGCTGGCACCAGCTGAACAATTAACCCTACTGATGGTCTGCTATTTCTCCACGTGCTCAAGCTGTCTAACAGGAGATCTTTTCTTCTGCTTCTTCCAGGTTAAACCTTGTGTTTCCCACTGGCTGTGGCTGCTTTCCCCAAGCTGGGCCCTGCTGACGCGCACACATCTGCAGGACCAGGACAATTAATTCAGCTGCTTTTCAGCTTTCCAGCAGGTTGGTACAGAAACCAGGGGCTCTGCTTGCAGGAAGGGATGAGATACAAATGAGGTCTGACTGTGACCCCCGATCTGCAGTTAAATTGCTCCGTACCTTGAGAGATAGATCATATTGTCCCCTTCAGACAGGAAGCTGTCTTTGGATATGCAGTGCCCGGCCACACGGTGAGGTTATGCTCATCTGCTACCTCTGGTCTTCAGAGAGCTCATTAGCTGCTGGGTTCACATGGCAGAAGTCTGGATGAAAGTGCTGTCTCCTTCCCCAGCTGTCCTTGCTACAGATTCATGTTTCCTCTGCAAGCATTCAGCCCTGGGGTTGGGGATCTGTGTGCCTTGGAGATTCACGTGGGCAGGAAGAGTGATGAGAGAGAGAGAAAAGTGTGGCTTTGCAGGAAAATGGTCATAGAATCACAAAATGGTTGGGTTGGAAGGGACCTTGGAGATCATAGGGCCATAGGATGGTTGGATTGGGAGGGACCTTAAAGATGGTAGAGCCATGGAATGGTTTGGTTGGAAGGGACTGAGCGTGACTGTGAGGACACTGATATGGGTAGAAACTGCACAGGGTGAGGGTGGATTCCCCATCCCTGGAGGTGTTCAAGGACCAAGGAGATGTGGCACTGAGGGACGTGGTCAGTGGGCATGGTGGGGTGGGTTGGGGCTGGGCTTTGGGATCTTAGGGATCCAACCTTCATGATTCCATGGTTCTGTGGTTCTGCTCCTCGTGCAGAGAACCAAGCAGAGTTCCTGCAGGCTGCAGGACTGCTCTGCAGAGGCACCTTGCAGGAAGGAATCTGTGCAAAGCAGCTTCTGCTCCCCACTGCGTGTCCTGCGGGAGCTGCCTTGCACTGGCCATAGCAAGACAGCCGCACACACAGGGCTCCAGGCTTTGATGGCAATTAGAAACAAAGCAGGAAAAATCACGATTTCGCAGGAAAATCCCCCCCCCCATGTGAGGTGAGGCTGTCAGCCCCATGTTGGAGCCTGCCCATACCTGCTGCCAGCCGTCCCCATCCTGCTCCAGCACCGCTGCAGCTCCTCGCTGCGTTCCCTCACCCCACGCCCAGCACCAAAATAGCGATCCCCCCCTTTCCCCCCTCCCCACCCTCCCGTGACTCAGGCGGGCAGCAGCACCACGCACATCTGCTTCTCATTCCGTGTGCTCCGACCCTTATATTTATACTCCCCGAGCCCTTCCTTTGGCATTTCTCTCTTGGGATGGAGAAGAAAACAGGGAGCGGCTCCAAGGCTTCCCTCTCCTTTCACCCTGCTTCTTTGGGACCCCCACCTTGACCCTCCCATCTCTATGGGTGTATTTATTGCAGTAAGGCTGTGCCCAGTCCCGTTGCAATCTGTCCATTCTGAAGGCCGGCAGCCAAACCAGTTTTCCATGGTTGAGTCGGGCACATTTTCCATCGTGTATTTTGTTTTTTGTCAGGAAGCAAACCCACCCAGTGCGTGCGCCGCTCAATGGGAGCCTTTTTTGTGTTGGTTTTATTGGTATTTGTTGTTGTTGTTGTTTTTTTGTTGTAATTCCTTTTCCTCTCTCTAGCTGTGGTGAGGAATGGAGGGGCTGCCCCAGGGTGAGCCTAGGAGAGCTCAGAATGGGAGGAAATGGGGTGGTTTGGTGTTTTTCTTGCTATTTTTAAAGCTGTGCTGGAAGGAAGCACCCATCCCCACTGGAGTGGTAATATTGTATGCCTGTAGGATATATTATCCCATACACACATCCTATTTAGCTGGAGGTGCAGGTTCCTCTAAGGTCCCTAAGAAGAGATGTTTGACAGTGAGGGCTGCAAGGACTGGAATCAAGTTCCCAGAGGAGTTGCGGATGCCTCATCCCTGGAGGTGTTCAAAGTTGTTTGGATGGGGCTTTGGGCAGCCTGAACTGGTGAGAGGAGTTCTGGCCTGTGGTAGGAGTTGGAATTGGGTGAGCTTTAAGGTCCTTTCCAAACCACATTGTGATCCTATGACGGGGGACAGGAGTTGGATCAGAATGGCTTTAATGTCCCTTCCAACACAACGCATACATCCGTGTTGGATGCAAACACCCCACACCTGCTCCCATAGCAGCTTCTCCCACACCATGGTTAATTCATTCACCCCTGTCCACTGAGTTGGTGCAGCCCCCGAAGCACCATCTGGAGCTGGGCTGTGCCGTCCACACAGCTCCAGTAATTATGTTTATTTGCCTGCTCAGGCTCGTTTATCACTGGGATCCCCCTTTGCCAAAACCTTCTCAGCACAAGAGATGGCCCCATAATATGGCATTCGGATCTAATCCAGCTGCTGCCCACAGTGACCCACAGCTCCTGATTTTGGAGATTTATATGAACTCTAAAACTGGAAAGTGTGCTGGGTAATTTCAAGAAGCCAGAAAGAAGAAACGCAGCCCTTCAATTATAGGAAGCACTGAGCTGATCTCTGCTCTTGCCTGAAATCCTGTTTGCTTTTATCTGGGACCCCAGAAATATTGATCCTACAACATGTGGGGCTGCTGGGTGCCACTGGGATTATCTGGGTGTCCAAACCCCAAAATTTGTCCTGGAGCCCAGAAGCTGGATGTAAAGTGTTGCCCAGGTTGGGCTGGGACCTTGGTGTAAATCTAACGGGATGCTGGGGCTTTCAGGCTGGTTTTAATATGGCGCCAGTAGAAATAACCAGAAATCTCCCAGTCTTAACTTAAACCCCGCATGGGTTTGGGGTGGGTGCAGTTCCTGTTGCAGCTGATCGCAACCAGATCCTATAGAGGGTCATCAGGGCTGTCACTTATTTTCTGTATGGCGTTTGGAAACGGGAAAGAATGGCTGTCTCTAAAACAGAGGAGTGCTAAAGTACAGCTGATGTAAAGTACAGCACTGATGGGCTTGAAGGGGTTCTCCAACCCCTTTTACTTTGGATTCCCTGATGGGGCCAAATTTTGCCTTCTGATATTATATATTTTGCCTTCTGATGAATCATGGAATCTGTGAGGTTGGAGAAGACCCCACGATACTGAGTGATGTGTGTAGGGCTCCCACAGGCTCAGCGTGCCGGGGAGATGGTAGCTGTTGATACGGGCAGATCCTGGTGTGCACAAGGATTTTATCCCAAGATTAGTCTTAATACTGGAAAATCCAGTTAGCACTGGAGAGCCAGCAGCATCTCAATCCCCGAAGTGTTATTTATGTGACCAAACTCCATTCCCCATTCCAGCAGCAGCCCACAGTGCCTCCTCCCATCCTCGCTCTGAGCATCCTCCTGGTCAGCGTGACCCTGTTTGCATCGTTCCTCACACAAAAGCATCACCTTGGAAACCTCTGCCCTTGTCTACCTTGTCTAGATCTAAGCAAAAACCAACATTTCTTTTTTCTTTTTCTTCTTTTTTTTTGGGGGGGTGGGGGTGGGGGTGCTTCATTATGGGTGGGGAATCCTATTATCATCCATTTTCCTGGCTCAGTCTCACTGTCCCCAGGCAGGGTTTGTCCCAGGGGCAATGCCGCTCCCCATCAGCAGGCAATATCATCATCGAGCTGCTCCCCTCCCACCGCACCCCTGGGCCTGCTGTCCATCATCCCCTTGAGAAATCCTATGATTCCCCTGCAGGGAGGCAGCGGTGGGTGCTCAATGCTGGGGCAGAGCAGTGGAGGCGAAGCCTCACCGCCCCACCTTCCAGCCGCAGGGAGAAGCGCTGGGTGCGAGGGCGGGTGATTAAATCACACCTTGTGCTGGAGACAAGATGTTCAGCAGGGAGGCGTGCTCAGGGAAATATTTGCCTTTTTGGTTTTTACATCCTCCTGCCCTTCAACGTGACGTTTATGGATCCCAGCTTCTGAGGATGGAGTGAGTGGGACTGTGCTGGGAGAGACATCCACTGCGGTCCCCCCATTCCCTGTTGGTTGATAAGTCATGGGAAGGGGGGAAAGGGCCTTTCCAAGGCATCAGTGGGGTGGGAGAATCCCTGTTCACACAGAGCATCCCAGGTCTGGAGCTGTGCAAATCAGCGTATCTGACAGAAAGGAGCTGTTCTATTTTGACAGATGAGGGTAATCTCGCATGCACATCTTAATTGCTTCATTAGGAAGGTGCAAATAAACCCGGGGCGAAAATCACTGTGGGGCTGGTGGATGGAGGAAGGAGAGCAGCCTGGCTGCGGGGATTAGGAAAGAGCAGTGGGAATGAAAAGTAGCAGCAGAACCAAAGTGTCAGTCCCTCGGGTGCCGAGCACCACGGACATGGGAGTTGGCATGGAAAAGGAATGGGGATGAGCAGAGCAGCTGGGATCCTGCTGGCTGCCTCACCTGCAGCAGGATGGGGTGGCTGGGATGTTCAACACACTAACTCCATGCGGTCAGATCAGGATTCATGTGTGGGGGTGAGATCTGTCCTCAGACTCTGGGACTGTGGATGCTGGGATTTCTAAGGGCTTGGGAGGAGGCAGAGGAGGCAGCTGGAGGAAGGCTCTGCTCCCACCCAGCCCAGCTGTCCTTCCCTGGACATGGGAACCACAAGGTCACCTCTCAGCCTGAATGCGGGAGAGGAAAAATGCCCTCTCTGCAAATGTAGGTAAACAAATTGCCAGGGTTGTCTTGCTTTCCACCCACCCCAAACTATCCAAATGAGATAAAATCACCTTCAGTTTTGCTGGTATCCTGTGAAATTATTGGCTTTCCTGAGTGCTTCTCTTAACAGAACCACAACAGAACCCTAGAAAGGAAATCATCTCCTTCTCCCTGGCTCTGGGACTGTTTATGATCCTACACTCACCTTGGAGAGCACATCAGATTTGCTCTCATTTATGGGCAATTTAGAAGGAGATTTTCAGTGTAGCTGGCGTAGCTGGTTAACATGGTGAATCCCAGCACGCTGTAATGAATCAATTTGTTTCAGACAACAGCCATAATTAGCACGGAGCTGATGCTCAGGCTGGGGAATGCAGAGCTGCATCTTCAGTCCTTGGACACAACCTCCAGACCTGCAGCACCTGGTCCTGTGCCAACAAGTCCAAGGATGGGACTGGAGCAAGCACAGCTCCTGGGTGAAGTCGGAGCCCAAAGCATTGTGTGGATGGGAGGGCATTTCCTGCACAGTCCCTTGTTGGAGGTGTAGGAGCCAACACTCAGCAACGTGAAGCAATGCAGCATCACCCTTTCCCCACACAGCAGATCCAATGTGTGCCTGGAAAGATGTTGGCCGTGGGAGGATGTGCAGGAACCACGATGGGGAGGGACTCGTTGCACAAGGTTCCTGGGTGAAGGGTGTGCAAGAGAAGCACGTTGTGGTTATGAAAGGTGGAGAGGGTGGGGACCGAGGAGGAAGGAGACAGAGGAAGCAAGGGAGAGGAAAGCAGAGTTAAATCCCCGAGGACTTGGAAGAGTTTAAAGGTGTTGCAGAGACAAGATGGAAGCAGGTGATGGTGGAGGTGGGAGTGGGGCAGTGGGGAGGAGGACACAATGGGAAGACAGGGTTGTTTTGGTGTTACCGATTGGGAACCTCCTGCTCATGTCCTGCTGTCTGTGTTCTGTCCTGTCCTAGGGCACTAAATGAGAATATGGCCAATGGCATTGAAGATCTTATTGGGATCCCATTCCCAAACCACAGCAGCGAGGTCCTGTGTGGTCTAAATGAACAGCGACACGATGGTCTCCTCTGTGATGTCATCCTCATCGTCCAGGACCAGGAGTACCGGACCCACCGCTCTGTCCTTGCTGCCTGCAGCAAGTACTTCAAAAAACTCTTCACTACTGGCACTTTAACTGACCAGCCCTATGTTTACGAGATTGACTTTGTCAAGCCTGAAGCACTTTCTGCCATCCTCGAGTTTGCCTACACCTCAACCCTCACCATCACCACTTCTAACGTCAAGCACATCCTCAGTGCTGCCAAGATGCTGGAGATCCAGTGCATCATCAATGTCTGCCTGGAGATCATGGGGCCTGGCAGAGGGGAGGAGGAGGAAGATGACAAAGAGGACGAAGATGATGATGAAGATGAAGATGAAGATGAGGAGGAAGAGGAGGAGGAGGAGGAAGAAGTGGAAGATTTTGTCAATCAGGAGAACCTGACTGATGGCCAAGAAGTAAGCTGTCACCAAAGCCCTTCCAAGTCTGATCTTACTGAAGAAGCATTTACCGAAGCACCTAAAGACTTTCCAAATCACTACCCGGCCAACAACTCCTCTGGACACTTGGGTGTGATACGAGACTTTTCCATCGAGTCCTTGCTGAGGGAAAACTTGTACCCCAAGGCAAACATCCCAGAAAGGAGGCCAGCCCTCTCTCCTTTTGCTCCTCCCTTCTTCCCCCATCTGTGGAATGGTGATTTCAGCAGCTTTCCCCAACTCGAAGAGCCGCAGATAGACAGTGGCCCCTTGGATCTGGTGATCAAAAAGAGGAAGATCAAGGAGGAGGAGGAGAAGGAAGAGCTGCCACCACCTCCTTTCCCTAATGACTTCTTCAAGGACATGTTTACCAACACCCCAGCAACTCCCTTAGGGCACATTAAGGCAGAGACCGACTACAGCGCTTATCTCAATTTCCTCAGCGCTACCCAATTTGGAGGAGTTTTTCCTCCATGGCCCCTGGAGGAAGAGAGGAAGATAAAACCCAAGGCATCCCAGCAGTGTCCCATCTGCAACAAAGTCATCATGGGGGCCGGGAAGCTGCCCCGGCACATGAGGACCCACACAGGAGAGAAGCCGTATATGTGCACTATCTGTGAGGTCCGCTTTACCAGGTGTGCACCCGGCATGCTGGGGGTGGTGGGGGCTGGCTCTGGAGCTGTTTGTCCCTCTTGTCCCCAGAAACATGGCAGAGAGAGCAGGGCCTTGTCCCTGTCCCTTTGAGAAAGGGGGAGGGAGAAGAGGGAGAGAAAGAAAATGAACTCACCCTTTTTGGTGAGTGTGATCTACAGATCATAGCTGCTCACAGGACAAAACTTAAGGAACCGATGGGGTATTTTCAATCTCATTGCCGTTTAGCACAGTGGGAGAAGAGGGAGCTGGAAAACAGATGGCAGCTTGTGGCCAAAAAGCCAAGGGAGCTTCATCCCTACCGTACTGGGAGATGCGCTGAGTGGGAAGGGCACTGAATGGAGGGAAGTCATTAGTTTGGGCTTGTGCGTTATTTTGGTGTTGCTGTAGGCAGCAATCAAGTTGCACTTGTTTGATTACAACAGTGTCTGTGCTTTCTGAGGCTGGAGCCATCCTAACGATTACAGTTTGGTTTGCAAGGGTTGGATTTGTTGCATCTGCCATTGGCACCCCCTGACATCTCTGCATCAGCCTACATGGCTTGGGTGCTGCACATAGGGTGAGACCAGCCCTAAAGCCAGGATGCTCACAGATAGGCACCACTGCACCTCTCTGCACCCCAGCAGAGCCCTCAGAAGTGAAAAACTGGAACAGGCTCCAATAGAGCTATGCACATGTCATGCTGCAGCTTGCTCTGAATGTCTGGGCGCATTTAACTGTACAGCAGAGACAAATAGATTCCTGGACCTGCTCTCGCTGGGTATAATTAATATCTAATGAGTACAATCTTTACCATAATAATAATAAAGCTTTCTGACAGGAGGATGGTGCTTCAGCTCCTGGCTGTGAGCCCCATTAGGCTGAGCCAGAGGACAATAATACAGTGGGCAAAGTGGAGCTGGTGACAATGGCCGGGCCCCTGGGGTGCTTCGTGTTCAGCCTCTTTTTTCTCTCAGCTCTGTGATAACATTCAAGTGGAATTTATGCAGATGATGAGCAGAACTATGTTTCCATGCTCCCAAAAATAAGTTTCCATGCTCCTCTCCATCAGCACGGCAACCTCTGTGTTACGATGCGCTGACACCATTCCCATCATGGGGATAATGGGAAGAAGCCCTGGTGGAGACTGTAGTGTACAGCTCCCAAAATCTGATAGGAGTGAGGGTTGTATCACCACCACTTTGTGGGGCTTCACAGCCAGGGTCTGCCTCTTCTGCTCCTCACTCCCAGGGCCATCTGCCCTCAGGACTTCATTTAATAGCTTGTTAATTGTTTCAACAAAGGCTGCTCAGGTTCTGGTCTGCTGCGGTGCACTGCTCGAGCCCTATAGAGAACACTGCAAATAGTTCAGCTTTCCCACCAGGACAGCCCCAGAGGGCTCAAGGAGAAACTATTGCAGCCTGAAAGGTTAACGTTATTTGTTCACATTATTCGTGCTGTGACAGCTTGCAGAACCCTCATCGCTCTCCTAATGCAATTGCACTGGGGATGTTCACACAGAGAGGGTGTGTTTCTCCCTCTGCTTTATCCAGCATCCTCCATTGCACCCCATGGCTGCCCCAAACAGCACCCAGCTGAAACGAGCACCCACCATGGTCACCCTGTATGCAGGATTTTCAGCCCTGGCATGTTGTGTGTTTCTTAGGAACAGCAATCCTGTGAGGTTAAACATGGCATGTATGGGTTTAAATTCTATTATAGGTGAAGCTGGGAGCTCTGCTTTTCATTACCATTTCCCAACAATTCCCATTACGTGACCCTGTGTCCATCTGCCTGCAGCTCCACTGAGCGTTATCCATTTGGGCTGCAATTTTCTGTGCTGCTTTGTCTGCTTCTGAGAACTGATTTCAGCACTTTGGGGGGCTGAGGGGAAACATGGCTTCTCTAAAATCAGAATAATGGCATCTTTCACAGCTTCTCATTTGGATCCTGGGTTCTGGCCCCATGGAGGTGCTTCTTTCTGCCTTCCAGAGCGCTGCACAAGCTGCAAACAGGCTCCTTACAGGTGGTGACCAAGTGGCTCTGCTGCTGGGGACACCTCTTTGCATCCTTCATGGAGTCCCATATCTCTGCTTAGAGGCTTCCAGACTCCTCTTGGTGGGACTTTTGTGCCTGCAGAAACAATGGAGATCAGACTGAAACCCATGATCAGACTGAAAGCATTCAGTGGAGTTCTCCCACTTTGCTATTCACTTAATTTCCATGTAGAAACAGACCTCTCTTATGTGTTATGGCTCAGTTCACATGCAGCCGGCTTTCCTTATTACAGCTGTGTCCCTCAGCTGTGAGTTCAGCAGAATGCAGAAGGAAAAATCACACATACACATGAAAAAAGGGGGAAAAAATAAAGAATTTCTGGGCTGCCAGCTTAGGAAAATATTCTGGTGGCTCTCCGTTGTTGCTTCCCACCTTAAAAAACAGGTGAGCTTTACAGATGGATGCCATGGAGAGGAGGTGGGGGGGAAGGTGCTGCGCCATCCCCTGTATCTGAACCTTTTCGGTGCTGCCAGCCTCCAGCTACAAACCCGGGCTGCGGAGACACCCAGCGGCCAGATGTGGTCATCTATGCATGGGATTTATTCTATGTTCTGTCTGTGTGAGTTGAAGCACCTGCCCGGAGTGGTGTTGGGTGCCTCAACCTCGGAGACACCCAAGTTTGTTCTGGATGGGGCTGATGGAGCTGTGGGTGTTGTGGTTCATTGCAGGGCAGTGGGATCAAATGGCCTTTAGATGACCTTTCCAACACCGTGATTCTATGATTCTGTGACCTCAGTCATCATCCGCAGAACCCATGGAGTGGTCGGGTTGGAAAGGCCATCAAAGGTTCCTTAGAAGCATAAAGCCATAGAAATGGTTTGGGTTGTTTAGGGTGGGTTTGTCAGATTTTTCCCAAGCTGAGCCACTTTGGGTTGGTCCGCAGAACGTTGTGGGGATGAGTCTGAATTCTCTTCCTTTGCAGGCAGGACAAGCTCAAAATCCACATGCGGAAGCACACGGGAGAGCGGCCCTACCTGTGCATCCACTGCAACGCCAAATTCATCCACAACTACGACCTGAAAAACCACATGCGCATCCACACGGGCGTCCGGCCCTACCAGTGTGAGTTCTGCTACAAGAGCTTCACCCGTTCCGACCACCTCCACCGCCACGTCAAGCGGCAGAGCTGCCGGATGGCCCGACCGCGCCGGGGCCGCAAACCAGCAGCATGGCGGGCGGCCGGCTTGCTCTTTGGGCCCAGTGGCCCACCGGTGGAGAAGGCCTTCATGGTGCCGCCAGCCCTGGAGGAGGTGGGCGGCCTTCCCATGTGCCTTCCTGGCCCCAGCCCTGAGCACTTTATGAGCGGGACGAAGGCGGCGTTCAGCCTGCAGGAGCTGGAGGACACCCAGAGGAAGCTGCTGCGGAGAGCACAGCTAGACATGGAGCGGAACGCGGGCATCTTTGCCTTCGCCCTTGGCCACAGCGACAACCTGGCGGCCCAACCCTTCTTCCCTCTGGCCGACCCGTGGGGCACGGGGTTCAGTGGCCTGGCAGGGCTGGGCCACATGGCGCCCATCCCAGAGGCCACCAACTAGGCCATGGTGGGGCTGCTGCCTTCCTCCACCATGCGCTCCGGGTTGGGTCACCCTACGTTGGTGGCTCCATCCAAGGCTGCTGTTGTCCTCAGCACTCCCAAAACATCACTTGCCTTAGCATGGGGCATGGCCATCCCAGGGACTCCCTGCTTGGGGGACACTGGACACCCATGAGACGTCCAGGCTTGGGTTTGGTATGTTACATTCCTTGACCATTTGGGTCAAAAAGGACTTTTGGGAGTTGTTGGTTGGTTGGTTTTGTTTTTGTTGTTGTTGTTGTTTTGTTTTTGTTTGTGTTGTTTTATTTTTTAGTTAATTCCTAACTCTAGCAACAAAACTAGTTCTGAAGGGGATCCTGGTTGGTTAGTCCTAAACCATCCAAAACAAAACAAACAAACAAACAAACAAAAAAAAGACAAAAAACAAACAAACAAAAAAAAGGCTCTGGTATCACCCAGGTGGAATCTGGGTGGAAAAGGGGATATTTTGCTTATTTCTTTTCTTCTTTTTTCTTTTTTTTTTTTTCTTTTTTTCCCCATTTCTTGATTTCATGCAGAGAACCAAACCTCATTTATGAGCATTTTTCACTTCAGTTGCTTAAAAAGGTAAAGGAAGACTTGTGGGAGAATCAGAAATCAGTTTTGATCCGGAGCTTTGGGGGAAAAAAAACAAACCATGAGAGAACTCTGAAATGAAAATCATTTCAAACCAAAGATTCGGGATTGCTCACTGAGAATTCACCGTTGCTGACCGTGGGTGTTTGTCCTCAGTTCACCCTTCCGTCTAATTCCTACCCACGTGTTGATGACAAAACTCAACAAAACACCCGGGTGTCCCTGAATCTGCAATGCTGGTTGGAAGCAATCCCGATGCACAAGTTTTCCTGCTGCTGGCACCACGGGGGCTTTGCGGGGAAGGGGCCACTGGGGATTTCTTGTAGATGTGATTGTCTACTTGCCTGCAAGTAGAAATCATCCATGTTCACCATTAGTTGGCTCAGATCTAGATGTTAAAAATGGGTGGCTTTTCCTTTCCTTCACTTCAACAAATGAAAGGGAATGAAGGGACCTCCGTCCATCTCCACCCAGTCCTTGGTTTGCCCCATGGATGGTTCCACTCTGAAATGGATGGGGAAGTAATGGAGACAAATGTATGGGGAGAAGAAAGAAAACCTTTTGAAGCTGCATCAAACATTCATTGTCTCTTTTTATTTCTTCTAACTCTTGTGTCGACTTCCCATGCGGCAACGTGTTGTCGAGGACTGGTTCCTTCAGGTGTTTATTTTGGAGTCGTTGTAAAATATCCAAAGATGCTGAGTACTGTATGATCTACAACAACTTGAAGCACGTTGGGGTTTTTTTTGTTGTTGTTGTTGTTGGGTTTTTTTGTCCTTATTTGTGGTTTTTCTTTTTTTTCCCTTTTTTTTTTTCCTATTTGTCTATGGGGGGAAAACATTTGCAGTTTTTTCTATTTATAACTATTTTTATGTGATTGCTTTATGTACAAAAGAATGGGGAGGGGGGAGGGGGAGGGCCGGGGGGAAAGAAAAAAGAAAAAAAAAACACAAAAAAAGGAGAGAGAAACACACACACCAATAAATTTGCCTTAGTTACTCACGGGACAATCACCCTTAACTTTCATCGAAGCTAGAAAGCGAATGAAAATTTCTTAAAAAAGCAAGAATTTTACCTATTTATTAAAGTCTGTGAATTGATGCCGTTGAATTATGAGCAGGTCTTGGTGCTCTTGCCTTTCGCCAAGCTGAGGAAGCTGAGTTGCCCCCCCTCCTCACCCCCAACCTCGGCTCCATCTGTACAAATCTATTTGGAAATCCAGAGCCATCACAGGATCTGAAGCCCCCCACTGGATGGGGATGCTGGCATAGCAATGCTGATGGCCACCACTATTGAGTTAAGGTTGATTCTCCCGCGTTGCTGCTGGGTTAGGTTGTGCAGAGCTGGGAGCGTGTTTTGGGGTGGGTGGGTGGAGGAGAGCAAACCCTATGATGGTGGCACACGGTGGTGACTCCAGGCCACAGGTATTCTGGTGGGCAGGCGTGTTGTGGGGCTGACATCCTCATGCCATCAGAGCAGCAGAGCACTGTGGAAGGCGCCTATTCCTAGAGGCGCTTGAGGCCAAGTTGGATGGGTTTTAACATCCCTTCCGAAGCAACTGTTCCATGTTTCTATGGTTCTGTAATCTTCAAGCCCAAGCCATGCTGTGATTCTGTGATTCAATGCTGTAGGGCTCTATGCAGCTCACAGGGAGGTGGTCCTTGGTCATCTTACCCCATGTCCTGTGGTCCAGCTGTGGCAGGTCCCGACAGAGGGCACCACTGTGAGCCCATCATTCACACTGCAGCTAAAAAGCTGCAAAATTCCCACGTTATTTTAATGCTGTTTTTAAGAGGTGCAGAAGCCTGGAGTGTGGGTTGTGGGTTTCAGCAGTGGGACCCACTCCATGTCGTTCAAATTCCACACTATAGAACAGGCACCCTGTGCCTATTGAGACACCTCCGTGCTGAACGTTCAGCTTTAGGTGTCCTCATCTTTAGGGACGTGGTTAGAGGGCATGGTGGGGATGGGTTGGACTGGATGATCTTGAAGATCTTTTCCAAACCGAGTGATTCCATGACTCTGCCTGCCAAGTGATCTCCATCCATTGGTTGCATGGAAGCAGGCAGGAGAGTGATTCCAGGCCAGACAAACCCCACCACCTCCTCAATGAGAGCTAAAGTGCTTGGAGAGCTCTGGTATCTCAAATCTGGCTTTGCAGCTCACGTGGTGCTGAGCATCCTGTCGATGCCTTCACCTCAAGGAGTGAGATTTTCATTTTATATTTTAAATTGTGTGGTTTTCAACCCGATCTCATATTCTGGTTTACTTATAATGTCAAAAAAAAAAAAAAAAAAAAAAAAAGGAAAAAAAAAAGAAAAAAAAAAGATTTTCAAGAGGAGGGTGAAATGAAAATGTGAAAGTCGCTCGGAGGAGCCGTGCGCTAATCAGGCACAGGGGAATAGTGGGAAGAAAACCAGCTTTGGGAGATGCTTGTTAGCAGCAACATACGGCTGCACTCTGCTCTCGAGCAGCTGCTGTTATCTGCTGGAGCATCCAGAGCAAAAAAGGAAAAGAAAAAGAAAGGAAGGAAGCTTGCACTTTGGGAAGCAAGAGGCAAATATAGGGAGACCTGTTTTGGGAATGCCTCGCGATTGGGTTTGTGGGGTCTGCTGTCATCCTTTGGCACAGCCTGCACCTCTTTGGGCTGTGTGTGCCTTCCTTCCCAAGTGCAAAAATGAAATAGAGAAAAGGGGAAGAAGACAAAAAGCCCTTCCTGCAGAAGATGCCCCGTGGCCCCGCTGCTCTCTGCCCCTTTGGCCCCAGGAGCTGTGCCACCAAGCTGGCTGGAGGGAACATACCTGTGGCGTGGAAATGCCTTCTTGTTCCTTGTTCTCTTGCGTCGAACTGATGGTTCACACCACTTGCACTGTGGGCTGTTGGCAGAATGCTACCAGATCTCTTGTTTCCCTCTCTGGTTTGGTCACGACTCCCCTTGGCTAACGAAGTGGCGATCCTATAGATGTCCCTGTTGCACATTTTACACCCCTGGAGGAAAATAAAGTGTTACTGAAGCAGTGAGTGGCTCCGTGTTCTTCCTTTGTGCTGCTGTGGGGTTGGGACATGGGGAATGATGGCGTGGGATGGTGGCATTGCATGATGGGCGCAGTGCCCTCACATGAAGCCCGCAGGAAAACAGGGGTGCCCTAAGCGCACAGTTTGGGGTTTTTCCACCCCTCAAACCTTCACGGTTTCTCTCTCTATGAGCTGTCGGCAGCTCAAACCCGCACTGCCCTCGTGTGGTGGCCTGGGGACATCGGCTGTCACCGGTACCCATAGGCTTGTGCTCATAGTTGTATGGGGCAGGCACAGCTCTCCATCGTGTCCTACTGCATCTACCAACCAAGTTAAGACACCTGATGGGATGTTTATGGCAAGAAAAGACTGTAAGGCTTCATATTCCTGGGGAGAAACTGAGGCACAGTCTCATGGCTCCCTTGCAGCATGTGGGTATTACTTAGGATGTGCTGCTGAAACACTTGATCCTGGCGTGGTCTCTTTCAAACCAATCATTCTATGGTCCTGTGATCTTCAAGATCCCTTCCAACCCAACCATTCTATGGTTCTATGATTCTTTAACCTTAGGAGAAAGCCCCTGCTCACCAAAGGGTGGAGATGCATCTCTGGCCCAAGGGGAGGGAAGAAAAGCAAGAAAACAAGAGATCAAACAGGGTGTAAAACACAAACACCTTAGGGTTTGTTCTATGGCAGGTTCTGTGCCTCCAGCATCCCTTGCCATCACAGGGGCCCAAGGTACAGTCTGGCTGCACATCCCCAGATGGGGAGGGATGCACACAGTGGGGATGTTGCAACCCACACACCCATGGCTCTGCACCAGCTGCTGCTCTAACTCCCCATATGCCAACCCATATGCTCACTCCACATGAAACACGATGGGAGCGGTTATTTGGAGAGGAAAATGAGCAGCCAGGAGGGACCTCAAGCATCTATTCCTAACTCCTGCTGTGGGCTGGTTGCCACCTATCAGGTCAGGTTGCCCAGGGCTCCATCCAACATGGACTCTAGTACAATTAGTAAATAAGTCACACACCCAGCATTTTCACAAAGCTCTGAGAAGTGACATGGGACAATGCTGATCTGTCCCTGTGTCACCAGGAAGGGGCTGGAGGGCTCTGCACCTCCTGCAGCCTTGCTATGGGGTGAGTGGCACCATGCAATGGGTTGGGAAAGACGTTGGGATAGCACAGCGCTGAGTGCAGAGCTCCTCCTGGGAAGCAGCTGAGCTTTCTTGCCTTCGCTCCTCTCTTTGTAAAATGGAAATGATGACTTGATCCATCTTTGCAGAGGGGATTATGGCTTAATCTGAGGCTCTGCGGCATGGGAGCATACATTAGCTGTATCGATTGGGATGCTGCCTGCCTGCTTTTGCTTGATCACTCTGAGGGTGTGATGGGATTTGTGACAGGAGGAGGTAGGAGGGGTTTGGGAGCTAATTTCAGGGTTGGGGGCCAGCAGGGCAGTGGGCTCATCCCAGTCTGGGGGCAGCTTGCTCAGGGTGACACTGGGAATGTTTGCTATTGAGGGGGTTTGAGTCACACATTGACCTCTCCTAGGCTTCGTGAATGCATCCTTGCTCTTGGGTGGATGTTCACTGTCAGCTGGGATGTGGTCAGTAACTCCAAGAGCTCAGATAGGTGCAAAAGTTGGAATCAAGAGAGGGACAGACAGGGGCAGTAACTGTCACTGGCAGATGTGGCCAAGCAGCATTTCAACTTGCTTCATGCTGAGAGCTGTCATACAGGTGGTGAGGTCTCTGGTTGTGCTGGAAGCTTCTGGGACAGAAGAGTCAATGCAGCAGTTGTTGGTTAAGAGTCCTCAAGCTTCCCTCATCTTCTAGGACATGGCCCAAAAACTCAGCTTCTGCAGATGGGAAGACACAAGAGTTTGTGCACTTCTTCCTCCAGGAGAACGCCCTTCTGTGCTGGCAGAACAGACGTATGAGTTCATGAGTTCAGTGTGTGTCAGGGCCTAAACACTGAGATCACAACACTGGCATTGCCCAAACCTTCCAACTTCACGCATGCTATTTGCCATTCCTTCCTCTCTGCTTCTGCTTTTTTCTTCAGTGTTCTCAACTCTCCATCCCCTGGGATGGGCACCATCCCCTAGGCACACCCCTTGGGTAACCATTCCTTGAGGTTATGATTTTTCTTTTCCCCCAAGCTCAAAATCATTTGCAAACCTCTTTCAGGCAACCCGAGTGGAGCTGGAACTACATGATATTAAATGTCCCTTCCAACCCAACCATCCCATGGTTCACCATATTTAAGGTCCCCTCCAATCCAAACGTTCTGTTGTCCAATGCTCCTCAGCACAGCTTCAATCCGTTTCTCTACTTTTCCAACTCCCTCTGCTCACTTAGCGCTGAAAGCTGAAAAAAGACACAAATGTTGATCAACCAAGTATTTAAAATTCAATAGTTAATATCATTGAGATTTAACATAACGCTCCGATGGAGTTTAATGAAAGATGGACTTGCTCTGAATGATAGAGGAAAAAAAGGGGGTAATTACTTAACTGAACTCTAATTTCATTCATTGTTATTAGGTGGATTTAGATTATTGCTCACTCAAGATTAGAGACTTGAAGTACATGGCTGAAATCCTCTTTCTAATTCAGAACTGCTAAATCCTTGGGTCTTCCTCCACTGCTGTGTTTTGATTTGCATCTGTGCTCATCTCCAGGATATAACTGAGCAAAACATCTCATTTCTTCTTTTCTCTTTCCTGTTCTCCTAACAGCAAATGCTGCAGGCACACTAGCACTGACTCCTCTGGGTTGATAATTACAAACTTTGAAGCAAACAATAATTAATTTCATTGAAACAAAAGACACCAACAACATGAAACCAACTAAAAAATGTCTTCTGAAGATTTTCTGGGGGAGAAGTATTCCAGACCTTGGTTCTAAGTACACTGACTGAGAAATAAGTGCCCCTGTTCATTGTAGGAGTTGGACCAGATGATCCTTGCAGAGACCTTCCAGCCCAAAAGATTGTGTATTCCATTGGTGGTGGAAGGCACTGGTACTTGTGGAGATCCTTGACATGCTGCCTGCCTCTCCTCATCATCAGTAGGTGAAGAGATGAATTATTTGAGTTATTTCCATGCAAAGTGAGTCCTGGTTGAGGAGAATTAAATGGTTATTTCAGTGTCGTTTGCATGGACAAGGGAAAAGCATGATGACACCCAATTTTTCTCACTGATGTCCAACCCATACACTACTCCGGGGCAGTGGAATGCCACTTCACATTCATTGTCACATCCCAGCAACTGAATATCACACAGAGACATGAAGCAAGTAGTTTGGGATGCCTTGGAGAAGAGAAGTTGCTAGGGCAGCTGTTGAAGTGTTACCAGCTCTCAGCCAATGGGTTAGGGATAAGGGTAGGCATAGGGGCATAGGTAGGGATAGGATTGGCATTGGAATATCTTTTATGTGTGTGTGTGAAACAGCCAGAGCTCACACTGGGAGCCAAGGAGAACAGACAAGCACTCAGGCATTAGATGAGGTATAATCCCCCTTAATCCCATTTCTAAACCCGGTCGCTGGAATTAGCATTATTAGCATGAGGACACTATGGCATATCATTTATTTAACTATTACTGACTCTTTGTGAAGAGAGTAATCCCCAGCCTACAACTGCATACTATCTCCTCCATCTCATATGGAGAACATGAAGGGACAAAACCAGCAGATATAGCTCGCTACTGCTGGTGCAAATGGCAGCAAAACAAATGTGAAAGACCCTACAGGACCTGTAGATGCAGATAAGGAGGAAGGAAAGTCCACTGTACACAGCAAACCCAGACATGCTCTTCTGCTGCCATGGGACCTGATCAAGGCTCAGCCCTTCTCCAGCTGCACACTCCCAGCATAGCCTGGGGTACAGTTTGGAATCTACATTAGGCCAGGGACCATTAGCAACATTTTCATGTTTCCATCTTGTTTTGGAAAAGGAAAGCCCTGATACTGGTGTCTCCACTGCCCCTATGCACCTGTAGGGATAAGAGGGTGGCACTGAGCACCTCTCAAAAGATAGAGCACATTTAGCCTTGCAAATCCTGCACTGCATTTATTTTCCTTTCGGACATTACAGACCAGAACACGCTCCAAATATCCTTTTCTGAAGTCAAAAGACTCTTCAGGTACTGCCTTTTTTGGATGACCCAATATTCCCACCAGCATTTCCAGCTGAGGCCATTATGGAACCATGTAATGGTGTGGAGTCACACCAGCTGCAGTGCTCAAGGTAAGGCATGAAGTCAGGAGATGGGAGGAAACGGTTTGATTCTTTCTTGGCGATAGTCTTACCTGTCTGGAATTGTAAACTGTAAATACGATGACTGAAAGAGGATTCGCAAAGAAAATACTCTCCCCTATCATTTTGTTCACTCTGTAAGCTGACAGCACATCGCCGCATCTAGGCAGCTTTGTGGGGAGGATGACAGTTGGCTGTCAAGGACACAGGGTGGTGAGATGCTACGTGCACCTCTCCTCCAGCTCCAGGGGAAATAACAGTGTCAGCAGTAAAAGGATGAGAAGAGGGCAGCCAGGGAGGGGTGATCAGACAGCAGCCAAACCCTCCAGGTGTCACTTTTTGGGGCACCAGCAGGACAGGGCAATTCCTACATGGAATCCATCAGCATAGGCATTAGGATAAAGACAAACATTTTCTTGGGCAGGATGATACTGGATTCTACTGGATTCAAGGCATGTCTCACTGTCTTTCTTAAGAGTGGAAAGAGTTCAGACTGATTTTCCCTCCCCAGACAGTGCAGTCAGCCGTAATGCTGAGTGTTTTGTATTGCAAAATCCAGCCTACAAGCCCTGAACTCTACACAGAGCACCTGGAATGCCTGAGCTGTCAAGCTCAATCAGATGGGTTCTGCTTCTGAATTACAGATATCCTGAAAAGGAGCTTCCAGACAGACTGCCCAGAGAGCTGTGGGTACCCCATGGATGGGGCCCTGAGCACCATGAACCGGTGAGGGGCACACAGCCCATAGCAGGGGTGGGGCTGGGGGCCTTTGAGGTCCCTTCCAACCCAACCATTCCATGGTTCTGTAATCTTCAAGGCCCCTTCTAACTCTTTATTGGTTCTTCTGCCTCCTTTAGCTCCAAAAGGGTTTTCTTTTCCCTCATTTTTGGCCCAAATACAAGCTGAGATTCACAAAACTTAACACTAATTATTACACTCAGTTGCTGGTCCTTCAAGGCTTTGCATTCTCACGCCACTCATGAGGATCACTTGGGGCTTCATGTGGTCAAAATGGTCAGTCTCTGCTTTGCAAAAGCACTAACATCTATCACCTGTATAATAGAAATGAATCGTAGAATTGCTGGAGTTTGAAGGAAGACTTGCCTTAAAATTGCCAAAACTTGCATTTAATCCTTACTTGGTGCAAGATACTTGCATTAATTATGTAAAGGAAAGCACAAGGTCCTTGGAATGCCTCTGATACCATGCACTGCTGAGTCTGAGATCCAAACTGCTCTGTTTGCATTGACCTTCAAGCCAGAGGCTGAGTAGCAAGGCACTGACTCTCAGGAATGGCACTGTTTGCCTCCAGGTACTGCTGATTACAAACTGCTGCAGATTACTGCTTCTGTAGACTTGGAAACTGCTTTATTTTGGAATGAACACATACTACACGCTTGCTGCTGTAGAAGGGGGGTTGGACTCAATGATCTCTCGAGATCTTTTACAACTCCTGCAATGCTGTGATTTCCTGATTACTGAGCATTACTCTCTTTGACCTTTTTTTCTTGCCTTGTCCTAAAAAGAGAAGTGTTATTATACAATGTATTTAAATGTAAGTTTAAGACTCCATACTTTGATGAAAGACATTGCAGAAGTAAAGAGTATTTGGAATAAATGTTTAAGTATGGAAACTTTCCTTGCAGTGAGAGACATTCATTCATTCATTCGTTTAAGAAAACCACTGAGACGTAATTCTCTCCTACCTGTCAAATCCTTACATGCAATGGAGATGTCTTCTTATGGACATGAGTCTAGCAAAATGAAACCCCCCCCCGAAAGGCATAATGAGCTCTAATGGCATGAAGCTGAAGCAAAACAAATTCCACGCAAATAAACAAGAGATGCTCTTGCTTTCATTCCAGGTTGGTGGATTTCTCCCACCTCAGGCTCATGGATGGAGATGAGCTGCCTTCTCCACAACTGATGAGCAGTAGCTCTGAGCTGCAGAGGTTGTGAGCTTGAAAAAAAGGGATTCTATTGAGGAAATGATTTGGCCCTTGAAATAAATAACATAGAGATGACTGTAATGGTCTGTCTTGGTCATAAATTTGAAGATTTTGGTTAAATGTTGACTTTTAAACTTTTAGTGACTTAAATCCTGCAGCGAGGACATGGGATCAGGACAACATCCTCCACCATGTGGGAGATAAGTTTGTATGTGTTGCTAGAAAGGCACTCTGTAAGTAAAACAAGGGAACATTTACTTCTGCAGAGAGTGGATTTCCCTTTTCCCAACTCAGCCTGACCCTTGCAATGCAGAGCCAGGTAATAGAGGCTCAACTGTCCCCTTCCCCAATAAACAGAAGCCATTGGTTGGGTTTAAGTGTTGTGAGAAGGGAGGAGATTTTTGAGTAAGTTATTTACTCATCATGGCAAATGCTGAGACCAGAAATAAACAGAACGGCAGTTTTGTAAAGATGAAGTCCCAGTGTATTTCTAAAGCCTCGTTTCTTATTATGGCCATATTTTTATTTTGTGATGTCTCCACCTGCCTAACAGTAATATATGTTTTATATCTCGAAATAAAAATAAGCAAGGGAGATTTCTGCGGCTTCTCTGAATGCTTGCTTTATCTGTGCTATTCATCAAAATAGCAGCACCTATTTAAGTGATATTGTCTTAAATCACCAGTTTTTGAAAGCACAAATATTCAAAATTTGCAGCTAAAGCTTTGCAAGACCAATAATAACATGAAGAAAACTTTTATCTCAAAGGATTCCAGATACTTCATAAACTAATAGAGAAAATATATGGAGAAATCACTTCCAACTCTGCTACTGATGTAGCACAGATGGTGTAGAAAAGTGGGGTAAATCTCATTGAGACTAATCTATACAAACATATGCTTAATTAGCACAGTGCATCTCACACAGGGTAAAACAGAAGCAGACTGTATTGCAATAACCGATCACAGCATAAATTGGTTTATTTTGATCCTTGCTAGGGAGGCACCAACTATTTATTTTATTGTGCAGATTTCAGTGTGATGATGAATTCATTTCAGTTTGCTGGAAAAATGAAAACAGAAGAAGGGAACAGGAATGGCAAAAAAGAGAAAAATAAAATTAAAAAAAAACCCAACAAATGAATGACTGCATTTACGCTGAATTTTATTCTTTTGACTGATCCCAATGCCTTGAACAGACCCATTCACTGCACAGATTTGAGCGTGCACACAAATCCTTGCTGGACTGAGGCCTGCCATTAAGTCAGAAACAAAGCCATTGTCCCCCAGGCCTCCTCTCAATTACTCTTGTTTATTTAAGTCAATAAAGATAAACGGGTGTAAATCTCTCTGTAAACAAGGCTATTTCACTTTAACGATGGCTTACTTGGGGTTAGCATAAATGTGTTTCTAATCAACTTCAGCTAATCCAAACTGAAGGACACAAGCTTACAAATGGTGTTGTCTTTGGGATAATAGGAAATGATGGTCGAACAACCTGAGAAAAAACAAAACAAAACAAAAACCAGAGATGTTGATAGCACAAAGCATGTCAGATCTATACAGATCAGGAAGGCAAAGGAAAGAAATGCTATTTGCAATGGCCATGGGCAGCTGAGAGCAGCCAGGCACTTGCTAGAAGGGTGAATCATAGAATGACGGAATCACTAAGGTTGGAAAGACCTACAAGATCCCCATGACCAACCCCAACATACATTTGCTGACCATGTCTCCATGGTTCTGGAACACCTACAGGGACAGTGACTTCCCTGGGCAGCCTGTGCCAGTGCTGACCACTCTTTCAGAGAAGAAACTGTTTGCAATATCGAATGTGAACATCCCCCAGTGCAACTTAAGGCCATAATTAAAGTGTTTTGAGTTCAAGAGGTGTAAGAAGTTCCTTGGCACTGGCTGACCACACCTACAGTTAGGCATAAAGCTGAGGCTTTGAAGCCAGGAGACTGCCATGATGTTGAGATGACCAAGTTTAAAGTATGTGTAATGTCTGTGATTGCATCTGAGCTACCGAGCCTTTGTAATTTTCCTCTATCACGACCTTACTGCCTTGACTGTATGGAATTCCTGACCCATTTCAGGGCAGAGTAGAACAACTAGTCACTGGCTGTGAGGATATATGGATAAGTTAAGATAGTTTCATCATTTACTCAAGAGAATTATGCCATGCAAATCAAGAACGAGAATTAACAGTGGCCTTCCAATGCCTGAAGGGGGCCTACAGGAAAGCTGGAAGGGGAAATGGCTTCAAACTGAAAGAGGGTAGATTCAGACTAGATATTAGGAAGAAATTCTTTACTGTGAGGGTGGTGAGGCACTCGAACAGGCTGCACAAGGGGGTTGTGGATGCCCCATCCCTGGAAGCCCTCAAGGCCAGGCTGGATGGGGCTGTGGGCAACCTGGTGTAGAGGGAGGTGTCCCTGCATACAGCAGGGGGTTGGATGGTCTCCAAAGTCCTTTCCAACACAAACCATTCTATGATAAATACATAAATCTTCTGATTGTGTTACGAATTTCATCCAGGAGATGTCAGTTATAAAGATCCTTGTCTAGCTCCATAACATCTGACAGATGTACTTTATAACAGGAACACCAACCAGTTTGCGCTCTTATACATCAGGAATGTGTCTCTGCTTTTAGCGTGTTATTTTACACTAATTACTTCTTAATTCCACTTTGACAAGCTTACGTCAGAGGCCACCAAGTTCTTTGCACTGTGTGACTACTCCTTTTTACTGTTGGGTTGTGCTTTTTGCTTCTTTTTTGCGTTGCTTTGAAATCATCTAAGAGCCTGATCTGAAACTAGAGTGATTTATGCAGTATAGGAAACAGACTTCTGCATTTTGGAAGAGGTAGTGAACAAGTTAGAGCTTCAACATTTCAGACACTTTTCATTACTAAAAAGATGAAAAGAAGAGCAGGAAAATGAAATGTCTTTTTATGTACTTGGCTGCTGCTCCCGGCTTTAAGTCTCGGAGTTTTTTAAAGGAGGAAGACTGCTCCTTTGCACATATTTAGTCTACTACATGCTGCTGTGACTGAGAAGATTGTGTGGAAGCAGCACTGCAACCACTGATGTAAGAATCAAAGCTCTTATTGAAGGATATGCTAGAGCTTCAATACAATGAGTTTAAGAAATCTGGGAACACTTCACAGTGCTTCTCCATGGACTCACAGTCACTTTCACCACACATTATTCCCTGTCTTGAGCTTGCTGGCTGATCCTTTTGTACCCAAACTGTTTGGATCTCTCTCTTTTGTTATTTTCCATAGAACAGATAATTCTGACACACTGCTAAGAATGATCTCAAAGCAGAAACTATCTGCCCTGTCTCCAAGGCCCTGCCTTCCTGGCAATGCACTTGGTGCTCGTCTTCATCATCACGCTGATATCTGATAGTGTCCAGTCATTTAGAAATCCCAGGTGTCTTTCAACTTATCTGATATCGCTTTTTTTTTCTTTTATCTCTTCGGGGATTTGCTCACAGCCTTTGAGAAGTTAACACACAGCGCAGCCAATCACCATTTCATCATGTTGTCTTTAGATCACAGATTACTCCCTTTGTTCTTTCCAGCCCGACAGGTGAAACAGCGGCTGGGAAATAACCATGAGAACGTCATTCTGGAAGGCGTTGATCCCTGGGAGAACCCCCAGAGCCCTTCCTTGAGATGCTGATGCTCCTCTCACTGCAGGTTCATACACCAACGGGACTGCCATCCACCTGTACCACACTGATGTGCTGAGCAGCACTGCATTGACTTACCAGCATCTAGCAACACCCAGCTTCAACACAAGGTAACAGAGGAGGCACAGAACCTGAGGGTGAAGGTATGTGGATGGATGGAAGAGCTTTCTAGGGCAGCTGAAGTTATAGATGACAATATAGACACCTTACCTGGCTCCTCCATAGCCGCCATGCTTCTCAGGCAGCTTCACGGCCCTGATGCTGTCTGCTTCTTTTGCTTTCTCCCCTCCTAAAGAAACGAGGCTTATTTTACCTATTCCAACCCAAATGAATAGGGTTATTTTACCTATTCCAACCCAAATGAATAGGGATGCTCTGAGGAGAAGGCATCTGCGGAGTGGCTAAAGGATGTTAGGGGTCAACCACAGGGAAGGCTCTGAGGAGACTCTGGGGCTGAGGGGCACTGAGGGTCTCTGGGGGGGCTTTGGCTGGAGTCTAAGGGGGTCCTGGAGGGGCTCTGAAGGGACGGGCCCTCACCCCCCATTACCCCCATCCAACTGAAGGCCTCACCCCATTAACGCCACAGACACCGCTGTGCGCATGCGCACTACGCGACACACAAACTGCCCCTTCTCAGGCTCAACCGCCCCCAGCCGTCGCGCCGGTCGGAGAGTGACAGCTGGGTTAGCCAATGAGAAGCGCTGCTTTTGGTGAGCCTGCCCACCCGGCTCCAGCGCTCCTCTCCTTTTTCTTTTTTTTTTTCCTAGCCGTCATCCCATTGGCTGCACAACCCGCCAATCATCTGCGTAGGATGCGCAAAGCCAATGTCATCACTTCATTTTTTAATTGACAAGCGAATCAACCAATAGAAATCCTCCCCTCCCACCTCCGTTGGCAGTGACCAACGAGCACGGGGAAGGCGGGCTCACAGTGCGCAGCGCTGAGGAGGGAGGAGGAGGTGTCGGCGGAGCTCCGGGACGGGAGGTCGGTGTGGGACCCATAGATAGACTGGGCCGGCACTGAGGGGCAGCGGGAGACAAGGGGAAAGGCAGGAGGGCCGGGGGGGGTGAAGGGAGGTGGGGCGGGCCTGCTACCGGCTGGGTAGGCCACGGGGCCTCCTCACCCTTTGTTGTGGTGGGGACGCGGCCGAGCTCAGGGGGGGGGAGGAGAATGGGGGGATCCAATAGTGGGTCCGGGCGGTACCACACGAACCGGACCGGGGCCTCAATGCAGATAGGGGCTGTACACACAGATCCATTTAACGTCACACCCCCCATAGCTAATGCACTGCGCTGTGATGGAGCAGCTGGTCCTCGCTGTGCTGTTTGTGTGTTGTTTTCTTATCGGAGGGGCCTCAGTGCAGGATTTAACCATGGGGAGGTAAGGGAACAAAAGGTGGGGGAGAAGCTCTTGTGATATCTGATAGGGTTCAGTAGGATGCAGCTCAGTTTTGTGTCTTGTTGGTGGGACGTTGTGATCTTAAAGAAGCCATGTGTGTTCTGCCTTTAAATCCCTTCATGTTGAATGGGTGGTTTTAGGGAAAAGTTCTTTTTGCTGCATCCACTGCAGAAAAAAAAAAATAAAAAAATCTGAAAATTCTTCTTGTGGTCACGGATGAGCAACTTCCATCTGCATCCATAAGTTAGTAATGACACCATATGAGGAGCCCACTAACAGCGGGTTGGTCTGTCTATAAGTGTTCCACTCGTAGCCTTGAGAGCTGCCGCTTTCAGGTTGATTCATGGCATCATGGAGTCTGTGGTCAGGCTGATCAGTCTTTTATCTGTCCTCCAGACTGGAAGAACCTCCTGTTGTTAAGTCGAAAGGTGTCTCTAACGGAACGCAGTTGCTGTTTAGACTCTAGGAAGTGTTATCACAGTGTGGGAGCTGTGGTTGCGTACATGAGTAGCTTTATTGTTTGTTCTGAGGGGTGGCTTTGAAACTTCAGTGTTCACAAGCTCCAGTGAATTACAGGGGAATGAGAATATCAATAAAGGCTTGAAGTTTACATTTCCTTCTCCCTGCCTGGCTCCATTTGCTTAGCACTGTCTTGGTGAAAGATAGCACTGGTTATCAGTGCCTCTAAAAGAGAAGTGGGGGAGGACTGCAGTAAGAGTGGCTCAAACTTCGGATCACTTTTAACAGTAACTTGGGGGTGTTTAATAACTGATCTGTAATTGCGTGGTTCAGGATTTGGCAGTCACCCTTAGAAACAAGGGGCACGAGCAAAATCACAGTGTATCAGTTGTATCACAGTGTATCTCTAAATGAAAGGCCCTGCTGGGAGCTCCTCCACCTTCCTGCTCCACTTGATCTTTTAGAAGCGTTGAGCGCTGGTTGATGTAATTGAGTTTATTGGAGCTCAGAAATCTCCGCTGCGGAGCGCAGATTTAAGAGACAAAACTTGTCTCCATCTGTCTAATCTCTTTCCCACAAACGTTCTGGCAGAACAGGCTTGGTGTAGTGCGTTTTGGCTAACAAAGAATATGAATTCTGGTGGAGACCGAAGAAAACTCCCAAATTTTCTTTCTGTAAGAGCAGCATACAGAGTTTTAATTATTATAAAAAGTATCCTAGATTTTTCAAATGTACTCAACTCTGCCTTAACGACTGTGCATGTAAATGCCTTGTAATTGAAAGCAGCCATTTATGGGCCTGACTTGCTAAGTGAGCTGTAAATTCTGCTTTTCAGATTGGATTTAATGACTTTTATCATAAAGCCACAAACTGGTTGTGAGCTGTGCCGAGAGGCAAACAATACCTAAGCTTACTTTGCCAAAATATTTGTAATTGTGGATTTGTTAAACTGAATTGCTGCAGGTCATGCGATGGGATTAGTTTTTTGTAATGGAATGGAGAGTGCAGGCAGCGTTGTGCTCAGTTACTCTCTGGGCTAGAAGAAATTGGAGACGGCAGAAAATCTTGCTAAACGTTGCTTTCAACTTCCTGCAGTGCTGCTGGATTACAGAAAGGAAGACTTCGTTCCAGATGACTTTTTATTGTGATTAAATATGTTTGACAGCCAGAGTGCGAAGGGAGACCAAGAAGAGACTGTGAGAGAGCAGCTCCTGGTTTGCTGTCGGTGTAGTCTGGGGCTTGAGCTTGATTTAATTAAGCCGGAGGAAGATGAGCTTAATGGAAGACACTCTTCAAGCTCTGCTGGTGGTGGAGGAAGGAGAGTTTAACGAAGTTGGGAAACTGTAAAGTTATGCAGATAGGAGCTGAAACAGGCCCCCAAGTACCTGCTAATCAGTTCTGGGACTGCTCCTTTCAGATTTACCCAGGAGCATTTCCTTTCTAACCTAATGGAACTGACTCTTGCCTGTTACCCATGGAAAGTTTTAATCAAAACAAATTAGGTGAGAAGAGCTTAAACTGCTGTGGTTTGGAATGCTCATTTGGTGCTTTTGTGGCTCTGCTGAGGTCTTTCAGTATTATGGAGCAATGCTCTTGAGTTCATAAATACTAAGTATGTGGGAAAAGCGTGCTGCTTTGCCGACAGGTGAATTGGCTGCCTGCAGCCATGGTACCTTTTTCTGGCTTCCAAGAGAATTGCTAAGATATATTGCTCTTATAATTATTCCAATCAGAGGTCAGTAAAATTAACATCTTTGCTTCTTTCTCATATTTCTGGTTGCATGCAATTTAGTGTCACAGGGTGAATGTGTTGCTTCCAATCTGTTAATTTTCTTATAACAATAATTTTATTAATTTGTCTGTAGTTTTCAGTACTACTTAGTAACTGGAGAAAAATTAAACTTCTGAAGTTGACCATCATGTTGGTGCTTATTTTGGTTCTCCATATAAGAAATGCAGGTTTTCTCATTTGATTCATAATCAGACTTCATGAAATGAGTGAGAGGAAAAATGTCTGTGTTCAGAGTAGATAGATAATTCTCTCCTCAATGAGCTGTACAGAGGAAAATGTTGTTAGGCAAAGTTTCGAGATCCACTGCGATGCTTGAGCATAATGAACTTCAAAATCTGTGTGCAAACCGAGTCTTTATAATGTAATGTTGCAAAATCCTCATTCTAAGGTTATCCCAGAGATGGAATTCTCTTTGCTGCTGACCGCCTGGATCACAGGAAACCTGCAGTGAACTTCAGCAGCTCACGCAGGAGCTCAGCCTGGAGCTTGGCTTTGCAGATGAAGCTGTGGCCAGATGGAGCCCCTTGGGAGGCAGTGTTCCTGAGCCCTCCCCACTGCTGGGTAATTGGCTGCAGGGCTCAGCTGGGGGGGAACCATGGCTCAGGGCTGGATTCTTCTGCCCCCCAGCTCTCTGCCACCATTGACCCCACAGCAAAAAACTTCAACACCCCAAATGCAGGAAGGAAGCACTTGAAGCTGTCCTATTCCAGCCTCAATGTGAGGAGAGGAGGTGCATCACCTGAGTTCCAGGTGTGGTTGTTCCTCAGAAGCTTGTGTATGTACAGCATTCCTCTAAGTTCTGTAAATAGAATGCATTCCCTCTGCAAGGAGAAAGAGCTTTTAGTTACACTACACAGAATTCAGGTGTCCTGCAAGGTGAGATAGTTAGCACTGAGGAAATTTGTTTCAAATTCACCTGTCTTGTTATTTGAAATAACACAGCTTAAAAATTCCAGAAGCAGGCCATAAATTTTGTTATGCTTCAGTTCAGAACAAGATAAAAAGCTGTGTCTTTTCTTAAGTGACTCAGTCTTAATGACTTTATGTTGATATAGGTGACATGGAATACTACATATGCTGTAGATTTTAAAGCTTTATCTGTCAGTGCTGCTTGGCGTAATGGAAGGTCTTGCTACTGCATTGAACAGAAGATGCTGTAATTAATATCTTTATTATGAAGGAATTATCGTAGGGAGGCATGTGGAAGAGAAAGGTGAGTATTCTCTCATCCTCATAGAATCTTGTCCAAATTTCAGGGTTAATTAAAAAAATAAAAATAAAAACCAACAACTTTTAATAATATCACAAAATGGGACTAAAACTGGGAAGAAATAAGCTTTTAGACTCTCTTAAATGCCAAATTTTTTTTCCCTTTGATTCTGTTTTAGCTTCTGTCCTCTTAATTGCAGAAGAGTGCTTGAAAATGAAATGATCCTCAGCCAGATTACGTAGGATAAAACCAGGAGAGATCTGATTTCTTTATTTCAGGTTTGAGATGAGCAGACTGGGATGAAATACATTGCATAAGGCTTTATAAGAAGTTATCGAGAAATCAATTGATATTTTTGATAGCACTGTCGTGTTTATAGTATATACCAGGCACTCAGGAAAGGAAAACTCCCTTGAAGATTTCAGGCTGCCTGCATGCTGCCCTGAAGTTCCTTCATATTTTATGCTTAGTTATTGCTGGGATCACAGGCTTAATATTTAATCCCTGTTCCAGAGAACCGCAGCAGAATTGAATAATAGCAGACATGATTCAAACAGCGACTTTAGGAGTTGCCAGCGATCACAGTTTGACCAACTATAGAAACGTGTGCACAAGGAAGCGGAATATACTGTGGGGGTAGAGATGAAGCATACCACCACCATTAGGCAATCTGCAAGTTTTCCAGTTACAATCTGTTGGATGTAACAGCACGTGTTCCCTGTGTGCCAGCACTCTGACACTGGTAGCTCTCTTTCAGACCCTTGCGTACTCAGAGCTGCAGTTTTAAGGCACAATCTGGCAAATTTGGTAACAGTTGAAGTAGTGACAGCTTTCTGCTTTGTGTCACACTTCTGCCTACTAACAGTTCAACAACAATGAAACTTGGAAAGGTCTTGAATGTTTCCCAGTAGTTACATATGCTTCTTGAATACCTCCAGTTATAATGCCTGACTGCAGAGGTGAAATTGTTCTTAATATCCAACTTGAACTTTCCCCAGCACAGCTTCAGGCTGTCACCTTTCTGTCACTGTTAATTGGGAGATGAGGCTGTTCTTCACCTCTCTACAGCCTCCTTTGAGGGAGCTGGACAGAGCTATAAGGTCTCCCCAGAGCCTTCTCCAGGTCAAACAATCCTATTTCCTTCAGCCTCTGCTCACAGGGCTTTGCTCCAGACCCCTCACAGCTCTGTTGCCCTTCCCTGGACATTCTCCAGGGCCTTGGTGCCTTGCTTATGATGAGAGGCTCAGCACTGAATGCTGTGCTGAGTTATGGCCTCACCAGTGCTGAGTACAGGGGGATGGCCACCTCACTGCTCCTGCTGGCTGTGCTATTTCTGATACAAGCCAGGGTGCCATTGGTCTTCTGGGCCACCTGGGCACGCTGCTGGCTCATGTTCAGCTGAGCATCAACCAACATCCCAGGTCGTTTTCTTTCTCACAGCCTTCCAGCTGCTCTGCCACCAGAGCTGTGTTGCTGTGGTTGCTGTGGCTAAAGTGCAGTACCTGGCACTTAGTCTTGGTGAAGCTCATCCTGTTGGTCATAGCCCATTGATCCAGCCTGTCCAGATCATTCCATAGGGCCTTCCTAGCCCCAGGCAGATCAATGCTTCCTCCCAGCTTGGTGTAATCTGCAAACTTCCTGAGGGTGCCCTCAGTTCCTCCTTGGATAATCAATAAAGGTGTTAAGCAGGAGGAGCACCACTCATGACTAGTTGCCAGTTGGATTGCCTTGTACCTCACTGTGCCTCCTGCGGGCATGGAGTAGCAAGCAACTTCTGCATGCTTTAAGCTGGCTGAAAGATTGTCCTGTGTGTATTCATCACAGTTGGCTGCAGTGTTAAGGTGAACAAAATCCTGTCCTACTTGTGTCATGTTCTCTTTGCTCACCCTTTGGAAGAAACGAGATTGCTGCTGGAATAGCTTGTTGAAATGCTTACTGATACTGCTGGCAAATCCCTGATATGGCATAACCGTGGCTAGAAGAGAAGTCAGAGCCTCCCAGAATCATACTTACTCTGCAGCCATGGCATATTTACTATTTCCTTAAACTGCAAGATGTGAGAATCAGTGTAACAAAGAATGCGTTGTGTCCTCCTATTTAAAAATAAATTGCTTTAATGTAAATATGACCATGAGACTAGCAGATAAACTACGCCTTCAGATAGTATCTCTAAAAACTAGTAAATGTGCTTAGGATGAGTGGTTGAAATTCTGCTTAGTTAGGGCTGAACTATCAGTCTTTTGGAAATGGGGAGAAGAGGATTTTTGCCTCAGACTGTCTGAAAGATGTGAGAATTCAAATGTAAAGCAAGTCTGAAAATAGATAAAACACAAGAGAATGTTTAGAAGGTTTGGAAGAATAGGTGGCTTAACACAGTGGTAAATGAGGCTACTGAAGTGTACACTTTATAATGCTGACAATCAGAGCAGTTGAAAGGTGACAAATGAGAAGTTAAAGAATTGGGAATGCCTGTATTATGTGTTAGTGAGCTCCATAGACTTGAGAAGAGAGGGTGTGTGGATGAGCAGTGAGAGTGGCATTTGGTTGTGTACGTCTGTCAGCATTGGCTCCTAGGGAATACATAGCTCGAGTGTCCTGCTCTGTGTTGGATTGAAGATGTTGGCTGTTGAGGTTGTTTCTGTAGTTTGCTGTAGCAGGGGATCCAGTGTAACGCTTCTGCAGCCTGCAGAATTTGACCTGCAGCTGGATGTATTGGCCACAGTTCTGTAATAATTTAACACCATTGAAAGAACTATTCTTCTCATGCTATAGCCTTAGATGAAGGTGAGGCCTTTCATTTAGGTTAGATGAGTTATTATTTAAAGCTGCCTGTGGAATGTAACCCAGCTTTTGTGGATGTGTTGGTTCTCATTGAAACTGTGAAGGTGTGATGAAGCAGAAATCAACCAGGAATACCGTAACCTGAAGTGCCCCAAATGAACCATCGCTGTTTTGCAGATAAGAAGTCTTACTAGATGAGGTATATTTTGGACAGAAGCAAGGAATGTGCCTGTGTGGTATGCACATAATCTGACTAGAAAGCTCTGATTGAGTAGCCTAAAGGTAGTGTTTAGTGCTTGGCTGCAGCAAGGCACTCACTATTACAACTAAGAGCGCAGAAGTTTGACAGCAATTGAGGCATCCAGTTACTGCCTGCAAATGAGACTGACTAGTTCTGAGTGTAATGCAGTACTCAATCTGTAGATTATGCTGTCCTCAAACAAGCTCCAGCAGCTGTCAGCTTGAAATGATACAGCTGATTTGAGGCTTATATTTTAATAACTGAAAGTATCCTGATACAAAGTATAAAACTAGGAAGTGTATATATATGTATGTATATGTATATACATATTGCTGGCTATCTTTTCTTTGGATCAGTTTGAAGTATAAATAGGGATGAATGCCAGACATAGCAAAAGCTTCAGCATCTCTCCTGATTTTTTCTGTAAAGTAAATGTCCTGATTGGAACTGAATGAAAGGGTGTCAGAATTCAAAACAAATAGAACTCTGGTACCTACAAAATGAGATCTTAAATATCCTGTAATGGATTTTGAAAGACATGATGATTTCAGTTAGTGATGTTTAGAAAGGTTGATTATTGGTAGGCTGTTGAGTTGTAGGTAGAGCCATGGAATAAACTCATCATCAAACTTTGAAGTGGATTTGAGATCCATGTTGTGAACCATTACCTGAATTGTCTGGAGGTGGAATGCCCTATAGTATAATGGCAGATATAGATAATGGCAGATCCCAAACAAGGAATGTTTTCAAGTAAAACCTCAATGCTAATGTGTCTGTTTTGGTTTGTATTTTTAGAGATCAGACGAGAATCTCCAATTGTGTGCTGAGCCTTCTGTCTGGTGGAAGTCATGTCATCCATATTGCCATTCACTCCACCAGTTGTGAAGAGACTTCTTGGGTGGAAAAAATCTGCTGGTGGCTCTGGAGGGGCTGGTGGTGGTGAGCAGAATGGGCAGGAGGAGAAGTGGTGTGAAAAAGCAGTGAAAAGCTTGGTCAAGAAGCTAAAGAAAACGGGACAGCTGGATGAGCTCGAGAAGGCCATTACCACTCAGAACTGCAATACCAAGTGTGTGACAATACCAAGGTAAGTCCTGTTGCGTTCGGCATTCCTTACAACCACTTAAATGACTAAATGGATGTTAATTTGTGTGAACAAATTAATAACAGAATCAGTTGCATGCCTTTGATTCTTTAAAAAATCTTTAAAACCTGTTTTAGTTTTATGTACTGCTTGCTTCAATTCTTTGAACTGAATCACATGCTTTGTACATTCACAATTTCTAATGCGTTTACAATTCAGTTTTTATTACTACCTGGATTCCAGTTTGTGTATGTTCTGGTGGTGCCTAGTGCAGCTCTTTGCTCATAACACTGCCATATGCTTCTACTTTATAACTCTCTCTGTATTTGGAGAGGCTTACTTGAACATGCACTTCCACATTAAAACAAACAAAAAAAGACTAGTTTTTCCTTGGTCAACACTTCAGTCCTCTTAATTATAATTTTCAGTTGTATATGGAAGTTTTGTTGAAGTTTTACAAACTGCATCCATTTTCCCATTTGAAGGGAAACATTAGTGGAAGTAGTTTGTCTGAAGACTAATTACTATTTTTATTGGTTCATGAAAGTGCTTTTCATTTAATAACTTAAGAGTACTTTTAGATCTTCTCTTCTGCTCCCTATATATATGTATATTTAGGTGAACAGCTCGCATTCTACCCCTTTGACTTTCTCAACTTCATTCATTGCAACTGCTGTGCGAGAGGCGAGGGTTGTTTGTTAAGTGTATCTGTAGGTTCATGTTGTACAGAAATCCCACTGAAGGTATGTGTGTAAGCTTGCCAGGGGTGAACCATGAATCTCAAATCATTATGGTGTGTTTCTATAAAACTGTAAGAAAGTCTGGTGACAAGAATATTTTGGACATTTAGCCCCCTGACACTTGAATAGTTTCTAAGAGAGAGAAACTGCATATTTTATGACCTCAATTTCTGTCTTATTAGCACACTGATCCCAGCTACTTTTAAGCTTTGTTTTAGTCATAGTTCCATCTACATTCAACTGATGTCAGTAGTGGTTGCTGCCTATCAGATGTGTTATGGCTGTTATCTGATCATGGCTTTAGGTTTGACATAGCTTTTTCTGTAATCCATACACATGGCTCCTTTCATTCTGTCCTCTGTTTTCTGTTCACCTTTTGTTTCTAATGTCACCTCCCACTTGCATTTTCTTTCCAGACTGTCCCCAAATTTTCTGGGTTTCTTGTCTGTTCTGTATAGTTGCCTTGTTGTGATGGGCAGTTCTTGCTGGATTGTGATGGACTGTCACCTATCCTTGGGTCAGCTGAAGGAGAGCTCACATGTTTTACTTTTCTTGACTACAGTATGAGTAAGCTGGTAGCCAGAGCTCTTTGGGGGGTGTTGGCATAAGGTTTAGTTTTAAACTTACAAATGGCTTTGATGCTAACGGGCGAGATGATATCAGTACACAGACTTCATCTTCATAGCTGGCTTTTGGACCGCTGCTGTTATTTCACTTTGACATCAGTAGTCTGGGTTCCCAGGAAAGACCAAATGTCAGTTCAGTACTGTAATGACTTCTGGAGTTTTTTGCTTATGGATTTAGTAAGCAAATTAAAACTTCTGGTTGAGACCCATTCCAGCGAATTTCTTAAAGGTCTGCAGTTCAGCCGGGGGTAAACAACAAAGGGTTGACTAGAAAACATTTTGTTCCTTCATTGTGGGCAAGAGGTTTGGGGTGCTCAGTTGCTGAAGTGCACTTCTGTCATGAGTGCAGGTTTGTTGTTTCTTTTTTCGTTGCTGGTGTTTGACCAGTTGTAGATTGAATCTGTGATAACTGCTTAACTCAGTATATTGGCGAGTGCTGTGAAGATGCGCCTTTGTGGAGCTGTTGCTTCATACCATCACTAGTATACTTCTTTTCATCCCCTAACTGATAGTGGGTTGGATGGGACTGAATAAAGCTGCCCCTTCAGAAATCTGCATACACGCAGCTTTTGATAATCCCATTGCGTTGTTCTGTTTCTGGCTGTTTGTCAAGGTGACCACACAGAAAGTGGGGCTGATGCTGTGTGAGCTGCCCAAGCTGCTCGTGTGAATTACTACAACTTCTTACGCAGACTAATCGAGGTTCTGAGAAAGCAGAAGCAAACAGATGGAGTGGGTGTTGGCATCACGCAGCAGGGATGCTGAGCTCCTCAGAAGTGGGTCAGTAATGTAGAGCAGAGGCTAAATAGGTGCAGAGGTCCATTTCACACCAGCCCTTGGAGTAATTTGGAGTTATCTTGCTGAATCCTCCGCAAAGCCAGTGGGATTCTCATCTGGTAATCCTTGGGTATCCTTTAACTAAATGTGGACACTTGAGTTCACTTTTCTAGAATATGTAACTAATTCAGATACATTTAAGATCATGTCTTTATGCTCTCCCCTGTGGTTCTGATACAAATAGAGTTCAAGAAACAAGTCAGTGAAGAAACATTTTATGCAAGTCTTCTTTTGGAGTAGCTATTTCCTCACCAGCATGGATTGAAATGAATAGTTTGTAAATAACTAAAGTCCATGTCCTCCTTAACAAACCAAACAACATCATGCAGTGCAGAGCTAGCTAACATGTTCATACTCTGTGTTTATGGTTTAAAAAGTTGTTTCAGTGGTGACAGAACATTTGTGCTCAAGGTAGGGAAACACAAATCCCTGGTTTCAGTATTGTTGGCTGTATCAGCTGTGTGATTCTTCTGTCTTGGTATATATAGATGTGCTTCTTGCTCCTTTTTTTTTTTTTCCTCCTTTTTTGTAATCTCTTAAAATCTAGTTGCTTTTATGAAATACCAAATAATGCAGAAATAGTATCAACAGAGATTAGCTGGAGTGGATTTTGATGGGAGTTTGTAGCTCCTGAGCTCCTGCAGTTATTAAGGAGAAGAAAACAAGACAAAAAACAAAACAAAACAGAAAAACTAGGGAAGAAGTAGTTCTGCATTGAGTTCACAATGCTTTGTGGTGTCTTACATTCTCTAGAGCAATGATTCTGCAAACGAATTCCATCCTGTGTTGTGCTGGCAGTTCCACTGCTGGCACAGTCTGCATGAGGCAGCGTTGAACTATAGTACATGGTGTCACAGAGTGTAGGTGCTCTTTTTGTTCCAGTACACGTGGGAGGATAAAGAAGGGCTTGGTGCCTCCCATCAGTCTCAGCATCTGCAGCCTTCATTCATTTCAGCTTTGCATAATGAATAGAGCTCCCATACATGCCCTGACAAGGTGACTGCTAACTGGGAGGAAGGAGTAGCTACAAGGTATCTGAAGCAGTATACCTGTTTCCTTTCCCAGATGCCGTGTCCTCGTGTCAGTACTTTAGGAAGGTTTCAAACAGTTGAAGACTTTCTCAGACACAATTTTTGTTGGTCTTAATGGTAGTGGTTATATTAGAGCTGCTATATATGTTTGCTTTTGTTACTATGCTCGGAACACTAATTAGCATTGAATTTTCATTGTGATGGGGAAGTTGAGTCTTCACAGAGGAGGTAAATTTTATCACTGCTTTATAGTAATCTATGCCTCAAAAGAAAAATATTGAATGTGTTGACAAGTGATCTGGCAGAATACTGGATGATGGAAGGTTTTAAGACCAGCTTCCTTAAGTCCCAGTTTAGGGATTTTTTTGCTGCGGTGCTTTAGAGTCCAGAGTGAAATGAGCAGCTGCTCAGATGAGGCTGACACTATTACAAGCCCTTGTTTTCCTGCCTGCTGTGCCTTTAGTTATTGAAGGTGCTCTCTGGAAAATGGTTGTTCTTACTCCAGTTCAGTATGAATGTGGAAAATGTGGCCTTATCTGTGCCCTCTGCCCTTCTTGCTTCACGTGGGGGATAGCATCTCCGTGCTGTTTCCTGATTTTCAGACACTTATTGTTGCTTGTTTTTCAGCAGCCTCTTAAATGAAAAAGTAAGAGAGGCTCAAATCCTGCTGTTTGAGTTTGGCTTGTTGGTTTGTTTTTATTTTATTTTTTTATCCTTTATTTATTTTTTAAGACTGTAGCTGAATTGTGAAATTTGTAGTCAGTAATTAGACTTGTGAAGCACCTGACTTCTACTTCAAATATGAAACGAATTATGTTCTTTTACCGTTCAGAACCCGAAAAGAAACCCAACAGTGGATTCTATTCTTTCGGGAGTATGGAATATTTCAAGGAAGTGTAGGGTAAAATACAAAGCAGATAACTTGAGGTGAATTGTTTGCTTTGAGTTGACATTACAAGCTGCCTGCTGACCGATTCCTTAGTTCTGTTGTATTCCCAATATATTCTACAAGGACTGAGATACTTAAAGCTGCATAACCTGGTGAAAGCAGCGAGGAATTTCTCACACATGCTGGTGTTCTATTGCTTCCTTGCCCTGCAGTGCTCTCTCCATCTTTGGCAGTGAGTTAGCAGAATGGCTAAGATAGGTAGGTAGCTTAGGCACAGCACATGGCTGTGTTAAAACTCTTCTCTGAAAGTTGGCTCTTGTGTTACTTAACGTTAGCCTCTGTACACATAACTAAATAATGCTAATGAAGTATTTACAAAAGAGTTAGCAGCAGAAGTAAACTAGGCAAATAAAGGCATTTGTAATGATGAGACCAAGTCAAATGCTTGCGAGCAAACAGATTTTAAAATGGTGAGATTTGGTTGCTTTTTTCTTAAATAAATTAATAAAAAGTAAATGGTAATTTAGGTATAAAGCTCACTGTTTTTATTTAACATAACCTGTGCTACCAGTTACTTTATTAATTTATTTTTTTTTAATTCTATGGGAATGTTTGTTGGGAAAGTGCTCACACGGCTGTGTGCAGTCACTTAGTTTTCAGGATGCCTTTGATTATCAGTAGAGCGGAGCTGTTGAGCTAACCTGACTTCTAGAACAGATTGTGTTTGAGCTTTTAATGTTTCCCCCCCAAATATACCACCACAGAGACATAAATTCCATTGTTCCTTCTCAGACTAAAACTATAGAATATGAGTGATTTCAACAGTCACCCTAGGAGGAGGCAAAAGGTCCCTCTGGAAATGCTTTTAGAATTCCAAGATCTGCTGTGAAGACAACAGCAGGCAGTTGGGTTGGCACAGCAGATCCTAGAATAACATTGCTATCCAGACAGAGGTGAAGTGTGTTTTCCCAGCAGCACAGCTTGGCAGCGTGGCTGCTTTGTAGCTGCAATAATATTCACTACTTGAGTTGGGGACAGAACTTAATTTTTAATCATAGCTCACAAAGTGAGTACTGCTCTGGATAAAGAGTGTCCTCAAACCATATCCTGCATGTTGGTCCATATGCATTCACTTAGACATAAATCAGTTCCATAAATGTTTGAAGACTGTAGTCAAGCATCTTAGGTTTCTAGGAACATGTATAGACATTTAAGACAGTACATCAAAATACACAAAAGCAGCACTTTATTGCTGAGATTACAGAGAGAGCATGCTTGTAAATTGTTTGCTGTTAAACCAACTCTTTTTCTCATTATATGGTGACAGCTTTCAGCTGCTTCTGTTCTGTATTGCTGTGTTGTGTAGCCTGGATTTGGGGACCAGGAGAAAACAGCACTGCTCTGATGCTGAGCTGCCTTCCTTGGAGCCCTTTCAGAATTGGGTGATGGTAACTGGAGCCTGGTTTTTCCAGGCCATCTCATGCCCGAAGATAAATGCACCCAGCCCTTGGTTTCCAGAGACCCGGGATGGTATGTCTGCATTTGTAGGCAGAAGAAAACTGTCTGTAGTTACGTATAGATGGAATGATGTGCAGAAGTATGAGATTGCAGAACCCTTGCATGCTGCATATAGAGGGAAACAATTCATGTCTAGCTTGACTTACAGTCTCAATGAAACTCTATTTCTAAACCCGAAGTAAACAAATAGTAAGGCAGTATTGGTGACAGTACTTGCAACTGTTGTGTGAAAACTATTGTTACATGTTTCCTTGTCAGCTTTCTTGTTGTCATTCCCTGAAACTAAACTTAAAAGACAAGGTAATTGAAGACCTGATGGTGGTTATTCCTAATTTTCTCAATTTCTTTCAACTGATGAAGGAAAATAACTTCAGATCAACTGAAGTTATCAGTTCAGATCAACTTTAGATCACCTGTGAAAGCATCCAGCCACGTGGAAGTGCCAGTTAGTCTGGCCTTGATACTCATGACTGTATATTTATAAATGCATCCTCAAGGGAGTGGAGCAACTACACAACACGTGTTCTTATCTTCAGAAAGCAGCTTGATGCGAATACCTCTTTGAAGCCTCTTTGCAATGAGCTTGGCACTTGAAGCACTTCTTACTGAAAATCTTTTCTGAACTGGTCAGTACTGTTTTGCAGTCCTCTTTTTGTTTCTGAGCGGAGCCATTGTGGGTTGGGATGGATGGAGGGTCGCAGAGAGCAGTGAATGCTCAAAGCAGAGGAAGGCAAGGAGCTGAGTGATGTCACTGCCATTTCCCAGCTCCTTTCTGCATGGTGTATGTTCTAGCATAGGTAAGTAGTTTCTTTAAAAGAGGAATATTTACGTTTACTGTCCTTCTAGGGCACCCTTAATTGAAACTAGGGGTAACGACTGTGTTCATGTGTAGTTGAGTAAGGATTTATTAAATATACTCTAATATTACTTCTGAATTTTGCCCACCTGTGGCAACGTTGAGGACTGAATGTCTTTTGACTGGTATTAAATTCTGCTTTAGCCATAGCTCAGATTGCAGCGTCTCACAATATTTATGTCATCCTGAAAAAGAAAATCTTAGAGCACTGAACAAAGAAACTCAGGGCTGCCAATTTCGAGCTTGTGCAGCTCAGGAAGTCACATGGCTTACCCACATCATTTGTTACTGATCTGGTGTGCCAAGCAGAAAGTATTGGCATGTCACTGGAGTCGGATCAGCTTGTGGGAATTGAGATGTGTGAGATACTCAGCCATTAGCAAAGTGCACTGTAGTTAAAGGCACTTGCCCCTTGAGTCAGGAGGAAAAACTGCTGAATTTTGAGGACATAATTATTGATAACTGATGCTCATGGTGTGGATTCTAATCTTAGCACTTCTGCTTTTCCCAGTGTAACCTTGTGAACTTTTAATCTACTGTCACTTTTCAGTCTAAGTAAAAAAAAGAGGGTTTTTTTGCTATGCTTGCGTTAGTGCCACCTCTTCACTGACATAAAGTGAGTTGTTTGATTAAAGACTGTGTTTAAGACGTTGTTCCTAATGCAGCATTACTGATGTGGAAAGCAAATTTGGCAGTGAGAACTTGCTGGCATCTCTGGAAGTTCCTTTGCTTCGTGTTGGTCCTCATGATGGTGGCTTTGGTAGTAAGAAACAGGAAGAAATAGTTAAGAGGCAGAATAAAAAATTACATGTTGAAATTGAATTTATATTTCAATAAATGTTTCTGCCAGATTAAAAGCTGATGCTGGGGTTCAAGAACCCATAAAGTTCAGAGGGCACTTTATTACAAGTTGCTATCTGTGATTGCTTCAGCCATTGTCCTGCTTAGTGGATCCCAGAATGAAGCAACCAGAAAGAATAATACCCGTGTCTGGCACCGTGCCTTACCATTAAGAAGATGTGTTGGTGGCTTCAGAACAAGTTGACTGCGCTTTATTGTCAGTATTGAGCTCTAAATTACCTCGTAAATATTATTTATTTTATCTCCAATAAAGGAACTGGGGCTGTGGCCAGCCCAAGTCAGTGCCAGAATATTCACTGGAATAGTGGAAAACTTGTGAGGGTAACTATATAGTTCTGTGTTCTCATCACTAACAGCTCTTGTTGGCTTCTGTCATGCTGCATTGTTTGCAGCAGACCAGCAGGATACAGGAGAACAATCAGGAGCTGGTGCAGGTTCACATCTCATTGCATGTGCTTCGGAGTTGGCAGAGGAACAATGAGCTTGGGGAAATCCCCTTGGATGGGTGCTGCACAGTGATCTGACTTCAGCATTTGTTTAGAAAAAGATTCCCCAAATGGTGTGTTTTTATTCTGAAATGTGTAAGTGCATTTCAGCGGGTCACAATGGAAGGTCTTTGCTTGAAGCCTTTGCCTGTAACTTGTAGGAAACTGACCAGTTCTCCATGTACTTGGGTTGTCTTGCCTTGCCTACTGGGGTAGGTAAAGCCCAGAGCAAAAGAAGCTGTTGCTCACTGTTCCTTAAATGTGTGTTTAAAGTTACTGCTTGGTTAAATTGATGAGTTCCATCCTATAACTGGTCTTCACTTCCTCTTAGTTTTGTGGGAGGCTTCAAGTCGAGTTCCTCTGTTGATATTTAAAGTAATTTAACGTATGCTGTAGTGCTGAAATCCTGAACGTGAAGCAAGCATATTAATAACTGATGGGGAGATTTTCAGCTTTATCATGGAAAGCTGTGTTGAAACAGCGCTTGATTCTATGGTGCTTGGTTGGGGAAGTCTTTTCTCTTAAATAGGTCATTCAAGTGTTGTTATTGAGAACTCCAGCTGCATTTTTCCAGAGCACCTTCTGCACATCCATGTGTTTGTAAGTCTACAGCAGCACAGCATCTGCTTGCCAGAGCTTATTCTTTACTGTCCTTCTGTAATAAGGATGTCCCCTTCTGTGACAGTGAGTGGGACTTGAGTATAATCTCAAGGCCTATATAAAGGAAAGAGTTCAGCTGTGTCCCTCCTAATGAATTCCACAAAGCTGAGAATAAAAATATCTTTTTCATCTAAACATGAAGTGTCTGATCTTTTGCTTATGTCTCGTGTACCTGTCTTGCATACTGCCTTGTCAAAGCACCATTAGTATCTAGAGAACCATGTTTTGCTGTCTCCTCTGTCTTTCGATTAAATGAATGTGGCTGGAAGAAATAATACCTGCCAGTAGGATTAGCCCTGTGGCAAATTGCATTGATGGCAACTCTTTAAAAATGCTGTAATATCCTGCTTGATTTTTACTTATCATGTGGGAACTAATTTGTGTTTTGTCCAGCAACCTCCCACACTTTCCAAGAAGGATTTAACCAGCTCTCCTCGCACCAGGAAGCCACATAACTGTTTTTACTTGCGTGCTAATTTTCTCAAGCTTTTTAAACTCTGATCTTCAGCTGCATTAGTATGGGGAGAGAGCTGCCACCTCAGTGCAGGGTGGATGGTGGTAAATTGGGGTTACCTCTCGACAAGTGGAAGGAGGAAGAGCAGCTTACTGGACAGCCTGGGAAAGAACTTCAGCTGTTAAGCAATTGCATGTGAGGCAAGAGTGCTTGTATGCATCAGCTTCAGTTGCATGTTCTGGGTGTGGATTGTGAACCAGATGCTAAGGAGTTCAGGACTTGTCTGTAACTGTAACACTTCCTTTTTGTCTATCTTTAGGCAGTGAAGCTCAAGAAATAGGCTTTGATAGCCCTTCTACAGGATCTGTCCCATGTGTACTCACATTTTAGGACCATAATTCAGTGAGTGTGGTGGTGATGGCCCAATGGTTGGACTTGCAGACCTTAGAGGTTTTTTCTAGCCATAATGATCCTATGATTTCTGTTATGAAAATCTAATGTGGAGTCCCATGTTCTGGCCCCTGGAGTAGTTAGGCACCTTGGCTGTCAAGCTGCCGCCTTGATTTTTCCTTTTCTCACCTTTCAGGCAGTGTAATGTGTCAGCAAACAAAATCCATTTAAAAGAAACGAAACATGCTTTCCTGTACCTGAACATCGATACTTCTTCAAGCCTTTTTATGGGTTTTCCTTGATAGTTATTAATTTTCTTTATTAGTAGTAATATAATACAGGCGTTGCTGTGAGTGAAGACAGTGCCATTGTCTGACTTCAGTTAATTTTTATGTTTACTTCTATATCAAAATTTGCTGTAGCAGTCATGATGCAGGTACCATTTGGTTCTTTTTCCCAGTATCTTGGGGAAACTTGCTTTATGGCTCAAGTCTTATCTTCATTTAACTTAGGAATTCTGCATGTCCTGTGGACCTTAGTTATCTAATACCTGTCTTTCTTTCAATTTTTATACTCCTTATTCCTAAGGATACTCATGTCTAGATTAATTAATTCCCACCCCAGTTTTCTTCTAGGTGTATCCACACAAGTAGTGCAGATGGAATGGGAGTCATTCTAGCATGGCATAGTGGCTTCTGTGCATTGAATGCTTTATAGCTAATATGCATCCTGTGTTCACTTTTCTTCTTGTCTTTCTCAAGGTGGATGTGTAATCCATAGGGTTAGCACCATCCCACATATATACTGCTGGAAAGCAGTGGCTAGGCTTTGCCTTTGCTAGCTGTACCTCTTAAGCTGGTGGCAGGAGCTTCCACTGCACCTGCAGTGACTAACAGTGGTTTGAGAATTTCAGATGAACGTCATTCAATACTTTTTGAGGTCAGTCTTGAAATGTTCTTGCTGAGCTCTGTGTATGTCTTTTGGAAGTCTGAGCTATGAGAATGCTATCGGCTGGTAACAGGACAGTTTGTTGTGGAGAGATTAGCCAGTGTTACGATGGATATGGCTTCCTGTAAAGATGGTTTGTCCTTTGCCACTGTTTTGATTCTGTTTAAGTCTGTATCCACGTTAATCCCTATTCAGGTTGATACAGGGAGTTATCTGTGAAGTTGCTGTAGGTGTCATCTTAACTCGCTGCGTGATATTGGTCTTAATACTATCCTGAGAAATGAAAAGGTAAGGACATTTGGTGTGAAATGAAACTGAGATGAAACTGCCAGGTTGTCCATTCCTTACATAGCTAGTGAAGGAAAGATATATTTACTAGTTTGATGTAGCTTGTGTCCTCAGCTAGTCATTCGTAGTTGGAGAATTTCAGCAACAGTATAAGCATTAGAAAGGAATTGCTCAACCGGCTCTTTCAGTAGGTGTGGAGTAGTAAGACTAGAGAACAGATGGGCATTTCTGAGCTGAACTAAGTTGCTGAGCATGCTTGCTTCATAGCTGCATGCTTGAGCTGGTGCTGCACCTCACTGGCTGCACAGAGCTTTGAACATTTCTTTTTTTAATGGACATTCTCAGAACATGTGTGTCTGGATGGCCTTTCTTTACTCTAGTGACAGTTTGGATCCTTTCTTTCTTCTAGGATGTGATGTCTTGAATGTGTCTGGACTTTCTGACAAAAGGTTTTCAGTGTATTGTTTTCAGATGAAATACAGTTTTGTTAATACCAGTTCAGTCAGGCACATAATGAACACAGTGCTTCCAGTGGTGGGAATTACATTCTTCTGTTCCAGTTGAGTACTGTGATTTCATTTCTGAGGATAGTATTGTAAGAAGCAAAATAATGTAGCAGTCAGAAAGCTTTTATTGGATATAACAGCATTACTAATGAACGCATTGCGAGAGTTTCAAGGCTGCATTTCAGGAGTGTCATCTTAACACACAGAACTGCATCCCTAGAGCTTATGGAGAGGTATCCTGGTTTCTTTGTTAGTTCCTGGTTTGTCTACGGAACTTGTGGTGGTCACTTTTTGGTGGTTTTTGAAATATTTCTCTGGGAGGGAGAAATCAGCATTGTGCTTCATCTTATCACCAGCGAGCTTGCTGCAGAGATAATGGGATATAAATTGCAGCTGCTCGGTGCAGTCATGTTATCTTGGAGCAGGGAACTGCAGGGCAGGTTTCCCAGCAAAGCTGTTAGCTCCTGGTTTCCGCAGGCTTCTTGTTCATGCTCTATTTTCAGCCTCACCAGTGTAAAACCCATGGCCAGCTCCCTGTTGGCTATAAGTGAGGCTGCGCTGTAGCTTGTGCCCTTTATTTCACAGTCCTGAATGCTGGCACTTTGCAGAACTGAAGAAGCAACTTTCTGACCCTGAGCAGAGTGATGTGCAGTTCCATGCTGAGCTATAACAGAGGGTATTTAGTAGTTACCCTTTCACTTTGCATCCCCTGTGGATGTTCAATGGCTTTTTCTTTTTCCCATAGCATTAGAGAAGTGAATTGTATCCTGCATCTCCTGCTTTTCTGGTTATTTTGATGTGTTAATGTTTTAACATGGATCCTTTTATAAGGAAGGTAACATTAGTTGTTTTCTACAGTTCAAATGCTGTGTTTTGTATTTGATGGAATTGTTTTTACATCAAATTTTATAAGACTTTTTTCTTGAGTTCTCATTGAGAGGCATAGGGCAGAAGCTCACAGTTGTGGAAATAGAGCACCCAGCTGCCAGTGTTACCACTGCTGGATTGAGTCTGTTCTGGGAGAAACTTATGCTTTAGTGTGAGCTTTCTCTTTTGGAGCCCAGGTCTTCTTAGGCTTCTTATTCTTTTCAGGTATGTAACAAATCATAGAATGGCCTGGGTTGAAAAGGACCATAATGACCATCCAGTTTCAACCCTTCTGCTACGTGCAGGGTCTCTGTCACCAGACCAGGCTGCCCAGAGCCACATCTGGCCTGGCCTTGGATGCCTGCAGGGATGGGAGTTTCTACAGTTAACACGGGAGTATCTGTTTGCTGTCTGCCCTTCTGTACTTCTGCTCACATCTCTGCTTGCTGCGGTTGTTAACACTGTCCTGCAACACAACTTACCATCTGTTTTCTTCCTTTCCTTCTCTGTTCCATTATCTGTCACAGAAGGGATCTCTGTGAAAGTGCCTTGTCCAGCTTCTATTAATAATGAGTGGCACTGCAGATTTGTAGAAGTGATTTTTCAAGAAGGATTCAGAGTTATGCTTCTTATTCAGCCACGAGATTAGCTCATCTGTCTAACAGACCCTTAGAATAAAAGTCATTATTTCATAATAGATTCCCAAATCTTCATACTTTCTGAGGTAAGAAAGATCAGAACTTCTATGCTGGCTGTCAGCGTGTTGAAAGGAATGTCAGGTGAGAATACAGAAGCAGCTCTGCATAATTTCAAATGAAACGTGTATTTGAGGAAACCACAATCAGGCAAATTTCATAGAAAGAGTCTTCTGTGCTGAATGTGTTACTGTGCACAAGCCATAAAACTTGTTAATTGATGATTTTGGTAGGTTTCTGTTACATCTCAGCCTTTCAGGTCTGTCTTCTGGTTACTCTTTATTTTCAAGGCCCTCATTCCCAAGGTTTGCTGTACGCTTTATATACCTCCCTCTGAGCTTTATGGGTTCATGAACCCCAGTGTCATCTGGAAGAAAATACTGCAATAAAAGGGAAGACTTGCTTTAATTCACCTGTTGATCCTTTTTGTGCTGTCAGTGAAGTAATGAATGGTGTCTTTACAGGAGTATAACTTCAATCCAGCTACACCAGTGCTGAATAGAAGCCTCAATAAGCCTTCAATGGAACTGTCCTTGTTTTCCAGCTCTGTGTATTGTTTATCTTAGGTCTGAGATCTTATGTTGTAAACTCAAACCTGTGAGTATAAGGTGTAGGAGGAAGATGGACTGTTGGATCTTTCATGGCTTGTATCTGATTATTATGAATTTTGATATAGATTCTGAGTCCTCTGATTAGAGAATAATGCATTAAGTAAGCATTGATTACTCTTTTCTTTAAGCAGTCTGGTTCAAACCACTTCTGTCCCATGTTTATTCTTCACGTGTGGGTTTAAAATTAATTTCTATTTGGAGAAATGTCTAGTGTTTAGTAGGCTTATAGGCGTTCCAACTAGATGGTTTGTGCTGACTGGAAACATTATCTGTGATATGTACACATAGGCAATGCAAACACATTTTTGCCTGTCTTTGATATTTAGGTCCTTCCTGCCCCCACTTTTTTTGCTTTGTGTCAGTACTTGGTGTCCTGTAAAGAGAAGCTGTTTTGGCACTGGGTCTCAGAATTGTCAAGTATTGCTGCAGCTTTCTGCTGTTTAGGTCATTTCTTGCTCAGAGTAGGGTTTTTTGGAGCTTGGATTTTCCTGTTAGAGGAAATGATGAAATGGAAGAGCTGAAGGCATGCTCTGTGCTGCTGCATAGTGATAGCCACATTAAAAGATCCTTCGTGCCAGAAGTGCTGAATATCATTTGAGATGCTGCTCTTTATAGGCAGATAAAAAGGATTGAAACACCAACTCCTTCCCTTTTAGGGAAAGCTTCAGGCAGAAGTAGGTCTGGTTACAACCCATGGCAATGAGTCTGACCCTTTCTTTTGTGATCAGTACGAAAACTGGGATTGCAGGGCTGAATTGTCCCTGAATCAAGTATATGCTGGAATGTTGAATTTCCCCTGGAAATCTCAAGGGTTAGCAGTTAGTAATTGTGAGTACGCTATAAGTGTTTCTCCCACTTTTAGGAAACAATCTTCCTGCTCCTAGAACTTCAGAACACATGGAGAATGAGGCCAGTTTGATTCTTGAAATCCCTTAAAAATAAATGCAGCAATTTTATAGGGTCTGCAGAGCAACAGTCCTGACATGCCTTGAGTGCTGGAGGCCACAGAGTGTTGTGGGTTGCTAATCTGAATCAGTGCTGAAAACACAGATTGAATAATAATAATAAACTCCCAAGCATCTGAATAAGAGATGTTGTTTGTGTCAACAGTTAAGTTATTTTGAGCAGTGGTGAAAATGTTCCTTTTAGTTTCTCTTTTTTTGGAGTATAGAGAAATCTTTCCTGTATAGGCAGGGCTTCAGTCCTGCTTGGCTACTGGAGGTGGGTTATATTTTGGAAATAGTGATGGTTTACCAGTGTGTAATATACAGTGTGTTCTAAACCAAAAACCCCAGTCTGGCAAGGCGTGAAGCCTCGAGTGTGCTTAAGGCTGCATTCCTAAAGGTGAAATGCTGGTATGTGCTGGCTGCCTCCCTCCTCATATATATCATGCCTTGGAATGTCCCCAGCATTGTGGCCAGCTGTCTTCAGGGCTGTCTGCATCTAGTGTGTCTGTGCTTTTGAACTCTTACTTGCAGGAGAGGGTGGCTGAAGCAGAGTTCCCAGTGCATGTGGTCCCAGTGGGTGGCAGCTCAACAAGCTGGTGATGGTGTAGGAGGTCATAACTGGCATCATGCTGGGGAACATCCTATCTGCTTCCTAGAATACAGAATCTTGGTCCAAGGCTTGGGTATGTTTCCAGGCATGATTTACCTTAGAAGTATGTATGTTAGTCCTTTATTCTTCCAGAATCTGTATGGACTAAAGCAAACCTACATCTCTTAAGGGGTTGAAGACACATTAGAAAAGTAACTCTTAGGAGAGGATACCTCCTGTTTTGAAGGGGGGCACAAATCCTAGCTGATCAGTTTTTCTGCAGCTCCTTTTCCAACACTCCCATGTGCTTCTTCACCGCCTTCCTTCTCTGTGGTGTCCTGGGTCCTAATTTACACCTCCGTCATACTTCGGAGTCATTTCAGATTACTGTTAGGTTTTGAACTGTGGTATCAACTTTGAAAGTTCAAATAATTACAGAGAAGAGGTTAATAATATACAATACTGTACCTATTTGGCATACTCTAAGGCTGTAGCACTTCTGTATGTTCCCTGGTGTCCCACAGGCTGACTGTGTGTTTTCAGGGCAACAATTCCAGTCTTTGCATGTCCAGTCTTTGCATGTCTGCCGGCAACCCACTGTGCTGGTAGAGGCACCTTAGGAGTAGCAGAGGTGGCAGGCACTGCTGAAGCAGTGATGGTCACTATCCTTCTGCCCCCTGGGGTTCTGGAGAGCTATGAATTGTCTTAGAGCATTTCACCCTCCCTGGGATGGTATTTAATTGAGGTGTGTGAGACAGGCAGGAAGGGGACCAGACCCATTCCTTCCCTTTCTCTGTGGAGAAAGGGAAAAAACTTAAGTTTTAATAGAGTGTCCATGGAATTGTGGTTGTCTGTGCTAGAAATGCTGTTAAGAGCAGTGTGTCAGCTGGGGTTGGTAACTTAAATGTAAATCTCTTTTCTAAATCAGGGCTTGGGTGAACTTTATGTCCTGTCTGGTACTTTTCAGAGATTGTTAACTTCAAAGCTGAAATAGCAGCCACGTTTCTGGCTTTGTGAGTGGCTCGTCGCCCAAGTTTTCTCCATTTCTGAGTCTCACTGTGTGTTACTCATGTAAAATAAATTGTCCTTTCTCAGTGGTCACAGATCACGTCTGTGGTGGACCTGAGATGGGCCCATACTTCTGAGAACACGCTGCCCATTTATACACGTGTGCTGTTCTTTGCTTTGCCTCAATCTGCTTCTCTTTCAACTTGTGCTTGTGTTACTGGAGGTTCCTTTTTTTGAACTTTTGTGCTTGTCACTGAACCAGTTTCCAAAAGTTCTCTCTCATTTCCTCCTGCTTGATTTCACAATTAATATTTTGTTGTTCTGTAGCTGGGGCTACACTGTAAGTCTGTGTAAAGCGTACGTCTTTTATGCAGTAGAAAATAACAAAAATAACACCAGTGATTTAATCAAGGAGAGCAGAGAAGTTAGTGAGAAGCATCACTGCAATATGCTTTTCTTCAGAGCCCAAGCTTTCCTGTATTGAGAAAAGCAGTAAATAAGAGTGTACATGGAGAATGCGGTGGCTGAGTGGTGGTACCTTGGAGCCAGGCTGTGATGGTTCAGTTCCAGATGCGCATGGCCCATGATTGTAATTGTAGGGCAGCTTATATTGAAAAACAAACAAAAGCAAAAAAGAAATCAACCCAGAAATGACCCTTGAAAAGAGAATTTTGGTAGGAGCGAGGCTGAGGATGTTTTGCCTGTTTTAAGGAGCATTGCAGCTGTATCAACTACTTAAAGTCAGAATTTGTTCACCCCTTAAAAACATGATCATTTACCTTGAGTCACGCGTTCCATTTTGATAGCCTCCTTCATATAGAAAATATAGCATGCGACGTCCATCCAAGTGCAAGCCTACCAGTGCTCTATCTTCTATGTGGAAGGAAGTACTCTGTACATTTCTCCATGTTTGACATCATGGTGTTTTGAATAACCACGTTCCATATTCATACCAATTTTTTGTTTTTGTTTTCAATTTATGCACAGCACTTGCTCTGAAATTTGGGGACTGAGTACACCAAACACGATAGATCAGTGGGACACAACAGGCCTTTACAGCTTCTCTGAACAAACCAGGTGAATATTCTGCCCTCTCTCCATCATAGAACCTTGTGGGAGGGATTGGCTTTGGAGGGTCTGTCATGGGATGCTATAGCTGTAAAATAGACTGAATGCTTCTTAGGCCTCAAGACACTTGCTTGCCAGTGTAGCAATCCAAGTATTCTCAGCTGATGTTTTGACCAATGAAATCCTAATTGCGGAATACTCATTTTTCACGCCAGTTGAAAGAATGGGAAGACTTGTTAATGCAAGCTCTGATGGGATTTGGTATTTCTATTAACAACGCTCGGCTACTTAATTCTTTAGACCTAATCTTACAAAGTGTTTAAACTGCTTTGTATGCCATGAGCTTTCAGTTAAATCTCACTAATTGGCTCTGATACGAGCTGCTAAAGAACTGCTTGTAAATTCTTCTGTAGTTAACAGGGGGCAAATTCTGAGCAGGGTCTTTATTTTTTCATACCACATTGCTTGATTTGTGTACTGAGGTTTGTCTCCCATCCCATAACAATCATAAACATCTGCATTTGTGTAAGCATATGCAGTCTGTCTTAAAACTAGCAAAACGTTTTCAGCTGGTAGCAAGGCAGAGGAAGGCAAGAAGATAAAATGTACAGCCCCTGTGAGATGTGTGTTCATACTTGTTGCATCGCAGTCACACCGCCATGTGGATCCCTTGGGCAGTTGACTGTTTAGAGGCTGATTTGCAGTCCCCAGGGAATTATTAAACTTAAAGCCGTAAAGCATCCATGCCATGGCAGAGCCTTGAGGTTTAGAAACTTGAAGGGACTGTTAAGTGTGTGATTTTCTTTCAACAACTGTCTTCTGCATTTAAAAAATGTATATGAAATGATGATCCCAAATACTTGGCTGGAGGTAAAGTGGCTTTTAATGACCCCTAAATTCACTGGCAATAATTTGAGCAGCTCAGAAATAAGTTAATGCTGTTTGATGCCATAATTTTTCTCCCATTTGATGCATTTTAACAAGAGTACACATGTCACTAGCAGTGTCAAATCTCTGAATTCTGAAAGTGAGCAAAACTGCCCTTCCTGTGTGTGTACGCTGTTGACTGAGTGATGATGAGACAGCGGGCAGCCTGTAAATACCTCTCAACATCTTTCCCATGTAGATCTCTCGATGGCCGACTGCAGGTATCGCATCGTAAAGGATTACCACATGTCATCTACTGTCGTCTGTGGCGCTGGCCGGATCTTCACAGCCACCATGAACTTAAAGCAATTGAAAACTGTGAATACGCTTTTAATCTTAAAAAGGATGAAGTATGTGTAAACCCATACCACTACCAGAGAGTGGAGACACCAGGTAGGAAGTCTGCTTCTGGCTTTATAGCACTGTCCTTGTGTATTACGAAGGGGACATGGTTTAGTATATGGGTGAGCTGGGGTTGGACTGGCTGATCTTGGAGATCTTTTCCAGCCTTCATAATTCTGTGAGTGGGCATTTTGGTGATGGGTTGATGGTTGAACTGGATGACTTCAGTGGTCTTTTCCAACCTTAATGATTCTGTGATTCTGCGTACTTGTTCAGCATATTGTTTCAAATGAAAAATATAGAAGGATGGGATGTTCTCATGCCAGAACTGCAAGATGGTTAAGGATACAGGTTTGGAGAATACCATCTGCTGAAAGTTTTTAATAGGAAATAAACTGAAAAATCTTTATCAATGTGTTGAACACCCCAATAAATGCTTCCAGTAGTGCTAGCAATTTCCAACTGGCAAAGGATGGTACAACATGAAAACGAGAAGAGAAACTGAGAATGGTTCCCTAATGTGAACTAATCATGTTCAAGAAGAATCTGCTTGTCCTAGTAACTAGCAGACACACCTGAAGAAATTGTTAGAAGGCTTAGATTTGTTTTTCGTTTCACTTCATAGAAGTGTGAGTTTGGAGGGTCCTATTAATATTTTGACTTTTTCTTTTCCAGTCTTGCCTCCTGTACTAGTGCCACGGCACACTGAGATCCTAACAGAGCTTCCTCCTCTTGATGACTACACCCATTCCATTCCTGAGAACACTAATTTCCCAGCTGGAATTGAACCACAAAGCAATTACATACCAGGTATTTTCTTACCTCCCAACATGAACAGTACGCTTATCGTTGCAGCAGTGGAGTAAAGATGGTAACTTCATCCTCCTAAGTGATCAGATGAACTGAAAGATGTAGCAGTAAATTAAATCTTGTTGATTTCCTTTATTAATTCCAGTGGAACACCTGAAGATGAAACACTGACTTAAAATTGCTTGATCTGTAGCTCATAATTGATTGGGCTCTGGTTCGTGTATTTGTTACTACCATGTACATACAGTTTTGCTGTTAGTATTCAGTATTGAATTAATAAAGAATTCTTCTTCCTCCAAAGAAGTTGGCATGCACAACTTCTTTGGGCAGCCTGTGCCAGTGCCTCACCACCCTCTCTGTGTAAAACTTCCCCAACACCTAATCTAAATCCGCCCTCCTTCAATTTAAAACCATTGCCCCTTGTCCTATCACTGTCCACCTATATAAAAAGTTGATTTCCCTCCTGATCATAATCTCCTTTTAAGAAGTGGAAAGCCATAATGAGTCACCCTTTCAGCCTTCTAGACTGAAAAAGCCCTGCCCCGCTTCCTCAGCCTGTCTTTGTGGAGGGTTGTTCCAGCCTTCTCATGATCCTTGCAGCCCTCTTCTGCAGCTCTTTCCAAAAGCTCCACATCTTTCCTGAGTTGAAGTCTATAGACCTGAACACAGTACACCAGATGAGGCCTCACAAGTGCAGAGAAGGACAGCCGTCTCCCTCACTCTTCTGCCTCCCATCTTCTCATACAGCTCAGGATCCTGTTAGCCAACAGTCCTAAGACAGTGCCCTAGGGAACACCACTCATCACCACTTCTACCTGGACACAGAATCACTGACCACAGCCCTCTGGCTGCGACCATCAAACCAATTCCTAATCCACTGAATAGTCCAGCCTTCAAAACAGTATCTCTCCAGTTAAGAGATCAGGATGTGATGCAGGACTATGTCAAAGGCCTTGCACAAGTCCAGGTAGAAAACATCAGTTTTCTTCTGTTTGTCCACCAATGCCATTATTCCATCATAGAAGGCCACCACATAGGTCAGGCATGATTTATTGTTGGTGAAGCTGTGCTGGCTGTCTTGGATCACCTGTTCATCCCTCATGTGTCTTCCAGGAGGATCTGCTCCATGATCTTCCCAGGCACAGAAGTGAGGCTGGCTAGCCTGTAGTTCTCCCAGTTTCCTGCTACTTCAGGAAGTTTCCAGAAAGATAAAACTTAGCCAAGCTGCCATTTATGCATAAGCATTTAAGGCAATTACGTTTCAGCACCCCAGTGCTGAAGTAAGCTGATAATTCCAATCCTGACTCAAGAGGAATGACTGCCTTTAAACTCAAACATGTGATGTACACATTTTATCTGCATGTCTAATGCAGGATGCTACATGTGTTTCCTGTAATTCTATCTGAAAGCTGAAATAGAACCAAGAAAATGTCAGTGAATTTAATCTCCTTTGTTAAATCAATGCCAAATTTGTTGCCACATAGAGAGGTTGGAATTGGGTGATCTTTAAGATCCCTTCTTACCTAAGCCATTCTAAGGTTATGTGACAAGATTTTTAAAGAGCTATTCAAGACGCAGGAACTTGATGTTGCTTTCTTCATTTATGTATGCTATTTTGACTTAGTCTGAGTTCTTTTGATGGTGTTTGTGGACAGCTTACTGCAAAGGCACCATTTGGAAATCCAGGAAATGAGCTCAGGGAGCTCTAGGTAGCTGTTTGCAAGAAGCCTGTCCAAGGTGATTGCAGGTACTCACGTGATATTCATTTCTTTATGCAGCTCGCCACACCTTGCCTCCTTCTCTTTGTCACTGACAAGCTGCTCTTGTATTCAAGAATCATATCTGTATCTCACTTTGTTTGATGTTGATAGCTAATCTTTACTTCTTAGCTAGGTTCTGATAAGCCTTCTGTGTCTGACAGCCTGGTTTGGAAAGCCTGGTTTTCTGTAGCAGAAGGCCAGACTACAGCTGTGATAGTATTGGTCTGCAAAGAGATTGATGTCACCTGTGTGTACTTCATGTGCTTTTTCTGGGCAGGTAGTGACTGTGAAGATGTAGAACAGCCTTCAGGGCCTTTCCAGTTTGAGCTGCAGCATCCAGATTTCTGTCTAGGAATTGTTAATTTATTTCTAGCTGTGCTGTTTCTCACTTCTGACCCTAAAATTGTATTAATAGGTGGAGGGAGTCGGTGTTCAGATTGAGTGGATACAGAACATAACCTGTGCAATAAAGCCCAGATTAGTGACTGAAACTGGAAGTGCGGGTTGGATTGGAAATTATTGACCTTTACTACATCTGTGAGCGTTAAGTGTTAAGAAGAAGCGAAAAGATGAATGGCGTCCAGTTTATCACAATGAATTCTATAAAAATGTTTACAATGTGATTTTTGTCATCGTTGTTTTTGCTAATAAAGCTTTACCTCAGTTTCCCCCCTCCCCACCCCCCTTTTTTTTGTCATATCTGTATTTAGTGTGCTAGATTTACAGAGTGAACTCAAAACACAGTTCTTTTGGTTCACTTTTATTTAATCTGGTGATTTAATCAATTTTCCTCTTGCGGACTTTGTTTTGTTATTACTCTTCTATACATCTTGGGCAGGATAGTAGATAGAATTTGATTTTACTTCTGAAGCAGAACACTTTATCTTTGTTCCTGCTGTTAGGTAATACGTAATTAAATGTTTAATCTCTTAGATGTTTCAGAGACAATTCTGAGGTGATTGTAGAGATCAGTTAGCATTTACCACTTCCACCAGAGGAATTGACATTTTATCTTCAGTAAATAGGAAAAGACTCATGCCCCGTTCAAAGAAAATTATTTCCTTAAAGGCAGTTGGTTAGCACACTGTCTGGATTACAAAGTAATTTTGAATGGAGGGAAGGAACAACCACAGTCTCCTGAGTTTTAAAGATATTTCTGTGAAATTTGACATTTTCTAGTGTCAAAATGTCTTATGCTTGTTCCTGAGTTTACTTTGGTTTGTGATATTCTCATCTTTAACAAAAGCTAGTGATGAGGGTAAATGCTTTTTTTTTTTTTTCCCAATAGAACTTGGGATTTATTATAATAGAACTTGTGCATCATAACTGATTAGATAATATGCTTATTGTTAATGTGTGAAAGCAACTTTTAGGTGCTGAAGAAAAATGGATATGGGGATCAAGCTGGAAAGTAACCTTTAAATCTAAAAACTTGTAAGGCGTAGGAGGGTGTCTGATCTGATGGTTATACTGCATGTAGACAGCTCCTATTTTTTTTTTGTAGAAGTCACCAGCTGGTTTTTTCATTTGTAATTCTACTGAATGTGAAAGCTGTTAATCACAATTGCAGAATTATTACTCATTGTAGTGGAAGTATGTTGTAGTGCCTGGAAAAAACAAGGGTTATCCATTAATTATGTAACATGTTGGAGGAACTGATGGGCACACAGGGATGATGCATTTTACGTAGACAATTGGGCAGGTAACGGGTTTGAGTTCCTACTGGAAGGAAGGAAATCCAGCAGAATGAAATTCCAGTTTGATGTTCAGGTATCACACAAAAGCATACAAGGAGTTGAGGACTAATCCCCAAGTAGTACATCCTGCAAGTTTCTCATCCATTTGAACTATAAATGGATGTTTTTATTTTTGACAGAAACACCACCTCCAGGATATATCAGTGAAGATGGAGAAACGAGCGACCAGCAGTTGAACCAAAGCATGGATACAGGTAACATTTCATTTTTCCCCACTGTGAAGACTTGGGATTGCTTGTTGTGATCCATTTGCATGTAATGGGATGTCTTCAGCAGCAGCCTTCTGTACAACCTGTTGTGTTTCAAATTAATTCTTGTTAGGAAGGATATATTGAAAGACCTTCTTACTGGAGAAATGCATAAATAAGTAAATGTTCACAGACTGTGCATGAAGAGAGCTCTGCCAAACTCCCCACTGAGATGTTAATAGGCTCTTTATGAGGAGGGGTAGGTTCCCAGGAGTCTGGAAAATTAAATGTAATCTGAATTTTGAATAAAGATGGGATATGCTGGAAAACTGGTTACAGGTTTTCTGAGGGTTTTAAGTCCTAAGGACTCTAGAAGAAAGCTAGTCACTAAATAACAGTCATACCTATCTGTCTGAAATAACAGGAATCTTTTGCTCTGAAACAATCTGTGTTGTTCCAACAGGATCTCCAGCAGAACTGTCTCCCAGTACTCTCTCTCCAGTTAACCATAGCCTGGGTAAGCTGGAAACACTTTGAAATGTTTTAGTGCGCGTGATTATTCCTCTTTTTATGTATACAAGTACACTAAAAATAAAGATATAATTTAGGAAAAAGAGAGTTTTGCTAGGAGACTACTGAGTTGGCTTCCAAATGATAAACATCATGTACCTGGTTAATAGCTAATTAATAACTACCCTATTTCTGCAACTGAATGTCTAGCAAAGAGAGTAAAACCTCTTAGTGGTTCAGTTTAATTTCTTCTTTAACATTACCAAAGTGTTTTCAAATCACAGAAAGGCAACAGAAATGTCTCTCATTGCCTGAGTTCACAGTAACAGTGGCCTAATCTTTGTGCTGAGCGACGTGCAGGTGCTGAAGGATGTGAGCTGTGCTCTTTTTAAATCATCCCTTCTCCTCTTCCCACTCACCCCCTCTCTTCCTTTGTGTGAAATACTGAATTCCATTCTTTTTATTGGGGTAGCTAAAGATGACAGCAAGCAGAATTGTAATTTGTGTAGCTTGAGGAGACTGTCATTTCTGGAAGAGAAGAACAGCAGGGCAGATAGATTTCTTTTCAGGCTCAAATTCTGTGCTACTCTTATTTCTTGCTTAATTTTTTAGACTTGCAGCCAGTCACTTATTCAGAGCCTGCGTTCTGGTGTTCAATAGCATATTACGAATTGAATCAAAGAGTGGGAGAAACCTTCCATGCATCACAACCTTCCCTGACTGTAGATGGCTTCACAGATCCATCCAATTCAGAACGGTTTTGTCTAGGTCTGCTTTCCAACGTCAACAGAAACGCAACAGTGGAGATGACAAGGAGACACATAGGTAAAAACCTGATCTTTTCCCTATTTTAATGCTCCAGACTCAGATTTTTCTCTCTCACGGCTCAATTGCAACATGATCAGTATTTTCTCTTTAATAGTTAAGGAATACTGTTTTCCACGTTACAACATTTTCTTGTGTGTATGTATATATATATATATAAGACCATCATATATATATAAGGTCATCTATATGTATATATAGGTGTAGCAGTAGTCACTATTTTTTCATTTATTTTTTTACTGCTGCATCTTGAGTAGAACTTGATTTCTTCTGTACTGAATCAAAATGCTTGGGTAATAAAATTTTAGGTTTGGAGAAGCCCAGGATATGTCTATATTGAGTGATCACAGTGGTCACTTGTGAGGAAAAGCAAACATGTCAGGAATTCTCCCTTTTTTTAGAGAGTAGCTGATGTTTTGTTGGAAAAATGGTTTTAAAGAAAAAGGGGAGTTATCATTACGGCCTTTAAAGTACCTGTTAATTATAAATTACTTTTGATGGGAAAATCAATTGTACATTATTTCTTACATATGCCAGAAATAACCCATGCAGATTTTTTTCACACTGAGACAGAACAAGATCACAATTCAAAAATGAACAATAGGATTTCTTCTCAGCAATAGGTCTAAATGAAGCCCCATTGTTTTTGTCAAAGCAGCAAAAGGGGTATGCAGTGGGTTGGTAAATGGTGTGGGTGCATGCAAGAAGAAAGTCTATGCAAGTGGTAGACCTGCTCTGTTAGTTTTTCCCATCATCTTTAACAGCATGAGACAGTTCACATACAGCACTTCTTACTGGCATATGTTTTATTTAGACTGAATCTAAACTTTTTACTTCAGTTATGGTATTTCTGCAAGTGAAGGAGTTTTTGTGTTTGGTTATAGAGCATTACCTGGTGAAAAAACTGATCATGCCATACTAAAAATTATTCCACTTTTATTTCAAGTGTTGTGTGATATAAAAGCGAGTTAATGGTGTTCTGCAACAACTGTCAGCCCAGCAGTGTGCTTAACCAGATAACTGATTTCTGTTTTTCTTGTAAAGAAAAAACTTGTCCTTCTCTGAAACAAAATATTCCCTTGTGTGTCAACATGCCTGGGTTTTATCACAATGAGAGTTCCTTTGAATTCTGTTCCAGGAAGGGGAGTGCGTCTCTATTACATTGGTGGAGAAGTTTTTGCCGAGTGTCTCAGTGATAGTGCAATTTTTGTTCAGAGCCCCAACTGTAATCAAAGATATGGCTGGCATCCTGCAACTGTCTGCAAAATCCCACCAGGTCAGTCGCCTACCAAAGGCCTCCCACAAAAAAAAGTCTAGTGAATGGATTCACAGGGTGTCGTTTGCTTTCCTTTTGATACTTAGAAAGGGTTTCTTCATGGCTTTGGTTCTTGGTGTAGCTAACACAAGTATTTGCTAAGTGTACCTTTTTGACCTTATCTTTGTAGGATGCAATCTAAAAATCTTTAATAACCAAGAATTTGCTGCTCTTCTGGCTCAATCTGTGAATCAGGGTTTTGAAGCAGTCTATCAGCTTACCAGAATGTGTACCATCAGGATGAGTTTTGTTAAAGGATGGGGAGCTGAGTACAGGTAAGGAAAAAACAGTTTTTTCTTTCTCTCATACACTTTTTTTTTGCATCTAAATTGAAATCTGTACATACACTACTGCAGCTGTGCTGTCTGTAAGTTGAACCCATGTTTTCCTTCTCTCTCCATCAGCTGTAGGACTCCTCAGTCAATAAGACCAGTAAACTGATTTTCATATTTCAGTCAAGTTTCACTGAGTAAGGAATTTCAGCAGAGTTCCCCTGATGTCCAACTACTGTTAGACTTACCATCTCTGTGCAGTTTGGTGTGGATTAAAATGAGTTTGTTAGGTTGAAGTGTGGGATGCAGTTGGTGAGATCCAGAAGAAAGTGTTGGAGTGACTCAGACTGCAACAGCTGGAGAACGTGGTTTTAGGTGACGGCAAATGTAGTGGAAAAAACTTTGAAGGAGTAACTTGTGCATTTTTGTAGTAAAGTTGCTAAAAATGGTTGAGTGGGGAAAAAAAAAGTCTTTTGTCTGTTATTGAATACAGTCCAATTATATTATCTATTAGGGCAAACTAAAATCTGCCATTCAGGACAGTGCCTCTTTATGACACAGGATGGTAATTTGGAAAGAGGAGATAGCAACTTCTAACTGAACAGCTTGAAATACTTCATTATTTTGGACAGCTACAGATGTAACTTCAAACGACAACAACAAAAAATCCTTTAAACATCCTTAAAAAATTGTTTACTGAAAGAAGTCTGACATATCAATACCCTACTGCAATGCAGAACATAAAAGAAACCCCTCGTAATTTCTGAAGTTAAACAATGCCAGGTTGAGCTGAAATCCTGGGGTTTTTATTCTGTTCTTGCAATATATCCACGTAAATGTGAGCCGACAGAATGTGGGGGAGGATTTGCGGCTAAATGAAGCCAATTTTGTAAAAGCCTAATTAGACGGAATGAAAAATTTGAGTAATGGAATAAATTGGTACCTCTTTGTTAGCAAAAGGTACACAAGGAAAAAATCTGGCTCCAGTTTAAAGAACAGTTGGATTTAGCTCCAAAGGAGAATGCATACATTCACACATAATTAAATACAACATTCAAATCAGAGTAGAAGAAAGGCTCAGTCAGTCAGATTGCAGTGAATGGAGTTACATCTTGGGTTAAAGCAGTGAGGAAGCTTTAGGTGATGTTTTTACTGAGGAAGGAGAGTGTTGATTGATTGTAGTCCACCAACCCTTCAGGGGTCATAGGGCTGAAAAAACTCCAGAGGAAACTGCCAGAACAGCACAGAATCTGATTGCTGAAGGAATCCTGAATGAGTTTCTGTGCATCTCTGTTAAAGATGGTGCTGTTCTTCTAAAGAACGTTAGTTAGAGGTAACTACAGCCAGGATCTGGTGATACTCGGGCAGGAATTCCATGGGTAGAAGAAATGGTGATTGAGCTCGGAGATGGCTGCAGAGTGACTGTCACTATTTGGTCTTTTGCCAGGGCTGTTGAACAGACCCAGTTATAACATATTAAGGAAGTGTGTTTTGGGACACATTGTAGAGGAGTTGACAGCGGTGGAATAATGAACTTCCTTCTTTGGGAGAGGATTTGAGACAAAATGGAATTACATTTCCTGTGGCTTAGATTATTCTTTTATTGGATCACTTTGTTTTGGCATGGGCACTGAGGGCTGAGATAACAGTGTTTTTTAGAGTGTTCAGAGAACACAGACCCCAGCTGCTTTCTCCTAGAAAATGTAAAACCACAAAAAGCTTTTGAAATCCTTCTTCTCACCGGCTTGATTTTTCTGCCTTTTCAGTTCCTCTGCTTATATAAACATATTTCCTTCAAGCAAAGAATTCCAGTGCCGACATTGAAAATGAAGGGGCTGGAATTCTGTCTGACTAATCTGCTGTCTTTGAATCTTAATAGTTCCTCACTTTGATTTGGGAATAACTAGAATTACTGGGAAAAAACTGGCTTAACAACAGTAGTCTTGCCATTCTTGTTTGAGAAAACTCCTATGCCTCAAGTGGGTGCAGGGAAATAACAGGAGTTCTCAGGCAGAGTAGTTCCAATACTGATTTCTTCTTTACTTTGGAAATGAGAAGGAAGATGTTTGAATAACAGGTCTCTGGAACAAGGATGGATGGGAAAGTGAATGGAACTTCTATGGCTTGCCAAGCTTTCAACTTCACCGAAGCGTTCTAAATGCTGTTTAATTAACAGCTTCTGTTGTGGGAAAATAAGGCAAGTTGATATAAGAGACAAGAGAAACACATTTTTTTTTCTGAGCTGTTTGCGTGAGGATGTACAAAATGCATGTAGAGGTAGAAATAAGACGACAGGAAATCAGAGATAAAGTTGAGCGTTCCTTTTGAGATAACATCAGTTAGCTGAGTATAACCACACACTGTGCTACAATGCAGTGTTTCTGACAACATCTACCATGGTTTCCTTGTACATCTCTCTTGACAATTGCTCTAAAAATGTAGATCTTATGATTACCATAGCATTCTGCTGATAGACCATCCCACCTGTGCAGAGCTGAGTGTTTCTGTTTCTTATTTCTTTTAGCTGTCATTTAAATTCAAACATAATTACAATTATTTTAGTAATATAAATAGTTATATTATTATTGTATAATAATAAGTTATAGTTATGCATGCAGACTCTTTGAAGTTTCCTATGGATATGGGGTGGCTGTTTCTTCTAAAGACTGATGAATTGTTAGTACACTTATCATGATGGTTGCAAATCTTTATCTTTGCATAGCAGGAATATGAGGGATTGTGTGGAGCAGAACCTCACAGTAGAAAAAATACTTTCTGACTTTCCTCTTCCACCTAATTTTTCAGGCGGCAGACAGTCACAAGCACTCCTTGCTGGATTGAACTTCATCTGAATGGACCTCTACAATGGCTGGACAAAGTATTGACTCAGATGGGCTCCCCTTCAGTACGCTGCTCCAGCATGTCGTAAAACTCCTTCCTCTGCTACCAGTGGGCTAAATACCAAGGCCCATCAACAGACTTCATAGAACAGCTCGTCTGTCGTAGTATTTGTGTGTGGTCCCCATGAACTGTTTACTATCCAAAAAAGGTTTTTTTTTTTTTTAAAAAAAAAAGAAAAACAGCACTTGAGGTCTCATCAATTAAAGCACCTTGTGGATTCTGTTTCCTATACTCTGATACTAGATGAAAACTTAGTGTATAGAAATGCCTTCTTCAGAGAGAAGAAGGAACAGTTCTAAAGACTCTTAATGGTGTTTTTATTGGGTATATAATTGAGTGTCCTAATGGTTTATCAATAACATGGATAGCTAAGTATATGTACAGGTAATGTATCATGATCTCAGATATTGCAGTATTGTGCTGTTCTGCATTTTAGTTCCCATAATTAGATGTTTGGTTTGTTTTTAGATTGAGGCGAATCTCACAAAATTCCAAGACTTGACTCCTTTATTCTTTTATAATTTTTTTATATAAGCAGGTTTTCAAGTTGTCCTAAACATAAAAAGCAGACTTTCCTTGTAGAAAAGCTTAACTTTTTGCTGCCTTCTTAAAGAGAATCCCTCCCTTAGAAGGGGAAGAAATGTCTGAGATTTATCTGAAATCTCAGGACTATTTGTATATTCTTAATGGGGCCTAAAATTAATCTCTGTACTCTAAATTGTGAGTATCCATCACACTAGGAGTCTACTTTTCCCTACCCATCTGAGCTGAGGCGTCTGTTGCCAGCAGTATTGCTGGCACTGTGTTAGTTGAGACTTTTTTGTACCTTGGATCACTGAAATCATTGCTTTTCTCATAGGGTGAGAATTGAGCATAGCATTAGATACTGGATTAAATACAAAAGGGTATTGAATTACCCGTTACATCTGTATGCTTTCAATAAACAGATGTTACTTAAAATCTTGGGGATTTTTTTGTTTGTTTGTTTGTTTGTTTTGAGCCAAAAACCTTGAAAAATCCTTTCCCAGAGTAAACTAGACTCTTTCTTATAGGTTTTTAATAGATGCAGCTTCTTAACATGTTTCAGTAACAGAACTTAAATCTCTGATCTGAGTGGCTTTGTACAGCTTACTGACGTACCAGATCGTACTCATTCATTATGTCATAATGGGCCTTGTTATTAAAAGTAGTTGCTTCTGCAAAACCTTTAGGATAGTGGTTGGTGAGGTATGACCAGCGAAGGAGGACTTCTAGGTTCTTCACAACCGTGCATGTTATTGTGAACCCTTGGACACTACAGCTGCACCATATTAAAAATATTCTGAAATATATTCTACTGATAAGTCTGGGTTGGGGAAGGGTTGGGAAACTGTATAGAAGGGTTATTCTGACTTGAAAAATATACATCTTACTAACAATCTTGTGATCTAGCTGTCTGTCATTCTTCTGTTATTGTGGCAGTAGCAGGATTGCTTTTGTCTGTTCTTTCCCATTGTTTCACACATTACACTAGCACTGTGCTTTGTGAGTACAGCTAGTGATGACTTGGAGAACAAAAACGTGGCCAGTGTTACAGCTTCTGATCAGTTGACTGAATGGAGGGTAGTGGTGGATATTTTTATGCCATAATGACTAGGGCGTAGAAGCAATACCAAAAAATCAAGCCTTGAAAAAGAGGGCCAGCCACCTTTTAAAAATTGGCAAAGCAGTTACCAGTTTGTGCTAGTTTTACCAGTAGACTAATGTATTGGTAGAACTTGTGAACCTAAGAAATAAGCTTCATGAGTGTTGCATTTGCCTAATATGTGAATACACTAATAAAAGTTTTAATTCTCACACTGACTGCTTTTTCATTAATTGCTGTATATGTTTCCTTTTGAAGGTTGGGAGCGATTCTATCCAACCCAAAGAAATGCCATGAGTTTCCTGCTAGAAAGGTATAGTTTGGATTGTAAAATCACTTCTTGGACAGCTCTGATGAGGGGTTCTGAACCCGTGTTTTTAACAGTAAACTTCTACTTCACATCAAGTTCATTAAAGCAGTTGCTTTTTTCCTACCACAGTCAAATTCCATCCTCCTGGCGCAGGTGTTCACTTTCACCTGTAAAAGGAGATAAGGCTGACTTGTCTGGGTGAAAGACATTATCGCATGTATCAGCAGGCTGAGACTTGAACCAACTGGATGTGCTTATTCTGTAGTCTCCTTCCTGCCTTCTCTCAAACAGCTGTGGCAATATCCCTTGTCTTGCTGTGGGCGTAGCAATAGCTTTGGCTATAGACTTCTCTGGTGTGCATTTCCAGCTTGTGTACAAGGATGCATGGTGCTGCTTGCAGACAAGGCTGTCTCACTCTGTTGAAATCAATTGTTTTTTATCCCATCAGCATCACTGAAGTACTCCCTCCTGCTGTGGAACAAGGAAACTAATCTTCATCTGAAATGTTTGTTTGCCCATAGTTTGTTTAAATACCTTTGGCCTTTCTGGCTTAGTCCCACCACTACTCTGCTCTTCCTCAGAGCCTGACCAGTGCTGCTCAAGCATCTCACTGCAGAATGCATATGGTGTGTCAGGAACACGATTGCAGCTCTCTTTCTCTTCTGCTGGGCAAAGTAATTACTTCAAAAGTACAAATGAAAAGAGTTGCGTGCTGGTTTTGGTTTTTGTTTTTTTGGTTTTTTTTCCACTGAGGCTTTTGTTAAATCAAATACCAAGTAGAGAGTAATGCAGTTTCATTGCCAAGGACTTGAGAACAGTGCCAAATACCTGAAGGCTTGCACCTTTAAACTCTTGAGAGCTTGTGATTGAATGTCAGCCATGTGTTTTCCTGTTGCATTTGTGCACGATGCCTAAAGGTGATGGGCTCTCTGCGTCAAGATTTCTCTGCTGTTATTTTAGCTTCTTGTGCAGAGTCCTCCCACCTCCTTTTCCCTTCCAGGTGCTATTGTTCAATCCTACAACATAGTGAGAACTGTGGTGTCTTGTTCTTACTCAGGGCAAACTGTCAATAGTTTAACTTGCATCTCTATATGCAATAAGTGGGGCTCTGAAATATTTAACAGCCAGAAATGGACTCTATTACGATCTCAGGAGGTCCCTTCCAAATGCTGTGGTTCTGTGATCGCAGCTACTGTACTTCACTGAGCTTATTTTCATGTGCATGACTTGACTTCTCGTGTTGCAGTGGGAGGTGTGATGTTCGGGGCTTTGATAATCATCTGCCTCCAAATTGTTGGCACACTGAACTGAAAGTGTTTTGTTTGAACCTTCCAGCTCGTCGTGCTACTTTGTGGTTATGGCTTTTTTTAGCACTGCAAACTGAAATTTTCCTGCAGCTGGGTTTTGTGTTAAAATATTGTGAAATACAGGATTTCACTCTACTCCACCCACACAGCGTCTTACTTGAGTGTGATGCAGTGATCCTCTGATCAAAACAAGACTGGTTGTAACCTCGTTTGGGGGATGCTTAAGCTCCAGCACCAGCTCTGAGTGAAGCACAGTCTCTGATAGAAGAATTACACATATCCCAAGCAATGTGTTATGCTAGGAAGTGCTTCTGGGGGACCTTAGGGAATTGCATTGCAGCAGGTCTCGAGGTTTATTAAGACTAAGAAAATACTGTTGAAATTTGAGCTTTCCTGGTGTGGAAATGTGTGTTTTCCTGACTGTTTTCCCAGCCTGGCTGGGAAGCAACCATCACAGACTCCTTATATTCATAGAAACACAGGTGATATAATTGTTTGAGTTGGAAAGGATGCTTAAATGCCATCCAGTCCAACTCCCTGCAATGCACAGGGACAGCCCAACTGCTCCATCAGGTGCTCACAGCCCTGTCCAGGCTGACTCTGAATGTTTCCAAGGATGGGCCATCGTGTTAAAGAAGGTCATTTAAAAATAGCCTTTGGTCATGTTAGTTCTCTATTCTATATGTATATATATATATACACATCTTTAAATAATGTTTCTTCTCTTGGGAAAGCTCTGCTTGAAGAGTAAGTTTCTAGTAGCACACTGTCATGGCTACAAAAGCTGGAATCAAGGCTTCAAAGCTGGGAACGGGCTTTGATGTAACGTTTGCTGTTTCATTAACTGCAGTCAGGATTAAATCTAGGCAGCTGGCAGAGGAAAAGTGGATGGCAAATGATGGGTATGTAAAGATCTCAGCCCTCAGTGCTCTTGATCCTTTTCCCTCATGCAGAAGATGTGTGAAGGATGGTTTACAGGGAAGCCCGGTTGCTTGTGGGACCCAGAGTGGCAATGGACACACATATCCCTGCATTGCTGCTTCTTATTTCTTTCTTGTAATTTGCAGCTCTGAGAAGTGGGACAAAGCTGACAGTGTTTTATCTGCACTAGCTGTATCCAGCTATTTGCTTCTTTGAAGCTGTAGTATAGGGCTGTAAAAATACGTATGCTACATATGCCCTCATGAATTAATTGAGCTTATGGGCAGTATGTACCTCAGGCTGCAAAGTCCATTTTCTTTTAAAGCTGATCTTTGCTTTAAAGCATTGCTTGTTTGCATCTTCATTTTGAAGTAAGATTCCAAGAGCAGCTTTAATTGTTCTTTGTGCTGTCCTGCCTTATATACCTGGTTGGAATGTTAGCATAGATGGAAAGGGGCTCAAATGGAGCCCACCCAAGGGTTGAATGTTTACTATCCAGAAGGGACTTTGGAATTAAGTGTACATCCCTATGCCAGCATAAACCATCTCCTCTCTTTGTTGAGCCTTGGAAATGATAATGCTAATTTCAGTGCTGTCATCCCCTTCTGGGCCAATACGCTATCTCTTCTTCTACAGCTTTTTGAGAGCTGGCAATGCTGATGTGAGTGCTGATGTAGGGGAAAATATCATCATAATGTACTCGGACCCTGAGGTTTGTGCTGTGTATGACATTAACATGAGCAGATACTGACTTGAAGCATACCATAAGCTGATGCTTATGGGTAAATTTTTCCAGGATCTTGACAAAAGTCATCTTAGTGAATTATCTACGTATTGAAATGCGTTTGTATTTCTCTATTAGTTGTCTTAGTCATTGCAAAACGTGTTTGAGAGGGCAGAGCTGGATTAAAACACCCAGGCAGTGGGGAGGAACAGGTGGATTTCCCTCCATGATGCTTAAGTGGCAGTTTCACTTCAAACCACAGCTCTTGAGTTGGGTGTTAGTGACACAGTTGCAGCCACAGTTGCCTGACTTCTTTCCAGCAGTTACTGTGCTAATTCCCACACCTTTCAGCAGTACCTTTTGAGGTACAGGAGTGCTCTCTCCTCCTTTAATACCCTGAAATGCCATGTGCTCTGGCTGGTGTTTTATTGCTGGTGTTTTGGCTGGAGTCCTCAGCTGCATCTTGTGTTTGTCGACCCTATTCAAATAAGCATAAACTTGTGTGGAGACCCATGGTCACAATTACCCAGTGGTGCTGCAGCAAAGACAGGATGAAAACCCACACTTTCCTGCCTCCCAGCCACAAGGTTTTTGTTGGGGTATCACTGGCAGCCCATGGCTCTGAGTCACACACTCTGAAGCCTGATGCCGACAGATAAGTTTCAGTGTGTCATCCTTCAACCCGTGGAATTGATTTGGCTTCATCCCACTCAGAACCCATTAGGGTAGCTCATTAATTAATGAGAGGGTGGTGGAGGTACATGACCAGGTTGCCACTGGACTTGACTTTCTGAGCTGGAGGTATCCTCTTCAAAGGTGCAAATTAACATTAAACAGGGGTTGACTTCTTATGGGCAAAACTTTCCCCTGTGCTGAACTTGATTCTGCAGCTGATGTCCCAGACAACACCGTGGTCAAATGGTGTCTATCCCTCTTGGGCACACAGTCTTTGTTCTTCACAGCGGCTTTATGTGAAAGCTTTGCTTCAGGTGTTCCCACATGGAGATCATGGCTCTTTACTCTCTTGCCAGACTTTCCCACAGCAGCTTGGTCACTGTAGCAAGACCTGTTTAGTGGTTGGGAAGGAGAAAACACCGTCTCTTCAGGTTGGAGCAGCTCATGTAGGCAACGTCACTAGTCTTGGTGTAGTCCTGGTAGATGATGGATTTTCACATTCATACCCTAAAGCACAGGGCTGCTTTTTAAAGGCATTCATGCAAAACTTTCTGGCCTGTCAGCCACTGTTACTATATCAAAACCATCACCCAACTGAAGCAAGTTGAAGGGTGTTATTCATGTCACGCTACTAAAGCCCCACAAATCCCTCTGGGTTATTCCTTGACCTCTCTAGACAGACCAATGGATTCACCTTGCTGCTGATCATAGTTGGGTTGTTTGGGGAGGTCTCCTTGCCCACTAACTCCTCTTCCAATGTACTAAAATGTACTTTAAGAAGCAGTGGAAAAGGGTGTCCTTAAAGTGTCCAAATATCCCTTGAGCTCCATCATCTGAGGCTGTGCTCACTGTCCTGTGCCTCTTGCAAGGGATACGCAGAGCTCACAACACGATTCAGAGCCATGCAGGAAATGCTCCAGCAGAGCACAGTGTGCGGATCTATAACACATTGCAAAGCACGTTTACTCACTTAGCAACACCAGGCAATTCCACCCAGCGCTAACAGGGGAAAGAAAAAACAGGAAATAGCTCGTGGAAACACATTCAAAATGTGCAGTACTGAGGGACACGGAGCACACAAGGAATTGATGGAAATGATGCACACCAAAAAAAAAGCCCTCTATAAAAGGGATCTGGGTCATGGTGGGTTGTTTTATGAGGATCGTGGCTAACAGCTCTTTGTATTTAAATCACGTTTACTGGGGAGAAAGTTTCATGACAGCCCAGAGCCAGGAAAATGCAGAATTATTATTATTTTGAAAGAGAAAGCACGTGGCAGAACTCGAGATGAGAAAGCTCAGGAAACCCATATTCTGCAGAACATTTGCACTGAAACTTCATAAACAGGAAAGGAGATATTCCAAAGTAAGCTAATACTCGTCGAAGGGGGAAGGCTTTCTATCACGCTTTGGTGTGATTTGAACTGTGTGTATTTCAAGCTGTCAGGAAAGTAATGAGATTTTTATGTCAAATGGTACTTTTTTCAGATGTATTACTTAAAGCCATTCCTTCCAGATACCTCAACGCCAGCTTCGTTGCATTGGTTTTATATGAGCTGTGAGGATTCAGTCTCCAAAAATCCTACATTTTGGTGTTGGGTAGTTTTGAGTGTGTTTTGGGTTTTTTGGGGTTTTTTTTTTTGGTTTTTTTTTTCTTCTTTTTTTCTTTTTTTTTTTTTTTTCTTTTCTTTTCTTTTTTTTTTTCTTTGCACAAAGAAATGTTAATCTGACAAGGAGGAAGGGTAAATGTCCTTCCACAGTTCAGCAGTTTTGGGAATCCTGGTCGCTATCAGACCAGGTATCTGGTACCACTATGGATCCATCAGCATAACACACATTAGACAGTTCATCTACCATATCTTCTTGTTTGCTTTCGATTCCCTTTCCTTCATGGCATGGTAATGGTCTTTCCCAAGCCTCTCCACACTCCCTGCCACTCCTGTATTCTCTTGGTTTTGGGGAAGGCTTCCTCACAATAAGATAAATACAAATACGGAGTGAAAAGACAACCAGTGCATTCAGGGAGATTAAGAACGTGATCAGACGAGCATTCAAGAAATGCATAAAGGATTCAAAGGAGAGACTGGGATCCTGCATAAAAGTCCCGAGTTCTGTAAAATTAGCAGCTCCCTCTGCAAACAGCTGTAAAGTGGAATTACATATACCTTATACGTAAGTGAGATAGCAGGGCTCAAAGTCTACAGATACCCCAGAATATTGGCAGCCCACCTGGACTTTCAAGGTGAAGTCTTCAATGAGCACCCGTGAAAGGGATAAACTTTCCCAACGCAGCTCTCTGAGAGCAGAGATTTGTTCTAGAAAGACAAAAAGCAGCTTTTGCCCACATTCTCCCAAATTTCCCTGGGAAATGTAGCTCTTCTCTTCTAGACAGGTACCCAGAACTGGAGCATTAACATTTTAACTCCCTTTGCACTACATGGTGTGGAATACCAGTAACCAAAAGTCATAAAAACATGATGGGAACCATCTGATGTGGCTGAGTGCTCATTAGGAGAAGTGATATTTACAGTTCTTATTGTTGAGGACAAAGTGATGCCCAAAGTGGCCTTGAGAAGCCAAAGCAGCCCGCAAAGATGTGCGTGTGGCACGGCACATAAAGCCACCCCAGCTCCGATGGCAGCGAGAGTAAATGGAAGGAACAGCTTTGATCATAAAACTGGAGAATGCGAGGATATCAAAGCAGGCTGGGTAATTAGCATAATTACATCATAGCGAATGCAAAGGAGATCATATCAAGGATATTGTATTGTGGGAGCTTGGCTTCAACTGGGAGTGCGTGTTGAGCGACAGAGTAATGGACCGCTCCGGGGAACAAGGCAGTAACATCTTGTTATGAATTTGTTTATCAAGAGCACGGAGATAGGGAGGAACAAGGCTGGCAGTTAGCTGGCTGAGTTATTGCTTTTTTAACCTTGCTTTGTGCTGGTAGTTTTGTGCTGACACCTGAGTGTCTAACTCACTCTTGGTTTGGAGGAGGAGCGCTGGGGCTGTATTTGGACACTGGGCAGCTCGTCTGGATACGACTTTTCTTTGCGTGCGTGGTATTCAGGCTGGATATTGGGGGGAAAAATCTCATAAAGAGTGGTAATAAACAGTCACTGCTGCCCAGGGAGATGGTGGAGTCCCCATCCCTGGAGGTGTTAAAGAACCGTGGAGATGTGGCACTTGTTGAATCCATATAATGGAGTAGAGGCATCTTGCTGCCCTGCTGGGTGCCCCACATCAGCTCGGTGCTGTCATGGGGAGCACCAACAGGGCATTAATACCTCTCTGAACTGTAGTGTCTTTCCCTGCGTGGCCAAAGGTTTTGAAATTCACTTCCCCGATTAAAAGCAAAGAGATGCTGCGGGTTTTAGAGCCCTAAGCTGTAGGAAAGCAAACTTCCACTTGATGGCAGCAGAGGATGGGGAATGGGGAAAGCCGGCTGGTATGGATGGAGACCGGCTGTGTGTCTTTCACCCAAAGCCCTTGTCCTCTGTCCTCAAGGATAACAGCTGGACGTCCTGGAGAGAAAAGGCCGTGTAGGGTTTGGGGCGGTTATTGAGCACACGTGAAAGGTGGTTTCCAAGTCGCAGCATCACCCATAAGCAGGCAATGAGGGGCACAGGAACAGAGTGGGTGGCTGCAGTTGACCCCACGAGTGGTGCTGCATGAAGCTGTGGTCCCTCCAGCCGTGGGAAGCAATACTGGAGGTGCTGGGAGGACTGTGGGAATGGGCTGTGAATGAGTGAAAGGGGTGATTTAAGTGGGTACCTCCATGAACCATAGGGATGTGGCAGCTGTCTCCAGTTTTCACCTTGCTGGTAGTGGGGCCATGGTTGGATCTGACTTTTCAGGACACCACCAGTAACCCCAAAGCCATGCAGTCCTCTGGCACAGCTGGAACCAAACGCCTGCAGAGTGATGGATCTGCACCCAAACTCTGGTTTGGGGCCAAGTGCTGGGGAAAAAGGAACAGGAGTGGTGGGGAGAGCAGAGAGGAAGCCCAGCATCCGGACAGTGGGGCACGGTGGGGCAAGTCGAGATGTGGTTTGGTGTCAAAAAGCTGTGGAGATCTCAAAGGTGATGCAGTGTGTGCTCGAGAACACAGCACTGAGCTTTAAGAAAAGCTTTGCAGAATGTCTCAAAGCAAAAAAAAAACAAACATATATATATATATTTCAGTAGGAATTCAGTTCTATTTGGGGGGAAAATAAAAAAAATAGTGTTAAATTCTCCAATCAAAGAAAGCTTGACCTGCAATTTGACATTCGAAGTTGATACTTTTTGCAGTCATATCCCTCAGATGAGTCTGGAGCCGTGATTCCTTCAGATCTGAGGCTCCTTTAGGTCCAGGTAAAGAACCTTCAGCATGTGGGTAAGAGTAAAACAGGTGTTATATGAACTGGGAAAACCGAATTTGGATGCTCACTTCTATTGCTGTTTGCTTTTATAGCTGGCTGGACTTTGTGTGATTATCAGACCATTTATCAAGAATAATTGGAAAACAGTGTGTCTGCCCATACGACCTTCTGGTGACCAAGTAATCAGAACAAGAGCTCATCAGTAACACGGTTTCAATGGAAAGCTGTTGCCAGAAATAGGTCTGCACTCAGGGAATGCAGTACAAGCCAGAGGGCAGCGTTTTTTGAAGACCAAGGGAAGGAGAACAAGTGGATTTCAATGCTAACCTCATCCTGCATTCAAAGCAAACATTTACCTAATAATACTAAATGCCAACAAAAGAAACCGGTCAGTTACAGGTCATAAACTATTAATTAGAGCTTTGCCATAAATGACTCTTGACCTTTGAGCCAAGACAATAAGCAGTTGAGGTTCCTTTGTTTCCATGCTCTTGACTCCAGCAGTGTCAAGTGTTGGATACAGGTGAGTTGTGTCCTTCTCCCCCTTCAGGAAAGGTGATGCCCGGTAATTTGAGGATATTCAGCAACTTAGAAACTAATTAGCTGAAAATTAAATTTTCCACTCTGCCAGAGCGAGCACACAATAAGACAGGTCTTAAGACACAAGAGGAAAGGAGTGAAGGGTGAATGGGCACATGGAAGACCCAACACATGCTTCAGGCAGACCCAGATGAGCTAATGAGGTGGAACACAAAGCCGTGCTGACCCTGTGATCCCCCCGATGTCCTCATCCTCCTGAGTCCTCCCCATCCACCTCCTTGCTGTGGGCTGGAAGAATGGAAGTTCAGCTGAGCAACTGAAAACTGCTTAAAATTAATTCTTAAAAATGAGTTAAATCAGGGTGAAGTGATATCACCACATGCATTCCATCCCATTGTTGATTTAGCAGAAATCTTCCTTGGAAGGGTAGAAAGCAAAATCCCACCTCTTCCCCATTTTCGGAGCTTCTCTCCTTGCTCTCTTTGCTTGTAAAGAACCTCTTTGGGTTGGCCTCTTGTTCCCTGTTGTGTGGATCTCTTGTTCCACACTGGGTAGACCCCTTGTTCTTCATTGGTTAGGCCTCTTGTTCCGCATTCCCAATGTCCTGTTGTAGCCCTGTTTTGCTGGAGGGAATATTTTGGGATCCTTCCCACCTTGGGACACCCAAGGATAGATTAGAAAGGGTCTGTTTGCCATAAACTCGAGGTCATCTGTCCCTTTCTTGGCCATACTCGCTGTCATTGCGATATGCATCCCAACAAGCATGTCTGAATGCACAGTGTTTGTGATGAGGAAAGGTGGGATTGGCTCGTGGGGTGTAATTCAGTGCAGCTAAACTTTGAAAGTATTTACAAGAATGGGCTCAATTTCAGTAGATTCTATCAACTAAGAAGCCCCCTAAAAGGATAATCAGGTTGCAGTTAATTAGTGTTCCCATAAGAAAAAACAGACAAACAACAAGAAGAAAACAGCAACAAAAAGATCCCCACAATTTTCTGAATACCCTCAAAATGTTTTTTTTAACCACAAAAGAAACTGAAAACATTTCCTCAGGTTAAATCATCCCAGCTAAAATCTGCCCCTGCGCTCCCAAAGCCCCCAAGCTCTGCTCTGATCCAGCTGTGCACTGCAGCCCTGCTTTGTGGTTAACACCACTGAATGCCAAAGAAACTGTAATCATTCCTAAGCAAAGTAGCACTTCCCGAAGTACAGTATTTGTTTAATGGATCATTAAACCAATATAAATAATGCTGAAGCACGCATGGAAGCAACAAGGATGGCAGCATAATTACACAGGGAAATGAGCAGCATGACTGTCCGCTTTCTGTGGCTGTGCTGTGCGATGGGATAAAGCCAAGCTCAGGAGAGGTTTGGCTTTCCTGGGCTGTTTAACTTTGCTTTTTTTTTGCCCCCTTCCTGAAATCATTTCCTCTGTGATGATTCCACCAAGATGAGTGGAATCCAATTGGAAAGACTTATATTGCTCTGATGGCTGTGAGAGATGCTGGGATTGAGTGAGGAGATCACAACATTTGGGGCTGGTTTGGCCAAGTGCTTTGGGGTTGGTTGTCCTTGTGAGTCCCCCATAAGGGAGCAGTGAGGATTCAACATGGGTTGGGCTGGTTTGGACAAACCCTACCTGGAGGCTCCATGGGAAGAGGTGTCCTGAGCTTATGTCGCTGCCTGGTACTGGGAATGGCAAAGCCACCAGGAGATTTGGTAGTGAATTGCAGCGCTTCTCTGCCTATAAGTGTTTAATAAGTGTTTAATTTGGAGAAGGAAGAAGTCATTGTTACAGCTGGGAGAACCCAGTGCAGTTGTGTCACTCCAGTCACTCTGAGCTTGTGCTTTCATCCCCTTTACAGAGATGTAACTTGGTAAATACACATTAACTGCTCCTGATACCTTCTTTTCTTCCAATTGCTGGAAGATGACATCTAGAACAAAACACCTTTCCAGGAATGGAGGAACGTACTGCTCCAAAACTGCTAGTTAACAACTTCAGTGCAGCCTCAATGGCTGGTCAGTGAAAGATTTTGGTTCTAGTTGTTACTACATAAGTTTACTTGACCCAATTTGCTGGTCAACACAACTGCCATGCAAGACTGCAGGTCCCCTGATCTTGCTCTGAGCCCAGGGCCATATTGCAACATAGAATCATAGGATCATTAAGGCTGGCAAGGGAAAGACCACTCAGACCATCAAGTCCAACCTCCAACTCATTGCCACCACTGTCCCCATTTGAAGGCTGGGAAAGACCTCCAAGACCAACCCATCCCCATCACACCCATCAATCTCTCAAGGCACGGATGGTCACGACACTTTAACCAGCACCAAAGCTGCTCCGGATGGGCCGCGGAGAGCAGCTCTTCCCCTTGCAGGACCTGGAGAGGGCAGCAGAGAAAAGCGCAGCAGCCCCGGCTGCGAGAGGATGGAGCAGGAGCAGCTGCGTTGCAGCATCCAAACGCACTTCTCGGTGAGGAGGGTAATTTAGAGCAATTACACCGATTATTATTGCTTTTCTAATTAGTGCTTTTCCTACAGAATTAGCGGAGTGTTTATCAGGAGCCGCTTGTTGCCAATAGCTTAACTGCTTCAGCACCAGTTTTTATCAAACATTAGAGGGGCTTAATTTTTTTTTTCTTTTCCTTTTTTTTTCCTTCCTGTGCATAACTGGTTTTGTTATCTGGTTTCACATAAAAGCCCCAATTAAATATTCATTTTGCTTTGTTACATATGGCATGAAATTTTCATGAGCCGTACGTTCTCCTTGAAATTTGGGGGGAGGAGAGGGGCGAAGGAAGCCCTTAGACACAGGGACGGGAGTGTTGGTGATGGGGCTCCTTCAAGAGAGGACAAAAAATATATATAAAATAGAGAAAAATACATTTCTTCTCCAAAAGAGCGATGATGCAGTGGCACATAATACCCCACCCCTGAAGGTATTTGAGAACTGTGGGGATGCGGCACTTGGGGACATGGTCAGTGGGAATGGTAGGGTGGTTTATGGATCTTGGAGGTCTTTTCCAACCTTCATGATTCTATAATTCATTGATGGACCTCATTGGCGTCCCTTGTGGTCCCCCTCTTCCCCAGCTTCTCTCTGAGAACATCCAGAATAGGGTTCATGGAGCAATAGCAAAGGAAGTCTATACTGAAGGTATAAGTTTCTAGAAATTATACTTTATGTTGAGGGTAAAAGGAGAGAAAATGTGAAATTCATATGGATGTATTTACTACTCATGTATCTTTTCATATAGACTTGTACATATATGTATTATTTTCAGTATAGAAGCCAGGAGATATAACTTCCAACAGAAAGAAGAGGTGTTCCAAAATGTTGTAATCTAGGTAAGAATTTCCATGCAAATATGACTCCTTCACACAGCTTAGAGTGTTTTTACAGTCACTGTTTAGTTTTGCTGTGGAAAAGGCATATTTTTGGTTCATTTATTAATCAGTTCTCTGTGGTCAGCTCTCACCCTTTCATAGAAATCAAGCACTCTTTTTCCCTACAAAAAATGTGAATCCTTCCTACTTGTGTTTGTAATCAGAAAGGTGAAGACATTTTCAAAGAGGAAGGTAAGTGTTGTTCCCAGTTCTTCCTCCCCTCCCCTCACTCTCAGAGGGCAGATGGGTAACGGGACATCTCCGTGTTCCCCCTCTTCACCTCAAAGCTGGAGAAAATGACCCAGTTTTCCTAAAAGCTGATAGTAAAAGCAGTTCTGAGGACTCTTTAATGTCACATTTTGTTGTTGGTGGTGTGTTGTTTTTCTCTTGCCACAGGACATGAAGGAATTCCCATGCACCATCTCCCCAGGAATGGAATATAAATTATTATCCCTCGTGGAAAACTACAATTCTAATTTGCCATGTTTTGTTTCTTTAGCACATCTTCCTCCACAATAGCAGAGCTTGCACAATAACTACATCACATAACATTGACCAGAACACCAAATCCTCTGAATTATGTCATACTTATGGGTTTCCAAAAGCGAGCTTTAGAATAAATTCCCAGGGATAAGTAGGATGGGAAATACACCGGCGAATATGTGCGCGCACACCGCGAGCGACACTGCTGCAACTGCTCAGACCGAGAAAGGTGGGAAGATAAATGAAATTCATAGTCAATAGATCATTCCTTATCCCCCTCTTGGGGCAAGGGGTTCAGGTTTTCTTCGGTTTGGATTTTTATTTCTTATTTTGTTGCCTATAAGCAGCAATGACTTCTCTGCAGCTACCTCTGGGTGCAGGAGAAGCAGTGGGGGACCCAATGGGGCCATCCAAGGTCTCCAGCACATCCCAGGCACCCAAAGTCCCCATCTTTGGATAAATGTCATCAATGCCACGTTTATGTACCTTTTGCTAAGGTTTATTAATTGCTCCGCTCTGTTTTCCAACAGTGAAACAAGAGTAATAGAAACTATTACTATAATGAAAGCAGGAGGAAAAAGACAAACAGATCCCATGTCCAAAGATGGACACTGGGGTGAACAAAACCAGCAAAAAATGGCATCCAGTCTGATTAAAAATGGCACCCCACGAATGAAGTGATGGGGCATCATCATTAGTTAATGCAAGTGAGATGTTTTTACTTCAGTGCAGTACCTTGGGTCAGTCCAGAATTAGGTTGAAAGTGGTCAGCACATTCCCCCATTGCTGTCTTGAACAAGAATCAAATAATCCAACCAGAGAATCATTAAAGTTGGGAAAAAAACACTGAGACCACTCAGTTTAACCCCGCCCATCCCCGCATGCCCACAGTGACCCTCAGTGCCATGAATTTGAATGAGTCCTATGTAATGAATTTATGTAGAAGACTTCGAGTCAAATTAAACACTCTTTTAATCTAAATCAGATATGTTCTGTCTTTTCTGGGTGTAGCATTCTCTGAGGGGATTCGTGCAATGGTTTCTGCCTTAGGATCATGAAACAACTGGAGACCTGAGCAGAACAGATGGGCATGGGAGCTGCCTAGGGTTTAATGGAAGAAAGGATTTTCATTGACAAATATCATCTCTGAGTGTGGAAAACCTAACTGCTCGTTTTCTGCCTTGCTTGAACATTATTTGAATGGTGGTTTCTCATGTCTACAACAAAACTTCTTTTTTTTTTTTTTTTTTTTTTTTCTTTTGGAGTTTTGCTTTGGATTGGTGAAAAACTCAGGGAAAATGGTAAAAAGTCATGTGTTCCTCACTGCGTAAAGCTGGTCATCCATTGGGTGCATTTGGCTGCTTTTTAAAATAGAATAAAATGTCTTGCACATGTCTTGCACTGAAAAAGCAAAATGAGTTGCAATCCAACTGGAGTAACACTTCCTTTTTCTTCCTTTTTTCTCTCCCTTTCACTCCTGAAGTATTTGGTTGCACAACAGCTGGACAGACAGTGCTCTCCAAACAAAGTTTTCCTTAATTACAAGTTCAAGGAAGGGCTTGTGCTTTAGGCCAAAGCCTGATAAGCCATCAATTGGCACAGGTCAGTGCTCCAAATTCCCAGCAGTTCATCCTTTTTATAAGCACTGCTGTCCAACCCTGCTCTGTGCAGAACCATGCAGCCCAAAGCTGCCTTGCACAGAGGGGTCTCCAGAAGGCAGCTTTAGAGCAAATTCCTTGGAATAAATGGGATTGCAAATATACAGCCTAATGTATGTACACACGTGGTGAGCAAAGCTCTTCTAACGGTGTAAATAGCGCACAGAGGCCGGGGATGAATTTTGATGGTTTCATTTCAGCTGTGGGGCTGAGCTGGAGGTACGTGGGGTGGGATGGGACAGTGCTGCCAACCAGAGCTGGGCCATGTCTAGGAAATGCACAGGGGGGAAACAACTTTATGGAGAAAGTGGCCTCTACTGAGTGGAATGGCTGATTTTCCATTTGCATTTCCATTTCCATTCTGCATTTGCTTTCCTCATGCAAAAATGTCAGTCATCCCACCAGGGATGCTGGATGTGAGGAGCACCTTGTCCCCTGTAAAACCCCTCTTTCAGAGGCTGGAAAGCAGCCAGAGCTGGGACAGGATCCTTAAAAACCATCATGGCTTTGGCACACCTTGGGCACTGCTCCCCACCAAGCCAGCCAGGCAAGGGAATTGGAGTCCCATCCAACAAGGTGGAAATCAGACTGATCCCAGCTGGGTTTGGGCTGGAGGTCAGAAATAGAGCCAAGTTTCCCAGCCCGTGGCTCGATGGCATGGAAACCGAAACGCCCCAGCAGGTTCGTAGCAGGCTCTTCCACCTAAAGGATGAAAAGAAGGGGGAAAAAAATAGAGAGAAAGAGCTGCTGTCATTGAATAATTGATGAGTTTCAGACCAATCAATGCGACAGCAGAGCAGGGCTAATTAAAGGTTTCTAAGGAATCCCTGTAGTAATTTACTTGAATGTAAGAAGTTTATTCTCTCTTTCCCCTTTTTTCCCCTCCCTGTTCCCAGGAATTCCAGTTTTAGGCTTCGACGGTCTCTAACCACCGCTCACTTTTCCCCTCCAGGGGAGGGTTTGCTATGGAAATATGCAATTAATATTGCAGCGATCATAATTGCTAATTATTAAAACAATGCTACCCCTTTTTCATGGCCTACTTTCTTGCTCAAAATCATTTAAATAACAGGGAGAAAGAAAAAAAAAAAAAGAAAAAACACCAACAAAAAAAACCAAAAACACCCAGAAAAGAAACAGAGATGAGGGCTGAGCGGATCCAGGGTTACACATGGAGGGTGGCTGGGTTTGTCTGTAACATGGCACCATTAGGAACCCTGGGCTGTAACACTGTGCCATGTAAAAAGAAACGGTAATCTCCTGCCATGCTGGGTAGACTCCAATAAATTTAGGTGTGGTTTGTCAAGAGTGATGTAAATCATGCAGGGGAGAGATGCTCAGTGTCCAAGCAGAATTCACCATCCCACTAATGGAATATGGGGTGTTTGGCACTGCAGGTGTTGGGACACTGGGGTTGTGGATCATGGCCAACTCATGGCGCTTCCATGGTCCCCAAAGCCACAGAGCAATCAGTAAGAGCTGCAATACCTTGGGGCTGAGCAGGGAGAGGAGCACTGGGATTGGCTCTGGTTGCTTCCTGGGCTTTGTATGCCAGCCCTTCGCTGGCCCACTGGTTGCCTGAGGTCACAGGGGAGCTGGCTGAGCCTGGTGTGGGTTTAATGGGAAGATGCATGCAGCATTGTGAAAGAGCAGGTGGATCTGGGCATGAATGAGAGGCTGCTGCTGCAATAGATCTCAGAGGGCATCTTGGAGGGCCTCCCCTATGGCTTGGAGTCATAGAATCATGAAGATTGGGAATAAACCTCTGAGATCCCCAAATCCAACCCCAATATACAACCATTGTGCCCACTCACCATGTTCCCAAGTGCCACATCCCCATAGTTTTTCAACAAAGCCACTGCAGTCACTAGGACTGAGGACTTCAATAATAATCCACACATAAAAATAGCACAGCCAAGATGTGAGGAACACTAGTGTGGTTTTGTCACCCACGTAACTGTGATGCAGAAAAGGACAAAAACCCCTCTGCCAGGATGCTGTGTACTGAGCTTCAAGCTGCAGCAATCCAGAGAGAAGCTACTGCAGGTTTCTGGGAGCAATATATGCAGAAATAAATTTGAAAGCATATAAATGAAAGCAAAAAAAAAAAAATCAGTGTGGTTATAATAAAACATGAAAGGCTTATGTGTAAGCTCAGAAGCAAGGCTTTGAATGGGTTCCTGGTGGTCTCAGGTGGTTGGAGGTGCAGCTGTAATGCAGCAAGCAATTAGAAACAGGTTTTCTATTAACTGTCTTACTTTGCTGGCTGCTTTGTTAGGGTGACCTTTCCCTGCTGTCCCGTCCTGCAGTAGGTGACAGGATGGAAGCCATCGCACTTGAACTGTTGTCTTCTCCTGCAGCAGAAACTCAGCTGATTTAGTTTCAAACCCACTGCTACTCCTAGTGGGATTGGAAACAGCAACTGGAAGAAAAGCTCTCTGCTGGCTCTGCTTTGAAGAGCAAACTGGTTTTGGACTGGTTTTGGATTGGTTTTGGACTGTGGCTCCAGCCAAGTATCTCTGTGCTGTGGCTGCTTTTTCCACACATGGAGCTACACTTCTTGGCCTGAATAAATGCCACCTGTGGATGCAAAAGTGGTCATCAAGACTGATAAGGAGCTGAGAGGAGAGCAGGCTCTGTTTGAAAGATTTATTCTTAGCCTAGTGGTAGTCAAAGCTTTATCCAAGACATCTTCACTGTTTGCTCTCGTCAATCCATGTTTTGCTCATCTCCATTGCACTGATGCTCCTCATAGGCACAAGATGTCCCCTTTGGGGAAGGCTCATGGTGAATTATTTAAAATCATTCCCATTCCTTGTGTTTGCAGACTCGAGCAGTACTCAATAGCACTTCCAAGTAGGACCAAACTATGCTCCTTGTGATGTGTCCGCCTTGTTTCTCTCCCAAACCAAACTGTTCTGTCTTCACCTGGAGCTTGTTGGTGAGTTCAGAGCATCCCCTGGTTTCTGAGTGCAGAAGAGTTGTTGGGAATAGCTGCATCATTTTAGGAGGAAGGAGGAAGTCAAAGCATGGGTAAGGCTGACCAAGTATCAAAATCGGTGCAGGGCCATGCACATCAGGAACCCACTCTGCTCTTGTCATATAGTCAAGGAAAGAAGATCATCAGTCCCACCAAACCACAGCAACAGATGCTGGAATAAGCTCATGTTCACATTCTACTTTCTTGCCCTCTTGGATGAGCTGGATGGGATGAGGGCATTCGTTAATTAAATCTGGGGAGGAGGAAGGAAAAAAACACAACAAAACCAAACAAAAAGGTGCTGGCACTGAAATGCTGAAAGGTTTTCACCACCTGTAGTTGAAAGGCTTTCCCATCCTTCTTATGACAAAAGCCAACCTCCTGGGATGGATGGAGCATCCCCGAAGGAGAGGAACTGGTTAACAGCACAGCTCCCATGGAGCAGCGGGATCCAAGGCGAGCGGTGAAAGATTGGTGGGCTGTAATGATGCGCGGGCTCCATGGAAATGCCCAGCAGCCGACGGGGGACGCGGCACCGGGAGGCAGAGGGAGCGTTATTGATGCGCTCGCCTCGGGGAGGGAAGCGGATAATGGATGTGGGATGCTGGCCGCGCTTTGTCATCAAACGAGGGGCCTGAAAGATGGTGTGCTGGAATATTATCCGTCATTCCTTGATCAAGATGTAACGCTTTCGGGGTCCTTCTCTTTTTTCTCTTTCTCCCCCACCGCACCGGTGAACGCTCTTATTTCTCACTCTTTGACCTTTTAGCTCTGCTGTTCAGAATGCTCGGATCCCTCCTCTACCAACAAGGGCCACGCTGCCCACAAGCCCCAGGTTGTTGCTGTGAACTTGAGGAAATCAGTTTTTATAATTCACCTGCCATGCTGCTAATAGATGACACGTATGCACACACATACTTAAGTTCTATTTCCACATTGCTATTGGTAAGAACAGTGCTTCCTAGGCAAATAAAAAGGTCACTCTCCACATTAAGATTGTCATAACGCAGCAAGGGGTGGCAAACATGGGTTTTATTACGTCTCACCTGTATTTAGGCAAATCAAACAATTGTGTTTTTTTACAGTGCTGTGTAATGGCCTGGCGTAACCAAATGAGCCTTTGCACCCGGGGTGTATAAGCAGCATATTATCTTCATCACTTGATGACCCATAAAATGGTTGTGCACCCCTTAGTGATTACCTGCCTTGCTCAGCACTACTCTGTGGGGAGGATATTTAAACATTTTTTGCATTATCAATTTCATAATGGCAGAGCTCCAATCCTCAGCCTCTTAAAGGCAATGGCTTCCCTTTGTAGAAAACCAAGGAGGATGGGAAGATAAGACTGATGGGGGTGGACCTGGAATTTAAGGCATCTTTGAAAATATCAATGGCCAGAGATGTCCTACATTCTGTCTGGGGCCATTTCTCCATCTCTGGGAACAGCACACATAGAATATTCCAAAGTAAAGTGGGTATGTGATGAGAGCAACAGCATTTGTCTGAGGTTCAATTCTCCTGAATCACAGTCAGAAATGCAGAGGAAAGTGATGCAAAAGAAGCTGTGTTTCAGAGCAGTTTTTGAGTTAAAAAGAATAAACCACATTGTACTGGACCCAAAAACAGCACCTAGGGATGGGAGTATCTCATGGCATTGCTTTTGAGTATTTCAATCTTGGGGACTGTTTTGAATCATAGAATCATAGAATTATAGAATCAAAAGGTTTGGAAGGACCAATAAGATCATCTAGTCCAGCCGTCCTCCCTTTACCATACTTAACTTTTTGTGTCTAAAGCAGGTTAGAAAAACAGATTTATTATTATTTTTTTAATCTTACAGAATATTTAAAGGATTCAAGATTCATGTTTTATCAAATTCAGATAAAAATCAATTGTTTTGATGCCTGTTTGAAATTAAATTTAGTGAAAATCCGTCCTGACTACTGTTTCATTGAGGAAACTGTTGAATATATTGGAATAAAAGACATCTTAAAGCTAAATAAGAAATGTTCCAGAAAAGAATTGGAATTAGGCATTTCACTGCTCTAAAACTTTTTCCATCTCTTCAGTCTGTCATGACTTTTGAGCATTTTTGGATAGTCCCAAGAAACTTGGCATTGGTTACCTCTGTTTATGCAGCCCATTCCCATCCCCTTTTCCCAAGAGAAATCATAGCCAGCATGATGCACTGTGGGTTACTGAGACATCCAGCTGACTTTGGTCATTGTAGGTGGTATGAGATGCCCAGTGTTCAGGCTACTCACAGTTCCTACATCATCTAAGTTTCACCAAACCTTAAGTTGTGTCCAAAATTGTACTGTGTTTGGGCTGTGAAGAAGATTCATAGCAGGGGCTCTACTGTTGTCTCAGTAGGACACCTTCATCTGCCCACGATTTGAGAAGCAAAAGGTGCTTACTACAAATGATGACCTTCCAATCTTGGTGGGAAAGTTCTCGGGTTAGGATGAACTATCTTTTAAGTTCTGAAACTGTACAGACCGGCCCATTTTTACTGGTTCTTTTTCATAAATCACTCTGAAACTTCTTCTGTCTTTGTAGGAATGCAATCAGTACTTATCACAAATGGCTTGCATGGCAGTGATATATCATCACCTATTCTGAAGTATGCACACCGAGCATATCCATAGTAAGATTCCTTCCTAAGAGCAGCCTCCGGAGATTGATCTCAGGTCTTAGTTAAAGACCACTGTCTCTATTCATTATCTTGTCACTGGGTCCTGTGTCAGTTTGATCTATAGACGGTTGTATGGGGAGCAGAGCATAATGACCGGAGAAGCAGAGAACTCTTGGGTTTTGCCATTGAGTAGTTGGAGTCACCTTGGGTAAGACACTTGCTCCTAGACCTCGAAGGAGCACTTTTGAAACTTGATGTGAATGTCAGATTGTCAGGTTTTTGAAGGTGTGTCCCCTGAGACCTACGTCTGCTTGTGTCACGTTAGGGTCAAGATGCACTTCTCTTTCAGTGCACCTTGGAGAAGCTACGTGGAAAGGATTTGTTAGGAAAGGAATGGACAAACATGTGCTATAGATCCCATTTCACTGCGAGGTTTCCTGAAGGTGAGAAGTAGGGAGGTCTTTGCCACAATTCCCATTTTTGGTGAATGCTTTTACAAAACCCTCTGTAATCAGCAAGACCTTTGCAATCCCAACTTGAACTGCTCCCATTGCTTTCATACCTGTAAATTTCATGGTAAACAAACAGCATATGCAGCCAGTCCAAGTTTTAATTCCCTGGAGACGTTTCAAAGGGCTGAAGACTCTGTAAGTCACCAAGTGGAAAACATGTGGGTGAGTGAGGGGTGAACTGGAGTGTAATTGACCCATTTTAACATGGCTCACAATGGGATGGAAGGAAAGCCCAAGATTCCTTTAACATGCTGTGATATTTAATTTGCAACCCTGGCACAGTGTAGCTTCAGTTAAAGTGAAGTCATCTCACATCTCTGCCTCCTGACCCGAGGTCCCATATGAACATGACAAAGTTCAACAATGAGCGAGAAGAACACACAGTAAAACAAGCCCAAGGTATCGAGTCTCCTTAAGGCACCGTTTCCTTTTGTTTTTTTATTATTATTTTTTCCCCTGTAGTGGCTTTACCCACCTGTAATTGCAATAGAAAGAAGGAGCCAGGAGATATTTCTTTGCAGACGAGACAGTGGTTGTGTTATTATGGTGTATTGTGTTACTTTCCATTAGACCAAAAACTTTTCATCTCTAACCCTAGGAGGTGACCTACAGTAAATACAGTGTCGTATTTAGCTTTTGTAAATAGCTTAGCTCTCATGAATGTTTTATGGTGGGGTAAATATCACGTTATCTCTACTTATTTACATCCGCACAGCATCACTGAAGACTTGTTGGGATTAAATATTAATGGTAAGCTTCAGTGAATGTACGCTTTTGTCAGGAGTGCGCTGGGCCACACATCTTTTTTTGCCCTCACACATTGAGAAACCACACGGCCTTCCGAAGAAGGAGCTGGAAGTGCATGATCAGAAAGAACAGAAGATGAGCTCAACTGAGTTGAGGGCAGTTTTTACCAAACTTGTGGGTTTTTTTCTCAGATAAAAGGAGGGAGAGAAGACTCAGGTGAAGATGTATGTGCCTGACCCTACACTTTGACCTTAGTCTATGTATATTTTTCATCCTGGGGCAAGTCTCTGTGGAAGGATTTCAGGGATTTATGAGGGTTGGGGTGGCCAAGCCTGGCTCACTCTGTATCTTGATCCTGTGACGTCTCTGACTGCGTCAAGAACTTCTGTCTGCCCCAGGTATATCTTCCAGGGAAGGATCCATGCTTTTGGCTGTAAGACATCAATCAATGGGGAATCCACTGTCTCCCTTGGTGCATCGTTATTACTTGATGCATGGTTAATTAATTTTAGAATTACCAATTATTTCTAATGCCATGCTATCATTTCCCTGGTTTTCATTTCCATCTCTGGTTTTCTTCTGTGCTTTTCATGGCAGATTTGCAGATCTGGTCTTGAACAGCTTCTTGTTCTTCTGGTGGAGGGAAATTGTATCCTCTCTTTGGATATGCCAAATGCATGGAGTTCCTGCTCTCTGACACAAGTTTCCTCCAGCCACAGATTGTTCATGGCACTTTTGGAATCTCAGTACCTTGTCTGCTGAGGGAATATTCTCAGTATTTCAGAATCAGCCATTCATTGGTTTATGAAACATTCCTCAGAGGTGATGGAGGTGGCTTTTTGAGTATTAAAAATATCTTTTTCTCAGACAATCACCAGAAACGTATTGGTAGTCTGTTATTTATACCCAAATAAATTCTTACCCAGCTGTTATTTCAGCCTTGTAATTGGGGATACACACAGCTGTGAACATAAGCAGTGTGATGGAGGCTTCTCCCTGCTCATTGAATTCATACTCACCTGTACTGGTGCATCTCTGTTGAGATCCATTGGGTTTCTACTGAATGAATGTGGGTGGGTAGAAGATACAAAAAGGTCACAGAGGTTCTACAAGAGGAGGACACAAAGACCTTGTGTCTTTGGGCTGTTCTGCCTTAAACAGTCCTCCAGAACACTTCATGTGAGAGACAACTTAATGTTCTACCTATTACTGATGTTGGCTAGGGCAGTCCTTGGGCCCTGGCTGCTGCTGGAAAGCTGTCACTGAGACACAGAGATGAGCAGTTGTAATGGAGTTTAACAGCATTGATTTTACATGGAAGACTCATTCTGCACTTAAATCCCTTCTTCCCTCACCAGTGCCTTATTTAACTGGTTAGTTTATAATTTCTTAGTGAGATGTTTCTTAATCCATCTGACCAAAGTTGGGAAGGCTGCAGCTGTGCAGGAGGGGTAACAAGCCATTGGTTTTGTTAACTCTGATTTTTCCGATTCATTGACTTTGGTGCCTTTATTTGGCCAGAAATGCCTCTCCTGCCCCACTTGACCCCAACTCATTAAAATGATTGCAGAAATAAAGGCTGTTGCCAGTACACACTGGAGTTTGCCAACTGACTGAGCCCGGAGTAGCAGTCTGGTTATTTTTAATCAATGCCAATCAACTTTTGAAGCATCCATTATGTCCCGGACCAGGAGCAAATGTACGAGGCAACTCAACTACATTACCAAACACTTAAGCCCTGTGAAATTTCCTGACCTCTGAAATCTCGTACGACCTAGTTGCAGCCTCAAAAACGTCTAGCACTAATCTCTCCATTAAAGCCTCTTCACCTATTTCCTACGCTGTGCACGCTGGATGTATTTAGACAAAAGCAGCAGCTTTCAGAGCCATTAAAGGCTCAGGCCAAAAGAAAAGATGATTTTCTTATGGCTGAGGGTGTCTGCCATCCCAGGGGGTTGGACAATGCCATGTTCTTCAGCTGACCCTTATTTATGATAACTTGTGAGTGTTGGGATTATGATGCTAAGATTACTGTGGTATTTAAATATTATGTTATTAGTCAAATACAGGCATGTATAAACCCAAGATAATTTCTTTTTTCCCTCTTTTTATTATTTTTGAGGGGATGAGGAGGGATGGTTTACTGCAAAGGCTTTGATTTTAGCTGTTAAATTCAGTTCACAGCTGACTCTTTACAAATACACTCTTCCCCTCTTATAAACTGCTATTTATGCTTACTGTGCCAAATTAAAGACTTCTCCACAAGCTGGTGACCCCAACATACTTCATTTTTATTTACTAATCAGCAAATGACCTTTCCAGTTCAATCAAGTGTGTTCCATTTGTGTGAGGGTGTGCTGTATCTGCCTCTGAGGCGCCTGAAATGTGTATTATTTTCCTCTCATTTTCTAGATCTTGGAACCCCCAGACCTGAGGTGAGAAAAGTGAGCCCTATGAAGCTGTTTTTCTCCACTGGTTGATCCTACATCTCCACAAGCATTATCTGAAAGTTGGTAAGATGCCTTCCATCTCATCAGGCATGCAGATTTTTGTTGCTTTGCAAAATGCTTTGATGGGAACACAAAATCCCACTTGTTCTACAGACCTACAAAATAGTGAGCCTGTGGACACAGGAGGTTTGTCCCACCACTCCAGTGGAGGAGCAGGACCTGTTTGATTCCACTTCACTTCTGTTAACTTCAGTGCATTGGTTTCAACACTGGTGGGATTTGTGATTCTTTCTTTATTCAGACCCTGGCCCCATTCCATGAGGCAACCGTGGGATAGATGCCACCTCTATAGGATCCTCAGATTCCACCTCTACAAGATGGGGATGGTTGCATGGCCTCTCAGCACCTACCAGTTCAAAAGGAAAGAGCAATTGAGGGCACTTTGGAGCAGCACCAGCAAAGCCCCTCTCCATCATCACATCATCACAAAGCAGGTTTCCCATGGGAAGGTGCTGAGGTTGTGCCACTTGTTGTCCCATCATCTCCCACTTTGTATCGGAGTGTTTTGCAGCCATTCTTCACAGAGGCATCCTGGTCTCAGGATCCAGTTAAGCAAACCCTGTGTTATCCCCACTACCTAACAGTGTGACATCTGTGAATGGCTTTCTAATTACTCAAATAAATCAGCGTGATTGGAAATTCTTGAGATTTTATTGGGAAGGAAATTTATAGTAATTAAACCCAATTAATTTTGGATTTCTGTTAATCCAAAGAAGTTTCGGAAGCTTTGGGTTAGACTTGCATTGTCTCCAGGAAGTGATGTGGGTGAAAGAATGAGAAATTAATTGATTTTGGACAGCGTAATTATAATAACAATACAAAGACGTTTCAAACAAGTTTGTTATGCATCTTGCATCAATTGCAGAGCTCCTTTTCTGGCATCTAAAAATATCGTTGAGGGCTTTTACTGAAGATTCAGACAGACTGAAAGGAATCTTTTTTAATCAAAATAAAGAACCCTTTTTAATTACTCAGACTCCTTCACAGTTGGAGGTAATAATTGTCTTTCGTTCTTAAGTAGTGCTGTTATTAGCCTGCCCTGAGGCTCTTCTATTTTCCAGAAGTTCGCATTGCTCTCTGTTGAGTGCCAGCATACAGTGTGCAGTATCTTCAGTATTTCTGTGTCTTTGGTATGGGGAGAGACATGGGTTGAACACGACCTCCCTCCATGCTGGTCCTAAAATGACTGCACTCAGCAGCAGGAGCTGATGCTAAGTACCAAGGGATGGGTACAACTCGGCTTTGTAGAAACAGGTCTTCAGCTGCACCTATTATGACTGTATGGTTTGGGGGGTTTTTTGTGTGAAAAAGCAAGTTATCAGAGCAGAACTTGCTGTTCTTCACAGAGACCTGTTAGATGCCCACTAGAAATCTGGTGGCCGATAAGTGACATGAAATTAAATGTTTCTAAATAAAGGAGAGCATTGCAGACCACAAGAAAGGCTTTGGAATGCTTGTGGGGGTCTTTCACTCTTTACCCCGTTCTTGGCATTGCTAATTGCTCTTTTTAGTCTCTCTCCTACAACCTGCCTCACCATTATGAAGTAATTTCGTTTGGTTTTTCATAACCAAAGTAGATGCTCGCATTACTGACTGCAGATACCACAAAATTATCACTCTGGTAATTGAGGAAAGTCTGTGACAAGCAGTGTGAATAGTCCAGTAATTAGCCCAGAGCTCAAGAGCTGGGCAGATCAGTTCAAGCCTTCCTAAACCTCTTTGATGTCACCCCATGGGACAAGCCTATCTCTGACAGTGACTCAAAGTTGTGTCAGCCTTGTGTGGAAAATGAAAGCCCACGGCAAAAATAAGTAAGTTGGATACATGTGACATCATGCCAGGGCAATATATTTTGTTTGCATTGTGGCTATTTTGGAATTGGTCTCCCAAGTGTTCTACATGTGGTGTAATTCAGTGCGTTCACTTAATGCTGTTGATCTTTGCTTTTAATTTCTCCTTGCATTTAAGAGCACAAATGACCCGGGAGCTATTTTCACCTGCACAAAGTGAAAGTGAGAAAAGGGCCTCAATTACCAGAGGAAGGACTCAGTGCTAATAGAAAAGACCTTTGTCGTTCACTTCACCTGACATGGTTAGTGAGTATTACGCTGATGGGTTAAAAGGTTGTGCCTTGTGATCTGAGAGTTGTTCTCCAATCTTAGTGATTCTGCAGTTCTGTGATTCTATGACTCCATCACAGACTTGCACCGGTCTTGATACCACTGGCAGCATGGAAATGGGAGCACTGGTTTCTGGACTCAGAATGGGTTTGAAGGAGGGCAGATGGCTTTGATTTAGCATTTGCCAGCCATCTTTTGTTGCTGTTGGGATAGGTTGAAGTGGTGACGTTTCCCATCAGGAACCAACAGAAAGCTTGTGCCGTGCTGTTGGAAAGAAGAAACTGCTTCAGAAAACATAGTTGCTGTGTTGTAGACCATTGGCATTGATCAGCAAAGCCCTTCCATGGAGACAACTACATTTTACTGGAAATACTGCAACATTTAGGACCTCCAGCTTTAACCAAGGGGAGATCTGTGTGAAGACCCAGCAGGAAAAGAGTTAAGCTGCTTTCACATCCAGGTACTCTGACCAGGCAGCCCCATATCAGAGGGCTGTATCTTCCTGAATGTGAGTTCAGACCGCTTTTGTGCTAATGCATTTATATTGTGATTGTAAAAAGCTTTTTTTAAAAGAGGAAGATAAATCTTACCCAAATCTGATAATCATTTTAAAAAATCTCAGCTTCGAGATTTATGTAGTTTGTTGGTTTTTTTCCCCCCTCCCCTGAAAGAAAAAAAAAGAAAAACAGTCACCCTACTGCATCAAAGACAGAAATAATGGCTTGTAAGTACTTAAAAGCTTATGGATAGGAAACTTAAAAAACTGGTCGGATTCAAAGCAAATCCTATCAGATTTTCTTGGTTCTCATAAACCTTTAATCAGCTCCCGTGGGCATTTTTGCTAACCATAAAACATGTGATTAGAAGACACATGAACTACTGGAATTATGACAGCGAGACGGGCTCTGACTTTAGCCCGACTTACAGATGGGAATTGAAGAACTGTTGCAGTGACAGCAGTTGGTGGCTGGAGAACAGTGGCGTATTCCCCCATGGAATCCCCTTGCAATCATCACAGGGGGAGCTTTGGGGTGTGCTGGTCTCTGAAAATATGAAGAACTTAATGGGGTACAGCAAGGAGAAAACCCAAGAATGCATCTCTGGAGAATGTGTGATTAATGGGAGTGTTTGCATCTCTATAACTCCTGATGTTTTATTTGGTTTTCCAAACTGAAGAAGTTGCTGGTTGAAAAGTTGGTAAAGATGAATGGGTCTTTGTGGGACACCACATGTTCTTTGAGAGATGTCCATGGAAGGAGGAACAACCCAAAGGTTTCCATTCTTTAACAACTAAATGCAAAGTCTCCATGAAGTGTTTGCAGTTACAGCAGGAGCAGTTTAGGATTATAGCAGTCTCAAGTCTCATGAGTGTATCATAGAATCACAGAATGGTTTGAGTTGGAAGGGACCCTTAAAGGCCCTCAGGTCCCACTCTGTGCAGTGCACAGGGACACCCACAGTGCTCAGAGCCCAGCCAGCCTGACCCTGGGTGTCTCCAGAAATGCTGCATGATGAGCAACCTGTTCCAAAGCACCTGCTGACAAACCTTCCATGAAGGATGTTTTGTTTCATAACTTACTATTTTTGGTTCTGAAATTATCTAATTTCTCTTAATGTTTAGGAAATGCTTAATCTCCTGTCTTCCTAGAAAACTGAATACCCAAACCTGGTGTTTTAAAGAACAAATCAGTGTAGTATGCACAGACCTGAATGTCCCATTGGGTAATTTCAGATTAGGGAAAAATGCTGATCTTTTAACTGTTAATACTGCAATTTAAAAATTACCTCCCAAAGCACACTGGTTCTTTGTATGAAGATATGATAAAATTCCCACTTAAATAAAAAGACCAACAACATATCTCTGCTAGAATCCAAGTCTATTACCGAATCATAACTTAACATAATCGTTTTGAGAAGCATGCTAAAATAATCTTAGAAAATTCTGCATATATGACATAATTTTGCTCAGCCACCAGACACTGCACAAATAACTGAGCTTGTCCACGCTGCTTTTTCCAAATTCTGCTGGAACTTTCCTGAGTGTACCTGGAGGACTGCATAGATTCACATTACACACAATGGGGACATGCTTTTCTATAAGATAAGCTTGTAATTCCTAATGCTGTAATGTCTGCAGTAGGATTACTACATGTTAATGTGACTGCGCTGTATACTGGCTGGGGAAATACAGAAACATGGGACATGGTTGGTGGGCATGTGAGGATAGGTTGGGGTTGAACTCAGTGATTTTAGAGGTTTTGTTCAACCTTAATGATTATATGGTTCTATGAGTGAACACAGTGGTGTTCACTGGAAACACAAGGTCTGTATCTGGAACAAGGTCAAATACTTCCCCGAGCTGTGTAGCTGTCCTCAGGTGTTGATTCTGGTTGGGAGCTGTGGCCATGATCAGAGATATTCCCTTCCCAAGGTGGGATTCTTGGAAGTACTAGGATGCAGACATAGCATCACAGAATTATTCAGATTCAGACCTCCAAGATCCCCAAGTCCAACCTCATCCCTCCCTGTCATGCCCACTGACCGTGTCCTCATGTGCCACATCTCCACTGTTCTTGAATACCTTCAGGGATGGGGACTCTACAACTTCCCTGGGCACCATGTGCAAATGCCTGATCATTCTCTGGAGAATAAATACTTTCTAACATCCAACCAGGATGGCTTTCCTGAATCAAATCCAGGATTGCAGCATAAAGAACAGACCTCTGCAATATGCCACTGTTTTTGCAGGCAGAGACATCAGAGAAGAGCAGGGCACAACCCTTGCAACCCTTTGACGGGGTGCTGGGGCCAGGCTGGAGAATCACCACCAACCCACCCCATAGAGTGAGATTGCCAGCTCATGGATAATTTGGCTGAGAAAATCCTGTCTGCATACTTTCTTGTGCCTGCACACAGCTGCTCAGCAATGGCTCGCACAGAAATGCTGAGGTCACAAGAACCAAAGTCTTCAACATGCAATGACTTCTAACAGGCAACATCTGATGGTACCAAAGCCCTTTGCAGCCCTGGGTGAAATTATGATAACAAGAGAAAAAAGCTATTACTGCCACCATGCTTTCATTATGCAAATGATATTAAGATAGGCTGCACAGATCGCCCGTGGCTATGCTATAATCTCCATGCAGTGATTATAATGTGTCAAACTTAGTCATTTTGATTATGACATGTTAATTACATGCCATCCTCATGCAGACATGAATATTACTCTCAGTCAAACAAAACACAAATTGGGGGCATTGATTTTTTTCTTTTTGTTTTGTTTTGTTTGTCTTTTTCTTTTGTTATTTGAAAATTTGTGGATTAAATGGATTAAAAGATAAAGAGATACGTAGCAGTGTGAACTCTTTAAGCACTGGCCAAGTCCTCCCAGCTGCATTGGTGGAAAGGCTGGGGTTTTTTTGTTGTTGTTTTTTCACAAACCACTGCAATGGTCATATTTTGTTGGTTTTTTTTTTTTTTTTTTTTTTTTTTTTTTTGATCTAATGCAAACTTATTTTAAAATATTTTCATCTTAATGTAGCTCATTGTGTGATATGTGATTTCAAGGGAGATGGTTCAATGAAGTATTCCCTCTTGGTGAAATATGCCATTAAATATAGAAGCAGATCAGATAACAGCTTTTCCCACTGAGATTCCCGGGTGTGGTTTCTAGGTAAGAGGCTGAATTACAGAGGCACCTCTATAACTATGGGATGGGGAAAAAATGATACCTTGGAAGGGAACTGCTTTTAACAAGGCTTATAAATAGCTGGGATCGCAACTTGCGTGATTAATTTGGGGCAATCAGCCTCGCTGAAAGAGTTGAGCAGATTTTCTTCAAATTTCTGTATTTCTTCAGCTCTCACTGATGCTTAAAAGTAAAATACTGGCAACCAAGCTAGATCTTGGGTAATTTAATGTTTAGAGTTGGTGGTTCATCAACAGGGAACTCTCTGGAAGGAAGGAAGGAAGGAAGGAAGGAAGGAAGGAAGGAAGGAAGGAAGGAAGGAAGGAAGGAAGGAAGGAAGGAAGGAAGGAAGGAAGGAAGGAAGGAAGGAAGGAAGGAAGGAAGGAAGGAAGGAAGGAAGGAAGGAAGGAAGGAAGGAAGGAAGGAAGGAAGGAAGGAAGGAAGGAAGGAAGGAAGGAAGGAAGGAAGGAAGGAAGGAAGGAAGGAAGGAAGGAAGGAAGGAAGGAAGGAAGGAAGGAAGGAAGGAAGGAAGGAAGGAAGGAAGGAAGGAAGGAAGGAAGGAAGGAAGGAAGGAAGGAAGGAAGGAAGGAAGGAAGGAAGGAAGGAAGGAAGGAAGGAAGGAAGGAAGGAAGGAAGGAAGGAAGGAAGGAAGGAAGGAAGGAAGGAAGGAAGGATTTGCCCCATCCACTCTTGGATGTGGATCTGTCATTGTGCAGTGAGCAGTGCAGGGCTCAGCTGGCTGCTGGGGTAAGTTTGGGACATCTGGGGTTTGAAATGTCCTTTCCCACTTCCTCCAGCTTTGTGCTACAGTCACCCCTGTGGCAGCTCCAAGGTGAGCTGATTGTTTGCATTTAATGCACAAAATAAATGTTAAATAAAACCAAAGGCATCCCCCTAAACATTGTGTTTTTACAGAGGGACATTTCTAGGCAAGTTTTACACAGGTTTAGCCCAGAGGGAAATTAAACTCTACATGTAAATGGAGATTACACACAAAGGAATCCATTACTTTCAATATTTCTCAGCAGGAGGGTTCAGAGTTATTTAAATAAGTTTAGATATTAAACCTAAAGTAGCCATTAAAGGAATGTGGATTTGTTTGCCTAGTTTTTATAGAAATCTTCTCTTTTTTTTTCCAGCTGACTGAAAAATCCATTGCTTGCATGATGGTGAATATTTTTAATGCATAGAAAATCAAAGAACTTTCAATGTAGTACTTCCTTTGAATTTTTAAGCACCAAATTACAGAATACTTATTACAGCAAAATGTCTTCTTTAGGAGAGATTAAACTGCAAACATATTCCTCACTTTTTTTTCCCCCTTTTCCATCTATTCTTGAGAAGAAAGCTAATATAAACACTGACATTAAACCATATTGGCTATGTAAGGCACTTTGATTGTCATTGAGATTATTTTAAAAGTTATTTAGGTCCCCACGTTACATCTTTGCAACTGCATGGAAAACGTTTCGCCATGTTTCTCTTTGCAACATTTCTTTGGGGATTCATAAATATTGATTGTACCGTAAAAAATTGATGGAATCTCGAAACAGACTGCAGTCTTGGTAGCTGGGGAATTTACTCAATTTTTCTCAATAGCTGCAGTCTATAAAAAGAGGAGATTTTGCAAATTGTTTCTCACCTTGTCTTTTTAGTATTTAATAGCTCTCAATTCTGCAGCCTTCTGAACCATGCACCGGGTGCGTTTTCCATCAAAGCTGTATCAGGCCTATTCAAAGGGAATTAAAAGGCAGGGAGTCACCAAGGGGTTAAGCTGCTGCCGTGCTGGCAAGTATCAGTTCCATTCCTGGTGGCAGTGTGGAGCCACCACGGTGCTTGCTGTATAAAAACTTTTGTCAAATAATATCCTTAATAGGCATGTTAAGGGATGTGGATGGGGGAAGGAACAGAGGTTCATCTGCCTTGATGTGTAAAGAAAAGTGAAAATAAAAATAAACCACAGAATTTTGGAAAGTGGTAAAAAAGAGGAATGCTGGGCAGCAGCTTTGCTTTCTTCCTAGGGCAGTTGAGAATCATCTTGTGTATAAACAGGAGTAAAAAGACCTCGAAGGTGCTGTCAGAAACCCAACCTGATACCACCAACTAATTCCTGTCTTTCCATGCTTTCTCAATGCCAGTCCTGAGTTCTGCAAGGTTTAAACAAAAATCAGGTGTGCTGCTGGAAGAAAGCTCTCTCATTTTCCAAGAAGGCCATAGAAGTCTCTTTATGAGAAGGCATCATAGCTTCCAGAAGAACACTTCACAGGATGTCCATCAGTACACTCAGGTGTCTCCATGCCCACTGACCACGTCCCCAAGTGACACATATCCATGATTTTTGGAAACCTTTGGGGGTGGTGATTCCACCACCTCCTTGGGCAGCCCGTTCCAGTGCCTGACCCCTCTCTGTAGAATAAATGTTTCCTAGCATACAGTCCAAAATTCCCCTGGCAAAACTTGAGGCCATCACTTCTCAACCTGGAGAAATCTTGGCTACCAGTGAGAACAGGTTGTGCCATTCTGGGTCCACAGAGGCACAGATCAGGGCTATAGAAAAGAACTTTTGGCAGAACTTCATACAGAATGTCTTGGACAGTGGTAAAGTTTCAGACTGTCTAGGAAACTGAATGTAGGGTGATATGGAAAAGAAATACTTGGCTGCTACTTAGCCAGGATTGTTGAGGATTTAAGATTGGATTGGTACTGGATGATTTTTATGCTCTCTTCAGTCTCAAACCATGCTCTGATTCAATGTAATGCAACTTCTGTAGGAATATTCTCAGCAAAATTCATTAAATTATTTTATCTTTAGAGATGGGACTGTTCTACCAGTTCTTGGGAAACCAATCACAACATCAAGAACAAAAAACAAGTGTGTCGACCCCCAGAACAGAACCCAAACTCCTTGCTCCCATCTTCCCATCTGGCCACCAGTCTTCTCCAAGCTCTGGTCTTTGTTTCCCTCCATCTACTTTTTGTTCTGCTGGGGTTGAGGCAGAGATGCTTTTTCTTTCTGCACAGTGCAAAGCAGTGAGCTGTGATATCTTGGTGTATGGGGATGGGCATGATGACGATCTCTCCCACTACCAAATTCCCCCTCCCAAGCTCAGCGCTGAGGACCATCATCAACATTCAACATTATGTTAATCCCTTCCTCACTTGGAGCCTGGCCAGTTCATTTTCATGCTACACTGCTCATTTCCAGCTTCTAACATAGTTTTAAAGTTGCATTAAATAAAGAATGGATGTAAAAATCAAATTAATTACTGGCCACTCCATGCTACTTAATTTTAAGACTCCCATTCCACCAGTATTTCTTGTAAGCACAACAAGCTTCAGAGTGCCAGGATGGCTGTACTGCTCTTAAATACCTTGATTAGAGACAAATGCGAAATGGGGATAAGTGTTGGAATATTGATTTGCAATATTATTTGGAGCAGTTATCTGCAGTTCTACAGAAAGCATCTGCAACCTGAGGTAGCACCTCAGGTAGTACCTTAGGTAGCAAAGGAGAAAGAATTGAGGGATTTGCCTCTTGAATTAGAATTAACTCTCAGCTGTACTTAGAATCATAGAAAGGGATCATAGAATGGCTGTGTTGGAGGGGACTTTAAAGATAATCCAGTTCCACCCCCCTGCCAGGGACACTTCTATAACTAAATAATAATAATAATCACCAGAACATCCAAGCTCTGTTAGAGAGAGAAATATTACAATCTGCTATTTTTGTCCCAAAGATTTGTTGGACTTTGAAACTGTTATTTTATTTGTAGTTTACGTAGTCACTCGCCATGAAATTCCAGGGCCTGTGAACAAGAGGAATTTACAAAAAAATAAGGGCTTTTTTCATTTGATGTATTTTCAAGGCAGATGTTGGGGTTTTTTTGGTGGAAGAAGTGCCCTAGATAACATTGCTTGCCAAGTCATAGCATTTCTCTTCTATTCAACTCATATCTGCCAGTCAGCACTGGAGAGAGATCTTCTCTTTCTCTTCTCTACTTCCCTTCCCTTCCCTTCCCTTCCCTTCCCTTCCCTTCCCTTCCCTTCCCTTCCCTTCCCTTCCCTTCCCTTCCCTTCCCTTCCCTTCCCTTCCCTTCCCTTCCCTTCCCTTCCCTTCCCTTCCCTTCCCTTCCCTTCCCTTCCCTTCCCTTCCCTTCCCTTCCCTTCCCTTCCCTTCCCTTCCCTTCCCTTCCCTTCCCTTCCCTTCCCTTCCCTTCCCTTCCCTTCCCTTCCCTTCCCTTCCCTTCCCTTCCCTTCCCTTCCCTTCTTAATGACTGCAAATCTGTATTTGATTTATTATTATTTTTTATGTTACTGCATTTGTTAAATATTACTTCGGTTGTGTGTTGAGGGCCTTCCAATCAATATGGCAGCCAACCATTACCTTTCAAACCAATGCAAGTTTATTTATGTACGTTCCTATGTGAAGGAGAACGATGGCAGCTTTAAATCACAGCAGTAAAAGCAGATCCCTCAGTGGTGCAGAAGGGGTTACACCTGCACAGCCATTCTTCATGACACAACTTCTTCCAGGACCCACACAAAAACTTATTAAGCGGCCGCCTGTCACCTCTCCTTAATAAATAAGAATCTCTTTTCAGCCTCTTTGTCTCCTTCACCTCTGGGGCCGGCGTCCTGTAAACACACTGCCAATTAAACCTCACGTCTTGCAAGGCCACCGCTAATGAAAAGCAATAGAGAATTCACTGCCTTTTAATGAGGAAAACATGGCTTTTTACAGGGAACAATTTATTGGGCCAATTCCCCCTGTCCATCACCCTGGGGAGCCGCTGCCTTTTTTACCCCCTGTTTGTTACTTTGTCAAGCACGTGTAAAATTGCACGCTGAACACAGAGGTGAAGGCTCTGACTCAATTTACGGTGTGACATCTCTGATCTCGCTCCCCGGATCAGTAAGCGATCCTGGCAATGATATGCATGGAAATTAATTACTGTGCCCGCCAGCGATGCAGCAGGGCCCGCCGTTGATAATAGCTCAGTTTGCAGGAGTTTGTTAGAGGGGTGGTGTGTCTGCTTCTGTTTGCTCACACGCAGACAATGTCAGCAACGTGCGAGCCAACGTTGCACCGTATCCGTGAGAGCTGCCAGGTACCCTTGGAAAAGGCACCAGGAAATGAGAGTCATGCAGTGATGCTGTGGGTTTTGGAGAGTGGAAAGGCACTCTATTTAAGCAACGGAGATTCTTAGCGAGATTTAACAATTAATGTGATGTGCATCCAAATGAAGAATAGATCGAGTGATCAAATTATGCATAAAACAATTTGGTGTATAAACTCTGTCTAAGTACCTCCGGGACCATATTGTCCACGGGTTAGCTCCTTTGGCTTTGCAGCTCTTTTTCCCTAAGCTTTGCATTCCAGAACTCTTGGCTGTGGTGTTCTCTCTGCTCCTGCCAAGCAGCATGCTTTCCCTGTTGGTTGCTGCAGGTTTACTTGGCATTATTCTCAATGGTTCAGGACACGAAGGGAACATAGTTCATCCAAAGGACATCTGTGACAGCAGCTCACCTGCTGCTTGTAGGGAAATAGCAGAGCTGCCCCAAAGCCTTGTGGGACTCTCCTTGCACCAGGATATTGGGCAGTATGGTCCAAGAGCGTTCTTGAATCCCTTCCAGGGGCACCAAATGCACATGGGGAGTGGTGAAATCAGTCCTTTCTTGTGGGACAGGTGGGGGCGATGGGAGGGCGGAGGGAGGGATGAATGGGTGGGCAGATGGACAGACGGATGAATGAATGGATGAGAGGATGGAGGGAGGGATGGGAGGGAAGGAACCATGAAGAAAGGGTCAGAAGGATGGAGGGACAGAGGGGTTCAGGAATGGGGAGATGGAGGGATGGAGGGTTAGTGGGATGGAGATCAGGGTCACAGCTCCCTGTCTCGGTCTATTCCCCATCCCATCTCTGCTGCACCTAACACTGCCAGATATTGCACTTTGGTTTTCTGGCTGTGGAATAAAGGAGAACACAGAGACTCAGCATGTTAACAGAGACATCAGGCAAGCCAACTCATCCAAGCATGGTCATTGCATGCCTTCAAGGTAGTTTCATTCCATATTTGACGTATTTTTTCTTATATAATTTATTATCCCTTTAGTGATGCCCTTTCCTGCTTGGTCCTCAGAACATTTTCATCCTGATGGACTTAACCTGGAATCATACACAGCTCTGTTTCCACATTGCCAACCTCCTGATGATCTCTGTTTAACCACCACTTTACCAGCATAATTCAATCTTTTTTTCATGTTTACATTTAATGGATACCCTTCAAAATTACAGTTGGACTGGATGATCTTGTAAGTCTTTTACAACTTTAACGATTCTATGGTTCTATGAATAATAATATTTTTCTATATTTCTCAGCCATTTCATAGAATCACAGAATCCTTCATGTTGGACAAGATTCTAAAGATGATCAAGTTTTGTATATCTTTGGAGACTTTGTTCTTTTTATGACCTTAAAGGGCATCATAATGTCTTTTGGGGATTGAACAAATCCAGTGTGTTACCCAGGGCTCCCCTTCAGCTCCAAGCTGAGCTTTGGGGTACCAACGCAAACAGGCGTGATACTGCACTTGGTCCAAACATGGTGGGATTCCTCCCAGAAGAAACTGTTCTCAAAAGAACAGGGAACACCACCCCAGGGTGGGCTTTTGAAGTCCCTGCATACAACCCAAGCTGTATTTCCTAGTTGGTTCTTCCTATTTACCCCCTGCTAGTGAAGTCTACAAACTGCTTCATCTACAGAAAAAGCCCAAGATTATTCCAAAGGTTTGGAAAAAAAAAAAAAGAAAGAAGTGGCGGTGGGATTGCTGTGAAAGATCATTTCTTTCTTAATGCGTCTGTTATATTCAGCTGCTTTAGCAATTAAACTTTTCCTTTATTTGTTACCCCTACAGACCCCTGGTTAGAATAGGATCCTGAAGTTGAGTCCGCCAGAGCATTGGGCTTACATGATTCAATTAACCTTTAAGGTAGCTCTGGAAGTTGGTACTCTAGGAGATCCTTTTGTTAATTGGCAGCCTGACACAGACAATTAAGTTTGATCAGATGAAGAGGGCATCGGGGACGTCATTAGCATACTGTACTGAAGACTACGTGGTGTGTAAAAGTTGTTTAATTTCTGCCAAGGAAGAGAGCGGGGGGCTGGGGAGACCCTCCTTGCACATCCAGTATTTTGCTTATTAAATATTTCATTTCCCTTGCCATAAGCATTGAATGTTCCCATTTTTTTTACCCCTCCTTTTTTGGTTTCTTCCCACTGCAATGAAATCCACTGAATGCTCGTTCCTCTCTTATTAAAACTTCTGCACCCATTGGAGATATTGCATTAAAACAAAATAAAACACTCACAGAACCATAACAAAACAGAGAGACCAGCAGAGAGATTTACTTCAGGAGAGACTGAAGGGTCCAAGCCCACCACTGGATGAGAGTACTCATGGTCCTGTGAGAGCCCAACTAGGTTCTTCCGTCTCCTGTGTCCCCAAAGATATTCCAGCTGGTTGCAGTCCAGTGTACATATGTTCCCTGAGACAATGCACTGCTACAGGGCAGTAGATGAAACCAAACCACATTTTCTGAAGACCAGAGCAATTCTCTCACCTTTTTATCTGGGAATCTGAGAAAAGGCACCTGGAAAGGGAACAAGGGACATAAAGCCCCACAGACACATGGCATGGGAAGTTTCCATCTATACATTACATGGACAAGCTCTCTCATTAGACTCACACTGTTTCTCCAGCAATTGTTATATATATTGCATAATACTTATAGCATTAGCCTTGCTACTTAAGTCGTTGATGTGCTAAGACAGTGATAACAGCAAATGGAGATCCTTGTGCTAATAATATTGATGGTATTTTAGTTCTAATCCAGCAAGACATTTTTAGTCCTCTACAGCCATAACATCACATAATGGAAAACTAATGGAAAACTGCAGTGCACAATGAACATGTTGTACTGTCTCACTGGCTAGACATGCTGCATTAACGGTGTAGAGGAAGAAGAACAGGCTGAAGATTAATCTAGACCTCTGTCCAACAGTGACTAACAGCCAAGGAACAGGAAGAGCTTGCAACATTTCCTCTCCAATCTCAGCCCAGATTGGGAAATCCAAGAATTTCATTTCACAGAATCAAGGAGTCACAGAATGCCTCAAGTTGGAAGGGATCCATAAGGATCATTATGTCCAACACCTGAACTCTAAGCAGGGAAGTAAGAGAAGTAATCCTCCTTTGTCAGACGTGGTCCTTGTGTGAAGGCCACCAAGTCAGTGGTAGAACTTCGAGCCTTGCTATTCCAATGGATGTCTGCTACTAAGATACCAGGAACCTGGTTCAGCTTGGTTAACTCTTGGCCTCCAATAGATGGCAGCATCCATGGAATCTCAGGGAGTAGAGCTTGCTCTGCCTTTTCTGGAGCATCTAATTCTCTTCAAATCCCCCTGTCAGTAACACTTATGGGTAAAAAACTTTGCAGCACAGTAAGCCTTATTTTACATCTCTGTGCTGTTTGTAGTACTGGAGTACTACAGGGAGAGATGGGCTGTAGGCACCCAGGTGGAGTCAGGGGCCATATCCTTCCTTTGATGGTGGATGGTATCTTGAGGCCATCTCATACTCCATACACCCAAGTTGGTCATCATGTCTGAGATCAAACCTTCAGGAGGCGATGCAGTGGTTTGGGCTGCCCATGTTGTGTTGTGTTGTCAAAGAGCATAAACAGAGCTCTAGAAATGGAGCCAAATGAGACCATATCTTGTCTTGGAAGATGACAGGGAAAACTATGGGAAAACACTTACTTTTATTTGACTGAAGATTTGCAAAGATTTGCAAATTTAAGGAGTCGCTTACTATAATCAAAGAATCAATAAGGTTTAAAAAGGCTACTAAAAGCATGAAGTCCAACTGCCAACTCATCACCACCACGCCCTCTGTTGTTGTCACTTACACAGCTAAAGGAGAATTGTTCTTCCCTATCCAGGTAACCTTTGTCTCATTGTTGCAAAAGTCTGCTTAGGTTTTTGGTGAAATAGTAGGAAATATGAGATAGCAAATCTCACCTGGAATACAGCACAAAGATTCACTTAAAATCTATGCAGTTAGAGTTGATTCTTAGGGAAAAAAAGAAAATGAAAAAGGGGGACATTTCATAAGGTTAGTCAGTATCCATTTTTATGTCATACAAAATGGCAAGGAAAGGGATAGAGAAGGTTGAGAGCCATGGGTATTTACAAGTGGGCACTTACTGATGTCATAGAGTCATACAATCACAGAACTGTTTGAGTTGCAAGGGACCTTTAAAGGCCAAGTCCAACAACCTGCAGTGCACAGGGATGTCTTTTTTTCCTTCCTTGAAAGCATGAAGAAATAACACTTGAGATGTATAGGCTGTACAGTTTCATTAAGATGACATAACAACTTGGATAGATGATAATTTTATAATACCTTTGCACGCCACTGCTATTACTACTATGCTGCTTTATGACGATGTTAATATACAGATGTTGCTTTAATCTGTTTTTTAATTTACTTTGTATATCCCCCACGTACATTTTGTCGTAAGGTAGTTTATTTTGCAGCAGCTCATTTATTTTAAAAGTTGGGGTTTTTTATACCACTGCTAGCATGCTAATGACATTTATACGTGTGTTCTCCTTAATCTCTCCCTTAGTTGCCTGGTACAGAGCACAGATATGATCATTTCTCTGATGATTCTAAGTGCTAAAAATTGTTTTATTAGGGGTTTTATTTTAGGGTTTCATTTTTTATTGGGAGGTTTACTAAATACAGCTTGTCAGCATCGTATTAAGGTGATGAATGCCTTCCCTGTGCTTTCACACAACCTTTTGCTGTTACCCTCTTTCCAAGAACTTGGTTATCCCTAGGAAGCTCTTAGGGATGAATTTGCAGGTGGTCTTGTGCCTACAAATAGAGACTTACTAAATCCCCAGACACCACATCTGAGTCTGGATTTAAAAATGCACATATTTATCACAAGACGAGGCTAAGACCTAAGGAAAAGACTTGTGTTGACTTGGAGCAGGCAGGGCTATTTGGAGTGTTTTTTGGAGAAGGTAGATCAATTTGGAGAATAAGGCTGGTGCAAAAATATGGGAGGTTCAACCTGGATTTCTGGGCTCGACTGGATTACCCCAGCAGCATCTATGTGTGTGTTTCGTTTCAGAGATGACATGAAGTCCTATTTCAGAAGGGGCTTTGTGCAGTGCCAAGAAGTGTGATGAAGGTGATGTGTATGGCGTAGGAAGCAGGAGGGAGCAGCACACTTCTAAACAGCTTTCCATGTTGGGCTTCTTGAATTCTGTCTAATTAAGTTTGCTACCCAGAATGTCACCAAATCAAGAAATGAATGAGTTGCACTGAGTTTGGTGAGATGACTGTGGTGCTTCATCCCAGCACATTGCAGCCCCATGGCAATGGCTCCATCTCCTGCTCTGCCTTGGTGAGAGTGAAACTTTTCCTGAAACAAGGATAAATGTGCAGCCTCCCCTCCACGGGCTTGGGTTCCACTACTTCTGTTTGCTGAAACTCTTCCACCTCCATGGGGAGAGCCCTTCATTTTCTTTATAAAAAGCATTTTGGGAAAGGCAGGAATATTTTTCCCATAACTTGGTGGGATGGAGCTTGAGGAACACTGCCTTAGGTGGCTTCCTGTTGCCAAAATGTATTTGCTATCTGATGCTGTGGGCTTTTGAAGGCCTGCTGTTCCCAATTGTCCATTGCGTATTAAGGATGGTTATAGCCATGAAGACTTTTCTATTTATTTGCTCCCTTTTCCCTGTGACTTTATAATGCGTGAGCAGCTTGACTGTGATCCTTCTTTTGTTTTACATTTTGCATTCATTAAAAACCAGTCATCTGCATATTTTGTGAACCCTCGGGGGTCTATTCCCCCCTTGATGCATGCGTGCCAGTCCCATTAGCATGGATGGGAATTAGGAGATCATGCTGAAGAAAAACACAGCACCCCTCCCCCTGCTTCTCCCCTTCCTGCTCAACCAGGACATTAAAATAATAATAATAATAATAATAATAAAATCATTACATAGAATATTCACTTTATATTTGGAAAAAAAAAAAAAACAAAAAAACAAAAAACCCGCAAAAATAACAGGAAAGAAGACAGGAAGGAAACTTGACCGTACATCTCAGGAGATTCTCCTCATTGCTCCAGGCTGGAGGCTGCACAGACAAAAGGCGTAAATCATTTTGGCATCACCAACATTCATAATTGTGCTTTTCTCAGTAAGTAAAAGGGATCTCATTTCTCTTACTCCAAAAATGGTTCAGCGCCTGGTCCTTGTGGCTTCCTTGTGACAGTGTTGAGGGTGTGGATAAGGAAGCTCTGGTGTTTTCCTAAAACAACTGTCACCAAAAAGGACAGATCCTCCCTGACCACATCAAGGTTGGTCCTTCCCTGAGCTGAGGACCGCAGCCCTGGTGATGTGGTGGTGGTGGATGGGGGAGGCTTGTCCCACCATTATCCCTGTGCCATTTGTTCATGCTGATGACATGGGCTGTGCAGTTTGCCTCCCTGCCTACAAATCAGTGATTTTTTTCCATTTTGATTCAAACTACCCATGCATGTTGGCCTCTGGTGGAGGGATGCACATATCTCTGTCTCATCTCTGCCTTATCTCTGAGGGTTAGAGCAGCTGAGTTTCTCCACCTAGACAAAAGTTTTGTGCAAACCCTCCCCTGCTCCTCTGTGCTCCAAGTTTGACAGTTCCTCGTTTCATATGTGTGTGCACAGGGAGGCGCACAGAGAGATGAATTTATTTTCTCCATTGTTAAAGCTTCAGCATTGCCCTCAAATCATTCTGACACAAAGGCAGTGCGGCTCGCTTCACCAAACAGCACATTTTGCCCAGAGCAAAGACACTTTCCCATGCATGGAATGATCTCCCACTGTTTCCCATAAGAGCACTGGGCTGGATGGAGAAATGGAATCAAAAGATTTCCAACACAGCAGCCAACTCAAGTCAACTGAAATAAATGTGTGCTCGAGCTGTGGCTGGGCAGCACTGGTTGGAGCCAGGCGTAATGTGTGGAACTGGGCAGCAACCTGGTTCCTTTGCTGCTGTCATGACTTGGAAGATTCTATGGTTGACTGAGCACAATGCTCATCATGACATCATAGCGTTTCCTAGGAGGACCAGGCCTATGCCTGTGTACTTGCACACTCATTTGTGAGTTGGATCATGGATCATGGCAGGTTTGGGAACAGTAAGTACTTTACAAGGTCAGTCACATAGATGGAGCCCATCTAACCTGGTCAGTGACAGGTGGAGTGGGAGGGATGAATGGTGTTGGAGAACGAGGCTTCTGGCAGGTGTTGGACTCAGTGACCCTTACGGGTCCCTTTCAACTCGGGATATTCTGTAATTCCCTGAAACAAGCCAAGCTAAACCAAAACCAACGGGAAATGGCTTTACTGGAAGCAGTGTTTTTCTTTGCCATTCCTGAAACAGTTTTTTAAGAGAATGAGTCTCCATTTAGCTAAAAGGTGCGAGCTAAATGGCATGACTGGTCTTTTCTTCTACAGCGCGCTACATCCCAGACTTGACTCAGCTATTTGTAAGAGTAAATCAGTAATGGTCCCATAAGAAGGGCAAGCAAGTTCGTAACAGGAGTTTGAGATGGGGAAAGGAGATGAGCGGAAGAACATTTATTCCCAAAATAAAGCATTACATTCATCTTGAATATATAGAGAGTGCATGGAGGAGAGAAGGCGTTCACTTTGTTAAATATTTACTGCTCAAGTATTACTTCACAGAACATTTCTGGAGCTTTAGCTAAGCAGGATGGAGTAATTGTAAATGCTCAATAAGACCATTTGCAGAGTACCTTGTTCTGAAATGGGAATTAAAGCAAGGCAGAGAGAGCTCTGTAAAGTTTGACTACTAAAAGCATTGCTCACAAAAACACAGCTCCCAGAGGCCAGCCATCATCTCATCTCACTGGTATGTCTGGGACAGGAGTTCCTCTCCATTAGCTGGTATGCAAAGCCCTGGTGGTAAACAGGGTAACCAGTGAGCTTTTTTTGAGTTCGTAGGAATCAAATGCGCAGAGGAAGGCATCAATAAGATGTACCCAGCATTCCCCCCCCATATCATGTTTACTATCTGTGGAAATGACCTATGGTTTGAGTGACTTTAACTCACTGCCATCCTCCCTGCAAACGGTGAGGCTCAGCTCTAGCATCACCCCGACAATGACAGCACCTTCTCCCCAACACTCAAGGCTTCAGGTGTAGGCAGAATTACATCACAGATCACTAACAGCCATACAAGTACTGAAAGTCACCAGGAACAAAGGACTGTCTTGCTAATCCATGTGAGACCCCTGCAGAAAGTGCTTCCTTGTAGATACAAAACCAAAGACATAGTTATCCTGGTTTCTATGATACGGAAAATGCTGGATTTTTGCTTGGGAAGAGGCTACAACCAGGTACGCAGAGAAAGCGTCCTAAAATGTGTAGAAATGGATGAAGAAATAGGGAGAGCCAGCTGATACACTCTTTCACGATATCTGAATGAAGCAAAACAGTCCATGAGTAAATGAAAGGCAGGTCTACCACATCAAGGAGTTGATGCCAGCATCTTCAGTGTGCATCCTTCTCCTGCACTTCTCCCAGCCGCGAATCAAGGGCTGTGAATCTGTCTGTCATCTTTAAAATACCAATGCACTCTAAGGCTCATTCAGTGATGATTCCTCTGAACTCCTTCCCAGCTCCCCCAGATTTTCATTTCTTGAGCTAAATGCGGTGGCTCTGTGCAAAGTGCCTCCCTTCCATGAGCTCACCAGTCTCCCCTTGAGCACAAGCAGCCTTTGAGCATCCAGTGTGATTTAAGGAAGCCAGGCGTGACAAATAAAAATGAGCTGGATTATTATTTATTTATTTATCTTTAAATTACAAAGTGCAAAACACATTGTCAGCTCATTCTGATTCACAAATACACTGGAGGAACTTGTAACCTAGGAACGTTCTGTGAGGGGGAAGGAAAGCACAGAATCCGTTATGCCTCAAGAAGCACACAGCTCCTTTGCTCTTCCAAAACTTACACTACACTGGGCAGGTGTGTGATATGGCTCAAGTTCAGGGAACGCAGCCCTTGCTGGGGAATCACTGCACTGCAACCTGGCGCTATGATTTGAATCACCTCAGAGGTCTGAATAGCTTCCAAAAACTGAAAAATAGAAGGAAATTACTTTTGAGATCTCAGTTTACACAAAGAATTGTAAAAAATCTATCATTTTTGTCTCTTCTTTCACTGTGTTGTGGTTTCATGTATCCTCGTTCTTTAACAGCAAGATTCGGAAACTCACTTTCCTCGATCTTGCATTCCTAATCCTTCCCTTCTGTGTCTAATAATGTGTCTGAGCTCATCTTGGGCCTTTCCTCCAGAGGAACAAGAACGTAATTTGGAGTTCTTTATTTTTAACTGCCTACCTCTTTCCTCAAGAAAATTTCAACGAGCTAAGAATATTTGATGTATCAGTGATCTTTAACTTTCTGTTGTATCTCCTTGAAACTCTTCAACAACTTCAGGAATTATCAGCCTAATTACCTTGAGCAACTTAGTTGGAAGGGTTATTTTGAAATCATGGTATATATGCATTTTTTCCTTCATGTTGGAATACGCTCTGAAGAATCTGTGCATAAAAGAGCAGACTCAAAAATACATTGCACAGCTTATTTAATAGGGGTTTTACTGGAAAGTTAAATATTTACCTCTGTAGTACAATGAGAGCAGCCCAGCAGGGAAGGACTTGTGAATTCTGACGGATGAAACACTTGACAGAAGTCAACAGTGTGCACCTGCAGCCCTTAAAACCAACTCAGCCTTGGCATGCAGAAAAAGAGGGGTGGCCAGCAGGGTGATGGAAGTGACTGTCCCTCTCTACCCAAGGCAGGGTAGATAATCTTTAAGGTCCTTTACAACCCAAGCCATTCTGTGAATCTATGGGTTACATTCATCAGCCCATCAGGTGATCTCATCAAAGAGCAGAGGACTTTTTTTGTGTTTTCTATTAAACCATGTATTAAATGAGCCTCCACCACTAGAGTGATTTTTTACCCTCCAGAGACTGACTTATCCTCCTTCTTCAACAAACAAATGACAAAGTCCATCTTTGCCTATGTCAAATATCCTTAACTTCCTACATTTGTAGTCGAGGTTTGTGAGAAAGGCTCACATTCCAAAAGAAAGGCTGGCAGGCCTTTAGTACTGAGGAAATGAAAAGGGTGATAACTGCTTTTGCAGTGGGGGACACTGAGGCCTTGGAATGTGTCTGAAGAACCATGAGGATGATGGCCTTAAGTTTGCCAGAGGGGACTCAGGTTGTATATTGGAAACAATTCCTTCTCAGAAAGAGTGGAGACGCAGTGGCACAGGCTGCCCAGGGAGGTGGGGGAGTCCCAACACCTGGGGATATTCCAGAACTATAGAGACGTGGCACTTGTGGACATGGTCAGTGGGAATGGTGCAGGTTGCAGCCAGAGTATATCCTCAGTGACACAACAAGTTTGCTCAGACTGGATAATTTTCCAGCCAGAATTACATAGCACAGAGTTGTCTGAGAGCACAGGAGCCCTCTCTTGCTCTGCTGTGGCCTGAGTAGGCAGAAGGCACATTAGGAAATGGCTCAGATAATGTTAAGGAGGATGGATTTGTGATTATGTCACTCTGACCCACCTGGTAGTCTGCCCTTGGAGCTCTACTTAACAGGTCTTCCCTGTGTCTTTGGATGCCATTAATTTTGTGGCCAAGTCCCTGAACTCTCTTTTCCCGTTCCTTCTTTCTTGTGTAGAGCTGTTTGCTTCCCTGCCATCCCATCATCTGGTGAACACTTGCTCAAGGACGCTGTGGAAGATTTGTGCTAATAATGAAAAGCTTGAAGGGGGCTAGAGATTTTGCCCAGGAAATTAATGTACATCAACCAAGCCTACTCTGTTGCGATCCCATTGAGAAGAGGGAACCAATAACAGAAAGACAGGCAAACTGGTTTTGAGGGGTCGTGGACACGTGGATTAATGCCCTACTCATCTAAGCAAGATGGTCTGTACATTCAAGAGATACAAGGTTTTAAAGTAATTTCTTCTTTATATATTTCTACTTTACAAAGAGATTTTTCAAGTTTTTCCATCTCTTTTTCTCATGGATCGATAACCAGCAAAATTTTCCTTGCTGCTTCTTTGCTTTCTATTGGGATATTCTCAGCAGTCATTAGGGACTGTTTCTAGGTTTGGGGTTGAGGGTTTTTTTTTCTGAGTTTTTTGTTGTGTGTGTGTGCATGCGTTTCTCCTTGCACCACAAAGCACTTGAAGGGGGCAGAGCCTTGTGCATTGCATAAGAGTGTCCCTCCACGCGTTAATGCGGGTCTGCGCCGTGCCATGCCGTGAACATAATGTGTCCTCCCAGGGACAATTTGCATAAAGGATAAATAAGAGAATCACAATGTGAAGTTTATTCATTTTTAAATCCTGCAGCGTTTGTGATTGAAGGCCCAAGCTCAGATGTTTTCCTGATGTGTACCATTAAGAGTCAGGGCTCTGCCTAATGTCTCTTCTGTTTCTGCAGGGGGAAGTAATGTGCAGTATTTCTCCGCACTGGAGGATCATTTTCAGTGCGTACCACTCGGCAAGGGAGTGACGAACTGCAGGCTGCATTATCTTGTACCGGGCCCACTCTCCTTAATTTGCTGTAACCGAGCCAGCACATTAAATACAAAACATATTGATGTTCTCTGAGAGCCCTGGAGGGTCTTTACCCTTCCTTGTCAAAGGAACTGCACAATCCAGGAGGAAAGAAAAAGGCATTTTGCCATGGTGAAAATAGTTGTGCTGCTGGCACGCTGCGGCTGACATAATGTTGCGCTTCCATTTACTTCACTTAGAGGGGAAAGTTGTAACAAAAGGCATTTTATCTCCTAACTGAGGATCAGAGACAGCGCAGAGAGACGGTCTGAACAGTGGCTTAGGGGATGTGCCTAGCAAAGGCATTATCCCACACATGGGCATAGAGGGGATGTGTTGAGATAGGACCGGGTGATCTCAGTGGTCTTTTCCAGTCTTAATGATTCTATGAAAGGATTTTCTGGGGACAGCTCTGGTGACTCCATGGTTGACATCTGGTGGTGAAAGGGACACTGCAGGAAGGAGCTGATATGGGGCATCTTGGTGGTCATCTGATAAAGGTTAGTGGTCCTGGGCCAACACAGTGATTTAGTCTGGATAATGTTAGGTGACAAACTTGTTTCCTTCAGAGCCAGAAAAAATCACCCATCTGTGTTTCTGGGAGAAGAAAAGCAAGATCTGATTGCATCACCAGGAGGAGATACCCAACACCCCACATCAGTCTATGGGTTCTAATGCACACCTGTAGACAGTCACCTTGTGTAGTTAGGAGTGGGTTTTTTGGGGGGGTCAAGGGGCAAAGTGGGGGAGTGCTAGCACCATTTTAGTGTACACTTTTCACTACATTGATAATGAGCATTTGGAACTGGTGTTCCTACACTACTGGTGAGTTTGAGTGCTCCTTATATTCAGAACTGAAATCTCTCCGGTTATCATCAGTTCTTCTCCCGTGTGAACTGAAGGTGCTTAACAGCAGTTATCTTATGGTCACCAGAACCCATGAAACACGACTCTGTGATTCTGTGATGGTCTAGGAATCTGTATCCTGTGATCAAATCAACTTATTATCTAAGGAGACGAGTATGCCTATATAGTTTTCTGCATTCTGAGGAGCCTTACTAGTTCTCTTGGGGTTTTTTAAAACATGAATTTCAGCCTTATCATATTTAGGGGATCTCTGTCTTCAGCCTGCTTGTACTGACGTAATTTGTAAAGTCCGGGTAGTATTGGGGATTTCTATCTCGTCAGTTTGGGATAAAAAAGAGAAATAGAATAAAAATGTATCAGAAAATACTCACATGGAAACACACAGGCAATAAAGTAACAAAGATTTCCTTAAGCAATCATGTTACAATGTGAGAATGTGTAAGTAATACTATTTGGAAGTTTCTCATAAGATAACATACAGTACAAACATATTTGCTGGTTACTCCGTTTATGGAGTAGATTTGCTGGGTAATAAGCTATTTTGACATTAAATGAAGCAAGTTTTACTGCATGTAGTGAGAGATTGCTCTGGTCATGGGATGTGAATGTTAAACCCGCGGATACATCTCTGATGTTGTGCCCTCCCATGCTTTTGTGGAGGGAGTCTGGGTTAGGTATTTCCCATTTTTCTGACCCACTGACTTTAAGTGACACAAACATCAACAAGCTCTGCAAGCTCCAGCTCAAGACAGACCATGCTGCTACAAGTCAAGCCAAGGACCTATGCTATTTTAGAGTATCTCTGGCTTTTGCACAATGAAACCTGTAAGGAACACTCTAAACCTCATCTCTTTAACATGGACATGGTGTGTATGGCCACTGCAAGGTCCTCTCCTTGTTCAGACTGTCTCCAAGGAGCAGGCAAATGTCATTCTCAGTAGATACAGTGAGGGCTCAGGTTTTGGAACTCCACTGGCACCAAAATACAGGTACAATGATGTTTCTTCTCCATCCCTTTGCTCATGCATGGAACTACTCCGCACTGTGTCTAAAAATGACTAGGACTACAACACTGGGACATCTGTCCATGGGCAGCACTACCACCCTTTGCTGTACTTTGCAAAAACTCCATGACACTAAACCCCCGGGATCTCCTAGGTTTGCAGTCCCCTCTTGCAGCCCTGATGTCCAAGGGAGCAAATGCAGAGTTTCAATGTGAGCTGCCCGGTGAAGCTGTAGGTGTACTGTCCCTGGAGGTGTCCAAAGCCAGGTTGGATGGGGCCCTGAGCAGCCTGACCTGGTGGGGGCAGCCAGCCCACAGCATGGGAGGGGCTGGAACAGATTTAAAATCCCTTTCTAACCCAACAATTCTGTTGTTTTCTGGTCTTCAAGGTCTGTTCCAACCGAATCATTCTATAGTTCTATGGTTCTGTGATCTTTAAGGTCCCTTGCAACACAAGTGTTCTGTGATTCTGTGATTCCCTCTAAAACTCACCCTACAGCCACCTTATGTATCTGTCTCCTCCATACGCCCCCAGCAAAACCCTGAAGCTCACCCTTCAGTCTTTTACAAGGGAGCACGCATGGCTACATGCGTGTATATTTTTTTTCCCAGAGTGACTTGTTTGTGCTGTCATCAGCCGTTGTTTTGGTAAATGGCGAGTTAAACAGATATATCCAAGCGTAAAATCTAAAAAATGTTCCCTGTGGGCGCCTGGGGGGTGTTGTTTGAAATCAACTACATATCAATTGAGCGGCGGCGAGCGGATCCGATGATAAATTCCAGTCCGCAGATGCCTTATAAATTACATTTTTTTGTTCACGATCTAGCCTCATCTCAGCTCCCCAGAGGCCCTTAGACTGAGAACTATGATTGTGTTGGAGAAACGTTTGCTCAGCTTGAGCGATGCCATTAGTGTTCCATGTGCTGGGCCGCTCGTGCCGGCACCCCCCGCTTCCCTCTCCTTCTCCCCAGTCCCAGCCCATTCCCCCCTCCCTTCCTCCCTTCTACCAAATGCAATATGTGCCTGGTAATTTTTCTGTTCATTATCTCATTGTTTTCTGTAAGTACAAGGTTAGATTGAATTACTGCAGGCTCTATTGTCTATTTGTAATTCTCCTTCCATGCCGAGCTCCTAATGAATGGGCAATTTAGTCAAATCTTTGTAACGGCTTCTTCTGTGCGTCAGCCACTTAATTACTCTGAGCTTTTCTCACTGCTGCTTTATTGCATGGAAACTCAGGCTGCTTCCAGGTCTTTGCTAGGGGATCTCCAGCTCCAAAGGAAAAAAACCAAAACCACAACAAATCCTCATTGTAATAACCAGCCTGCATCATTACTGGGCAGGGTCAGGACGATGAGGTTGGATTTGGTAATTTAGGGGTCTTTTCCAACCCTAATGAGTTCATGTTCTCTGATTGTGTGATTCTGATCCATTGGTGTAACAGCACCCCTAGCACACAGGACATTCCCCTCCCGTGTACTCTATTTGCTCAGTTGTCTGTGGGTTTGTTAATGTTGTGTGCACAGAGGAAACTGCCACTGTGCAAATTAGGCAAAGTGTATTTAAGGTGAAGATGGTCTGAGCCCTCTAACATGGATCTGAAAATAAGGCAAATCAAATGAATACATAGGAATCAAATAAATGGATACAGAATACACCCACCTCCATTCAATTCCATTGAAACTAAGATGTGAATCTCCATTTATTACAGAATTTCCCAAATCTGATTTTAACTTGCTGTTGGTATCAGGGGCAAGAGGTGAGCATTTTTTGTTTTCTTCTTTGCAAGAAAAGATATGTTCACCTTTGTATCTGATATCATATATTTCAATCTGCAAATGAGGGGCAGGGCATGGGAACAAACACATTTGGAAAGCATTTAATAAAATAAATGTGATTATTTATAACTAGCAGTGAGACAGATGTGTAGAAAGCTTTAAAAAACCTCTTAGCATGATAAATGTTTTTTTCCTTGCCTGTGCTCTCTATCTCCTATGACTCAAATCAAACTGATACTCTGCAGGGAATGGGCTCATCTCTCAGAACTGCTACAGATGGATGGAGAATTTCATGCAAACTTTGAAAGAGCACAGAAAGGCTGATGATAATTACTCTATTGGTAATTATTGAGATTTTCCAAGACTTTCAAGAAATTTTCCAACAGGGGATTTTCTCATTCCCCAGAGAGAGATTTCTGAAGACCCAACAAAAAGGCACTGAAGGTTTTCAAGAGGTTTTCACTAACCTTTATGTTAATCCTTGACCCTAAAAGTCAGAATCTTTATGCCTTAGGAGCTGGGGTTTGACATGCCTCAGGGATCTCCTCCCGAGTTCTTACATTTCATAGATTTCAATAGAAGTCAGAACTTTACATGATCACAAGAAGGAAGGTTTCTTTACTGCACAGGCACCACAAACTTTGTCCAAATGTGAATGTACAGCTCTGAGCCAAACCTCCAGATCTAATCCTTCTTTAATTAATGAGCACTTTAAGGACAGCAGTGCTGTCAAGTCAGGCTGTTCATGAAAGTGGAAGCATCGAATGGAAATCAATCCACCCATGTTAAGTGAAAGTAAGTGGATTATGGGGTGACCAAATCATCAAGTTATGAGATTGAAGTATTTTGTTCCTCTTCATACCTAGGGCATTGTGTTGAGATCAGCAGGACCTGAACACCATACAAAATGCTGTTTTTTCTGCCCCGCTCCTACAGATACAGTGTACCCCATAAGTTCTTCTGTGTGCACACAGAGGAGATGCGGTGATCCAGATCCTGCTGGAGGATTTGCATTCAGTCATGTATGCAGACAAGAAGGAAAATCATAGAATCACAAGGTTGGAAAGGACCTACAAGATCATCTAATCCAAAATGCTGCATAGCCACCATGTTTCATGTCCATGCCAGTGTGGATACTCAGCAATCATTAGACCAGCAGCTCTGTGTTGGGTTCCACTTCAGAGTCTTTGATGTCAGCATGAAGGAACAATGGAATTTATACTGTTGTCTGCATCAGCAAGCTTTGGATTTCCAGCAACAGAACCATGTGTGTTCAGAAACATGTTTTAAGTAGCATCTTATTTATATTTGTCTTTGCAAAAGAGGTGAGGACAAGGAAAGAGGCAGCCTGAGAGTGAGCTGGCGCATTGTAGACCCCGATAGGCTTTTTGCCTGCTTTGTTATAATACTTCATTGGAACTGACACATTGATAGCCACAGTTTTTCTAGGAAGTGACCTTCATGCTGCCCATTGATTCCCAGTGGCCATCAACTCTTTGCAATTGGAATGACAGGCCGGGTGAAAGGTCAGTCCTTAAATAAAGCTTCTGGATTACCAAACACCTGAAGTTCAAATGGAAATGGAAATCCGCACCTCATTTTATGTGACATGTTACTGCTAATGACACTTCAGGATCTTCAACAGCTCCTGCTCTTTAACTCATGTGTGCGTTTCACTTGATGGCCCCTTAAACCAGACCCTATAGGACAGGCAGCGGCTGCAAGGAGAGCAGTCTCTCTGGGACATATGGCTTCTGGAACAAAGCTTTAGCAGCAAAAGCCATCAGAACCAATTAAAACATTTGCTTTTCAAGTGCTGGCCAGATACAATCATTCCCTTAATTAAGATTCACAGGGAAGGGATTTTATTTACATGAGATGTGGCATTGCTCTGCTAGGGATGTCAGATGTGCTTTGTTGTTCTCCTGTGCACAGTGGAGCAGCACCCAGCTCCCTGTTCCCTAGGGGACTCTTTCTGATGTACCTTTTTGTCTTCTCCTCCAGTGTATTCATTTCCCACGAATGGACTTCGTTGGAAGATGTTAGTAGATTGGACAACAACTTTCCATGAAGAGTCTGTGACTCCATTCTATGATTCTATGATCTCTGGACTGTGCTAAGTCTCAAATTATGCCTGGAAATTGGCTGAGGAGTAGTTGCTTTGTAACCAGGGGATTGGTAAAATCTCTTTAGCCTGTCATGTAACATTTACTACAACTTTTCCAAACCCTGTTTTGCTAACAAGTACCAAATGCCCCATTTCCACTTCTGCTTTGGAGGACAAGCAAGAGGGAGAATGGATGGGGAAGGAAGAAGTAGCCTTCATTCCCAAATCTCGCAGTTCCTCTCCAACCTCTGTGGCACACACCATTAGCTTATCTAGGTGAAGGATGTTTTAGAAGGATGGATCTGAAGCACTCACAGAGATCTTTTCCATTACAAAATAATCCTGGATGTAACTTGAATAATTCCATAGACAGAAGGACATTTCCTAGTCCTGGGTACTGAGTAGACTGCTATAGTGTAGTATCCTAGGGTGACTTGAGATGGGGACACTCAAGGACACTCAAGATTGTTCTGTTCCGACCTCATGCCATGGTGCTGAGTTATTCTCTCCTTGTCAAATTTGTAAGGGAATATTTAAAATTCTCTAAAGAAACAAAAGATAACGTGATCTCTCATAACAATCATTTGATTCTGTCCATCTGAAAAAAAAAAAAAAGAAAAAAAGAGAAAAAGAAAAAAAGAAGGAACATAAAAACAGCCTAGGCTCACCTAGTTAAATGAGGTGAGGACTTCTATGTAAGAGCAGTGTAATAGAACTTGTTTCAAACAAGCTTTCAAAAATGCTTAAAATGTTTCCCTTGGCCAGAGACCTTACACTGAATTTCAGCCAGCAGCAAACCCTTTTTGGAGCAGCTATTATAAATCAAAGCTGGGTTTCTAATGAAAGTGCTGACACAACTTTAACTGTAAGAGTACTTCCAGGCAAAACTGTAAAGAAATTATAGTCCCACATTCTGTTGCACAATCTCTTTTTTAGGAAATAGGAGATCAAATAGTAATTTTTTCATTGAGTTCTCAGTGAAATAACATTCATGTGTGTGAGCAGCTCCCCAGATCACTCACTGTAACATTTTATTCCTAACTGGACAATTGAAATCTATAAAATATGATAAAAAACTAGATGATGATAAAAAAAAATAATGCTGGCATTGTCCTTCATCCGAACAGAGAAACATTTTCAACAGTGCCCTCAAAATCTGGGGATGCTTCAAGCATTTCCACAAATGGACATGAGATAATTCTGGGAACTTGGTCTGTCGCATGAGTTAGGCTTGGGGATCTGGGAGGTCTTCTGCAACCTTAGTGGTTCTATGACTCTCCGAGATGTTGAGGCACTTCAGAATAGTTTTGTTTGGAAAGAGGATGAAGATTAAGATCCTGGTGAAAATTAGAAACCACTCAAAAAGTACCATTTTAGAAACCATCAGAGGATTCTGCTCAAAGTTTTTCCCACTTAGAAGTGGTCTGGACATTTTTCAGGAACAATAAAAAAAGTATTCCCAGGTCTTCTGGGCAGAAGTATTTCTGGGAAAACAAGTTCAGTTTTAGTGAAATTCCACTAAAACACAATTTTCCCACTAAGATCGACTTGATTCCCTACAAATTCAGTACTGGGTTTTTGAATCAATGCTGAAAGCAGACATCAGACTTTCAAAAATTCTTCCTGAGAATCAATGGGAAAAAGAACAGTTTTTCTGTCTTTATTTTTTGTCTATAATAGGTTTTTTACTCAACCACTGAGAGAAAAGGATGAGTTTATGGTGGCTGAATACTTTAAAGTATTCAGCATCTTGGGAAACACAGGTTTGTATGTCAAATGAGACATTCCGAAGACTCTCAACCAAAATGTCTCTCTTTTCCAGAAGGTTTTCTAATAGAAATGAAGTACAAACATTGGTGGAGAAGTGACTTGAAGATGAGGGATCCCTTTTTGATGCAAACACTGCAATGTTTTCTAATGAGCTGAGAGCATGGATGTGCTCTTCACCCTTTGTATGTTATCAACTCTTCCATCTACCAAGCTGACCTCTCAATAAGCACAAGGGGATGTGTGGTCCCAGCACCTCTTATGATCATATCCAGTAGTGGTAGCAAATCCCAAAGTCCGAGTGTCTGGTGTGATAAAATGGGGTTTTTTGTTTGTTTTGTTATTTGTTTGTTGTTGTTTTTTTTTTTTTTTTGGTGGGAGGGGGCAAAATTCTGTTTGTTTTTGCTGTACCTTACTTGACTCCTTATTAAGACCTCACAAAAATCTCTGGACTTCCCAGAGATTTTGTTCTGGGTCTTCTTGTTCTGTTTTTGGTCTGCCATCATAGCAGGGAATTTTATTTCTGTTACACTCACAGGGAAGAAATTTTAATTCAGAACTGTGTATTTACTTTATCAGCTTGTCTTTACAAATCACTCTATGATCCAAGGGGTTGGTATGAGACAGAGAGCGAGCGAGCAAGGAGTTGTATTTATAGTAAAACATGGATAGTCAATAGCATGTGGGAAAACAACTGAAACTGAGAATGGTCCCAAAGGTAATTTGCAAATCTGCTGAAATCCTGAACAAGCTTTGATTTAACCGAAGCTTGAAATGGCTTTTATTTACTGTCTATTGTGGAATAAATGACATCTCATAAACAGGCTTTATCCATTACCACAGAATGGAGATCACTGTGTTAGGGACATTTTATCCTCTTGATATAAAACAAGATATGCTATCGTGTGTTATTACAAATAGAAAAATCAATGCTGAGGCACACACCTCTGAAATTTCATTTTTGCGGCACCCCATTTTCAAAAATGTATTCTCTAATAAAAACGTCTCCATAACCAGGGGGATTTACAAAACACTGAGCAACAAAGAACAATACCAAACAATGAATAAAGTGGCTCCATCCTGAGTCTTTCTGCTGTACATTAGTCACACGCTTGCATACATTTCTGAGCACTGAGCAGAGCTCCCGCTAGGCAGGAAAGTAAAACAGCAGAATTACCTTCTTTTTTTTTAAGCATTTTGTGCAGAACACATGCTGCATGCCAAGTTGTGCTGGAGAGGAAAACTTTGCAGTAAAATCTGATCCAAGGATGGAGACATCAAAAGGAAGACTCCTGTTATTTTCTCCAAGCACTGCCTCAAATCGCCTATAGACAAAAGAACGAGACAGGGACAGAGGTGACCAGACAGGAACATAGGTGGCCAAATGGAGACAGAGGTGGCCAAACAAGGACACAGGTGGCTAAACAGGGACAGAGGTGTCCAAACGGGGACAGAGGTTTCAAACAAAGACACAGATGTCCAAACAGGGACAGAGGTAGCCAAACAGGTACAAAAATGCCTGAACAGGGACAGAGGTGACCAAATAGGGACAGAAGTGGCCAAGTATGTTCCATTTGAGCTGTTTTTGTTCCCAGAACCTGACCATGAGTTAGTTGCAATTTGTTTAAAATGGCTACTGCCTCTGTGTGGTGCTTAATTGGCCTCCAGAATCTGGGAACTAGGAATCTAATTGGATACCTGTAAGAGCAAAATAAGATGCAACAGTGAATGGAAAATAGCAAACTGTATGCAATGATATTTCACTTCTCTGATGCTCAGTTATGTGTCTATCTAGCTTATGGTTCTTCTAAGATTTTAATACTCACCTGTCATGTGGAATGGACTTGTGCCCCAGTATCATGGAACACAACCTATAACTGTGGTGTGACTGCCCAGAACACTCCTGAAAATTCAGATAAATCACTTCTGATTCACTGCATTGTCAGAAATAAAGACAGAACAGTCACTTTTGGTGGGTAGGCAGCATCCCACTGAACCTGAAGTAGGAAAGAATGTGCCCTGTTCTTACAGCAGCCATGCATCCTGCTGCCCATAAAGAGAACAGAAAATCCATGAAAAGTCTCCTTCCCCACAGATGGAAGGGGAGAAGTCACCATTCAGGAGGGATTTTTCCTTCCAGTCTGTGAAAGTGGATGTCAAGCAAATTTGCAGTCACTGCTCAGGATATACGACTCTTCCTTGAGCAGATAAGTGAATTTATGAGGATGACTTGCAAAGTACAGCAATCCTTAATGAGAGCAATCGTGATGAGGTCACATTTACATTGAAAATGATCTCATAGCCCCTCGGGCTTCGCACCCAGTGCTGGGAAATAGCAAAATGCAGACAAGGAAAGCTGCAGGAACAGACCAAGGAGTGATTTGTACAGAAGCCTCGGCAGAAGTTTTTGCAGGAAGCAGAGAGCTCTTTAGGCTTTTTCTCTCTGATGCAGATAAAATTTAGTGGGGCCCAAGGGGCTGCAGCATTTCCCTGCAGGAATCACCACGGTTGAGAAAGGCAGATTTGCTGGCTGCGTTCTCGTAGACATTTGCTTGCTGCAGACACAAACAGAAGCCTTTAGGGATGCACTCAGGATGCTATTAGGAAAATTTCCTTGGATTGGTGAATCTCTTCTCTCCATTTCTTTTTATCCAGTGCCAAGTTCTGGCCCTCTGGCACCAAGAGTGGACAATATCCTTTGATCATATTAAGTCAAAACCCCAAATCTGTGTCATTTAATTTTGAAATAAAATAAAATAAAATAAAAATAGAGGAGAAAGAAAGATTCAAGGGCAAGAAATCTGCTTTCAAGAGCAGACCAACATGGAGAATGACCCCTGTCCTGGTAGAATGGGAAGCGACTTTAGGCTGAGGGACTGAGTATGCAAATAAATACCTTACATGAAACCTTCACAATAAACACAATTTCTTGTAAAAAACCCATGGACAGCTCCTGGTGAAGAATTATTCTATTATTTTAATGAAAGGCCACATACACCAAACAAACGAACAAACAAAAAGTCGAGAACAGCTCCTCTCCTTCATTCCTGCACTTGTATTCTTGTTTGCTAGTTCTCAGCCCAGATTGATGTATTACAAAGGAGTTTTGTCCTGTTGGATGTCCATGAGCTACATGCAGAGTTTCAGCCAGCATCGCCAGGACCATGGTCAGTGCCAATGAATCTCAGGGCTGCCGACTGCATCTCTGGCTGTGAGATCTGTCGTGCATGTAGGTTGTGCTTCCTCTTTGGGTGGGGAAAAGCCCTGTGCACTGAGTATTTAAGGAGCAGCCAACTTCTGGAAAGCTATCTACTCAGAAATAATTCTTCTTGTGCCTCCGATATACAGAATATTGCTCTTCATTTCTGTTACCGTGAAGGGTATTTGCATGAAAATAGGATTGTTGGTTTTTTTAAACATTTGTTTCTGCCCACTTGGTGAATTAATGTCTGTGGAGTTCCACACTGTGACTGAGTGGGAAATGAGTGGAAAGTGACAAAACATGGAGAAGATTGAAAATGGAGAGGGAAAATCTGAAAATACGGATGAAAACTGGACATGGTTGGTTGGCATGGTTGTGTTGGATTGATGGCTAAACAACTGATCATGGAGGTATTTTCTATAGTAATTTTGTGATTACTTGATCAGAAAAAAACGCCCCTGCTGGCCCAAGATTCTGACTCCATTGGTAATCAATGGGGAGGTGCAGATTGTTCTGAAATTGGGTAAATTGTGGATTTGGCTTTGGTCAAACAAGGCAGGACCTAGCCCAAAGTAAGTTGAAGGAGAGAGCTCAGGTCAGTTCTGTAATTCTGCAGAGTTCAGACTTGCACCCAAACATTAAAAACAGTTTGAGAAGAACATCTTCATTATCATACTGAACAATGAGGAAGTGATAGAAGGTAATTTTGTAGTTCATTTATGATCTACTTTTAATACTGGTGCCCACTTAGAATTCATGTGAAGTTTTTGCTGTAGAATAGTGAGTTAGTAATTGGGATAATCTCATTAGACTTTGGAGTTAACAGTTAGAATAACTGGTGCATAGTGTATAAGGGGTGCGTATCTCAAAGCTGTAGCTTCTGTTGGGGTTTTGACACCTATGGACTGGGCAAGTGTACAGTGCAGGATGGGAAATGAAAAATAAATAAAGCCCATCTCATCTTTGATGCCCCAGTTGCTCTCACCCTTAACACTGTTGGCAGAGGTCCTTCCTACTAGCTGGCTGCACGTTGCACAGTTTGCTTTGTTTAAGCTGTTTCTGACAGAAAAAAAAAAAAAAAAAAAAAAAGTTTAAATAGGATACATATATCCCTTGGCAAAGGAAGAGGGGAAAAGGGGAAAAAAAACACCTTTACAAAATATAAGACAGAAGAAGCTGCAGGCACAGATGCCTTTGAGCGGCCTCAAGTTAAGACTTTCCATTTCCATGTAAAAATGTCTGTCAAAAGGGCAAGCTACATTTACAATGAACAAAGTTTTATGGCTTACACAGGCATGAGCACTACGAGGAAGATGGGGAAAAGATTCAATTTACCTTTGGGTTGCAGTGCTCAGATTCCCATTTAAAAGTCGAAGACCTCTGATTATTTATTGATGTCTTTCTCTTTGAAGCTGTCTACATCTGCACTGGATTGTAAGATGCAACAGTGTGGCCTAAAGAATTTTTTGAATTAAGTTTCTTTCAAGTCATTTTTCCCCTTCAGCTATTTAGCCAACAAGGCTGAGGTTTAACAAGCCTCCTCCCCATTTACGGGTTGATATATTTATGTATATGTTGGCCACCAATTGAATTAACAGCACCTGAGCTGTCATTAAGCACTAGGTCATGACAGGGTGACTGGATTTTCTGTTTTCTAATTTAAAGGAGGGAGGGAAGGCAGCTTCAGCAAAATACTAAACCAACCCACATTTTGCAGAGAATGTGATTCAAGTTCCTATAAGGCAGCAATGCTCAGAATTTAATAGCAAAATCTCTATCACTACCCTTCTGTCTCTCCCAGAAAGCACTGATGTGGTAGTTTACATTTTCTTTAACTTACAGGAGCCAAGGAGACTTTTACTGAAGATTCCTAAAAAGACATTACAAGATACCTCTGGCAATGAAATGAGTATCTCCTTATTGCAGCAGGAAGAATAGAAAGTCTGTCTATGCTGTAATAAGAGACATGAAAAATCAACAAGAAAACTGGGTGTGCAACTAATTTAGTACTTTTAGTGTCTTGAAAAATCAGACCTAGGCATTAGAGAAGCAAGCACTGACCCAAATGATGGACAGGTAAATGAAAATAGGGCCTCAATATCTTTCTTGTAGTGAGAGGCCCAAAATAGAGATGTATTAGGATTTTTATAGGCAAAGTCTCTGGAGTTCCAAGACCTCAACTGAGCTCCATGGTTGGTTTTGACCAGCTCTGAGTATCTATCACAGTTCAGGCTTTCTGGCATGTGGACACTGAGAGAACCTGTTGACACTGACTGAATATTTCTTCCAAGCTGCCTAATAGCATTCAAGCAGGGGATATTTACAAGCCCCAACGCGAAATTAAGAAACCGCCCATTCAATTTATCAACATATTCATAATTTGAAAATAAGGGAAGCAATAGTAGTTATCGCAGTAAAATAGATCATCACCATGCCAGCCATTTTGGTAAATCACCATCTCCAAATGGCTGCAGGTGAATGTTGCAAACTGATGTTTGATGGAAATACACGTTTTCAGAAGGGAATATGGGTCTTCTGATGGGCTTGTGGGAACCTGGGAGTTACATAGATGTGGGATAAAAGCTCACTCCAGCTGACCGTCTGGTCCATTCTCCATCCAAATCAAGATACGGATTTCTGGGGGTGTTCTCCCCACTCTCACCCTTTTGCTCATGAGTGGGACCAGATCTGATGTATCCCACTGCCTGTCCCGACATCTGGTGTGGGCTATGGAGTAACTCAGGGAGGCAGACACATGACACGACTGAGCAACACTAACTGGTGTCTGCAGAAGTGATTTTAAAAGGAGGGTTTTACACATGTGATGGATCGGAGGCCCTTCCAACGCCGCTCGGCTGCTTCTTCCCGAGATGGGAGGTTAATAGGTAGATGCATTAATGTAATGACCTCTTTATTGACACACTTTCATTTCGCTTCTCGTTAACCACCATGAGGGTAAAACCCAGAAGAACAGTTCAGAGAAGAGTGACTACATTTAGAAAAGTAAAACAAATACCATTACACGGAGTGCACTAAAACCAGCTAATTAGTAAAATGATGTCATGGACCCTCTATTATTAATAGATGCATGAACAACCATGGTGTTCTCTTACAGACAATTTTGAAGAGGTGTTTACAGTGTGATCTGAATCTGAATGTATTCCTTTTCCTTAGGACATATATATTGCAAATATTTCTGTATCTAAACATAGATTTCACCTGCAGATATACGCCACATCCAGCTGAGACCATAAGAGTTTCCCCTTTGCATGTACATAAAACCACATTAATGAATCCCTTTTGTTATATGAGAAGGCAAATGGCTAGTATTATAAAAGTGGGTCCTTCAAAAAATAGAGCCCCCATCTGATCTGAGAATTATGAGTAGGACGTGGGTTTATGGAAGACATTCCTCGGTCCATTTCTGCAACACAGACTTATCTATCAACTACACAAAACATTTTGTGACGAAGGGATGTATAAGTGGCTGTTTATCCTGGATGTCTTCTCACTGAATTTTAAAAGCAAACTGAGCCAAGCAGGAGAAAGGGAAGAAGACTATTGTTAGAAAGTGTATGATTCAGCTGGATTTGGGCTCGATTGTTTTCTCTGAATGAAAGTGCCAGGTTTATTCACCAGATTACATATCCTTAACAGTTCCATTTTCCTGCCCTCGTGATCATTGCTATTGATTACTGCATGCTCTTGAATCTATTTTATGCAGCCCTTGTTTAATATTTAAGAGACATAAGGAGCAGTGTGTTGTAATATTTAAGAGGTTAACTTACTGCAGAGAGATAAAGAATAGATGCAGCTCTAAATGATGTGGAACTTTGGCCCATTTTATTGATGTGCTAAAGCATACATTTAGGGATAGAGGCTGCAGTGTGTTACAGAACCTACACATCCCTCTTCATGGTCCTCTTCTTCTGGATGTGCACCAGCAGCTCTACATCCTTCTTGTGCTGGGGGGCCCAGGCCTGGATGCAACTGGTAGCGGCCACAGCAGAAGATAATCCTGGAGGTAATTCCTCACACCTTGAAGCCAGTTTCCACCCTCACATACAACCCCAAGAACTAACAGAGGAGTAACAGATTAGAAATTACACCAACTTTCCTTTACAAGACCCCAAACTACCTCCTCCCCTTCACCAATGGTGAATCAATAAAGTTAATACAAGTGGCATGGAAGGTGCAATTAGTGTTTGCATCACCCCGGGATAGGCAGCATCTAACAGGAGCAGAAGAGATTTGTAGTTAGATAAATTCATGTCCTGTGACTTATCACCAGTCCTTATGTCTACAAGACTGTTTGTGAGATAAGAAGTCCATCTGATAAAATATTCACTTTGTGCCACCCCTTCATTATTTGGGAATCCTGAAATCATAGAACCATAGAATGGTTGGGTTGGGAGGGACCTTGAAGATCATAGAACCATAGAATGGCTGGGTTGGAAGGGACTTTGAATATCCATACAATGGTTGAGCTGGAAGGGCAGAGCAAGACAGTGCAATTATGACTCTATCACTGACTAACACGTATAACCTGAATGTGTATATTACACAAATATTCTCCTGTGCTGGACTCCACTATCAAAACCCAGGGCTGTGGATGTTTGCAGCCATTTCTCCTGGAATCAGTCTGCAATATGAATTGTGTAACTCCTGCTCCTGAGCAAGGCTTGGGGTAGGGCTGGTTTTTCATTTGATTTTCTCTCTCTCCCTCAGATGAAGAAACACGGGAGCACTTTAATGCAACTGTTTGTTCTTATTAAGCTGAAAATGGAAAAATACCTTTTCCCTGTTGGAGACGTAACCGGAATGGCACAAGGCTGCAGAGTTTTATTATCTTGGTCTCGACTTAAAATACAAAGAGGCGCTTCTTTAAGAAAGTTTAAGAGAAGTTCTATAAACCATGTCTATATATAATCCCTTTTGTAAGCAGCTAGGAAACTGCAGGACGGAAAGGTTGCCTGCCAGACCTCAGAAAGCAAATACTAATTCAGCAGTCTAGTCACTCTGTCAAACATTTAGTGTAGCAGGGTTGATTGTTCCCTAGTAGGTATCGCTCTGGTGTATCCGCCAGGCCTTTTGTCATGTTAACTGCAACCGATCAATGGATTGAGGTCAGGACTTCTGATGTAGGTGCAAGCTTAGAGGGAAAAAAGTCTCAAAGATTCATTTTTTCTCGTCTGGTAGCACTCCGGTCACTTATTTTTTCTCAGTTAGCCTCTGCTGCTCTAAAGTGGATATTGATCAGTGCTTTAATGCAAACCTGTCAAATTAATTTTGCAGAGCTGGGATATGACTGGCCTAAAATTGCTTCTGCATCTGTTCTCTGCAGCAAGCCTATGAATTTTAATCATGACCAGAATGGGCTGTTGGCTTTTTTTGTTAGAAACTTGAATAGGAAAGGTTTAAACTGTAAATGCCATGAAATGATGCTGTTTTGTTCTTTTCAGAAACTCGTGTGGCTGAGGTCAAAGAAATTATTATGTCTGCGCATTCTTGGCAGATGCTTGGGGAGCTGTGCAGAGCTTTCTTCTTTTGCAAAGCAAAGCGAAGGTATGTAGTGAGCTTGTTCAACATTCCCAGGCCAATGAGGGAGCAGCAGGCTTCTGTGGCTCCTGCAATGCCAGATGCACTGGTATTAATGTACAATTTCCTCTCCAGCCCTGCTCTGTGATCTGATTATCCCTGATAACTTTATCTCATAGAAAGGAGAGGGAGGCACATGTGGGGAGCACTTATTTATTTGCTGCAAATTAAAAAGAAATAAATTCACAGCATCCTGAGCACTGCCAAACAGTGGCAGTGAGTGTAACCATTCAGTACTTTGCTAGCCCTTTTTGTCTGCTAATATAAAAGCACACAGATTAATTAAGTGGCATGTGAACACTGGGAAGTGGTGAAGAATTTGAAATTAACTTGAGAGAGGGGAAAGCTGACATTTGAGGTGGGATCTGGAGAAAACTGAGGCAGGATTCGGAAAAAAACACTCAAGCACACCCCAGAACAGATTCTGGATCCCAGTTGAAAAACCACCATCTAACAGCTGATATGGGAGACCTTACACCTCTCCAGCTATAGCAGAAGACATTAACTACTGCAGAAAATGCCAGGCAGTAAAATGATTCATGCTTTTCCCTGCTGAAATAATGGGCAAACCTTGTATCAACTACAGCAGAGCAGAAGTAGAGCAGGACTGAAGTGGAAAACTCCTGACTTGGTCTTCTGCCCCTTCCAACCTCTCCCTGGCACTCAGCAATACCTTGTATGAGTTTGCTGGTGACCAAGTATACTACTGATGTGCTTTGAAGATAGGACAACTTCATGAAAGCCATCAACTTTGGGGCTCAGTTCTACTATTTCTCATCATTGCTGATAGAAGGATTGTCAGTTGGACATCCCTGAGGTCCAGAGATGGTAACACTGACTGACACAGTCACATATTTCCATCTAGTGACCTTTGTTGGGACCAAGTGGGGGGCCACAAAGATGGAGTTGGGGCACCTCCACTATGAAGACAGTCTGAGCAATCTGGGCTTGTTCAGTCAGGAGAACATCTGGTGAGATCTCATTATGGTCTTCTAATTTTTTAAGAGAGATAATGAACAGGAAGGGAATCAACTTTTTACAAGGGCAGACAGTGATAGGACATGAAGGAATGGTTTTAAGCTCAAGGAAGGAAGGTTTAGATTGGATGTCAGGAGGAAGTTCTTTACTGTGAGAGTGGTGAGGTGCTGGAACAGCTGCCCAGAGAGGCTGTGGATGCCCCATCCCTGGAGGTGTACAAGACCAGGTTGGAAGCAACCCCAGGTGACCTGGTCTAGCACCAGATGTGGAGGATGTTGGTCCTACCTGTGGCAGGAGGTTGGAACTGGATGATCCTTAGGGTTCCATCCAACCCAAGCCATTCTTTGTGTCTTTGATTCTATGATCACCTCATACTTCTGTGGCATGAAATCAATGCTTTTCTGCTCCCTGATGTTCTTGGAATCAAAAGCTCTCATTGGATGATTTGGCTGCATGCAGTGTTTGGTGTCCTATGAGATAAGCAGGGAGGACAGTTTGAATCCTGACCACCTAAGGGATAGCAGCTACTGCTGGTGTCATTAAAGGAACTAAGAACATCACCACTATTATACAGGGGCATATCCTGTTTTGTAGAAAATAAAATTAAAGTGAAATGGTACCTTTGGTAGTGTGGGTTCTTCCCTTCCCCAGCAGAAGACCCATCTCACTGGGGAGTCCATGGGGAAAACTAATTGCTTTGAATAACATGAATGGCTTTTTGTACATCAAAGGGAGAGATTAAATACAGTAGTGAAGGTCTGTCCTCTCTGATGTGAATGGCAAAATTTCCAGGGGCTTCCCACGAGGTAAGATATCAACCCTAGGCTTCAACTTGTTTTGGGTCAATAGGGACCACTATCCAGTGTCATGCATATACCTTCCCTGTCTGCTTGGCAACATTTGGACAAGTGATGAGCTCAGGGTGATGAGATAGTGCAGATATAGTTGAAAGTTCAGGTCAAACCCACTGAGTTTTATTCCTAATTATTTTTTCATTACTATTAAATTAAAGAAATATATTTGTTTAGGTTAAGTCAAGACGGATTTTTGTGAACCCAAAAAGAGGAGTTTATTTCAGAAGTTATTTAATATTTATGAAATCTTCATGGCTTTGTTTAGAAAGTGACAGGGTGGAAAAGTGTTTATAAAATAAATTTTCAAATCAATTTTAAGCTTTTTTTTTGTTTTTGTTTTTTTTTTTTCCTTTTTGTATGTGTGGTGCAGTTTTTCCTGACATCATGAATTGTTTCAACCCCTTCAGAATTTTTTTTTAATATCAAATATATCCATCCCAGCTATAGATCTGATTTATTTCCAAGTAACAAAGGTTCATTTTTTTACTTCTGCAAGATGAAACTTAATTCCCCCAGCAGCTTCAGCAAGAGAAAGGTTTTAAAAAGGTCATTGGTTCCAGCAGGGATAAAGGTGGGAATTACTTATCCTTATTTATTGCATCTCAAAGGAGTGTACAGGAATTTGTGGTAGTGAAAAGATCAACAGACCACTTTTCTTTTAGGAAATGGATTTGCAGTTCTACAGAAATACACATTTATTTGAAGTTCTCTGTCCTTGGCATGTGTCATTATCTTGCCATATTGGCAGAGATCTGTGGTTTTCTAGTAGTCAGTTACACAGAGCGTGGCTGTGTTGGAGAAAGATGTGGAGTGGATAGAAGATGTCACTGTGAGCTCCAAACCCACCCTGAAGTCAAGGATGGACCAAGGATAACCTCATGTTTCTGCACAAAAGCCATTGTCTTTTTCTGCAGGACAACAAAGATGTTAGAGGAGCACAAATTACTTAAACAAGAACAGCCCAGTTCTGTTTCATAGCCAAAAAGTAAATGGGTGATGCTCTCTGCAAGCAAGAACCAAGTTATGCATTGCCCTTCAAAGCTCAGTGGCTTCATCTAAAATGCAGCAGAGTCACACTACAGCTCACCCTGCTCTGTTGGTGGCATGATGGCACTGATGGATTCAGCTTCTTAGGGGCCAGCTTCATGTATTAACCGGCATCAGAGTGGCACTGGAGCCCATCAGCTACCAGGATACAATCATATCCTGGATGCCATGTGTGCAAGTGATGGATAAGCACAGCTCTGCAGTCTGACTGCTGGGATGCATGGGGCGAGCCACACTCTGATTTGCCACCAAGAGGGTCTCTTGTACTCAACAGCCTCTTAAATCAAAGCATTCGGGCCCACTGAAGGTAGGAGCTGGGAGGGCAGTGCTGGAAAAGAAAGAAGTAAGACGATAAAAAAAATCAATAGTGCTTCCCTATAAAATAAATTGAGATGCATGGAGTTCACTTTAACTTGACGTCAGAAATGCCAGTTCGGCAAATTCATTTAAGACCAAACTGAGAACTCGTTCTGTGGCCACCTAAAGTCTCATGCTGATCCACACCCTTCATTCCATCTCTTTGGAAGGGACCACACTAATCTTAGGTCCAGAAAGATCTCCAGAGGTTTACTGCACCTTTGGCTGCTTCCAAAGAGGGATGCAAAAATGAAGTCCAAATCACTGCTTTGTTTTGTCCAATACTCCAGAATGTTGCCCTTGTGTCCTGGGGAAAAATATCCACAAGTTGTTACAGGACCCCAGTCAATCCCACAACATACACTGGATCTCAGTGTGTCATCGTTTCTAAAGTGGGGCAAAGGTTTTGTGTGGTCACATCAGTGAACACGAACTTAAATTGCCCTGCACAAGGCAAAGAGTATGTGGAAGTTACCAAACCCTTGTGATCCCATTCTACACAAAGAAATTATTTTCATTGTATCTTTAAACAATCAGTTTGTTATGCAAATTCCACCCCATCCATTAATGCAAAATTTTCTTTCCTGGATATAGTGCTTTAGAAATTCATCTCAAGTTTCTTGATTAATTTTTTCCCTTCAAGAGAAAAATGCCTGCTTTCTTCAATGCTCCCCCTAGTTACAAGTTACACTTGGACCAGGTGAACACTTCCTCTGATATCATCAGGTCATGGGTATTCCATCATACAAAATGATGTATAGAATCACAGACTTACAGATTATCCCAGGTTGGAAGAGACCCATAAGGATCATTAAGTCTAATTTCTGGCTCCAGAAAGCATCACCGATATTTAGACCATGAGAAAGCACTGCCCAGAAAATATGTGAACAAAGAGTTTATTAATGTCTTCCTTGAGGTCCTGCTGAGAAGATGATGATGAAGGAGGATAGGAGAATCTGCAGTTCCTCCAGCTGCATTTTTCCAGAGGATTTTCAGATGCTGATTATCTTTGCAAGACCTCAGGAACTGTAGCTACTGGTGTCAAAATGGCACTTGATGGTTAGAAGAAGTAATGCATTTACATTCAGCTTATGCACATCCTTTGCCATAAAAGGAGGGTGAGGCTCTAGGACGTTTCAGTCCTTGGACTGCATCTATGTTAAAAAGAAAACAAGACTCATGCTCTAGCCTAGCAACACCTGGACTGATTTGTTTTAGCAGAGGCCCCCAAAAGTAGCAAAATTCTTCCCAATCAAAGCCTGATCCCCAACTGGGTGTAGTGCACATAGTCTGGAAAGGGAAGGCTTAGGGGCAAGTTACCTTCCTGAAAAGTATCATCGCTTCCATGTCTATAAGAGAGTTAACTTTGGCTCCTGTGGCTCAGTCATTTTGTCGTCAAGAGCAAATCTCATTTTGACCTCCTGAAATTGAATATTCACTTTAGCCTAGATTTGCAAAGCTATTTGTTAATGCGCACATACAGGGTGGTTTTCTCCAGGGTTTTAAAGAAAAAACTCATTTCAATGTAAAATTCACAGGATGAAATTGAAATTTATTTTGAGGAGAGTTAACATTGCTGATTTTCCGGCTCAGACAATCACGTCCGTGTCAGATTGTAATTACACCTTTTTGTGCATCAGCTGCAAGCATGGTATAGAAAAAAAAAAGAAAGATAATGCTGTTTCTTTCAGCAACAGAAAGGACCTTTGTACTGTCCTTCCCTTGAAATCCCCCATGCTGAAAGGAGAAAGGAATCTATTTCAGCTTGCCAGGATGAACTGAGCATTAATTGCACAAAGACACTTGTCTTAGCCAAAGTTTTGTTTGATTTTTACTTGTAATTGTCTGCTAGGTGTCTGCAGAGCATTTCCTTTCCCCTGCAGCAATTTTCACTGCCATAAAACTCTTGCTTCTGTTAAATAGCGACATTAAAATATTGCAAAGCTGACCTTAATGATTTACACGGAGCTCAAGTCTCTAAAATAAGGGTAAAACATGCCATAAAGACTATATAGGGAGAATTAAAACCTCAGAAGAAAACTAACAACCTTGATGTAATTCCATATTGGATTTGTACCACCGTAAGGTCCCACCCAGCAGCAGGCTGGGAGATTGCATGGCCCAATGGAAAACTGTGTATGACAGGGTTTAGGCATTACTGATTCTGGAAGGGGAATGTCCTCCCTTTGCAATGACCAACTATGTAAGGCAACCAAAGTTGTAGGGAAATGGAGAACGAAATATCATAGCTTTAATGTTATTTAATATTTTATTAGGTTAAATGGACACACATTTTGTGCTTTGTAAAATACTCGGTAGAGACAAGCTATTTTGGAACAGCATTTAACAGAGAAGATAGTGGGGCTTGGATCAAGATTTTACTAAGTGTATGATGCTCCCAGTAATCAAAAAGGAGTGTTTTTTTTTGTTCAAAGAGCACCAGACTGGGAGAAAATAGATTGTCAGTGAAACATATTGTCATAGAATCATAGAACGGTTGGGTTGGAAGGGACATTAAAATGCATCCAGCTTCAACCCCTGCTGTGGGCTGGGTAACCCCACCAGTCCAGGCTGCCCAGGGTCCATCCATGGCCTTGGGCACCCCCAGGGTTGGAGCACCCAGACTTCTCTTGGGACGGGGTTTGTCTGTTGTGCTGTTCAGATCACCTCTGGCAAGGTCTTTCTGTACAGGAAATGTGACTCGTCAGCCACTGGAAACAAGGGGATGCACGTAGTAAGTGTACCTTGGGAAAAGAAATGCAAGGCTGAGACCCATCTTTCTTTACAAGACCTCATTCTAGTATCAGCACAAAAAGACAAGAAGTCAACAAGAGTTAATTCTTCCTTCCAATAAATTAAATATTAAGAGCTGTCAGCAAGCAACAGAGAATCAGTGTCACTGTACAAATGAATTATGGTCCTTCAGCTTCACAAAAAAAAAAAAAAAAAAAAAAAAAGGAGTTTGATCCTGGGGCAGCTCTGTCTGTGGGAGACTTCCAAGTGCATTTACAAAATGTGGGAAGTTATAATCCAGTTTCCACAGAAATTGATGGGAAAATGCCCAAAGTTGGCTCCTATCTCCTGCAGAATGCCTTTCACGGGATGGCAATGGTGCCTAACACTGTTTCTCTTTGCTAGAGCACCTTTAGAGAGTATCCTGTAATTCACGATGAAAAGTAACAATAATATTGCTTTACATCAGAAGATAATAGCCTTCCTGTGCAGCAGTGGAACTCAGATGTCTTGAGCAATGTGTGTAGCTTAAGGGTTTTTTTTTGACAGTGCAATATTGTATATAATAACAATTACCAATGACCTCTATTAGGTTGTCCAGTCTCATTAAGACCGATGCATTTGGTACCTGCCACGACCAATTTGCCTCAACAGAGGTTTTATTCAGTGGATATGATAGAGCTGTAAAGCAATCTTTTTTCATTTAAATAGTTTAATTGAGGAATGCTATCAGATGTTTCGAAATTTAATGTATACAACAATTTGCTTCCCCTATCTCTTTGCAGAGTTTAGTTTGCAGAAAATGACATCTGATTCTTATAGAAAGAAAGCAATTACATTTTGGAGCCTGCCTGCCCGCATTGCATATGTTTTTAAACATAAAAAGAAATTCTTAATATGTAATTGTCAGGTAATAAAAAGGAAAATATTTTACTTTGCATTTATGAAGTAATTTTTCAAAAGCATAAGGGAATTGCATGTTAACGTTTTTCCTTTATTACCACACTCCTAATGCTGCTCTGTTTTCACAAGTTTAGATTAAAAAAAACTACACAGATCTGATGCTCACATATTAGTATGATAATACCCCATAAAGTAATTAGGACAGAGGTTGCAGAGCTGCAGAAGTTCAGAGGTTCTGCTCAGCCCACTCCCACTCTCATCAGCATCATCAGAGACCAGCTGGGTGGCTCTCCACCAGTTTCTATGGGGATTGTAATGATACCCCCATGAGGTTCTTCACCACTGTCCATGGTGAATTTCTACCCCTCACTTCAAATTTTCAGGAACCATGGAGATGTGGCACTTGGGAACACGGTTAGTGGGCATGGTGGGGATGTGCTGGGGTTGGGCTTGGTGATACATGTGGACTTATCCAACTTTAATGATTCCATGACTCTATGAATCTCAGCTAGAAAACTACAGAACTGTGTATTAAAAATACCAAGGTAATGTTTCGTTCATCTTTTGCTTTTAGACTTGTTTGTTATGCTTCCCACTGATTTGGGCTACCCACACGTGGGAGCTCCCATGTTCTGCTTTGGTCAGAGACTCACCAAGGGGGAACATAAGCCCATTTTTTGGAGTGCCTTTGAAAAGAGAGCACACCATGCCCAGAGAGGAGACCTGAGCTGGCAGTGCTAAAAATAAAATAACCTATTTTCTATGGAGCTATAAGCTACTCTGCTGTCCCTGCTGTTCACAGAATCACAGAACTGAAGGGGCGGAAGGGACCAGATCACATCCAAACACAGCTCTTCCCTATAGGTTGGCACTTACCAATCAGTGGTGTCACAGTGCTATAGAAACTGAACACAAAACTCTTTATGTATGTATTTGGAACCACACAGGAATTTCTTACCTCTGTTTCCAAAGCCATACCATGAAACAGTAAAACTGGGTGAGAGAGGACTGAAGGATCTCTGCTGAAATGACCATCAAAGCCCCGGAACACCTTGCCCATATTGCTGATGGATCTCAAGCACCAGTTAACAAACACTTTGTGGGCATGGTTTGGGTCTAGCTCATCTTACCTGAGGTCAAGGACATGCATGCGGAGTCTCTCTAGAGTCCTTCCAGCTGTATTTGCTGTACTTCCATAAGTTCAGATGAAGACAGCTGCCAGAGCAGGTATCAACCCAGGCAGACACACAGCATCAAATGGGCACACGGCTGTTTTATGGACTCACTGGTACCTCCTGACTCAGTGCCACTTAGCGTGAGATTAATGCCATGCGAATGCAGCTCAGGTCCCCAGCTGGGATTTCCTACAACCTCCTGCTGATGCTTCGCTGGCAGCAAGAGCAACAAGCTCTCAGTTTACCAGTGGAGGTCAAGGTAAAGTGATTTCAATTAGAAGAGGATCACGTAGGGCTCAATCCGATGTGGGCAGGTTGTGTGATGCTGGCAGAGCCATTTATTCATTTCTGAGCTGCGTGGTTCGGGATTTCATTTTCCCACTCTGGTTTTACAGCCTTCCTTCTCACTTTCACCATTAGAAGGGCAGTATCCCAGCCACCCCAATAATTAGCAGTGATGAACTTGAGGGGGAGAAAGGGAAGAAAATATTCAGCTGAATATTTCCTTCCCCCTGTGGCTTTTGTTGCCGTGTGACACAGCTGCATTTCAAAGCCAGCACATATTTACATGCCTCTAAGAGGAAAGGTGTGTGTTTGTTGCCCTGCTTGGAACAGAGCACATATTTACATGCTTTGCTGAATTGGGGCCACATACCTTTCTTTTTCCTTGACACTGTGGGCAACCCTTTGTTTCTGCTGGTCAAACAAAACAGAACAAAAAGAAGGGAAAAAAAAAAAAGAGAGAGAGAGAGAGACTGGGGAAAGAAAATGTATTTATTAAATGGTTCTATAAATAAAAGAGCTGGGAAGATATAAGAGGCTCTGATCTCTGAAGGGTGATGGCAAAGTGCTGCTGATAAAGTGGCTGCGATTCAGATCAATACAAACAAGGCAGGCAGGTGAATTTCCCCTTTGATCTTCATTCCCTGTGCATCCCGAGTCGCTCTGACTGTGCCACACGAATTACTGCTTTGTGCAGGGGAAAAGCAGTTCACTTGGCTTTTTGCTTATTGCACAAGTGGATTGGATGGCGAATGATGAGAGCTGCTTGTTATCTTTCAAAAAGGCCCCGGAAAGTGGAGGTTTTGGCACTTCATGTGTCAACATTTTTGGTGTCAATAGGGCTGATGGATACATCAGCGCTAAATGGTCTTAATAAAAAAATATTAAATCTAGAAAAAAGGAAATAAAGCTCAGGGCAGGGTTCATCTGTAAAGCTAGAAATACACCGGAGGGAAATTTGAGGGGACAAAATAGCAATGATGGCAGATGATGCTTTGTGCTTTTGGCCTCAACAGCTGTGCTGTAACATGCCCTGCCCTACTACTGACTGAAGGAAAACCTAAATCCATCCCTGTGGTCCACAGAGCAAGGCAAACCTTGTTGATATTTATAATTCCTTGGCTAAATAGTATGGGGCCTCAGCAGAAGTCTTCTTTGAAAGGGCAAAGCTGTTAATCCATGAAATATCGGCTTCTGTGTGGTCTCATTTTTATCACAACATCACAATCTGTTGCAGGCAGAACTTCCCTCTGACAGCACTAATAGTTTCTTGAAAAATAAATAATAACCATACAGCTTCTATGCCCTCTACTGCTGTTCAACTTCCCGACCAGCTGTTTTAATTGTTTTAAAATTAAGCATGTACCATCGAGATCCGTGGGTAGTTGGAACTTGGAATGTGCTTTTGACTGGAGCTAATGAGTCAGTGATATCCACTCAGACTTATGTCACCCTACGGGCTTCTGAGCAATTGTGGGACATTCTCCCAGTTGGTTTCATGTCATTTTTGAGCTAGCTGTGGTTTCTTTCCTTTTAAAATCCTCAGTATCCCAGGGAGTCTCACAGGTCAGTTGTTTTGGTGTAGGAAAAAGTATCATTACTGGAATGCAAATCATATTTACAAGACAATGTGCATTGCACATGAGCACAGCTGCTGTTCTGTCACCATCAAATCATGAGTATTTAATAACAATCATGTCAATAAAGTTGCCCCAAACCCTGGGCAGGAATAACACAGATGCTACATAACTATATGCTCTGTGTGCAACCTAAATCATGTAGGTGTCAAAAGCGCAGAGTGGTACCCTAAGCCACCATACCAACATGGAAGGTCAAGGCAGAATTCCTCTAGAAGTTGCCACTACTGACATTCATCAGCCATTACTGAACATTTATGGAGACCAAACAGCAGAGTCACCTCTGTTGGCAGAGATTTGTATTAGTGTGGCATTTAGGGTATTGCTCCTTGCTAGCAAAAATGCACAGATAATGGTGGTTACTATGTCAAAAAAAATGGTATTTTTCAGCTGATAATATTTTTCAATCAAATAGTATAATTGTGCTTTTTGTACTGATAGTATTTTCCACGGAAACAAATAAGAGGCAATACTTTCGGAGCAACCTACATACACCTTTATCATATAATGCGCAGCGCCAGACTTTGTGAGTGCAAATGGAAGGAGCTTTTTATTCAGTTCAATTTTAATCAAATTCTACAGAGCAGCATTTCTATGGCCTATTTAAAACACAAACAAAGGCAGAAGAGCTCCCTCTGTATCTAAACCCTCTTATAATTGTTGTAAGAAAAGAACAAGGAAAAGCTCAAAGGAGCCCTTGCGGTCCCATTGACACTGGCCAGCTGCAAGCTGTACAGATATTTTAACCTCACTAAATAATGTCTGAAATGTCTTTGCCTTCTATTTTGGGGTTCTAAAGAGTTGGATGAAATGATACCTGAAGAAAGTGGCCAGCCCTATTATTTGCCGGATATCTCTGTGGTTTCTTAATAGGCGTTTTGAATGCTAAGCATTTGCCCTGGTGCTGTTGTGAGATTCTCAAAAATCTGCTCCAAAGTGAAAGAGACAAAAGAGAATGAATGAAATCAAATTGAGTTGTGGCGGGGGACAGCTGGGACCCACTCACTAACATAAGCTGATCTATTCATGATACTCTATTCCATGAAGAACAAGGTTCTAGTACTTGGAACAAAGATAGAAATGGCACAGTTTCTAAGATCTGACTTAGAGTGGCATTTGGTTTCTGCAAGAGATGTGTTTAAATGGAAAATCAGAGTGGTTTATTTTTGTTATTACCATCATTTCTCCTTAACAGTGAAACCTCATAATACAAACTCAAAGTTTGTCACAGGAAACACACTGCCCTTCTAAAAGTTTTCTTGGATATACCTGGGGGTGAGGTTACAAAGATACAACATGCCCTCATGGTTTGAAAAATCATGTTCATATCATGACCAACTGTGACATAGAATTACAGAAATGTTAAGGCTGGAAAAGACTTCAAAGATTGCCAAGTCCAGCTATTGACCTACCTTTACAGTGCCCACCGAATTGTACCCCTGGGTTCACTCTCAGCTCTAGAAGAGCTTGAAGTGATGTCAAAGAATTCATTGCAAGAAGCTTGAAGGAGATGTCAAAGAATGCAACGAGCTCCAGATCTCATGTCCTGGACTTCTTCCCTAAGCCTTATTGCTCATTGGCAGGGAGAAAATACAGAATCAAGTGGAATTCTTAACCATGTCAGATAAGCCTTAGATGCATCTTCTGAAAACTGCTCCTTCCAAAGTCAATAACCAGCAGGTTTGTATCTGAGCAAGCTTTCTCCACCTATTGCATAATATCAATCGCTTTCTTTATTCACATAAATTGAATGTAAAAAAGGGAAAAATCTGAGGGCTGACCCCAGCGACCCAGCAAAACACCTCAGTGGTCAATATTTAATCTGACATCTGGAAAATCATTGCTCTTTTCTGAGGCATGTGCTACTTGTTATGCTGATTGTTGCTGTTGGGCGAGTTGGCTTTTATTTAACATCAACACCCAGAATTAAAATTTCCATTCTCCTCTATGGGCTCTGAGTCTGCACTCTGTGTCCAGTAATGGAAAAGCTGCTATCAGACTAGCTCCTTAATTTTAGGTGTATTACCCTTCTGTAGGGCATGGGAATGAGGCTGTATTTGGTCTGAAATATAATTTTAAGCCATATCCAGAATTGTATGGATTTTTCTATAAATCCAAGTGAATGCAAGAAAATAGATAATGCCAACAGCAGAGCTTCATAGGCAGGAGTCCTCACATCCAGAGTCCCTGTTCCCAATAGAATGGAACAATACGCCCTTTCAGTGAGGTCCTCTGAACTCACCTTCTTGTGGCTTAGATGCTGTCAGAGAATTCAAGCTATTGGGTGGCTCTGGAAAATAGGATTTCAGTTTCATAACAGTGTGACGTTTCCATTTGCTGATGACCATCTCTCAGAAAAACAAAATCAAAACAACAGGGGGAAAAAAAGGAAAAACAAAAACCAAAAAACCCCCCCAAAAAAAACCAAAAAAAAAACAAACCAAAAAAACAAAAGGAAAGCACACAGAATGTATCGCACTTAATCAAACTTCTGCAGTAGAGAGTGGGTTTGTTTGTTTGTTTCATTTCGTACTTCCATATTCCACCCATGGAGCAATCTTGCTGGTAGGGAGGATAAACAACCAGACACCGAACAAACCAACCACGGGGCCTCCAGGAGCTGTTGTTATTTATTTCCACAATTAGCAGCCGAGTTCTGGTGCTGTGCCCAGAGAACTCCTCTCATTTTTCAGCGTGTCACTCGGCGCACAATATGCTTTTAGGAATTGAGGATTAAGACGGCTGATTGTGGGTGGTTTATGAAACTTTTTATGGGAAGCCATATAGCCAAACCTTTAGAGAATCAGACCGTCGTTTTAATGGGCTTATGTTGTGTACAAGACTGCTCGGTAAGATTTCCACGCAGTGCAGAGAGTCTTGATAGAGAACCTGGATTAATCAGAGGCTGCTGCTGCTGGTTGATGCTGTGGGCTGTTTTCTGAACTAGCAACCAGCCATGAGCAGTATGGAGAACAACCTGGGGGTGGCCACCCTTCATCCTTGAAGATGTTGGAGCAGTTGGATTCCAGCAAAGAATCATCTACAAAATGGAAGTAATGATACAAACTTAATACAGACAGGTGAGTGCCTGGAATACTTTTAAAGTGGAGGGTGCATCTCCCTGTAGCCAAGTGCCTTTGGGATACTGGGCAGGATGAGACTGGAAAAGAAGTTATCATCCTGTACATGATGACTAAATCCTAAAATCTCTTTGCATTGTATGTGCCCATTTGAAATGCACACACACATGCAAGAAAACACCCCAAATATAGAGGCAAACAACTGTTAGACAAACTCTCTGTATGATACCCAGCTGCTGATCTGGGACGTCGGCACCACCACCTCCAAAAGACTGCTCAACACCATTCAGGATTCATCAGCAATTACAGCTGTGACAGAGGGGTGAATATTTAAGGTGCAGATCTATAGTGCAGCATTCAGATTTAGCAGAGATGTCATCCTCTCCCAGGGTTGTTAGAGGTATTGATTAATTGCCTATTGTTAAAGATATCGATTGATGAAGCTGCAATATAAATACCGACAGTGTCGGCTACTCTACACAGATTTTAACCTAAGCATTTAAAAGGTTTTCTGTATTTCTAGATCACAAGAGATTCATGCCGAATTCCCACCGTGCCCTGCCCCTTGGCTGCCGAGCCCTTTCAGCTATAAAAATACTTCAAGTGTAATTTTGCAGTCATAGAATGGTTTGAGTTCAAAAGGACCCTTGAAGGCCATCAGGTCCAACTCCAGGACACCTACAGCTTCTTCAGGGTGCTCAGAATTCACAGTGCAATTTCTTTTCCATGCTGTGCTGAGGGTACTGGGACCATCTTAATGTTCAGTTTCCATTCGGGATAGTGCTGGAGATTTTTGAAGGCTAAATTTCAGTTTGCTACCAGCAGATAAGCATCTACCATTCAGAACAAGCTACAGGTAAAAGAGATCAGCCAGGAGTCACCCTACCAGGGTAATCCAAGGAGCCAATTTGCTGCATGCTGGGACTTCAAATACAACTGGGATCTGGAGATCATAGAATCATGATTTTCAGATACAATGAATATTGCTATAAATCCTATTAAAAAAATCATTGAGTGTTACTTGCCCTTAACAACTTCACTGATATATTTGAAGAGAATCCTGAAAAACATCTCCAGAGCCTTCAAGGTCAATGCAACACCATCATTACCAAAGTGTTGCACGACACTCCGTGTTGATAACTGCCATCGTATTTAATTAGCGCTCGAGTGGCACTTCATCCTGCATATTGTCAGCAATCCCTTTATCTTGCTGTTTGCATTGCACCGTTTTTAATTAGGATATGTATGGGGAATCTCTTAATGATCTCATGTCTGAATAACCATCCAGGCTTTGTGGAAGGTAGCTGAGTTGTCTCTGTCTCTCCAGAGGGTGCTTTACCACTGCAGGTTACACTTGTTACACTTGCCATTGTTAGGGACAAATCTTTGTAATAACCTTATCCAGTTGAACTCAGTGATGCTTGTAGGCCCCTTACAACTCATTCTCTTATTTCCTTTTTAAATTCCTCTTTGGTGGACCAAACAAACTCTGCTTTGCAGTCACATCTCTCAAGTTGACCAGGATTTGAACTCATTCCTTATGGGTCACTTCCAACTCAGGATATTCTATTAATGTATGACTTCAGAACCAATAAACTCTTCCTTCTTCTTCTTGAACTCCAGTGCTGACCACATGAAGGTATTAAGGTTGTAAAGATGAAGGAGGATAGCTGGAACACTCTGGAAAATGATCGCTGTGCGATTCAACTGCAGATGAAATCCATCTGCAATGTGTAGGCAGTGCACATTAGAAGGAAGAGTTTAACTGACTCGTTCATGCTGATGGGCTCTGGATGAGTCATAACTCATGGGGACAAGATTTAGGCACTGCTCCTGACAGCTCAAGGTGCAGCAGAGGTCAAAAAAGTAAATAAGGCATTAGGCTGTGTTCAAAGGGGAGAGAGAATAAAGGGCAAAGATAGGCCGTGGCAAACAATTGAGCCTTTGCTTTAAATTCACCTTCTGTTTTTTGTCAGTTCATTCCAGACTGGGGCTGTCCAGTGAAGAGACGCTCTAAACACCACAGAGATCACAGGAATGGGGACTTCAGAGGGACTGTATACTAAACAATGAGCTTAACACAAATCAGAGTATATATGATTCCTTGTCCAGAGAGTGTCCCAAACGCAGACCATGGGTGCTGTGTGCAGAACTTTCTGCTCAAGGTGAGAATGTTGAAATCACTGGAATTCTGAAGTCAGAGACCTTGTTTTGCAGAACGACTCTTCAGTTCCTTCAGCCAAGTGGTCTGGGTGCTCTGCTTCATCAGAGTGAAGAGGGGATGCTTTGAATCTCTGGGAATATGATGTTTCTTTTGTCTGTTCACAGACCTGTTCTTTTATCTGTTCCATTATGTGCTGCCAGAAAGAAGCAAGAAAACTGTAACTACTAAAACAGCCAGTGTTCCTCACTGTGCCTTGGGTTCCATGCCTTGAGTTTCACAGCTAGGAAACATGATCTGCCTGGGCTGAAGGGTGAAATACAAAAGAGATCTCATCTTACAGGACAATAATAAAAATAAAGCCGATACTTTGGTCCAAATGTTGAGTGCAAAGAAAAAAATATTATCAGATCCAGAGCCCTAAAGTGTAAACTTGTGGTGGATCGTGTCCTTTATTGCACTTCATATAATCACTGTTGATCATAATTAAATTAATTAATGAATTATTTTTGTGTTATTTCTTCCTTTTTTTCCTCCAGGCGTGGCCCAGTTTCTACTTCTATGCACTTCTACTGAAGTCAGTGCAGAGCTCATCTTGCTTCCACACCACATCCAGGCGCAGTTCAATGGTTCTGGCTGTGCATCACCTAAATAAAACCAAAGGCACAGTTTGGTAAGACCAGAAAATGTGCTCTAATTGTTGTCACCCCCCAGTCCTGTGGGATCTGAAGGACTTTTGCTGCCAGCCCCATACATGCATCCATCACAGCTCTCTCTTCCCATGTCCTTCCCATGTTATTTCCCTCCTTTGTGCTCAGGCTGTGGGACACAACTGCAGCTCATAAATTCACCGGATATAGGCCTAGAATCATCATGACAGAGGAAGAAAAAAAAGCAAACCACCTCTGAGCTGCAGCCAGATGCACCCAAATCTGTACTCAGGGCTATCACAGAAATTTGCAATACATCACCCAGAAGTGGAGTGGATCCCAAGTAATTAAACATATAAATTAATTCTCCCCTTAATATATGCTTCTCTCCCATTATTAGGTTTGTTTCAGGGAAAATCCTTGGAGGATCTTCATGAAAGTAGCACTGTTTCAAATACTGTCTTTCTTAAGCCTTCTTGTCCATTTTATTTTATTTTATTTTCCTTTTTTTCTTTTTTTTTCTCAGGCTTGATGCCTGCAGCCTACAATTAAAATAAGTGACATGAAGGTGTCTTTAAAACAGAGATCCATGGAAAATGAAAGGATTGTCTGTCAAAGGGTGAGAAATGAAAAATAGCCGTCTCAGATCTCTGAATGGATGAGTGAGGAAAATTCCTGTCCGTCCCAGTACCCAAAGGGATAAAACCCAATGATAGCTTCTCAACTGCTTAGCAGATAATGCATGTGCTGTTTGGATGCTGGTAATGTGTTTTTTACTTCTTTCTATCTGGGAGGAACGAATCAAATATGAGAAGTGCTGGGACATGATTTTCAACCCATTGCCTTTGATTAAGTGCTTTAACATGTGAGTCCAGAGATTCGCAATAATACTAATGGGGCATAAAGAACTATAAACAGGACGGGCCTACTTTGGTCCAAATGCCATTATCCTGGAATAAAAAAGAGCAGCAAATGTAATATGTCCACTGCTAACCTTTTTTTGACAGGAAATTTTCTCTCCTACATGCACACCATAAATTACACTGCATTTTGCCCAACCTGTGAGTGATTGTTCAATTTCTAGAGGAGAACTGTTTGCTAAGCCCAAACCGCTTTGCTCAACACAGTATTTGGATGTGAAAATATGATGGGGTGAAGATAAACATGTATATGAGTGGAAGGCTGGGCTAAAAGCAGGTTTCTTTTTATGCTGTGTTTGGGAGAAGGTGGCAAAACCCATCCATAAATGTTGGAGCAAGGTGTTGGTTGTTTAGTGGTATTAAATAAAACAAAAAATCAGGCTGGAAGTTCAGACTGGAAATCCCAGGAAAGATGAGGGAGACTGTAAATGTGGTGTAAGTTTGCTTCAGAAGGACAGGAGGTCACATTCTACATATATACAACACCAGGTAGGTGGAGTGCTGCTCTTTGAACCTGGTTCCACATCACTTCCAACTTTGTGCTACATTTTATTGCTCTCAGCAAGTTGCAGATTGTCCAACTGTTCTATCATTTCTTGCAAACGGCTGCAACGACAACAACAAAAATAACAAGGGAAGAAGAAGAAGAAAAAGAAGGGCAAAAAAAAGATTCCGTGAGTCTATAACGGAGTCCTCGGTGTAAATCAAACATTCCCTGTCATGTTGATAGCTTGTGTTAGTCTAATGTATTTTATATTACTCAAAAGCTTTGAAACCCTGCAGCTTTCTTCATATAGGCCATTATGCGGTTATCATTAAATTGTCTTGCAAAGAACATTATCGGTAATTATAGCAGACACTAAAATCAAATGATCAGACTGGGACCTTTAACACCAAGAGGAACCATTAGAAGTTAATCAAATAAAAGGATGAGAATAATTATGTTAGGATTAAGCAGTAATATGCCAGAAGTTATATACTTTGCTGACTATATATCTTTACTCTCAGCTTTCTCCCTCTCCTCCTGTTTGATGCCTTTTTATATAATACTTTGGCACAGAATGTAAATGACGGTATTTTTGTGTGTCACAAATGGGGATTTAGGGTTCAAATGAGGTTCACATAGAAATGGCACGGAAAGCAGCAGCACTATGGAATGATGAAGATAAAAATAATAGTGGTGTAAGAGTGTATGGATAATATATATAAAACTAGAGAGCCGCAAAAAATCCATTGGTCAATGGAGCATAACATGATGATAAAAATAGTTGCAACAGGAGGTGAAACCACATGGCTATCAGTTCACTGCTCAGCGTTGCTTTGCTGTTCCTGAGTGCTTCTGTGGCTCATCCAGTCATCAGCATAGAAAAAAACTGACATTCGGATCAGATATTATGAAAAATTTCTTCTCTTTAAGAGTGGTCAGGCACTGAGACAGGCTGCCCATGGAGGTGGTGGGGTGTCCAACCCTGGAAACATTCAAGAACTATGGAGATGTGGCACCTGGGGATGCAGTCAGTAGGTATGGTGGGGTGGAGTGGTCTGGGCTTGGGGATCTTGGAGGTCATATTTCATGGATATGCCCCCAAAACTTCTGCTAAGTGACAACTCTGAATTGCAACAAGCAAATCCGTTAGGTGTATGCATATTAAGTGCCTGATATAAATACAAACACTAATGACACATTCCTTGCCTGCCCTACTGCTCCAAATTCTGTTCACAAACAGAGAAGGACTCTATCATATTTGAAAAATCATGGCTGTCTGGTGGCTGGACAAACATTAAGAAACATTTTTAGGAAAGGGAGAAAGGAAGACTCAGGGAACCACAGGCTAGTAAGACTCACCTTTTGTGCCTAGGAAGATCATGGAGCAGATCCTCCTAGAAGCTATGTTAAGTCACTTATGAGACAAAGAGGTTATCTGAGACAGCCAGCATGGCTTCACCCTGGGCAGATAGTGCCTGACCAATCTGGTGGCCTTCTATGATGGAGTGACAGCTTTAGTAGACAGGTGAAGGGCAATGGATGTCATCTACCTGGACTTCTACAAAGTCTCCGACCTGGTCCCTCACTGCATTCTTCTCTCTAAATTGGAGAGGTGTGGACTTGAAGGATGGACTGTTTGATGCACAAGCAACTGGACCACCAAAAACAACAACAAAAAAAACTGGTACACCAAAAACCTTTGATGAGTGACAACTCTAAAATGCCACAAACTTATCCATTAGGTGTATGCATAATATGTGTCTGGTACAAATAAGAACACATATGACACATTTCTTGCTTGCCCTACTGCCACAAGCCACCTTCAGATCAGAATTTCTGGCCTGCAGACCAGAATAAAATTCTAAGTACCATGGACAAGACCACGCAGATACTCATTTGCCTGTACAAGCATTACACCAAAAGGACATCAAAGCTTTTCCCTGCTAAATTTGCTAAGATAAGAATGCAGCAAACCATCCCCTCTAATACCAGCTTAATAATTTGATTTCATGACCTGTTGCATTGACGGAGATTCCAACAGAGTGCTGCACTGATTGCATTTTAATTGTGATATTAATTTAATAGTTGCCTCTTCCAGCTCTAGGAGTTGATAAAACTGGAGCAAATTAGCCCCATAAAGTGCTAGCTGCAGTGTGTGAAAGCCACAGAGACTCAGGCTTGGAAAAAGCACTTTATGTTGTACCATTCAAGCATATCACCAAAACTGGGCAATTAAAATGACAGTGACTCGCAGTCACCAGGGTAGTGCCAAGGGGAAGATGGATGGACCATGGGACCTGCCAAGGGTTTTTCCCAGGACATGGAAGTTGGACTCAATGATTCCTACTGCTCCCTTCCAACTCAGGTTATTCTATGATTGTATGACTTCTCAGGCAGGTTACAGAAAAAGGAGATCAACGACCTTTCCCAGTTTGTGAGGCTCATTAATGAGCTGAAATTGGCCCTCTCCTTAGATCCTTGAAAATGAATTTATTGAAGTATGAAACCAAAGAACCTCTCAGTAATACCTTTGTACTGAAAGAAACTGTGTCATCTTATTGGGTTGGTTTTTTTTTTTGCAAAAATGAAGCTATTTCCACTCTTTGCCAGCTTAAATGGCTATTATTTCTTCATTAAACTCTCTCTTTCCTATGCCACTACTCAACAGGAAACAACACACAAAGTAACCTTCTTCTAGCCTATATGTGGAATGCATGCAAAAAGCTTTCCAAAATTTTCCATATCTGAAGTAATTCAAGGGTTTTCCAGCACTTAACAATATATGCCCACTTCCCTCTTCCTTTTCCACCAGATTTTATTGAAACTCCTGGGAATGTCTTAGGAAAAAGGACTGTAGTTTCTGGGAACAAATGAATGAATAGGAGAGCCAAGCAGAGTTATTTGTAGAAGTTATCTGGAAAGAAATATAAAGAAATCAATCAATTTGATAGAACTACAGTCTGTTCCTGGACAATTCAAGAACAGAAAAATCTGAATTTGGGGAGGAAATTAATCATTGTAAATTATTGGCTCAGCTGTACTATTAACATTAATAACACTCCTGAATTAATTAACTAGAAAACTCTTTTTATTAAGAAATAATCAAACCCTCAGTCAGTGTCCTTACAAAATATTAGGAGTTTGCCTCACTGTGGCTGAGTTGGTTTTATTAATGTAATGTGAAACTGAGAGACTGGAGGCCTCTCTGGACAGGGAAGGGAAGGGAAGGGAAGGGAAGGGAAGGGAAGGGAAGGGAAGGGAAGGGAAGGGAAGGGAAGGGAAGGGAAGGGAAGGGAAGGGAAGGGAAGGGAAGGGAAGGGAAGGGAAGGGAAGGGAAGGGAAGGGAAGGGAAGGGAAGGGAAGGGAAGGGAAGGGAAGGGAAGGGAAGGGAAGGGAAGGGAAGGGAAGGGAAGGGAAGGGAAGGGAAGGGAAGAGAAGGGAAGGGAAGGGAAGGGAAGAGAGAACACAAGGTGGAAGAGCATGAGATGAGATGGGATGAGACAAGAAGAATTCAAAATCTTTGACACCGCAAAAAGGATCTAATTGATAGAGTGGCTGAAAAAGTGTGGAACCAAACAGTGTCAGTGATGTTAGATGACAGATTATTTTATGCCCTCACATACAGGTGACAAAAATAACTGTCAGTGCTCTTGTGTTACGAGAAGGTGCCTAAATACTCATTCAACTTCAGTAAGATTCTCTCCTTACTAGACATACATTTCATAACAAATGGAGGCAATTTATTAGGTATTGAGACAATCTCTGAAAAGCCCTTTATTTCACTGAAAATTGTATCTGCAATAAGCAGAAGAGATCTGGCTGTACTCCATGTATGATACTTTTAATTTGGTTTTAAACCTGAAGTATCCATTTTGTGTGACCTACTGAAAAGCACGTCCATTAAAATGCTCTACAGAAAGCCACCTTCAAATTAAATTTGTCTCCAGGAGATGAGAGAGCTCCGTAATCATGTTTCATATCTTTTTTTTCTCATTTGGATGGATGTCTTCTTTCAAAGCTTGATGTCCAGAGAAATGAAGGGTACCTTTCAGCAGTAAGTAACTATTGAAGCTTTGCCTTGGTACCTTATTTGCTAGTTGTAACTAACATTAAAAAAAATGCTCTGTCAGAAAATACCTTTTAAAAAGTGTAATATTTTGTTTTATTTAGCAACTACTTGGGAAAATTTAGCACCAAACCAGAAAGGTTGTGGAGCAAGTAGCACTTCATAAATTGCTTGAGCCCTAATCAATACATATTGTCATCTAGTCAAGTCCTCCTGGCAGATTTTTCTTTGCCCTGCCTCAAAAGCGTATTTTATGAGGTTGTTACCGGCTTGTGCTGCAAGGCCTGGCCTAATGAATCTGTCACTGGCACTATTGATTGACATGCCAGTGTAAGTGAGACATGTGATTCCGATTGACTTCCTAATTACTGCTGCTGTGATGTCTCACCAACTGGTAAGGGCAGAGGTTAATAGTTTTGATGTTCAGCCATCTCTGGCTCTGGAAGCCGGAGTTAAACCAGCTCGTTGGAAGTCAATATCTGAATCAAGTTCTCAAGGCTACTTTCGAAGCTGATCAATTAAGTCCTCCTTGTTCTCCTTCTTGTTGCCTGACAAGGGTTTGATGAGTGGGGACCCCTCAAGACAGCATTTTAAGGTAGAGCAGGAATGTTTCTAGACTGTGGAATTTAAGTGCATGCCATGGCCAGGGTATTACTCTCAGTGGAGAGAATGGGGTGAGGTTTCCAAAAGCACATGGGTGACCCAGGTGTACTTATCATGTGGACAACCATGGCCATACCCTCCTGCCCCTCCATTCTCTCCCCTGGAAGGTGAACCAACTGGAGAATGGTTGGTTGCTCTCTGCCCCAGCTGTGAAATGGTCCTGGCTCAGTATTTCTTTCCAGAACCCCAAAACTTCATTTAAAATAAATGTTTCTTTGCTTCATTACTGCGTAAATTACCCTGAAATAAGTCACTGTAACTGTGATGCTTGCCTAGAGAACACCTGAAAACCATGCATTCAGATTTATTTGCACCAAGTTTATTTTTGCATTTTTCAGCACATGGGCTTGGTGAAGTGTAAGTGGTGCCTCCATAAGTCAATGATCTTAATGGATTTCTGTTCCAAGAATTTAACTGCATTCTGAAACCAAAACAACTGTGAGAACCTACTGCATCTGTTGGCAATGAGCTGTAGAGCCTACCACGTTCACTGAAATTAAGGCACCTCCTTTGGCTTTGTATGCCTCTATCTCCACACTCAACATTGTTCTGGACTTCTCTGGGCCTCACAGAAAGCATTTCACTCTCTAACGGTTCTACCATCCTTTTTCTTTGTTCTCTACTAAGCATGAAGCTGGAATCATAGGATGCAGGTACAGCATTAGTTTATGCAGAAATAATATTTCATGGCTTGTTCTACATTCTTTATCAGTAATTGTCTGCAGACAGCTTACTTTCTGCCCAGAGTCAAGTAGAAAGCTGACAGTTCCTCCCAGTTATCCATTATAACCCCAAATTCCTTTTCCTGATGGTAATGCACGTCCATGCGTGTGCATTGCTTTGCATTTAACAACACCAAACTCCATCTCCAGTTTTATTTTCCAGTCACTCAGCGTTGCAGAGCCTTCTGCAAATCTCAGCAGTCAGCTTTTGCTTTTACTACCCTGAATAATTCAATAATATCACTGAGCTTTGTCATCTCACTCCTCCCTGGGTTATTTATGAACGTGCTGAGCAGCACAGATCTTCCTACAGACATATGTGGGATTCCACTGGTGACTTGTCAAAGCCGGTCAGCTCTTCCTCTGCTCTATTTTTTCATGACTAGTTATTAATTGATTAAAGGCCCTACCCTTCTAGCTGCCGTGTGAGCTTTCAGTGTGTGAGCTTACAGAAAACCCACCTATTTATTATCCGATTACCTTTCCCATATGTTCAGCAAGACTTTCATAGACCTCAAACAGATTTATAAGCATGGCTTCCCTTTAGAAAAGCTGGATTGAGTCTTCTTTATTGTATCATATCTATCCATGTTTGCTTTGATGAAATGTTTCATCATTACAGCTAACATTTGCTTAGTGCAGGTGTAGGACTTACGGGTGCTGTCAGCACACAGATGCCCTGGAGAACCTACCAAATACATCAACATCAACCTTACAAGTGCAGGATACCTTGTGGGCTTCATTGTACTGAATATAGATGACAAAATCACTTGGTTTCTTCACTGTGGTCCTATCTTCTCTGAATACTCTTTTTGTATATCATCTGAAGTCTCTACTAGAAGATTCCAAGCAGCAGATCCCTGAAGAATAGAGAGGAGGTAGTGAGAAAGTTTCACCAAAGCCTTTGCTCCACTTGCTTAAGCATTCATCTTACTGAGCTTAATTCTGCAAGCACTTGGATTGCAATGCTGAGATCTACTTTGGCTGTAATGAAGCCTCTTTTGCTCCACCTCCAAAAGCTTCTTAGTGCCTGATGAAAATCTCTCCTTGTACAGTGTTTTCTCATCCCCTAATTACATCTGTCTCTGAAGATGTTTTTCACTTAGATGGTGGTAGGGCATGGCATGGGCTGCCCATGGAGGTGGGCATGTCTCTGGGCTGCTGGAGTTCAAGGAGCACTGGGACACTACTCTCTGACCCTGAGTTTGGGTGGTCCTGTGTGAAGATAGGGGTTGAACTAACTGATCCCTGAGAGTCTCTTCCAACATGGGACACTCTATGCTTCTATAATTGGGTTTGAGCTGCTCCTGTTTCACAGGGGAGCTCTCTGCTTTTGCTTCTCTTTTGTTTTCCTGATACTGCCTGAGATGATCTGCAGACAGGTGGAATTTAAGTGATTTCTAACACAAACATCCCAATTTCCTGATAGCTTTCCTCAATGAGCTGTATGCAGAGGGAGAGCCTCATCTCCTCCTTGCAAGTCCCTGTTCATCACAGGGGATTTGGACAAGGTGACTTTTAAAGTTCAATTCAAACTTTAAAATTCTATGATAATTCTATGATTCTATTTTGTGGGGGGGGTTTTCTTTCTTCCCAAACCAGCACTGTACCAGCATGTCTCATCTGCCACAGAATCAAACAATAATGATGGTTGGAAAAGACCCTGAGGATCTCCAAGTTCAATTCCAACCTGCCCCCACCACGTCCACTAACAGTGTCCCCAAATGCTACATCTCCACAGTCCTCCTCCTTCACACACCTCCAGGGTCAGTGACTCTATCACTGTCCAACTGGACACAGGCCACAATCCCTGTGGGCTGGGACACCAGACCCACTCCAAAAACCACCCATTAGAGTCTTTCCTGTGGCATCCTTGAGCTGGCAGCACAGATCCTATGCCAAACCTGTCGTGAGAAACAATGAATATCTCCTCACCCAACCCAGACAGCTATGGTCAGAGAAAGTCCCTGGCACTGAATAGAGACAAATAATAGAATCAGAAAATCATAGAATCATTACAATTGAAAAAGACCATAAAGAGCCCCAAGTCCAACCCCAGCCCAGGCCCTCCATGCCCACTAACCATGTCCCCACATCTCTTCAAGCTTGGCTTCCTCTAAACCGTTCAGAGAAAGAAATGATGTAACGTCTCCGAGGCTCCTATCTGCTCTGATCTTGTGTAAATACTGAACATCAAATTGAGGCTGAATATTAGGATTTTTTAATGGGTTCGACCTATATGGCAAGTTTTTTGTGGGAATTAGTAGTGCAGTCTTCATTACCTTGAAACAGGCCTCCAACAGATTTCACTGTAAGTGAAGTTACTAAGAAAGGCAAGGCAGGATTTGTGATTGATTACTCTCCATGTTGTATTAGACAATATAGATCAACCTGCCAATATGAATTTCTCAGATGTCAAAAATACCAGGTACAAAAGAAAAGATCATATGAGAGAGGGAAAAAAAATCATTAGGCAATCAGGGACAGCAATAATTCACCCATCTCTATGCACCGTGTACAAATAATGCCCAAGGGAATTAGCCATACTTATCACTTTGTCAGACAGCAGATAGGGCTCAGCTTCTCATCCATCAATGTTTGTTTCCTGCAATGTTTCTGAAAACGATGGTGAACGAGAGGGTTTGAATGGATCTCAAATCATTAATTAAGGGCAATCTGAATGTGTGTGCTCTGTCACCAAATTGACTTCAAAATGTATGTTGTAAGGACACTACAGAAGAGCTCTCAAGGAGTAGAAATGTTCTTGATAGATTGTGATGTGAAAGACCTCTTGGCTATGCTAGGGTAAGATAATCAAAACCAAATAGTTTCTTGCAAAATGACATGCCAGCAAAGCTATTCCTATGATGATTCCATACTCCTGTCCATCATGGGGACATCTCTGCCAGAACCAAAGGCTCAGCAAGGAGTCATAGTTCAAAGCCACAAGCAGGAACCCAAAATCAGACTAATAGATCTGTCACATCACAGAGACTGAGAATCCAGCCCCGCCTCTTGTGGCAAAGATCTCAACCCAGGTGCTCTGCCCAGGGGGTATTCAGGGCTGGGTGCTGACTGCTTTTAGAGAGAAAAAGAGAGAAAGGAAGAGAGAAGAGAGAAAGAGGGAAAGAGGGAAAAAGAACAGAAGGAAAGAGAGAAAGAGGGAAAGAGAACAGAAGGAAAGGAGGTAAGAAGGGTGGGAGGGAGGGAGGGAAGGAAGGAGGAAAGAAAGAAGGAAAAAAGGAAAGAATGTAGGAAGGAAAGAAAATAAAGGAGAAAGAGAAAGGGAGAAGAAAAGGGAAAGAAGATTCTTTGTGAAATAAGAAGCTTAATTACTTCCAAAACAATTACTTAATTAATTAATTAAGCCTTCTGTCACCCCTGCAAGGTAGGAAATGATTATTCTATCCATTTTACACTGAAGGAAAACCTCACTGTGCAGTGACTTGCCAGAGGAAGTAGCATCCCAGGGCTTGCATTCCCAGGCCTGAGCATGGACCAACCCCATCTACTCTCAGTCCTCAACCCACCTTCTCCACGGAGGCTCCATTGCCCTCACCACCCCAAGGGCTCTATGTACAAGCTAAGTCTCTGCCCCACGTTTTGCTGAAGCTAGACCATGCCATGGTCCCACTGGCTCCGGCTGTTGTTAAATTCAGCAACCAAGGATGCTTTTAAAGCTCAGAAGAATCTGACTGCTTACTCTGCTGTGTTCTCATCTAACCTGGACTTGAACACTTCCAGGGACAGGGCACCCACACTTCTCTGGGCAGCAGTGCCAGGGCCTCACCACCCTCTGAGTAAAGATATTCCTCCAGACATCTCATCTAAATCACCTCTTCCCAGTGCAAATCCAAGTGCCCAGCAATGACCTTGGCAATCTTTAATTCCCAAGGTCCCAAATTTCATAAAACCCAAATGTCTTCAGAAAGAAGGCAGAGGGACCAATGGTGTTACTGGGTTTGGGTCTGAGCAGTTCTCTCTTCATATCTTGTGATGTCCGCGAGATGAACAATTATAGAATTCCCCTGAGGGGTGAAAGGTACCTCCTGCAAAACACGCTCAGTTAATTCTGGTGCAGGTGGGGCCGCATGGGGATCAGCGTGGGACAGACGGATTTAGATCATTCCACTCAAGTCAGGTGGTGCCTTGCTCCCGATTCTTCCCTGTTAATTCTTACCTGGGATAATTATGTCTGCTCAATCTAGCCCAGCTTAACCCCGTTCATCCCATGTTCTTGCAGAGAGCAAGTTGTGATGAAGGTGCTGATCTGGTTATATTTGTCATCATTGTTGTCCTCTGCTGGACATTTTGTTGATGACCTTGGATAATTTAACTAATTAATTCTGCTTGTGGTTCTCTGAGGGTCGAAAGCTGCCCAGTGCCCAAATCACATAAAATTAAGGTTGGAAAAGACCACTAATATCAGCAAGTCCAACCCCAACCCATTCCTACCATGCCTACCAAGCTCATTGCAACCAGCTTCAACAGGTTTCATCCCAGAAACCAGGGAAAGCATCCCCAGCTTTTCTGGCCTGTCATGCAATTGCCCTGTGACGGAGTCTTTTCCTGTGGAAGAGACACAAGAAATAACATCTTACATTTCAATAGCTGATAAATTATTCTTGAAAAGCCATAATTGCTCAGCTGCAGCTGCAAGAGCACTGAAGTACAGAACTTAATATAATATTATGGTTCAAAATCAATTTGCTCAGAGCCTGCATTGTTCTCTGCGTGGGGTGCTAAGCAGCAAATAGTAAGTACTGATCACAGCATGCTGCTTGGGGATCCGAGTAGTAGGGTGATCCTGGAACCTGAATTTTGCCATCTGTGCTTTTTTTCCTCAGCTGTGTGAGTAATGAAAGGGTCCAGATTCTGTTCCACGTTTGCACTTCTTTTTTTCTGTTTCAAAGGCATGGGAATGGCAGCTACTGCACATAGAGGTTTGCAAAGTGGCTCAGGCACATCAGCAGATGATCATCTGGTGAGATTTACAGTGGTGCCTTTATAGTGTGGAAGGGAAAGGAAGTGCCCAGCTCCCACCAAGGTGAAAAATAAATACAAATAAATCCCAAACAATGGTGCAATTGGCATCTCCTGTAACAAGTTCAGAAAATGACTGTGTGTGGACTATTCTGGATCAAAACCCATTGAAGTCAATGAAGTTCACTCTGGATTTACAGTGGTATTAACTGGGATCAGAATCCGACCCTATAAATTTGCTATTACTGCTAATCCCGCTGCCTCTGATCTCGCTGAGATATTTGCTTTATTGACACTGAAATAACACACCATGCCCTGCTATTGTTAAACTCAGCTGGTTTTAAAAACCCATCATGCTGTTTGTCAGGGCTGACCTTAGCAAACCAGCCCGCTGTCCTTGGATCTACGGGCAAGAAAGTTGTCAAATGCCCCTTTTTTATTTTATTTTATTTATTTTTTATTTTTTGTGTGTGTGTGCAGCCTTCCTCCAGCCAAAAAAAAAAAAAAAAAAAAAAAAAGAAAGAAAAAAAAAGAAAAAAAAAGGAGAAAAAATCAATTTCAATCAACACAGAGTGTAATATTATCAAATGTCAGATGCTGAGGCCGTGTGCTTTGAAAATTATCCTTGACAGCTTCTTGTCGACTTAATTAAGTGCTCAAAAAAAAAAAAAAAAAAGGAAAAAAAAAGGAAAAAAAAAAAAGAAGCAAAAAAAAAAAGAAAAAGGCAAAATATCTCAATTGTCGGCTCCCTCTCTTTGTGGTTCAGAGGTTCTATTGACAGCCCTGAAAAAAAAGATTGCCTTTGGGAGTTTTATTGATAGATCCTCGCCTGATATTGGAACGATTCCTGGGCAGATAAATCACATTTAGATTTGTTAGTAATTGAGGAGAATTGATTGAATCGTTAGGATGGCCCCGGAGGGAGGTACCCACTGCTCCTCTGTTCTGCAGAGGTTGTCATCAGATAGAGGACCTCACCGGGCAGGGTGGGTAAAGGTCTGATTGTTACACAATCAGGTGTTGCTTCCCTTTAGCCCTCCCTTCTCTGCCTTCCCATTCTCGCGTGGCAAATGTCACAATAGCGGAACAGAGGGCCGTAAATAAAGCTGAAAGTGGACGAAGGCTGTGGCTATCAGCACTTCATCACCCAGAAAAGCATTAATTGTTTTCAAATCATTAGTGGAATTTGGGGATTAACAGCGACAGCCTTTTATTTAAAAAGCTGAACAAGGAACACATTACTCTCTTATGCTTATTTAAACAGCCATGAATATTATTTAGGGTCTGGCTAAGCTTGGAGAATGCAGTGGTGGTCCTGAGCAGTTCCTTTTGGCAGAAGGGAAATAAACATGGCACTGTGTCTGACACTGAGTTCTTCTTCTTCGCTAATGAGCAGCCCCAGAGCCCTGTGTGCCCCAGTCTGGGTGGGCTGATGGTCCTTGTGTGATCCTGGAAGGGAAAAACATCACTTGGAACCTGGGGCAACATGGGGAAGTGTTAGAGCAACATCTCTGTTGTCGCCTTCCCAGAGAAACGGTGAAGTCCCCACCCCTAGAGATGTTTAAGAGCTGTGGAGATGTGATGTCTTGAGGACATGCATAGCAGACTTGGTGGGGATGGGTTGGGGTTAAACTCAGGGGTCATAGAGGATATGAAGAGGAAATGAATGGACTGAAAGTCTTTTTTTCTTTTGCACAAAGGAAAAAAACATTTTGCAGCTACCAAATAATTAATCTGAGCAATGATGACCAGTTCCAGACTTCACCACCTGAAGGCTTACCTCTGTGGATGTTTCAGCCCCACTTATTAATTGCAAATGTGCATGGCTCAACCCCAACACAGGGACAGCAGGAGCCTGGTTCCTCCCTGGGTCACGCTGCTCACCTCCATCTACAGCCCCATAATCCCCCCTCCTCTCGGGTATCTGGCTATTGAAGTGCAAATGGAAAAAAAAGGAGCCATGAATAAATTTCAGCTGGAAATTAGAAGAAGGTTTCTAATCATCAGAGCTGTGAACATCTGAAATAGGAGACGAGGAGGTGCTGGTGGTAGGATTGGAGTATGGCAGCAGGAGGATGATGCCACGCAGCATCAAATTCTCCCCATATCCCACTTGATGGTGGTGGAAGTGGTGCATCTTCTTTTACCTGTGTGCCTTCAGACTCTGTAGCAATAATGAAGTCTCCAGTGAACACCCTATCATCCTCAAAGTTATTTTTTCAGATTGAAATGTCTTGTTAATGTAGAATATGGGTTCTGGGGTTTTCTGCCTTCATTAACTTGTGCAGTGAGGATAGGAGGAATCCTTCCTCTGTGTTCATTTTCTTCCTCTTTTGCTCTTGTTGCTCTTTTCCCTTTCCCATCAGTGGACACTGCTCCTACACGAAGGAACTATTTCAAATTATGACAGAAGGTGCTTTGGTGAAATTCATGGCAACGTTCAGCCTTTCAAAATCCAGAGTCATTTCAGCACTCCTGCTCTTATTACTGGCACAGGTCTGCACAAATCAACTGCTTTTATAGCAAAGTAGATACTTCAGTCAAAGGAAAAAACAACCGTTCTTCAGAGGAGTAGGAAGTAGAGCTGGGCTGCACTGTTCACAGCTTTAAATCAGATATTCTTGGCACCATATGAAGACCTAAAAGAATTTAAATAGCCCACAGAGCCTGCCATAGAGGGGCACCATAGTGCTGAGAGAGGAGAAACACCTTTGTGCAGATGTGCACACAGAACCATAGAATCACTGAGGTTGGAAAAGACCTATAGGATCATCCAGTCCAACTGCCCACCTATCACCAATAGTTCTCACTAATCCATGTCCCTCAACACAAGGTCTAAATGTTTCTTGCACACCTCCAGGGTTAGTGGCTCCACCACCCCCCTGGGCAGCCCATTCCTGCACCTGAACCCTCCACCCTTTTGGATAACATTTTTTTCCTGATATCTGACCAGAAGTCCCGTGTATACACATGTAAGAGCTGATGATGGGTATGTTCAAGGGCACACTTGGATCCAGAACTAAAATACACATTTTTTCAAGTATTTGCAGCAAAGTAAGTATTTCTTTTAATGTTTTTCCCCCCTTTGAGTCCTCCCCACTCCAAAGAGCCATGAATTTCCTTTTTCCTTCAATTTGCTCATTCCTGCAGCAGAAGTGGGATTGATTTCTGCTCCAACCCACTCTGTTTGTTGCAGATTGCCTTCCACTTCCCCGTGCACGCTACTGAAACATCATCTGCAAATGATCGTTCCCATTGCTGCCATCACTGCTTAGCCTGGGGCAGGGAGTTCTGAGCAAAAGCCAGGCGAATAATTGAAGGCAGAGACACCACTACCTGTAGCCTGAAATCCTAATAAACTACCAGAGGTCCCGGGAAAGTTAAATATGGGGAGGCATGTCACAGCCGTGTCATGATTAGTGGGACTGAGCCACGCATGCACACAGCTCACTGTCAGGATTTCAACAACTGTGCTACCCATGTGTCTTGCTTCCCTGCCTTCTGCCTAAGGAATCCATATATTTTTGACTACTCCAATTTTACACTGTTCTGAAGACTCCCAGTGTACTTCAGAGACACACAAATGTGCACTCATGCTGAATTTCCCAGACAGAAAGATGATGTACAGAATATACCCTCATGTGCTTGTAGTATCATAGCATCAGAGAATCATTTACACTGGATGAGAGGCACCAATTGGGGCCTGAAGGCTTTGGGATGGAATCTGTTTGCTGCAGAGGAGTTAAGATGTACAGTCACTGTCCTGAGAATGAGAGGACAGAGCTGAAGGAGGGGTGTGTTAGTTGGGATTTCTATGTCTGCCTCCCTAACAATTAACTCTACATTTCCCATAGGGAAAAAGTCAGGTCCTTTTACACTGTTTTGCCACCCTTTCTCTTCTTGCTTGCTTGATTTCTTTCTTTCCTTTAGTGACGTGTCTCTAATCATTGCCCTGTGTCATTATCGTTATCTCTGATTATGGTCTTTAGTTACGATGTCAAAGATGAGAAAAATGAGCTCTGTTTTCTGGCATCCGGACACATATTGATTTTAACAGCACCTGCCACAAGGCCTTCACGTATGATGGATTGCTGTTAGGGTGATGCAAAAAATACCCACGTGAATAAAAATAGTTACAAAAGAGAATAACCAGTGATTCCCCTACTACATTTAGATCACACTGTTGTACCAACCAGCAGGAATGGCATCTGTGTACAATCACAGGATCACGGGGTGATTTTAGCATGTAATAATATCCTTCAAGCATAAGAGATGTCATTAAAGCTCTTCTTTCAGGTCAGTGTGCTGCCCTCCTGGCTTCTTTGGGGCTACCTAGAAAATAAAGCAAGGTCCTTGGCCATGTGGAAAGACCCTGTGCCCCACACATTGGCCCTGGACTAGGCATGGGAACATCTTTGGGATACTTGGAGAGCATCAGTTTGTGAGCTCTTAGGATAGCCCAGCACTCCGGGAAACATCTCTCAGCTGCACCCACAGATGTAGGAGCTAATTCACAGGGAAGGAGGTAATACTCATACAACCTTTTGCACCAAAGAAAAAGAAATCTCTGGCTTCAACTCTTGTAGTAAGAAAAGCACATATTATATTGCATTTATGGTGTGTTTTGTTATATTCTGTTATACTCTGCTTTACTGTATCCTATCCTATCCTATCCTATCCTATCCTATCCTATCCTATCCTATCCTATCCTATCCTATCCTATCCTATCCTATCCTATCCTATCCCATCCCATCCCATCCCATCATATCCTATCCTATCCTATCCTATCCTATCCTATCCTATCCTATCCTATCCTATCCTATCCTATCCTATCCTATCCTATCCTATCCTAGAGGTAATCTCAGCCAGCTCTCTCTGAAATGCACCTTTCCTTCCTGTTTCATTCAGGGTTTTTAATTTTTTTGGAAGTCTTCCTGCTCTCTTTCCCTGTTTTCATCCATCTGCACCAGCCTGGCAACCAGCAAAAACACACATATCAAGATGTCTTAATCTTAAATATAATTAGATAGAATACCTCACGCAGCGTTGTATGATTAGTAAAATATATGATCATTAGTTATTAGATTAATGTGTCTACTTGTGTAACTGAAAGCCATTTGCAGTCAGAAATGAAATAGCTCAATTTGCTGTAATTGACTTATCTCCCATTGAGATTAGCACGCTTGCTGCTGGAGAAGGTTTCTCCATACGTTACATGCAGCTGCTTGCAGGAGCTGGGCCTGGTTATCTTTGGAAAGATGTGAGCTCCAGAGCACATGGGTGTACCATTTCCAGTGACCTCCTGGATCTGACTTTGACCTGGGACTTCCAGTAGGTCACTGGTGAAAACGCCACCACTCTTCACTCCCAGTGCAAACTGAAAGCGATTTCATGCATGGGGATGGGAGCAGCAGTAGTGGGGTTCTTCTGCTCCCCAGTGAAGCATCCCACATGGGAAGCACGTATGCTGAGCACAGTATCTGCAATGCGGTCTCTCCTGCATGCAGCACTGGGAGCTCCTCCCCAGGGGTGCCAACAGCAGCTCGATGGGTGAACACGAGCAGAATTGGCAATTGGTGCCCTTAAATTATCCTCTGACATCTCTGACATTGGGAGGTGCTGGGGGGCCCCACAAATCTCAACTTTTCTGCTGCCTCTCCTCTCTCTCTGTTTTTTATTTTTTCTTTTTAAATAGGTTTTTCTTATGGTTTTCTTAATTTATTTTTTTTTAGCCACAGCAACGAAGCGAACCGTTCAAATTGAAACACTGAAATGAACCGCGCTGAACAATAAACTAAAACATGCCTAGAGCAAGTTGAGCAATAAACAGGTTTTTAATTTTTTTTTCCTTCCCCTTCCATCTCTGTGGTGTCTGCCTCTGATAGATGATGTGACAAAGGAAGAATCCTCAATAAATTCTAAATTCTGAATACTAAATCAGCGAGCATGAGCAGAACGCAAGGAGCTCGCAGTGGCTTTGCCATTGTAGTTCTGAGGATGAAGCTGGGCCATTGTGATGGTCCTTAACATAGGTGGTGGCTTTACCCAGCGAGGGCCCACAGCCCACATGCAAGAGCAGCTCTTCCCTACAATGGAGACTCCCAGGGAAAATATTATTCATAGGTTTTAAGTGCAGGAGAGGATACTTTTCTCAGCTCTGATCTTCATTTTAACACCAGCCATGGAGCAATTCCTGCAGCAGTGACAAAGGGAAGCAAAGGCTGATGTGTTTGATGTGAAAGCACTGCGATTTCTTCTAGGAAATACCAAAGAGAAGGGGGATGTGTGAAGCAGGTAATGAAGGAAATGAGAGCCCTAAGCAAGAACTGTATCAAAAACTTAGAATTGTATGCCCTTGTCAGGGCATACAAGAAGAACATCATGAAATATTTGCCCTTTATAAAACCCAGAGTGGCAGCAGAGAACCTAGGCTTGTCTCTTTCAAAGATATCACTATGGCTTGCAGTACAGTCTTGGAGTGGTTAAAATGTTTGTACAGACACTGAGAAACTCAACAGAGTTAATGGCCTCAGACTGTGCAAAGGAAGGTTCAGGTTAGATATTAGGAAACAGACTATTCCCTGTAACAACTGAAATATTATCACATTGATCATCTTTTACTCACTCCATCTCTCACAGCTAAACACACCAGCAAAATTCACCAGTTCATTGACAATTCTTTCCTTATTTGTGAGACATGGGCCTGTTGGTGTGCGTCCAGAGGGCCACAGAAATGATCCAAGGGCTGGAACACCTCTCCTATGAGGACAGGATGAGAGAGATGGGGCTGCACATCTGTCCCTACATGCATAGGCACAGTAAAGCATTCTCAAAATCCTGCCCCATCTGAAGGCTTTCTCTTTTCTTCAGGTGTGATATACCCTCAAAAATGACATGTAAGTCTCAGAGAAAGAAACTACCACATTCACAGACAGGGAAATGAAGAAGATTTGCTAATGGGGGGGGGGGGGGGGGGGGGCAAGCAGATGTTTCAGCAGAATCAGTATTGCTTCAAAAAAAAATGGAAAATGGGGGGGAAAAAAGGAAGAAATGAAAAAAAAAAAAAGGAAGAAATGGAAAAGCAAAGGAAATCTTGAAAGAAATGGGGGGAGAAAAAAGAAAGAAAAAGAATGGAACAAAGTTTTTAATGTGGGGCTGTAGACACAGAGGTACTAATATAAGGGCCTTTTGCATCCCCAGTACTGATCCAGTTCAGAAAAAGGAGAATTTATACCTACAGTGCTGTTATAATGGAGGTAACAATGCAGTGAGCTCTGGTTCCCCGGTATTTATTGCAGGAGTGGTATATTTTAGAAAATGAATTGCATGCACTTTAGGCTACAACTGTCCTTAGCCACGTCCCCACCTCACAGTCCAAGAGCAAAGTGCAGTTCTGCTTCCTTCAAGCTGTGGGCAGTCAAATATTCACAGCCTTTTTGTCCCACCACAGCATATTCCTGCACTCACACGTGGGCAAGAAAGGACCTGGCTGCAGATAACCTATCCCAGATGCTCAGGAAGACAAGATGCTAAAAGGTTCTCAGGAAATCTGAGAAGTTGCTTCTTGGAATGCACTTCTCAGTTGGCACCTTTCACAGGTTATCAATCACAGAATCATAATGATTGGAAAAGATCTCAAAGATCTCCAAATCTAACACCCACCATGACGCTGAGTGTCATCTCTCCATGCTTCTTGAACACCTCCAGGGAATGGGGGGTTTGACACCTCCCTGGGCAGTCTGTTCCAGTATCTCAACAGATAGATATCCCGTGAGCCAGAACTGGTGTTCAGCACTCATGGAGGGATACTTGTCCATCCATCAGGTTCTCTTCCATTGGAACTCAATAATCTTCTACATTCTATGAACTCCATCCATAGGTCTATCCATGTAGGTCCATCCATGGACTACAGGTCCATCATGGGTTAATATGGAGCCAACAAGATATCTTCTGGTCCATTCACAGTCTTCAAGCATTCCTTTTTACCATGGAAAACTGTAATGGGTCTTCTTTTCTTTCATGTTCCACGTGTCACATCTCCATGTCTGCTGAACATCTCCAGGTATGGGAACCAGAGCAAAGGAGTAGGAACACAGTTTACATTAGATCAGTCTAACTGATACCAGGTGGCTTGAATTAGTGCATGAAAAGTGTATGAAGCGTATTCATTTTGTTAATAGAAATGCCTATTTATATTAGTCCCTTTTTTGCTTATTATTCATAACATTTATCTATAACAGAAAATCAGTTTTTATTTTTAAAACGCAATCAAATTATATTTCCTATTAAAACTTTAATATCAAAACAAATTAACCACTGCTGCAAATTACACATTGGCAATGCACTTCTGCCATAATTCATGCTCCTCTTGGCTACGTTATGAATTGTCACACTGCTAAAGTGCTGCTGCTCAGAACATATTCTTAAGGGGAAGTGAAATGCTGTTTTTGATTTTTTATTTCCGAGAAAAGAATTTTATTAGTAAAAATACCCCAAAACTGGGGTGTTAAGTGTTAGGCACAGAGTGTTGAGTACTGGGTGTTGTGTATTGGTTACTGGGTGTTGGGTACTGGTTACCTGGTGTTGGGTGCTGGGTGCTGGGCTTTGAGTATTGGGTACTAGGCGCTGGTTGTAGGGTTCTGGGTACTGGGTTTTGAGTTTAGGGTGTTGGGTGTTGATTATTGGGCACTGGTTGTTAGGTGTTTGGTATTTGAGTGTTGGGTGTTGGACATCAGGTGCAGGGTTTAGCTGGGTGTTGGGTGCTGGGCATTGGGCACACCTGAATGTTTTCTCTTGTCAAGACTTGCTTTCCCCAAAAGCAATGGTTTCTGTTGATCTTAAAACAGTGTCCATAAAGCCAAGTTCAGAATTTTCAGTTCCATCTTCTCTCTTAATAAACAGCCCACATCTCTGGACCTGAGCTGTATGTGCTGTTAGTTACCAGTTGATGATTGTGATGCTAATTAAAACATACTAAGAGCCACACTATAAACATGCACAGCACATGAAGGAAATTAGCCAAGTGAGCTCGTCTTTTTCATCGTGCTTTTATTATGATGCTCCTCTGATTATGTTTTTAAATGAATTTTGAATAGTTTTCTTAATTTGTTTTATTCTGCTTCGTGGTAACAAAACTGCCAGGGCCCCACAGGAATGATTCGGAGAAGTGCAATATTATTGGAACATGTCTCCTGCTTTTCTTACTGCTTACGTATAATTAAGCTTTATTGAGGTGGAAAATGAATAACAATTTAAAAACAACAACAACAACAAACAAACACCACATTTATTGATCCAGGTGCAAATCCACAGACACTGCCAAAAACTTCCTTCTCCATGACCTCAAAGAATTGCTTCTGGGTTCTAATAACTTCCATCATCTCTCTTATGGCACCAGGTCACTGTGAATCATGAAATCACAGAATAATGAAAGCTAAAAGACCTCCAAGATCCCTAAGTCCAATACCAACCTAACCCCTCTGTGCCCACTGACTGCATCCCCAGATGCCACATCTCCATGATTCTTGAACTCCTCCAGTGATTGGGAGTGTACCACATCCCTGGGCAGCCTGTGCCAATGCCTGACCACAATCTGGGGAAAAAATTGTGCCAATAACCAACCTCAGCCTCCCCTGGTGCAATGTGATGCCATCATCTCTTGTCCTATCACAGTTACCCAGGAGAAGAGGCCAACATCCACCTCCCTAGGATCTCCTTTCATATCCACACCTTCCAATGGATTTCCCAAGCTGTAGTACTAGTTCAGAGCTAAATCCCACTGTGGTCAGCACACCTTCTGCTCAATATGGGATTTTAGCACTTAGGGCATCCATTTTAGCACTGTGCTGCTAGCCAAAACATGGCACTAATGGATTACTGTGCATTACATCCCTTGTTATCACTTAAATATTTATTAGATGGTTAGACTTGATGATCTTATTGGACTTTCCCAACCTTAATGGTTCTGTGATTCTGTGATTATGTATTTAGTGTCTGGGGGAGAAAAGACAATCCTGTGTTTCGCTGTACAAAAAGGTTAATTACAGACAGGATAAATCCCTGTGGGAAAACAAAACAAAACAAAAAAAACAAAACAAAACAAACAAACAAACAAACAAAAAAAGGTAAAACATAGATGTGGAGATTAACAGGACAATGTGTTATTTACAGATGAAAAAAAAACATTCAGCTGTGTAATCCTAGTATAGGATTTCCTTGTAGGAAAAACAATTTAAATTCATCATTTTATGTCCACGATAGACATTTATACTGCTGCCAAACAAGTAAGGCCCTTTGCAACAAACGAAATAAATTTACAGAATCTAAAGAGAACAAATAATTACTCATCTGAGGTATCTTCCAAGTCTGGAGATGGTGTCCTTGGAAATGTCTGGAGGAGTTTGTTAAGAATCCACGTGACCCAGCTACTTAGAATCATGGAATCACATAATGATGAAGGTTGGAGAAGACCTCCAAGATCCTCAAGTGCAAGACCAACCCACCCCCACCATGATCACTGACCATGTCCCCAAGAGCCACATCTCCACAGTTCTTAAACACCCCCATCCACCACCATCCTGGGAGGCCTTTGCCTGCTCAAGTCAATCCAGTCCCACCTCATGCTGCTGTCCATGGAAGGAAGTCTTTTTTTATAATTAAAAAACTTAAGTCGGGCTTCTTAAGCAGACAACAGCCACCAGAGCACCCAGTCGCTTTGTGGAATTCAGCCAATGTTTGTCTCATAAAATAAGTTCTTAAGGTAACTTCTACTGGCGCTGTGAAATATTGTTCATTATAACGGAGCAGCTGAGATAATGTTGTTTTCTAATTTCCCTTTCTCAGTCAGAAATTAAATAAAAAGTCATGTCTAAATTACAATACTGGATTGAACGCAGACAAGGACCCCATGCGGGGAGATTATGATATATCCTTCCCACGTTTTATGGCCATTAAAAAAGATTATAGGATTTTTTCCTTTTCTTTGAGGCCATTTACATTTGTTCTGAACTCTCACTGTGTTTTATTTGAAGCTCTTAAAAGTGCCAATGTACATAATAAGTCAATCAAGAAGTTAAATTAAGAAAAAAAAAACACGAAATCACATTGACTTGTCTCTACCAAACGTGCACTTGGAAATCCAAACTCTACCCAATGACTTCCTGACTTTGCAATAAATAGCGCTGAGCAGAGCTGGGTTGCTCCACAGAGGGAGGCAAGTTTATAATCTGATTAAGAGGACTTCTAGTAGATCCTTACAAAACCCAAGTAGTGTGGTGCTCTGAGCTCTTCCCTTTTTATTCTTTTTCCTTTTGCCAACATACAGGATACATCTAATGGAAACACTCCATGCCCATTGGATTGAGAAGCACCTTGCCACATTGTTCCCTCCTTGCCACAAACTCCTCCACAGTCCTTCATCTACTGTCTCCCTACTTGCCCTTGATCCCTGAGCTCTTCATGGGGCTAAAATCCCAGCAGCTCAGTCAGTGTAGTTTCCCAGGCCTTTTCCAGACATCTGTGAGTTACCATTGCTCCATACTCGATGTTTAATGCACAGAACCACGGGATCACAGAATTGTATGGGTTGGAAGAGACATCTGGAGACTATAAAATCCAAACCTCCTGCTAAAGCAGGTTCCATACAGCATGTCACACAGGTATGTGTCCAGACAGATCTTGAATATCTCCCTTGAAGAAGACTCTTCCACATCTTTGGGTAGTCTGTTCCAGTGCTCTATCACTCTCACAATAAAGGAATTCTTCTTCATGTTAGTATGGAATTTCCTTCCTGTCTTCCAGTTTCTGCCTGTTATCCCTTGTTCTCTTGCTGTGTGCCACCAATAAGAGTCTATCAGCCTTCTTGGCCACAAGGGCACACTGCTGGTTCATGGCCAACCTGTTGTCCATTGGACCTCTCCAGGAGGTCAGCCCCCAACCTGTATTGATACACACTATTATTCCTCCCCAGGTGTAGGACTCTACACTTGTCCTTGTTGAACCTCATCAGGTTCCTCTCAGCCCACCTCTCATCCTGTCCAGGTCTTGCTGAACACCAGCACATACTTTTGGTGTGCCAGCTGCTCCTCACAACTTCATGTCATCAGCAAACTGGCTGAAGGTGGACTCTGTCCCTTCATCCAGGTCACTCATCTAACCCTCAATTCAAAAACTTGGCTATAAGGACATTATAGGAGACATCGCCAAATGCCTTGCTGTAGTCAGGGTATACAACCCACACAGCAGGTGATGAAATCACAGGAGGTTACCAAGTTGGTCAACCACGATTTCCAGTTGGTGAATCCATGCTGATTATTCCCGATAACCTACTCCTCTTTCAGTTGCTTGGATATGGCATCCAGAACAAGCTGTTCCACCATCTTTTCAAGGGATCACTGGTTTGTGGTTTCCTGGCTCCTCCTCCCTCCTCAATAGGAGTGACGTCAGCTATCTTCAAGTCTTTAGGCACCCCTCCAGTTCTCCATGACTTTTCACAGATGATAGGCAGCAGTTTGGTTTCCGTGCCCCATCACTCTCCTCCTCATACCAGCTGTCCAATCCTTCTGGCAGTAAACTCTGCATATTTCCTTTCATATGTATAGAAACATAGAATCACAGAATCAGAGGGCTTGGTAAAGACCTTTATGGTTATCAGACCTTCACCCATCCCCACCATGCCCACTAACCATATTCCCAAGTGCCACATCTCCGTATTTCCTGAACTCTGATAGGGACAGTGACTTCACCACTTCTCTTAGCAAACTGTTATCTGGAATTTAATTTTTCTTTCCTATAGTTTAAATTATGGTTGTATTTCAATCCAGAAGTGACGATTCTCCACTGGAAGGTGATGTGTTCTAGCACGTGGATTCCTGGACTCTGTTCAATAACCATAAAACTTTAATATTGCATTTGAGTTGCTACAAATGGAAGCTGTTGTGTTACCCTAATGCAATTTCTGGGAATGAAAGCCCACTCTGTACCTCTAGGATCAATTAATTAAAGTCTATTAAATACAGTATGGGGTCTTCCTCACAGAAGCTCAAACATGCCATGTCACAGCTCAACCTCATGAGGGTCACTGGGGCTTCAGTGCCAAGACTTAATAGAATTGGGGTCTTTGGGGTTTCTTGAGCCATGTTATGACCTAACTGTATCAGGGTCAATGGGGTTTTTCAGCCATGTCACAATCAAACAGCACTGTGGACGTTGGGTCACTGGGCACTGTGCAGACCTTGAGGAGTGGTGGTACAACACCACACCTATGGTGTGAGCTGTGGTGAGAGCACTGAGAGCTGTGGGACAGCAGGGAACAGTTTGTTGTTGACACTGTGCAGTAGAAAATGTCTGTGTTGATGGTATGTTAATGGCTGATGGCTGAGAGTATGCAGTGTGAGGGTGTTCAGCAGGGGGTGGCAATGTGTGGATTTATGGGGTGGCTGCCTCATCAAAACAGTTGGCAGCCACCCCATAGATCTATGTGCATTTGCCAAACTGATAAAAGCACGTCTTCCCCATAGATACACATGCTTCTCCCCCATAGATCCATGCACATCTGTTCTGTAGAACTAGCAGGTGGTTCTGTGTGGTGACCTTGTTGGGATCTATTGTGCAGATGGGCAGGACACATGAGGTGGCTGTGCTCTAGTTCTATGGGACACTTGTGCATGGGGCCACACTGCAAACCCTTGAAAAACTGCTGTTTTTTCCCCATCCCCTCGGGAGGTCACCACGGAGAGGGAACAACCCAACCAACCCAACTGCCCCACACCATTCTCCCCTCCATCTCTCCCCTTCCATTCATTTGTTCCTCACATCTTTATTTTCTATTTCTTTGTGTTGTGTTAAGAACTGTAATTCCCTGAAATGTGTTGGATATTTAGAAAAACATTAGAAAAAAATTAATAAGTGGAACCTATGAAGATCTTTTTGAATGGATCTGTACAGGAAAGAACTACTGGGAAAAAACAGGGAATTTTATGCAATTTCCATCCCTGAGAGTATGTTCTGGTCTATCTTTGAATGTCAGTCTTGAATTTCCTAATGCTGTGCCAGCCATCACTTCTTCACATTGATAATTGTTTTCTTACATTGCTTGCCTGTATGGGAGCCATCTGCTGTTTATAATGCTCTTTTACATGGAGTTCTCTCTAAATATGGCTGCTTTATGGCTCTTTTTGCTCTTTTCCAAGGGTCACTTCAAATTTTAAACCTCTTCATAATGTTTTTGGATTTATCTATCTATCTATCTATCTATCTATCTATCTATCTATCTATCTATCTATCTATCATCTATCTATCTAGCTAGCTAGCTAGCTAGCTAGCTATTTTTACATTAAAATGAAGTGAGGTCTCCTCGTCACCTACACAGAGAGACCAAAGTAAAGCTCATTTCCTTTTTACCTCCAAGATCATCCAGTCTAACAACTGACCCATCCACACCATGGCCACTCATGGATTCATATAATAATTGAGATTGGAGAAGATCCCCAAGATCATCAAGCCTAACTCCAACCCATCAATTGTACACATCAACACAGACCAATAATGACTACTGATTTAACTGCAGTACTTAATGCGTTTGCATAGACTTTCCGTCTCCAACTACCACCTTTCTATCTCTCCCTTAAGTCTGTCATAGACACCACCTATTGTCTTCTTGGACAACTGTGGACTCCACTGTACTCCTGGTGGTAATGTTGTGCTAAAGTATATTTCCAGGGAGGTGGTGAGGTGCCTTACCCAGGACATGTTCCAGAACCAAGGAGATATGACATTTAGGGACATGGTTTATGGTAGGGATAGTCTGGAGCTGAACAGAGTGACTTCCTATCAGGTAGCAGCAGTGATTGATTGAAACACTCACCCAACACACTGTGCCAACTTTGGGGTGTTCAATCCAAACTGAAATAACCCTGAGTGTTTCCTCCTTGGCTAAGCACCTGAGTACTAATTACATGCCTGGTTAATTCCATAATGTACACACATCTCTGGGCTCCCTCTGTTTGTGTTGCACTCTCTGCACGTTGGGAGATTAATGAGGTGAAGAAACAGAGATTGTTATGAACCTGCAGTACCTCCTAAGAAGATGATGGGAAATGTACCAAACATGATGATATTTTGTTAACGCCGCTGTGTACAGTACATAATTATAATTTGGCAGCTCTATTTCTTCCCATTAAAACAGACAAGCAACGATCCAGGACTGCAGTGAGTAGCACGGATTCGTGGAACAGTTTTTGCCCATGCACAGTAATGGCTTAAAACAAGTTTTATGTGTCAGATTTTAAGCAGGATCATTCATGGTGAGATAAATTATGAAAAGGTTTATCATCTTTTTTCACTTGCTTTCCATGCTAATTGAATATATGTTCACTCACACACATGCATACACAAACATATTCTGTGTAGAGGCATGGTGGACATGGGTCAGTAGTTGGATTTTGAGATCTTGAAGGTCTTTTCCAACCTTCCTGGCTCTATGGCTCTATTTCACTCATGTAACACAACCTCGTAGTGGGAGCCCTCGTATCCTGTTGATTAACTGGTTGGGAACGCTCAGCATTCACTTACCAGGAGAAGGAAGATCACTTTATAGACCGCATTAATGGGGATCCACCTCTCTTGCTCAGTGATGACATCGAGCCTGACCATGTGGGGTTTTAGGAGCAAAGCAATTCTACCTTTGATTACATCATAAATTGACACCTTGCCAAGATATAAGAACATGGTTTGAGTCCACGGAGGCATCGCTTCAGATGATGCCCTCTCCCATTTACTAGGTCTGTGCCACAGTAGAGCCATAGATCACAGCCGTAATCCTGCAGAGTTCATTATCTCCTAATGCCATTTGTTTTTTTAGCTCATTAGAACGAAACTCGACCTGACCTGTGAACTCTGAAATTGATCGTTGCCTTTAAATGGTCAGCAGCCCATTTTCCAATCGATACCCTGAATAATTTTATACATATTTAAATTATATATAACTTTAATGCTCGTTAAATTTATCCACCACTTTCCTTCTATGGTTTTATCTGAGCCGTGGACGGTGCTTTTACTGCTTGGTGGTTCCACTTAGAAAAAAGGGAGGAGGAAGGTGCAAATAAATCCTGGCCTGAGACAATGGCTGAGTCACAGCGCATGAATTCTGTTCAATGAATGTGAGTTCATTTCAATGAATGTGAGTTAGATTCTGCTCTGAAGACATAAATGTATCCCAAGTTGGGCTGTGGTTGCAGATTAATATATGTAGGCTGAAAAAAATATAGAGTTTGTTGTAATCATTCATGTTTGTATGGAATTTGTGGGTAGTGAAGTGTTTCTTCCCCTTTCCCATTGCTTCATAGAAAGAAAAACTGGGAAATGGTGGGAGATGTTGGGGTTATGGTGGCACTGGATTCAGCTTTGGGTTAGTAATCTGGGGAAATATGATTCAGTGGCTTTGGGTCTGCACAAGTTTATAAAAGGATGGGAAACACTGTCTCTGGCTACTTTACAACTCACTTAACTTATAAGTAGATGTAATAACCTTGGTTGTGCTCTAAAGGTTTTAGGAAGTTCTCCTCTGGGTATCCCTTGGCATCATGCCTTCACTATCTCCTAGAGGATCTTTCCAGTCTTCATGCACAAACTCATGTGCTGATAGCCTCATGCTGCTCTGCTTTTTTGAGCAGTTAGCAAAGCTAAAGGTGGGTGGAAAATTCAGAAGGGAAAACCAAAAAGGCAAAATCTGTAAATCCAGTTATTCTGTGAGAGATACGACCTCTCAGCACCGACACTGCTCAGGGAGAAATGCCATCAGAGCATCAGGGTGGGCACTGTAATGAATGTGGTTCATTCATCATTCAAGGATTTGAATTCTTGGTTTGAATGCTAGGAAGAGATCAAACAGGAATTGGTCTAAATGGTCCTTATGGTCCCTCCCAACTCAGGATATTCTGTGATTCTCCCACCTTCTCCAGTCTGGAGAAGGGAATACCCAGCAGTCTCTGCTGAAGGCCTATTAGAATGAAGGGTGTCTGACAGTAGATCTCATATGTTGTTTACAAAGGAAAATCTGTGCATACTACTTCAAATGGCAGATAAGATTGTACAAAACGGTTCTCAAGTGGAAGGGTTGTTTCTTACCACAAAGTCACAGAACCACTGAAGTTGTAGAAGACCTTCAAGATCATCAAGTCCAACTGCTGACCACCATGCCCTCTAACCAAGTCCCTCAGTGCCACTGCTGAACAGTCCAAACCCTCTCATAATGTATGCTTTTTTGAACTGTTCAGACAGGCTTTTTAATATTCAGACCAAAAAAAGAAGAATTGAAGCAGCTACCTATGTTCCCCAAGAGCACAATTTGACTCTTCCACCGAGGATCCACAAAACCATGCCTCTGACCCACAGGCTGTCTGAAACACCCCCGTTCCTCTTCACAGCTCTGACCTGAATGAAAGAGAATAAAAAATAAAGGAAGAAAATTAGAAAAGAGCAAAGAACTGGAGAAGAAAGAAGCACCCAGCCCTTGGAACAGCTTCCCTGGATTATTTCTAGGGCTTAATCTCTGAGATGTTTTCATGTAAAGAGGCATTCAGCACTTATCTGAAATTAAAATGGTGAAAAGCCAAAGCCCTCGCAGGTACAGGAGTCACCTGTGCTGCTGTGTGCTTGTTTCTGCTATTAGCACCGTCCCCTTGCTTGGTGATAAGCGGGGACCACGTGGGGGAGGGCTGCAGCCAGGAAATGGCTATTTTTAATACATGTCCATTTTTACTTATATCCTGGTTTTATGGAAGCAATGGGGCATGCGATATGCTGGTAAATAATTAATTTGTTTCTCAGTGGGACAGGTGACAGACCCTGGATGAAGTGAAGGCATCAACGCGGGGCCAAGACACCGGGAACAAAGTGAATTAGAGAATATCTCCCCTTCAGCAAGACAAATTTGTGTTGGGGAAGCACGCTTTGCTGGGGAAGCCAATTGGAAAAGAGTGATGGAGGCCCAGCTCCCCAAGTTCATCAAAGTCATCCGTTTTGGGGAAGCTCATTTTTCACCGGCCGAGGGGATATTTACCTGGAGTCCACCTGTAAGGTACAGCGACAGATGGAGTGGTGCAGTGCTTTGTTATATTTCACACCCCAATGATTCAATATGATGGAAAAGAAGAAGAGAATGAAGAACTACAAAAAAAAAAAAAAAAAAAAAAGCAGTTTCTTCTTCTCTGAGTTACACCCCTTTCTGTCCCTTTTAGGAAAAAATAATAATAATAATAATAATCTTTCAATAAATTAGCATACCTTTAAAATGATAATATGGACTATAAAAATTATTGTGATTCATATCAGGACACACAATGATTTAACTAATCAGTCATTAATTAAACAGGTTTTTACCTGCGGGGGCTGCGGGAGTTTAATAATTTAAGCTGCCTAAACATTAGCGTTACCCAGGCATAATTAGAGCTGTGGGGGAAGTTTCACAAATACAGCAAAGTGAGCTACAATTCATGCTATTTACTGAGCGTGAGTGGAGAATTTTCACATCTCCATGAGCAGTTGGCCAGGAAAGAGCAACAAGGGTGAGATTAAAAAGTGCTGGTCAACGCAAACCTGAGCAGAATCTCAGTCCTGCAATAGCTTTGCACAGGTCTGGGGAGATCAGGACTCTGTTGAACAGTTTGTGCTAACAAAGCTTTCAAAATATGGCTTCTATCGGAAGCATCAAGATGAGCTTCTGGAATCTTCTGTCTTCAGACTCTTGGGGTTACTGCTTCATCCTGGAGTACTTTGATTCCATAGTTTTGAAGGAAACACTTGGAGAAGCTCGTGAGTGTACACTCAGGCCCATGACCCCTGAATGTATTTCCTCTCTTGGTGATGGCAAGGAGTGTATTTAATGTTTAGCATTTAGAAAAGAAAGCTTTTGCTTTGGTCAAAGAGGCATCAAGGAAGAAGAATTCTTTTTTCTATGGAAGGTTAATGCACCTGGGTGGCAGCCAGGAGCATTTGCATGCAGAGAGATCATTAATCTGTGCAGTAATAATCTGAGAAATAATAATCAATCTTGGGAAGGAGGCAGAGCCTCTGGTTCTCAAGTAATGGACTGCTTTTGTGAGGCATCTTTGTAAGCAAGAATCAAATGCATAATGGGCTCCATTTCCATGCCAGGCTTCTCTGCAACCCCAGAAACAAATGCCAACCCCTAACAAAACATTTGGATGTCTTTAACCAACAGCAGCAGTCTCTTTGAAACAGGACCACCATTAATCCCACTATGGGATTCCACATGGGATCAGATGGGTGCATCATGGTAGTCTCCTTCATCATAACTTTGGTCTACTTTAGCTGCTGTAACAGCAATTGGACTTTGTCATCAATTCAACCCACAGAAGCCAAAGGACAACTCATACCTCTGCATCAGGAAACGGGATGCAGAAATCCATGGGCTACAGCTAAATAAACCAAGATGGGATACAACTGGAAGGGAAATGCGGCTGTGTCACTATAGAAGAGAAATCTTATAATGATGTGTTTCTTTAAAAACGTGCCCCACAAGCTCTGCTATGGATGACTGCTGGGGTCACGTCCACTCATCTGTTTGGTGTGAAATAAGGTGTTTTTTGCTTTCATCCAATTCACATGAGTCACAGTGCTGCTTTGCTATAGGCAGCTGGTTTCTGCCAATGTCCCAGAAAGGCAAACCATGTGTTATCTCTTGCTCCTCAGGTTAAAATTGGTCCCTCTCGCCCTTTCCCTGCTTCCACAAAGTACAAAATCCAGTCCCTGTAATCCTCTTAAGTCTGAGCAGAAAATAACCAGTGTGATGGATAACCCAAAGACAATCAAAATGTTTGGGATTTAGAGAAGGTGCCATACGTACAGAATACTTCCAGAAAAGTACACAATTTAAAGGACTCTGCTTCTTCCCCCCACTAACCCCTGCCTCTCCAATTAGTATACAAAAAGATTGGAAATAAACCCCACACAGTTATGATCTGAAAGTACAGGTAGATCTATGGCAGTTTTGTCATTGATTTGAATTGCTTTTCAATCATGCTCTTAAGGAACACAGCAGAGGTATCAATTAACAGTGCCACAATCATTAGAGGTAAACACAGAAGAGACTAAATAAATTAGAGTCATAGCAGAAATCGATAACATTAAAAGACAGAAAATCAGGTGGGGTTGATTTGGGGATAATGGATTCACCCATTGTTAGAGGTATGGAAGGTTATGCATGGAGCCCCAGGTAGCTTGATCTGGTGAGGGGCACCCAGCCCACATCTGTAATTAACAATGTTAAGACCACCTTGACCTTCAGCAATGCTCCCAGGGTTGGCTATGCTGGAAAGATCATGAGATGCCAAACATGGAAGCTGGGAACAAATCCCTACACAGGGTTATTTTTTAAGGTAGGTATTGCACTCATAATTCTTCACACTAATCCCACTCCTGGCACAAATCTTCTATCTCAATCTTTCCATTTTTCCCCCGCCCACATCTTGACATCCATTAAATTCTCAGTGTGCCCAAAGCTTACCAACACGGTGCACTGCTTGATCCAGTGCCGTCAGTCCATCAATAAAGCTCAGCCGCTGAGTTTGGCTGCTTCCCTGCATTCTCAGATCACCATAAAATATGTGGATGTTGGAAGAGGAAGTGCCAGCACCAAGACCCATGGTATGGTGGGGCAGGATTGATGCCTTCTCCTCAATTCTAGCCACAATCAGCCAAAAATGTGGTCTACCCTAGAGGTAGGGAGGGATGCAAACACAAATGTTGGTTTTGTCCAGGGCTATGGCTTCCCACTCGTCTTCTCTCTCCTTTCTCATTACGGAATGAATGTACAATTAAAACACAATCCATCTCCGTGATGTTTCCGAAGTGTGCAGTCAGTGCTCTGGCTTCACTGTTAGCCTTGGCCAGAGACCAATTCCTCAAGAAAATAAAAGCTCTCTGCTTTCCCCTCTTACAATCTCGAGGGCTGTCGAGTGGGGAGAAATTGAGCATCAAATTTGGTTGTCAACAAATTAACACGCTGACTGAATCTTTTCAGGTCGAGCAGTGAGGATGGTTAATCCTTGCAGCAGACAATGATTTACATTCAGTAGCCCCCTGTATTTTTTAATGACTTTTTGCACCCTCATTTAAAGATAAATAAATAAATAAATAAATAAATAAAAGAGGGAAAGGAAAAGGAGCAATGAAAAGCCTCTTATTTTGCTAACAAGAAAAAAAATAAATAAATAAAAGGCATTCCTGTTTATTATATTTGTCCCCTTCATGCAGAAAGGAAGAAAAATATCAATATTTAAGACTACCCCTAGCAGTGTGTGTTGTTTTTCTATTTATTCACCCGTGAGGTGCATATAGGGTTATGACAGTGCCTCAGGTCACGTTTATAATAACATAACCTCACTTTTATTTTATTTTATTTTATTTTCCTGTCTCTTTAACACAACTCTATTAGCACCGCACAAGCTACCTTAAGCAGCGTCTGACACATACAAACTGTTGCCTGTAGGTCGGCGGTTTGTTTGATTTTCTGCGGTGTGAAGGTTGAGTTGAGTCATTTTGCACCCAATTACTTTGCAGTAAATTTGTCGGATGATTCTTGTCGTGCCGTATCGATCCAACGTGTCACCTTGAACTTGTTTATTGACACATCAAATTCCGAAGGCAGCCCGGTGCAATTTACCACTTCCCAATTATGGCATTTATATGATGTCACTGAGGCTTCTTGTCACGTTCAGATGAGGCCACTCTCCCCCCTCTACCACCAATCACCTGAGTGGTAGTGCCATTTTTCTCTGACCTTTCCTGAGACAGATGGCGGTCCATAAAATACATCATTAGCACACGTGTCATTTTATCTTGCCTCCGTTTTTTAAGTGAAAGGCACTTTGTTCAACAAAAGATTTCTCAATTTACTCCTTGACAACAACGTTACTAAATAGTTGGGTTGGTTTTTTGTTTTTTTGGTTTTTTTTTCTTGAGAGATCAAGAAGGGGATTCAACTCCAATGGTGTGGGAAGACTATTCAAAACTGATTTAAAGATTGATTTTTCTTAAATAGTAATAAAACTTGATGCCAGTAACTATAATTCTATGATTATATGCCAATAACTGAAATAATAGCTGACCAACCTTGTCCCTTCAAATTGATTTCTGCTCAGATTTCTGTTGGGGTACATGCATCAGTCCCACTACCCAAATGGAAGATGGCCATGTGTCCAGCTGGAGGATGCCAATGTGCCTTCCAAGAGTCCGTGCAAAGTGTAAGTCTTCCCTTCCTCTCTGTGCACTGAGGTAGCCTGGAAGGCAACTTGGGCCAAGGAAGGCTTTGTTGTTTGAGCACCCCCAGGGCTGAGGTCAATGTTAAAGACAAATAGAAGAGGCACGATCTCTTCCACTGTGTGATTTATCACTAGCCAAAATGTGCTTGAGAAAAAAGCCAAAGTAGAGGAGGGAGGAAAGCAACCACAACAGAAGAGATTATCTTTTTGATATTTCCTCAGTTGTGAAGCCAATTGGTGTTTTAAAGTAACCGTGAAGAAAAAAAATATCATTTCCAAATATAATTATATTAAATATAATTTCTTCTTCTTGCCTGACTTTCACGGCTTTACTTCTCTTTTTCCCTGTCAGAGGTCTTGATCATTTCCTTGTCTCCAGAAAGCAGTGAGCAACAGCTCTAAATTTCTGAACATCCTGGCTCATCCACCCTCAAGGTCCTCATCTCCAACCCCAGCCCACCCCACCATGCCTAATGACCACATCCCACATGCCACATCTCCATGTTTCTTCAACACCTCCAGGAATGGGGACTCCACACCTCCTTGGGCAGTTGTGCCAGCCCCTGACCATTCTTCCAGAGAAGAGGTTGTTCCTAATATCCAACCTGATATAGCACATATCTACCAGAAAGAAATGCCCAGAAAGATGTGGGTGAAAAAATTTTGCAAAGTAAACATTTCTACTGAAAAAGACTCTATCTGAATTTCAGGACTTGCTGGGTTTTGGTTGCAGTGCCACATCTTTCTCTGCATCACTGCAATTCTCTGCACACACTAACAAATAAAATGGGATGGGGAACAAATGATATGGTAGATACTGAATTTATGACATGTCAGATCTCAATAGCACCCATAAGACTTAAAGCAATGGCAATAGAGAATCCACATTCCAATTGAAGCAAGTGTACACAGCTTGCTTTCTCTTCCCGCTATGTGGTAAGATAATGGGCACCAGTTTCTTGAAGTTCTTCTGCCAGGAGGGCACATCTCCACCGCTCTTGTGTGATTTTTAGTTATTCTGGGGGGAAGGGGAGGGGGAAGGGGAAGGGGAAAGGGAGAGGGAGAGGGAGAGAGAGAGGGGGAGGGAGAGGGAGAGGGAGAGGAGGAGGGAGAGGGGGAGGGAGAGGGAGAGGAAGAGGGAGAGGGAGAGGGAGAGGGAGAGGGAGAGGGAGAGGGAGAGGGAGAGGGAGAGGGAGAGGGAGAGGGAGAGGGAGAGGGAGAGGGAGAGGGAGAGGGAGAGGGAGAGGGAGAGGGAGAGGGAGAGGGTGTGCAGAAGGGGATGGGGAAGGGAAGGGAAGGGAAGGGAAGGGAAGGGAAGGGAAGGGAAGGGAAGGGAAGGGAAGGGAAGGGAAGGGAAGGGAAGGGAAGGGAAGGGAAGGGAAGGGAAGGGAAGGGAAGGGAAGGGAAGGGAAGGGAAGGGAAGGGAAGGGAAGGGAAGGGAAGGGAAGGGAAGGGAAGGGAAGGGAAGGGAAGGGAAGGGAAGGGAAGGGAAGGGAAGGGAAGGGAAGGGAGAAAAATGAGTTTTTGATGTATACTTCTTTGTAGAAGAACAAAAATCTAATTTTGAGAACTAATGCACTTTAGTTCCAATGATGGTTTGGTCTGCTGTAGTATTTTGCACAAACCTGCAAAATTAAAAATTACCTCTGGAAAGTAATTTTTTATTTTATTTTACAAATATTAGATAGCCCATTTCCATCTTATTGAACATATTGTCACTCTAAGCTGGCAGCCCATTTGTTATTCTCAGAGCATTCTAAAGATACAGAAATTAATACTACAGAGAATACAAATGGCTACACATTTCGTGAACACTTTCCAGGATATAAATTTATAGTCATGGAAGAATTTAGGGATACTTCATTGCTTTGTTTTCCAGCCAAAGAAATATACTCTTACACTTCATGCGTAAAATTGTATGCAATGCTTTACTGCAAACATATCAATTAATAACAGAGAGTTATAGCAAAAATAAAGGAGCGAATTTTGCCATCCCTTGAGCTTCATCAGGGAGAACTCTCAGAGGTGATCAAGAACTGCCTGAAAATAAAGAAACTCATTTGCGTATGTGAGTTGTTCCGTTTAATTCATATTTGTTTTCATATCTGTGAGTGGTGTGGCACCTTTTAGAAAAAAAAAAAAAAAAAGAAAGAAAGAAAGAAAAACGAGATATTATCATGAAATCATGAATTTAAAAGGCTAAATGAGAATGGTGGGCCCCAACCAGTCTGCTCCCACCCAGTGATGCGTGGCTTGCGGTGGGAGGTTTGCCCTAACCATGGGATTGGGTCCCGTGTACTTACTTATCATTATTCTTAAAATCAATAATAGATACTGACTACTCTTAAAGTGAATATCAAGATTAATTGACCCAAGTGGTAACTATTGATCTGGGAATGGCCAATCGATCGCCAAGGGATGATAAATCTTGAGTATTTATTTGGAGCACAAAGCCACGGGAGGAGGTAACCTCATGCTTGCAGCAGTGGACTCCTGTTCAGTGGACTCTTTGATCAGCCTGGACTGATGTAGACAGAATTAGGGAATCAGTTTTGATAACAACCTCTGGCAATGCAACTCCAACCTCTTGGAGCTGCCAGCACCAGAAATGAGTTGCTTCTTTGTCTGAGCATTTTTGGACAAGCACAACATCACAAGGAGTGAAGAGAAACTCCGAACAAATCATGGAATCATAGAATTTCTCGGGGAGGAACAAACCCTCAAGATCATCTGTCCTGTTCTTGTGAACACATACAAATAAAAATCTGAAATGTGGGGCCTTTTGTAACTGCCTAAACAGAATTTTCTTAAAACATCCCTTCCTCTTTCCCAGTTGTGCATCTCTGCCTATTTAGTCATATCCTCCTTTCTGATACAGTGATGCTACTGCTCCAGAGCCATCACATCCACCACTTTTGTTCAAAGGGGGGAACCACCTGGGAGATGCCAAGCAGCATCCAGACCACTGGGATGTGAAATATTTGTATTTTAATTGCATTCTTTGTTCTTTTTTTTTTCTTTTTTCTTTTTTCCTAATAAAGGATGATATTATGAGGCCTGGGGGGCATATTCCTCTTTCTAGGGATTGTTACTGTGCAGTGATAAGAAAAATCCTACATGATGTTGGGTGTGTGTTCAACAAAAATATCCTTCAGCATGAGGAAATATCCTATCTGCCTTTGTAACCTCAGGTGTAGGGGAGCACAGCTGAGAGCTCTTCCCTTAAGCACTGCTTCCGCGCTGCATCCACTCCTCAGTCTGATTTTCAATGAATGAGACAAGGAAGAGAAGGGAATTTTCAAGAACTGTGCAGGAGGCAGGGGTACAAAACCAATTATTTATTAATAGGTTTTGTCCACACACCTCCTGTGCATCGTTTGGAACGTTTGCCCTGCAGGCAGAGAGGAGCAATCAGGTGAGAAATTTGGGTTTGCATCCTGCCAGACGGGCTTGACAACTTTGTGCTCAAGTTGAGCTCTCCATCTCCGTCCTTGTAAAACAAGAGTGTGGTTAATTCCAGCTGAACAAAATGCCTCACACAAGATTTCCTCCTCTCTAAATGTGGAGTTTGTACTACCTCAACTGTAAGTAAAGATATTCATAGACGATACTACTGATTTATAAATATGTATGTATAGCTATTTCCACAGCAGTCTTGCTTATGTACTGGAAGAAGAGCATCCAGTGGATACAGATTGGAGATAAGCAATAATTCCTTAAAAAAAAAAATAATATATATATATATATATACATATTTTTTTACAAAGTCTAATTAGGAAAGGACTGTTAAGTAAACAAAAATGTCATTTAAAATAGATCCCTAAGCATCATTTGCATGTGTTGTAATACATCTACGGGCCACTAATACACAAGACATACTAGTGTCAGCTTGACCAGTTGCTGGACTTTGTTTCTGAACGAGTTATAATCCTTGAGGTGCCACTATGGAAGAAATTTCTTCCTAAAAGCATGGGGCAGCAGCATCCACATTTCATGCAATTCAAACTACTGATTAAAAGACTTGACAGAACTCAGTCAGAGCTGGAAAACATTCCCTTGCTGTGCAGCATTACTAAATCCAACTCTGATTTTCCCATAAGTATGCTGAGTTGAGTCAGGAAACACCTGTGGATGCTGAACTTTTTGTATTTATTCATTCTGAGAGCCATGTTCAGTGGGCATGGTGGTGATGTGTTGAGGTTGGACTTGATGATCTTAGTGGGCTTTTCCAACCGTCATAATTCTGAGATTCTCTGGTTATAAATCAGAGGCTGCTGAAGAAAAACGTCCACCTGTGTTTAAGTTAATATGACTCAAATGCTGCCCAGCTTGGCTTTGACTTCTGTGGGCTGCTGGAGAAAAGCTGTTCGAAATCTCCAGTGGGAATCATCTTGAGTAAACATTGAGCAAGAATGACGGACACAAACTTATGAGTGCAGTGTTGAGAATACCATAGATCAGAGACAAACAGCAAAATAAGGTTCGTAATCACCTGCCAAGAAAAGGAGCTAATGAAACCAAGCTGGGAACAAATCTCCCCTAATGGACTTTCCCAATTCCCATTCTTGTGATACAATTTCAGCACTTAGTGACAAGTTAATCACGTTTAAGCTTTAGTCAATAATGCATGTTCCTCAGAATAAAAAGAGGCTTTGTTTTCTGGCTGTCTATCATATTGTAAGCAATCTTTCAAGCAATGGGCACAAAAATCTACTAACAGGAGCAGGATCGTGAAGATCATGAATCATTAAGGTTGGAAAAGGGCACTAAGATCCCGAAGTTGAACCGCAGCTCATTCCCACCACACCCACTGACCACGTCCCTCAACTAAACAGTGTCTGCGTGAGTTACCTATCCAGATTTCAGTCCCTCACCCTCAAGCAAATGTGGGTGTTGGTCATTAGAAGCTTGCAGGAAAACAATTCACAGCAGCAAGGAAGCTTTGCAGCCCAGAGGTCAGACGTAAAATGCTTTTGCTCACATTTTCAGCGTTCACTGGCAGTTCTGGAATTGATGCAGTCAATTGATGCAGCTAAGAGAGAAAACATCTCTACAGCTCTGTGCCAAGCTCTCCATGCCATTGATAACGACCTGCTTGCATTTACAAGAAATAAGTCCCAGCATCCTTTTATTGATACAAAACTGCCCACCATTGAGGAAGTCCAAACAGCTCTACAGGAGCTAAAGATAAATAAAGCTATTAAAACCTGCTCCATTTCTCTGAGCTGCTAAAGTCTGCGGCCTCTTAATTGCTACAACGCTATAGATGCTGTCCAAACTCATTTGAAAGAATAATCATACACTCAATAACCAGTGCATTGGAATAGTAATAATAAAATACCACAGAAAAGGAAAGATGACTCAGCACAGAGGCATCACAGAGTGTCATTCTATTTTTAATATTGGCAACTTTCACCAGGATTTGTTACCAGAGATTCCCATGATACAATCATCTACAAGACAGTGGAAATCTTTTATTTGCTCCACCAAGATTCACATAATCTTGTCAAAGCACAATAAATGTACGGGTAAATAAACTCACCTCTAGACTATTAGCTCCAATTGAAGATTAACTGAAAACCTGGTCCACAAACACTGCTGCATTCTAGCACACTGCAGTGACAGCACACAAAAGATTGTTTAGTGTTATTATATGCTGTCGCTTCTTCCAACCTGCTCCACAGAAAACTATCATGGATTTGCAGATCTCCTCATAAGTCACTGTAAAAGCACACTGTTTTTCTCTGATCTTTAATTCCTTGAGTAGCTACTTCCTTAATTGTAGTTTACAGATAATTCCAGGTAGAGTAGGTGTCATTAAAACCTCATTTGTCACTCTGTAGTGACTGCAGTAATGCAGTGTATCCTACTGTAACTAGGAGAAGGCTCCAGAATAATTGCACATCCCCAGGCAGTGAGCACTGAGTGTTTAACGGTGCCAACTGTAACCACGGGCGTGCTGCAGCAGGAGAAGGAAAATCCGCTGTGCAGCTTCCTTTGGCACATGAGGGCAGTGAACAAAGGTGGTGAGACACTAGCACAGGCTGCCCAGAGTGGTAGTGGATGCCTCATCCCTGGAGTTACTCAAGATCAGGCTGGATGGGCTCTGAGCATGTGATGGAGCTGTGGCCAGATGGCTTTTAAGGGTCCCTTTCAACTGAAATCTTTCTGTAGTTCTACATGGCACCAAAGGGCAGACACCCCTTTCCCAGATTGCTCATCCCTTGGATATAATCTAAGGTTCTATGATTCTATGATCCCACAGTTCTACAGTCCTGTGACTCGATCATCCTACCATTCTCTCATTCTATGGATCTATAATTCCACAATTCTACCACTCTATAATTCTGTGATTCTATGATTTTATCATCCTATGATTCTACCATTCTTTGATGCATCTCCAAGTCTGTTCAGAGCCATGGTGCTCAGCTCAGCTCAGTCACTGCAAATGTGCAGGGGATGGGAATGTGTCTGTTTCAGGCTCGCTCTTGCCAAAGGAGATGGGGAGATGGCACAAAAAGGCTGCCAATGAGAGTTCAGACTTTAGAATGTAGCTGTCGGGATGGCAAATGCATTAAGTCAAATTAACACCGTTGGAGTGAAGTGTTAGGAGGAGAGGATATAGTTTGTGCTGTTCGTATCGGCTGTGAGAGAAAGCAGTGGAGCAGAGCACACTTTCAGGCTGCCATTTATTAACATTACGCTCAGTACTTTTCTCCCTTGCTTTACAAACACGGACAGATTGTCTGCACCACTCTCATTGTACCAGTGGGGAAACGAGGGCATGGAGATAAGTGGCAGTCTCGTATGAAGAAGATAGCTACAGCAGTTCTGGGAGCCAGTGATGGGAGTGGAAAACTCATTTACTTTGCATGGACAAGTGGGAAGGATAGGGATGGGTTGGAGTTGGATTTTGCTATCCTAGAGATCTTCTCTAGCCTTAATGACTGTGATTCTGGGATTGGGCATGGTGTTGGTAGGTTGAGGTTGGACTTGGTGATCTTGGAGATCTTCTACAACCCTAATGACTCTGTGATTTGGAGATCTGCTGTATACCCTTCCCACCCAGGAAAACAACTCTTATCCAATGGCATCTGTGCCCCCCAGCTCCTGGAGCAAACGGAGGGAAGAAGCATGGCCTTTTGTGTGAGCCATGGCAAATTACATCTGAGAGAAAGCACTGGGAGTCATTGCTTGTCCAAAGGAAAGGGAACAGCACTGGGATTTATAAATGGAAAAATGATTTAAAGGTTATTTGCCAAAAGTAATTATTTAGACATATATTCTCTTCCTGAGCGATGGTCTCTGAATAGCCCTTTTTGATGCAACTACAGTGTGCATAATAAATAAAAATAACTAAGGAGACATGGAAAGAAGCAAACAGGTGCCACTGCCAAGAGTGGCATTGCTTGAATGCTGGTTTTAATCCTAGCCTGGTTTTTATGGGTATGAAAATGTACCACACTGCAACACAGGAGACCACTAAACCTCGTTAACTTATCCAAAATTCTTATATGTGCCATGAAAGTAAGGAAAGAAAAAAACAAACAAAACAAGACAAAAAGTAACTGGTACAAACTCCCTGTTAATGGAGAAACACACACCTGTTTTCATTTCCCAGAGCAAATTCTCATGGAAACAGAATTCAGACCAAAAAAAAAAAAAAAAAGATATCTCAGGTATTGATTAAACAGGCTTTACAAACATCTACAAAGTGAGGTTCAACTAGCTCACTGTTTTGACACAGGAATTGCAGCCGTAAAACTACTGGAACAACGTTGGGAATTATTTTCACCTTGGAAACAGTATATTTCTCTCTTTTCTGCACTAATAAAATGAGCTTGGACCTATGGCTAGGTAAAAAAATGTTCATAGCAAACTTTTTTTAGCATCAGGTTTTGAAAAGAGTGGTTGATTGTAATTTCAGGTTTCCACTTGGAGGTGTCTGGCCAGATCCTCCCAAATCTTCACCAGTTATCCCAGTTCTAATCTAAGGGAAACTGATAAATTCATTTGTTAAACTGTAGCCCAAGAATTACCCTTAAAGGTGTCTGTTGATGTTAATATTCTAAAGACCTCTACAGTAATTTGCAAAGTAACAGGAAAAAATGATGCCCTCTAATTTCTGATCTAATCAAACAGGTTTTATTTACATGATCTCCTGTTAGCTCCACCATATTGGAGCTGACAGACTGTCCGAGTTGCTTTACTCTCTAATTACTGAAATGGAGGAAACACCTCTGCTGAATGATGTGGATATTTCCTGTCACCACAACAGAACCCCCCTCCTGATGATTTAATCAGATCCACGTCCTGTCTGTAAATAACATTTAATCATCTTAGCCAACCTCATTTTTATAATGGCCCCTTTCACTGGAGCTCAGAAAGATGTTAATCCACAACCATGCATACGCACACGGATCATTCCCTAAGATCAGAAGATATTCACCTTCTTTTATTTACTAGGAATTATCTTCAAGATCAGATTAAATGGGTGAGCTATGGAAGAGGTTGGGAATTTTTTTCCAGATCTCATGCTTATTCCCTGCCAACTGTTGATTTGATGGGCTGGTACCCAACCTGTGATGGCCCTTTCTTCATTTTGTAATGTACACTCGACTATTGCTGACCTACTGCTGAATTAGCGGAGACCACTTTCTGGTCAAGAGACCTCAGGTTGTTCCAGGGGAGACTCAGGTTGGATATTAGGAATGATTTATTCTCAGAAAGAGCAGTCAGGCATGGATGAGGCTGTCACCACAGGACAGTCACAGAGTGTCCATCCTTGGATGTGTTCAAGAATGGTGGATATGTGGCTATTGGGGACATAGTCGGTGGGCATTGTGGGGATGGGTTGGGGTTGTGCTTGGGGGTCTTAGTGGTCTTATCCAGCTTCCATGTTTTTATGATCTTCACATGACTGGAAAATCAAACACAACAAGAGAGGTCCATATTTAAAGCCTCGCCCACCATTCTGCTGGAATTTTCCTCCCTGCTCTCAAAGGAACACTGGACTAACAAAAATCATCCATCAGGGTCTTTTCTTAGTCCTCCAGAAATGCAATCCATACCTTTTAATAATGCTCTTACACTGGAGTAGTGGCGGACAGATCTCTTTTTATTTTTGTTCAGAAATTTTACATGCAGTAGCATGGAGAAATACAAGAATAATTGACTTTTTAAGAGCTTGATCAATTCATATAAAAACTTGGTATTATGAAAGAAATAAAATCAGAACCAGTTAATGTTCTTTTATGGCTCTAAAGTGTATCATGAGTGAAAGTGCATTTAAATAATAAGAATCTCCTCTCAGACTCCTATGATTAGGTTTTGGCCATATAGCTAGAGTGTGACTTATAACACAAGCCACGCAGCACACCTCTATCTGGTTTCACCCACAGGAAGAGAAATAATATTTGTTGTAACAGAGCAATCCCAATAAAATCCATTTTTCTTTATGTGTTAATGTGAAATGGAAAACTATAATTAAAACAAACAAACAAACCAACACTATGAAAACCAATTCTAGATCCTCTTGACACTGACACAGATTTTACTGCCCACTTCAAGAGATCTCAAAGAGAACTCTCACTCAGGGGGTCCATTCCTAGATGTAGACCTGGGTTTTGATAACATCATGACCCTCAAGTTTGCAAACAGCTAGAAAAAGAACTGAATGAATCACAAAATCATGGAACCATAAAGTTGTGGAATCATAGAATCATAGTTTGTATGGAACTTCCTTAGTTCAAGTTTTAGGCCACTATTCCTTGTCCTACACTATACACCACTGAGAAGAGCCTGGCCTCATCCATTTGCTTCCCACATCCCTTCAGGTAGTTATAAACATTTGTCAAATCCACCCTCACTCTTCTTTTCCCCAGGCTTAACAGACTCAAACTGCTTGGCCTTTCCTCATAAGGGAGATGTTCCAGGACTTTTATCAAATCTGTGGCCCTCCACTGAACTCCTAGGAGATCCCTGACTTTTTTAATTGAGGGAAAGGAGGTATTTCTCATCCCTGACAAGAGACAGCATGGTCATCCATTTGTACATACAAACACAGCTCCTGCAAATAGTCACCCTTCCAGAGAAATGGCCCCAACACCGCTTTGATTATTATACCTCTAGTGATAAGATCTACAAAACTTCCAAAAGTTGTGCAGACATAGCAATAATCTGAAAATATCCCTCTGGAGGCCCCTATTGATCGTTGCTGTGGGTGGATTAGATGAGGAATCTGTCTTAATTACCAGCAACTATCTCCTTGGAATAGCCAGCGATGTAGCAAAAATGATACACGGGGAGATCCATTACTCTCAGGGAAAGGTCAATCCAATAGGATGGATGTTCACATTCAGATCAAGTGATGGCTGAGTCCATCACCACGCTGCACTCTCCCTGCCCCGTCAGCTCCGTAATGGTTTCACCTCTCTTCCCCACCTCTCACCTCCTTCTCCCTGGTGCCAGAGTGATGACACGAATTAGGGCAGCTGGAGTAACAGGGCACAGCTGGATTATTGCAGATGATAAACAGAGTCAAAAACAATTACAGGGGCTGTGGAGAGAGGAAGGGCCTTTCAAACCTGTCCTTTACTTGCTGAGGAGGGGGAGGAGGGCACCTGTTATGTCAATGGGAGACGGGAGGTGGGAGAAGGAGAAGACTTTGCTGCTTCTTCCTCCATTTAGGAATCATAGAATCATAAAATCATAGAATTATTAAGTTTGAAAAAGACCTCTATGATCACAAAGTTCAACAACAACCCACCATGCCCACTGACCATGACCCTCAGTGTCTCATCTCTGTGGTTCTTGAACACCTCCAGATGTCTCCATCAAATCTCACACCAACAGGTTCTTTTATCTCCCTTCTAACTACAACCAAAATGAATTTGCTTGAGAGTAATGACCTACTCTAAGACTGCAGGTCTCTTGGCTGTGCCAGGTCCAAACTGGAAGCATCAAAAAACACAGATTTTGTTCTGTGGAATCAGAAATTAAACCCAGCCTGGAGTTCAAGGCCAAAAGGACTTTGTGAAGGTGTCCCTTTCCACTTTTCCATCACAGCCTTCCAGAACATATCAGGATCTGGCACAAACTCTTTGCAGGTTACTAGCACTGGCATATTCCAACACTTTTAGTGATGGCCTCATCTGGAATTGCCTTATTAATATTTATTAAGTGATCACTAGCTGCAGGTACATTCTTTAATAACTTATTTATAAAGCGTGCTATAAAACACATTAAAAATACATTCTTTAACAGATAACACCATAACAAGATACTGTAAAACAAATTATAAAGCATAAATGATGATGGTACCTGAACTGAGAACACACTGGAGGCTATGAAAAGATGGGAGAGAATCCATGCCCAACACACCTGAAAAACAGCAGTTGTTTTTTGTGGAGCCCTCATGGAAGAAACAACTTGATCTCAGGCAGAGCCTGGAGCTGACCTGCCCAGAATGTTATCCAATCCCAGTTTTTATTTTCTCCCATTTTTACCTGGTTCCCAAAGGACTTCCCATTTTATGTGGACTCCTCCTCAATTCAGGACACCTTGGTTTCTTCATTTCCTCCTTCCCAGAGCACTACAGCCTCTCTCTCCCAGCCTCTCTCTCCCCCTCCTCCTGCAGCAAGCAAAAATGGCATGGCTAATTTTATTTCTTTTGCTTTGGTTTGTCTATCTGTGACAACCCTTTTTATGCATTTAATTCATTCTCAATTTCTCATCATCAGGCAAAAGGTGTCCCCTAAGGTTAGGAGAGAGCTTGTCAAAAAGGCAGCGTGAATTTGCAGAGGTAATCACCAGTCTATCTCCTCTCCCCATTGCCCGTGGAACTATTAACTAATATTGCTGCCTAATCTTTTTTGTACTTATTTATTTTGCAGCGAGAAACTAGTGTTATAAACACCCCTACTGTCAAAACTTGTCATCCTCATTACCTCAAGGCGGGCTCTGTCTCCGTTATTCTAATTTCATAGTTTCTCGAATTTACAGCCGCTGGAAATTGAGTACAAAATCCATTATCATTTGTATATTTTAATTATGCAAATGAGGCAGCTCAGCTGCTCTGGCCGGGACCTGCAGGGATGCCTAACTTCAGTCTGGGTGATTACAATTTATCCAGTCGAGTCACTTTAATTGTAACAAGCTAATTACATTGTTCCATTTGGCTTTCACAAAAGAAAGGGAGGCAGAAGAGGCTCAATGGCAATGGCCTGGCACTGAGGAAGGTGAGGGGGACAGGGAGGATTTGGGGAGGGGGTGAGCCCTGGGGCATAGTGGGGTGCAGGAGATTGGGATGGGAAGTAAGAAGGGCAGGAGAGCAGAGTGTGTTGGATCAGTTGTGAACAACTTGGAGAGGGGATGCTCACTATGCTCAGCCGTCTCCAGCTTGGAGAGGGCAATGTCCTGCCATCCCAGTGCATAAGGAATCCAGCAGAGACATATTGTTGCTTCAGCTGAGATTTCAAGGATTGTTAGAGGAGTCTTAGTCTCCTACTACCTGCGTTCATTGGCATTTCAGTCAGGTATAGAAAAGAATGGGGAGGAAGGGAGAGAGGGAGGGAAGGAGTGAGAGAAGGAGGGAGGGAGGGAGGAAGGGAGGGAGGGAGGGAGGGAGGGAGGGAGGGAGAGAGGAATGGTGGGAGGAAAAGAGAGAGGGAGGGAGGGATGGTGGGAGGGAAAGGAGGGAAAGGAGGAGGGAAGGAGGGAAGGAGGGAAGGAGGGAAGGAGGGAAGGAGGGAAGGAGGGAAGGAGGGAAGGAGGGAAGGAAGGAGGGAAGGAAGGAGGGAAGGAAGGAGGGAAGGAAGGAGGGAAGGAAGGAGGGAAGGAAGGAGGGAAGGAAGGAGGGAAGGAAGGAGGGAAGGAAGGAGGGAAGGAAGGAAGGAGGGAAGGAAGGAGGGAAGGAAGGAGGGAAGGAAGGAGGGAAGGAAGGAGGGAAGGAAGGAAGGAAGGAAGGAAGGAAGGAAGAAGGAAGGAAGGAAGGAAGGAAGGAAGGAAGGAAGGAAGGAAGGAAGGAAGGAAGGAAGGAAGGAAGGAAGGAAGGAAGGAAGGAAGGAAGGAAGGAAGGAAGGAAGGAAGGAAGGAAGGAGGGAAGGAAGGAGGGAAGGAAGGAGGGAAGGAAGGAGGGAAGGAAGGAGGGAAGGAAGGAGGGAAGGAAGGAGGGAAGGAAGGAGGGAAGGAAGGAGGGAAGGAAGGAGGGAAGGAAGGAGGGAAGGAAGGAGGGAAGGAAGGAGGGAAGGAAGGAGGGAAGGAGGAAGGGAAGGAAGGTGGGAAGGAAGGAGGGAAGGAAGGAGGGAAGGAAGGAGGGAAGGAAGGAGGGAAGGAAGGAGGGAAGGAAGGAGGGAAGGAAGGAGGGAAGGAAGGAGGGAAGGAAGGAGAGGA